>NC_080412.1:28342500-29594375 GCF_030265065.1 Corythoichthys intestinalis
TTGGGCTCTGCCGAGAGTCCTGACATGTTTTTGGAACGTTTCCCGGCGCTCCTTGGCCCAAAAGTATTTTTTGACCGTTTTTGACATTTTGAAAAAATGCGTAAGCACCCCCCCTTACAAAAAAGTCAAAAATTGACTTTTCTCAAAAGTACACTTTTTTGGCATATTTGGACTGTGCCGGGAGTCCTGACATGTTTTTAGAATGTTTCCCGGCGCTCCTAGGCCCAAAAGTGTTTTTTGACCGTTTTTGAAATTTTGAAAAATTGCATAAGCACCCCCCCTTACAAAAAAGTCAAAAATTGAATTTTCTCAAAAGTAAACTTTTATGGGATATTTGGGCTGTGGGAGAGTCCTGACATGTTTTTGGAACGTTTCCCGGCGCTCCTTGGCCCAAAAGTATTTTTTGACCGTTTTTGAAATTTTGAAAAAATGCGTAAGCACCCCCCCTTACAAAAAATTCAAAAATTGACTTTTCTCAAAAGTACACTTTTTTGAGATATTTGGGCTCTGCCGAGAGTCCTGACATGTTTTTGGAACGTTTCCCGGCGCTCCTTGACCCAAAAGTGTTTTTTGACCGTTTTTGAAATTTTGAAAAATTGCATAAGCACCCCCCCTTACAAAAAAGTCAAAAATTGAATTTTCTCAAAAGTAAACTTTCATGGGATATTTCGGCTGTGCCGAGAGTCCTGACATGTTTTTGGAATGTTTCCCGGCGCTCCTTGGCCCAAAAGTATTTTTTGACCGTTTTTGAAATTTTGAAAAAATGCGTAAGCACCCCCCCTTACAAAAAAGTCAAAAATTGACTTTTCTCAAAAGTACACTTTTTTGAGATATTTGGGCTCTGCCGAGAGTCCTGACATGTTTTTGGATCGTTTCCCGGCGCTCCTTGACCCAAAAGTGTTTTTTGACCGTTTTTGAAATTTTGAAAAATTGCACAAGCACCCCCCCCTTACAAAAAAGTCAAAAATTTAATTTTCTAAAAAGTCAACTTATATGGGATATTTGGGCTGTGCCGAGAGTCCTGACACGTTTTTGGAACGTTTCCCGGCGCTCCTTGGCCCAAAAGTATTTTTTGACCGTTTTTGAAATTTTGAAAAAATGCGTAAGCACCCCCCCTTACAAAAAATTCAAAAATGGACTTTTCTCAAAAGTACACTTTTTTGGGATATTTGGGCTCTGCCGAGAGTCCTGACATGTTTTTGGAACGTTTCCCGGCGCTCCTTGGCCCAAAAGTATTTTTTGACCGTTTTTGAAATTTTGAAAAAATGCATAAGCACCCCCCCTTACAAAAAATTCAAAAATGGACTTTTCTCAAAAGTACACTTTTTTGGCATATTTGGACTGTGCCGAGAGTCCTGACATGTTTTTGGAACTTTTCCGGCGCTCCTTGGCCCAAAAGTATTTTTTGACCGTTTTTGAAATTTTGAAAAAATGCGTAAGCACCCCCCCTTACAAAAAAGTCAAAAATGGACTTTTCTCAAAAGTACACTTTTTTGGCATATTTGGACTGTGCCGAGAGTCCTGACATGTTTTTAGAATGTTTCCCGGAGCTCCTAGGCCCAAAAGTGTTTTTTGACCGTTTTTGAAATTTTGAAAAATTGCATAAGCACCCCCCCTTACAAAAAAGTCAAAAATTGAATTTTCTCAAAAGTAAACTTTTTTCGCATATTTGGGCTGTGCCGAGAGTCCTGACATGTTTTTGGAACGTTTCCCGGCGCTCCTTGGCCCAAAAGTGTTTTTTGACCATTTTTGAAATTTTAAAAAAATGCGTAAGCACCCCCCCTTACAAAAAATTCAAAAATGGACTTTTCTCAAAAGTACACTTTTTTGGCATATTTGGACTGTGCCGAGAGTCCTGACATGTTTTTAGAATGTTTCCCGGCGCTCCTAGGCCCAAAAGTGTTTTTTGACCGTTTTTGAAATTTTGAAAAATTGCATAAGCACCCCCCCTTACAAAAAAGTCAAAAATTGAATTTTCTCAAAAGTAAACTTTTATGGGATATTTGGGCTGTGGGAGAGTCCTGACATGTTTTTGGAACGTTTCCCGGCGCTCCTTGGCCCAAAAGTATTTTTTGACCATTTTTGAAATTTTGAAAAAATGCGTAAGCACCCCCCCTTACAAAAAATTCAAAAATTGACTTTTCTCAAAAGTACACTTTTTTGAGATATTTGGGCTCTGCCGAGAGTCCTGACATGTTTTTGGAACGTTTCCCGGCGCTCCTTGACCCAAAAGTGTTTTTTGACCGTTTTTGAAATTTTGAAAAATTGCATAAGCACCCCCCCTTACAAAAAAGTCAAAAATTGAATTTTCTCAAAAGTAAACTTTTATGGGATATTTCGGCTGTGCCGAGAGTCCTGACATGTTTTTGGAATGTTTCCCGGCGCTCCTTGGCCCAAAAGTATTTTTTGACCGTTTTTGAAATTTTGAAAAAATGCGTAAGCACCCCCCCTTACAAAAAAGTCAAAAATTGACTTTTCTCAAAAGTACACTTTTTTGAGATATTTGGGCTCTGCCGAGAGTCCTGACATGTTTTTGGAACGTTTCCCGGCGCTCCTTGACCCAAAAGTGTTTTTTGACCGTTTTTGAAATTTTGAAAAATTGCATAAGCACCCCCCCCTTACAAAAAAGTCAAAAATTTAATTTTCTAAAAAGTCAACTTATATGGGATATTTGGGCTGTGCCGAGAGTCCTGACACGTTTTTGGAACGTTTCCCGGCGCTCCTTGGCCCAAAAGTATTTTTTGACCGTTTTTGAAATTTTGAAAAAATGCGTAAGCACCCCCCCTTACAAAAAATTCAAAAATGGACTTTTCTCAAAAGTACACTTTTTTGGGATATTTGGGCTCTGCCGAGAGTCCTGACATGTTTTTGGAACGTTTCCCGGCGCTCCTTGGCCCAAAAGTATTTTTTGACCGTTTTTGAAATTTTGAAAAAATGCATAAGCACCCCCCCTTACAAAAAATTCAAAAATGGACTTTTCTCAAAAGTACACTTTTTTGGCATATTTGGACTGTGCCGAGAGTCCTGACATGTTTTTGGAACGTTTCCGGCGCTCCTTGGCCCAAAAGTATTTTTTGACCGTTTTTGAAATTTTGAAAAAATGCGTAAGCACCCCCCCTTACAAAAAAGTCAAAAATGGACTTTTCTCAAAAGTACACTTTTTTGGCATATTTGGACTGTGCCGAGAGTCCTGACATGTTTTTAGAATGTTTCCCGGCGCTCCTAGGCCCAAAAGTGTTTTTTGACCGTTTTTGAAATTTTGAAAAATTGCATAAGCACCCCCCCTTACAAAAAAGTCAAAAATTGAATTTTCTCAAAAGTAAACTTTTATGGGATATTTGGGCTGTGCCGAGAGTCCTGACATGTTTTTGGAACGTTTCCCGGCGCTCCTTGGCCCAAAAGTATTTTTTGACCGTTTTTGAAATTTTGAAAAAATGCGTAAGCACCCCCCCTTACAAAAAATTCAAAAATTGACTTTTCTCAAAAGTACACTTTTTTGAGATATTTGGGCTCTGCCGAGAGTCCTGACATGTTTTTGGAACGTTTCCCGGCGCTCCTTGACCCAAAAGTGTTTTTTGACCGTTTTTGAAATTTTGAAAAATTGCATAAGCACCCCACCTTACAAAAAATTCAAAAATGGACTTTTCTCAAAAGTACACTTTTTTGGCATATTTGGACTGTGCCGAGAGTCCTGACATGTTTTTAGAATGTTTCCCGGCGCTCCTAGGCCCAAAAGTGTTTTTTGACCGTTTTTGAAATTTTGAAAAATTGCATAAGCACCCCCCCTTACAAAAAAGTCAAAAATTGAATTTTCTCAAAAGTAAACTTTTATGGGATATTTGGGCTGTGCCGAGAGTCCTGACATGTTTTTGGAACGTTTCCCGACGCTCCTTGACCCAAAAGTGTTTTTTGACCGTTTTTGAAATTTTGAAAAATTGCATAAGCACCCCCCCTTACAAAAAATTCAAAAATGGACTTTTCTCAAAAGTACACTTTTTTGGCATATTTGGACTGTGCCGAGAGTCCTGACATGTTTTTAGAACGTTTCCCGGCGCTCCTAGGCCCAAAAGTGTTTTTTGACCGTTTTTGAAATTTTGAAAAATTGCATAAGCACCCCCCCTTACAAAAAAGTCAAAAATTGAATTTTCTCAAAAGTAAACTTTTATGGGATATTTGGGCTGTGCCGAGAGTCCTGACATGTTTTTGGAACGTTTCCCGGTGCTCCTTGGCCCAAAAGTATTTTTTGACCGTTTTTGAAATTTTGAAAAAATGCGTAAGCACCCCCCCTTACAAAAAAGTCAAAAATTGAATTTTCTCAAAAGTACACTTTTTTGAGATATTTGGGCTCTGCCGAGAGTCCTGACATGTTTTTGGAACGTTTCCCGGCGCTCCTTGACCCAAAAGTGTTTTTTGACCGTTTTTGAAATTTTGAAAAATTGCATAAGCACCCCCCCCGTACAAAAAAGTCAAAAATTGACTTTTCTCAAAAGTACACTTTTTTGGCATATTTGGGCTGTGCCGAGAGTCCTGACATGTTTTTGGAACGTTTCCCGGCGCTCCTTGGCCCAAAAGTATTTTTTGACCGTTTTTGAAATTTTGAAAAAATGCGTAAGCACCCCCCCTTACAAAAAATTCAAAAATGGACTTTTCTCAAAAGTACACTTTTTCTGGATATTTGGGCTCTGCCGAGAGTCCTGACATGTTTTTGGAACGTTTCCCGGCGCTCCTTGGCCCAAAAGTGTTTTTTGACCATTTTTGAAATTTTGAAAAAATGCGTAAGCACCCCCCCTTACAAAAAATTCAAAAATGGACTTTTCTCAAAAGTACACTTTTTTGGCATATTTGGACTGTGCCGAGAGTCCTGACATGTTTTTAAAATGTTTCCCGGAGCTCCTAGGCCCAAAAGTGTTTTTTGACCGTGTTTGAAATTTTGAAAAATTGCATAAGCACCCCCCCTTACAAAAAAGTCAAAAATTGAATTTTCTCAAAAGTAAACTTTTTTCGCATATTTGGGCTGTGGGAGAGTCCTGACATGTTTTTGGAACGTTTCCCGGCGCTCCTTGGCCCAAAAGTATTTTTTGACCGTTTTTGACATTTTGAAAAAATGCGTAAGCACCCCCCCTTACAAAAAAGTCAAAAATTGACTTTTCTCAAAAGTACACTTTTTTGAGATATTTGGGCTCTGCCGAGAGTCCTGACATGTTTTTGGAACGTTTCCCGGCGCTCCTTGACCCAAAAGTGTTTTTTGACCGTTTTTGAAATTTTGAAAAATTGCATAAGCACCCCCCCTTACAAAAAAGTCAAAAATTGAATTTTCTCAAAAGTAAACTTTTATGGGATATTTCGGCTGTGCCGAGAGTCCTGACATGTTTTTGGAATGTTTCCCGGCGCTCCTTGGCCCAAAAGTATTTTTTGACCGTTTTTGAAATTTTGAAAAAATGCGTAAGCACCCCCCCTTACAAAAAAGTCAAAAATTGACTTT
This sequence comes from Corythoichthys intestinalis, assembly GCF_030265065.1. Lineage (NCBI taxonomy): Eukaryota > Metazoa > Chordata > Actinopteri > Syngnathiformes > Syngnathidae > Corythoichthys > Corythoichthys intestinalis. The sequence continues at coordinate 28,347,983 of NC_080412.1, forward strand.
TCTCAAAAGTACACTTTTTTGAGATATTTGGGCTCTGCCGAGAGTCCTGACATGTTTTTGGAACGTTTCCCGGCGCTCCTTGACCCAAAAGTGTTTTTTGACCGTTTTTGAAATTTTGAAAAACTGCATAAGCACCCCCCCCTTACAAAAAAGTCAAAAATTTAATTTTCTAAAAAGTCAACTTATATGGGATATTTGGGCTGTGCCGAGAGTCCTGACACGTTTTTGGAACGTTTCCCGGCGCTCCTTGGCCCAAAAGTATTTTTTGACCGTTTTTGAAATTTTGAAAAAATGCGTAAGCACCCCCCCTTACAAAAAATTCAAAAATGGACTTTTCTAAAAAGTCAACTTTTTAGGCATATTTGGGCTGTGCCGATAGTCCTGACATGTTTTTGGAACGTTTCCCGGCGCTCCTTGGCCCAAAAGTATTTTTTGACCGTTTTTGAAATTTTGAAAAAATGCGTAAGCACCCCCCCTTACAAAAAATTCAAAAATGGACTTTTCTCAAAAGTACACTTTTTCTGGATATTTGGGCTCTGCCGAAAGTCCTGACATGTTTTTAGAATGTTTCCCGGAGCTCCTAGGCCCAAAAGTGTTTTTTGACCGTTTTTGAAATTTTGAAAAATTGCATAAGCACCCCCCCTTACAAAAAAGTCAAAAATTGAATTTTCTAAAAAGTAAACTTTTTTCGCATATTTGGGCTGTGCCGAGAGTCCTGACATGTTTTTGGAACGTTTCCCGGCGCTCCTTGGCCCAAAAGTGTTTTTTGACCATTTTTGAAATTTTAAAAAAATGCGTAAGCACCCCCCCTTACAAAATATTCAAAAATGGACTTTTCTCAAAAGTACACTTTTTTGGCATATTTGGGTTGTGCCGAGAGTCCTGACATGTTTTTAGAATGTTTCCCGGCGCTCCTAGGCCCAAAAGTGTTTTTTGACCGTTTTTGAAATTTTGAAAAATTGCATAAGCACCCCCCCTTACAAAAAAGTCAAAAATTGAATTTTCTCAAAAGTAAACTTTTATGGGATATTTGGGCTGTGGGAGAGTCCTGACATGTTTTTGGAACGTTTCCCGGCGCTCCTTGGCCCAAAAGTATTTTTTGACCGTTTTTGAAATTTTGAAAAAATGCGTAAGCACCCCCCCTTACAAAAAATTCAAAAATTGACTTTTCTCAAAAGTACACTTTTTTGAGATATTTGGGCTCTGCCGAGAGTCCTGACATGTTTTTGGAACGTTTCCCGGCGCTCCTTGACCCAAAAGTGTTTTTTGACCGTTTTTGAAATTTTGAAAAATTGCATAAGCACCCCCCCTTACAAAAAAGTCAAAAATTGAATTTTCTCAAAAGTAAACTTTTATGGGATATTTCGGCTGTGCCGAGAGTCCTGACATGTTTTTGGAATGTTTCCCGGCGCTCCTTGGCCCAAAAGTATTTTTTGACCGTTTTTGAAATTTTGAAAAAATGCGTAAGCACCCCCCCTTACAAAAAAGTCAAAAATTGACTTTTCTCAAAAGTACACTTTTTTGAGATATTTGGGCTCTGCCGAGAGTCCTGACATGTTTTTGGAACGTTTCCCGGCGCTCCTTGACCCAAAAGTGTTTTTTGACCGTTTTTGAAATTTTGAAAAATTGCATAAGCACCCCCCCCTTACAAAAAAGTCAAAAATTTAATTTTCTAAAAAGTCAACTTATATGGGATATTTGGGCTGTGCCGAGAGTCCTGACACGTTTTTGGAACGTTTCCCGGCGCTCCTTGGCCCAAAAGTATTTTTTGACCGTTTTTGAAATTTTGAAAAAATGCGTAAGCACCCCCCCTTACAAAAAATTCAAAAATGGACTTTTCTCAAAAGTACACTTTTTTGGGATATTTGGGCTCTGCCGAGAGTCCTGACATGTTTTTGGAACGTTTCCCGGCGCTCCTTGGCCCAAAAGTATTTTTTGACCGTTTTTGAAATTTTGAAAAAATGCATAAGCACCCCCCCTTACAAAAAATTCAAAAATGGACTTTTCTCAAAAGTACACTTTTTTGGCATATTTGGACTGTGCCGAGAGTCCTGACATGTTTTTGGAACGTTTCCGGCGCTCCTTGGCCCAAAAGTATTTTTTGACCGTTTTTGAAATTTTGAAAAAATGCGTAAGCACCCCCCCTTACAAAAAAGTCAAAAATGGACTTTTCTCAAAAGTACACTTTTTTGGCATATTTGGACTGTGCCGAGAGTCCTGACATGTTTTTAGAATGTTTCCCGGCGCTCCTAGGCCCAAAAGTGTTTTTTGACCGTTTTTGAAATTTTGAAAAATTGCATAAGCACCCCCCCTTACAAAAAAGTCAAAAATTGAATTTTCTCAAAAGTAAACTTTTATGGGATATTTGGGCTGTGCCGAGAGTCCTGACATGTTTTTGGAACGTTTCCCGGCGCTCCTTGGCCCAAAAGTATTTTTTGACCGTTTTTGAAATTTTGAAAAAATGCGTAAGCACCCCCCCTTACAAAAAATTCAAAAATGGACTTTTCTCAAAAGTACACTTTTTTGAGATATTTGGGCTCTGCCGAGAGTCCTGACATGTTTTTGGAACGTTTCCCGGCGCTCCTTGACCCAAAAGTGTTTTTTGACCGTTTTTGAAATTTTGAAAAATTGCATAAGCACCCCACCTTACAAAAAATTCAAAAATGGACTTTTCTCAAAAGTACACTTTTTTGGCATATTTGGACTGTGCCGAGAGTCCTGACATGTTTTTAGAATGTTTCCCGGCGCTCCTAGGCCCAAAAGTGTTTTTTGACCGTTTTTGAAATTTTGAAAAATTGCATAAGCACCCCCCCTTACAAAAAAGTCAAAAATTGAATTTTCTCAAAAGTAAACTTTTATGGGATATTTGGGCTGTGCCGAGAGTCCTGACATGTTTTTGGAACGTTTCCCGACGCTCCTTGACCCAAAAGTGTTTTTTGACCGTTTTTGAAATTTTGAAAAATTGCATAAGCACCCCCCCCGTACAAAAAAGTCAAAAATTGACTTTTCTCAAAAGTACACTTTTTTGGCATATTTGGGCTGTGCCGAGAGTCCTGACATGTTTCTGGAACGTTTCCCGGCGCTCCTTGGCCCAAAAGTATTTTTTGACCGTTTTTGAAATTTTGAAAAAATGCGTAAGCACCCCCCCTTACAAAAAAGTCAAAAATTGACTTTTCTAAAAAGTCAACTTTTTAGGCATATTTGGGCTGTGCCGATAGTCCTGACATGTTTTTGGAACGTTTCCCGGCGCTCCTTGGCCCAAAAGTATTTTTTGACCGTTTTTGAAATTTTGAAAAAATGCGTAAGCACCCCCCCTTACAAAAAATTCAAAAATGGACTTTTCTCAAAAGTACACTTTTTCTGGATATTTGGGCTCTGCCGAGAGTCCTGACATGTTTTTGGAACGTTTCCCGGCGCTCCTTGGCCCAAAAGTGTTTTTTGACCATTTTTGAAATTTTGAAAAAATGCGTAAGCACCCCCCCTTACAAAAAATTCAAAAATGGACTTTTCTCAAAAGTACACTTTTTTGGCATATTTGGACTGTGCCGAGAGTCCTGACATGTTTTTAAAATGTTTCCCGGAGCTCCTAGGCCCAAAAGTGTTTTTTGACCGTGTTTGAAATTTTGAAAAATTGCATAAGCACCCCCCCTTACAAAAAAGTCAAAAATTGAATTTTCTCAAAAGTAAACTTTTTTCGCATATTTGGGCTGTGGGAGAGTCCTGACATGTTTTTGGAACGTTTCCCGGCGCTCCTTGGCCCAAAAGTATTTTTTGACCGTTTTTGACATTTTGAAAAAATGCGTAAGCACCCCCCCTTACAAAAAAGTCAAAAATTGACTTTTCTCAAAAGTACACTTTTTTGAGATATTTGGGCTCTGCCGAGAGTCCTGACATGTTTTTGGAACGTTTCCCGGCGCTCCTTGACCCAAAAGTGTTTTTTGACCGTTTTTGAAATTTTGAAAAATTGCATAAGCACCCCCCCTTACAAAAAAGTCAAAAATTGAATTTTCTCAAAAGTAAACTTTTATGGGATATTTCGGCTGTGCCGAGAGTCCTGACATGTTTTTGGAATGTTTCCCGGCGCTCCTTGGCCCAAAAGTATTTTTTGACCGTTTTTGAAATTTTGAAAAAATGCGTAAGCACCCCCCCTTACAAAAAAGTCAAAAATTGACTTTTCTCAAAAGTACACTTTTTTGAGATATTTGGGCTCTGCCGAGAGTCCTGACATGTTTTTGGAACGTTTCCCGGCGCTCCTTGACCCAAAAGTGTTTTTTGACCGTTTTTGAAATTTTGAAAAACTGCATAAGCACCCCCCCCTTACAAAAAAGTCAAAAATTTAATTTTCTAAAAAGTCAACTTATATGGGATATTTGGGCTGTGCCGAGAGTCCTGACACGTTTTTGGAACGTTTCCCGGCGCTCCTTGGCCCAAAAGTATTTTTTGACCGTTTTTGAAATTTTGAAAAAATGCGTAAGCACCCCCCCTTACAAAAAATTCAAAAATGGACTTTTCTAAAAAGTCAACTTTTTAGGCATATTTGGGCTGTGCCGATAGTCCTGACATGTTTTTGGAACGTTTCCCGGCGCTCCTTGGCCCAAAAGTATTTTTTGACCGTTTTTGAAATTTTGAAAAAATGCGTAAGCACCCCCCCTTACAAAAAATTCAAAAATGGACTTTTCTCAAAAGTACACTTTTTCTGGATATTTGGGCTCTGCCGAAAGTCCTGACATGTTTTTGGAACGTTTCCCGGCGCTCCTTGGCCCAAAAGTGTTTTTTGACCATTTTTGAAATTTTGAAAAAATGCGTAAGCACCCCCCCTTACAAAAAATTCAAAAATGGACTTTTCTCAAAAGTACACTTTTTTGGCATATTTGGACTGTGCCGAGAGTCCTGACATGTTTTTAGAATGTTTCCCGGAGCTCCTAGGCCCAAAAGTGTTTTTTGACCGTGTTTGAAATTTTGAAAAATTGCATAAGCACCCCCCCTTACAAAAAAGTCAAAAATTGAATTTTCTCAAAAGTAAACTTTTTTCGCATATTTGGGCTGTGGGAGAGTCCTGACATGTTTTTGGAACGTTTCCCGGCGCTCCTTGGCCCAAAAGTATTTTTTGACCGTTTTTGAAATTTTGAAAAAATGCGTAAGCACCCCCCCTTACAAAAAAGTCAAAAATTGACTTTTCTCAAAAGTACACTTTTTTGAGATATTTGGGCTCTGCCGAGAGTCCTGACATGTTTTTGGAACGTTTCCCGGCGCTCCTTGACCCAAAAGTGTTTTTTGACCGTTTTTGAAATTTTGAAAAATTGCATAAGCACCCCCCCTTACAAAAAAGTCAAAAATTGAATTTTCTCAAAAGTAAACTTTTATGGGATATTTCGGCTGTGCCGAGAGTCCTGACATGTTTTTGGAATGTTTCCCGGCGCTCCTTGGCCCAAAAGTATTTTTTGACCGTTTTTGAAATTTTGAAAAAATGCGTAAGCACCCCCCCTTACAAAAAAGTCAAAAATTGACTTTTCTCAAAAGTACACTTTTTTGAGATATTTGGGCTCTGCCGAGAGTCCTGACATGTTTTTGGAACGTTTCCCGGCGCTCCTTGACCCAAAAGTGTTTTTTGACCGTTTTTGAAATTTTGAAAAACTGCATAAGCACCCCCCCCTTACAAAAAAGTCAAAAATTTAATTTTCTAAAAAGTCAACTTATATGGGATATTTGGGCTGTGCCGAGAGTCCTGACACGTTTTTGGAACGTTTCCCGGCGCTCCTTGGCCCAAAAGTATTTTTTGACCGTTTTTGAAATTTTGAAAAAATGCGTAAGCACCCCCCCTTACAAAAAATTCAAAAATGGACTTTTCTCAAAAGTACACTTTTTTGGGATATTTGGGCTCTGCCGAGAGTCCTGACATGTTTTTGGAACGTTTCCCGGCGCTCCTTGGCCCAAAAGTATTTTTTGACCGTTTTTGAAATTTTGAAAAAATGCATAAGCACCCCCCCTTACAAAAAATTCAAAAATGGACTTTTCTCAAAAGTACACTTTTTTGGCATATTTGGACTGTGCCGAGAGTCCTGACATGTTTTTGGAACGTTTCCGGCGCTCCTTGGCCCAAAAGTATTTTTTGACCGTTTTTGAAATTTTGAAAAAATGCGTAAGCACCCCCCTTACAAAAAAGTCAAAAATTGACTTTTCTCAAAAGTACACTTTTTTGGGATATTTGGGCTCTGCCGAGAATACTGACATGTTTTTGGAACGTTTCCCGGCGCTCCTTGGCCCAAAAGTGTTTTTTGACCATTTTTGAAATTTTGAAAAAATGCGTAAGCACCCCCCCCCTTACAAAAAATTCAAAAATGGACTTTTCTCAAAAGTACACTTTTTTGGCATATTTGGACTGTGCCGAGAGTCCTGACATGTTTTTAGAATGTTTCCCGGCGCTCCTAGGCCCAAAAGTGTTTTTTGACCGTTTTTGAAATTTTGAAAAATTGCATAAGCACCCCCCCTTACAAAAAAGTCAAAAATTGAATTTTCTCAAAAGTAAACTTTTATGGGATATTTGGACTGTGCCGAGAGTCCTGACATGTTTTTAGAATGTTTCCCGGCGCTCCTAGGCCCAAAAGTGTTTTTTGACCGTTTTTGAAATTTTGAAAAATTGCATAAGCACCCCCCCTTACAAAAAAGTCAAAAATTGAATTTTCTCAAAAGTAAACTTTTATGGGATATTTGGGCTGTGCCGAGAGTCCTGACATGTTTTTGGAACGTTTCCCGGCGCTCCTTGACCCAAAAGTGTTTTTTGACCGTTTTTGAAATTTTGAAAAATTGCATAAGCACCCCCCCTTACAAAAAATTCAAAAATGGACTTTTCTCAAAAGTACACTTTTTTGGCATATTTGGACTGTGCCGAGAGTCCTGACATGTTTTTAGAACGTTTCCCGGCGCTCCTTGGCCCAAAAGTGTTTTTTGACCGTTTTTGAAATTTTGAAAAATTGCATAAGCACCCCCCCTTACAAAAAAGTCAAAAATTGAATTTTCTCAAAAGTAAACTTTTATGGGATATTTGGGCTGTGCCGAGAGTCCTGACATGTTTTTGGAACGTTTCCCGGCGCTCCTTGGCCCAAAAGTATTTTTTGACCGTTTTTGAAATTTTGAAAAAATGCGTAAGCACCCCCCCTTACAAAAAAGTCAAAAATTGAATTTTCTCAAAAGTACACTTTTTTGAGATATTTGGGCTCTGCCGAGAGTCCTGACATGTTTTTGGAACGTTTCCCGGCGCTCCTTGACCCAAAAGTGTTTTTTGACCGTTTTTGAAATTTTGAAAAATTGCATAAGCACCCCCCCCGTACAAAAAAGTCAAAAATTGACTTTTCTCAAAAGTACACTTTTTTGGCATATTTGGGCTGTGCCGAGAGTCCTGACATGTTTCTGGAACGTTTCCCGGCGCTCCTTGGCCCAAAAGTATTTTTTGACCGTTTTTGAAATTTTGAAAAAATGCGTAAGCACCCCCCCTTACAAAAAAGTCAAAAATTGACTTTTCTAAAAAGTCAACTTTTTAGGCATATTTGGGCTGTGCCGATAGTCCTGACATGTTTTTGGAACGTTTCCCGGCGCTCCTTGGCCCAAAAGTATTTTTTGACCGTTTTTGAAATTTTGAAAAAATGCGTAAGCACCCCCCCTTACAAAAAATTCAAAAATGGACTTTTCTCAAAAGTACACTTTTTCTGGATATTTGGGCTCTGCCGAGAGTCCTGACATGTTTTTGGAACGTTTCCCGGCGCTCCTTGGCCCAAAAGTGTTTTTTGACCATTTTTGAAATTTTGAAAAAATGCGTAAGCACCCCCCCTTACAAAAAATTCAAAAATGGACTTTTCTCAAAAGTACACTTTTTTGGCATATTTGGACTGTGCCGAGAGTCCTGACATGTTTTTAGAATGTTTCCCGGAGCTCCTAGGCCCAAAAGTGTTTTTTGACCGTGTTTGAAATTTTGAAAAATTGCATAAGCACCCCCCCTTACAAAAAGTCAAAAATTGAATTTTCTCAAAAGTAAACTTTTTTCGCATATTTGGGCTGTGGGAGAGTCCTGACATGTTTTTGGAACGTTTCCCGGCGCTCCTTGGCCCAAAAGTATTTTTTGACCGTTTTTGAAATTTTGAAAAAATGCGTAAGCACCCCCCCTTACAAAAAAGTCAAAAATTGACTTTTCTCAAAAGTACACTTTTTTGAGATATTTGGGCTCTGCCGAGAGTCCTGACATGTTTTTGGAACGTTTCCCGGCGCTCCTTGACCCAAAAGTGTTTTTTGACCGTTTTTGAAATTTTGAAAAATTGCATAAGCACCCCCCCTTACAAAAAAGTCAAAAATTGAATTTTCTCAAAAGTAAACTTTTATGGGATATTTCGGCTGTGCCGAGAGTCCTGACATGTTTTTGGAATGTTTCCCGGCGCTCCTTGGCCCAAAAGTATTTTTTGACCGTTTTTGAAATTTTGAAAAAATGCGTAAGCACCCCCCCTTACAAAAAAGTCAAAAATTGACTTTTCTCAAAAGTACACTTTTTTGAGATATTTGGGCTCTGCCGAGAGTCCTGACATGTTTTTGGAACGTTTCCCGGCGCTCCTTGACCCAAAAGTGTTTTTTGACCGTTTTTGAAATTTTGAAAAACTGCATAAGCACCCCCCCCTTACAAAAAAGTCAAAAATTTAATTTTCTAAAAAGTCAACTTATATGGGATATTTGGGCTGTGCCGAGAGTCCTGACACGTTTTTGGAACGTTTCCCGGCGCTCCTTGGCCCAAAAGTATTTTTTGACCGTTTTTGAAATTTTGAAAAAATGCGTAAGCACCCCCCCTTACAAAAAATTCAAAAATGGACTTTTCTCAAAAGTACACTTTTTTGGGATATTTGGGCTCTGCCGAGAGTCCTGACATGTTTTTGGAACGTTTCCCGGCGCTCCTTGGCCCAAAAGTATTTTTTGACCGTTTTTGAAATTTTGAAAAAATGCATAAGCACCCCCCCTTACAAAAAATTCAAAAATGGACTTTTCTCAAAAGTACACTTTTTTGGCATATTTGGACTGTGCCGAGAGTCCTGACATGTTTTTGGAACGTTTCCGGCGCTCCTTGGCCCAAAAGTATTTTTTGACCGTTTTTGAAATTTTGAAAAAATGCGTAAGCACCCCCCTTACAAAAAAGTCAAAAATTGACTTTTCTCAAAAGTACACTTTTTTGGGATATTTGGGCTCTGCCGAGAATACTGACATGTTTTTGGAACGTTTCCCGGCGCTCCTTGGCCCAAAAGTGTTTTTTGACCATTTTTGAAATTTTGAAAAAATGCGTAAGCACCCCCCCCCTTACAAAAAATTCAAAAATGGACTTTTCTCAAAAGTACACTTTTTTGGCATATTTGGACTGTGCCGAGAGTCCTGACATGTTTTTAGAATGTTTCCCGGCGCTCCTAGGCCCAAAAGTGTTTTTTGACCGTTTTTGAAATTTTGAAAAATTGCATAAGCACCCCCCCTTACAAAAAAGTCAAAAATTGAATTTTCTCAAAAGTAAACTTTTATGGGATATTTGGACTGTGCCGAGAGTCCTGACATGTTTTTAGAATGTTTCCCGGCGCTCCTAGGCCCAAAAGTGTTTTTTGACCGTTTTTGAAATTTTGAAAAATTGCATAAGCACCCCCCCTTACAAAAAAGTCAAAAATTGAATTTTCTCAAAAGTAAACTTTTATGGGATATTTGGGCTGTGCCGAGAGTCCTGACATGTTTTTGGAACGTTTCCCGGCGCTCCTTGACCCAAAAGTGTTTTTTGACCGTTTTTGAAATTTTGAAAAATTGCATAAGCACCCCCCCTTACAAAAAATTCAAAAATGGACTTTTCTCAAAAGTACACTTTTTTGGCATATTTGGACTGTGCCGAGAGTCCTGACATGTTTTTAGAACGTTTCCCGGCGCTCCTTGGCCCAAAAGTGTTTTTTGACCGTTTTTGAAATTTTGAAAAATTGCATAAGCACCCCCCCTTACAAAAAAGTCAAAAATTGAATTTTCTCAAAAGTAAACTTTTATGGGATATTTGGGCTGTGCCGAGAGTCCTGACATGTTTTTGGAACGTTTCCCGGCGCTCCTTGGCCCAAAAGTATTTTTTGACCGTTTTTGAAATTTTGAAAAAATGCGTAAGCACCCCCCCTTACAAAAAAGTCAAAAATTGAATTTTCTCAAAAGTACACTTTTTTGAGATATTTGGGCTCTGCCGAGAGTCCTGACATGTTTTTGGAACGTTTCCCGGCGCTCCTTGACCCAAAAGTGTTTTTTGACCGTTTTTGAAATTTTGAAAAATTGCATAAGCACCCCCCCCGTACAAAAAAGTCAAAAATTGACTTTTCTCAAAAGTACACTTTTTTGGCATATTTGGGCTGTGCCGAGAGTCCTGACATGTTTCTGGAACGTTTCCCGGCGCTCCTTGGCCCAAAAGTATTTTTTGACCGTTTTTGAAATTTTGAAAAAATGCGTAAGCACCCCCCCTTACAAAAAAGTCAAAAATTGACTTTTCTAAAAAGTCAACTTTTTAGGCATATTTGGGCTGTGCCGATAGTCCTGACATGTTTTTGGAACGTTTCCCGGCGCTCCTTGGCCCAAAAGTATTTTTTGACCGTTTTTGAAATTTTGAAAAAATGCGTAAGCACCCCCCCTTACAAAAAATTCAAAAATGGACTTTTCTCAAAAGTACACTTTTTCTGGATATTTGGGCTCTGCCGAGAGTCCTGACATGTTTTTGGAACGTTTCCCGGCGCTCCTTGGCCCAAAAGTGTTTTTTGACCATTTTTGAAATTTTGAAAAAATGCGTAAGCACCCCCCCTTACAAAAAATTCAAAAATGGACTTTTCTCAAAAGTACACTTTTTTGGCATATTTGGACTGTGCCGAGAGTCCTGACATGTTTTTAGAATGTTTCCCGGAGCTCCTAGGCCCAAAAGTGTTTTTTGACCGTGTTTGAAATTTTGAAAAATTGCATAAGCACCCCCCCTTACAAAAAAGTCAAAAATTGAATTTTCTCAAAAGTAAACTTTTTTCGCATATTTGGGCTGTGGGAGAGTCCTGACATGTTTTTGGAACGTTTCCCGGCGCTCCTTGGCCCAAAAGTATTTTTTGACCGTTTTTGAAATTTTGAAAAAATGCGTAAGCACCCCCCTTACAAAAAAGTCAAAAATTGACTTTTCTCAAAAGTACACTTTTTTGAGATATTTGGGCTCTGCCGAGAGTCCTGACATGTTTTTGGAACGTTTCCCGGCGCTCCTCGACCCAAAAGTGTTTTTTGACCGTTTTTGAAATTTTGAAAAATTGCATAAGCACCCCCCCCTTACAAAAAAGTCAAAAATTGAATTTTCTCAAAAGTAAACTTTTATGGGATATTTCGGCTGTGCCGAGAGTCCTGACATGTTTTTGGAATGTTTCCCGGCGCTCCTTGGCCCAAAAGTATTTTTTGACCGTTTTTGAAATTTTGAAAAAATGCGTAAGCACCCCCCCTTACAAAAAAGTCAAAAATTTACTTTTCTCAAAAGTACACTTTTTTGAGATAGTTGGGCTCTGCCGAGAGTCCTGACATGTTTTTGGAACGTTTCCCGGCGCTCCTTGACCCAAAAGTGTTTTTTGACCGTTTTTGAAATTTTGAAAAACTGCATAAGCACCCCCCCCTTACAAAAAAGTCAAAAATTTAATTTTCTAAAAAGTCAACTTATATGGGATATTTGGGCTGTGCCGAGAGTCCTGACACGTTTTTGGAACGTTTCCCGGCGCTCCTTGGCCCAAAAGTATTTTTTGACCGTTTTTGAAATTTTGAAAAAATGCGTAAGCACCCCCCATTACAAAAAATTCAAAAATGGACTTTTCTAAAAAGTCAACTTTTTAGGCATATTTGGGCTGTGCCGATAGTCCTGACATGTTTTTGGAACGTTTCCCGGCGCTCCTTGGCCCAAAAGTATTTTTTGACCGTTTTTGAAATTTTGAAAAAATGCGTAAGCACCCCCCCTTACAAAAAATTCAAAAATGGACTTTTCTCAAAAGTACACTTTTTCTGGATATTTGGGCTCTGCCGAGAGTCCTGACATGTTTTTGGAACGTTTCCCGGCGCTCCTTGGCCCAAAAGTGTTTTTTGACCATTTTTGAAATTTTGAAAAAAATGCGTAAGCACCCCCCCTTACAAAAAATTCAAAAATGGACTTTTCTCAAAAGTACACTTTTTTGGCATATTTGGACTGTGCCGAGAGTCCTGACATGTTTTTAGAATGTTTCCCGGAGCTCCTAGGCCCAAAAGTGTTTTTTGACCGTGTTTGAAATTTTGAAAAATTGCATAAGCACCCCCCCTTACAAAAAAGTCAAAAATTGAATTTTCTCTAAAGTAAACTTTTTTCGCATATTTGGGCTGTGGGAGAGTCCTGACATGTTTTTGGAACGTTTCCCGGCGCTCCTTGGCCCAAAAGTATTTTTTGACCGTTTTTGAAATTTTGAAAAAATGCGTAAGCACCCCCCCTTACAAAAAAGTCAAAAATTGACTTTTCTCAAAAGTACACTTTTTTGAGATATTTGGGCTCTGCCGAGAGTCCTGACATGTTTTTGGAACGTTTCCCGGCGCTCCTTGACCCAAAAGTGTTTTTTGACCGTTTTTGAAATTTTGAAAAATTGCATAAGCACCCCCCCTTACAAAAAAGTCAAAAATTGAATTTTCTCAAAAGTAAACTTTTATGGGATATTTCGGCTGTGCCGAGAGTCCTGACATGTTTTTGGAATGTTTCCCGGCGCTCCTTGGCCCAAAAGTATTTTTTGACCGTTTTTGAAATTTTGAAAAAATGCGTAAGCACCCCCCCTTACAAAAAAGTCAAAAATTGACTTTTCTCAAAAGTACACTTTTTTGAGATATTTGGGCTCTGCCGAGAGTCCTGACATGTTTTTGGAACGTTTCCCGGCGCTCCTTGACCCAAAAGTGTTTTTTGACCGTTTTTGAAATTTTGAAAAACTGCATAAGCACCCCCCCCTTACAAAAAAGTCAAAAATTTAATTTTCTAAAAAGTCAACTTATATGGGATATTTGGGCTGTGCCGAGAGTCCTGACACGTTTTTGGAACGTTTCCCGGCGCTCCTTGGCCCAAAAGTATTTTTTGACCGTTTTTGAAATTTTGAAAAAATGCGTAAGCACCCCCCCTTACAAAAAATTCAAAAATGGACTTTTCTCAAAAGTACACTTTTTTGGGATATTTGGGCTCTGCCGAGAGTCCTGACATGTTTTTGGAACGTTTCCCGGCGCTCCTTGGCCCAAAAGTATTTTTTGACCGTTTTTGAAATTTTGAAAAAATGCATAAGCACCCCCCCTTACAAAAAATTCAAAAATGGACTTTTCTCAAAAGTACACTTTTTTGGCATATTTGGACTGTGCCGAGAGTCCTGACATGTTTTTGGAACGTTTCCGGCGCTCCTTGGCCCAAAAGTATTTTTTGACCGTTTTTGAAATTTTGAAAAAATGCGTAAGCACCCCCCCTTACAAAAAAGTCAAAAATTGACTTTTCTCAAAAGTACACTTTTTTGGGATATTTGGGCTCTGCCGAGAATACTGACATGTTTTTGGAACGTTTCCCGGCGCTCCTTGGCCCAAAAGTGTTTTTTGACCATTTTTGAAATTTTGAAAAATGCGTAAGCACCCCCCCCCTTACAAAAAATTCAAAAATGGACTTTTCTCAAAAGTACACTTTTTTGGCATATTTGGACTGTGCCGAGAGTCCTGACATGTTTTTAGAATGTTTCCCGGCGCTCCTAGGCCCAAAAGTGTTTTTTGACCGTTTTTGAAATTTTGAAAAATTGCATAAGCACCCCCCCTTACAAAAAAGTCAAAAATTGAATTTTCTCAAAAGTAAACTTTTATGGGTAATTTGGGCTGTGCCGAGAGTCCTGACATGTTTTTGGAACGTTTCCCGGCGCTCCTTGGCCCAAAAGTATTTTTTGACCGTTTTTGAAATTTTGAAAAAATGCGTAAGCACCCCCCCTTACAAAAAATTCAAAAATGGACTTTTCTCAAAAGTACACTTTTTCTGGATATTTGGGCTCTGCCGAGAGTCCTGACATGTTTTTGGAACGTTTCCCGGCGCTCCTTGGCCCAAAAGTGTTTTTTGACCATTTTTGAAATTTTGAAAAAAATGCGTAAGCACCCCCCCTTACAAAAAATTCAAAAATGGACTTTTCTCAAAAGTACACTTTTTTGGCATATTTGGACTGTGCCGAGAGTCCTGACATGTTTTTAGAATGTTTCCCGGAGCTCCTAGGCCCAAAAGTGTTTTTTGACCGTGTTTGAAATTTTGAAAAATTGCATAAGCACCCCCCCTTACAAAAAAGTCAAAAATTGAATTTTCTCTAAAGTAAACTTTTTTCGCATATTTGGGCTGTGGGAGAGTCCTGACATGTTTTTGGAACGTTTCCCGGCGCTCCTTGGCCCAAAAGTATTTTTTGACCGTTTTTGAAATTTTGAAAAAATGCGTAAGCACCCCCCCTTACAAAAAAGTCAAAAATTGACTTTTCTCAAAAGTACACTTTTTTGAGATATTTGGGCTCTGCCGAGAGTCCTGACATGTTTTTGGAACGTTTCCCGGCGCTCCTTGACCCAAAAGTGTTTTTTGACCGTTTTTGAAATTTTGAAAAATTGCATAAGCACCCCCCCTTACAAAAAAGTCAAAAATTGAATTTTCTCAAAAGTAAACTTTTATGGGATATTTCGGCTGTGCCGAGAGTCCTGACATGTTTTTGGAATGTTTCCCGGCGCTCCTTGGCCCAAAAGTATTTTTTGACCGTTTTTGAAATTTTGAAAAAATGCGTAAGCACCCCCCCTTACAAAAAAGTCAAAAATTGACTTTTCTCAAAAGTACACTTTTTTGAGATATTTGGGCTCTGCCGAGAGTCCTGACATGTTTTTGGAACGTTTCCCGGCGCTCCTTGACCCAAAAGTGTTTTTTGACCGTTTTTGAAATTTTGAAAAACTGCATAAGCACCCCCCCCTTACAAAAAAGTCAAAAATTTAATTTTCTAAAAAGTCAACTTATATGGGATATTTGGGCTGTGCCGAGAGTCCTGACACGTTTTTGGAACGTTTCCCGGCGCTCCTTGGCCCAAAAGTATTTTTTGACCGTTTTTGAAATTTTGAAAAAATGCGTAAGCACCCCCCCTTACAAAAAATTCAAAAATGGACTTTTCTCAAAAGTACACTTTTTTGGGATATTTGGGCTCTGCCGAGAGTCCTGACATGTTTTTGGAACGTTTCCCGGCGCTCCTTGGCCCAAAAGTATTTTTTGACCGTTTTTGAAATTTTGAAAAAATGCATAAGCACCCCCCCTTACAAAAAATTCAAAAATGGACTTTTCTCAAAAGTACACTTTTTTGGCATATTTGGACTGTGCCGAGAGTCCTGACATGTTTTTGGAACGTTTCCGGCGCTCCTTGGCCCAAAAGTATTTTTTGACCGTTTTTGAAATTTTGAAAAAATGCGTAAGCACCCCCCCTTACAAAAAAGTCAAAAATTGACTTTTCTCAAAAGTACACTTTTTTGGGATATTTGGGCTCTGCCGAGAATACTGACATGTTTTTGGAACGTTTCCCGGCGCTCCTTGGCCCAAAAGTGTTTTTTGACCATTTTTGAAATTTTGAAAAATGCGTAAGCACCCCCCCCCCTTACAAAAAATTCAAAAATGGACTTTTCTCAAAAGTACACTTTTTTGGCATATTTGGACTGTGCCGAGAGTCCTGACATGTTTTTAGAATGTTTCCCGGCGCTCCTAGGCCCAAAAGTGTTTTTTGACCGTTTTTGAAATTTTGAAAAATTGCATAAGCACCCCCCCTTACAAAAAAGTCAAAAATTGAATTTTCTCAAAAGTAAACTTTTATGGGTAATTTGGGCTGTGCCGAGAGTCCTGACATGTTTTTGGAACGTTTCCCGGCGCTCCTTGGCCCAAAAGTATTTTTTGACCGTTTTTGAAATTTTGAAAAAATGCGTAAGCACCCCCCCTTACAAAAAATTCAAAAATTGACTTTTCTCAAAAGTACACTTTTTTGGGATATTTGGGCTCTGCCGAGAGTCCTGACATGTTTTTGGAACGTTTCCCGGCGCTCCTTGGCCCAAAAGTATTTTTTGACCGTTTTTGAAATTTTGAAAAAATGCGTAAGCACCCCCCCTTACAAAAAATTCAAAAATGGACTTTTCTCAAAAGTACACTTTTTCTGGATATTTGGGCTCTGCCGAGAGTCCTGACATGTTTTTGGAACGTTTCCCGGCGCTCCTTGGCCCAAAAGTGTTTTTTGACCATTTTTGAAATTTTGAAAAAATGCGTAAGCACCCCCCCTTACAAAAAATTCAAAAATGGACTTTTCTCAAAAGTACACTTTTTTGGCATATTTGGACTGTGCCGAGAGTCCTGACATGTTTTTAGAATGTTTCCCGGAGCTCCTAGGCCCAAAAGTGTTTTTTGACCGTGTTTGAAATTTTGAAAAATTGCATAAGCACCCCCCCTTACAAAAAAGTCAAAAATTGAATTTTCTCAAAAGTAAACTTTTTTCGCATATTTGGGCTGTGGGAGAGTCCTGACATGTTTTTGGAACGTTTCCCGGCGCTCCTTGGCCCAAAAGTATTTTTTGACCGTTTTTGAAATTTTGAAAAAATGCGTAAGCACCCCCCCTTACAAAAAAGTCTAAAATTGACTTTTCTCAAAAGTACACTTTTTTGAGATATTTGGGCTCTGCCGAGAGTCCTGACATGTTTTTGGAACGTTTCCCGGCGCTCCTTGACCCAAAAGTGTTTTTTGACCGTTTTTGAAATTTTGAAAAATTGCATAAGCACCCCCCCTTACAAAAAAGTCAAAAATTGAATTTTCTCAAAAGTAAACTTTTATGGGATATTTCGGCTGTGCCGAGAGTCCTGACATGTTTTTGGAATGTTTCCCGGCGCTCCTTGGCCCAAAAGTATTTTTTGACCGTTTTTGAAATTTTGAAAAAATGCGTAAGCACCCCCCCTTACAAAAAAGTCAAAAATTGACTTTTCTCAAAAGTACACTTTTTTGAGATATTTGGGCTCTGCCGAGAGTCCTGACATGTTTTTGGAACGTTTCCCGGCGCTCCTTGACCCAAAAGTGTTTTTTGACCGTTTTCGAAATTTTGAAAAACTGCATAAGCACCCCCCCCTTACAAAAAAGTCAAAAATTTAATTTTCTAAAAAGTCAACTTATATGGGATATTTGGGCTGTGCCGAGAGTCCTGACACGTTTTTGGAACGTTTCCCGGCGCTCCTTGGCCCAAAAGTATTTTTTGACCGTTTTTGAAATTTTGAAAAAATGCGTAAGCACCCCCCCTTACAAAAAATTCAAAAATGGACTTTTCTAAAAAGTCAACTTTTTAGGCATATTTGGGCTGTGCCGATAGTCCTGACATGTTTTTGGAACGTTTCCCGGCGCTCCTTGGCCCAAAAGTATTTTTTGACCGTTTTTGAAATTTTGAAAAAATGCGTAAGCACCCCCCCTTACAAAAAATTCAAAAATGGACTTTTCTCAAAAGTACACTTTTTCTGGATATTTGGGCTCTGCCGAGAGTCCTGACATGTTTTTGGAACGTTTCCCGGCGCTCCTTGGCCCAAAAGTGTTTTTTGACCATTTTTGAAATTTTGAAAAAATGCGTAAGCACCCCCCCTTACAAAAAATTCAAAAATGGACTTTTCTCAAAAGTACACTTTTTTGGCATATTTGGACTGTGCCGAGAGTCCTGACATGTTTTTAGAATGTTTCCCGGAGCTCCTAGGCCCAAAAGTGTTTTTTGACCGTGTTTGAAATTTTGAAAAATTGCATAAGCACCCCCCCTTACAAAAAAGTCAAAAATTGAATTTTCTCAAAAGTAAACTTTTTTCGCATATTTGGGCTGTGGGAGAGTCCTGACATGTTTTTGGAACGTTTCCCGGCGCTCCTTGGCCCAAAAGTATTTTTTGACCGTTTTTGAAATTTTGAAAAAATGCGTAAGCACCCCCCCTTACAAAAAAGTCAGAAATTGACTTTTCTCAAAAGTACACTTTTTTGAGATATTTGGGCTCTGCCGAGAGTCCTGACATGTTTTTGGAACGTTTCCCGGCGCTCCTTGACCCAAAAGTGTTTTTTGACCGTTTTTGAAATTTTGAAAAATTGCATTAGCACCCCCCCTTACAAAAAAGTCAAAAATTGAATTTTCTCAAAAGTACACTTTTATGGGATATTTCGGCTGTGCCGAGAGTCCTGACATGTTTTTGGAATGTTTCCCGGCGCTCCTTGGCCCAAAAGTATTTTTTGACCGTTTTTGAAATTTTGAAAAAATGCGTAAGCACCCCCCCTTACAAAAAAGTCAAAAATTGACTTTTCTCAAAAGTACACTTTTTTGAGATATTTGGGCTCTGCCGAGAGTCCTGACATGTTTTTGGAACGTTTCCCGGCGCTCCTTGACCCAAAAGTGTTTTTTGACCGTTTTTGAAATTTTGAAAAACTGCATAAGCACCCCCCCCCTACAAAAAAGTCAAAAATTTAATTTTCTAAAAAGTCAACTTATATGGGATATTTGGGCTGTGCCGAGAGTCCTGACACGTTTTTGGAACGTTTCCCGGCGCTCCTTGGCCCAAAAGTATTTTTTGACCGTTTTTGAAATTTTGAAAAAATGCGTAAGCACCCCCCCTTACAAAAAATTCAAAAATGGACTTTTCTCAAAAGTACACTTTTTTGGGATATTTGGGCTCTGCCGAGAGTCCTGACATGTTTTTGGAACGTTTCCCGGCGCTCCTTGGCCCAAAAGTATTTTTTGACCGTTTTTGAAATTTTGAAAAAATGCATAAGCACCCCCCCTTACAAAAAATTCAAAAATGGACTTTTCTCAAAAGTACACTTTTTTGGCATATTTGGACTGTGCCGAGAGTCCTGACATGTTTTTGGAACGTTTCCGGCGCTCCTTGGCCCAAAAGTATTTTTTGACCGTTTTTGAAATTTTGAAAAAATGCGTAAGCACCCCCCCTTACAAAAAAGTCAAAAATGGACTTTTCTCAAAAGTACACTTTTTTGGGATATTTGGGCTCTGCCGAGAATACAGACATGTTTTTGGAACGTTTCCCGGCGCTCCTTGGCCCAAAAGTGTTTTTTGACCATTTTTGAAATTTTGAAAAAATGCGTAAGCACCCCCCCCTTACAAAAAATTCAAAAATGGACTTTTCTCAAAAGTACACTTTTTTGGCATATTTGGACTGTGCCGAGAGTCCTGACATGTTTTTAGAATGTTTCCCGGCGCTCCTAGGCCCAAAAGTGTTTTTTGACCGTTTTTGAAATTTTGAAAAATTGCATAAGCACCCCCCCTTACAAAAAAGTCAAAAATTGAATTTTCTCAAAAGTAAACTTTTATGGGATATTTGGGCTGTGCCGAGAGTCCTGACATGTTTTTGGAACGTTTCCCGGCGCTCCTTGGCCCAAAAGTATTTTTTGACCGTTTTTGAAATTTTGAAAAAATGCGTAAGCACCCCCCCTTACAAAAAATTCAAAAATTGACTTTTCTCAAAAGTACACTTTTTTGGCATATTTGGACTGTGCCGAGAGTCCTGACATGTTTTTAGAATGTTTCCCGGCGCTCCTAGGCCCAAAAGTGTTTTTTGACCGTTTTTGAAATTTTGAAAAAATGCGTAAGCACCCCCCCTTACAAAAAATTCAAAAATTGACTTTTCTCAAAAGTACACTTTTTTGAGATATTTGGGCTCTGCCGAGAGTCCTGACATGTTTTTGGAACGTTTCCCGGCGCTCCTTGACCCAAAAGTGTTTTTTGACCGTTTTTGAAATTTTGAAAAATTGCATTAGCACCCCCCCTTACAAAAAAGTCAAAAATTGAATTTTCTCAAAAGTACACTTTTATGGGATATTTCGGCTGTGCCGAGAGTCCTGACATGTTTTTGGAATGTTTCCCGGCGCTCCTTGGCCCAAAAGTATTTTTTGACCGTTTTTGAAATTTTGAAAAAATGCGTAAGCACCCCCCCTTACAAAAAAGTCAAAAATTGACTTTTCTCAAAAGTACACTTTTTTGAGATATTTGGGCTCTGCCGAGAGTCCTGACATGTTTTTGGAACGTTTCCCGGCGCTCCTTGACCCAAAAGTGTTTTTTGACCGTTTTTGAAATTTTGAAAAACTGCATAAGCACCCCCCCCTTACAAAAAAGTCAAAAATTTAATTTTCTAAAAAGTCAACTTATATGGGATATTTGGGCTGTGCCGAGAGTCCTGACACGTTTTTGGAACGTTTCCCGGCGCTCCTTGGCCCAAAAGTATTTTTTGACCGTTTTTGAAATTTTGAAAAAATGCGTAAGCACCCCCCCTTACAAAAAATTCAAAAATGGACTTTTCTCAAAAGTACACTTTTTTGGGATATTTGGGCTCTGCCGAGAGTCCTGACATGTTTTTGGAACGTTTCCCGGCGCTCCTTGGCCCAAAAGTATTTTTTGACCGTTTTTGAAATTTTGAAAAAATGCATAAGCACCCCCCCTTACAAAAAATTCAAAAATGGACTTTTCTCAAAAGTACACTTTTTTGGCATATTTGGACTGTGCCGAGAGTCCTGACATGTTTTTGGAACGTTTCCGGCGCTCCTTGGCCCAAAAGTATTTTTTGACCGTTTTTGAAATTTTGAAAAAATGCGTAAGCACCCCCCCTTACAAAAAAGTCAAAAATGGACTTTTCTCAAAAGTACACTTTTTTGGGATATTTGGGCTCTGCCGAGAATACAGACATGTTTTTGGAACGTTTCCCGGCGCTCCTTGGCCCAAAAGTGTTTTTTGACCATTTTTGAAATTTTGAAAAAATGCGTAAGCACCCCCCCCTTACAAAAAATTCAAAAATGGACTTTTCTCAAAAGTACACTTTTTTGGCATATTTGGACTGTGCCGAGAGTCCTGACATGTTTTTAGAATGTTTCCCGGCGCTCCTAGGCCCAAAAGTGTTTTTTGACCGTTTTTGAAATTTTGAAAAATTGCATAAGCACCCCCCCTTACAAAAAAGTCAAAAATTGAATTTTCTCAAAAGTAAACTTTTATGGGATATTTGGGCTGTGCCGAGAGTCCTGACATGTTTTTGGAACGTTTCCCGGCGCTCCTTGGCCCAAAAGTATTTTTTGACCGTTTTTGAAATTTTGAAAAAATGCGTAAGCACCCCCCCTTACAAAAAATTCAAAAATTGACTTTTCTCAAAAGTACACTTTTTTGGCATATTTGGACTGTGCCGAGAGTCCTGACATGTTTTTAGAATGTTTCCCGGCGCTCCTAGGCCCAAAAGTGTTTTTTGACCGTTTTTGAAATTTTGAAAAATTGCATAAGCACCCCCCCTTACAAAAAAGTCAAAAATTGAATTTTCTCAAAAGTAAACTTTTATGGGTAATTTGGGCTGTGCCGAGAGTCCTGACATGTTTTTGGAACGTTTCCCGGCGCTCCTTGGCCCAAAAGTATTTTTTGACCGTTTTTGAAATTTTGAAAAAATGCGTAAGCACCCCCCCTTACAAAAAATTCAAAAATTGACTTTTCTCAAAAGTACACTTTTTTGGGATATTTGGGCTCTGCCGAGAGTCCTGACATGTTATTGGAACGTTTCCCGGCGCTCCTTGGCCCAAAAGTATTTTTTGACCGTTTTTGAAATTTTGAAAAAATGCATAAGCACCCCCCCTTACAAAAAATTCAAAAATGGACTTTTCTCAAAAGTACACTTTTTTGGCATATTTGGACTGTGCCGAGAGTCCTGACATGTTTTTGGAACGTTTCCGGCGCTCCTTGGCCCAAAAGTATTTTTTGACCGTTTTTGAAATTTTGAAAAAAATGCGTAAGCACCCCCCCTTATAAAAAAGTCAAAAATTGACTTTTCTCAAAAGTACACTTTTTTGGGATATTTGGGCTCTGCCGAGAATACTGACATGTTTTTGGAACGTTTCCCGGCGCTCCTTGGCCCAAAAGTGTTTTTTGACCATTTTTGAAATTTTGAAAAAATGCGTAAGCACCCCCCCTTACAAAAAATTCAAAAACGGACTTTTCTCAAAAGTACACTTTTTTGGCATATTTGGACTGTGCCGAGAGTCCTGACATGTTTTTAGAATGTTTCCCGGCGCTCCTAGGCCCAAAAGTGTTTTTTGACCGTTTTTGAAATTTTGAAAAATTGCATAAGCACCCCCCCTTACAAAAAAGTCAAAAATTGAATTTTCTCAAAAGTAAACTTTTATGGGATATTTGGGCTGTGCCGAGAGTCCTGACATGTTTTTGGAACGTTTCCCGGCGCTCCTTGGCCCAAAAGTATTTTTTGACCGTTTTTGAAATTTTGAAAAAATGCGTAAGCACCCCCCCTTACAAAAAATTCAAAAATTGACTTTTCTCAAAAGTACACTTTTTTGGCATATTTGGACTGTGCCGAGAGTCCTGACATGTTTTTAGAATGTTTCCCGGCGCTCCTAGGCCCAAAAGTGTTTTTTGACCGTTTTTGAAATTTTGAAAAAATGCGTAAGCACCCCCCCTTACAAAAAATTCAAAAATTGACTTTTCTCAAAAGTACACTTTTTTGAGATATTTGGGCTCTGCCGAGAGTCCTGACATGTTTTTGGAACGTTTCCCGGCGCTCCTTGACCCAAAAGTGTTTTTTGACCGTTTTTGAAATTTTGAAAAATTGCATTAGCACCCCCCCTTACAAAAAAGTCAAAAATTGAATTTTCTCAAAAGTACACTTTTATGGGATATTTCGGCTGTGCCGAGAGTCCTGACATGTTTTTGGAATGTTTCCCGGCGCTCCTTGGCCCAAAAGTATTTTTTGACCGTTTTTGAAATTTTGAAAAAATGCGTAAGCACCCCCCCTTACAAAAAAGTCAAAAATTGACTTTTCTCAAAAGTACACTTTTTTGAGATATTTGGGCTCTGCCGAGAGTCCTGACATGTTTTTGGAACGTTTCCCGGCGCTCCTTGACCCAAAAGTGTTTTTTGACCGTTTTTGAAATTTTGAAAAACTGCATAAGCACCCCCCCCTTACAAAAAAGTCAAAAATTTAATTTTCTAAAAAGTCAACTTATATGGGATATTTGGGCTGTGCCGAGAGTCCTGACACGTTTTTGGAACGTTTCCCGGCGCTCCTTGGCCCAAAAGTATTTTTTGACCGTTTTTGAAATTTTGAAAAAATGCGTAAGCACCCCCCCTTACAAAAAATTCAAAAATGGACTTTTCTCAAAAGTACACTTTTTTGGGATATTTGGGCTCTGCCGAGAGTCCTGACATGTTTTTGGAACGTTTCCCGGCGCTCCTTGGCCCAAAAGTATTTTTTGACCGTTTTTGAAATTTTGAAAAAATGCATAAGCACCCCCCCTTACAAAAAATTCAAAAATGGACTTTTCTCAAAAGTACACTTTTTTGGCATATTTGGACTGTGCCGAGAGTCCTGACATGTTTTTGGAACGTTTCCGGCGCTCCTTGGCCCAAAAGTATTTTTTGACCGTTTTTGAAATTTTGAAAAAATGCGTAAGCACCCCCCCTTACAAAAAAGTCAAAAATGGACTTTTCTCAAAAGTACACTTTTTTGGGATATTTGGGCTCTGCCGAGAATACAGACATGTTTTTGGAACGTTTCCCGGCGCTCCTTGGCCCAAAAGTGTTTTTTGACCATTTTTGAAATTTTGAAAAAATGCGTAAGCACCCCCCCCTTACAAAAAATTCAAAAATGGACTTTTCTCAAAAGTACACTTTTTTGGCATATTTGGACTGTGCCGAGAGTCCTGACATGTTTTTAGAATGTTTCCCGGCGCTCCTAGGCCCAAAAGTGTTTTTTGACCGTTTTTGAAATTTTGAAAAATTGCATAAGCACCCCCCCTTACAAAAAAGTCAAAAATTGAATTTTCTCAAAAGTAAACTTTTATGGGATATTTGGGCTGTGCCGAGAGTCCTGACATGTTTTTGGAACGTTTCCCGGCGCTCCTTGGCCCAAAAGTATTTTTTGACCGTTTTTGAAATTTTGAAAAAATGCGTAAGCACCCCCCCTTACAAAAAATTCAAAAATTGACTTTTCTCAAAAGTACACTTTTTTGGCATATTTGGACTGTGCCGAGAGTCCTGACATGTTTTTAGAATGTTTCCCGGCGCTCCTAGGCCCAAAAGTGTTTTTTGACCGTTTTTGAAATTTTGAAAAATTGCATAAGCACCCCCCCTTACAAAAAAGTCAAAAATTGAATTTTCTCAAAAGTAAACTTTTATGGGTAATTTGGGCTGTGCCGAGAGTCCTGACATGTTTTTGGAACGTTTCCCGGCGCTCCTTGGCCCAAAAGTATTTTTTGACCGTTTTTGAAATTTTGAAAAAATGCGTAAGCACCCCCCCTTACAAAAAATTCAAAAATTGACTTTTCTCAAAAGTACACTTTTTTGGGATATTTGGGCTCTGCCGAGAGTCCTGACATGTTTTTGGAACGTTTCCCGGCGCTCCTTGGCCCAAAAGTATTTTTTGACCGTTTTTGAAATTTTGAAAAAATGCATAAGCACCCCCCCTTACAAAAAATTCAAAAATGGACTTTTCTCAAAAGTACACTTTTTTGGCATATTTGGACTGTGCCGAGAGTCCTGACATGTTTTTGGAACGTTTCCGGCGCTCCTTGGCCCAAAAGTATTTTTTGACCGTTTTTGAAATTTTGAAAAAAATGCGTAAGCACCCCCCCTTATAAAAAAGTCAAAAATTGACTTTTCTCAAAAGTACACTTTTTTGGGATATTTGGGCTCTGCCGAGAATACTGACATGTTTTTGGAACGTTTCCCGGCGCTCCTTGGCCCAAAAGTGTTTTTTGACCATTTTTGAAATTTTGAAAAAATGCGTAAGCACCCCCCCTTACAAAAAATTCAAAAATGGACTTTTCTCAAAAGTACACTTTTTTGGCATATTTGGACTGTGCCGAGAGTCCTGACATGTTTTTAGAATGTTTCCCGGCGCTCCTAGGCCCAAAAGTGTTTTTTGACCGTTTTTGAAATTTTGAAAAATTGCATAAGCACCCCCCCTTACAAAAAAGTCAAAAATTGAATTTTCTCAAAAGTAAACTTTTATGGGATATTTGGGCTGTGCCGAGAGTCCTGACATGTTTTTGGAACGTTTCCCGGCGCTCCTTGGCCCAAAAGTATTTTTTGACCGTTTTTGAAATTTTGAAAAAATGCGTAAGCACCCCCCCTTACAAAAAATTCAAAAATTGACTTTTCTCAAAAGTACACTTTTTTGAGATATTTGGGCTCTGCCGAGAGTCCTGACATGTTTTTGGAACGTTTCCCGGCGCTCCTTGACCCAAAAGTGTTTTTTGACCGTTTTTGAAATTTTGAAAAATTGCATAAGCACCCCCCCTTACAAAAAATTCAAAAATGGACTTTTCTCAAAAGTACACTTTTTTGGCATATTTGGACTGTGCCGAGAGTCCTGACATGTTTTTAGAATGTTTCCCGGCGCTCCTAGGCCCAAAAGTGTTTTTTGACCGTTTTTGAAATTTTGAAAAATTGCATAAGCACCCCCCCTTACAAAAAAGTCAAAAATTGAATTTTCTCAAAAGTAAACTTTTATGGGTAATTTGGGCTGTGCCGAGAGTCCTGACATGTTTTTGGAACGTTTCCCGGCGCTCCTTGGCCCAAAAGTATTTTTTGACCGTTTTTGAAATTTTGAAAAAATGCGTAAGCACCCCCCCTTACAAAAAATTCAAAAATTGACTTTTCTCAAAAGTACACTTTTTTGGGATATTTGGGCTCTGCCGAGAGTCCTGACATGTTTTTGGAACGTTTCCCGGCGCTCCTTGGCCCAAAAGTATTTTTTGACCGTTTTTGAAATTTTGAAAAAATGCGTAAGCACCCCCCCTTACAAAAAATTCAAAAATGGACTTTTCTCAAAAGTACACTTTTTCTGGATATTTGGGCTCTGCCGAGAGTCCTGACATGTTTTTGGAACGTTTCCCGGCGCTCCTTGGCCCAAAAGTGTTTTTTGACCATTTTTGAAATTTTGAAAAAATGCGTAAGCACCCCCCCTTACAAAAAATTCAAAAATGGACTTTTCTCAAAAGTACACTTTTTTGGCATATTTGGACTGTGCCGAGAGTCCTGACATGTTTTTAGAATGTTTCCCGGAGCTCCTAGGCCCAAAAGTGTTTTTTGACCGTGTTTGAAATTTTGAAAAATTGCATAAGCACCCCCCCTTACAAAAAAGTCAAAAATTGAATTTTCTCAAAAGTAAACTTTTTTCGCATATTTGGGCTGTGGGAGAGTCCTGACATGTTTTTGGAACGTTTCCCGGCGCTCCTTGGCCCAAAAGTATTTTTTGACCGTTTTTGAAATTTTGAAAAAATGCGTAAGCACCCCCCCTTACAAAAAAGTCTAAAATTGACTTTTCTCAAAAGTACACTTTTTTGAGATATTTGGGCTCTGCCGAGAGTCCTGACATGTTTTTGGAACGTTTCCCGGCGCTCCTTGACCCAAAAGTGTTTTTTGACCGTTTTTGAAATTTTGAAAAATTGCATAAGCACCCCCCCTTACAAAAAAGTCAAAAATTGAATTTTCTCAAAAGTAAACTTTTATGGGATATTTCGGCTGTGCCGAGAGTCCTGACATGTTTTTGGAATGTTTCCCGGCGCTCCTTGGCCCAAAAGTATTTTTTGACCGTTTTTGAAATTTTGAAAAAATGCGTAAGCACCCCCCCTTACAAAAAAGTCAAAAATTGACTTTTCTCAAAAGTACACTTTTTTGAGATATTTGGGCTCTGCCGAGAGTCCTGACATGTTTTTGGAACGTTTCCCGGCGCTCCTTGACCCAAAAGTGTTTTTTGACCGTTTTCGAAATTTTGAAAAACTGCATAAGCACCCCCCCCTTACAAAAAAGTCAAAAATTTAATTTTCTAAAAAGTCAACTTATATGGGATATTTGGGCTGTGCCGAGAGTCCTGACACGTTTTTGGAACGTTTCCCGGCGCTCCTTGGCCCAAAAGTATTTTTTGACCGTTTTTGAAATTTTGAAAAAATGCGTAAGCACCCCCCCTTACAAAAAATTCAAAAATGGACTTTTCTAAAAAGTCAACTTTTTAGGCATATTTGGGCTGTGCCGATAGTCCTGACATGTTTTTGGAACGTTTCCCGGCGCTCCTTGGCCCAAAAGTATTTTTTGACCGTTTTTGAAATTTTGAAAAAATGCGTAAGCACCCCCCCTTACAAAAAATTCAAAAATGGACTTTTCTCAAAAGTACACTTTTTTGAGATATTTGGGCTCTGCCGAGAGTCCTGACATGTTTTTGGAACGTTTCCCGGCGCTCCTTGACCCAAAAGTGTTTTTTGACCGTTTTTGAAATTTTGAAAAATTGCATTAGCACCCCCCCTTACAAAAAAGTCAAAAATTGAATTTTCTCAAAAGTACACTTTTATGGGATATTTCGGCTGTGCCGAGAGTCCTGACATGTTTTTGGAATGTTTCCCGGCGCTCCTTGGCCCAAAAGTATTTTTTGACCGTTTTTGAAATTTTGAAAAAATGCGTAAGCACCCCCCCTTACAAAAAAGTCAAAAATTGACTTTTCTCAAAAGTACACTTTTTTGAGATATTTGGGCTCTGCCGAGAGTCCTGACATGTTTTTGGAACGTTTCCCGGCGCTCCTTGACCCAAAAGTGTTTTTTGACCGTTTTTGAAATTTTGAAAAACTGCATAAGCACCCCCCCCTTACAAAAAAGTCAAAAATTTAATTTTCTAAAAAGTCAACTTATATGGGATATTTGGGCTGTGCCGAGAGTCCTGACACGTTTTTGGAACGTTTCCCGGCGCTCCTTGGCCCAAAAGTATTTTTTGACCGTTTTTGAAATTTTGAAAAAATGCGTAAGCACCCCCCCTTACAAAAAATTCAAAAATGGACTTTTCTCAAAAGTACACTTTTTTGGGATATTTGGGCTCTGCCGAGAGTCCTGACATGTTTTTGGAACGTTTCCCGGCGCTCCTTGGCCCAAAAGTATTTTTTGACCGTTTTTGAAATTTTGAAAAAATGCATAAGCACCCCCCCTTACAAAAAATTCAAAAATGGACTTTTCTCAAAAGTACACTTTTTTGGCATATTTGGACTGTGCCGAGAGTCCTGACATGTTTTTGGAACGTTTCCGGCGCTCCTTGGCCCAAAAGTATTTTTTGACCGTTTTTGAAATTTTGAAAAAATGCGTAAGCACCCCCCCTTACAAAAAAGTCAAAAATGGACTTTTCTCAAAAGTACACTTTTTTGGGATATTTGGGCTCTGCCGAGAATACAGACATGTTTTTGGAACGTTTCCCGGCGCTCCTTGGCCCAAAAGTGTTTTTTGACCATTTTTGAAATTTTGAAAAAATGCGTAAGCACCCCCCCCTTACAAAAAATTCAAAAATGGACTTTTCTCAAAAGTACACTTTTTTGGCATATTTGGACTGTGCCGAGAGTCCTGACATGTTTTTAGAATGTTTCCCGGCGCTCCTAGGCCCAAAAGTGTTTTTTGACCGTTTTTGAAATTTTGAAAAATTGCATAAGCACCCCCCCTTACAAAAAAGTCAAAAATTGAATTTTCTCAAAAGTAAACTTTTATGGGATATTTGGGCTGTGCCGAGAGTCCTGACATGTTTTTGGAACGTTTCCCGGCGCTCCTTGGCCCAAAAGTATTTTTTGACCGTTTTTGAAATTTTGAAAAAATGCGTAAGCACCCCCCCCTTACAAAAAATTCAAAAATTGACTTTTCTCAAAAGTACACTTTTTTGGCATATTTGGACTGTGCCGAGAGTCCTGACATGTTTTTAGAATGTTTCCCGGCGCTCCTAGGCCCAAAAGTGTTTTTTGACCGTTTTTGAAATTTTGAAAAATTGCATAAGCACCCCCCCTTACAAAAAAGTCAAAAATTGAATTTTCTCAAAAGTAAACTTTTATGGGTAATTTGGGCTGTGCCGAGAGTCCTGACATGTTTTTGGAACGTTTCCCGGCGCTCCTTGGCCCAAAAGTATTTTTTGACCGTTTTTGAAATTTTGAAAAAATGCGTAAGCACCCCCCCTTACAAAAAATTCAAAAATTGACTTTTCTCAAAAGTACACTTTTTTGGGATATTTGGGCTCTGCCGAGAGTCCTGACATGTTTTTGGAACGTTTCCCGGCGCTCCTTGGCCCAAAAGTATTTTTTGACCGTTTTTGAAATTTTGAAAAAATGCATAAGCACCCCCCCTTACAAAAAATTCAAAAATGGACTTTTCTCAAAAGTACACTTTTTTGGCATATTTGGACTGTGCCGAGAGTCCTGACATGTTTTTGGAACGTTTCCGGCGCTCCTTGGCCCAAAAGTATTTTTTGACCGTTTTTGAAATTTTGAAAAAATGCGTAAGCACCCCCCCTTATAAAAAAGTCAAAAATTGACTTTTCTCAAAAGTACACTTTTTTGGGATATTTGGGCTCTGCCGAGAATACTGACATGTTTTTGGAACGTTTCCCGGCGCTCCTTGGCCCAAAAGTGTTTTTTGACCATTTTTGAAATTTTGAAAAAATGCGTAAGCACCCCCCCTTACAAAAAATTCAAAAATGGACTTTTCTCAAAAGTACACTTTTTTGGCATATTTGGACTGTGCCGAGAGTCCTGACATGTTTTTAGAATGTTTCCCGGCGCTCCTAGGCCCAAAAGTGTTTTTTGACCGTTTTTGAAATTTTGAAAAATTGCATAAGCACCCCCCCTTACTAAAAAGTCAAAAATTGAATTTTCTCAAAAGTAAACTTTTATGGGATATTTGGGCTGTGCCGAGAGTCCTGACATGTTTTTGGAACGTTTCCCGGCGCTCCTTGGCCCAAAAGTATTTTTTGACCGTTTTTGAAATTTTGAAAAAATGCGTAAGCACCCCCCCTTACAAAAAATTCAAAAATTGACTTTTCTCAAAAGTACACTTTTTTGAGATATTTGGGCTCTGCCGAGAGTCCTGACATGTTTTTGGAACGTTTCCCGGCGCTCCTTGACCCAAAAGTGTTTTTTGACCGTTTTTGAAATTTTGAAAAATTGCATAAGCACCCCCCCTTACAAAAAATTCAAAAATGGACTTTTCTCAAAAGTACACTTTTTTGGCATATTTGGACTGTGCCGAGAGTCCTGACATGTTTTTAGAATGTTTCCCGGCGCTCCTAGGCCCAAAAGTGTTTTTTGACCGTTTTTGAAATTTTGAAAAATTGCATAAGCACCCCCCCTTACAAAAAAGTCAAAAATTGAATTTTCTAAAAAGTAAACTTTTATGGGATATTTGGGCTGTGCCGAGAGTCCTGACATGTTTTTGGAACGTTTCCCGGCGCTCCTTGACCCAAAAGTGTTTTTTGACCGTTTTTGAAATTTTGAAAAATTGCATAAGCACCCCCCCTTACAAAAAATTAAAAAATGGACTTTTCTCAAAAGTACACTTTTTTGGCATATTTGGACTGTGCCGAGAGTCCTGACATGTTTTTAGAATGTTTCCCGGCGCTCCTAGGCCCAAAAGTGTTTTTTGACCGTTTTTGAAATTTTGAAAAATTGCATAAGCACCCCCCCTTACAAAAAAGTCAAAAATTGAATTTTCTCAAAAGTAAACTTTTATGGGATATTTGGGCTGTGCCGAGAGTCCTGACATGTTTTTGGAACGTTTCCCGGCGCTCCTTGGCCCAAAAGTATTTTTTGACCGTTTTTGAAATTTTGAAAAAATGCGTAAGCACCCCCCCTTACAAAAAGTTCAAAAATTGACTTTTCTCAAAAGTACACTTTTTTGAGATATTTGGGCTCTGCCGAGAGTCCTGACATGTTTTTGGAACGTTTCCCGGCGCTCCTTGACCCAAAAGTGTTTTTTGACCGTTTTTGAAATTTTGAAAAATTGCATAAGCACCCCCCCTTACAAAAAAGTCAAAAATTGAATTTTCTCAAAAGTAAACTTTTATGGGATATTTGGGCTGTGCCGAGAGTCCTGACATGTTTTTGGAACGTTTCCCGGCGCTCCTTGGCCCAAAAGTATTTTTTGACCGTTTTTGAAATTTTGAAAAAATGCGTAAGCACCCCCCCTTACAAAAAAGTCAAAAATTGACTTTTCTCAAAAGTACACTTTTTTGAGATATTTGGGCTCTGCCGAGAGTCCTGACATGTTTTTGGAACGTTTCCCGGCGCTCCTTGACCCAAAAGTGTTTTTTGACCGTTTTTGAAATTTTGAAAAATTGCATAAGCACCCCCCCCCGTACAAAAAAGTCAAAAATTGACTTTTCTCAAAAGTACACTTTTTTGGCATATTTGGGCTGTGCCGAGAGTCCTGACATGTTTCTGGAACGTTTCCCGGCGCTCCTTGGCCCAAAAGTATTTTTTGACCGTTTTTGAAATTTTGAAAAAATGCGTAAGAACCCCCCCTTACAAAAAAGTCAAAAATTGACTTTTCTCAAAAGTACACTTTTTTGGCATATTTGGACTGTGCCGAGAGTCCTGACATGTTTTTAGAATGTTTCCCGGAGCTCCTAGGCCCAAAAGTATTTTTTGACCGTTTTTGAAATTTTGAAAAATTGCGTAAGCACCCCCCCTTACAAAAAAGTCAAAAATTGACTTTTCTAAAAAGTCAACTTTTTTGGCATATTTGGGCTCTGCCGAGAGTCCTGACATGTTTTTGGAACGTTTCCCGGCGCTCCTTGGCCCAAAAGTATTTTTTGACCGTTTTTGAAATTTTGAAAAAATGCGTAAGCACCCCCCCTTACAAAAAATTCAAAAATGGACTTTTCTCAAAAGTACACTTTTTTGGGATATTTGGGCTCTGCCGAGAGTCCTGACATGTTTTTGGAACGTTTCCCGGCGCTCCTTGGCCCAAAAGTATTTTTTGACCGTTTTTGAAATTTTGAAAAAATGCGTAAGCACCCCCCCTTACAAAAAAGTCAAAAATTGACTTTTCTCAAAAGTACACTTTTTTGAGATATTTGGGCTCTGCCGAGAGTCCTGACATGTTTTTGGAACGTTTCCCGGCGCTCCTTGACCCAAAAGTGTTTTTTGACCGTTTTTGAAATTTTGAAAAATTGCATAAGCACCCCCCCTTACAAAAAAGTCAAAAATTGAATTTTCTCAAAAGTAAACTTTTATGGGATATTTCGGCTGTGCCGAGAGTCCTGACATGTTTTTGGAATGTTTCCCGGCGCTCCTTGGCCCAAAAGAATTTTTTGACCGTTTTTGAAATTTTGAAAAAATGCGTAAGCACCCCCCCTTACAAAAAAGTCAAAAATTGACTTTTCTCAAAAGTACACTTTTTTGAGATATTTGGGCTCTGCCGAGAGTCCTGACATGTTTTTGGAACGTTTCCCGGCGCTCCTTGACCCAAAAGTGTTTTTTGACCGTTTTTGAAATTTTGAAAAACTGCATAAGCACCCCCCCCTTACAAAAAAGTCAAAAATTTAATTTTCTAAAAAGTCAACTTATATGGGATATTTGGGCTGTGCCGAGAGTCCTGACACGTTTTTGGAACGTTTCCCGGCGCTCCTTGGCCCAAAAGTATTTTTTGACCGTTTTTGAAATTTTGAAAAAATGCATAAGCACCCCCCCTTACAAAAAATTCAAAAATGGACTTTTCTCAAAAGTACACTTTTTTGGCATATTTGGACTGTGCCGAGAGTCCTGACATGTTTTTGGAACGTTTCCGGCGCTCCTTGGCCCAAAAGTATTTTTTGACCGTTTTTGAAATTTTGAAAAAATGCGTAAGCACCCCCCCTTACAAAAAAGTCAAAAATTGACTTTTCTCAAAAGTACACTTTTTTGGGATATTTGGGCTCTGCCGAGAATACTGACATGTTTTTGGAACGTTTCCCGGCGCTCCTTGGCCCAAAAGTGTTTTTTGACCATTTTTGAAATTTTGAAAAAATGCGTAAGCACCCCCCCCTTACAAAAAATTCAAAAATGGACTTTTCTCAAAAGTACACTTTTTTGGCATATTTGGACTGTGCCGAGAGTCCTGACATGTTTTTAGAATGTTTCCCGGCGCTCCTAGGCCCAAAAGTGTTTTTTGACCGTTTTTGAAATTTTGAAAAATTGCATAAGCACCCCCCCTTACAAAAAAGTCAAAAATTGAATTTTCTCAAAAGTAAACTTTTATGGGATATTTGGGCTGTGCCGAGAGTCCTGACATGTTTTTGGAACGTTTCCCGGCGCTCCTTGGCCCAAAAGTATTTTTTGACCGTTTTTGAAATTTTGAAAAAATGCGTAAGCACCCCCCCTTACAAAAAATTCAAAAATTGACTTTTCTCAAAAGTACACTTTTTTGAGATATTTGGGCTCTGCCGAGAGTCCTGACATGTTTTTGGAACGTTTCCCGGCGCTCCTTGACCCAAAAGTGTTTTTTGACCGTTTTTGAAATTTTGAAAAATGCATAAGCACCCCCCCTTACAAAAAATTCAAAAATGGACTTTTCTCAAAAGTACACTTTTTTGGCATATTTGGACTGTGCCGAGAGTCCTGACATGTTTTTAGAATGTTTCCCGGCGCTCCTAGGCCCAAAAGTGTTTTTTGACCGTTTTTGAAATTTTGAAAAATTGCATAAGCACCCCACCTTACAAAAAAGTCAAAAATTGAATTTTCTCAAAAGTAAACTTTTATGGGAAATTTGGGCTGTGCCGAGAGTCCTGACATGTTTTTGGAACGTTTCCCGGCGCTCCTTGACCCAAAAGTGTTTTTTGACCGTTTTTGAAATTTTGAAAAATTGCATAAGCACCCCCCCCCCGTACAAAAAAGTCAAAAATTGACTTTTCTCAAAAGTACACTTTTTTGGCATATTTGGGCTGTGCCGAGAGTCCTGACATGTTTTTGGAACGTTTCCCGGCGCTCCTTGACCCAAAAGTGTTTTTTGACCGTTTTTGAAATTTTGAAAAATTGCATAAGCACCCCCCCCCCCCCGTACAAAAAAGTCAAAAATTGACTTTTCTCAAAAGTACACTTTTTTGGCATATTTGGGCTGTGCCGAGAGTCCTGACATGTTTCTGGAACGTTTCCCGGCGCTCCTTGGCCCAAAAGTATTTTTTGACCGTTTTTGAAATTTTGAAAAAATGCGTAAGCACCCCCCCTTACAAAAAAGTCAAAAATTGACTTTTCTCAAAAGTACACTTTTTTGGCATATTTGGACTGTGCCGAGAGTCCTGACATGTTTTTAGAATGTTTCCCGGAGCTCCTAGGCCCAAAAGTATTTTTTGACCGTTTTTGAAA
The DNA here is from genome assembly GCF_030265065.1 of Corythoichthys intestinalis. NCBI lineage: Eukaryota > Metazoa > Chordata > Actinopteri > Syngnathiformes > Syngnathidae > Corythoichthys > Corythoichthys intestinalis. The sequence continues at coordinate 28,382,183 of NC_080412.1, forward strand.
TTTTGAAACATTGCGTAAGCACCCCCCCTTACAAAAAAGTCAAAAATTGACTTTTCTCAAAAGTACACTTTTTTGGGATATTTGGGCTGTGCCGAGAGTCCTAACATGTTTTTGGAACGTTTCCCGGCGCTCCTTGGCCGAAAAGTATTTTTTGACCGTTTTTGAAATTTTGAAAAAATGCGTAAGCACCCCCCCTTACAAAAAAGTCAAAAATTGACTTTTCTAAAAAGTCAACTTTTTTGGCATATTTGGGCTGTGCCGAGAGTCCTGACATGTTTTTGGAACGTTTCCCGGCGCTCCTTGGCCCAAAAGTATTTTTTGACCGTTTTTGAAATTTTGAAAAAATGCGTAAGCACCCCCCCTTACAAAAAAGTCAAAAATTGACTTTTCTCAAAAACACACTTTTTTGAGATATTTGGACTGTGCCGAGAGTCCTGACATGTTTTTAGAATGTTTCCCGGCGCTCCTAGGCCCAAAAGTGTTTTTTGACCGTTTTTGAAATTTTGAAAAATTGCATAAGCACCCCCCCTTACAAAAAAGTCAAAAATTGAATTTTCTCAAAAGTAAACTTTTATGGGATATTTGGGCTGTGCCGAGAGTCCTGACATGTTTTTGGAACGTTTCCCGGCGCTCCTTGGCCCAAAAGTATTTTTTGACCGTTTTTGAAATTTTGAAAAAATGCGTAAGCACCCCCCCTTACAAAAAAGTCAAAAATTGACTTTTCTCAAAAGTACACTTTTTTGAGATATTTGGGCTCTGCCGAGAGTCCTGACATGTTTTTGGAACGTTTCCCGGCGCTCCTTGACCCAAAAGTGTTTTTTGACCGTTTTTGAAATTTTGAAAAATTGCATAAGCACCCCCCCTTACAAAAAAGTCAAAAATTGAATTTTCTCAAAAGTAAACTTTTATGGGATATTTCGGCTGTGCCGAGAGTCCTGACATGTTTTTGGAATGTTTCCCGGCGCTCCTTGGCCCAAAAGTATTTTTTGACCGTTTTTGAAATTTTGAAAAAATGCGTAAGCACCCCCCTTTACAAAAAAGTCAAAAATTGACTTTTCTCAAAAGTACACTTTTTTGAGATATTTGGGCTCTGCCGAGAGTCCTGACATGTTTTTGGAACGTTTCCCGGCGCTCCTTGACCCAAAAGTGTTTTTTGACCGTTTTTGAAATTTTGAAAAATTGCATAAGCACCCCCCCCTTACAAAAAAGTCAAAAATTGAATTTTCTAAAAAGTCAACTTTTATGGGATATTTGGGCTGTGCCGAGAGTCCTGACATGTTTTTGGAACGTTTCCCGGCGCTCCTTGGCCCAAAAGTATTTTTTGACCGTTTTTGAAATTTTGAAAAAATGCGTAAGCACCCCCCCTTACAAAAAATTCAAAAATGGACTTTTCTCAAAAGTACACTTTTTTCGCATATTTGGGCTGTGCCGAGAGTCCTGACATGTTTTTGGAACGTTTCCCGGCGCTCCTTGGCCCAAAAGTGTTTTTTGACCATTTTTGAAATTAAAAAAAAATGCGTAAGCACCCCCCCTTACAAAAAATTCAAAAATGGACTTTTCTCAAAAGTACACTTTTTTGGCATATTTGGACTGTGCCGAGAGTCCTGACATGTTTTTAGAATGTTTCCCGGCGCTCCTAGGCCCAAAAGTGTTTTTTGACCGTTTTTGAAATTTTGAAAAATTGCATAAGCACCCCCCCTTACAAAAAAGTCAAAAATTGAATTTTCTCAAAAGTAAACTTTTATGGGATATTTCGGCTGTGCCGAGAGTCCTGACATGTTTTTGGAATGTTTCCCGGCGCTCCTTGGCCCAAAAGTATTTTTTGACCGTTTTTGAAATTTTGAAAAAATGCGTAAGCACCCCCCCTTACAAAAAAGTCAAAAATTGACTTTTCTCAAAAGTACACTTTTTTGAGATATTTGGGCTCTGCCGAGAGTCCTGACATGTTTTTGGAACGTTTCCCGGCGCTCCTTGACCCAAAAGTGTTTTTTGACCGTTTTTGAAATTTTGAAAAACTGCATAAGCACCCCCCCCTTACAAAAAAGTCAAAAATTTAATTTTCTAAAAAGTCAACTTATATGGGATATTTGGGCTGTGCCGAGAGTCCTGACACGTTTTTGGAACGTTTCCCGGCGCTCCTTGGCCCAAAAGTATTTTTTGACCGTTTTTGAAATTTTGAAAAAATGCGTAAGCACCCCCCCTTACAAAAAATTCAAAAATGGACTTTTCTCAAAAGTACACTTTTTTGGGATATTTGGGCTCTGCCGAGAGTCCTGACATGTTTTTGGAACGTTTCCCGGCGCTCCTTGGCCCAAAAGTATTTTTTGACCGTTTTTGAAATTTTGAAAAAATGCATAAGCACCCCCCCTTACAAAAAATTCAAAAATGGACTTTTCTCAAAAGTACACTTTTTTGGCATATTTGGACTGTGCCGAGAGTCCTGACATGTTTTTGGAACGTTTCCGGCGCTCCTTGGCCCAAAAGTATTTTTTGACCGTTTTTGAAATTTTGAAAAAATGCGTAAGCACCCCCCCTTACAAAAAAGTCAAAAATTGACTTTTCTCAAAAGTACACTTTTTTGGGATATTTGGGCTCTGCCGAGAATACTGACACGTTTTTGGAACGTTTCCCGGCGCTCCTTGGCCCAAAAGTGTTTTTTGACCATTTTTGAAATTTTGAAAAAATGCGTAAGCACCCCCCCCTTACAAAAAATTCAAAAATGGACTTTTCTCAAAAGTACACTTTTTTGGCATATTTGGACTGTGCCGAGAGTCCTGACATGTTTTTAGAATGTTTCCCGGCGCTCCTAGGCCCAAAAGTGTTTTTTGACCGTTTTTGAAATTTTGAAAAATTGCATAAGCACCCCCCCTTACAAAAAAGTCAAAAATTGAATTTTCTCAAAAGTAAACTTTTATGGGATATTTGGGCTGTGCCGAGAGTCCTGACATGTTTTTGGAACGTTTCCCGGCGCTCCTTGGCCCAAAAGTATTTTTTGACCGTTTTTGAAATTTTGAAAAAATGCGTAAGCACCCCCCCTTACAAAAAATTCAAAAATTGACTTTTCTCAAAAGTACACTTTTTTGAGATATTTGGGCTCTGCCGAGAGTCCTGACATGTTTTTGGAACGTTTCCCGGCGCTCCTTGACCCAAAAGTGTTTTTTGACCGTTTTTGAAATTTTGAAAAATGCATAAGCACCCCCCCTTACAAAAAATTCAAAAATGGACTTTTCTCAAAAGTACACTTTTTTGGCATATTTGGACTGTGCCGAGAGTCCTGACATGTTTTTAGAATGTTTCCCGGCGCTCCTAGGCCCAAAAGTGTTTTTTGACCGTTTTTGAAATTTTGAAAAATTGCATAAGCACCCCACCTTACAAAAAAGTCAAAAATTGAATTTTCTCAAAAGTAAACTTTTATGGGAAATTTGGGCTGTGCCGAGAGTCCTGACATGTTTTTGGAACGTTTCCCGGCGCTCCTTGACCCAAAAGTGTTTTTTGACCGTTTTTGAAATTTTGAAAAATTGCATAAGCACCCCCCCCCCCCCCGTACAAAAAAGTCAAAAATTGACTTTTCTCAAAAGTACACTTTTTTGGCATATTTGGGCTGTGCCGAGAGTCCTGACATGTTTTTGGAACGTTTCCCGGCGCTCCTTGACCCAAAAGTGTTTTTTGACCGTTTTTGAAATTTTGAAAAATTGCATAAGCACCCCCCCCCCCCCCCGTACAAAAAAGTCAAAAATTGACTTTTCTCAAAAGTACACTTTTTTGGCATATTTGGGCTGTGCCGAGAGTCCTGACATGTTTCTGGAACGTTTCCCGGCGCTCCTTGGCCCAAAAGTATTTTTTGACCGTTTTTGAAATTTTGAAAAAATGCGTAAGCACCCCCCCTTACAAAAAAGTCAAAAATTGACTTTTCTCAAAAGTACACTTTTTTGGCATATTTGGACTGTGCCGAGAGTCCTGACATGTTTTTAGAATGTTTCCCGGAGCTCCTAGGCCCAAAAGTATTTTTTGACCGTTTTTGAAATTTTGAAACATTGCGTAAGCACCCCCCCTTACAAAAAAGTCAAAAATTGACTTTTCTCAAAAGTACACTTTTTTGGGATATTTGGGCTGTGCCGAGAGTCCTAACATGTTTTTGGAACGTTTCCCGGCGCTCCTTGGCCGAAAAGTATTTTTTGACCGTTTTTGAAATTTTGAAAAAATGCGTAAGCACCCCCCCTTACAAAAAAGTCAAAAATTGACTTTTCTAAAAAGTCAACTTTTTTGGCATATTTGGGCTGTGCCGAGAGTCCTGACATGTTTTTGGAACGTTTCCCGGCGCTCCTTGGCCCAAAAGTATTTTTTGACCGTTTTTGAAATTTTGAAAAAATGCGTAAGCACCCCCCCTTACAAAAAAGTCAAAAATTGACTTTTCTCAAAAACACACTTTTTTGAGATATTTGGACTGTGCCGAGAGTCCTGACATGTTTTTAGAATGTTTCCCGGCGCTCCTAGGCCCAAAAGTGTTTTTTGACCGTTTTTGAAATTTTGAAAAATTGCATAAGCACCCCCCCTTACAAAAAAGTCAAAAATTGAATTTTCTCAAAAGTAAACTTTTATGGGATATTTGGGCTGTGCCGAGAGTCCTGACATGTTTTTGGAACGTTTCCCGGCGCTCCTTGGCCCAAAAGTATTTTTTGACCGTTTTTGAAATTTTGAAAAAATGCGTAAGCACCCCCCCTTACAAAAAAGTCAAAAATTGACTTTTCTCAAAAGTACACTTTTTTGAGATATTTGGGCTCTGCCGAGAGTCCTGACATGTTTTTGGAACGTTTCCCGGCGCTCCTTGACCCAAAAGTGTTTTTTGACCGTTTTTGAAATTTTGAAAAATTGCATAAGCACCCCCCCTTACAAAAAAGTCAAAAATTGAATTTTCTCAAAAGTAAACTTTTATGGGATATTTCGGCTGTGCCGAGAGTCCTGACATGTTTTTGGAATGTTTCCCGGCGCTCCTTGGCCCAAAAGTATTTTTTGACCGTTTTTGAAATTTTGAAAAAATGCGTAAGCACCCCCCTTTACAAAAAAGTCAAAAATTGACTTTTCTCAAAAGTACACTTTTTTGAGATATTTGGGCTCTGCCGAGAGTCCTGACATGTTTTTGGAACGTTTCCCGGCGCTCCTTGACCCAAAAGTGTTTTTTGACCGTTTTTGAAATTTTGAAAAATTGCATAAGCACCCCCCCCTTACAAAAAAGTCAAAAATTGAATTTTCTAAAAAGTCAACTTTTATGGGATATTTGGGCTGTGCCGAGAGTCCTGACATGTTTTTGGAACGTTTCCCGGCGCTCCTTGGCCCAAAAGTATTTTTTGACCGTTTTTGAAATTTTGAAAAAATGCGTAAGCACCCCCCCTTACAAAAAATTCAAAAATGGACTTTTCTCAAAAGTACACTTTTTTCGCATATTTGGGCTGTGCCGAGAGTCCTGACATGTTTTTGGAACGTTTCCCGGCGCTCCTTGGCCCAAAAGTGTTTTTTGACCATTTTTGAAATTAAAAAAAAATGCGTAAGCACCCCCCCTTACAAAAAATTCAAAAATGGACTTTTCTCAAAAGTACACTTTTTTGGCATATTTGGACTGTGCCGAGAGTCCTGACATGTTTTTAGAATGTTTCCCGGCGCTCCTAGGCCCAAAAGTGTTTTTTGACCGTTTTTGAAATTTTGAAAAATTGCATATGCACCCCCCCTTACAAAAAAGTCAAAAATTGAATTTTCTCAAAAGTAAACTTTTATGGGATATTTGGGCTGTGCCGAGAGTCCTGACATGTTTTTGGAACGTTTCCCGGCGCTCCTTGGCCCAAAAGTATTTTTTGACCGTTTTTGAAATTTTGAAAAAATGCGTAAGCACCCCCCCTTACAAAAAAGTCAAAAATTGACTTTTCTCAAAAGTACACTTTTTTGAGATATTTGGGCTCTGCCGAGAGTCCTGACATGTTTTTGGAACGTTTCCCGGCGCTCCTTGACCCAAAAGTGTTTTTTGACCGTTTTTGAAATTTTGAAAAATTGCATAAGCACCCCCCCTTACAAAAAAGTCAAAAATTGAATTTTCTCAAAAGTAAACTTTTATGGGATATTTCGGCTGTGCCGAGAGTCCTGACATGTTTTTGGAATGTTTCCCGGCGCTCCTTGGCCCAAAAGTATTTTTTGACCGTTTTTGAAATTTTGAAAAAATGCGTAAGCACCCCCCATTACAAAAAAGTCAAAAATTGACTTTTCTCAAAAGTACACTTTTTTGAGATATTTGGGCTCTGCCGAGAGTCCTGACATGTTTTTGGAACGTTTCCCGGCGCTCCTTGACCCAAAAGTGTTTTTTGACCGTTTTTGAAATTTTGAAAAATTGCATAAGCACCCCCCCCTTACAAAAAAGTCAAAAATTGAATTTTCTAAAAAGTCAACTTTTATGGGATATTTGGGCTCTGCCGAGAGTCCTGACATGTTTTTGGAACGTTTCCCGGCGCTCCTTGGCCCAAAAGTATTTTTTGACCGTTTTTGAAATTTTGAAAAAATGCGTAAGCACCCCCCCTTACAAAAAAGTCAAAAATTGACTTTTCTAAAAATTCAACTTTTTTGGCATATTTGGGCTGTGCCGAGAGTCCTGACATGTTTTTGGAACGTTTCCCGGCGCTCCTTGGCCCAAAAGTATTTTTTGATCGTTTTTGAAATTTTGAAAAAATGCGTAAGCACCCCCCCTTACAAAAAAGTCAAAAATTGACTTTTCTCAAAAGTACACTTTTTTGGCATATTTGGGCTGTGCCGAGAGTCCTGACATGTTTTTGGAACGTTTCCCGGCGCTCCTTGGCCCAAAAGTATTTTTTGACCGTTTTTGAAATTTTGAAAAAATGCGTAAGCACCCCCCCTTACAAAAAATTCAAAAATTGTCTTTTCTCAAAAGTACACTTATTTGGCATATTTGGGCTGTGCCGAGAGTCCTGACATGTTTTTAGAAAGTTTCCCGGCGCTACTAGGCCCAAAAGTGTTTTTTGACCGTTTTTGAAATTTTGAAAAAATGCGTAAGGACCCCCCTTACAAAAAAGTCAAAAATTGACTTTTCTAAAAATTCAACTTTTTTGGCATATTTGGGCTCTGCCGAGAGTCCTGACATGTTTTTGGAACGTTTCCCGGTGCTCCTTGGCCCAAAAGTATTTTTTGACCGTTTTTGAAATTTTGAAAAAATGCGTAAGCACCCCCCCTTACAAAAAATTCAAAAATGGACTTTTCTCAAAAGTACACTTTTTTGGCATATTTGGACTGTGCCGAGAGTCCTGACATGTTTTTAGAATGTTTCCCGGCGCTCCTAGGCCCAACAGTGTTTTTTGACCATTTTTGAAATTTTGAAAAATTGCGTAAGCACCCCCCCTTACAAAAAATTCAAAAATTGACTTTTCTCAAAAGTACACTTTTTTGGCATATTTGGGCTCTGCCGAGAGTCCTGACATGTTTTTGGAACGTTTCCCGGAGCTCCTTGGCCCAAAAGTGTTTTTTGACCGTTTTTGAAATTTTGAAAAATTGCATAAGCACCCCCCCTTACAAAAAAGTCAAAAATTGAATTTTCTCAAAAGTAAACTTTTATGGGATATTTGGGCTGTGCCGAGAGTCCTGACATGTTTTTGGAACGTTTCCCGGCGCTCCTTGGCCCAAAAGTATTTTTTGACCGTTTTTGAAATTTTGAAAAAATGCGTAAGCACCCCCCCTTACATAAAATTCAAAAATTGACTTTTCTCAAAAGTACACTTTTTTGAGATATTTGGGCTCTGCCGAGAGTCCTGAAATGTTTTTGGAACGTTTCCCGGCGCTCCTTGACCCAAAAGTGTTTTTTGACCGTTTTTGAAATTTTGAAAAATTGCATAAGCACCCCCCCTTACAAAAAAGTCAAAAATTGAATTTTCTCAAAAGTAAACTTTTATGGGATATTTGGGCTGTGCCGAGAGTCCTGACATGTTTTTGGAACGTTTCCCGGCGCTCCTTGGCCCAAAAGTATTTTTTGACCGTTTTTGAAATTTTGAAAAAATGCGTAAGCACCCCCCCTTACAAAAAAGTCAAAAATTGACTTTTCTCAAAAGTACACTTTTTTGGCATATTTGGGCTCTGCCGAGAGTCCTGACATGTTTTTAGAATGTTTCCCGGAGCTCCTAGGCCCAAAAGTATTTTTTGACCGTTTTTGAAATTTTGAAAAATTGCGTAAGCACCCCCCCTTACAAAAAAGTCAAAAATTGACTTTTCTAAAAAGTCAACTTTTTTGGCATATTTGGGCTCTGCCGAGAGTCCTGACATGTTTTTGGAACGTTTCCCGGCGCTCCTTGGCCCAAAAGTATTTTTTGACCGTTTTTGAAATTTTGAAAAAATGCGTAAGCACCCCCCCTTACAAAAAAGTCTAAAATTGACTTTTCTCAAAAGTACACTTTTTTGGGATATTTGGGCTGTGCCGAGAGTCCTGACATGTTTTTGGAACGTTTCCCGGCGCTCCTTGGCCGAAAAGTATTTTTTGACCGTTTTTGAAATTTTGAAAAAATGCGTAAGCACCCCCCCTTACAAAAAAGTCAAAAATTGACTTTTCTAAAAAGTCAACTTTTTTGGCATATTTGGGCTGTGCCGAGAGTCCTGACATGTTTTTGGAACGTTTCCCGGCGCTCCTTAGCCCAAAAGTATTTTTTGACCGTTTTTGAAATTTTGAAAAAATGCGTAAGCACCCCCCCTTACAAAAAAGTCAAAAATTGACTTTTCTCAAAAGTACACTTTTTTGGGATATTTGGGCTCTGCCGACAGTCCTGACATGTTTTTGGAACGTTTCCCGGCGCTCCTTGGCCCAAAAGTATTTTTTGACCGTTTTTGAAATTTTGAAAAAATGCGTAAGCACCCCCCCCTTACAAAAAAGTCAAAAATTGACTTTTCTCAAAAGTACACTTTTTTGAGATATTTGGGCTCTGCCGAGAGTCCTGACATGTTTTTGGAACGTTTCCCGGCGCTCCTTGACCCAAAAGTGTTTTTTGACCGTTTTTGAAATTTTGAAAAATTGCATAAGCACCCCCCCTTACAAAAAAGTCAAAAATTGAATTTTCTCAAAAGTAAACTTTTATGGGATATTTCGGCTGTGCCGAGAGTCCTGACATGTTTTTGGAATGTTTCCCGGCGCTCCTTGGCCCAAAAGTATTTTTTGACCGTTTTTGAAATTTTGAAAAAATGCGTAAGCACCCCCCATTACAAAAAAGTCAAAAATTGACTTTTCTCAAAAGTACACTTTTTTGAGATATTTGGGCTCTGCCGAGAGTCCTGACATGTTTTTGGAACGTTTCCCGGCGCTCCTTGACCCAAAAGTGTTTTTTGACCGTTTTTGAAATTTTGAAAAATTGCATAAGCACCCCCCCCTTACAAAAAAGTCAAAAATTGAATTTTCTAAAAAGTCAACTTTTATGGGATATTTGGGCTGTGCCGAGAGTCCTGACATGTTTTTGGAACGTTTCCCGGCGCTCCTTGGCCCAAAAGTATTTTTTGACCGTTTTTGAAATTTTGAAAAAATGCGTAAGCACCCCCCCTTACAAAAAAGTCAAAAATTGACTTTTCTAAAAATTAAACTTTTTTGGCATATTTGGGCTGTGCCGAGAGTCCTGACATGTTTTTGGAAAGTTTCCCGGCGCTCCTTGGCCCAAAAGTATTTTTTGATCGTTTTTGAAATTTTGAAACAATGCGTAAGCACCCCCCCTTACAAAAAAGTCAAAAATTGACTTTTCTCAAAAGTACACTTTTTTGGGATATTTGGGCTCTGCCGAGAATACTGACATGTTTTTGGAACGTTTCTCGGCGCTCCTTGGCCCAAAAGTGTTTTTTGACCATTTTTGAAATTTTGAAAAAATGCGTAAGCACCCCCCCTTACAAAAAATTCAAAAATAGACTTTTCTCAAAAGTACACTTTTTTGGCATATTTGGACTGTGCCGAGAGTCCTGACATGTTTTTAGAATGTTTCCCGGCGCTCCTAGGCCCAAAAGTGTTTTTTGACCGTTTTTGAAATTTTGAAAAATTGCATAAGCACCCCCCCTTACAAAAAAGTCAAAAATTGAATTTTCTCAAAAGTAAACTTTTATGGGATATTTGGGCTGTGCCGAGAGTCCTGACATGTTTTTGGAACGTTTCCCGGCGCTCCTTGGCCCAAAAGTATTTTTTGACCGTTTTTGAAATTTTGAAAAAATGCATAAGCACCCCCCCTTACAAAAAAGTCAAAAATTGAATTTTCTCAAAAGTAAACTTTTTTCGCATATTTGGGCTCTGCCGAGAATACTGACATGTTTTTGGAACGTTTCCCGGCGCTCCTTGGCCCAAAAGTGTTTTTTGACCATTTTTGAAATTTTGAAAAAATGCGTAAGCACCCCCCCTTACAAAAAATTCAAAAATGGACTTTTCTCAAAAGTACACTTTTTTGGCATATTTGGGCTGTGCCGAGAGTCCTGACATGTTTTTGGAACGTTTCCCGGCGCTCCTTGGCCCAAAAGTGTTTTTTGACCATTTTTGAAATTTTGAAAAAATGCGTAAGCACCCCCCCTTACAAAAAATTCAAAAATGGACTTTTCTCAAAAGTACACTTTTTTGGCATATTTGGGCTGTGCCGAGAGTCCTGACATGTTTTTGGAACGTTTCCCGGCGCTCCTTGGCCCAAAAGTATTTTTTGACCGTTTTTGAAATTTTGAAAAAATGCGTAAGCACCCCCCCTTACAAAAAAGTCAAAAATTGACTTTTCTCAAAAGTACACTTTTTTGAGATATTTGGGCTCTGCCGAGAGTCCTGACATGTTTTTGGAACGTTTCCCGGCGCTCCTTGACCCAAAAGTGTTTTTTGACCGTTTTTGAAATTTTGAAAAATTGCATAAGCACCCCCCCCCCCGTACAAAAAAGTCAAAAATTGAATTTTCTAAAAAGTCAACTTTTATGGGATATTTGGGCTGTGCCGAGAGTCCTGACATGTTTTTGGAACGTTTCCCTGCGCTCCTTGGCCCAAAAGTATTTTTTGATCGTTTTTGAAATTTTGAAAAAATGCGTAAGCACCCCCCCTTACAAAAAAGTCAAAAATTGACTTTTCTCAAAAGTACACTTTTTTGGGATATTTGGGCTCTGCCGAGAATACTGACATGTTTTTGGAACGTTTCCCGGCGCTCCTTGGCCCAAAAGTGTTTTTTGACCATTTTTGAAATTTTGAAAAAATGCGTAAGCACCCCCCCTTACAAAAAATTCAAAAATGGACTTTTCTCAAAAGTACACTTTTTTGTCATATTTGGGCTGTGCCGAGAGTCCTGACATGTTTTTGGAACGTTTCCCGGCGCTCCTTGGCCCAAAAGTGTTTTTTGACCATTTTTGAAATTTTGAAAAAATGCGTAAGCACCCCCCCTTACAAAAAATTCAAAAATGGACTTTTCTCAAAAGTACACTTTTTTGGCATATTTGGGCTGTGCCGAGAGTCCTGACATGTTTTTGGAACGTTTCCCGGCGCTCCTTGGCCCAAAAGTATTTTTTGACCGTTTTTGAAATTTTGAAAAAATGCGTAAGCACCCCCCCTTACAAAAAAGTCAAAAATTGACTTTTCTCAAAAGTACACTTTTTTGAGATATTTGGGCTCTGCCGAGAGTCCTGACATGTTTTTGGAACGTTTCCCGGCGCTCCTTGACCCAAAAGTGTTTTTTGACCGTTTTTGAAATTTTGAAAAATTGCATAAGCACCCCCCCCCCGTACAAAAAAGTCAAAAATTGAATTTTCTAAAAAGTCAACTTTTATGGGATATTTGGGCTGTGCCGAGAGTCCTGACATGTTTTTGGAACGTTTCCCTGCGCTCCTTGGCCCAAAAGTATTTTTTGATCGTTTTTGAAATTTTGAAAAAATGCGTAAGCACCCCCCCTTACAAAAAAGTCAAAAATTGACTTTTCTAAAAAGTCAACTTTTTAGGCATATTTGGGCTGTGCCGAGAGTCCTGACATGTTTTTGGAACGTTTCCCGGCGCTCCTTGGCCCAAAAGTATTTTTTGACCGTTTTTGAAATTTTGAAAAAATGCGTAAGCACCCCCCCTTCCAAAAAATTCAAAAATGGACTTTTCTCAAAAGTACACTTTTTTGGGATATTTGGGCTCTGCCGAGAGTCCTGACATGTTTTTGGAACGTTTCCCGGCGCTCCTTGGCCCAAAAGTATTTTTTGACCGTTTTTGAAATTTTGAAAAAATGCGTAAGCACCCCCCCTTACAAAAAAGTCAAAAATTGACTTTTCTCAAAAGTACACTTTTTTGAGATATTTGGGCTCTGCCGAGAGTCCTGACATGTTTTTGGAACGTTTCCCGGCGCTCCTTGACCCAAAAGTGTTTTTTGACCGTTTTTGAAATTTTGAAAAATTGCATAAGCACCCCCCCCGTACAAAAAAGTCAAAAATTGAATTTTCTAAAAAGTCAACTTTTATGGGATATTTGGGCTGTGCCGAGAGTCCTGACATGTTTCTGGAACGTTTCCCGGCGCTCCTTGGCCCAAAAGTATTTTTTGACCGTTTTTGAAATTTTGAAAAAATGCGTAAGCACCCCCCCTTACAAAAAAGTCAAAAATTGACTTTTCTCAAAAGTACACTTTTTTGGCATATTTGGACTGTGCCGAGAGTCCTGACATGTTTTTAGAATGTTTCCCGGAGCTCCTAGGCCCAAAAGTATTTTTTGACCGTTTTTGAAATTTTGAAAAATTGCGTAAGCACCCCCCCTTACAAAAAAGTCAAAAATTGACTTTTCTAAAAAGTCAACTTTTTTGGCATATTTGGGCTCTGCCGAGAGTCCTGACATGTTTTTGGAACGTTTCCCGGCGCTCCTTGGCCCAAAAGTATTTTTTGACCGTTTTTGAAATTTTGAAAAAATGCGTAAGCACCCCCCTTTACAAAAAAGTCAAAAATTGACTTTTCTCAAAAGTACACTTTTTTGGGATATTTGGGCTGTGCCGAGAGTCCTGACATGTTTTTGGAACGTTTCCCGGCGCTCCTTGGCCCAAAAGTATTTTTTGACCGTTTTTGAAATTTTGAAAAAATGCGTAAGCACCCCCCCTTACAAAAAAGTCAAAAATTGACTTTTCTCAAAAGTACACTTTTTTGGGATATTTGGGCTCTGCCGAGAGTCCTGACATGTTTTTGGAACGTTTCCCGGCGCTCCTTGGCCCAAAAGTATTTTTTGACCGTTTTTGAAATTTTGAAAAAATGCGTAAGCACCCCCCCTTACAAAAAAAGTCAAAAATTGACTTTTCTAAAAAGTCAACTTTTTAGGCATATTTGGGCTGTGCCGAGAGTCCTGACATGTTTTTGGAACGTTTCCCGGCGCTCCTTGGCCCAAAAGTATTTTTTGACCGTTTTTGAAATTTTGAAAAAATGCGTAAGCACCCCCCCTTACAAAAAATTAAAAAATGGACTTTTCTCAAAAGTACACTTTTTTGGGATATTTGGGCTCTGCCGAGAGTCCTGACATGTTTTTGGAACGTTTCCCGGCGCTCCTTGGCCCAAAAGTGTTTTTTGACCATTTTTGAAATTTTGAAAAAATGCGTAAGCACCCCCCCTTACAAAAAATTCAAAAATGGACTTTTCTCAAAAGTACACTTTTTTGGCATATTTGGACTGTGCCGAGAGTCCTGACATGTTTTTAGAATGTTTCCCGGAGCTCCTAGGCCCAAAAGTGTTTTTTGACCGTTTTTGAAATTTTGAAAAATTGCATAAGCACCCCCCCTTACAAAAAATTCAAAAATGGACTTTTCTCAAAAGTACACTTTTTTGGCATATTTGGGCTGTGCCGAGAGTCCTGACATGTTTTTGGAACGTTTCCCGGCGCTCCTTGGCCCAAAAGTATTTTTTGACCGTTTTTGAAATTTTGAAAAAATGCGTAAGCACCCCCCCTTACAAAAAAGTCAAAAATTGACTTTTCTCAAAAGTACACTTTTTTGAGATATTTGGGCTCTGCCGAGAGTCCTGACATGTTTTTGGAACGTTTCCCGGCGCTCCTTGACCCAAAAGTGTTTTTTGACCGTTTTTGAAATTTTGAAAAATTGCATAAGCACCCCCCCCCCGTACAAAAAAGTCAAAAATTGAATTTTCTAAAAAGTCAACTTTTATGGGATATTTGGGCTGTGCCGAGAGTCCTGACATGTTTTTGGAACGTTTCCCTGCGCTCCTTGGCCCAAAAGTATTTTTTGATCGTTTTTGAAATTTTGAAAAAATGCGTAAGCACCCCCCCTTACAAAAAAGTCAAAAATTGACTTTTCTAAAAAGTCAACTTTTTAGGCATATTTGGGCTGTGCCGAGAGTCCTGACATGTTTTTGGAACGTTTCCCGGCGCTCCTTGGCCCAAAAGTATTTTTTGACCGTTTTTGAAATTTTGAAAAAATGCGTAAGCACCCCCCCTTCCAAAAAATTCAAAAATGGACTTTTCTCAAAAGTACACTTTTTTGGGATATTTGGGCTCTGCCGAGAGTCCTGACATGTTTTTGGAACGTTTCCCGGCGCTCCTTGGCCCAAAAGTATTTTTTGACCGTTTTTGAAATTTTGAAAAAATGCGTAAGCACCCCCCCTTACAAAAAAGTCAAAAATTGACTTTTCTCAAAAGTACACTTTTTTGAGATATTTGGGCTCTGCCGAGAGTCCTGACATGTTTTTGGAACGTTTCCCGGCGCTCCTTGACCCAAAAGTGTTTTTTGACCGTTTTTGAAATTTTGAAAAATTGCATAAGCACCCCCCCCGTACAAAAAAGTCAAAAATTGAATTTTCTAAAAAGTCAACTTTTATGGGATATTTGGGCTGTGCCGAGAGTCCTGACATGTTTCTGGAACGTTTCCCGGCGCTCCTTGGCCCAAAAGTATTTTTTGACCGTTTTTGAAATTTTGAAAAAATGCGTAAGCACCCCCCCTTACAAAAAAGTCAAAAATTGACTTTTCTCAAAAGTACACTTTTTTGGCATATTTGGACTGTGCCGAGAGTCCTGACATGTTTTTAGAATGTTTCCCGGAGCTCCTAGGCCCAAAAGTATTTTTTGACCGTTTTTGAAATTTTGAAAAATTGCGTAAGCACCCCCCCTTACAAAAAAGTCAAAAATTGACTTTTCTAAAAAGTCAACTTTTTTGGCATATTTGGGCTCTGCCGAGAGTCCTGACATGTTTTTGGAACGTTTCCCGGCGCTCCTTGGCCCAAAAGTATTTTTTGACCGTTTTTGAAATTTTGAAAAAATGCGTAAGCACCCCCCTTTACAAAAAAGTCAAAAATTGACTTTTCTCAAAAGTACACTTTTTTGGGATATTTGGGCTGTGCCGAGAG
Source organism: Corythoichthys intestinalis (assembly GCF_030265065.1). NCBI lineage: Eukaryota > Metazoa > Chordata > Actinopteri > Syngnathiformes > Syngnathidae > Corythoichthys > Corythoichthys intestinalis. Next base: position 28,397,510 of record NC_080412.1, read on the forward strand.
TCCTGACATGTTTTTGGAACGTTTCCCGGCGCTCCTTGGCCCAAAAGTATTTTTTGACCGTTTTTGAAATTTTGAAAAAATGCGTAAGCACCCCCCCTTACAAAAAAGTCAAAAATTGACTTTTCTCAAAAGTACACTTTTTTGGGATATTTGGGCTCTGCCGAGAGTCCTGACATGTTTTTGGAACGTTTCCCGGCGCTCCTTGGCCCAAAAGTATTTTTTGACCGTTTTTGAAATTTTGAAAAAATGCGTAAGCACCCCCCCTTACAAAAAAAGTCAAAAATTGACTTTTCTAAAAAGTCAACTTTTTAGGCATATTTGGGCTGTGCCGAGAGTCCTGACATGTTTTTGGAACGTTTCCCGGCGCTCCTTGGCCCAAAAGTATTTTTTGACCGTTTTTGAAATTTTGAAAAAATGCGTAAGCACCCCCCCTTACAAAAAATTAAAAAATGGACTTTTCTCAAAAGTACACTTTTTTGGGATATTTGGGCTCTGCCGAGAGTCCTGACATGTTTTTGGAACGTTTCCCGGCGCTCCTTGGCCCAAAAGTGTTTTTTGACCATTTTTGAAATTTTGAAAAAATGCGTAAGCACCCCCCCTTACAAAAAATTCAAAAATGGACTTTTCTCAAAAGTACACTTTTTTGGCATATTTGGACTGTGCCGAGAGTCCTGACATGTTTTTAGAATGTTTCCCGGAGCTCCTAGGCCCAAAAGTGTTTTTTGACCGTTTTTGAAATTTTGAAAAATTGCATAAGCACCCCCCCTTACAAAAAAGTCAAAAATTGAATTTTCTCAAAAGTAAACTTTTATGGGATATTTGGGCTGTGCCGAGAGTCCTGATATGTTTTTGGAACGTTTCCCGGCGCTCCTTGGCCCAAAAGTATTTTTTGACCGTTTTTGAAATTTTGAAAAAATGCGTAAGCACCCCCCCTTACAAAAAATTCAAAAATTGACTTTTCTCAAAAGTACACTTTTTTGAGATATTTGGGCTCTGCCGAGAGTCCTGACATGTTTTTGGAACGTTTCCCGGCGCTCCTTGACCCAAAAGTGTTTTTTGACCGTTTTTGAAATTTTGAAAAATTGCATAAGCACCCCCCCTTACAAAAAAGTCAAAAATTGAATTTTCTCAAAAGTAAACTTTTATGGGATATTTGGGCTGTGCCGAGAGTCCTGACATGTTTTTGGAACGTTTCCCGGCGCTCCTTGGCCCAAAAGTATTTTTTGACCGTTTTTGAAATTTTGAAAAAATGCGTAAGCACCCCCCCTTACAAAAAAGTCAAAAATTGACTTTTCTCAAAAGTACACTTTTTTGAGATATTTGGGCTCTGCCGAGAGTCCTGACATGTTTTTGGAACGTTTCCCGGCGCTCCTTGACCCAAAAGTGTTTTTTGACCGTTTTTGAAATTTTGAAAAATTGCATAAGCACCCCCCCCCCCCGTACAAAAAAGTCAAAAATTGACTTTTCTAAAAAGTCAACTTTTATGGGATATTTGGGCTGTGCCGAGAGTCCTGACATGTTTCTGGAACGTTTCCCGGCGCTCCTTGGCCCAAAAGTATTTTTTGACCGTTTTTGAAATTTTGAAAAAATGCGTAAGCACCCCCCCTTACAAAAAATTAAAAAATGGACTTTTCTCAAAAGTACACTTTTTTGGGATATTTGGGCTCTGCCGAGAGTCCTGACATGTTTTTGGAACGTTTCCCGGCGCTCCTTGGCCCAAAAGTGTTTTTTGACCATTTTTGAAATTTTGAAAAAATGCGTAAGCACCCCCCCTTACAAAAAATTCAAAAATGGACTTTTCTCAAAAGTACACTTTTTTGGCATATTTGGACTGTGCCGAGAGTCCTGACATGTTTTTAGAATGTTTCCCGGAGCTCCTAGGCCCAAAAGTGTTTTTTGACCGTTTTTGAAATTTTGAAAAATTGCATAAGCACCCCCCCTTACAAAAAAGTCAAAAATTGAATTTTCTCAAAAGTAAACTTTTATGGGATATTTGGGCTGTGCCGAGAGTCCTGATATGTTTTTGGAACGTTTCCCGGCGCTCCTTGGCCCAAAAGTATTTTTTGACCGTTTTTGAAATTTTGAAAAAATGCGTAAGCACCCCCCCTTACAAAAAATTCAAAAATTGACTTTTCTCAAAAGTACACTTTTTTGAGATATTTGGGCTCTGCCGAGAGTCCTGACATGTTTTTGGAACGTTTCCCGGCGCTCCTTGACCCAAAAGTGTTTTTTGACCGTTTTTGAAATTTTGAAAAATTGCATAAGCACCCCCCCTTACAAAAAAGTCAAAAATTGAATTTTCTCAAAAGTAAACTTTTATGGGATATTTGGGCTGTGCCGAGAGTCCTGACATGTTTTTGGAACGTTTCCCGGCGCTCCTTGGCCCAAAAGTATTTTTTGACCGTTTTTGAAATTTTGAAAAAATGCGTAAGCACCCCCCCTTACAAAAAAGTCAAAAATTGACTTTTCTCAAAAGTACACTTTTTTGAGATATTTGGGCTCTGCCGAGAGTCCTGACATGTTTTTGGAACGTTTCCCGGCGCTCCTTGACCCAAAAGTGTTTTTTGACCGTTTTTGAAATTTTGAAAAATTGCATAAGCACCCCCCCCCCCCGTACAAAAAAGTCAAAAATTGACTTTTCTAAAAAGTCAACTTTTATGGGATATTTGGGCTGTGCCGAGAGTCCTGACATGTTTCTGGAACGTTTCCCGGCGCTCCTTGGCCCAAAAGTATTTTTTGACCGTTTTTGAAATTTTGAAAAAATGCGTAAGCACCCCCCTTACAAAAAAGTCAAAAATTGACTTTTCTCAAAAGTACACTTTTTTGGGATATTTGGGCTCTGCCGAGAGTCCTGACATGTTTTTGGAACGTTTCCCGGCGCTCCTTGGCCCAAAAGTATTTTTTGACGGTTTTTGAAATTTTGAAAAAATGCGTAAGCACCCCCCCTTACAAAAAAGTCAAAAATTGACTTTTCTAAAAAGTCAACTTTTTAGGCATATTTGGGCTTTGCCGAGAGTCCTGACATGTTTTTGGAACGTTTCCCGGCGCTCCTTGGCCCAAAAGTATTTTTTGACCGTTTTTGAAATTTTGAAAAAATGCGTAAGCACCCCCCCTTACAAAAAATTCAAAAATGGACTTTTCTCAAAAGTACACTTTTTTGGGATATTTGGGCTCTGCCGAGAATACTGACATGTTTTTGGAACGTTTCCCGGCGCTCCTTGGCCCATAAGTGTTTTTTGACCATTTTTGAAATTTTGAAAAAATGCGTAAGCACCCCCCCTTACAAAAAATTCAAAAATGGACTTTTCTCAAAAGTACACTTTTTTGGCATATTTGGGCTGTGCCGAGAGTCCTGACATGTTTTTGGAACGTTTCCCGGCGCTCCTTGGCCCAAAAGTATTTTTTGATCGTTTTTGAAATTTTGAAAAAATGCGTAAGCACCCCCCCTTACAAAAAAGTCAAAAATTGTCTTTTCTCAAAAGTACACTTATTTGGCATATTTGGGCTGTGCCGAGAGTCCTGACATGTTTTTAGAAAGTTTCCCGGCGCTACTAGGCCCAAAAGTGTTTTTTGACCGTTTTTGAAATTTTGAAAAAATGCGTAAGGACCCCCCTTACAAAAAAGTCAAAAATTGACTTTTCTAAAAATTCAACTTTTTTGGCATATTTGGGCTCTGCCGAGAGTCCTGACATGTTTTTGGAACGTTTCCCGGCGCTCCTTGGCCCAAAAGTATTTTTTGACCGTTTTTGAAATTTTGAAAAAATGCGTAAGCACCCCCCCTTACAAAAAATTCAAAAATGGACTTTTCTCAAAAGTACACTTTTTTGGCATATTTGGACTGTGCCGAGAGTCCTGACATGTTTTTAGAATGTTTCCCGGCGCTCCTAGGCCCAACAGTGTTTTTTGACCATTTTTGAAATTTTGAAAAATTGCATAAGCACCCCCCCTTACAAAAAATTCAAAAATTGACTTTTCTCAAAAGTACACTTTTTTGGGATATTTGGGCTCTGCCGAGAGTCCTGACATGTTTCTGGAATGTTTCCCGGCGCTCCTAGGCCCAACAGTGTTTTTTGACCATTTTTGAAATTTTGAAAAATTGCGTAAGCACCCCCCCTTACAAAAAATTCAAAAATTGACTTTTCTCAAAAGTACACTTTTTTGGGATATTTGGGCTCTGCCGAGAGTCCTGACATGTTTTTGGAACGTTTCCCGGAGCTCCTTGGCCCAAAAGTGTTTTTTGACCGTTTTTGAAATTTTGAAAAATTGCATAAGCACCCCCCCTTACAAAAAAGTCAAAAATTGAATTCTCTCAAAAGTAAACTTTTATGGGATATTTGGGCTGTGCCGAGAGTCCTGACATGTTTTTGGAACGTTTCCCGGCGCTCCTTGGCCCAAAAGTATTTTTTGACCGTTTTTGAAATTTTGAAAAAATGCGTAAGCACCCCCCCTTACATAAAATTCAAAAATTGACTTTTCTCAAAAGTACACTTTTTTGAGATATTTGGGCTCTGCCGAGAGTCCTGACATGTTTTTGGAACGTTTCCCGGCGCTCCTTGACCCAAAAGTGTTTTTTGACCGTTTTTGAAATTTTGAAAAATTGCATAAGCACCCCCCCTTACAAAAAAGTCAAAAATTGAATTTTCTCAAAAGTAAACTTTTATGGGATATTTGGGCTGTGCCGAGAGTCCTGACATGTTTTTGGAACGTTTCCCGGCGCTCCTTGGCCCAAAAGTATTTTTTGACCGTTTTTGAAATTTTGAAAAAATGCGTAAGCACCCCCCCTTACAAAAAAGTCAAAAATTGACTTTTCTCAAAAGTACACTTTTTTGGCATATTTGGGCTCTGCCGAGAGTCCTGACATGTTTTTAGAATGTTTCCCGGAGCTCCTAGGCCCAAAAGTATTTTTTGACCGTTTTTGAAATTTTGAAAAATTGCGTAAGCACCCCCCCTTACAAAAAAGTCAAAAATTGACTTTTCTAAAAAGTCAACTTTTTTGGCATATTTGGGCTCTGCCGAGAGTCCTGACATGTTTTTGGAACGTTTCCCGGCGCTACTTGGCCCAAAAGTATTTTTTGACCGTTTTTGAAATTTTGAAAAAATGCGTAAGCACCCCCCCCTTACAAAAAAGTCTAAAATTGACTTTTCTCAAAAGTACACTTTTTTGGGATATTTGGGCTGTGCCGAGAGTCCTGACATGTTTTTGGAACGTTTCCCGGCGCTCCTTGGCCGAAAAGTATTTTTTGACCGTTTTTGAAATTTTGAAAAAATGCGTAAGCACCCCCCCCTTACAAAAAAGTCAAAAATTGACTTTTCTAAAAAGTCAACTTTTTTGGCATATTTGGGCTGTGCCGAGAGTCCTGACATGTTTTTGGAACGTTTCCCGGCGCTCCTTGGCCCAAAAGTATTTTTTGACCGTTTTTGAAATTTTGAAAAAATGCGTAAGCACCCCCCCTTACAAAAAAGTCAAAAATTGACTTTTCTCAAAAGTACACTTTTTTGGGATATTTGGGCTCTGCCGAGAGTCCTGACATGTTTTTGGAACGTTTCCCGGCGCTCCTTGGCCCAAAAGTATTTTTTGACCGTTTTTGAAATTTTGAAAAAATGCGTAAGCACCCCCCCCTTACAAAAAAGTCAAAAATTGACTTTTCTCAAAAGTACACTTTTTTGGCATATTTGGGCTCTGCCGAGAATACTGACATGTTTTTGGAACGTTTCCCGGCGCTCCTTGGCCCAAAAGTGTTTTTTGACCATTTTTGAAATTTTGAAAAAATGCGTAAGCACCCCCCCTTACAAAAAATTTAAAAATGGACTTTTCTCAAAAGTACACTTTTTTGGCATATTTGGACTGTGCCGAGAGTCCTGACATGTTTTTAGAATGTTTCCCGGCGCTCCTAGGCCCAAAAGTGTTTTTTGACCGTTTTTGAAATTTTGAAAAAATGCGTAAGCACCCCCCCTTACAAAAAAGTCAAAAATTGACTTTTCTCAAAAGTACACTTTTTTGAGATATTTGGGCTCTGCCGAGAGTCCTGACATGTTTTTGGAACGTTTCCCGGCGCTCCTTGACCCAAAAGTGTTTTTTGACCGTTTTTGAAATTTTGAAAAATTGCATAAGCACCCCCCCCCCGTACAAAAAAGTCAAAAATTGACTTTTCTCAAAAGTACACTTTTTTGGCATATTTGGGCTGTGCCGAGAGTCCTGACATGTTTCTGGAACGTTTCCCGGCGCTCCTTGGCCCAAATGTATTTTTTGACCATTTTTGAAATTTTGAAAAAATGCGTAAGCACCCCCCCTTACAAAAAATTCAAAAATGGACTTTTCTCAAAAGTACACTTTTTTGGCATATTTGGACTGTGCCGAGAGTCCTGACATGTTTTTAGAATGTTTCCCGGAGCTCCTAGGCCCAAAAGTATTTTTTGACCGTTTTTGAAATTTTGAAAAATTGCATAAGCACCCCCCCTTACAAAAAAGTCAAAAATTGAATTTTCTCAAAAGTAAACTTTTTTCGCATATTTGGGCTGTGCCGAGAGTCCTGACATGTTTTTGGAACGTTTCCCGGCGCTCCTTGGCCCAAAAGTGTTTTTTGACCATTTTTGAAATTTTAAAAAAATGCGTAAGCACCCCCCCTTACAAAAAATTCAAAAATGGACTTTTCTCAAAAGTACACTTTTTTGGCATATTTGGACTGTGCCGAGAGTCCTGACATGTTTTTAGAATGTTTCCCGGCGCTCCTAGGCCCAAAAGTGTTTTTTGACCGTTTTTGAAATTTTGAAAAATTGCATAAGCACCCCCCCTTACAAAAAAGTCAAAAATTGAATTTTCTCAAAAGTAAACTTTTATGGGATATTTGGGCTGTGCCGAGAGTCCTGACATGTTTTTGGAACGTTTCCCGGCGCTCCTTGGCCCAAAAGTATTTTTTGACCGTTTTTGAAATTTTGAAAAAATGCGTAAGCACCCCCCCTTACAAAAAAGTCAAAAATTGACTTTTCTCAAAAGTACACTTTTTTGAGATATTTGGGCTCTGCCGAGAGTCCTGACATGTTTTTGGAACGTTTCCCGGCGCTCCTTGACCCAAAAGTGTTTTTTGACCGTTTTTGAAATTTTGAAAAATTGCATAAGCACCCCCCCTTACAAAAAAGTCAAAAATTGACTTTTCTAAAAAGTCAACTTTTTAGGCATATTTGGGCTTTGCCGAGAGTCCTGACATGTTTTTGGAACGTTTCCCGGCGCTCCTTGGCCCAAAAGTATTTTTTGACCGTTTTTGAAATTTTGAAAAAATGCGTAAGCACCCCCCCTTACAAAAAATTCAAAAATGGACTTTTCTCAAAAGTACACTTTTTTGGGATATTTGGGCTCTGCCGAGAATACTGACATGTTTTTGGAACGTTTCCCGGCGCTCCTTGGCCCATAAGTGTTTTTTGACCATTTTTGAAATTTTGAAAAAATGCGTAAGCACCCCCCCTTACAAAAAATTCAAAAATGGACTTTTCTCAAAAGTACACTTTTTTGGCATATTTGGACTGTGCCGAGAGTCCTGACATGTTTTTAGAATGTTTCCCGGAGCTCCTAGGCCCAAAAGTGTTTTTTGACCGTTTTTGAAATTTTGAAAAATTGCATAAGCACCCCCCCTTACAAAAAAGTCAAAAATTGAATTTTCTCAAAAGTAAACTTTTATGGGATATTTCGGCTGTGCCGAGAGTCCTGACATGTTTTTGGAATGTTTCCCGGCGCTCCTTGGCCCAAAAGTATTTTTTGACCGTTTTTGAAATTTTGAAAAAATGCGTAAGCACCCCCCCTTACAAAAAAGGCAAAAATTGACTTTTCTCAAAAGTACACTTTTTTGAGATATTTGGGCTCTGCCGAGAGTCCTGACATGTTTTTGGAACGTTTCCCGGCGCTCCTTGACCCAAAAGTGTTTTTTGACCGTTTTTGAAATTTTGAAAAATTGCGTAAGCACCCCCCCCCTTACAAAAAAGTCAAAAATTGAATTTTCTAAAAAGTCAACTTTTATGGGATATTTGGGCTGTGCCGAGAGTCCTGACATGTTTTTGGAACGTTTCCCGGCGCTCCTTGGCCCAAAAGTATTTTTTGACCGTTTTTGAAATTTTGAAAAAATGCGTAAGCACCCCCCCTTACAAAAAAGTCAAAAATTGACTTTTCTAAAAATTCAACTTTTTTGGCATATTTGGGCTCTGCCGAGAGTCCTGACATGTTCTTGGAACGTTTCCCGGCGCTCCTTGGCCCAAAAGTATTTTTTGACCGTTTTTGAAATTTTGAAAAAATGCGTAAGCACCCCCCCTTACAAAAAAGTCAAAAATTGAATTTTCTCAAAAGTAAACTTTTTTCGCATATTTGGGCTGTGCCGAGAGTCCTGACATGTTTTTGGAACGTTTCCCGGCGCTCCTTGGCCCAAAAGTGTTTTTTGACCATTTTTGAAATTTTAAAAAAATGCGTAAGCACCCCCCCTTACAAAAAATTCAAAAATGGACTTTTCTCAAAAGTACACTTTTTTGGCATATTTGGACTGTGCCGAGAGTCCTGACATGTTTTTAGAATGTTTCCCGGCGCTCCTAGGCCCAGAAGTGTTTTTTGACCGTTTTTGAAATTTTGAAAAATTGCATAAGCACCCCCCCTTACAAAAAAGTCAAAAATTGAATTTTCTCAAAAGTAAACTTTTATGGGATATTTGGGCTGTGCCGAGAGTCCTGACATGTTTTTGGAACGTTTCCCGGCGCTCCTTGGCCCAAAAGTATTTTTTGACCGTTTTTGAAATTTTGAAAAAATGCGTAAGCACCCCCCCTTACAAAAAAGTCAAAAATTGACTTTTCTCAAAAGTACACTTTTTTGAGATATTTGGGCTCTGCCGAGAGTCCTGACATGTTTTTGGAAGGTTTCCCGGCGCTCCTTGACCCAAAAGTGTTTTTTGACCGTTTTTGAAATTTTGAAAAATTGCATAAGCACCCCCCCTTACAAAAAAGTCAAAAATTGAATTTTCTCAAAAGTAAACTTTTATGGGATATTTCGGCTGTGCCGAGAGTCCTGACATGTTTTTGGAATGTTTCCCGGCGCTCCTTGGCCCAAAAGTATTTTTTGACCGTTTTTGAAATTTTGAAAAAATGCGTAAGCACCCCCCCTTACAAAAAAGGCAAAAATTGACTTTTCTCAAAAGTACACTTTTTTGAGATATTTGGGCTCTGCCGAGAGTCCTGACATGTTTTTGGAACGTTTCCCGGCGCTCCTTGACCCAAAAGTGTTTTTTGACCGTTTTTGAAATTTTGAAAAATTGCGTAAGCACCCCCCCCCTTACAAAAAAGTCAAAAATTGAATTTTCTAAAAAGTCAACTTTTATGGGATATTTGGGCTGTGCCGAGAGTCCTGACATGTTTTTGGAACGTTTCCCGGCGCTCCTTGGCCCAAAAGTATTTTTTGACCGTTTTTGAAATTTTGAAAAAATGCGTAAGCACCCCCCCTTACAAAAAAGTCAAAAATTGACTTTTCTAAAAATTCAACTTTTTTGGCATATTTGGGCTCTGCCGAGAGTCCTGAAATGTTCTTGGAACGTTTCCCGGCGCTCCTTGGCCCAAAAGTATTTTTTGACCGTTTTTGAAATTTTGAAAAAATGCGTAAGCACCCCCCCTTACAAAAAAGTCAAAAATTGAATTTTCTCAAAAGTAAACTTTTTTCGCATATTTGGGCTGTGCCGAGAGTCCTGACATGTTTTTGGAACGTTTCCCGGCGCTCCTTGGCCCAAAAGTGTTTTTTGACCATTTTTGAAATTTTAAAAAAATGCGTAAGCACCCCCCCTTACAAAAAATTCAAAAATGGACTTTTCTCAAAAGTACACTTTTTTGGCATATTTGGACTGTGCCGAGAGTCCTGACATGTTTTTAGAATGTTTCCCGGCGCTCCTAGGCCCAAAAGTGTTTTTTGACCGTTTTTGAAATTTTGAAAAATTGCATAAGCACCCCCCCTTATAAAAAAGTCAAAAATTGAATTTTCTCAAAAGTAAACTTTTATGGGATATTTGGGCTGTGCCGAGAGTCCTGACATGTTTTTGGAACGTTTCCCGGCGCTCCTTGGCCCAAAAGTATTTTTTGACCGTTTTTGAAATTTTGAAAAAATGCGTAAGCACCCCCCCTTACAAAAAAGTCAAAAATTGACTTTTCTCAAAAGTACACTTTTTTGAGATATTTGGGCTCTGCCGAGAGTCCTGACATGTTTTTGGAAGGTTTCCCGGCGCTTCTGTACCCAAAAGTGTTTTTTGACCGTTTTTGAAATTTTGAAAAATTGCATAAGCACCCCCCCTTACAAAAAAGTCAAAAATTGAATTTTCTCAAAAGTAAACTTTTATGGGATATTTGGGCTGTGCCGAGAGTCCTGACATGTTTTTGGAACATTTCCCGGCGCTCCTTGGCCCAAAAGTATTTTTTGACCGTTTTTGAAATTTTGAAAAAATGCGTAAGCACCCCCCCCTTACAAAAAAGTCAAAAATTGACTTTTCTCAAAAGTACACTTTTTTGAGATATTTGGGCTCTGCCAAGAGTCCTGACATGTTTTTGGAACGTTTCCCGGCGCTCCTTGACCCAAAAGTGTTTTTTGACCGTTTTTGAAATTTTGAAAAATTGCATAAGCACCCCCCCCGACAAAAAAGTCAAAAATTGAATTTTCTAAAAATTCAACTTTTTTGGCATATTTGGGCTCTGCCGAGAGTCCTGACATGTTTTTGGAACGTTTCCCGGCGCTCCTTGGCCCAAAAGTATTTTTTGACCGTTTTTGAAATTTTGAAAAAATGCGTAAGCACCCCCCCCTTACAAAAAAGTCTAAAATTGACTTTTCTCAAAAGTACACTTTTTTGGGATATTTGGGCTGTGCCGAGAGTCCTGACATGTTTTTGGAACGTTTCCCGGCGCTCCTTGGCCGAAAAGTATTTTTTGACCGTTTTTGAAATTTTGAAAAAATGCGTAAGCACCCCCCCTTACAAAAAAGTCAAAAATTGACTTTTCTAAAAAGTCAACTTTTTTGGCATATTTGGGCTGTGCCGAGAGTCCTGACATGTTTTTGGAACGTTTCCCGGCGCTCCTTGGCCCAAAAGTATTTTTTGACCGTTTTTGAAATTTTGAAAAAATGCGTAAGCACCCCCCCTTACAAAAAAGTCAAAAATTGACTTTTCTCAAAAGTACACTTTTTTGGGATATTTGGGCTCTGCCGAGAGTCCTGACATGTTTTTGGAACGTTTCCCGGCGCTCCTTGGCCCAAAAGTATTTTTTGACCGTTTTTGAAATTTTGAAAAAATGCGTAAGCACCCCCCCCTTACAAAAAAGTCAAAAATTGACTTTTCTCAAAAGTACACTTTTTTGGCATATTTGGGCTCTGCCGAGAATACTGACATGTTTTTGGAACGTTTCCCGGCGCTCCTTGGCCCAAAAGTGTTTTTTGACCATTTTTGAAATTTTGAAAAAATGCGTAAGCACCCCCCCTTACAAAAAATTTAAAAATGGACTTTTCTCAAAAGTACACTTTTTTGGCATATTTGGACTGTGCCGAGAGTCCTGACATGTTTTTAGAATGTTTCCCGGCGCTCCTAGGCCCAAAAGTGTTTTTTGACCGTTTTTGAAATTTTGAAAAAATGCGTAAGCACCCCCCCTTACAAAAAAGTCAAAAATTGACTTTTCTCAAAAGTACACTTTTTTGAGATATTTGGGCTCTGCCGAGAGTCCTGACATGTTTTTGGAACGTTTCCCGGCGCTCCTTGACCCAAAAGTGTTTTTTGACCGTTTTTGAAATTTTGAAAAATTGCATAAGCACCCCCCCCCCGTACAAAAAAGTCAAAAATTGACTTTTCTCAAAAGTACACTTTTTTGGCATATTTGGGCTGTGCCGAGAGTCCTGACATGTTTCTGGAACGTTTCCCGGCGCTCCTTGGCCCAAATGTATTTTTTGACCATTTTTGAAATTTTGAAAAAATGCGTAAGCACCCCCCCTTACAAAAAATTCAAAAATGGACTTTTCTCAAAAGTACACTTTTTTGGCATATTTGGACTGTGCCGAGAGTCCTGACATGTTTTTAGAATGTTTCCCGGAGCTCCTAGGCCCAAAAGTATTTTTTGACCGTTTTTGAAATTTTGAAAAATTGCATAAGCACCCCCCCTTACAAAAAAGTCAAAAATTGAATTTTCTCAAAAGTAAACTTTTTTCGCATATTTGGGCTGTGCCGAGAGTCCTGACATGTTTTTGGAACGTTTCCCGGCGCTCCTTGGCCCAAAAGTGTTTTTTGACCATTTTTGAAATTTTAAAAAAATGCGTAAGCACCCCCCCTTACAAAAAATTCAAAAATGGACTTTTCTCAAAAGTACACTTTTTTGGCATATTTGGACTGTGCCGAGAGTCCTGACATGTTTTTAGAATGTTTCCCGGCGCTCCTAGGCCCAAAAGTGTTTTTTGACCGTTTTTGAAATTTTGAAAAATTGCATAAGCACCCCCCCTTACAAAAAAGTCAAAAATTGAATTTTCTCAAAAGTAAACTTTTATGGGATATTTGGGCTGTGCCGAGAGTCCTGACATGTTTTTGGAACGTTTCCCGGCGCTCCTTGGCCCAAAAGTATTTTTTGACCGTTTTTGAAATTTTGAAAAAATGCGTAAGCACCCCCCCTTACAAAAAAGTCAAAAATTGACTTTTCTCAAAAGTACACTTTTTTGAGATATTTGGGCTCTGCCGAGAGTCCTGACATGTTTTTGGAACGTTTCCCGGCGCTCCTTGACCCAAAAGTGTTTTTTGACCGTTTTTGAAATTTTGAAAAATTGCATAAGCACCCCCCCTTACAAAAAAGTCAAAAATTGACTTTTCTAAAAAGTCAACTTTTTAGGCATATTTGGGCTTTGCCGAGAGTCCTGACATGTTTTTGGAACGTTTCCCGGCGCTCCTTGGCCCAAAAGTATTTTTTGACCGTTTTTGAAATTTTGAAAAAATGCGTAAGCACCCCCCCTTACAAAAAATTCAAAAATGGACTTTTCTCAAAAGTACACTTTTTTGGGATATTTGGGCTCTGCCGAGAATACTGACATGTTTTTGGAACGTTTCCCGGCGCTCCTTGGCCCATAAGTGTTTTTTGACCATTTTTGAAATTTTGAAAAAATGCGTAAGCACCCCCCCTTACAAAAAATTCAAAAATGGACTTTTCTCAAAAGTACACTTTTTTGGCATATTTGGACTGTGCCGAGAGTCCTGACATGTTTTTAGAATGTTTCCCGGAGCTCCTAGGCCCAAAAGTGTTTTTTGACCGTTTTTGAAATTTTGAAAAATTGCATAAGCACCCCCCCTTACAAAAAAGTCAAAAATTGAATTTTCTCAAAAGTAAACTTTTATGGGATATTTCGGCTGTGCCGAGAGTCCTGACATGTTTTTGGAATGTTTCCCGGCGCTCCTTGGCCCAAAAGTATTTTTTGACCGTTTTTGAAATTTTGAAAAAATGCGTAAGCACCCCCCCTTACAAAAAAGGCAAAAATTGACTTTTCTCAAAAGTACACTTTTTTGAGATATTTGGGCTCTGCCGAGAGTCCTGACATGTTTTTGGAACGTTTCCCGGCGCTCCTTGACCCAAAAGTGTTTTTTGACCGTTTTTGAAATTTTGAAAAATTGCGTAAGCACCCCCCCCCCTTACAAAAAAGTCAAAAATTGAATTTTCTAAAAAGTCAACTTTTATGGGATATTTGGGCTGTGCCGAGAGTCCTGACATGTTTTTGGAACGTTTCCCGGCGCTCCTTGGCCCAAAAGTATTTTTTGACCGTTTTTGAAATTTTGAAAAAATGCGTAAGCACCCCCCCTTACAAAAAAGTCAAAAATTGACTTTTCTAAAAATTCAACTTTTTTGGCATATTTGGGCTCTGCCGAGAGTCCTGACATGTTCTTGGAACGTTTCCCGGCGCTCCTTGGCCCAAAAGTATTTTTTGACCGTTTTTGAAATTTTGAAAAAATGCGTAAGCACCCCCCCTTACAAAAAAGTCAAAAATTGAATTTTCTCAAAAGTAAACTTTTTTCGCATATTTGGGCTGTGCCGAGAGTCCTGACATGTTTTTGGAACGTTTCCCGGCGCTCCTTGGCCCAAAAGTGTTTTTTGACCATTTTTGAAATTTTAAAAAAATGCGTAAGCACCCCCCCTTACAAAAAATTCAAAAATGGACTTTTCTCAAAAGTACACTTTTTTGGCATATTTGGACTGTGCCGAGAGTCCTGACATGTTTTTAGAATGTTTCCCGGCGCTCCTAGGCCCAAAAGTGTTTTTTGACCGTTTTTGAAATTTTGAAAAATTGCATAAGCACCCCCCCTTATAAAAAAGTCAAAAATTGAATTTTCTCAAAAGTAAACTTTTATGGGATATTTGGGCTGTGCCGAGAGTCCTGACATGTTTTTGGAACGTTTCCCGGCGCTCCTTGGCCCAAAAGTATTTTTTGACCGTTTTTGAAATTTTGAAAAAATGCGTAAGCACCCCCCCTTACAAAAAAGTCAAAAATTGACTTTTCTCAAAAGTACACTTTTTTGAGATATTTGGGCTCTGCCGAGAGTCCTGACATGTTTTTGGAAGGTTTCCCGGCGCTTCTGTACCCAAAAGTGTTTTTTGACCGTTTTTGAAATTTTGAAAAATTGCATAAGCACCCCCCCTTACAAAAAAGTCAAAAATTGAATTTTCTCAAAAGTAAACTTTTATGGGATATTTGGGCTGTGCCGAGAGTCCTGACATGTTTTTGGAACATTTCCCGGCGCTCCTTGGCCCAAAAGTATTTTTTGACCGTTTTTGAAATTTTGAAAAAATGCGTAAGCACCCCCCCTTACAAAAAAGTCAAAAATTGACTTTTCTCAAAAGTACACTTTTTTGAGATATTTGGGCTCTGCCAAGAGTCCTGACATGTTTTTGGAACGTTTCCCGGCGCTCCTTGACCCAAAAGTGTTTTTTGACCGTTTTTGAAATTTTGAAAAATTGCATAAGCACCCCCCCCGACAAAAAAGTCAAAAATTGAATTTTCTAAAAATTCAACTTTTTTGGCATATTTGGGCTCTGCCGAGAGTCCTGACATGTTTTTGAAACGTTTCCCGGCGCTACTAGGCCCAAAAGTGTTTTTTGACCGTTTTTGAAATTTTGAAAAAATGCGTAAGGACCCCCCTTACAAAAAAGTCAAAAATTGACTTTTCTAAAAATTCAACTTTTTTGGCATATTTGGGCTCTGCCGAGAGTCCTGACATGTTTTTGGAACGTTTCCCGGCGCTCCTTGGCCCTAAAGTATTTTTTGACCGTTTTTGAAATTTTGAAAAAATGCGTAAGCACCCCCCCTTACAAAAAATTCAAAAATGGTCTTTTCTCAAAAGTACACTTTTTTGGGATATTTGGGCTCTGCCGAGAGTCCTGACATGTTTTTGGAAAGTTTCCCGGCGCTCCTTGGCCCAAAAGTGTTTTTTGACCATTTTTGAAATTTTGAAAAAATGCGTAAGCACCCCCCCTTACAAAAAATTCAAAAATTGACTTTTCTCAAAAGTACACTTTTTCTGCATATTTGGACTGTGCCGAGAGTCCTGACATGTTTTTAGAATGTTTCCCGGCGCTCCTTTGCCCAAAAGTATTTTTTGACCGTTTTTGAAATTTTGAAAAAATGCGTAAGCACCCCCCCTTACAAAAAAGTCAAAAATTGACTTTTCTAAAAATTCAACTTTTTTGGCATATTTGGGCTCTGCCGAGAGTCCTGACATGTTCTTGGAACGTTTCACGGCGCTCCTTGGCCCAAAAGTATTTTTTGACCGTTTTTGAAATTTTGAAAAAATGCGTAAGCACCCCCCCTTACAAAAAAGTCAAAAATTGAATTTTCTCAAAAGTAAACTTTTTTCGCATATTTGGGCTGTGCCGAGAGTCCTGACATGTTTTTGGAACGTTTCCCGGCGCTCCTTGGCCCAAAAGTGTTTTTTGACCATTTTTGAAATTTTAAAAAAATGCGTAAGCACCCCCCCTTACAAAAAATTCAAAAATGGACTTTTCTCAAAAGTACACTTTTTTGGCATATTTGGACTGTGCCGAGAGTCCTGACATGTTTTTAGAATGTTTCCCGGCGCTCCTAGGCCCAAAAGTGTTTTTTGACCGTTTTTGAAATTTTGAAAAATTGCATAAGCACCCCCCCTTACAAAAAAGTCAAAAATTGAATTTTCTCAAAAGTAAACTTTTATGGGATATTTGGGCTGTGCCGAGAGTCCTGACATGTTTTTGGAACGTTTCCCGGCGCTCCTTGGCCCAAAAGTATTTTTTGACCGTTTTTGAAATTTTGAAAAAATGCGTAAGCACCCCCCCTTACAAAAAAGTCAAAAATTGACTTTTCTCAAAAGTACACTTTTTTGAGATATTTGGGCTCTGCCGAGAGTCCTGACATGTTTTTGGAAGGTTTCCCGGCGCTCCTTGACCCAAAAGTGTTTTTTGACCGTTTTTGAAATTTTGAAAAATTGCATAAGCACCCCCCCTTACAAAAAAGTCAAAAATTGAATTTTCTCAAAAGTAAACTTTTATGGGATATTTCGGCTGTGCCGAGAGTCCTGACATGTTTTTGGAATGTTTCCCGGCGCTCCTTGGCCCAAAAGTATTTTTTGACCGTTTTTGAAATTTTGAAAAAATGCGTAAGCACCCCCCCTTACAAAAAAGGCAAAAATTGACTTTTCTCAAAAGTACACTTTTTTGAGATATTTGGGCTCTGCCGAGAGTCCTGACATGTTTTTGGAACGTTTCCCGGCGCTCCTTGACCCAAAAGTGTTTTTTGACCGTTTTTGAAATTTTGAAAAATTGCGTAAGCACCCCCCCCCTTACAAAAAAGTCAAAAATTGAATTTTCTAAAAAGTCAACTTTTATGGGATATTTGGGCTGTGCCGAGAGTCCTGACATGTTTTTGGAACGTTTCCCGGCGCTCCTTGGCCCAAAAGTATTTTTTGACCGTTTTTGAAATTTTGAAAAAATGCGTAAGCACCCCCCCTTACAAAAAAGTCAAAAATTGACTTTTCTAAAAATTCAACTTTTTTGGCATATTTGGGCTCTGCCGAGAGTCCTGACATGTTCTTGGAACGTTTCCCGGCGCTCCTTGGCCCAAAAGTATTTTTTGACCGTTTTTGAAATTTTGAAAAAATGCGTAAGCACCCCCCCTTACAAAAAAGTCAAAAATTGAATTTTCTCAAAAGTAAACTTTTTTCGCATATTTGGGCTGTGCCGAGAGTCCTGACATGTTTTTGGAACGTTTCCCGGCGCTCCTTGGCCCAAAAGTGTTTTTTGACCATTTTTGAAATTTTAAAAAAATGCGTAAGCACCCCCCCTTACAAAAAATTCAAAAATGGACTTTTCTCAAAAGTACACTTTTTTGGCATATTTGGACTGTGCCGAGAGTCCTGACATGTTTTTAGAATGTTTCCCGGCGCTCCTAGGCCCAAAAGTGTTTTTTGACCGTTTTTGAAATTTTGAAAAATTGCATAAGCACCCCCCCTTACAAAAAAGTCAAAAATTGAATTTTCTCAAAAGTAAACTTTTATGGGATATTTGGGCTGTGCCGAGAGTCCTGACATGTTTTTGGAACGTTTCCCGGCGCTCCTTGGCCCAAAAGTATTTTTTGACCGTTTTTGAAATTTTGAAAAAATGCGTAAGCACCCCCCCTTACAAAAAAGTCAAAAATTGACTTTTCTCAAAAGTACACTTTTTTGAGATATTTGGGCTCTGCCGAGAGTCCTGACATGTTTTTGGAAGGTTTCCCGGCGCTCCTTGACCCAAAAGTGTTTTTTGACCGTTTTTGAAATTTTGAAAAATTGCATAAGCACCCCCCCTTACAAAAAAGTCAAAAATTGAATTTTCTCAAAAGTAAACTTTTATGGGATATTTGGGCTGTGCCGAGAGTCCTGACATGTTTTTGGAACATTTCCCGGCGCTCCTTGGCCCAAAAGTATTTTTTGACCGTTTTTGAAATTTTGAAAAAATGCGTAAGCACCCCCCCTTACAAAAAAGTCAAAAATTGACTTTTCTCAAAAGTACACTTTTTTGAGATATTTGGGCTCTGCCAAGAGTCCTGACATGTTTTTGGAACGTTTCCCGGCGCTCCTTGACCCAAAAGTGTTTTTTGACCGTTTTTGAAATTTTGAAAAATTGCATAAGCACCCCCCCCCGACAAAAAAGTCAAAAATTGAATTTTCTAAAAATTCAACTTTTTTGGCATATTTGGGCTCTGCCGAGAGTCCTGACATGTTTTTGAAACGTTTCCCGGCGCTACTAGGCCCAAAAGTGTTTTTTGACCGTTTTTGAAATTTTGAAAAAATGCGTAAGGACCCCCCTTACAAAAAAGTCAAAAATTGACTTTTCTAAAAATTCAACTTTTTTGGCATATTTGGGCTCTGCCGAGAGTCCTGACATGTTTTTGGAACGTTTCCCGGCGCTCCTTGGCCCTAAAGTATTTTTTGACCGTTTTTGAAATTTTGAAAAAATGCGTAAGCACCCCCCCTTACAAAAAATTCAAAAATGGTCTTTTCTCAAAAGTACACTTTTTTGGGATATTTGGGCTCTGCCGAGAGTCCTGACATGTTTTTGGAAAGTTTCCCGGCGCTCCTTGGCCCAAAAGTGTTTTTTGACCATTTTTGAAATTTTGAAAAAATGCGTAAGCACCCCCCCTTACAAAAAATTCAAAAATTGACTTTTCTCAAAAGTACACTTTTTCTGCATATTTGGACTGTGCCGAGAGTCCTGACATGTTATTAGAATGTTTCCCGGCGCTCCTTGGCCCAAAAGTATTTTTTGACCGTTTTTGAAATTTTGAAAAAATGCGTAAGCACCCCCCCTTACAAAAAAGTCAAAAATTGACTTTTCTAAAAATTCAACTTTTTTGGCATATTTGGGCTCTGCCGAGAGTCCTGACATGTTCTTGGAACGTTTCCCGGCGCTCCTTGGCCCAAAAGTATTTTTTGACCGTTTTTGAAATTTTGAAAAAATGCGTAAGCACCCCCCCTTACAAAAAAGTCAAAAATTGAATTTTCTCAAAAGTAAACTTTTTTCGCATATTTGGGCTGTGCCGAGAGTCCTGACATGTTTTTGGAACGTTTCCCGGCGCTCCTTGGCCCAAAAGTGTTTTTTGACCATTTTTGAAATTTAAAAAAAATGCGTAAGCACCCCCCCTTACAAAAAATTCAAAAATGGACTTTTCTCAAAAGTACACTTTTTTGGCATATTTGGACTGTGCCGAGAGTCCTGACATGTTTTTAGAATGTTTCCCGGCGCTCCTAGGCCCAAAAGTGTTTTTTGACCGTTTTTGAAATTTTGAAAAATTGCATAAGCACCCCCCCTTACAAAAAAGTCAAAAATTGAATTTTCTCAAAAGTAAACTTTTATGGGATATTTGGGCTGTGCCGAGAGTCCTGACATGTTTTTGGAACGTTTCCCGGCGCTCCTTGGCCCAAAAGTATTTTTTGACCGTTTTTGAAATTTTGAAAAAATGCGTAAGCACCCCCCCTTACAAAAAAGTCAAAAATTGACTTTTCTCAAAAGTACACTTTTTTGAGATATTTGGGCTCTGCCGAGAGTCCTGACATGTTTTTGGAAGGTTTCCCGGCGCTCCTTGACCCAAAAGTGTTTTTTGACCGTTTTTGAAATTTTGAAAAATTGCATAAGCACCCCCCCTTACAAAAAAGTCAAAAATTGAATTTTCTCAAAAGTAAACTTTTATGGGATATTTGGGCTGTGCCGAGAGTCCTGACATGTTTTTGGAACATTTCCCGGCGCTCCTTGGCCCAAAAGTATTTTTTGACCGTTTTTGAAATTTTGAAAAAATGCGTAAGCACCCCCCCTTACAAAAAAGTCAAAAATTGACTTTTCTCAAAAGTACACTTTTTTGAGATATTTGGGCTCTGCCGAGAGTCCTGACATGTTTTTGGAACGTTTCCCGGCGCTCCTTGACCCAAAAGTGTTTTTTGACCGTTTTTGAAATTTTGAAAAATTGCATAAGCACCCCCCCGACAAAAAAGTCAAAAATTGAATTTTCTAAAAATTCAACTTTTTTGGCATATTTGGGCTCTGCCGAGAGTCCTGACATGTTTTTGAAACGTTTCCCGGCGCTACTAGGCCCAAAAGTGTTTTTTGACCGTTTTTGAAATTTTGAAAAAATGCGTAAGGACCCCCCTTACAAAAAAGTCAAAAATTGACTTTTCTAAAAATTCAACTTTTTTGGCATATTTGGGCTCTGCCGAGAGTCCTGACATGTTTTTGGAACGTTTCCCGGCGCTCCTTGGCCCAAAAGTATTTTTTGACCGTTTTTGAAATTTTGAAAAAATGCGTAAGCACCCCCCCTTACAAAAAAGTCAAAAATTGACTTTTCTCAAAAGTAAACTTTTTTGGGATATTTGGGCTGTGCCGAGAGTCCTGACATGTTTTTGGAACGTTTCCCGGCGCTCCTTGGCCCAAAATTATTTTTTGACCGTTTTTGAAATTTTGAAAAAATGCGTAAGCACCCCCCCTTACAAAAAGTCAAAAATTGACTTTTCAAAAAAGTCAACATTTTTTGGCATATTTGGGCTGTGCCGAGAGTCCTGACATGTTTTTGGAACGTTTCCCGGCGCTCCTTGGCCCAAAAGTATTTTTTGACCGTTTTTGAAATGATGAAAAAATGCGTAAGCACCCCCCCTTACAAAAAAGTCAAAAATTGACTTTTCTCAAAAGTACACTTTTTTGGGATATTTGGGCTCTGCCGAGAGTCCTGACATGTTTTTGGAACGTTTCCCGGCGCTCCTTGGCCCAAAAGTATTTTTTGACCGTTTTTGAAATTTTGAAAAAATGCGTAAGCACCCCCCCTTACAAAAAAGTCAAAAATTGACTTTTCTAAAAAGTCAACTTTTTAGGCATATTTGGGCTGTGCCGAGAGTCCTGACATGTTTTTGGAACGTTTCCCGGCGCTCCTTGGCCCAAAAGTATTTTTTGACCGTTTTTGATATTTTGAAAAAATGCGTAAGCACCCCCCCCTTACAAAAAATTCAAAAATGGACTTTTCTCAAAAGTACACTTTTTTGGGATATTTGGGCTCTGCCGAGAGTCCTGACATGTTTTTGGAACGTTTCCCGGCGCTCCTTGGCCCAAAAGTGTTTTTTGACCATTTTTGAAATTTTGAAAAAATGCGTAAGCACCCCCCCTTACAAAAAATTCAAAAATGGACTTTTCTCAAAAGTACACTTTTTTGGGATATTTGGGCTCTGCCGAGAATACTGACATGTTTTTGGAACGTTTCCCGGCGCTCCTTGGCCCAAAAGTGTTTTTTGACCATTTTTGAAATTTTGAAAAAATGCGTAAGCACCCCCCCTTACAAAAAATTCAAAAATTGACTTTTCTCAAAAGTACACTTTTTCTGCATATTTGGACTGTGCCGAGAGTCCTGACATGTTTTTAGAATGTTTCCCGGCGCTCCTTGGCCCAAAAGTGTTTTTTGACCATTTTTGAAATTTTGAAAAAATGCGTAAGCACCCCCCCTTACAAAAAATTCAAAAATGGACTTTTCTCAAAAGTACACTTTTTTGGGATATTTGGGCTCTGCCGAGAGTCCTGACATGTTTTTGGAACGTTTCCCGGCGCTCCTTGGCCCAAAAGTATTTTTTGACCGTTTTTGATATTTTGAAAAAATGCGTAAGCACCCCCCCTTACAAAAAATTCAAAAATGGACTTTTCTCAAAAGTACACTTTTTTGGGATATTTGGGCTCTGCCGAGAGTCCTGACATGTTTTTGGAACGTTTCCCGGCGCTCCTTGGCCCAAAAGTGTTTTTTGACCGTTTTTGAAATTTTGAAAAAATGCGTAAGCACCCCCCCTTACAAAAAAGGCAAAAATTGACTTTTCTCAAAAGTACACTTTTTTGAGATATTTGGGCTCTGCCGAGAGTCCTGACATGTTTTTGGAACGTTTCCCGGCGTTCCTTGACCCAAAAGTGTTTTTTGACCGTTTTTGAAATTTTGAAAAATTGCGTAAGCACCCCCCCCCTTACAAAAAAGTCAAAAATTGAATTTTCTAAAAAGTCAACTTTTATGGGATATTTGGGCTGTGCCGAGAGTCCTGACATGTTTTTGGAACGTTTCCCGGCGCTCCTTGGCCCAAAAGTATTTTTTGACCGTTTTTGAAATTTTGAAAAAATGCGTAAGCACCCCCCCTTACAAAAAAGTCAAAAATTGACTTTTCTAAAAATTCAACTTTTTTGGCATATTTGGGCTCTGCCGAGAGTCCTGACATGTTCTTGGAACGTTTCCCGGCGCTCCTTGGCCCAAAAGTATTTTTTGACCGTTTTTGAAATTTTGAAAAAATGCGTAAGCACCCCCCCTTACAAAAAAGTCAAAAATTGAATTTTCTCAAAAGTAAACTTTTTTCGCATATTTGGGCTGTGCCGAGAGTCCTGACATGTTTTTGGAACGTTTCCCGGCGCTCCTTGGCCCAAAAGTGTTTTTTGACCATTTTTGAAATTTTAAAAAAATGCGTAAGCACCCCCCCTTACAAAAAATTCAAAAATGGACTTTTCTCAAAAGTACACTTTTTTGGCATATTTGGACTGTGCCGAGAGTCCTGACATGTTTTTAGAATGTTTCCCGGCGCTCCTAGGCCCAAAAGTGTTTTTTGACCGTTTTTGAAATTTTGAAAAATTGCATAAGCACCCCCCCTTACAAAAAAGTCAAAAATTGAATTTTCTCAAAAGTAAACTTTTATGGGATATTTGGGCTGTGCCGAGAGTCCTGACATGTTTTTGGAACGTTTCCCGGCGCTCCTTGGCCAAAAAGTATTTTTTGACCGTTTTTGAAATTTTGAAAAAATGCGTAAGCACCCCCCATTACAAAAAAGTCAAAAATTGACTTTTCTAAAAATTCAACTTTTTTGGCATATTTGGGCTCTGCCGAGAGTCCTGACATGTTTTTGGAACGTTTCCCGGCGCTCCTTGGCCCTAAAGTATTTTTTGACCGTTTTTGAAATTTTGAAAAAATGCGTAAGCACCCCCCCTTACAAAAAATTCAAAAATGGTCTTTTCTCAAAAGTACACTTTTTTGGGATATTTGGGCTCTGCCGAGAGTCCTGACATGTTTTTGGAAAGTTTCCCGGCGCTCCTTGGCCCAAAAGTGTTTTTTGACCATTTTTGAAATTTTGAAAAAATGCGTAAGCACCCCCCCTTACAAAAAATTCAAAAATTGACTTTTCTCAAAAGTACACTTTTTTGGGATATTTGGACTGTGCCGAGAGTCCTGACATGTTTTTAGAATGTTTCCCGGAGCTCCTAGGCCCAAAAGTATTTTTTGACCGTTTTTGAAATTTTGAAAAATTGCGTAAGCACCCCCCCTTACAAAAAAGTCAAAAATTGACTTTTCTAAAAAGTCAACTTTTTTTGCATATTTGGGCTCTGCCGAGAGTCCTGACATGTTTTTGGAATGTTTCCCGGCGCTCCTTGGCCCAAAAGTATTTTTTGACCGTTTTTGAAATTTTGAAAAAATGCGTAAGCACCCCCCCTTACAAAAAAGTCAAAAATTGACTTTTCTAAAAAGTCAACTTTTTAGGCATATTTGGGCTGTGCCGAGAGTCCTGACATGTTTTTGGAACGTTTCCCGGCGCTCCTTGGCCCAAAAGTATTTTTTGACCGTTTTTGATATTTTGAAAAAATGCGTAAGCACCCCCCCTTACAAAAAATTCAAAAATGGACTTTTCTCAAAAGTACACTTTTTTGGGATATTTGGGCTCTGCCGAGAGTCCTGACATGTTTTTGGAACGTTTCCCGGCGCTCCTTGGCCCAAAAGTGTTTTTTGACCATTTTTGAAATTTTGAAAAAATGCGTAAGCACCCCCCCTTACAAAAAATTCAAAAATGGACTTTTCTCAAAAGTACACTTTTTTGGGATATTTGGGCTCTGCCGAGAATACTGACATGTTTTTGGAACGTTTCCCGGCGCTCCTTGGCCCAAAAGTGTTTTTTGACCATTTTTGAAATTTTGAAAAAATGCGTAAGCACCCCCCCTTACAAAAAATTCAAAAATGGACTTTTCTCAAAAGTACACTTTTTTGGCATATTTGGACTGTGCCGAGAGTCCTGACATGTTTTTAGAATGTTTCCCGGCGCTCCTAGGCCCAAAAGTGTTTTTTGACCGTTTTTGAAATTTTGAAAAATTGCATAAGCACCCCCCCTTACAAAAAAGTCAAAAATTGAATTTTCTCATAAGTAAACTTTTATGGGATATTTGGGCTGTGCCGAGAGTCCTGACATGTTTTTGGAACGTTTCCCTGCGCTCCTTGGCCCAAAAGTATTTTTTGACCGTTTTTGAAATTTTGAAAAAATGCGTAAGCACCCCCCCTTACAAAAAAGGCAAAAATTGACTTTTCTCAAAAGTACACTTTTTTGGGATATTTGGGCTCTGCCGAGAGTCCTGACATGTTTTTGGAACGTTTCCCGGCGCTCCTTGGCCCAAAAGTGTTTTTTGACCGTTTTTGAAATTTTGAAAAAATGCGTAAGCACCCCCCCTTACAAAAAAGGCAAAAATTGACTTTTCTCAAAAGTACACTTTTTTGAGATATTTGGGCTCTGCCGAGAGTCCTGACATGTTTTTGGAACGTTTCCCGGCGCTCCTTGACCCAAAAGTGTTTTTTGACCGTTTTTGAAATTTTGAAAAATTGCGTAAGCACCCCCCCCTTACAAAAAAGTCAAAAATTGAATTTTCTAAAAAGTCAACTTTTATGGGATATTTGGGCTGTGCCGAGAGTCCTGACATGTTTTTGGAACGTTTCCCGGCGCTCCTTGGCCCAAAAGTATTTTTTGACCGTTTTTGAAATTTTGAAAAAATGCGTAAGCACCCCCCCTTACAAAAAAGTCAAAAATTGACTTTTCTAAAAATTCAACTTTTTTGGCATATTTGGGCTCTGCCGAGAGTCCTGACATGTTCTTGGAACGTTTCCCGGCGCTCCTTGGCCCAAAAGTATTTTTTGACCGTTTTTGAAATTTTGAAAAAATGCGTAAGCACCCCCCCTTACAAAAAAGTCAAAAATTGAATTTTCTCAAAAGTAAACTTTTTTCGCATATTTGGGCTGTGCCGAGAGTCCTGACATGTTTTTGGAACGTTTCCCGGCGCTCCTTGGCCCAAAAGTGTTTTTTGACCATTTTTGAAATTTTTGAAAAAATGCGTAAGCACCCCCCCTTACAAAAAATTCAAAAATTGACTTTTCTCAAAAGTACACTTTTTTGGCATATTTGGACTGTGCCGAGAGTCCTGACATGTTTGTAGAATGTTTCCCGGCGCTCCTAGGCCCAAAAGTGTTTTTTGACCGTTTTTGAAATTTTCAAAAATTGCATAAGCACCCCCCCTTACAAAAAAGTCAAAAATTGAATTTTCTCAAAAGTAAACTTTTATGGGATATTTGGGCTGTGCCGAGAGTCCTGACATGTTTTTGGAACGTTTCCCGGCGCTCCTTGGCCCAAAAGTATTTTTTGACCGTTTTTGAAATTTTGAAAAAATGCTTAAGCACCCCCCCTTACAAAAAAGTCAAAAATTGACTTTTCTCAAAAGTACACTTTTTTGAGATATTTGGGCTCTGCCGAGAGTCCTGACATGTTTTTGGAAGGTTTCCCGGCGCTCCTTGACCCAAAAGTGTTTTTTGACCGTTTTTGAAATTTTGAAAAATTGCATAAGCACCCCCCCTTACAAAAAAGTCAAAAATTGAATTTTCTCAAAAGTAAACTTTTATGGGATATTTGGGCTGTGCCGAGAGTCCTGACATGTTTTTGGAACATTTCCCGGCGCTCCTTGGCCCAAAAGTATTTTTTGACCGTTTTTGAAATTTTGAAAAAATGCGTAAGCACCCCCCCTTACAAAAAAGTCAAAAATTGACTTTTCTCAAAAGTACACTTTTTTGAGATATTTGGGCTCTGCCGAGAGTCCTGACATGTTTTTGGAACGTTTCCCGGCGCTCCTTGACCCAAAAGTGTTTTTTGACCGTTTTTGAAATTTTGAAAAATTGCATAAGCACCCCCCCGACAAAAAAGTCAAAAATTGAATTTTCTAAAAATTCAACTTTTTTGGCATATTTGGGCTCTGCCGAGAGTCCTGACATGTTTTTGAAACGTTTCCCGGCGCTACTAGGCCCAAAAGTGTTTTTTGACCGTTTTTGAAATTTTGAAAAAATGCGTAAGGACCCCCCCCCTTACAAAAAAGTCAAAAATTGACTTTTCTAAAAATTCAACTTTTTTGGCATATTTGGGCTCTGCCGAGAGTCCTGACATGTTTTTGGAACGTTTCCCGGCGCTCCTTGGCCCTAAAGTATTTTTTGACCGTTTTTGAAATTTTGAAAAAATGCGTAAGCACCCCCCCTTACAAAAAATTCAAAAATGGTCTTTTCTCAAAAGTACACTTTTTTGGGATATTTGGGCTCTGCCGAGAGTCCTGACATGTTTTTGGAAAGTTTCCCGGCGCTCCTTGGCCCAAAAGTGTTTTTTGACCATTTTTGAAATTTTGAAAAAATGCGTAAGCACCCCCCCTTACAAAAAAATCAAAAATTGACTTTTCTCAAAAGTACACTTTTTTGGCATATTTGGACTGTGCCGAGAGTCCTGACATGTTTTTAGAATGTTTCCCGGAGCTCCTAGGCCCAAAAGTATTTTTTGACCGTTTTTGAAATTTTGAAAAATTGCATAAGCACCCCCCCCTTGCAAAAAAGTCAAAAATTGACTTTTCTAAAAAGTCAACTTTTTTTGCATATTTGGGCTCTGCCGAGAGTCCTGACATGTTTTTGGAACGTTTCCCGGCGCTCCTTGGCCCAAAAGTATTTTTTGACCGTTTTTGAAATTTTGAAAAAATGCGTAAGCACCCCCCCTTACAAAAAAGTCAAAAATTGACTTTTCTCAAAAGTACACTTTTTTGGGATATTTGGGCTGTGTCGAGAGTCCTGACATGTTTTTGGAACGTTTCCCGGCGCTCCTTGGCCCAAAAGTATTTTTTGACCGTTTTTGAAATTTTGAAAAAATGCGTAAGCACCCCCCCTTACAAAAAGTCAAAAATTGACTTTTCAAAAAAGTCAACATTTTTTGGCATATTTGGGCTGTGCCGAGAGTCCTGACATGTTTTTGGAACGTTTCCCGGCGCTCCTTGGCCCAAAAGTATTTTTTGACCGTTTTTGAAATGATGAAAAAATGCGTAAGCACCCCCCCTTACAAAAAAGTCAAAAATGGACTTTTCTCAAAAGTACACTTTTTTGGGATATTTGGGCTCTGCCGAGAATACTGACATGTTTTTGGAACGTTTCCCGGCGCTCCTTGGCCCAAAAGTGTTTTTTGACCGTTTTTGAAATTTTGAAAAAATGCGTAAGCACCCCCCCTTACAAAAAAGGCAAAAATTGACTTTTCTCAAAAGTACACTTTTTTGAGATATTTGGGCTCTGCCGAGAGTCCTGACATGTTTTTGGAACGTTTCCCGGCGTTCCTTGACCCAAAAGTGTTTTTTGACCGTTTTTGAAATTTTGAAAAATTGCGTAAGCACCCCCCCCCTTACAAAAAAGTCAAAAATTGAATTTTCTAAAAAGTCAACTTTTATGGGATATTTGGGCTGTGCCGAGAGTCCTGACATGTTTTTGGAACGTTTCCCGGCGCTCCTTGGCCCAAAAGTATTTTTTGACCGTTTTTGAAATTTTGAAAAAATGCGTAAGCACCCCCCCTTACAAAAAAGTCAAAAATTGACTTTTCTAAAAATTCAACTTTTTTGGCATATTTGGGCTCTGCCGAGAGTCCTGACATGTTCTTGGAACGTTTCCCGGCGCTCCTTGGCCCAAAAGTATTTTTTGACCGTTTTTGAAATTTTGAAAAAATGCGTAAGCACCCCCCCTTACAAAAAAGTCAAAAATTGAATTTTCTCAAAAGTAAACTTTTTTCGCATATTTGGGCTGTGCCGAGAGTCCTGACATGTTTTTGGAACGTTTCCCGGCGCTCCTTGGCCCAAAAGTGTTTTTTGACCATTTTTGAAATTTTAAAAAAATGCGTAAGCACCCCCCCTTACAAAAAATTCAAAAATGGACTTTTCTCAAAAGTACACTTTTTTGGCATATTTGGACTGTGCCGAGAGTCCTGACATGTTTTTAGAATGTTTCCCGGCGCTCCTAGGCCCAAAAGTGTTTTTTGACCGTTTTTGAAATTTTGAAAAATTGCATAAGCACCCCCCCTTACAAAAAAGTCAAAAATTGAATTTTCTCAAAAGTAAACTTTTATGGGATATTTGGGCTGTGCCGAGAGTCCTGACATGTTTTTGGAACGTTTCCCGGCGCTCCTTGGCCAAAAAGTATTTTTTGACCGTTTTTGAAATTTTGAAAAAATGCGTAAGCACCCCCCATTACAAAAAAGTCAAAAATTGACTTTTCTAAAAATTCAACTTTTTTGGCATATTTGGGCTCTGCCGAGAGTCCTGACATGTTTTTGGAACGTTTCCCGGCGCTCCTTGGCCCTAAAGTATTTTTTGACCGTTTTTGAAATTTTGAAAAAATGCGTAAGCACCCCCCCTTACAAAAAATTCAAAAATGGTCTTTTCTCAAAAGTACACTTTTTTGGGATATTTGGGCTCTGCCGAGAGTCCTGACATGTTTTTGGAAAGTTTCCCGGCGCTCCTTGGCCCAAAAGTGTTTTTTGACCATTTTTGAAATTTTGAAAAAATGCGTAAGCACCCCCCCTTACAAAAAATTCAAAAATTGACTTTTCTCAAAAGTACACTTTTTTGGGATATTTGGACTGTGCCGAGAGTCCTGACATGTTTTTAGAATGTTTCCCGGAGCTCCTAGGCCCAAAAGTATTTTTTGACCGTTTTTGAAATTTTGAAAAATTGCGTAAGCACCCCCCCTTACAAAAAAGTCAAAAATTGACTTTTCTAAAAAGTCAACTTTTTTTGCATATTTGGGCTCTGCCGAGAGTCCTGACATGTTTTTGGAATGTTTCCCGGCGCTCCTTGGCCCAAAAGTATTTTTTGACCGTTTTTGAAATTTTGAAAAAATGCGTAAGCACCCCCCCTTACAAAAAAGTCAAAAATTGACTTTTCTAAAAAGTCAACTTTTTAGGCATATTTGGGCTGTGCCGAGAGTCCTGACATGTTTTTGGAACGTTTCCCGGCGCTCCTTGGCCCAAAAGTATTTTTTGACCGTTTTTGATATTTTGAAAAAATGCGTAAGCACCCCCCCTTACAAAAAATTCAAAAATGGACTTTTCTCAAAAGTACACTTTTTTGGGATATTTGGGCTCTGCCGAGAGTCCTGACATGTTTTTGGAACGTTTCCCGGCGCTCCTTGGCCCAAAAGTGTTTTTTGACCATTTTTGAAATTTTGAAAAAATGCGTAAGCACCCCCCCTTACAAAAAATTCAAAAATGGACTTTTCTCAAAAGTACACTTTTTTGGGATATTTGGGCTCTGCCGAGAATACTGACATGTTTTTGGAACGTTTCCCGGCGCTCCTTGGCCCAAAAGTGTTTTTTGACCATTTTTGAAATTTTGAAAAAATGCGTAAGCACCCCCCCTTACAAAAAATTCAAAAATGGACTTTTCTCAAAAGTACACTTTTTTGGCATATTTGGACTGTGCCGAGAGTCCTGACATGTTTTTAGAATGTTTCCCGGCGCTCCTAGGCCCAAAAGTGTTTTTTGACCGTTTTTGAAATTTTGAAAAATTGCATAAGCACCCCCCCTTACAAAAAAGTCAAAAATTGAATTTTCTCATAAGTAAACTTTTATGGGATATTTGGGCTGTGCCGAGAGTCCTGACATGTTTTTGGAACGTTTCCCTGCGCTCCTTGGCCCAAAAGTATTTTTTGACCGTTTTTGAAATTTTGAAAAAATGCGTAAGCACCCCCCCTTACAAAAAAGGCAAAAATTGACTTTTCTCAAAAGTACACTTTTTTGGGATATTTGGGCTCTGCCGAGAGTCCTGACATGTTTTTGGAACGTTTCCCGGCGCTCCTTGGCCCAAAAGTGTTTTTTGACCGTTTTTGAAATTTTGAAAAAATGCGTAAGCACCCCCCCTTACAAAAAAGGCAAAAATTGACTTTTCTCAAAAGTACACTTTTTTGAGATATTTGGGCTCTGCCGAGAGTCCTGACATGTTTTTGGAACGTTTCCCGGCGCTCCTTGACCCAAAAGTGTTTTTTGACCGTTTTTGAAATTTTGAAAAATTGCGTAAGCACCCCCCCCTTACAAAAAAGTCAAAAATTGAATTTTCTAAAAAGTCAACTTTTATGGGATATTTGGGCTGTGCCGAGAGTCCTGACATGTTTTTGGAACGTTTCCCGGCGCTCCTTGGCCCAAAAGTATTTTTTGACCGTTTTTGAAATTTTGAAAAAATGCGTAAGCACCCCCCCTTACAAAAAAGTCAAAAATTGACTTTTCTAAAAATTCAACTTTTTTGGCATATTTGGGCTCTGCCGAGAGTCCTGACATGTTCTTGGAACGTTTCCCGGCGCTCCTTGGCCCAAAAGTATTTTTTGACCGTTTTTGAAATTTTGAAAAAATGCGTAAGCACCCCCCCTTACAAAAAAGTCAAAAATTGAATTTTCTCAAAAGTAAACTTTTTTCGCATATTTGGGCTGTGCCGAGAGTCCTGACATGTTTTTGGAACGTTTCCCGGCGCTCCTTGGCCCAAAAGTGTTTTTTGACCATTTTTGAAATTTTTGAAAAAATGCGTAAGCACCCCCCCTTACAAAAAATTCAAAAATTGACTTTTCTCAAAAGTACACTTTTTTGGCATATTTGGACTGTGCCGAGAGTCCTGACATGTTTGTAGAATGTTTCCCGGCGCTCCTAGGCCCAAAAGTGTTTTTTGACCGTTTTTGAAATTTTCAAAAATTGCATAAGCACCCCCCCTTACAAAAAAGTCAAAAATTGAATTTTCTCAAAAGTAAACTTTTATGGGATATTTGGGCTGTGCCGAGAGTCCTGACATGTTTTTGGAACGTTTCCCGGCGCTCCTTGGCCCAAAAGTATTTTTTGACCGTTTTTGAAATTTTGAAAAAATGCTTAAGCACCCCCCCTTACAAAAAAGTCAAAAATTGACTTTTCTCAAAAGTACACTTTTTTGAGATATTTGGGCTCTGCCGAGAGTCCTGACATGTTTTTGGAAGGTTTCCCGGCGCTCCTTGACCCAAAAGTGTTTTTTGACCGTTTTTGAAATTTTGAAAAATTGCATAAGCACCCCCCCTTACAAAAAAGTCAAAAATTGAATTTTCTCAAAAGTAAACTTTTATGGGATATTTGGGCTGTGCCGAGAGTCCTGACATGTTTTTGGAACATTTCCCGGCGCTCCTTGGCCCAAAAGTATTTTTTGACCGTTTTTGAAATTTTGAAAAAATGCGTAAGCACCCCCCCTTACAAAAAAGTCAAAAATTGACTTTTCTCAAAAGTACACTTTTTTGAGATATTTGGGCTCTGCCGAGAGTCCTGACATGTTTTTGGAACGTTTCCCGGCGCTCCTTGACCCAAAAGTGTTTTTTGACCGTTTTTGAAATTTTGAAAAATTGCATAAGCACCCCCCCGACAAAAAAGTCAAAAATTGAATTTTCTAAAAATTCAACTTTTTTGGCATATTTGGGCTCTGCCGAGAGTCCTGACATGTTTTTGAAACGTTTCCCGGCGCTACTAGGCCCAAAAGTGTTTTTTGACCGTTTTTGAAATTTTGAAAAAATGCGTAAGGACCCCCCCCCTTACAAAAAAGTCAAAAATTGACTTTTCTAAAAATTCAACTTTTTTGGCATATTTGGGCTCTGCCGAGAGTCCTGACATGTTTTTGGAACGTTTCCCGGCGCTCCTTGGCCCTAAAGTATTTTTTGACCGTTTTTGAAATTTTGAAAAAATGCGTAAGCACCCCCCCTTACAAAAAATTCAAAAATGGTCTTTTCTCAAAAGTACACTTTTTTGGGATATTTGGGCTCTGCCGAGAGTCCTGACATGTTTTTGGAAAGTTTCCCGGCGCTCCTTGGCCCAAAAGTGTTTTTTGACCATTTTTGAAATTTTGAAAAAATGCGTAAGCACCCCCCCTTACAAAAAAATCAAAAATTGACTTTTCTCAAAAGTAAACTTTTATGGGATATTTGGGCTGTGCCGAGAGTCCTGACATGTTTTTGGAACGTTTCCCTGCGCTCCTTGGCCCAAAAGTATTTTTTGACCGTTTTTGAAATTTTGAAAAAATGCGTAAGCACCCCCCCTTACAAAAAAGTCAAAAATTGAATTTTCTAAAAAGTCAACTTTTATGGGATATTTGGGCTGTGCCGAGAGTCCTGACATGTTTCTGGAACGTTTCCCGGCGCTCCTTGGCCCAAAAGTATTTTTTGACCGTTTTTGAAATTTTGAAAAAATGCGTAAGCACCCCCCCTTACAAAAAAGTCAAAAATTGACTTTTCTCAAAAGTACACTTTTTTGGCATATTTGGACTGTGCCGAGAGTCCTGACATGTTTTTAGAATGTTTCCCGGAGCTCCTAGGCCCAAAAGTATTTTTTGACCGTTTTTGAAATTTTGAAAAATTGCATAAGCACCCCCCCCTTGCAAAAAAGTCAAAAATTGACTTTTCTAAAAAGTCAACTTTTTTTGCATATTTGGGCTCTGCCGAGAGTCCTGACATGTTTTTGGAACGTTTCCCGGCGCTCCTTGGCCCAAAAGTATTTTTTGACCGTTTTTGAAATTTTGAAAAAATGCGTAAGCACCCCCCCTTACAAAAAAGTCAAAAATTGACTTTTCTCAAAAGTACACTTTTTTGGGATATTTGGGCTGTGTCGAGAGTCCTGACATGTTTTTGGAACGTTTCCCGGCGCTCCTTGGCCCAAAAGTATTTTTTGACCGTTTTTGAAATTTTGAAAAAATGCGTAAGCACCCCCCCTTACAAAAAGTCAAAAATTGACTTTTCAAAAAAGTCAACATTTTTTGGCATATTTGGGCTGTGCCGAGAGTCCTGACATGTTTTTGGAACGTTTCCCGGCGCTCCTTGGCCCAAAAGTATTTTTTGACCGTTTTTGAAATGATGAAAAAATGCGTAAGCACCCCCCCTTACAAAAAAGTCAAAAATTGACTTTTCTCAAAAGTACACTTTTTTGGGATATTTGGGCTCTGCCGAGAGTCCTGACATGTTTTTGGAACGTTTCCCGGCGCTCCTTGGCCCAAAAGTATTTTTTGACCGTTTTTGAAATTTTGAAAAAATGCGTAAGCACCCCCCCTTACAAAAAAGTCAAAAATTGACTTTTCTAAAAAGTCAACTTTTTAGGCATATTTGGGCTGTGCCGAGAGTCCTGACATGTTTTTGGAACGTTTCCCGGCGCTCCTTGGCCCAAAAGTATTTTTTGACCGTTTTTGATATTTTGAAAAAATGCGTAAGCACCCCCCCTTACAAAAAATTCAAAAATGGACTTTTCTCAAAAGTACACTTTTTTGGGATATTTGGGCTCTGCCGAGAGTCCTGACATGTTTTTGGAACGTTTCCCGGCGCTCCTTGGCCCAAAAGTGTTTTTTGACCATTTTTGAAATTTTGAAAAAATGCGTAAGCACCCCCCCTTACAAAAAATTCAAAAATGGACTTTTCTCAAAAGTACACTTTTTTGGGATATTTGGGCTCTGCCGAGAATACTGACATGTTTTTGGAACGTTTCCCGGCGCTCCTTGGCCCAAAAGTGTTTTTTGACCATTTTTGAAATTTTCAAAAAATGCGTAAGCACCCCCCCTTACAAAAAATTCAAAAATGGACTTTTCTCAAAAGTACACTTTTTTGGCATATTTGGACTGTGCCGAGAGTCCTGACATGTTTTTAGAATGTTTCCCGGCGCTCCTAGGCCCAAAAGTGTTTTTTGACCGTTTTTGAAATTTTGAAAAATTGCATAAGCACCCCCCCTTACAAAAAAGTCAAAAATTGAATTTTCTCATAAGTAAACTTTTATGGGATATTTGGGCTGTGCCGAGAGTCCTGACATGTTTTTGGAACGTTTCCCTGCGCTCCTTGGCCCAAAAGTATTTTTTGACCGTTTTTGAAATTTTGAAAAAATGCGTAAGCACCCCCCCTTACAAAAAAGGCAAAAATTGACTTTTCTCAAAAGTTCACTTTTTTGAGATATTTGGGCTCTGCCGAGAGTCCTGACATGTTTTTGGAACGTTTCCCGGCGCTCCTTGACCCAAAAGTGTTTTTTGACCGTTTTTGAAATTTTGAAAAAATGCGTAAGGACCCCCCTTACAAAAAAGTCAAAAATTGACTTTTCTAAAAATTCAACTTTTTTGAGATATTTGGGCTCTGCCGAGAGTCCTGACTTGTTTTTGGAACGTTTCCCGGCGCTCCTTGGCCCAAAAGTATTTTTTGACCGTTTTTGAAATTTTGAAAAAATGCGTAAGCACCCCCCCTTACAAAAAAGTCAAAAATTGACTTTTCTAAAAAGTCAACTTTTTAGGCATATTTGGGCTGTGCCGAGAGTCCTGACATGTTTTTGGAACGTTTCCCGGCGCTCCTTGGCCCAAAAGTATTTTTTGACCGTTTTTGAAATTTTGAAAAAATGCGTAAGCACCCCCCCTTACAAAAAATTCAAAAATGGACTTTTATCAAAAGTACACTTTTTTGGGATATTTGGGCTCTGCCGAGAGTCCTGACATGTTTTTGGAAAGTTTCCCGGCGCTCCTTGGCCCAAAAGTGTTTTTTGACCATTTTTGAAATTTTCAAAAAATGCGTAAGCACCCCCCCTTACAAAAAATTCAAAAATGGACTTTTCTCAAAAGTACACTTTTTTGGCATATTTGGACTGTGCCGAGAGTCCTGACATGTTTTTAGAATGTTTCCCGGAGCTCCTAGGCCCAAAAGTGTTTTTTGACCGTTTTTGAAATTTTGAAAAATTGCATAAGCACCCCCCCTTACAAAAAAGTCAAAAATTGAATTTTCTCAAAAGTACACTTTTTTGGCATATTTGGGCTGTGCCGAGAGTCCTGACATGTTTTTGGAACGTTTCCCGGCTCTCCTTGGCCCAAAAGTAATTTTTGACCGTTTTTGAAATTTTGAAAAAATGCGTAAGCACCCCCCTTTACAAAAAATTCAAAAATTGTCTTTTCTCAAAAGTACACTTTTTTGGCATATTCGGGCTGTGCCGAGAGTCCTGACATGTT
This sequence comes from Corythoichthys intestinalis, assembly GCF_030265065.1. Lineage (NCBI taxonomy): Eukaryota > Metazoa > Chordata > Actinopteri > Syngnathiformes > Syngnathidae > Corythoichthys > Corythoichthys intestinalis. The sequence goes on from NC_080412.1 coordinate 28,432,631, forward strand.
TTTAGAAAGTATCCCGGCGCTACTAGACCCAAAAGTGTTTTTTGACCGTTTTTGAAATTTTGAAAAAATGCGTAAGGACCCCCCCTTACAAAAAAGTCAAAAATTGAATTTTCTCAAAAGTAAACTTTTTTCGCATATTTGGGCTGTGCCGAGAGTCCTGACATGTTTTTGGAACGTTTCCCGGTGCTCCTTGGCCCAAAAGTATTTTTTGACCGTTTTTGAAATTTTGAAACAATGCGTAAGCACCCCCCCTTACAAAAAAGTAAAAAATTTACTTTTCTCAAAAGTACACTTTTTTGGGATATTTGGGCTCTGCCGAGAATACTGACATGTTTTTGGAACGTTTCCCGGCGCTCCTTGGCCCAAAAGTGTTTTTTGACCATTTTTGAAATTTTGAAAAAATGCGTAAGCACCCCCCCTTACAAAAAATTCAAAAATAGACTTTTCTCAAAAGTACACTTTTTTGGCATATTTGGACTGTGCCGAGAGTCCTGACATGTTTTTAGAATGTTTCCCGGCGCTCCTATGCCCAAAAGTGTTTTTTGACCGTTTTTGAAATTTTGAAAAATTGCATAAGCACCCCCCCTTACAAAAAAGTCAAAAATTGAATTTTCTCAAAATTAAACTTTTATGGGATATTTGGGCTGTGCCGAGAGTCCTGACATGTTTTTGGAACGTTTCCCGGCGCTCCTTGGCCCAAAAGTATTTTTTGACCGTTTTTGAAATTTTGAAAAAATGCGTAAGCACCCCCCCTTACAAAAAATTCAAAAATGGACTTTTCTCAAAAGTACACTTTTTTGGGATATTTGGGCTCTGCCGAGAGTCCTGACATGTTTTTGGAACGTTTCCCGGCGCTCCTTGGCCCAAAAGTGTTTTTTGACCATTTTTGAAATTTTGAAAAAATGCGTAAGCATCCCCCCTTACAAAAAATTCAAAAATGGACTTTTCTCAAAAGTACACTTTTTTGGCATATTTGGACTGTGCCGAGAGTCCTGACATGTTTTTAGAACGTTTCCCGGCGCTCCTTGGCCCAAAAGTGTTTTTTGACCATTTTTGAAATTTTGAAAAAATGCGTAAGCACCCCCCCTTACAAAAAATTCAAAAATTGAATTTTCTCAAAAGTAAACTTTCATGGGATATTTGTGCTGTGCCGAGAGTCCTGACATGTTTTTGGAACGTTTCCCGGCGCTCCTTGGCCCAAAAGTATTTTTTGACCGTTTTTGAAATTTTGAAAAAATGCGTAAGCACCCCCCCTTACAAAAAATTCAAAAATGGTCTTTTCTCAAAAGTACACTTTTTTGGCATATTTGGACTGTGCCGAGAGTCTTGACATGTTTTTAGAATGTTTCCCGGAGCTCCTAGGCCCAAAAGTGTTTTTTAACCGTTTTTGAAATTTTGAAAAATTGCATAAGCACCCCCCCTTACAAAAATGTCAAAAATTGAATTTTCTCAAAAGTAAACTTTTTTCGCATATTTGGGCTGTGCCGAGAGTCCTGACATGTTTTTGGAACGTTTCCCGGCGCTCCTTGGCCCAAAAGTATTTTTTACCGTTTTTGAAATTTTGAAAAAATGCGTAAGCACCCCCCCTTACAAAAAAGTCAAAAATTGACTTTTCTCAAAAGTACACTTTTTTGAGATATTTGGGCTCTGCCGAGAGTCCTGACATGTTTTTGGAGCGTTTCCCGGCGCTCCTTGACCCAAAAGTGTTTTTTGACCATTTTTGAAATTTTTGAAAAAATGCGTAAGCACCCCCCCTTACAAAAAATTCAAAAATTGACTTTTCTCAAAAGTACACTTTTTTGGCATATTTGGACTGTGCCGAGAGTCCTGACATGTTTTTAGAATGTTTCCCGGAGCTCCTAGGCCCAAAAGTATTTTTTGACCGTTTTTGAAATTTTGAAAAATTGCGTAAGCACCCCCCATTACAAAAAAGTCACAAATTGACTTTTCTCAAAAGTACACTTTTTTGGCATATTTGGGCTCTGCCGAGAGTCCTGACATGTTTTTGGAACGTTTCCCGGCGCTCCTTGGCCCAAAAGTATTTTTTGACCGTTTTTGAAATTTTGAAAAAATTCGTAAGCACCCCCCCTTACAAAAAAGTCAAAAATTGACTTTTCTAAAAAATCAACTTTTTTGGCATATTTGGGCTGTGCCGAGAGTCCTGACATGTTTTTGGAACGTTTCCCGGCGCTCCTTGGCCCAAAAGTGTTTTTTGACCATTTTTGAAATTTTGAAAAAATGCGTAAGCACCCCCCCTTACAAAATATTCAAAAATGGACTTTTCTCAAAAGTACACTTTTTTGGCATATTTGGACTGTGCCGAGAGTCCTGACATGTTTTTAGAATGTTTCCCGGAGCTCCTAGGCCCAAAAGTGTTTTTTGACCGTTTTTGAAATTTTGAAAAATTGCATAAGCACCCCCCCTTACAAAAAAGTCAAAAATTGAATTTTCTCAAAAGTAAACTTTTTTCGCATATTTGGGCTGTGCCGAGAGTCCTGACATGTTTTTGGAACGTTTCCCGGTGCTCCTTGGCCCAAAAGTATTTTTTGACCGTTTTTGAAATTTTGAAACAATGCGTAAGCACCCCCCCTTACAAAAAAGTCAAAAATTGACTTTTCTCAAAAGTACACTTTTTTGGGATATTTGGGCTCTGCCGAGAATACTGACATGTTTTTGGAACGTTTCCCGGCGCTCCTTGGCCCAAAAGTGTTTTTTGACCATTTTTGAAATTTTGAAAAAATGCGTAAGCACCCCCCCTTACAAAAAATTCAAAAATAGACTTTTCTCAAAAGTACACTTTTTTGGCATATTTGGACTGTGCCGAGAGTCCTGACATGTTTTTAGAATGTTTCCCGGCGCTCCTATGCCCAAAAGTGTTTTTTGACCGTTTTTGAAATTTTGAAAAATTGCATAAGCACCCCCCCTTACAAAAAAGTCAAAAATTGAATTTTCTCAAAAGTAAACTTTTATGGGATATTTGGGCTGTGCCGAGAGTCCTGACATGTTTTTGGAACGTTTCCCGGCGCTCCTTGGCCCAAAAGTATTTTTTGACCGTTTTTGAAATTTTGAAAAAATGCGTAAGCACCCCCCCTTTACAAAAAATTCAAAAATGGACTTTTCTCAAAAGTACACTTTTTTGGGATATTTGGGCTCTGCCGAGAGTCCTGACATGTTTTTGGAACGTTTCCCGGCGCTCCTTGGCCCAAAAGTGTTTTTTGACCATTTTTGAAATTTTGAAAAAATGCGTAAGCATCCCCCCTTACAAAAAATTCAAAAATGGACTTTTCTCAAAAGTACACTTTTTTGGCATATTTGGACTGTGCCGAGAGTCCTGACATGTTTTTAGAATGTTTCCCGGAGCTCCTAGGCCCAAAAGTGTTTTTTGACCGTTTTTGAAATTTTGAAAAATTGCATAAGCACCCCCCCTTACAAAAAAGTCAAAAATTGAATTTTCTCAAAAGTAAACTTTTTTCGCATATTTGGGCTGTGCCGAGAGTCCTGACATGTTTTTGGAACGTTTCCCGGCGCTCCTTGGCCCAAAAGTATTTTTTGACCGTTTTTGAAATTTTGAAAAAATGCGTAAGCACCCCCCCTTACAAAAAAGTCAAAAATTGACTTTTCTCAAAAGTACACTTTTTTGGGATATTTGGGCTCTGCCGAGAATACTGACATGTTTTTGGAACGTTTCCCGGCGCTCCTTGGCCCAAAAGTGTTTTTTGACCATTTTTGAAATTTTGAAAAAATGCGTAAGCACCCCCCCTTACAAAAAATTCAAAAATGGACTTTTCTCAAAAGTACACTTTTTTGGCATATTTGGACTGTGCCGAGAGTCCTGACATGTTTTTAGAATGTTTCCCGGCGCTCCTAGGCCCAAAAGTGTTTTTTGACCGTTTTTGAAATTTTGAAAAATTGCATAAGCACCCCCCCTTACAAAAAAGTCAAAAATTGAATTTTCTCAAAAGTAAACTTTTATGGGATATTTGGGCTGTGCCGAGAGTCCTGACATGTTTTTGGAACGTTTCCCGGCGCTCCTTGGCCCAAAAGTATTTTTTGACCGTTTTTGAAATTTTGAAAAAATGCGTATGCACCCCCCCTTACAAAAAAGTCAAAAATTGACTTTTCTCAAAAGTACACTTTTTTGGGATATTTGGGCTCTGCCGAGAATACTGACATGTTTTTGGAACGTTTCCCGGCGCTCCTTGGCCCAAAAGTGTTTTTTGACCATTTTTGAAATTTTGAAAAAATGCGTAAGCACCCCCCCTTACAAAAAATTCAAAAATTGAATTTTCTCAAAAGTAAACTTTCATGGGATATTTGTGCTGTGCCGAGAGTCCTGACATGTTTTTGGAACGTTTCCCGGCGCTCCTTGGCCCAAAAGTATTTTTTGACCGTTTTTGAAATTTTGAAAAAATGCGTAAGCACCCCCCCTTACAAAAAATTCAAAAATAGACTTTTCTCAAAAGTACACTTTTTTGGGATATTTGGGCTCTGCCGAGAATACTGACATGTTTTTGGAACGTTTCCCGGCGCTCCTTGGCCCAAAAGTGTTTTTTGACCATTTTTGAAATTTTGAAAAAATGCGTAAGCACCCCCCCTTACAAAAAATTCAAAAATACTTTTCTCAAAAGTACACTTTTTTGGCATATTTGGACTGTGCCGAGAGTCCTGACATGTTTTTAGAATGTTTCCCGGCGCTCCTATGCCCAAAAGTGTTTTTTGACCGTATTTGAAATTTTGAAAAATTGCATAAGCACCCCCCCTTACAAAAAAGTCAAAAATTGAATTTTCTCAAAAGTAAACTTTTATGGGATATTTGGGCTGTGCCGAGAGTCCTGACATGTTTTTGGAACGTTTCCCGGCGCTCCTTGGCCCAAAAGTATTTTTTGACCGTTTTTGAAATTTTGAAAAAATGCGTAAGCACCCCCCCTTACAAAAAATTCAAAAATGGACTTTTCTCAAAAGTACACTTTTTTGGGATATTTGGGCTCTGCCGAGAGTCCTGACATGTTTTTGGAACGTTTCCCGGCGCTCCTTGGCCCAAAAGTGTTTTTTGACCATTTTTGAAATTTTGAAAAAATGCGTAAGCATCCCCCCTTACAAAAAATTCAAAAATGGACTATTCTCAAAAGTACACTTTTTTGGCATATTTGGACTGTGCCGAGAGTCCTGACATGTTTTTAGAATGTTTCCCGGAGCTCCTAGGCCCAAAAGTGTTTTTTGACCGTTTTTGAAATTTTGAAAAATTGCATAAGCACCCCCCCTTACAAAAAAGTCAAAAATTGAATTTTCTCAAAAGTAAACTTTTTTCGCATATTTGGGCTGTGCCGAGAGTCCTGACATGTTTTTGGAACGTTTCCCGGCGCTCCTTGGCCCAAAAGTATTTTTTGACCGTTTTTGAAATTTTGAAAAAATGCGTAAGCACCCCCCCTTACAAAAAAGTCAAAAATTGACTTTTCTCAAAAGTACACTTTTTTGGGATATTTGGGCTCTGCCGAGAATACTGACATGTTTTTGGAACGTTTCCCGGCGCTCCTTGGCCCAAAAGTGTTTTTTGACCATTTTTGAAATTTTGAAAAAATGCGTAAGCACCCCCCCTTACAAAAAATTCAAAAATGGACTTTTCTCAAAAGTACACTTTTTTGGCATATTTGGACTGTGCCGAGAGTCCTGACATGTTTTTAGAATGTTTCCCGGCGCTCCTAGGCCCAAAAGTGTTTTTTGACCGTTTTTGAAATTTTGAAAAATTGCATAAGCACCCCCCTTTACAAAAAAGTCAAAAATTGAATTTTCTCAAAAGTAAACTTTTATGGGATATTTGGGCTGTGCCGAGAGTCCTGACATGTTTTTGGAACGTTTCCCGGCGCTCCTTGGCCCAAAAGTATTTTTTGACCGTTTTTGAAATTTTGAAAAAATGCGTAAGCACCCCCCCTTACAAAAAATTCAAAAATGGACTTTTCTCAAAAGTACACTTTTTTGGGATATTTGGGCTCTGCCGAGAGTCCTGACATGTTTTTGGAACGTTTCCCGGCGCTCCTTGGCCCAAAAGTGTTTTTTGACCATTTTTGAAATTTTGAAAAAATGCGTAAGCATCCCCCCTTACAAAAAATTCAAAAATGGACTTTTCTCAAAAGTACACTTTTTTGGCATATTTGGACTGTGCCGAGAGTCCTGACATGTTTTTAGAATGTTTCCCGGAGCTCCTAGGCCCAAAAGTGTTTTTTGACCGTTTTTGAAATTTTGAAAAATTGCATAAGCACCCCCCCTTACAAAAAAGTCAAAAATTGAATTTTCTCAAAAGTAAACTTTTTTCGCATATTTGGGCTGTGCCGAGAGTCCTGACATGTTTTTGGAACGTTTCCCGGCGCTCCTTGGCCCAAAAGTATTTTTTGACCGTTTTTGAAATTTTGAAAAAATGCGTAAGCACCCCCCCTTACAAAAAAGTCAAAAATTGACTTTTCTAAAAAGTCAACTTTTTTGGCATATTTGGGCTGTGCCGAGAGTCCTGACATGTTTTTGGAACGTTTCCCGGCGCTCCTTGGCCCAAAAGTATTTTTTGACCGTTTTTGAAATTTTGAAAAAATGCGTAAGCACCCCCCCTTACAAAAAAGTCAAAAATTGACTTTTCTCAAAAGTACACTTTTTTGGGATATTTGGGCTCTGCCGAGAGTCCTGACATGTTTATGGAACGTTTACCGGCGCTCCTTGGCCCAAAAGTATTTTTTGACCGTTTTTGAAATTTTGAAAAAGTGCGTAAGCACCCCCCCTTACAAAAAAGTCAAAAATTGACTTTTCTAAAAAGTAAACTTTTTTCGCATATTTGGGCTGTGCCGAGAGTCCTGACATGTTTTTGGAACGTTTCCCGGCGCTCCTTGCCCAAAAGTATTTTTTGACCGTTTTTGAAATTTTGAAAAAATGCGTAGGCACCCCCCCTTACAAAAAAGTCAAAAATTGACTTTTCTCAAAAGTACACTTTTTTGGGATATTTGGGCTCTGCCGAGAATACTGACATGTTTTTGGAACGTTTCCCGGCGCTCCTTGGCCCAAAAGTGTTTTTTGACCATTTTTGAAATTTTGAAAAAATGCGTAAGCACCCCCCTTTACAAAAAATTCAAAAATGGACTTTTCTCAAAAGTACACTTTTTTGGCATATTTGGACTGTGCCGAGAGTCCTGACATGTTTTTAGAATGTTTCCCGGCGCTCCTAGGCCCAAAAGTGTTTTTTGACCGTTTTTGAAATTTTGAAAAATTGCATAAGCACCCCCCCTTACAAAAAAGTCAAACATTGAATTTTCTCAAAAGTAAACTTTTATGGGATATCTGTGCTGTGCCGAGAGTCCTGACATGTTTTTGGAACGTTTCCCGGCGCTCCTTGGCCAAAAAGTATTTTTTGACCGTTTTTGAAATTTTGAAAAAATGCGTAAGCACCCCCCCTTACAAAAAAGTCAAAAATTGACTTTTCTCAAAAGTACACTTTTTTGAGATATTTGGGCTCTGCCGAGAGTCCTGACATGTTTTTGGAACGTTTTCCGGCGCTCCTTGACCCAAAAGTGTTTTTTGACCGTTTTTGAAATTTTGAAAAATTGCATAAGCACCCCCCCTTACAAAAAAGTCAAAAATTGAATTTTCTCAAAAGTAATCTTTTATGGGATATTTGGGCTGTGCCGAGAGTCCTGACATGTTTTTGGAACGTTTCCCGGCGCTCCTTGGCCCAAAAGTATTTTTTGACCGTTTTTGAAATTTTGAAAAAATGCGTAAGCACCCCCCCTTACAAAAAAGTCAAAAATTGACTTTTCTAAAAAGTCAACTTTTTAGGCATATTTGGGCTGTGCCGAGAGTCCTGACATGTTTTTGGAACGTTTCCCGGCGCTCCTTGGCCCAAAAGTATTTTTTGACCGTTTTTGAATTTTTGAAAAAATGCGTAAGCACCCCCCCTTACAAAAAATTCAAAAATGGACTTTTCTCAAAAGTACACTTTTTTGGGATATTTGGGCTGTGCCGAGAGTCCTGACATGTTTTTGGAACGTTTCCCGGCGCTCCTAGGCCCAAAAGTATTTTTTGACCGTTTTTGAAATTTTGAAAAAATGCGTAAGCACCCCCCCTTACAAAAAATTCAAAAATTGTCTTTTCTCAAAAGTCAACTTTTTTGGCATATTTGGGCTGTGCCGAGAGTCCTGACATGTTTTTAGAAAGTTTCCCGGCGCTACTAAGCCCAAAAGTGTTTTTTGACCGTTTTTGAAATTTTGAAAAAATGCGTAAGGACCCCCCTTACAAAAAAGTCAAAAATGGACTTTTCTAAAAATTCAACTTTTTTGGCATATTTGGGCTCTGCCGAGAGTCCTGACATGTTTTTGGAACGTTTCCCGGCGCTCCTTGGCCCAAAAGTATTTTTTGACCGTTTTTGAAATTTTGAAAAAATGCGTAAGCACCCCCCCTTACAAAAAAGTCAAAAATTGACTTTTCTCAAAAGTACACTTTTTTGGGATATTTGGGCTCTGCCGAGAATACTGACATGTTTTTGGAACGTTTCCCGGCGCTCCTTGGCCCAAAAGTGTTTTTTGACCATTTTTGAAATTTTGAAAAAATGCGTAAGCACCCCCCCTTACAAAAATTCAAAAATGGACTTTTCTCAAAAGTACACTTTTTTGGCATATTTGGACTGTGCCGAGAGTCCTGACATGTTTTTAGAATGTTTCCCGGCGCTCCTAGGCCCAAAAGTGTTTTTTGACCGTTTTTGAAATTTTGAAAAATTGCATAAGCACCCCCCCTTACAAAAAAGTCAAAAATTGAATTTTCTCAAAAGTAAACTTTTATGGGATATTTGGGCAGTGCCGAGAGTCCTGACATGTTTTTGGAACGTTTCCCGGCGCTCCTTGGCCCAAAAGTATTTTTTGACCGTTTTTGAAATTTTGAAAAAATGCGTAAGCACCCCCCCTTACAAAAAATTCAAAAATGGACTTTTCTCAAAAGTACACTTTTTTGGGATATTTGGGCTCTGCCGAGAGTCCTGACATGTTTTTGGAACGTTTCCCGGCGCTCCTTGGCCCAAAAGTGTTTTTTGACCATTTTTGAAATTTTGAAAAAATGCGTAAGCACCCCCCCTTACAAAAAATTCAAAAATGGACTTTTCTCAAAAGTACACTTTTTTGGCATATTTGGACTGTGCCGAGAGTCCTGACATGTTTTTAGAATGTTTCCCGGAGCTCCTAGGCCCAAAAGTGTTTTTTGACCGTTTTTGAAATTTTGAAAAATTGCATAAGCACCCCCCCTTACAAAAAAGTCAAAAATTGAATTTTCTCAAAAGTAAATTTTTTTCGCATATTTGGGCTGTGGGAGAGTCCTGACATGTTTTTGGAACGTTTCCCGGCGCTCCTTGGCCCAAAAGTATTTTTTGACCGTTTTTGAAATTTTGAAAAAATGCGTAAGCACCCCCCCTTACAAAAAAGTCAAAAATTGACTTTTCTCAAAAGTACACTTTTTTGGGATATTTGGGCTCTGCCGAGAATACTGACATGTTTTTGGAACGTTTCCCGGCGTTCCTTGGCCCAAAAGTGTTTTTTGACCGTTTTTGAAATTTTGAAAAAATGCGTAAGCACCCCCCCTTACAAAAAATTCAAAAATGGACTTTTCTCAAAAGTACACTTTTTTGGCATATTTGGACTGTGCCGAGAGTCCTGACATGTTTTTAGAATGTTTCCCGGCGCTCCTAGGCCCAAAAGTGTTTTTTGACCGTTTTTGAAATTTTGAAAAATTGCGTAAGCACCCCCCCTTACAATACAGTCAAACATTGAATTTTCTCAAAAGTAAACTTTTTTGGGATATGTGGGCTGTGCCGAGAGTCCTGACATGTTTTTGGAACGTTTCCCGGCGCTCCTTGGCCCAAAAGTATTTTTTGACCGTTTTTGAAATTTTGAAAAAATGCGTAAGCACCCCCCCTTACAAAAAAGTCAAAAATGGACTTTTCTCAAAAGTACACTTTTTTGGGATATTTGGGCTCTGCCGAGAGTCCTGACATGTTTTTGGAACGTTTCCCGGCGCTCCTTGGCCCAAAAGTGTTTTTTGACCATTTGAGAAATTTTGAAAAAATGCGTAAGCACCCCCCCTTACAAAAAATTCAAAAATGGACTTTTCTCAAAATACACTTTTTTGGCATATTTGGACTGTGCCGAGAGTCCTGACATGTTTTTAGAATGTTTCCCGTAGCTCCTAGGCCCAAAAGTGTTTTTTGACCGTTTTTGAAATTTTGAAAAATTGCATAAGCACCCCCCCTTACAAAAAAGTCAAAAATTGAATTTTCTCAAAAGTAAACTTTTTTCGCATATTTGGGCTGTGCCGAGAGTCCTGACATGTTTTTGGAACGTTTCCCGGCGCTCCTTGGCCCAAAAGTATTTTTTGACCGTTTTTGAAATTTTGAAAAAATGCGTAAGCACCCCCCCTTACAATACAGTCAAACATTGAATTTTCTCAAAAGTACACTTTTTTGGCATATTTGGACTGTGCCGAGAGTCCTGACATGTTTTTAGAATGTTTCCCGTAGCTCCTAGGCCCAAAAGTGTTTTTTGACCGTTTTTGAAATTTTGAAAAATTGCATAAGCACCCCCCCTTACAAAAAAGTCAAAAATTGAATTTTCTCAAAAGTAAACTTTTTTCGCATATTTGGGCTGTGCCGAGAGTCCTGACATGTTTTTGGAACGTTTCCCGGCGCTCCTTGGCCCAAAAGTATTTTTTGACCGTTTTTGAAATTTGAAAAAATGCGTAAGCACCCCCCCTTACAAAAAATTCAAAAATGGACTTTTCTCAAAAGTACACTTTTTTGGGATATTTGGGCTCTGCCGAGAGTCCTGACATGTTTTTGGAACGTTTCCCGGCGCTCCTTGGCCCAAAAGTGTTTTTTGACCATTTTTGAAATTTTGAAAAAATGCGTAAGCACCCCCCCTTACAAAAAATTCAAAAATGGACTTTTCTCAAAAGTACACTTTTTTGGCATATTTGGACTGTGCCGAGAGTCCTGACATGTTTTTAGAATGTTTCCCGGAGCTCCTAGGCCCAAAAGTGTTTTTTGACCGTTTTTGAAATTTTGAAAAATTGCATAAGCACCCCCCCTTACAAAAAAGTCAAAAATTGAATTTTCTCAAAAGTAAACTTTTTTCGCATATTTGGGCTGTGCCGAGAGTCCTGACATGTTTTTGGAACGTTTCCCGGCGCTCCTTGGCCCAAAAGTATTTTTTGACCGTTTTTGAAATTTTGAAAAAATGCGTAAGCACCCCCCCTTACAAAAAATTCAAAAATGGACTTTTCTCAAAAGTACACTTTTTTGGGATATTTGGGCTCTGCCGAGAGTCCTGACATGTTTTTGGAACGTTTCCCGGCGCTCCTTGGCCCAAAAGTGTTTTTTGACCATTTTTGAAATTTTGAAAAAATGCGTAAGCACCCCCCCTTACAAAAAATTCAAAAATGGACTTTTCTCAAAAGTACACTTTTTTGGCATATTTGGACTGTGCCGAGAGTCCTGACATGTTTTTAGAATGTTTCCCGTAGCTCCTAGGCCCAAAAGTGTTTTTTGACCGTTTTTGAAATTTTGAAAAATTGCATAAGCACCCCCCCTTACAAAAAAGTCAAAAATTGAATTTTCTCAAAAGTAAACATTTTTCGCATATTTGGGCTGTGCCGAGAATCCTGACATGTTTTTGGAACGTTTCCCGGCGCTCCTTGGCCCAAAAGTATTTTTTGACCGTTTTTGAAATTTTGAAAAAATGCGTAAGCACCCCCCCTTACAAAAAAGTCAAAAATTGAATTTTCTCAAAAGTAAACTTTTATGGGATATTTGGGCTGTGCCGAGAGTCCTGACATGTTTTTGGAACGTTTCCCGGCGCTCCTTGGCCCAAAAGTATTTTTTACCGTTTTTGAAATTTTGAAAAAATGCGTAAGCACCCCCCCCTTACAAAAAAGTCAAAAATTGACTTTTCTCAAAAACACACTTTTTTGAGATATTTGGGCTCTGCCGAGAGTCCTGACATGTTTTTAGAATGGTTCCCGGCGCTCCTAGGCCCAAAAGTGTTTTTTACCGTTTTTGAAATTTTGAAAAATTGCATAAGCACCCCCCCTTACAAAAAAGACAAAAATTGAATTTTCTCAAAAGTAAACTTTTTTCGCATATTTGGGCTGTGCCGAGAGTCCTGACATGTTTTTGGAACGTTTCCCGGCGCTCCTTGGCCCAAAAGTATTTTTTGACCGTTTTTGAAATTTTGAAAAAATGCGTAAGCACCCCCCCTTACAAAAAAGTCAAAAATTGAATTTTCTCAAAAGTAAACTTTTATGGGATATTTGGGCTCTGCCGAGAGTCCTGACATGTTTTTGGAACGTTTCCCGGCGCTCCTTGGCCCAAAAGTGTTTTTTGACCATTTTTGAAATTTTGAAAAAATGCGTAAGCACCCCCCCTTACAAAAAATTCAAAAATGGACTTTTCTCAAAAGTACACTTTTTTGGCATATTTGGACTGTGCCGAGAGTCCTGACATGTTTTTAGAATGTTTCCCGTAGCTCCTAGGCCCAAAAGTGTTTTTTGACCATTTTTGAAATTTTGAAAAATTGCATAAGCACCCCCCCTTACAAAAAAGTCAAAAATTGAATTTTCTCAAAAGTAAACTTTTTTCGCATATTTGGGCTGTGCCGACAGTCCTGACATGTTTTTGGAACGTTTCCCGGCGCTCCTTGGCCCAAAAGTATTTTTTGACCGTTTTTGAAATTTTGAAAAAATGCGTAAGCACCCCCCCTTACAAAAAATTCAAAAATGGACTTTTCTCAAAAGTACACTTTTTTGGGATATTTGGGCTCTGCCGAGAGTCCTGACATGTTTTTGGAAAGTTTCCCGGCGCTCCTTGGCCCAAAAGTGTTTTTTGACCATTTTTGAAATTTTGAAAAAATGCGTAAGCACCCCCCCTTACAAAAAATTCAAAAATGGACTTTTCTCAAAAGTACACTTTTTTGGCATATTTGGACTGTGCCGAGAGTCCTGACATGTTTTTAGAATGTTTCCCGTAGCTCCTAGGCCCAAAAGTGTTTTTTGACCGTTTTTGAAATTTTGAAAAATTGCATAAGCACCCCCCCTTACAAAAAAGTCAAAAATTGAATTTTCTCAAAAGTAAACTTTTTTCGCATATTTGGGCTGTGCCGAGAGTCCTGACATGTTTTTGGAACGTTTCCCGGCGCTCCTTGGCCCAAAAGTATTTTTTGACCGTTTTTGAAATTTTGAAAAAATGCGTAAGCACCCCCCCTTACAAAAAAGTCAAAAATTGAATTTTCTCAAAAGTAAACTTTTATGGGATACTTGGGCTGTGCCGAGAGTCCTGACATGTTTTTGGAACGTTTCCCGGCGCTCCTTGGCCCAAAAGTATTTTTTACCGTTTTTGAAATTTTGAAAAAATGCGTAAGCACCCCCCCTTACAAAAAAGTCAAAAATTGACTTTTCTCAAAAACACACTTTTTTGAGATATTTGGGCTCTGCCGAGAGTCCTGACATGTTTTTAGAATGTTTCCCGGCGCTCCTAGGCCCAAAAGTGTTTTTTACCGTTTTTGAAATTTTGAAAAATTGCATAAGCACCCCCCCTTACAAAAAAGTCAAAAATTGAATTTTCTCAAAAGTAAACTTTTATGGGATATTTGGGCTGTGCCGAGAGTCCTGACATGTTTTTGGAACGTTTCCCGGCGCTCCTTGACCCAAAAGTGTTTTTTGACCATTTTTGAAATTTTTGAAAAACTGCGTAAGCACCCCCCCTTACAAAAAATTCAAAAATGGACTTTTCTCAAAAGTACACTTTTTTGGCATATTTGGGCTGTGCCGAGAGTCCTGACATGTTTTTAGAATGTTTCCCGGCGCTCCTAGGCCCAAAAGTGTTTATTGACCGTTTTTGAAATTTTGAAAAATTGCATAAGCACCCCCCCTTACAATACAGTCAAACATTGAATTTTCTCAAAAGTAAACTTTTTTGGGATATGTGGGCTATGCCGACAGTCCTGACATGTTTTTGGAACGTTTCCCGGCGCTCCTTGGCCCAAAAGTATTTTTTGACCGTTTTTGAAATTTTGAAAAAATGCGTAAGCAACCCCCCTTACAAAAAAGTCAAAAATGGACTTTTCTAAAAAGTCAACTTTTTTGGCATATTTGGGCTCTGCCGAGAGTCCTGACATGTTTTTGGAACGTTTCCAGGCGCTCCTTGACCCAAAAGTGTTTTTTGACCATTTTTGAAATTTTGAAAAAATGCGTAAGCACCCCCCCTTACAAAAAATTCAAAAATGGACTTTTCTCAAAAGTACACTTTTTTGGCATATTTGGACTGTGCCGAGAGTCCTGACATGTTTTTAGAATGTTTCCCGGAGCTCCTAGGCCCAAAAGTGTTTTTTGACCGTTTTTGAAATTTTGAAAAATTGCATAAGCACCCCCCCTTACAAAAAAGTCAAAAATTGAATTTTCTCAAAAGTAAACTTTTTTCGCATATTTGGGCTGTGCCGAGAGTCCTGACATGTTTTTGGAACGTTTCCCGGCGCTCCTTGGCCCAAAAGTATTTTTTGACCGTTTTTGAAATTTTGAAAAAATGCGTAAGCACCCCCCCTTACAAAAAAGTCAAAAATTGAATTTTCTCAAAAGTAAACTTTTATGGGATATTTGGGCTGTGCCGAGAGTCCTGACATGTTTTTGGAACGTTTCCCGGCGCTCCTTGGCCCAAAAGTATTTTTTACCGTTTTTGAAATTTTGAAAAAATGCGTAAGCACCCCCCCTTACAAAAAAGTCAAAAATTGACTTTTCTCAAAAACACAATTTTTTGAGATATTTGGGCTCTGCCGAGAGTCCTGACATGTTTTTGGAACGTTTCCCGGCGCTCCTTGACCCAATAGTGTTTTTTGACCATTTTTGAAATTTTTGAAAAAATGCGTAAGCACCCCCCCTTACAAAAAATTCAAAAATTGACTTTTCTCAAAAGTACACTTTTTTGGCATATTTGGGCTGTGCCGAGAGTTCTGACATGTTTTTAGAATGTTTCCCGGCGCTCCTAGGCCCAAAAGTGTTTTTTGACCATTTTTGAAATTTTGAAAAATTGCATAAGCACCCCCCCTTACAAAAAAGTCAAAAATTGAATTTTCTCAAAAGTAAACTTTTATGGGATATTTGGGCTGTGCCGAGAGTCCTGACATGTTTTTGGAACGTTTCCCGGCGCTCCTTGGCCCAAAAGTATTTTTTGACCGTTTTTGAAATTTTGAAAAAATGCGTAAGCACCCCCCCTTACAAAAAAGTCAAAAATTGACTTTTCTAAAAAGTCAACTTTTTAGGCATATTTGGGCTGTGCCGAGAGTCCTGACATGTTTTTGGAACGTTTCCCGGCGCTCCTTGGCCCAAAAGTATTTTTTGACCGTTTTTGAAATTTTGAAAAAATGCGTAAGCACCCCCCCTTACAAAAAATTCAAAAATGGACTTTTCTCAAAAGTACACTTTTTTGGC
Source organism: Corythoichthys intestinalis (assembly GCF_030265065.1). Taxonomy (NCBI): domain Eukaryota; kingdom Metazoa; phylum Chordata; class Actinopteri; order Syngnathiformes; family Syngnathidae; genus Corythoichthys; species Corythoichthys intestinalis. The sequence goes on from NC_080412.1 coordinate 28,448,120, forward strand.
ATATTTGGACTGTGCCGAGAGTCCTGACATGTTTTTAGAATGTTTCCCGGAGCTCCTAGGCCCAAAAGTGTTTTTTGACCGTTTTTGAAATTTTGAAAAATTGCATAAGCACCCCCCCTTACAAAAAAGTCAAAAATTGAATTTTCTCAAAAGTAAACTTTTTTCGCATATTTGGGCTGTGCCGACAGTCCTGACATGTTTTTGGAACGTTTCCCGGCGCTCCTTGGCCCAAAAGTATTTTTTGACCGTTTTTGAAATTTTGAAAAAATGCGTAAGCACCCCCCCTTACAAAAAATTCAAAAATGGACTTTTCTCAAAAGTACACTTTTTTGGGATATTTGGGCTCTGCCGAGAGTCCTGACATGTTTTTGGAACGTTTCCCGGCGCTCCTTGGCCCAAAAGTGTTTTTTGACCATTTTTGAAATTTTGAAAAAATGCGTAAGCACCCCACCTTACAAAAAATTCAAAAATGGACTTTTCTCAAAAGTACACTTTTTTGGCATATTTGGACTGTGCCGAGAGTCCTGACATGTTTTTAGAATGTTTCCCGTAGCTCCTAGGCCCAAAAGTGTTTTTTGACCGTTTTTGAAATTTTGAAAAATTGCATAAGCACCCCCCCTTACAAAAAAGTCAAAAATTGAATTTTCTCAAAAGTAAACTTTTTTCGCATATTTGGGCTGTGCCGAGAGTCCTGACATGTTTTTGGAACGTTTCCCGGCGCTCCTTGGCCCAAAAGTATTTTTTGACCGTTTTTGAAATTTTGAAAAAATGCGTAAGCACCCCCCCTTACAAAAAATTCAAAAATGGACTTTTCTCAAAAGTACACTTTTTTGGGATATTTGGGCTCTGCCGAGAGTCCTGACATGTTTTTGGAACGTTTCCCGGCGCTCCTTGGCCCAAAAGTGTTTTTTGACCGTTTTTGAAATTTTGAAAAAATGCGTAAGCACCCCCCCTTACAAAAAATTCAAAAATGGACTTTTCTCAAAAGTACACTTTTTTGGCATATTTGGACTGTGCCGAGAGTCCTGACATGTTTTTAGAATGTTTCCCGTAGCTCCTAGGCCCAAAAGTGTTTTTTGACCGTTTTTGAAATTTTGAAAAATTGCATAAGCACCCCCCCTTACAAAAAAGTCAAAAATTGAATTTTCTCAAAAGTAAACTTTTTTCGCATATTTGGGCTGTGCCGAGAGTCCTGACATGTTTTTGGAACGTTTCCCGGCGCTCCTTGGCCCAAAAGTATTTTTTGACCGTTTTTGAAATTTTGAAAAAATGCGTAAGCACCCCCCCTTACAAAAAATTCAAAAATGGACTTTTCTCAAAAGTACACTTTTTTGGGATATTTGGGCTCTGCCGAGAGTCCTGACATGTTTTTGGAACGTTTCCCGGCGCTCCTTGGCCCAAAAGTGTTTTTTGACCATTTTTGAAATTTTGAAAAAATGCGTAAGCACCCCCCCTTACAAAAAATTCAAAAATGGACTTTTCTCAAAAGTACACTTTTATGGGATATTTGGGCTGTGCCGAGAGTCCTGACATGTTTTTGGAACGTTTCCCGGCGCTCCTTGACCCAAAAGTGTTTTTTGACCATTTTTGAAATTTTTGAAAAAATGCGTAAGCACCCCCCCTTACAAAAAATTCAAAAATGGACTTTTCTCAAAAGTACACTTTTTTGGCATATTTGGGCTGTGCCGAGAGTCCTGACATGTTTTTAGAATGTTTCCCGGCGCTCCTAGGCCCAAAAGTGTTTATTGACCGTTTTTGAAATTTTGAAAAATTGCGTAAGCACCCCCCCTTACAATACAGTCAAACATTGAATTTTCTCAAAAGTAAACTTTTTTGGGATATGTGGGCTATGCCGACAGTCCTGACATGTTTTTGGAACGTTTCCCGGCGCTCCTTGGCCCAAAAGTATTTTTTGACCGTTTTTGAAATTTTGAAAAAATGCGTAAGCAACCCCCCTTACAAAAAAGTCAAAAATGGACTTTTCTAAAAAGTCAACTTTTTTGGCATATTTGGGCTCTGCCGAGAGTCCTGACATGTTTTTGGAACGTTTCCAGGCGCTCCTTGACCCAAAAGTGTTTTTTGACCATTTTTGAAATTTTGAAAAAATGCGTAAGCACCCCCCCTTACAAAAAATTCAAAAATGGACTTTTCTCAAAAGTACACTTTTTTGGCATATTTGGACTGTGCCGAGAGTCCTGACATGTTTTTAGAATGTTTCCCGGAGCTCCTAGGCCCAAAAGTGTTTTTTGACCGTTTTTGAAATTTTGAAAAATTGCATAAGCACCCCCCCTTACAAAAAAGTCAAAAATTGAATTTTCTCAAAAGTAAACTTTTTTCGCATATTTGGGCTGTGCCGAGAGTCCTGACATGTTTTTGGAACGTTTCCCGGCGCTCCTTGGCCCAAAAGTATTTTTTGACCGTTTTTGAAATTTTGAAAAAATGCGTAAGCACCCCCCCTTACAAAAAAGTCAAAAATTGAATTTTCTCAAAAGTAAACTTTTATGGGATATTTGGGCTGTGCCGAGAGTCCTGACATGTTTTTGGAACGTTTCCCGGCGCTCCTTGGCCCAAAAGTATTTTTTACCGTTTTTGAAATTTTGAAAAAATGCGTAAGCACCCCCCCTTACAAAAAAGTCAAAAATTGACTTTTCTCAAAAACACACTTTTTTGAGATATTTGGGCTCTGCCGAGAGTCCTGACATGTTTTTAGAATGTTTCCCGGCGCTCCTAGGCCCAAAAGTGTTTTTTACCGTTTTTGAAATTTTGAAAAATTGCATAAGCACCCCCCCTTACAAAAAAGACAAAAATTGAATTTTCTCAAAAGTAAACTTTTTTCGCATATTTGGGCTGTGCCGAGAGTCCTGACATGTTTTTGGAACGTTTCCCGGCGCTCCTTGGCCCAAAAGTATTTTTTGACCGTTTTTGAAATTTTGAAAAAATGCGTAAGCACCCCCCCCTTACAAAAAAGTCAAAAATTGAATTTTCTCAAAAGTAAACTTTTTAGGCATATTTGGGCTGTGCCGAGAGTCCTGACATGTTTTTGGAACGTTTCCCGGCGCTCCTTGGCCCAAAAGTATTTTTTGACCGTTTTTGAAATTTTGAAAAAATGCGTAAGCACCCCCCCTTACAAAAAATTCAAAAATGGACTTTTCTCAAAAGTACACTTTTTTGGCATATTTGGACTGTGCGGAGAGTCCTGACATGTTTTTAGAATGTTTCCCGGAGCTCCTAGGCCCAAAAGTGTTTTTTGACCGTTTTTGAAATTTTGAAAAATTGCATAAGCACCCCCCCTTACAAAAAAGTCAAAAATTGAATTTTCTCAAAAGTAAACTTTTTTCGCATATTTGGGCTGTGCCGACAGTCCTGACATGTTTTTGGAACGTTTCCCGGCGCTCCTTGGCCCAAAAGTATTTTTTGACCGTTTTTGAAATTTTGAAAAAATGCGTAAGCACCCCCCCTTACAAAAAATTCAAAAATGGACTTTTCTCAAAAGTACACTTTTTTGGGATATTTGGGCTCTGCCGAGAGTCCTGACATGTTTTTGGAACGTTTCCCGGCGCTCCTTGGCCCAAAAGTGTTTTTTGACCATTTTTGAAATTTTGAAAAAATGCGTAAGCACCCCACCTTACAAAAAATTCAAAAATGGACTTTTCTCAAAAGTACACTTTTTTGGCATATTTGGACTGTGCCGAGAGTCCTGACATGTTTTTAGAATGTTTCCCGTAGCTCCTAGGCCCAAAAGTGTTTTTTGACTGTTTTTGAAATTTTGAAAAATTGCATAAGCACCCCCCCTTACAAAAAAGTCAAAAATTGAATTTTCTCAAAAGTAAACTTTTTTCGCATATTTGGGCTGTGCCGAGAGTCCTGACATGTTTTTGGAACGTTTCCCGGCGCTCCTTGGCCCAAAAGTATTTTTTGACCGTTTTTGAAATTTTGAAAAAATGCGTAAGCACCCCCCCTTACAAAAAATTCAAAAATGGACTTTTCTCAAAAGTACACTTTTTTGGGATATTTGGGCTCTGCCGAGAGTCCTGACATGTTTTTGGAACGTTTCCCGGCGCTCCTTGGCCCAAAAGTGTTTTTTGACCATTTTTGAAATTTTGAAAAAATGCGTAAGCACCCCCCCTTACAAAAAATTCAAAAATGGACTTTTCTCAAAAGTACACTTTTTTGGCATATTTGGACTGTGCCGAGAGTCCTGACATGTTTTTAGAATGTTTCCCGTAGCTCCTAGGCCCAAAAGTGTTTTTTGACCGTTTTTGAAATTTTGAAAAATTGCATAAGCACCCCCCCTTACAAAAAAGTCAAAAATTGAATTTTCTCAAAAGTAAACTTTTTTCGCATATTTGGGCTGTGCCGACAGTCCTGACATGTTTTTGGAACGTTTCCCGGCGCTCCTTGGCCCAAAAGTATTTTTTGACCGTTTTTGAAATTTTGAAAAAATGCGTAAGCACCCCCCCTTACAAAAAATTCAAAAATGGACTTTTCTCAAAAGTACACTTTTTTGGGATATTTGGGCTCTGCCGAGAGTCCTGACATGTTTTTGGAACGTTTCCCGGCGCTCCTTGGCCCAAAAGTGTTTTTTGACCATTTTTGAAATTTTGAAAAAATGCGTAAGCACCCCCCCTTACAAAAAATTCAAAAATGGACTTTTCTCAAAAGTACACTTTTTTGGCATATTTGGACTGTGCCGAGAGTCCTGACATGTTTTTAGAATGTTTCCCGGAGCTCCTAGGCCCAAAAGTGTTTTTTGACCGTTTTTGAAATTTTGAAAAATTGCATAAGCACCCCCCCTTACAAAAAAGTCAAAAATTGAATTTTCTCAAAAGTAAACTTTTTTCGCATATTTGGGCTGTGCCGACAGTCCTGACATGTTTTTGGAACGTTTCCCGGCGCTCCTTGGCCCAAAAGTATTTTTTGACCGTTTTTGAAATTTTGAAAAAATGCGTAAGCACCCCCCCTTACAAAAAATTCAAAAATGGACTTTTCTCAAAAGTACACTTTTTTGGGATATTTGGGCTCTGCCGAGAGTCCTGACATGTTTTTGGAACGTTTCCCGGCGCTCCTTGGCCCAAAAGTGTTTTTTGACCATTTTTGAAATTTTGAAAAATTGCATAAGCACCCCCCCTTACAAAAAAGTCAAAAATTGAATTTTCTCAAAAGTAAACTTTTATGGGATATTTGGGCTGTGCCGAGAGTCCTGACATGTTTTTGGAACGTTTCCCGGCGCTCCTTGGCCCAAAAGTATTTTTTGACCGTTTTTGAAATTTTGAAAAAATGCGTAAGCACCCCCCCTTACAAAAAAGTCAAAAATGGACTTTTCTCAAAAGTACACTTTTTTGGCATATTTGGACTGTGCCGAGAGTCCTGACATGTTTTTAGAATGTTTCCCGTAGCTCCTAGGCCCAAAAGTGTTTTTTGACCGTTTTTGAAATTTTGAAAAATTGCATAAGCACCCCCCCTTACAAAAAAGTCAAAAATTGAATTTTCTCAAAAGTAAACTTTTTTCGCATATTTGGGCTGTGCCGAGAGTCCTGACATGTTTTTGGAACGTTTCCCGGCGCTCCTTTGCCCAAAAGTATTTTTTGACCGTTTTTGAAATTTTGAAAAAATGCGTAAGCACCCCCCCTTACAAAAAATTCAAAAATGGACTTTTCTCAAAAGTACACTTTTTTGGGATATTTGGGCTCTGCCGAGAGTCCTGACATGTTTTTGGAACGTTTCCCGGCGCTCCTTGGCCCAAAAGTGTTTTTTGACCATTTTTGAAATTTTGAAAAAATGCGTAAGCACCCCCCCTTACAAAAAATTCAAAAATGGACTTTTCTCAAAAGTACACTTTTTTGGCATATTTGGACTGTGCCGAGAGTCCTGACATGTTTTTAGAATGTTTCCCGTAGCTCCTAGGCCCAAAAATGTTTTTTGACCGTTTTTGAAATTTTGAAAAATTGCATAAGCACCCCCCCTTACAAAAAAGTCAAAAATTGAATTTTCTCAAAAGTAAACTTTTTTCGCATATTTGGGCTGTGCCGAGAGTCCTGACATGTTTTTGGAACGTTTCCCGGCGCTCCTTGGCCCAAAAGTATTTTTTGACCGTTTTTGAAATTTTGAAAAAATGCGTAAGCACCCCCCCTTACAAAAAAGTCAAAAATTGAATTTTCTCAAAAGTAAACTTTTATGGGATATTTGGGCTGTGCCGAGAGTCCTGACATGTTTTTGGAACGTTTCCCGGCGCTCCTTGGCCCAAAAGTATTTTTTACCGTTTTTGAAATTTTGAAAAAATGCGTAAGCACCCCCCCTTACAAAAAAGTCAAAAACTGACTTTTCTCAAAAACACACTTTTTTGAGATATTTGGGCTCTGCCGAGAGTCCTGACATGTTTTTAGAATGTTTCCCGGCGCTCCTAGGCCCAAAAGTGTTTTTTACCGTTTTTGAAATTTTGAAAAATTGCATAAGCACCCCCCCTTACAAAAAAGTCAAAAATTGAATTTTCTCAAAAGTAAACTTTTTTCGCATATTTGGGCTGTGCCGAGAGTCCTGACATGTTTTTGGAACGTTTCCCGGCGCTCCTTGGCCCAAAAGTATTTTTTGACCGTTTTTGAAATTTTGAAAAAATGCGTAAGCACCCCCCCTTACAAAAAATTCAAAAATGGACTTTTCTCAAAAGTACACTTTTTTGGGATATTTGGGCTCTGCCGAGAGTCCTGACATGTTTTTGGAACGTTTCCCGGCGCTCCTTGGCCCAAAAGTGTTTTTTGACCATTTTTGAAATTTTGAAAAAATGCGTAAGCACCCCCCCTTACAAAAAATTCAAAAATGGACTTTTCTCAAAAGTACACTTTTTTGGCATATTTGGACTGTGCCGAGAGTCCTGACATGTTTTTAGAATGTTTCCCGGAGCTCCTAGGCCCAAAAGTGTTTTTTGACCGTTTTTGAAATTTTGAAAAATTGCATAAGCACCCCCCCTTACAAAAAAGTCAAAAATTGAATTTTCTCAAAAGTAAACTTTTTTCGCATATTTGGGCTGTGCCGACAGTCCTGACATGTTTTTGGAACGTTTCCCGGCGCTCCTTGGCCCAAAAGTATTTTTTGACCGTTTTTGAAATTTTGAAAAAATGCGTAAGCACCCCCCCTTACAAAAAATTCAAAAATGGACTTTTCTCAAAAGTACACTTTTTTGGGATATTTGGGCTCTGCCGAGAGTCCTGACATGTTTTTGGAACGTTTCCCGGCGCTCCTTGGCCCAAAAGTGTTTTTTGACCATTTTTGAAATTTTGAAAAAATGCGTAAGCACCCCCCCTTACAAAAAATTCAAAAATGGACTTTTCTCAAAAGTACACTTTTTTGGCATATTTGGACTGTGCCGAGAGTCCTGACATGTTTTTAGAATGTTTCCCGGAGCTCCTAGGCCCAAAAGTGTTTTTTGACCGTTTTTGAAATTTTGAAAAATTGCATAAGCACCCCCCCTTACAAAAAAGTCAAAAATTGAATTTTCTCAAAAGTAAACTTTTTTCGCATATTTGGGCTGTGCCGAGAGTCCTGACATGTTTTTGGAACGTTTCCCGGCGCTCCTTGGCCCAAAAGTATTTTTTGACCGTTTTTGAAATTTTGAAAAAATGCGTAAGCACCCCCCCTTACAAAAAATTCAAAAATGGACTTTTCTCAAAAGTACACTTTTTTGGGATATTTGGGCTCTGCCGAGAGTCCTGACATGTTTTTGGAACGTTTCCCGGCGCTCCTTGGCCCAAAAGTGTTTTTTGACCATTTTTGAAATTTTGAAAAAATGCGTAAGCACCCCCCCTTACAAAAAATTCAAAAATGGACTTTTCTCAAAAGTACACTTTTTTGGCATATTTGGACTGTGCCGAGAGTCCTGACATGTTTTTAGAATGTTTCCCGTAGCTCCTAGGCCCAAAAGTGTTTTTTGACCGTTTTTGAAATTTTGAAAAATTGCATAAGCACCCCCCCTTACAAAAAAGTCAAAAATTGAATTTTCTCAAAAGTAAACTTTTTTCGCATATTTGGGCTGTGCCGAGAGTCCTGACATGTTTTTAGAATGTTTCCCGGCGCTCCTAGGCCCAAAAGTGTTTATTGACCGTTTTTGAAATTTTGAAAAATTGCGTAAGCACCCCCCCTTACAATACAGTCAAACATTGAATTTTCTCAAAAGTAAACTTTTTTGGGATATGTGGGCTATGCCGACAGTCCTGACATGTTTTTGGAACGTTTCCCGGCGCTCCTTGGCCCAAAAGTATTTTTTGACCGTTTTTGAAATTTTGAAAAAATGCGTAAGCAACCCCCCTTACAAAAAAGTCAAAAATGGACTTTTCTAAAAAGTCAACTTTTTTGGCATATTTGGGCTCTGCCGAGAGTCCTGACATGTTTTTGGAACGTTTCCAGGCGCTCCTTGACCCAAAAGTGTTTTTTGACCATTTTTGAAATTTTGAAAAAATGCGTAAGCACCCCCCCTTACAAAAAATTCAAAAATGGACTTTTCTCAAAAGTACACTTTTTTGGCATATTTGGACTGTGCTGAGAGTCCTGACATGTTTTTAGAATGTTTCCCGGAGCTCCTAGGCCCAAAAGTGTTTTTTGACCGTTTTTGAAATTTTGAAAAATTGCATAAGCACCCCCCCTTACAAAAAAGTCAAAAATTGAATTTTCTCAAAAGTAAACTTTTTTCGCATATTTGGGCTGTGCCGAGAGTCCTGACATGTTTTTGGAACGTTTCCCGGCGCTCCTTGGCCCAAAAGTATTTTTTGACCGTTTTTGAAATTTTGAAAAAATGCGTAAGCACCCCCCCTTACAAAAAAGTCAAAAATTGAATTTTCTCAAAAGTAAACTTTTATGGGATATTTGGGCTGTGCCGAGAGTCCTGACATGTTTTTGGAACGTTTCCCGGCGCTCCTTGGCCCAAAAGTATTTTTTACCGTTTTTGAAATTTTGAAAAAATGCGTAAGCACCCCCCCTTACAAAAAAGTCAAAAATTGACTTTTCTCAAAAACACACTTTTTTGAGATATTTGGGCTCTGCCGAGAGTCCTGACATGGTTTTAGAATGTTTCCCGGCGCTCCTAGGCCCAAAAGTGTTTTTTACCGTTTTTGAAATTTTGAAAAATTGCATAAGCACCCCCCCTTACAAAAAAGACAAAAATTGAATTTTCTCAAAAGTAAACTTTTTTCGCATATTTGGGCTGTGCCGAGAGTCCTGACATGTTTTTGGAACGTTTCCCGGCGCTCCTTGGCCCAAAAGTATTTTTTGACCGTTTTTGAAATTTTGAAAAAATGCGTAAGCACCCCCCCTTACAAAAAAGTCAAAAATTGAATTTTCTCAAAAGTAAACTTTTATGGGATATTTGGGCTGTGCCGAGAGTCCTGACATGTTTTTGGAACGTTTCCCGGCGCTCCTTGACCCAAAAGTGTTTTTTGACCATTTTTGAAATTTTTGAAAAAATGCGTAAGCACCCCCCCTTACAAAAAATTCAAAAATTGACTTTTCTCAAAAGTACACTTTTTTGGCATATTTGGGCTGTGCCGAGAGTTCTGACATGTTTTTAGAATGTTTCCCGGCGCTCCTAGGCCCAAAAGTGTTTTTTGACCATTTTTGAAATTTTGAAAAATTGCATAAGCACCCCCCCTTACAAAAAAGTCAAAAATTGAATTTTCTCAAAAGTAAACTTTTATGGGATATTTGGGCTGTGCCGAGAGTCCTGACATGTTTTTGGAACGTTTCCCGGCGCTCCTTGGCCCAAAAGTATTTTTTACCGTTTTTGAAATTTTGAAAAAATGCGTAAGCACCCCCCCTTACAAAAAAGTCAAAAATTGACTTTTCTCAAAAACACACTTTTTTGAGATATTTGGGCTCTGCCGAGAGTCCTGACATGTTTTTAGAATGTTTCCCGGCGCTCCTAGGCCCAAAAGTGTTTTTTACCGTTTTTGAAATGTTGAAAAATTGCATAAGCACCCCCCCTTACAAAAAAGACAAAAATTGAATTTTCTCAAAAGTAAACTTTTTTCGCATATTTGGGCTGTGCCGAGAGTCCTGACATGTTTTTGGAACGTTTCCCGGCGCTCCTTGGCCCAAAAGTATTTTTTGACCGTTTTTGAAATTTTGAAAAAATGCGTAAGCACCCCCCCTTACAAAAAAGTCAAAAATTGAATTTTCTCAAAAGTAAACTTTTATGGGATATTTGGGCTGTGCCGAGAGTCCTGACATGTTTTTGGAACGTTTCCCGGCGCTCCTTGACCCAAAAGTGTTTTTTGACCATTTTTGAAATTTTTGAAAAAATGCGTAAGCACCTCCCCTTACAAAAAATTCAAAAATTGACTTTTCTCAAAAGTACACTTTTTTGGCATATTTGGGCTGTGCCGAGAGTCCTGACATGTTTTTAGAATGTTTCCCGGCGCTCCTAGGCCCAAAAGTGTTTTTTGACCGTTTTTGAAATTTTGAAAAATTGCGTAAGCACCCCCCCTTACAATACAGTCAAACATTGAATTTTCTCAAAAGTAAACTTTTTTGGGATATTTGGGCTGTGCCGAGAGTCCTGACATGTTTTTGGAACGTTTCCCGGCACTCCTTGGCCCAAAAGTATTTTTTGACCGTTTTTGAAATTTTGAAAAAATGCGTAAGCACCCCCCCTTACAAAAAAGTCAAAAATTGACTTTTCTAAAAAGTCAACTTTTTAGGCATATTTGGGCTGTGCCGAGAGTCCTGACATGTTTTTGGAACGTTTCCCGGCGCTCCTCTGCCCAAAAGTGTTTTTTGACCATTTTTGAAATTTTGAAAAAATGCGTAAGCACCCCCCCTTACAAAAAATTCAAAAATGGACTTTTCTCAAAAGTACACTTTTTTGGCATATTTGGACTGTGCCGAGAGTCCTGACATGTTTTTAGAATGTTTCCCGTAGCTCCTAGGCCCAAAAGTGTTTTTTGACCGTTTTTGAAATTTTGAAAAATTGCATAAGCACCCCCCCCTTACAAAAAAGTCAAAAATTGAATTTTCTCAAAAGTAAACTTTTTTCGCATATTTGGGCTGTGCCGAGAGTCCTGACATGTTTTTGGAACGTTTCCCGGCGCTCCTTGGCCCAAAAGTATTTTTTGACCGTTTTTGAAATTTTGAAAAAATGCGTAAGCACCCCCCCTTACAAAAAATTCAAAAATGGACTTTTCTCAAAAGTACACTTTTTTGGGATATTTGGGCTCTGCCGAGAGTCCTGACATGTTTTTGGAACGTTTCCCGGCGCTCCTTGGCCCAAAAGTGTTTTTTGACCATTTTTGAAATTTTGAAAAAATGCGTAAGCACCCCCCCTTACAAAAAATTCAAAAATTGACTTTTCTCAAAAGTACACTTTTTTGGCATATTTGGACTGTGCCGAGAGTCCTGACATGTTTTTAGAATGTTTCCCGTAGCTCCTAGGCCCAAAAGTGTTTTTTGACCGTTTTTGAAATTTTGAAAAATTGCATAAGCACCCCCCCTTACAAAAAAGTCAAAAATTGAATTTTCTCAAAAGTAAACTTTTTTCGCATATTTGGGCTGTGCCGAGAGTCCTGACATGTTTTTGGAACGTTTCCCGGCGCTCCTTGGCCCAAAAGTATTTTTTGACCGTTTTTGAAATTTTGAAAAAATGCGTAAGCACCCCCCCTTACAAAAAAGTCAAAAATTGAATTTTCTCAAAAGTAAACTTTTATGGGATATTTGGGCTGTGCCGAGAGTCCTGACATGTTTTTGGAACGTTTCCCGGCGCTCCTTGGCCCAAAAGTATTTTTTACCGTTTTTGAAATTTTGAAAAAATGCGTAAGCACCCCCCCTTACAAAAAAGTCAAAAATTGACTTTTCTCAAAAACACACTTTTTTGAGATATTTGGGCTCTGCCGAGAGTCCTGACATGTTTTTAGAATGTTTCCCGGCGCTCCTAGGCCCAAAAGTGTTTTTTACCGTTTTTGAAATTTTGAAAAATTGCATAAGCACCCCCCCTTACAAAAAAGACAAAAATTGAATTTTCTCAAAAGTAAACTTTTATGGGATATTTGGGCTGTGCCGAGAGTCCTGACATGTTTTTGGAACGTTTCCCGGCGCTCCTTGACCCAAAAGTGTTTTTTGACCATTTTTGAAATTTTTGAAAAAATGCGTAAGCACCCCCCCTTACAAAAAAGTCAAAAATGGACTTTTCTCAAAAGTACACTTTTTTGGCATATTTGGACTGTGCCGAGAGTCCTGACATGTTTTTAGAATGTTTCCCGTAGCTCCTAGGCCCAAAAGTGTTTTTTGACCATTTTTGAAATTTTGAAAAATTGCATAAGCACCCCCCCTTACAAAAAAGTCAAAAATTGAATTTTCTCAAAAGTAAACCTTTTTCGCATATTTGGGCTGTGCCGAGAGTCCTGACATGTTTTTGGAACGTTTCCCGGCGCTCCTTGGCCCAAAAGTATTTTTTGACCGTTTTTGAAATTTTGAAAAAATGCGTAAGCACCCCCCCTTACAAAAAATTCAAAAATGGACTTTTCTCAAAAGTACACTTTTTTGGGATATTTGGGCTCTGCCGAGAGTCCTGACATGTTTTTGGAACGTTTCCCGGCGCTCCTTGGCCCAAAAGTGTTTTTTGACCATTTTTGAAATTTTGAAAAAATGCGTAAGCACCCCCCCTTACAAAAAATTCAAAAATGGACTTTTCTCAAAAGTACACTTTTTTGGCATATTTGGACTGTGCCGAGAGTCCTGACATGTTTTTAGAATGTTTCCCGGAGCTCTTAGGCCCAAAAGTGTTTTTTGACCGTTTTTGAAATTTTGAAAAATTGCATAAGCACCCCCCCTTACAAAAAAGTCAAAAATTGAATTTTCTCAAAAGTAAACTTTTTTCGCATATTTGGGCTGTGCCGAGAGTCCTGACATGTTTTTGGAACGTTTCCCGGCGCTCCTTGGCCCAAAAGTATTTTTTACCGTTTTTGAAATTTTGAAAAAATGCGTAAGCACCCCCCCTTACAAAAAAGTCAAAAATTGACTTTTCTCAAAAACACACTTTTTTGAGATATTTGGGCTCTGCCGAGAGTCCTGACATGTTTTTAGAATGTTTCCCGGCGCTCCTAGGCCCAAAAGTGTTTTTTACCGTTTTTGAAATTTTGAAAAATTGCATAAGCACCCCCCCTTACAAAAAAGACAAAAATTGAATTTTCTCAAAAGTAAACTTTTTTCGCATATTTGGGCTGTGCCGAGAGTCCTGACATGTTTTTGGAACGTTTCCCGGCGCTCCTTGACCCAAAAGTGTTTTTTGACCATTTTTGAAATTTTTGAAAAAATGCGTAAGCACCCCCCCTTACAAAAAATTCAAAAATTGACTTTTCTCAAAAGTACACTTTTTTGGCATATTTGGGCTGTGCCGAGAGTTCTGACATGTTTTTAGAATGTTTCCCGGCGCTCCTAGGCCCAAAAGTGTTTTTTGACCATTTTTGAAATTTTGAAAAATTGCATAAGCACCCCCCCTTACAAAAAAGTCAAAAATTGAATTTTCTCAAAAGTAAACTTTTATGGGATATTTGGGCTGTGCCGAGAGTCCTGACATGTTTTTGGAACGTTTCCCGGCGCTCCTTGGCCCAAAAGTATTTTTTGACCGTTTTTGAAATTTTGAAAAAATGCGTAAGCACCCCCCCTTACAAAAAAGTCAAAAATTGACTTTTCTAAAAAGTCAACTTTTTAGGCATATTTGGGCTGTGCCGAGAGTCCTGACATGTTTTTGGAACGTTTCCCGGCGCTCCTTGGCCCAAAAGTGTTTTTTGACCATTTTTGAAATTTTGAAAAAATGCGTAAGCACCCCCCCTTACAAAAAATTCAAAAATGGACTTTTCTCAAAAGTACACTTTTTTGGCATATTTGGACTGTGCCGAGAGTCCTGACATGTTTTTAGAATGTTTCCCGTAGCTCCTAGGCCCAAAAGTGTTTTTTGACCGTTTTTGAAATTTTGAAAAATTGCATAAGCACCCCCCCTTACAAAAAAGTCAAAAATTGAATTTTCTCAAAAGTAAACTTTTTTCGCATATTTGGGCTGTGCCGAGAGTCCTGACATGTTTTTGGAACGTTTCCCGGCGCTCCTTGGCCCAAAAGTATTTTTTGACCGTTTTTGAAATTTTGAAAAAATGCGTAAGCACCCCCCCTTACAAAAAAGTCAAAAATTGAATTTTCTCAAAAGTAAACTTTTATGGGATATTTGGGCTGTGCCGAGAGTCCTGACATGTTTTTGGAACGTTTCCCGGCGCTCCTTGGCCCAAAAGTATTTTTTACCGTTTTTGAAATTTTGAAAAAATGCGTAAGCACCCCCCCTTACAAAAAAGTCAAAAATTGACTTTTCTCAAAAACACACTTTTTTGAGATATTTGGGCTCTGCCGAGAGTCCTGACATGTTTTTAGAATGTTTCCCGGCGCTCCTAGGCCCAAAAGTGTTTTTTACCGTTTTTGAAATTTTGAAAAATTGCATAAGCACCCCCCCTTACAAAAAAGACAAAAATTGAATTTTCTCAAAAGTAAACTTTTATGGGATATTTGGGCTGTGCCGAGAGTCCTGACATGTTTTTGGAACGTTTCCCGGCGCTCCTTGACCCAAAAGTGTTTTTTGACCATTTTTGAAATTTTTGAAAAAATGCGTAAGCACCCCCCCTTACAAAAAAGTCAAAAATGGACTTTTCTCAAAAGTACACTTTTTTGGCATATTTGGACTGTGCCGAGAGTCCTGACATGTTTTTAGAATGTTTCCCGTAGCTCCTAGGCCCAAAAGTGTTTTTTGACCATTTTTGAAATTTTGAAAAATTGCATAAGCACCCCCCCTTACAAAAAAGTCAAAAATGGACTTTTCTCAAAAGTAAACTTTTTTCGCATATTTGGGCTGTGCCGAGAGTCCTGACATGTTTTTGGAACGTTTCCCGGCGCTCCTTGGCCCAAAAGTATTTTTTGACCGTTTTTGAAATTTTGAAAAAATGCGTAAGCACCCCCCCTTACAAAAAATTCAAAAATGGACTTTTCTCAAAAGTACACTTTTTTGGGATATTTGGGCTCTGCCGAGAGTCCTGACATGTTTTTGGAACGTTTCCCGGCGCTCCTTGGCTCAAAAGTGTTTTTTGACCATTTTTGAAATTTTGAAAAAATGCGTAAGCACCCCCCCTTACAAAAAATTCAAAAATGGACTTTTCTCAAAAGTACACTTTTTTGGCATATTTGGACTGTGCCGAGAGTCCTGACATGTTTTTAGAATGTTTCCCGGAGCTCCTAGGCCCAAAAGTGTTTTTTGACCGTTTTTGAAATTTTGAAAAATTGCATAAGCACCCCCCCTTACAAAAAAGTCAAAAATTGAATTTTCTCAAAAGTAAACTTTTTTCGCATATTTGGGCTGTGCCGACAGTCCTGACATGTTTTTGGAACGTTTCCCGGCGCTCCTTGGCCCAAAAGTATTTTTTGACCGTTTTTTAAATTTTGAAAAAATGCGTAAGCACCCCCCCTTACAAAAAAGTCAAAAACTGAATTTTCTCAAAAGTAAACTTTTATGGGATATTTGGGCTGTGCCGAGAGTCCTGACATGTTTTTGGAACGTTTCCCGGCGCTCCTTGGCCCAAAAGTATTTTTTACCGTTTTTGAAATTTTGAAAAAATGCGTAAGCACCCCCCCTTACAAAAAAGTCAAAAATTGACTTTTCTCAAAAACACACTTTTTTGAGATATTTGGGCTCTGCCGAGAGTCCTGACATGTTTTTAGAATGTTTCCCGGCGCTCCTAGGCCCAAAAGTGTTTTTTACCGTTTTTGAAATTTTGAAAAATTGCATAAGCACCCCCCCTTACAAAAAAGACAAAAATTGAATTTTCTCAAAAGTAAACTTTTTTCGCATATTTGGGCTGTGCCGAGAGTCCTGACATGTTTTTGGAACGTTTCCCGGCGCTCCTTGGCCCAAAAGTATTTTTTGACCGTTTTTGAAATTTTGAAAAAATGCGTAAGCACCCCCCCTTACAAAAAAGTCAAAAATTGAATTTTCTCAAAAGTAAACTTTTATGGGATATTTGGGCTGTGCCGAGAGTCCTGACATGTTTTTGGAACGTTTCCCGGCGCTCCTTGACCCAAAAGTGTTTTTTGACCATTTTTGAAATTTTTGAAAAAATGCGTAAGCACCCCCCCTTACAAAAAATTCAAAAATTGACTTTTCTCAAAAGTACACTTTTTTGGCATATTTGGGCTGTGCCGAGAGTCCTGACATGTTTTTAGAATGTTTCCCGGCGCTCCTAGGCCCAAAAGTGTTTTTTGACCATTTTTGAAATTTTGAAAAATTGCATAAGCACCCCCCCTTACAAAAAAGTCAAAAATTGAATTTTCTCAAAAGTAAACTTTTATGGGATATTTGGGCTGTGCCGAGAGTCCTGACATGTTTTTGGAACTTTTCCCGGCGCTCCTTGGCCCAAAAGTATTTTTTGACCGTTTTTGAAATTTTGAAAAAATGCGTAAGCACCCCCCCTTACAAAAAAGTCAAAAATTGACTTTTCTAAAAAGTCAACTTTTTAGGCATATTTGGGCTGTGCCGAGAGTCCTGACATGTTTTTGGAACGTTTCCCGGCGCTCCTTGGCCCAAAAGTATTTTTTGACCGTTTTTGAAATTTTGAAAAAATTCGTAAGCACCCCCCCTTACAAAAAATTCAAAAATGGACTTTTCTCAAAAGTACACTTTTTTGGCATATTTGGACTGTGCCGAGAGTCCTGACATGTTTTTAGAATGTTTCCCGGAGCTCCTAGGCCCAAAAGTGTTTTTTGACCGTTTTTGAAATTTTGAAAAATTGCATAAGCACCCCCCCTTACAAAAAAGTCAAAAATTGAATTTTCTCAAAAGTAAACTTTTTTCGCATATTTGGGCTGTGCCGACAGTCCTGTCATGTTTTTGGAACGTTTCCCGGCGCTCCTTGGCCCAAAAGTATTTTTTGACCGTTTTTGAAATTTTGAAAAAATGCGTAAGCACCCCCCCTTACAAAAAATTCAAAAATGGACTTTTCTCAAAAGTACACTTTTTTGGGATATTTGGGCTCTGCCGAGAGTCCTGACATGTTTTTGGAACGTTTCCCGGCGCTCCTTGGCCCAAAAGTGTTTTTTGACCATTTTTGAAATTTTGAAAAAATGCGTAAGCACCCCCCCTTACAAAAAATTCAAAAATTGACTTTTCTCAAAAACACACTTTTTTGAGATATTTGGGCTCTGCCGAGAGTCCTGACATGTTTTTAGAATGTTTCCCGGCGCTCCTAGGCCCAAAAGTGTTTTTTACCGTTTTTGAAATTTTGAAAAATTGCATAAGCACCCCCCCTTACAAAAAAGACAAAAATTGAATTTTCTCAAAAGTAAAATTTTCGCATATTTGGGCTGTGCCGAGAGTCCTGACATGTTTTTGGAACGTTTCCCGGCGCTCCTTGGCCCAAAAGTATTTTTTGACCGTTTTTGAAATTTTGAAAAATTGCATAAGCACCCCCCCTTACAAAAAAGTCAAAAATTGAATTTTCTCAAAAGTAAACTTTTTTCGCATATTTGGGCTGTGCCGAGAGTCCTGACATGTTTTTGGAACGTTTCCCGGCGCTCCTTGGCCCAAAAGTATTTTTTGACCGTTTTTGAAATTTTGAAAAAATGCGTAAGCACCCCCCCTTACAAAAAATTCAAAAATGGACTTTTCTCAAAAGTACACTTTTTTGGGATATTTGGGCTCTGCCGAGAGTCCTGACATGTTTTTGGAACGTTTCCCGGCGCTCCTTGGCCCAAAAGTGTTTTTTGACCATTTTTGAAATTTTGAAAAAATGCGTAAGCACCCCCCCTTACAAAAAATTCAAAAATGGACTTTTCTCAAAAGTACACTTTTTTGGCATATTTGGACTGTGCCGAGAGTCCTGACATGTTTTTAGAATGTTTCCCGTAGCTCCTAGGCCCAAAAGTGTTTTTTGACCGTTTTTGAAATTTTGAAAAATTGCATAAGCACCCCCCCTTACAAAAAAGTCAAAAATTGAATTTTCTCGAAAGTAAACTTTTTTCGCATATTTGGGCTGTGCCGAGAGTCCTGACATATTTTTGGAACGTTTCCCGGCGCTCCTTGGCCCAAAAGTATTTTTTGACCGTTTTTGAAATTTTGAAAAAATGCGTAAGCACCCCCCCTTACAAAAAATTCAAAAATGGACTTTTCTCAAAAGTACACTTTTTTGGGATATTTGGGCTCTGCCGAGAGTCCTGACATGTTTTTGGAACGTTTCCCGGCGCTCCTTGGCCCAAAAGTGTTTTTTGACCATTTTTGAAATTTTGAAAAAATGCGTAAGCACCCCCCCTTACAAAAAATTCAAAAATGGACTTTTCTCAAAAGTACACTTTTTTGGCATATTTGGACTGTGCCGAGAGTCCTGACATGTTTTTAGAATGTTTCCCGGAGCTCCTAGGCCCAAAAGTGTTTTTTGCCCGTTTTTGAAATTTTGAAAAATTGCATAAGCACCCCCCCTTACAAAAAAGTCAAAAATTGAATTTTCTCAAAAGTAAACTTTTTTCGCATATTTGGGCTGTGCCGAGAGTCCTGACATGTTTTTGGAACGTTTCCCGGCGCTCCTTGGCCCAAAAGTATTTTTTGACCGTTTTTGAAATTTTGAAAAAATGCGTAAGCACCCCCCCTTACAAAAAAGTCAAAAATGGACTTTTCTCAAAAGTACACTTTTTTGGGATATTTGGGCTCTGCCGAGAGTCCTGACATGTTTTTGGAACGTTTCCCGGCGCTCCTTGGCCCAAAAGTGTTTTTTGACCATTTTTGAAATTTTGAAAAAATGCGTAAGCACGCCCCCTTACAAAAAATTCAAAAATGGACTTTTCTCAAAAGTACACTTTTTTGGCATATTTGGACTGTGCCGAGAGTCCTGACATGTTTTTAGAATGTTTCCCGTAGCTCCTAGGCCCAAAAGTGTTTTTTGACCGTTTTTGAAATTTTGAAAAATTGCATAAGCACCCCCCCTTACAAAAAAGTCAAAAATTGAATTTTCTCAAAAGTAAACTTTTTTCGCATATTTGGGCTGTGCCGAGAGTCCTGACATGTTTTTGGAACGTTTCCCGGCGCTCCTTGGCCCAAAAGTATTTTTTGACCGTTTTTGAAATTTTGAAAAAATGCGTAAGCACCCCCCCTTACAAAAAAGTCAAAAATTGAATTTTCTCAAAAGTAAACTTTTATGGGATATTTGGGCTGTGCCGAGAGTCCTGACATGTTTTTGGAACGTTTCCCGGCGCTCCTTGGCCCAAAAGTATTTTTTACCGTTTTTGAAATTTTGAAAAAATGCGTAAGCACCCCCCCTTACAAAAAAGTCAAAAATTGACTTTTCTCAAAAACACACTTTTTTGAGATATTTGGGCTCTGCCGAGAGTCCTGACATGTTTTTAGAATGTTTCCCGGCGCTCCTAGGCCCAAAAGTGTTTTTTACCGTTTTTGAAATTTTGAAAAATTGCATAAGCACCCCCCCTTACAAAAAAGACAAAAATTGAATTTTCTCAAAAGTAAACTTTTTTCGCATATTTGGGCTGTGCCGAGAGTCCTGACATGTTTTTGGAACGTTTCCCGGCGCTCCTTGGCCCAAAAGTATTTTTTGACCGTTTTTGAAATTTTGAAAAAATGCGTAAGCACCCCCCCTTACAAAAAAGTCAAAAATTGAATTTTCTCAAAAGTAAACTTTTATGGGATATTTGGGCTGTGCCGAGAGTCCTGACATGTTTTTGGAACGTTTCCCGGCGCTCCTTGACCCAAAAGTGTTTTTTGACCATTTTTGAAATTTTTGAAAAAATGCGTAAGCACCCCCCCTTACAAAAAATTCAAAAATTGACTTTTCTCAAAAGTACACTTTTTTGGCATATTTGGGCTGTGCCGAGAGTCCTGACATGTTTTTTGAATGTTTCCCGGCGCTCCTAGGCCCAAAAGTGTTTATTGACCGTTTTTGAAATTTTGAAAAATTGCGTAAGCACCCCCCCTTACAATACAGTCAAACATTGAATTTTCTCAAAAGTAAACTTTTTTGGGATATGTGGGCTATGCCGACAGTCCTGACATGTTTTTGGAACGTTTCCCGGCGCTCCTTGGCCCAAAAGTATTTTTTGACCGTTTTTGAAATTTTGAAAAAATGCGTAAGCAACCCCCCTTACAAAAAAGTCAAAAATGGACTTTTCTAAAAAGTCAACTTTTTTGGCATATTTGGGCTCTGCCGAGAGTCCTGACATGTTTTTGGAACGTTTCCAGGCGCTCCTTGACCCAAAAGTGTTTTTTGACCATTTTTGAAATTTTGAAAAAATGCGTAAGCACCCCCCCTTACAAAAAATTCAAAAATGGACTTTTCTCAAAAGTACACTTTTTTGGCATATTTGGACTGTGCCGAGAGTCCTGACATGTTTTTAGAATGTTTCCCGGAGCTCCTAGGCCCAAAAGTGTTTTTTGACCGTTTTTGAAATTTTGAAAAATTGCATAAGCACCCCCCCTTACAAAAAAGTCAAAAATTGAATTTTCTCAAAAGTAAACTTTTTTCGCATATTTGGGCTGTGCCGAGAGTCCTGACATGTTTTTGGAACGTTTCCCGGCGCTCCTTGGCCCAAAAGTATTTTTTGACCGTTTTTGAAATTTTGAAAAAATGCGTAAGCACCCCCCCTTACAAAAAAGTCAAAAATTGAATTTTCTCAAAAGTAAACTTTTATGGGATATTTGGGCTCTGCCGAGAGTCCTGACATGTTTTTAGAATGTTTCCCGGCGCTCCTAGGCCCAAAAGTGTTTTTTACCGTTTTTGAAATTTTGAAAAATTGCATAAGCACCCCCCCTTACAAAAAAGACAAAAATTGAATTTTCTCAAAAGTAAACTTTTTTCGCATATTTGGGCTGTGCCGAGAGTCCTGACATGTTTTTGGAACGTTTCCCGGCGCTCCTTGGCCCAAAAGTATTTTTTGACCGTTTTTGAAATTTTGAAAAAATGCGTAAGCACCCCCCCTTACAAAAAAGTCAAAAATTGAATTTTCTCAAAAGTAAACTTTTATGGGATATTTGGGCTGTGCCGAGAGTCCTGACATGTTTTTGGAACGTTTCCCGGCGCTCCTTGACCCAAAAGTGTTTTTTGACCATTTTTGAAATTTTTGAAAAAATGCGTAAGCACCCCCCCTTACAAAAAATTCAAAAATTGACTTTTCTCAAAAGTACACTTTTTTGGCATATTTGGGCTGTGCCGAGAGTCCTGACATGTTTTTAGAATGTTTCCCGGCGCTCCTAGGCCCAAAAGTGTTTTTTGACCATTTTTGAAATTTTGAAAAATTGCATAAGCACCCCCCCTTACAAAAAAGTCAAAAATTGAATTTTCTCAAAAGTAAACTTTTATGGGATATTTGGGCTGTGCCGAGAGTCCTGACATGTTTTTGGAACGTTTCCCGGCGCTCCTTGGCCCAAAAGTATTTTTTGACCGTTTTTGAAATTTTGAAAAAATGCGTAAGCACCCCCCCTTACAAAAAAGTCAAAAATTGACTTTTCTAAAAAGTCAACTTTTTAGGCATATTTGGGCTGTGCCGAGAGTCCTGACATGTTTTTGGAACGTTTCCCGGCGCTCCTTGGCCCAAAAGTATTTTTTGACCGTTTTTGAAATTTTGAAAAAATGCGTAAGCACCCCCCCCTTACAAAAAATTCAAAAATGGACTTTTCTCAAAAGTACACTTTTTTGGCATATTTGGACTGTGCCGAGAGTCCTGACATGTTTTTAGAATGTTTCCCGGAGCTCCTAGGCCCAAAAGTGTTTTTTGACCGTTTTTGAAATTTTGAAAAATTGCATAAGCACCCCCCCTTACAAAAAAGTCAAAAATTGAATTTTCTCAAAAGTAAACTTTTTTCGCATATTTGGGCTGTGCCGACAGTCCTGACATGTTTTTGGAACGTTTCCCGGCGCTCCTTGGCCCAAAAGTATTTTTTGACCGTTTTTGAAATTTTGAAAAAATGCGTAAGCACCCCCCCTTACAAAAAATTCAAAAATGGACTTTTCTCAAAAGTACACTTTTTTGGGATATTTGGGCTCTGCCGAGAGTCCTGACATGTTTTTGGAACGTTTCCCGGCGCTCCTTGGCCCAAAAGTGTTTTTTGACCATTTTTGAAATTTTGAAAAAATGCGTAAGCACCCCCCCTTACAAAAAATTCAAAAATGGACTTTTCTCAAAAGTACACTTTTTTGGCATATTTGGACTGTGCCGAGAGTCCTGACATGTTTTTAGAATGTTTCCCGTAGCTCCTAGGCCCAAAAGTGTTTTTTGACCGTTTTTGAAATTTTGAAAAATTGCATAAGCACCCCCCCTTACAAAAAAGTCAAAAATTGAATTTTCTCAAAAGTAAACTTTTATGGGATATTTGGGCTGTGCCGAGAGTCCTGACATGTTTTTGGAACGTTTCCCGGCGCTCCTTGGCCCAAAAGTATTTTTTGACCGTTTTTGAAATTTTGAAAAAATGCGTAAGCACCCCCCCTTACAAAAAAGTCAAAAATTGACTTTTCTAAAAAGTCAACTTTTTAGGCATATTTGGGCTGTGCCGAGAGTCCTGACATGTTTTTGGAACGTTTCCCGGCGCTCCTTGGCCCAAAAGTATTTTTTGACCGTTTTTGAAATTTTGAAAAAATGCGTAAGCACCCCCCCTTACAAAAAATTCAAAAATGGACTTTTCTCAAAAGTACACTTTTTTGGCATATTTTGACTGTGCCGAGAGTCCTGACATGTTTTTAGAATGTTTCCCGGAGCTCCTAGGCCCAAAAGTGTTTTTTGACCGTTTTTGAAATTTTGAAAAATTGCATAAGCACCCCCCCTTACAAAAAAGTCAAAAATTGAATTTTCTCAAAAGTAAACTTTTTTCGCATATTTGGGCTGTGCCGACAGTCCTGACATGTTTTTGGAACGTTTCCCGGCGCTCCTTGGCCCAAAAGTATTTTTTGACCGTTTTTGAAATTTTGAAAAAATGCGTAAGCACCCCCCCTTACAAAAAATTCAAAAATGGACTTTTCTCAAAAGTACACTTTTTTGGGATATTTGGGCTCTGCCGAGAGTCCTGACATGTTTTTGGAACGTTTCCCGGCGCTCCTTGGCCCAAAAGTGTTTTTTGACCATTTTTGAAATTTTGAAAAAATGCGTAAGCACCCCCCCTTACAAAAAATTCAAAAATGGACTTTTCTCAAAAGTACACTTTTTTGGCATATTTGGACTGTGCCGAGAGTCCTGACATGTTTTTAGAATATTTCCCGTAGCTCCTAGGCCCAAAAGTGTTTTTTGACCGTTTTTGAAATTTTGAAAAATTGCATAAGCACCCCCCCTTACAAAAAAGTCAAAAATTGAATTTTCTCAAAAGTAAACTTTTTTCGCATATTTGGGCTGTGCCGAGAGTCCTGACATGTTTTTGGAACGTTTCCCGGCGCTCCTTGGCCCAAAAGTATTTTTTGACCGTTTTTGAAATTTTGAAAAAATGCGTAAGCACCCCCCCTTACAAAAAATTCAAAAATGGACTTTTCTCAAAAGTACACTTTTTTGGGATATTTGGGCTCTGCCGAGAGTCCTGACATGTTTTTGGAACGTTTCCCGGCGCTCCTTGGCCCAAAAGTGTTTTTTGACCATTTTTGAAATTTTGAAAAAATGCGTAAGCACCCCCCCTTACAAAAAATTCAAAAATGGACTTTTCTCAAAAGTACACTTTTTTGGCATATTTGGACTGTGCCGAGAGTCCTGACATGTTTTTAGAATGTTTCCCGGCGCTCCTAGGCCCAAAAGTGTTTTTTGACCGTTTTTGAAATTTTGAAAAATTGCATAAGCACCCCCCCTTACAAAAAAGTCAAAAATTGAATTTTCTCAAAAGTAAACTTTTTTCGCATATTTGGGCTGTGCCGAGAGTCCTGACATGTTTTTGGAACGTTTTCCGGCGCTCCTTGACCCAAAAGTGTTTTTTGACCATTTTTGAAATTTTTGAAAAAATGCGTAAGCACCCCCCCTTACAAAAAATTCAAAAATTGACTTTTCTCAAAAGTACACTTTTTTGGCATATTTGGGCTGTGCCGAGAGTCCTGACATGTTTTTAGAATGTTTCCCGGCGCTCCTAGGCCCAAAAGTGTTTTTTGACCATTTTTGAAATTTTGAAAAATTGCATAAGCACCCCCCCTTACAAAAAAGTCAAAAATTGAATTTTCTCAAAAGTAAACTTTTATGGGATATTTGGGCTGTGCCGATAGTCCTGACATGTTTTTGGAACGTTTCCCGGCGCTCCTTGGCCCAAAAGTATTTTTTGACCGTTTTTGAAATTTTGAAAAAATGCGTAAGCACCCCCCCTTACAAAAAAGTCAAAAATTGACTTTTCTAAAAAGTCAACTTTTTAGGCATATTTGGGCTGTGCCGAGAGTCCTGACATGTTTTTGGAACGTTTCCCGGCGCTCCTTGGCCCAAAAGTATTTTTTGACCGTTTTTGAAATTTTGAAAAAATGCGTAAGCACCCCCCCTTACAAAAAATTCAAAAATGGACTTTTCTCAAAAGTACACTTTTTTGGCATATTTGGACTGTGCCGAGAGTCCTGACATGTTTTTAGAATGTTTCCCGGAGCTCCTAGGCCCAAAAGTGTTTTTTGACCGTTTTTGAAATTTTGAAAAATTGCATAAGCACCCCCCCTTACAAAAAAGTCAAAAATTGAATTTTCTCAAAAGTAAACTTTTTTCGCATATTTGGGCTGTGCCGACAGTCCTGACATGTTTTTGGAACGTTTCCCGGCGCTCCTTGGCCCAAAAGTATTTTTTGACCGTTTTTGAAATTTTGAAAAAATGCGTAAGCACCCCCCCTTACAAAAAATTCAAAAATGGACTTTTCTCAAAAGTACACTTTTTTGGGATATTTGGGCTCTGCCGAGAGTCCTGACATGTTTTTGGAACGTTTCCCGGCGCTCCTTGGCCCAAAAGTGTTTTTTGACCATTTTTGAAATTTTGAAAAAATGCGTAAGCACCCCCCCTTACAAAAAATTCAAAAATGGACTTTTCTCAAAAGTACACTTTTTTGGCATATTTGGACTGTGCCGAGAGTCCTGACATGTTTTTAGAATGTTTCCCGTAGCTCCTAGGCCCAAAAGTGTTTTTTGACCGTTTTTGAAATTTTGAAAAATTGCATAAGCACCCCCCCTTACAAAAAAGTCAAAAATTGAATTTTCTCAAAAGTAAACTTTTTTCGCATATTTGGGCTGTGCCGAGAGTCCTGACATGTTTTTGGAACGTTTCCCGGCGCTCCTTGGCCCAAAAGTATTTTTTGACCGTTTTTGAAATTTTGAAAAAATGCGTAAGCACCCCCCCTTACAAAAAATTCAAAAATGGACTTTTCTCAAAAGTACACTTTTTTGGCATATTTGGACTGTGCCGAGAGTCCTGACATGTTTTTAGAATGTTTCCCGGCGCTCCTAGGCCCAAAAGTGTTTTTTGACCGTTTTTGAAATTTTGAAAAATTGCATAAGCACCCCCCCCTTACAAAAAAGTCAAAAATTGAATTTTCTCAAAAGTAAACTTTTATGGGATATTTGGGCTGTGCCGAGAGTCCTGACATGTTTTTGGAACGTTTCCCAGCGCTCCTTGACCCAAAAGTGTTTTTTGACCATTTTTGAAATTTTTGAAAAAATGCGTAAGCACCCCCCCTTACAAAAAATTCAAAAATTGACTTTTCTCAAAAGTACACTTTTTTGGCATATTTGGGCTGTGCCGAGAGTCCTGACATGTTTTTAGAATGTTTCCCGGCGCTCCTAGGCCCAAAAGTGTTTTTTGACCATTTTTGAAATTTTGAAAAATTGCATAAGCACCCCCCCTTACAAAAAAGTCAAAAATTGAATTTTCTCAAAAGTAAACTTTTATGGGATATTTGGGCTGTGCCGAGAGTCCTGACATGTTTTTGGAACGTTTCCCGGCGCTCCTTGGCCCAAAAGTATTTTTTGACCGTTTTTGAAATTTTGAAAAAATGCGTAAGCACCCCCCCTTACAAAAAAGTCAAAAATGGACTTTTCTCAAAAGTACACTTTTTTGGGATATTTGGGCTCTGCCGAGAGTCCTGACATGTTTTTGGAACGTTTCCCGGCGCTCCTTGGCCCAAAAGTGTTTTTTGACCATTTTTGAAATTTTGAAAAAATGCGTAAGCACCCCCCCTTACAAAAAATTCAAAAATGGACTTTTCTCAAAAGTACACTTTTTTGGCATATTTGGACTGTGCCGAGAGTCCTGACATGTTTTTAGAATGTTTCCCGTAGCTCCTAGGCCCAAAAGTGTTTTTTGACCGTTTTGAAATTTTGAAAAATTGCATAAGCACCCCCCCTTACAAAAAAGTCAAAAATTGAATTTTCTCAAAAGTAAACTTTTTTCGCATATTTGGGCTGTGCCGAGAGTCCTGACATGTTTTTGGAACGTTTCCCGGCGCTCCTTGGCCCAAAAGTATTTTTTGACCGTTTTTGAAATTTTGAAAAAATGCGTAAGCACCCCCCCTTACAAAAAATTCAAAAATGGACTTTTCTCAAAAGTACACTTTTTTGGGATATTTGGGCTCTGCCGAGAGTCCTGACATGTTTTTGGAACGTTTCCCGGCGCTCCTTGGCCCAAAAGTGTTTTTTGACCATTTTTGAAATTTTGAAAAAATGCGTAAGCACCCCCCCTTACAAAAAATTCAAAAATGGACTTTTCTCAAAAGTACACTTTTTTGGCATATTTGGACTGTGCCGAGAGTCCTGACATGTTTTTAGAATGTTTCCCGTAGCTCCTAGGCCCAAAAGTGTTTTTTGACCGTTTTTGAAATTTTGAAAAATTGCATAAGCACCCCCCCTTACAAAAAAGTCAAAAATTGAATTTTCTCAAAAGTAAACTTTTTTCGCATATTTGGGCTGTGCCGAGAGTCCTGACATGTTTTTGGAACGTTTCCCGGCGCTCCTTGGCCCAAAAGTATTTTTTGACCGTTTTTGAAATTTTGAAAAAATGCGTAAGCACCCCCCCTTACAAAAAATTCAAAAATGGACTTTTCTCAAAAGTACACTTTTTTGGGATATTTGGGCTCTGCCGAGAGTCCTGACATGTTTTTGGAACGTTTCCCGGCGCTCCTTGGCCCAAAAGTGTTTTTTGACCATTTTTGAAATTTTGAAAAAATGCGTAAGCACCCCCCCTTACAAAAAATTCAAAAATGGACTTTTCTCAAAAGTACACTTTTTTGGCATATTTGGACTGTGCCGAGAGTCCTGACATGTTTTTAGAATGTTTCCCGTAGCTCCTAGGCCCAAAAGTGTTTTTTGACCGTTTTTGAAATTTTGAAAAATTGCATAAGCACCCCCCCTTACAAAAAAGTCAAAAATTGAATTTTCTCAAAAGTAAACTTTTTTCGCATATTTGGGCTGTGCCGAGAGTCCTGACATGTTTTTGGAACGTTTCCCGGCGCTCCTTGGCCCAAAAGTATTTTTTGACCGTTTTTGAAATTTTGAAAAAATGCGTAAGCACCCCCCCTTACAAAAAATTCAAAAATGGACTTTTCTCAAAAGTACACTTTTTTGGGATATTTGGGCTCTGCCGAGAGTCCTGACATGTTTTTGGAACGTTTCCCGGCGCTCCTTGGCCCAAAAGTGTTTTTTGACCATTTTTGAAATTTTGAAAAAATGCGTAAGCACCCCCCCTTACAAAAAATTCAAAAATGGACTTTTCTCAAAAGTACACTTTTTTGGCATATTTGGACTGTGCCGAGAGTCCTGACATGTTTTTAGAATGTTTCCCGTAGCTCCTAGGCCCAAAAGTGTTTTTTGACCGTTTTTGAAATTTTGAAAAATTGCATAAGCACCCCCCCTTACAAAAAAGTCAAAAATTGAATTTTCTCAAAAGTAAACTTTTTTCGCATATTTGGGCTGTGCCGAGAGTCCTGACATGTTTTTGGAACGTTTCCCGGCGCTCCTTGGCCCAAAAGTATTTTTTGACCGTTTTTGAAATTTTGAAAAAATGCGTAAGCACCCCCCCTTACAAAAAATTCAAAAATGGACTTTTCTCAAAAGTACACTTTTTTGGGATATTTGGGCTCTGCCGAGAGTCCTGACATGTTTTTGGAACGTTTCCCGGCGCTCCTTGGCCCAAAAGTGTTTTTTGACCATTTTTGAAATTTTGAAAAAATGCGTAAGCACCCCCCTTACAAAAAATTCAAAAATGGACTTTTCTCAAAACTACACTTTTTTGGCATATTTGGACTGTGCCGAGAGTCCTGACATGTTTTTAGAATGTTTCCCGGAGCTCCTAGGCCCAAAAGTGTTTTTTGACCGTTTTTGAAATTTTGAAAAATTGCATAAGCACCCCCCCTTACAAAAAAGTCAAAAATTGAATTTTCTCAAAAGTAAACTTTTTTCGCATATTTGGGCTGTGCCGAGAGTCCTGACATGTTTTTGGAACGTTTCCCGGCGCTCCTTGGCCCAAAAGTATTTTTTGACCGTTTTTGAAATTTTGAAAAAATGCGTAAGCACCCCCCCTTACAAAAAATTCAAAAATGGACTTTTCTCAAAAGTACACTTTTTTGGGATATTTGGGCTCTGCCGAGAGTCCTGACATGTTTTTGGAACGTTTCCCGGCGCTCCTTGGCCCAAAAGTGTTTTTTGATCATTTTTGAAATTTTGAAAAAATGCGTAAGCACCCCCCCTTACAAAAAAGACAAAAATTGAATTTTCTCAAAAGTAAACTTTTTTCGCATATTTGGGCTGTGCCGAGAGTCCTGACATGTTTTTGGAACGTTTCCCGGCGCTCCTTGGCCCAAAAGTATTTTTTGACCGTTTTTGAAATTTTGAAAAATTGCGTAAGCACCCCCCCTTACAAAAAAGTCAAAAATGGACTTTTCTCAAAAGTACACTTTTTTGGGATATTTGGGCTGTGCCGAGAGTCCTGACATGTTTTTAGAATGTTTCCCGGCGCTCCTAGGCCCAAAAGTGTTTATTGACCGTTTTTGAAATTTTGAAAAATTGCGTAAGCACCCCCCCCTTACAATACAGTCAAACACTGAATTTTCTCAAAAGTAAACTTTTTTGGGATATGTGGGCTATGCCGACAGTCCTGACATGTTTTTGGAACGTTTCCCGGCGCTCCTTGGCCCAAAAGTATTTTTTGACCGTTTTTGAAATTTTGAAAAAATGCGTAAGCACCCCCCCTTACAAAAAAGTCAAAAATGGACTTTTCTCAAAAGTACACTTTTTTGGCATATTTGGACTGTGCCGAGAGTCCTGACATGTTTTTAGAATGTTTCTCAGCGCTCCTTGGCCCAAAAGTATTTTTTGACCATTTTTGAAATTTTGAAAAAATGCGTAAGCACCCCCCCTTACAAAAAATTCAAAAATGGTCTTTTCTCAAAAGTACACTTTTTTGGGATATTTGGGCTCTGCCGAGAGTCCTGACATGTTTTTGGAACGTTTCCCGGCGCTCCTTGGCCCAAAAGTGTTTTTTGACCATTTTTGAAATTTTGAAAAAATGCGTAAGCACCCCCCCTTACAAAAAATTCAAAAATGGACTTTTCTCAAAAGTACACTTTTTTGGCATATTTGGACTGTGCCGAGAGTCCTGACATGTTTTTAGAATGTTTCCCGGAGCTCCTTGGCCCAAAAGTGTTTTTTGACCGTTTTTGAAATTTTGAAAAATTGCATAAGCACCCCCCCTTACAAAAAAGTCAAAAATTGAATTTTCTCAAAAGTAAACTTTTATGGGATATTTGGGCTGTGCCGAGAGTCCTGACATGTTTTTGGAACGTTTCCCGGCGCTCCTTGGCCCAAAAGTATTTTTTGACCGTTTTTTAAATTTTGAAAAAATGCGTAAGCACCCCCCCCTTACAAAAAAGTCAAAAATTTAATTTTCTAAAAAGTCAACTTTTTAGGCATATTTGGGCTGTGCCGAGAGTCCTGACATGTTTTTGGAACGTTTCCCGGCGCTCCTTGGCCCAAAAGTATTTTTTGATTGTTTTTGAAATTTTGAAAAAATGCGTAAGCACCCCCCCTTACAAAAAATTCAAAAATGGACTTTTCTCAAAAGTACACTTTTTTGGGATATTTGGGCTCTGCCGAGAGTCCTGACATGTTTTTGGAACGTTTCCCGGCGCTCCTTGGCCCAAAAGTGTTTTTTGACCATTTTTGAAATTTTGAAAAAATGCGTAAGCACCCCCCCCTTACAAAAAATTCAAAAATGGACTTTTCACAAAAGTACACTTTTTTGGTATATTTGGACTGTGCCGAGAGTCCTGACATGTTTTTAGAATGTTTCCCGGAGCTCCTAGGCCCAAAAGTGTTTTTTGACCGTTTTTGAAATTTTGAAAAATTGCATAAGCACCCCCCCTTACAAAAAAGTCAAAAATTGAATTTTCTCTAAAGTAAACTTTTATGAGATATTTGGGCTGTGCCGAGAGTCCTGACATGTTTTTGGAACGTTTCCCGGCGCTCCTTGGCCCAAAAGTATTTTTTGACCGTTTTTGAAATTTTGAAAAAATGCGTAAGCACCCCCCCTTACAAAAAAGTCAAAAATTGACTTTTCTCAAAAGTACACTTTTTTGAGATATTTGGGCTCTGCCGAGAGTCCTGACATGTTTTTGGAACGTTTCCCGGCGCTCCTTGACCCAAAAGTGTTTTTTGACCATTTTTGAAATTTTTGAAAAAATGCGTAAGCACCCCTCTTACAATACAGTCAAACATTGAATTTTCTCAAAAGTAAACTTTTTTGGGATATGTGGGCTGTGCCGAGAGTCCTGACATGTTTTTGGAACGTTTCCTGGCGCTCCTTGGCCCAAAAGTATTTTTTGACCGTTTTTGAAATTTTGAAAAAATGCGTAAGCACCCCCCCTTACAAAAGAGTCAAAAATGGACTTTTCTCAAAAGTACACTTTTTTGGGATATTTGGGCTCTGCCGAGAGTCCTGACATAATTTTGGAACGTTTCCCGGCGCTCCTTGGCCCAAAAGTGTTTTTTGACCATTTTTGAAATTTTGAAAAAATGCGTAAGCACCCCCCCCTTACAAAAAATTCATTAATGGACTTTTCTCAAAAATACACTTTTTTGGCATATTTGGGCTCTGCCGAGAGTCCTGACATATTTTTGGAACGTTTCCCGGTGCTCCTTGACCCAAAAGTATTTTTTGACCATTTTTGAAATTTTGAAAAAATGCGTAAGCACCCCCCCTTACAAAAAATTCAAAAATGGTCTTTTCTCAAAAGTACACTTTTTTGGGATATTTGGGCTCTGCCGAGAGTCCTGACATGTTTTTGGAACGTTTCCTGGCGCTCCTTGGCCCAAAAGTGTTTTTTGACCATTTTTGAAATTTTGAAAAAAATGCGTAAGCACCCCCCCTTACAAAAAATTCAAAAATGGACTTTTCTCAAAAGTACACTTTTTTGGCATATTTGGACTGTGCCGAGAGTCCTGACATGTTTTTAGAATGTTTCCCGGAGCTCCTAGGCCCAAAAGTGTTTTTTGCCCGTTTTTGAAATTTTGAAAAATTGCATAAGCACCCCCCCTTACAAAAAAGTCAAAAATTGAATTTTCTCAAAAGTAAACTTTTTTGGCATATTTGGGCTGTGCCGAGAGTCCTGACATGTTTTTGGAACGTTTCCCGGCGCTCCTTGGCCCAAAAGTATTTTTTGACCGTTTTTGAAATTTTGAAAAAATGCGTAAGCACCCCCCCTTACAAAAAAGTCAAAAATGGTTTTTTCTCAAAAGTACACTTTTTTGGGATATTTGGGCTCTGCCGAGAATACTGACATGTTTTTGGAACGTTTCCCGGCGCTCCTTGGCCCAAAAGTGTTTTTTGACCATTTTTGAAATTTTGAAAAAATGCGTAAGCACCCCCCCTTACAAAAAAATTCAAAAATTGACTTTTCTCAAAAGTACACTTTTTTGGCATATTTGGACTGTGCCGAGAGTCCTGACATGTTTTTAGAATGTTTCCCGGCGCTCCTTGGCCCAAAAGTATTTTTTGACCGTTTTTGAAATTTTGAAAAAATGCGTAAGCACCCCCCCTTAAAAAAAATTCAAAAATGGACTTTTCTCAAAAGTACACTTTTTTGGGATATTTGGGCTCTGCCGAGAGTCCTGACATGTTTTTGGAACGTTTCCCGGCGCTCCTTGGCCCAAAAGTGTTTTTTGACCATTTTTGAAATTTTGAAAAATTGCATAAGCACCCCCCCTTACAAAAAAGTCAAAAATTGAATTTTCTCAAAAGTAAACTTTTATGGGATATTTGGGCTGTGCCGAGAGTCCTGACATGTTTTTGGAACGTTTCCCGGCGCTCCTTGGCCCAAAAGTATTTTTTGACCGTTTTTTAAATTTTGAAAAAATGCGTAAGCACCCCCCCTTACAAAAAAGTCAAAAATTGACTTTTCTAAAAAGTCAACTTTTTAGGCATATTTGGGCTGTGCCGAGAGTCCTGACATGTTTTTGGAACGTTTCCCGGCGCTCCTTGGCCCAAAAGTATTTTTTGATTGTTTTTGAAATTTTGAAAAAATGCGTAAGCACCCCCCCTTACAAAAAATTCAAAAATGGACTTTTCTCAAAAGTACACTTTTTTGGGATATTTGGGCTCTGCCGAGAGTCCTGACATGTTTTTGGAACGTTTCCCGGCGCTCCTTGGCCCAAAAGTGTTTTTTGACCATTTTTGAAATTTTGAAAAAATGCGTAAGCACCCCCCCCTTACAAAAAATTCAAAAATGGACTTTTCACAAAAGTACACTTTTTTGGTATATTTGGACTGTGCCGAGAGTCCTGACATGTTTTTAGAATGTTTCCCGGAGCTCCTAGGCCCAAAAGTGTTTTTTGACCGTTTTTGAAATTTTGAAAAATTGCATAAGCACCCCCCCTTACAAAAAAGTCAAAAATTGAATTTTCTCTAAAGTAAACTTTTATGGGATATTTGGGCTGTGCCGAGAGTCCTGACATGTTTTTGGAACGTTTCCCGGCGCTCCTTGGCCCAAAAGTATTTTTTGACCGTTTTTGAAATTTTGAAAAAATGCGTAAGCACCCCCCCTTACAAAAAAGTCAAAAATTGACTTTTCTCAAAAGTACACTTTTTTGAGATATTTGGGCTCTGCCGAGAGTCCTGACATGTTTTTGGAACGTTTCCCGGCGCTCCTTGACCCAAAAGTGTTTTTTGACCATTTTTGAAATTTTTGAAAAAATGCGTAAGCACCCCTCTTACAATACAGTCAAACATTGAATTTTCTCAAAAGTAAACTTTTTTGGGATATGTGGGCTGTGCCGAGAGTCCTGACATGTTTTTGGAACGTTTCCTGGCGCTCTTTGGCCCAAAAGTATTTTTTGACCGTTTTTGAAATTTTGAAAAAATGCGTAAGCACCCCCCCTTACAAAAAATTCATTAATGGTCTTTTCTCAAAAATACACTTTTTTGGCATATTTGGGCTCTGCCGAGAGTCCTGACATATTTTTGGAACGTTTCCAGGCGCTCCTTGACCCAAAAGTGTTTTTTGACCATTTTTGAAATTTTTGAAAAAATGCGTAAGCACCCCCCTTACAAAAAATTCAAAAATTGACTTTTCTCAAAAGTACACTTTTTTGGCATATTTGGACTGTGCCGAGAGTCCTGACATGTTTTTAGAATGTTTCCCGGCGCTCCTAGGCCCAAAAGTGTTTTTTGACCGTTTTTGAAATTTTGAAAAATTGCGTTAGCACCCCCCCCCTTACAAAAAAGTCAAAAATTGAATTTTCTCAAAAGTAAACTTTTTTGGGATATGTGGGCTATGCCGACAGTCCTGACATGTTTTTGGAACGTTTCCCGGCGCTCCTTGGCCCAAAAGTATTTTTTGACTATTTTTGAAATTTTGAAAAAATGCATAAGCACCCCCCCTTACAAAAAAGTCAAAAATTGACTTTTCTCAAAAGTACACTTTTTTGGGATATTTGGGCTCTGCCGAGAGTCCTGACATGTTTTTGGCTGTTTCCCGGCGCTCCTTGGCCCAAAAGTGTTTTTTGACCATTTTTGAAATTTTGAAAAAATGCGTAAGCACCCCCCTTACAAAAAATTCAAAAATGGACTTTTCTCAAAAGTACACTTTTTTGGCATATTTGGACTGTGCCGAGAGTCCTGACATGTTTTTAGAACGTTTCCCGGCGCTCCTAGGCCCAAAAGTGTTTTTTGACCATTTTTGAAATTTTGAAAAATTGCGTAAGCACCCCCCCTTACAAAAAATTCAAAAATTGACTTTTCTCAAAAGTACACTTATTTGGCATATTTGGGATGTGCCGAGAGTCCTGATATGTTTTTGGAACGTTTCCCGGCGCTCCTTTGTCCAAAAGTGTTTTTTGACCATTTTTGAAATTTTGAAAAAATGCGTTAGCACACCCCCTTACAAAAAATTCAAAAATGGACTTTTCTCAAAAGTACACTTTTTTGGCATATTTGGACTGTGCCGAGAGTCCTGACATGTTTTTAGAATGTTTCCCGGCGCTCCTAGGCCCAAAAGTGTTTTTTGACCGTTTTTGAAATTTTGAAAAATTGCGTAAGCACCCCCCCTTACAAAAAAGTCAAAAATTGAATTTTCTCAAAATTAAACTTTTTTGGGATATGAGGGCTATGCCGACAGTCCTGACATGTTTTTGGAACGTTTCCCGGCGCTCCTTGGCCCAAAAGTATTTTTTGACCGTTTTTGAAATTTTGAAAAAATGCATAAGCACCCCCCCTTACAAAAAAGTCAAAAATTGACTTTTCTAAAAAGTCAACTTTTTTGGCATATTTGGGCTCTGCCGAGAGTCCTGACATGTTTTTGGAACGTTTCCCGGCGCTCCTTGGCCCAAAAGTATTTTTTGACCGTTTTTGACATTTTGAAAAAATGCGTAAGCACCCCCCCTTACAAAAAAGTCAAAAATTGACTTTTCTCAAAAGTACATTTTTTTGGGATATTTGGGCTCTGCCGAGAGTCCTGACATGTTTTTGGCACGTTTCCCGGCGCTCCTTGGCCCAAAAGTGTTTTTTGACCATTTTAGAAATTTTGAAAAAATGCGTAAGCACCTCCCCCCTTACAAAAAATTCAAAAATGGACTTTTCTCAAAAGTACACTTTTTTGGCATATTTGGACTGTGCCAAGAGTCCTGGCATGTTTTTAGAACGTTTCCCGGCGCTCCTAGGCCCAAAAGTGTTTTTTGACCATTTTTGAAATTTTGAAAAATTGCGTAAGCACCCCCCCTTACTAAAAGTCAAAAATTGACTTTTCTAAAAAGTCAAATTTTGAGATATTTGGGCTCTGCCGAGAGTCCTGACATGTTTTTGGAAAGTTTCCCGGCGCTCCTTGGCCCAAAAGTATTTTTTGACGGTTTTTGACATTTTGAAAAAATGCGTAAGCACCCTCTCTTACAAAAAAGTCAAAAATTGACTTTTCTCAAAAGTACATTTTTTTGGGATATTTGGGCTCTGCCGAGAGTCCTGACATGTTTTTGGCACGTTTCCCGGCGCTCCTTGGCCCAAAAGTGTTTTTTGACCATTTTAGAAATTTTGAAAAATTGCGTAAGCACGCCCCCTTACAAAAAATTCAAAAATTGACTTTTCTCAAAAGTACACTTATTTGGCATATTTGGGATGTGCCGAGAGTCCTGATATGTTTTTGGAACGTTTCCCGGCGCTCCTTTGTCCAAAAGTGTTTTTTGACCATTTTTGAAATTTTGAAAAAAAGCGTAAGCACCCCCCCTTACAAAAAATTCAAAAATTGACTTTTCTCAAAAGTACACATTTTTGGCATATTTGGGCTGTGCTGAGAGTCCTGACATGTTTTTAGAATGTTTCCCGGCGCTCCTAGGCCCAAAAGTGTTTTTTGACCGTTTTTGAAATTTTGAAAAATTGCGTAAGCACCCCCCCTTACAAAAAAGTCAAAAATTGAATTTTCTCAAAAGTAAACTTTTATGGGATATTTGGGCTGTGCCGAGAGTCCTGACATGTTTTTGGAACGTTTCCCGGTGCTCCTTGGCCCAAAAGTATTTTTTGACCGTTTTTGAAATTTTGAAAAAATGCGTAAGCACCCCCCCTTACAAAAAATTCAAAAATTGACTTTTCTCAAAAGTACACTTTTTTGGCATATTTGGGCTCTGCCGAGAGTCCTGACATGTTTTTAGAATGTTTCCCGGCGCTCCTAGGCCCAAAAGTGTTTTTTGACCGTTTTTGAAATTTTAAAAAATTGCATAAGCACCCCCCATTACAAAAAAGTACACTTTTTTGGGATATTTGGGCTCTGCCGAGAGTCCTGACATGTTTTTGGAACGTTTCCCGGCGCTCCTTGGCCCAAAAGTGTTTTTTGACCATTTTTGAAATTTTGAAAAAATGCGTTAGAACCCCTTCTTACAAAAAATTCAAAAATTGACTTTTCTCAAATGTACAATTTTTTGGCATATTTGGACTGTGCCGAGAGTCCTGACATGTTTTTAGAACGTTTCCCGGCGCTCCTAGGCCCAAAAGTGTTTTTTGACCATTTTTGAAATTTTGAAAAATTGCGTAAGCACCCCCTCTTACAAAAAAGTCAAAAATTGACTTTTCTAAAAAGTCAACTTTTTTGGCATATTTGGGCTCTGCCGAGAGTCCTGACATATTTTTGGAACGTTTCCCGGCGCTCCTTGGCCCAAAAGTATTTTTTGACCGTTTTTGAAATTTTGAAAAAATGCGTAAGCACCCCCCCTTACAAAAAAGTCAAAAATTGACTTTTCTCAAAAGTACACTTTTTTGGGATATGTGGGCTCTGCCGAGAGTCCTGACATGTTTTTGGAACGTTTCCCGGCGCTCCTTGGCCCAAAAGTGTTTTTTGACCATTTTTGAAATTTTGAAAAATTGCGTAAGCACGCCCTTTTACAAAAAATTCAAAAATTGACTTTTCTCAAAAGTACACTTATTTGGCATATTTGGGATGTGCCGAGAGTCCTGATATGTTTTTGGAACGTTTCCCGGCGCTCCTTTGTCCAAAAGTGTTTTTTGACCATTTTTGAAATTTTGAAAAAAAGCGTAAGCACCCCCCCTTACAAAAAATTCAAAAATTGACTTTTCTCAAAAGTACACATTTTTGGCATATTTGGGCTGTGCCGAGAGTCCTGACATGTTTTTAGAATGTTTCCCGGCGCTCCTAGGCCCAAAAGTGTTTTTTGACCGTTTTTGAAATTTTGAAAAATTGCGTAAGCACCCCCCCTTACAAAAAAGTCAAAAATTGACTTTTCTAAAAAGTCAACTTTTTTGGCATATTTGGGCTCTGCCGAGAGTCCTGACATGTTTTTGGAACGTTTCCTGGCGCTCCTTGGCCCAAAAGTATTTTTTGACCGTTTTTGAAATTTTGAAAAAATGCGTAAGCACACCCCCTTACAAAAAATTCAAAAATTGACTTTTCTCAAAAGTACACTTTTTTGGCATATTTGGGCTGTGCCGAGAGTCCTGACATGTTTTTAGAATGTTTCCCTGCGCTCCTAGGCCCAAAAGTGTTTTTTGACCGTTTTTGAAATTTTGAAAAATTGCGTAAGCACCCCCCCTTACAAAAAAGTCAAAAATTGAATTTTCTCAAAAGTAAACTTTTTTGGGATATGTGGGCTGTGCCGAGAGTCCTGACATGTTTTTGGAACGTTTCCCGGCGCTCCTTAGCCCAAAAGTATTTTTTGACCGTTTTTGAAATTTTGAAAAAATGCGTAAGCACCCCCCCCTTACAAAAAAGTCAAAAATTGACTTTTCTAAAAAGTCAACTTTTTTGGCATATTTGGGCTCTGCCGAGAGTCCTGACGTGTTTTTGGAACGTTTCCCGGCGCTCCTTGGCCCAAAAGTATTTTTTGACCGTTTTTGAAATTTTGAAAAAATGCGAAAGCACCCCCCCTTACAAAAAAGTCAAAAATTGACTTTTCTCAAAAGTACACTTTTTTGGGATATTTGGGCTCTGCCGAGAGTCCTGACATGTTTTTGGAACGTTTCCCGGCGCTCCTTGGCCAAAAAGTGTTTTTTGACCATTTTTGAAATTTTGAAAAAATGCGTAAGCACCCCCCCCTTACAAAAAATTCAAAAATTGACTTTTCTCAAAAGTACACTTTTTTGGCATATTTGGGCTGTGCCGAGAGTCCTGACATGTTTTTAGAATGTTTCCCGGCGCTCCTAGGCCCAAAAGTGTTTTTTGACCGTTTTTGAAATTTTGAAAAATTGCATAAGCACCCCCTTCTTACAAAAAAGTCAAAAATTGAATTTTCTCAAAAGTAAACTTTTATGGGATATTTGAGCTGTGCCGAGAGTCCTGACATGTTTTTGGAACGTTTCCCGGCGCTCCTTGGCCCAAAAGTATTTTTTGACCGTTTTTGAAATTTTAAAAAATTGCATAAGCACCCCCCATTACAAAAAAGTCAACTTTTTTGGCATATTTGGGCCCTGCCGAGAGTCCTGACATGTTTTTGGAACGTTTCCCGGCGCTCCTTGGCCCAAAAGTATTTTCTGACCGTTTTAGAAATTTTGAAAAAATGCGTAAGCACCCCCCCTTACAAAAAAGTCAAAAATTGGCTTTTCTCAAAAGTACACTTTTTTGGGATATTTGGGCTCTGCCGAGAGTCCTGACATGTTTTTGGAACGTTTCCCGGCGCTCCTTGGCCCAAAAGTGTTTTTTGACCATTTTTGAAATTTTGAAAAAATCCGTAAGCACCTCCCCTTACAAAAAATTCAAAAATTGACTTTTCTCAAAAGTACACTTTTTTGGCATATTTGGACTGTGCCGAGAGTCCTGACATGTTTTTAGAACGTTTCCCGACGCTCCTTGGCCCAAAAGTGTTTTTTGACCATTTTTGAAATTTTGAAAAAATGCGTAAGCACCCCCCCCTTACAAAAAATTCAAAAATGGACTTTTCTCAAAAGTACACTTTTTTGGCATTTTTGGACTGTGCCAAGAGTCCTGACATGTTTTTAGAACGTTTCCCGGCGCTCCTAGGCCCAAAAGTGTTTTTTGACCATTTTTGAAATTTTGAAAAATTGCGTAAGCACCCCCCCTTACAAAAAAGTCAAAAATTGACTTTTCTAAAAAGTCAAATTTTGAGATATTTGGGCTCTGCCGAGAGTCCTGACATGTTTTTGGAACGTTTCCCGGCGCTCCTTGGCCCAAAAGTGTTTTTTGACCATTTTTGAAATTTTGAAAAATTGCGTAAGCACCCCCCCTTACAAAAAATTCAAAAATTGACTTTTCTCAAAAGTACACTTATTTGGCATATTTGGGATGTGCCGAGAGTCCTGATATGTTTTTGGAACGTTTCCCGGCGCTCCTTTGTCCAAAAGTGTTTTTTGACCATTTTTGAAATTTTGAAAAAAAGCGTAAGCACCCCCCCTTACAAAAAATTCAAAAATTGACTTTTCTCAAAAGTACACTTTTTTGGCATATTTGGGCTGTGCCGAGAGTCCTGACATGTTTTTAGAATGTTTCCCGGCGCTCCTAGGCCCAAAAGTGTTTTTTGACCGTTTTTGAAATTTTAAAAAATTGCATAAGCACCCCCCATTACAAAAAAGTACACTTTTTTGGGATATTTGGGCTCTGCCGAGAGTCCTGACATGTTTTTGGAACGTTTCCCGGCGCTCCTTGGCCCAAAAGTGTTTTTTGACCATTTTTGAAATTTTGAAAAAATGCGTAAGCACCCCCCCTTACAAAAAATTCAAAAATTGACTTTTCTCAAAAGTACACTTTTTTGGCATATTTGGACTGTGCCGAGAGTCCTGACATGTTTTTAGAATGTTTCCCGGCGCTCCTAGGCCCAAAAGTGTTTTTTGACCGTTTTTGAAATTTTGAAAAATTGCGTAAGCGTCCCCCCTTACAATACAGTCAAAAATTGAATTTTCTCAAAAGTAAACTTTTTTGGGATATGTGGGCTGTGCCGAGATTCCTGACATGTTTTTAGAACGTTTCCCGGTGCTCCTTGGCCCAAAAGTATTTTTTGACCGTTTTTGAAATTTTGAAAAATTGCGTAAGCACCCCCCCTTACAAAAAAGTCAAAAATTGACTTTTCTAAAAAGTCAACTTTTTTGGCATATTTGGGCTCTGCCGAGAGTCCTGACATGTTTTTGGAATGTTTCCCGGCGCTCCTTGGCCCAAAAGTATTTTTTGACCGTTTTTTAAATTTTGAAAAAATGCGTAAGCACCCCCCCTTAGAAAAAAGTCAAAAATTGACTTTTCTAAAAAGTCAACTTTTTTGGCATATTTGGGCTCTGCCGAGAGTCCTGACATGTTTTTGGAACGTTTCCCGGCGCTCCTTGGCCCAAAAGTATTTTTTGACCGTTTTTGAAATTTTTAAAAAATGCGTAAGCACCCCCCTTACAAAAAAGTCAAAAATTGACTTTTCTAAAAAGTCAACTTTTTTGGCATATTTGGGCTCTGCCGAGAGTCCTGACATGTTTTTGGAACGTTTCCTGGCGCTCCTTGGCCCAAAAGTATTTTTTGACCGTTTTTGAAATTTTGAAAAAATGCGTAAGCACCCCCCCTTACAAAAAAGTCAAAAATGGACTTTTCTCAAAAGTACACTTTTTTGGGATATTTGGGCTCTGCCGAGAGTCCTGACATGTTTTTGGAACGTTTCCTGGCGCTCCTTGGCCCAAAAGTGTTTTTTGACCATTTTTGAAATTTTGAAAAATTGCGTAAGCACCCCCTCTTACAAAAAAGTCAAAAATTGACTTTTCTAAAAAGTCAACTTTTTTGGCATATTTGGGCTCTGCCGAGAGTCCTGACATGTTTTTGGAACGTTTCCCGGCGCTCCTTAGCCCAAAAGTATTTTTTGACCGTTTTTGAAATTTTGAAAAAATGCGTAAGCACCCCCCCCCTTACAAAAAAGTCAAAAATTGACTTTTCTAAAAAGTCAACTTTTTTGGCATATTTGGACTCTGCCGAGAGTCCTGACATGTTTTTGGAACGTTTCCCGGCGCTCCTTGGCCCAAAAGTATTTTTTGACCGTTTTTGAAATTTTGAAAAAATGCGTAAGCACCCCCCCTTACAAAAAAGTCAAAAATTGACTTTTCTCAAAAGTACACTTTTTTGGGATATTTGGGCTCTGCCGAGAGTCCTGACATGTTTTTGGAACGTTTCCCGGCGCTCCTTGGCCAAAAAGTGTTTTTTGACCATTTTTGAAATTTTGAAAAAATGCGTAAGCACCCCCCCTTACAAAAAATTCAAAAATTGACTTTTCTCAAAAGTACACTTTTTTGGCATATTTGGGCTGTGCCGAGAGTCCTGACATGTTTTTAGAATGTTTTCCGGCGCTCCTAGGCCCAAAAGTGTTTTTTGACCGTTTTTGAAATTTTGAAAAATTGCATAAGCACCCGCCCTTACAAAAAAGTCAAAAATTGAATTTTCTCAAAAGTAAACTTTTATGGGATATTTGAGCTGTGCCGAGAGTCCTGACATGTTTTTGGAACGTTTCCCGGCGCTCCTTGGCCCAAAAGTATTTTTTGACCGTTTTTGAAATTTTGAAAAAATGCGTAAGCACCCCCCCTTACAAAAAATTCAAAAATGGACTTTTCTCAAAAGTACACTTTTTTGGGATATTTGGGCTCTGCCGAGAGTCCTGACATGTTTTTGGAACGTTTCCCGGCGCTCCTTGGCCCAAAAGTGTTTTTTGACCATTTTTGAAATTTTGAAAAAATGCGTAAGCACCCCCCCTTACAAAAAATTCAAAAATGGACTTTTCTCAAAAGTACACTTTTTTGGCATATTTGGACTGTGCCGAGAGTCCTGACATGTTTTTAGAATGTTTCCCGTAGCTCCTA
Source organism: Corythoichthys intestinalis (assembly GCF_030265065.1). NCBI lineage: Eukaryota > Metazoa > Chordata > Actinopteri > Syngnathiformes > Syngnathidae > Corythoichthys > Corythoichthys intestinalis. The sequence continues at coordinate 28,489,856 of NC_080412.1, forward strand.
GGCCCAAAAGTGTTTTTTGACCGTTTTTGAAATTTTGAAAAATTGCATAAGCACCCCCCCTTACAAAAAAGTCAAAAATTGAATTTTCTCAAAAGTAAACTTTTTTCGCATATTTGGGCTGTGCCGAGAGTCCTGACATGTTTTTGGAACGTTTCCCGGCGCTCCTTGGCCCAAAAGTATTTTTTGACCGTTTTTGAAATTTTGAAAAAATGCGTAAGCACCCCCCCTTACAAAAAATTCAAAAATGGACTTTTCTCAAAAGTACACTTTTTTGGGATATTTGGGCTCTGCCGAGAGTCCTGACATGTTTTTGGAACGTTTCCCGGCGCTCCTTGGCCCAAAAGTGTTTTTTGACCATTTTTGAAATTTTGAAAAAATGCGTAAGCACCCCCCCTTACAAAAAATTCAAAAATGGACTTTTCTCAAAAGTACACTTTTTTGGCATATTTGGACTGTGCCGAGAGTCCTGACATGTTTTTAGAATGTTTCCCGTAGCTCCTAGGCCCAAAAGTGTTTTTTGACCGTTTTTGAAATTTTGAAAAATTGCATAAGCACCCCCCCTTACAAAAAAGTCAAAAATTGAATTTTCTCAAAAGTAAACTTTTTTCGCATATTTGGGCTGTGCCGAGAGTCCTGACATGTTTTTGGAACGTTTCCCGGCGCTCCTTGGCCCAAAAGTATTTTTTGACCGTTTTTGAAATTTTGAAAAAATGCGTAAGCACCCCCCCTTACAAAAAATTCAAAAATGGACTTTTCTCAAAAGTACACTTTTTTGGCATATTTGGACTGTGCCGAGAGTCCTGACATGTTTTTAGAATGTTTCCCGTAGCTCCTAGGCCCAAAAGTGTTTTTTGACCGTTTTTGAAATTTTGAAAAATTGCATAAGCACCCCCCCTTACAAAAAAGTCAAAAATTGAATTTTCTCAAAAGTAAACTTTTTTCGCATATTTGGGCTGTGCCGAGAGTCCTGACATGTTTTTGGAACGTTTCCCGGCGCTCCTTGGCCCAAAAGTATTTTTTGACCGTTTTTGAAATTTTGAAAAAATGCGTAAGCACCCCCCCTTACAAAAAATTCAAAAATGGACTTTTCTCAAAAGTACACTTTTTTGGGATATTTGGGCTCTGCCGAGAGTCCTGACATGTTTTTGGAACGTTTCCCGGCGCTCCTTGGCCCAAAAGTGTTTTTTGACCATTTTTGAAATTTTGAAAAAATGCGTAAGCACCCCCCTTACAAAAAATTCAAAAATGGACTTTTCTCAAAACTACACTTTTTTGGCATATTTGGACTGTGCCGAGAGTCCTGACATGTTTTTAGAATGTTTCCCGGAGCTCCTAGGCCCAAAAGTGTTTTTTGACCGTTTTTGAAATTTTGAAAAATTGCATAAGCACCCCCCCTTACAAAAAAGTCAAAAATTGAATTTTCTCAAAAGTAAACTTTTTTCGCATATTTGGGCTGTGCCGAGAGTCCTGACATGTTTTTGGAACGTTTCCCGGCGCTCCTTGGCCCAAAAGTATTTTTTGACCGTTTTTGAAATTTTGAAAAAATGCGTAAGCACCCCCCCTTACAAAAAATTCAAAAATGGACTTTTCTCAAAAGTACACTTTTTTGGGATATTTGGGCTCTGCCGAGAGTCCTGACATGTTTTTGGAACGTTTCCCGGCGCTCCTTGGCCCAAAAGTGTTTTTTGATCATTTTTGAAATTTTGAAAAAATGCGTAAGCACCCCCCCTTACAAAAAAGACAAAAATTGAATTTTCTCAAAAGTAAACTTTTTTCGCATATTTGGGCTGTGCCGAGAGTCCTGACATGTTTTTGGAACGTTTCCCGGCGCTCCTTGGCCCAAAAGTATTTTTTGACCGTTTTTGAAATTTTGAAAAATTGCGTAAGCACCCCCCCTTACAAAAAAGTCAAAAATGGACTTTTCTCAAAAGTACACTTTTTTGGGATATTTGGGCTGTGCCGAGAGTCCTGACATGTTTTTAGAATGTTTCCCGGCGCTCCTAGGCCCAAAAGTGTTTATTGACCGTTTTTGAAATTTTGAAAAATTGCGTAAGCACCCCCCCCTTACAATACAGTCAAACACTGAATTTTCTCAAAAGTAAACTTTTTTGGGATATGTGGGCTATGCCGACAGTCCTGACATGTTTTTGGAACGTTTCCCGGCGCTCCTTGGCCCAAAAGTATTTTTTGACCGTTTTTGAAATTTTGAAAAAATGCGTAAGCACCCCCCCTTACAAAAAAGTCAAAAATGGACTTTTCTCAAAAGTACACTTTTTTGGCATATTTGGACTGTGCCGAGAGTCCTGACATGTTTTTAGAATGTTTCTCAGCGCTCCTTGGCCCAAAAGTATTTTTTGACCATTTTTGAAATTTTGAAAAAATGCGTAAGCACCCCCCCTTACAAAAAATTCAAAAATGGTCTTTTCTCAAAAGTACACTTTTTTGGGATATTTGGGCTCTGCCGAGAGTCCTGACATGTTTTTGGAACGTTTCCCGGCGCTCCTTGGCCCAAAAGTGTTTTTTGACCATTTTTGAAATTTTGAAAAAATGCGTAAGCACCCCCCCTTACAAAAAATTCAAAAATGGACTTTTCTCAAAAGTACACTTTTTTGGCATATTTGGACTGTGCCGAGAGTCCTGACATGTTTTTAGAATGTTTCCCGGAGCTCCTTGGCCCAAAAGTGTTTTTTGACCGTTTTTGAAATTTTGAAAAATTGCATAAGCACCCCCCCTTACAAAAAAGTCAAAAATTGAATTTTCTCAAAAGTAAACTTTTATGGGATATTTGGGCTGTGCCGAGAGTCCTGACATGTTTTTGGAACGTTTCCCGGCGCTCCTTGGCCCAAAAGTATTTTTTGACCGTTTTTTAAATTTTGAAAAAATGCGTAAGCACCCCCCCCTTACAAAAAAGTCAAAAATTTAATTTTCTAAAAAGTCAACTTTTTAGGCATATTTGGGCTGTGCCGAGAGTCCTGACATGTTTTTGGAACGTTTCCCGGCGCTCCTTGGCCCAAAAGTATTTTTTGATTGTTTTTGAAATTTTGAAAAAATGCGTAAGCACCCCCCCTTACAAAAAATTCAAAAATGGACTTTTCTCAAAAGTACACTTTTTTGGGATATTTGGGCTCTGCCGAGAGTCCTGACATGTTTTTGGAACGTTTCCCGGCGCTCCTTGGCCCAAAAGTGTTTTTTGACCATTTTTGAAATTTTGAAAAAATGCGTAAGCACCCCCCCCTTACAAAAAATTCAAAAATGGACTTTTCACAAAAGTACACTTTTTTGGTATATTTGGACTGTGCCGAGAGTCCTGACATGTTTTTAGAATGTTTCCCGGAGCTCCTAGGCCCAAAAGTGTTTTTTGACCGTTTTTGAAATTTTGAAAAATTGCATAAGCACCCCCCCTTACAAAAAAGTCAAAAATTGAATTTTCTCTAAAGTAAACTTTTATGAGATATTTGGGCTGTGCCGAGAGTCCTGACATGTTTTTGGAACGTTTCCCGGCGCTCCTTGGCCCAAAAGTATTTTTTGACCGTTTTTGAAATTTTGAAAAAATGCGTAAGCACCCCCCCTTACAAAAAAGTCAAAAATTGACTTTTCTCAAAAGTACACTTTTTTGAGATATTTGGGCTCTGCCGAGAGTCCTGACATGTTTTTGGAACGTTTCCCGGCGCTCCTTGACCCAAAAGTGTTTTTTGACCATTTTTGAAATTTTTGAAAAAATGCGTAAGCACCCCTCTTACAATACAGTCAAACATTGAATTTTCTCAAAAGTAAACTTTTTTGGGATATGTGGGCTGTGCCGAGAGTCCTGACATGTTTTTGGAACGTTTCCTGGCGCTCCTTGGCCCAAAAGTATTTTTTGACCGTTTTTGAAATTTTGAAAAAATGCGTAAGCACCCCCCCTTACAAAAGAGTCAAAAATGGACTTTTCTCAAAAGTACACTTTTTTGGGATATTTGGGCTCTGCCGAGAGTCCTGACATAATTTTGGAACGTTTCCCGGCGCTCCTTGGCCCAAAAGTGTTTTTTGACCATTTTTGAAATTTTGAAAAAATGCGTAAGCACCCCCCCCTTACAAAAAATTCATTAATGGACTTTTCTCAAAAATACACTTTTTTGGCATATTTGGGCTCTGCCGAGAGTCCTGACATATTTTTGGAACGTTTCCCGGTGCTCCTTGACCCAAAAGTATTTTTTGACCATTTTTGAAATTTTGAAAAAATGCGTAAGCACCCCCCCTTACAAAAAATTCAAAAATGGTCTTTTCTCAAAAGTACACTTTTTTGGGATATTTGGGCTCTGCCGAGAGTCCTGACATGTTTTTGGAACGTTTCCTGGCGCTCCTTGGCCCAAAAGTGTTTTTTGACCATTTTTGAAATTTTGAAAAAAATGCGTAAGCACCCCCCCTTACAAAAAATTCAAAAATGGACTTTTCTCAAAAGTACACTTTTTTGGCATATTTGGACTGTGCCGAGAGTCCTGACATGTTTTTAGAATGTTTCCCGGAGCTCCTAGGCCCAAAAGTGTTTTTTGCCCGTTTTTGAAATTTTGAAAAATTGCATAAGCACCCCCCCTTACAAAAAAGTCAAAAATTGAATTTTCTCAAAAGTAAACTTTTTTGGCATATTTGGGCTGTGCCGAGAGTCCTGACATGTTTTTGGAACGTTTCCCGGCGCTCCTTGGCCCAAAAGTATTTTTTGACCGTTTTTGAAATTTTGAAAAAATGCGTAAGCACCCCCCCTTACAAAAAAGTCAAAAATGGTTTTTTCTCAAAAGTACACTTTTTTGGGATATTTGGGCTCTGCCGAGAATACTGACATGTTTTTGGAACGTTTCCCGGCGCTCCTTGGCCCAAAAGTGTTTTTTGACCATTTTTGAAATTTTGAAAAAATGCGTAAGCACCCCCCCTTACAAAAAAATTCAAAAATTGACTTTTCTCAAAAGTACACTTTTTTGGCATATTTGGACTGTGCCGAGAGTCCTGACATGTTTTTAGAATGTTTCCCGGCGCTCCTTGGCCCAAAAGTATTTTTTGACCGTTTTTGAAATTTTGAAAAAATGCGTAAGCACCCCCCCTTAAAAAAAATTCAAAAATGGACTTTTCTCAAAAGTACACTTTTTTGGGATATTTGGGCTCTGCCGAGAGTCCTGACATGTTTTTGGAACGTTTCCCGGCGCTCCTTGGCCCAAAAGTGTTTTTTGACCATTTTTGAAATTTTGAAAAATTGCATAAGCACCCCCCCTTACAAAAAAGTCAAAAATTGAATTTTCTCAAAAGTAAACTTTTATGGGATATTTGGGCTGTGCCGAGAGTCCTGACATGTTTTTGGAACGTTTCCCGGCGCTCCTTGGCCCAAAAGTATTTTTTGACCGTTTTTTAAATTTTGAAAAAATGCGTAAGCACCCCCCCTTACAAAAAAGTCAAAAATTGACTTTTCTAAAAAGTCAACTTTTTAGGCATATTTGGGCTGTGCCGAGAGTCCTGACATGTTTTTGGAACGTTTCCCGGCGCTCCTTGGCCCAAAAGTATTTTTTGATTGTTTTTGAAATTTTGAAAAAATGCGTAAGCACCCCCCCTTACAAAAAATTCAAAAATGGACTTTTCTCAAAAGTACACTTTTTTGGGATATTTGGGCTCTGCCGAGAGTCCTGACATGTTTTTGGAACGTTTCCCGGCGCTCCTTGGCCCAAAAGTGTTTTTTGACCATTTTTGAAATTTTGAAAAAATGCGTAAGCACCCCCCCCTTACAAAAAATTCAAAAATGGACTTTTCACAAAAGTACACTTTTTTGGTATATTTGGACTGTGCCGAGAGTCCTGACATGTTTTTAGAATGTTTCCCGGAGCTCCTAGGCCCAAAAGTGTTTTTTGACCGTTTTTGAAATTTTGAAAAATTGCATAAGCACCCCCCCTTACAAAAAAGTCAAAAATTGAATTTTCTCTAAAGTAAACTTTTATGGGATATTTGGGCTGTGCCGAGAGTCCTGACATGTTTTTGGAACGTTTCCCGGCGCTCCTTGGCCCAAAAGTATTTTTTGACCGTTTTTGAAATTTTGAAAAAATGCGTAAGCACCCCCCCTTACAAAAAAGTCAAAAATTGACTTTTCTCAAAAGTACACTTTTTTGAGATATTTGGGCTCTGCCGAGAGTCCTGACATGTTTTTGGAACGTTTCCCGGCGCTCCTTGACCCAAAAGTGTTTTTTGACCATTTTTGAAATTTTTGAAAAAATGCGTAAGCACCCCTCTTACAATACAGTCAAACATTGAATTTTCTCAAAAGTAAACTTTTTTGGGATATGTGGGCTGTGCCGAGAGTCCTGACATGTTTTTGGAACGTTTCCTGGCGCTCTTTGGCCCAAAAGTATTTTTTGACCGTTTTTGAAATTTTGAAAAAATGCGTAAGCACCCCCCCTTACAAAAAATTCATTAATGGTCTTTTCTCAAAAATACACTTTTTTGGCATATTTGGGCTCTGCCGAGAGTCCTGACATATTTTTGGAACGTTTCCAGGCGCTCCTTGACCCAAAAGTGTTTTTTGACCATTTTTGAAATTTTTGAAAAAATGCGTAAGCACCCCCCTTACAAAAAATTCAAAAATTGACTTTTCTCAAAAGTACACTTTTTTGGCATATTTGGACTGTGCCGAGAGTCCTGACATGTTTTTAGAATGTTTCCCGGCGCTCCTAGGCCCAAAAGTGTTTTTTGACCGTTTTTGAAATTTTGAAAAATTGCGTTAGCACCCCCCCCCTTACAAAAAAGTCAAAAATTGAATTTTCTCAAAAGTAAACTTTTTTGGGATATGTGGGCTATGCCGACAGTCCTGACATGTTTTTGGAACGTTTCCCGGCGCTCCTTGGCCCAAAAGTATTTTTTGACTATTTTTGAAATTTTGAAAAAATGCATAAGCACCCCCCCTTACAAAAAAGTCAAAAATTGACTTTTCTCAAAAGTACACTTTTTTGGGATATTTGGGCTCTGCCGAGAGTCCTGACATGTTTTTGGCTGTTTCCCGGCGCTCCTTGGCCCAAAAGTGTTTTTTGACCATTTTTGAAATTTTGAAAAAATGCGTAAGCACCCCCCTTACAAAAAATTCAAAAATGGACTTTTCTCAAAAGTACACTTTTTTGGCATATTTGGACTGTGCCGAGAGTCCTGACATGTTTTTAGAACGTTTCCCGGCGCTCCTAGGCCCAAAAGTGTTTTTTGACCATTTTTGAAATTTTGAAAAATTGCGTAAGCACCCCCCCTTACAAAAAATTCAAAAATTGACTTTTCTCAAAAGTACACTTATTTGGCATATTTGGGATGTGCCGAGAGTCCTGATATGTTTTTGGAACGTTTCCCGGCGCTCCTTTGTCCAAAAGTGTTTTTTGACCATTTTTGAAATTTTGAAAAAATGCGTTAGCACACCCCCTTACAAAAAATTCAAAAATTGACTTTTCTCAAAAGTACACTTTTTTGGCATATTTGGACTGTGCCGAGAGTCCTGACATGTTTTTAGAATGTTTCCCGGCGCTCCTAGGCCCAAAAGTGTTTTTTGACCGTTTTTGAAATTTTGAAAAATTGCGTAAGCACCCCCCCTTACAAAAAAGTCAAAAATTGAATTTTCTCAAAATTAAACTTTTTTGGGATATGAGGGCTATGCCGACAGTCCTGACATGTTTTTGGAACGTTTCCCGGCGCTCCTTGGCCCAAAAGTATTTTTTGACCGTTTTTGAAATTTTGAAAAAATGCATAAGCACCCCCCCTTACAAAAAAGTCAAAAATTGACTTTTCTAAAAAGTCAACTTTTTTGGCATATTTGGGCTCTGCCGAGAGTCCTGACATGTTTTTGGAACGTTTCCCGGCGCTCCTTGGCCCAAAAGTATTTTTTGACCGTTTTTGACATTTTGAAAAAATGCGTAAGCACCCCCCCTTACAAAAAAGTCAAAAATTGACTTTTCTCAAAAGTACATTTTTTTGGGATATTTGGGCTCTGCCGAGAGTCCTGACATGTTTTTGGCACGTTTCCCGGCGCTCCTTGGCCCAAAAGTGTTTTTTGACCATTTTAGAAATTTTGAAAAAATGCGTAAGCACCTCCCCCCTTACAAAAAATTCAAAAATGGACTTTTCTCAAAAGTACACTTTTTTGGCATATTTGGACTGTGCCAAGAGTCCTGGCATGTTTTTAGAACGTTTCCCGGCGCTCCTAGGCCCAAAAGTGTTTTTTGACCATTTTTGAAATTTTGAAAAATTGCGTAAGCACCCCCCCTTACTAAAAGTCAAAAATTGACTTTTCTAAAAAGTCAAATTTTGAGATATTTGGGCTCTGCCGAGAGTCCTGACATGTTTTTGGAAAGTTTCCCGGCGCTCCTTGGCCCAAAAGTATTTTTTGACGGTTTTTGACATTTTGAAAAAATGCGTAAGCACCCTCTCTTACAAAAAAGTCAAAAATTGACTTTTCTCAAAAGTACATTTTTTTGGGATATTTGGGCTCTGCCGAGAGTCCTGACATGTTTTTGGCACGTTTCCCGGCGCTCCTTGGCCCAAAAGTGTTTTTTGACCATTTTAGAAATTTTGAAAAATTGCGTAAGCACGCCCCCTTACAAAAAATTCAAAAATTGACTTTTCTCAAAAGTACACTTATTTGGCATATTTGGGATGTGCCGAGAGTCCTGATATGTTTTTGGAACGTTTCCCGGCGCTCCTTTGTCCAAAAGTGTTTTTTGACCATTTTTGAAATTTTGAAAAAAAGCGTAAGCACCCCCCCTTACAAAAAATTCAAAAATTGACTTTTCTCAAAAGTACACATTTTTGGCATATTTGGGCTGTGCTGAGAGTCCTGACATGTTTTTAGAATGTTTCCCGGCGCTCCTAGGCCCAAAAGTGTTTTTTGACCGTTTTTGAAATTTTGAAAAATTGCGTAAGCACCCCCCCTTACAAAAAAGTCAAAAATTGAATTTTCTCAAAAGTAAACTTTTATGGGATATTTGGGCTGTGCCGAGAGTCCTGACATGTTTTTGGAACGTTTCCCGGTGCTCCTTGGCCCAAAAGTATTTTTTGACCGTTTTTGAAATTTTGAAAAAATGCGTAAGCACCCCCCCTTACAAAAAATTCAAAAATTGACTTTTCTCAAAAGTACACTTTTTTGGCATATTTGGGCTCTGCCGAGAGTCCTGACATGTTTTTAGAATGTTTCCCGGCGCTCCTAGGCCCAAAAGTGTTTTTTGACCGTTTTTGAAATTTTAAAAAATTGCATAAGCACCCCCCATTACAAAAAAGTACACTTTTTTGGGATATTTGGGCTCTGCCGAGAGTCCTGACATGTTTTTGGAACGTTTCCCGGCGCTCCTTGGCCCAAAAGTGTTTTTTGACCATTTTTGAAATTTTGAAAAAATGCGTTAGAACCCCTTCTTACAAAAAATTCAAAAATTGACTTTTCTCAAATGTACAATTTTTTGGCATATTTGGACTGTGCCGAGAGTCCTGACATGTTTTTAGAACGTTTCCCGGCGCTCCTAGGCCCAAAAGTGTTTTTTGACCATTTTTGAAATTTTGAAAAATTGCGTAAGCACCCCCTCTTACAAAAAAGTCAAAAATTGACTTTTCTAAAAAGTCAACTTTTTTGGCATATTTGGGCTCTGCCGAGAGTCCTGACATATTTTTGGAACGTTTCCCGGCGCTCCTTGGCCCAAAAGTATTTTTTGACCGTTTTTGAAATTTTGAAAAAATGCGTAAGCACCCCCCCTTACAAAAAAGTCAAAAATTGACTTTTCTCAAAAGTACACTTTTTTGGGATATGTGGGCTCTGCCGAGAGTCCTGACATGTTTTTGGAACGTTTCCCGGCGCTCCTTGGCCCAAAAGTGTTTTTTGACCATTTTTGAAATTTTGAAAAATTGCGTAAGCACGCCCTTTTACAAAAAATTCAAAAATTGACTTTTCTCAAAAGTACACTTATTTGGCATATTTGGGATGTGCCGAGAGTCCTGATATGTTTTTGGAACGTTTCCCGGCGCTCCTTTGTCCAAAAGTGTTTTTTGACCATTTTTGAAATTTTGAAAAAAAGCGTAAGCACCCCCCCTTACAAAAAATTCAAAAATTGACTTTTCTCAAAAGTACACATTTTTGGCATATTTGGGCTGTGCCGAGAGTCCTGACATGTTTTTAGAATGTTTCCCGGCGCTCCTAGGCCCAAAAGTGTTTTTTGACCGTTTTTGAAATTTTGAAAAATTGCGTAAGCACCCCCCCTTACAAAAAAGTCAAAAATTGACTTTTCTAAAAAGTCAACTTTTTTGGCATATTTGGGCTCTGCCGAGAGTCCTGACATGTTTTTGGAACGTTTCCTGGCGCTCCTTGGCCCAAAAGTATTTTTTGACCGTTTTTGAAATTTTGAAAAAATGCGTAAGCACACCCCCTTACAAAAAATTCAAAAATTGACTTTTCTCAAAAGTACACTTTTTTGGCATATTTGGGCTGTGCCGAGAGTCCTGACATGTTTTTAGAATGTTTCCCTGCGCTCCTAGGCCCAAAAGTGTTTTTTGACCGTTTTTGAAATTTTGAAAAATTGCGTAAGCACCCCCCCTTACAAAAAAGTCAAAAATTGAATTTTCTCAAAAGTAAACTTTTTTGGGATATGTGGGCTGTGCCGAGAGTCCTGACATGTTTTTGGAACGTTTCCCGGCGCTCCTTAGCCCAAAAGTATTTTTTGACCGTTTTTGAAATTTTGAAAAAATGCGTAAGCACCCCCCCCTTACAAAAAAGTCAAAAATTGACTTTTCTAAAAAGTCAACTTTTTTGGCATATTTGGGCTCTGCCGAGAGTCCTGACGTGTTTTTGGAACGTTTCCCGGCGCTCCTTGGCCCAAAAGTATTTTTTGACCGTTTTTGAAATTTTGAAAAAATGCGAAAGCACCCCCCCTTACAAAAAAGTCAAAAATTGACTTTTCTCAAAAGTACACTTTTTTGGGATATTTGGGCTCTGCCGAGAGTCCTGACATGTTTTTGGAACGTTTCCCGGCGCTCCTTGGCCAAAAAGTGTTTTTTGACCATTTTTGAAATTTTGAAAAAATGCGTAAGCACCCCCCCCTTACAAAAAATTCAAAAATTGACTTTTCTCAAAAGTACACTTTTTTGGCATATTTGGGCTGTGCCGAGAGTCCTGACATGTTTTTAGAATGTTTCCCGGCGCTCCTAGGCCCAAAAGTGTTTTTTGACCGTTTTTGAAATTTTGAAAAATTGCATAAGCACCCCCTTCTTACAAAAAAGTCAAAAATTGAATTTTCTCAAAAGTAAACTTTTATGGGATATTTGAGCTGTGCCGAGAGTCCTGACATGTTTTTGGAACGTTTCCCGGCGCTCCTTGGCCCAAAAGTATTTTTTGACCGTTTTTGAAATTTTAAAAAATTGCATAAGCACCCCCCATTACAAAAAAGTCAACTTTTTTGGCATATTTGGGCCCTGCCGAGAGTCCTGACATGTTTTTGGAACGTTTCCCGGCGCTCCTTGGCCCAAAAGTATTTTCTGACCGTTTTAGAAATTTTGAAAAAATGCGTAAGCACCCCCCCTTACAAAAAAGTCAAAAATTGGCTTTTCTCAAAAGTACACTTTTTTGGGATATTTGGGCTCTGCCGAGAGTCCTGACATGTTTTTGGAACGTTTCCCGGCGCTCCTTGGCCCAAAAGTGTTTTTTGACCATTTTTGAAATTTTGAAAAAATCCGTAAGCACCTCCCCTTACAAAAAATTCAAAAATTGACTTTTCTCAAAAGTACACTTTTTTGGCATATTTGGACTGTGCCGAGAGTCCTGACATGTTTTTAGAACGTTTCCCGGCGCTCCTTGGCCCAAAAGTGTTTTTTGACCATTTTTGAAATTTTGAAAAAATGCGTAAGCACCCCCCCCTTACAAAAAATTCAAAAATGGACTTTTCTCAAAAGTACACTTTTTTGGCATTTTTGGACTGTGCCAAGAGTCCTGACATGTTTTTAGAACGTTTCCCGGCGCTCCTAGGCCCAAAAGTGTTTTTTGACCATTTTTGAAATTTTGAAAAATTGCGTAAGCACCCCCCCTTACAAAAAAGTCAAAAATTGACTTTTCTAAAAAGTCAAATTTTGAGATATTTGGGCTCTGCCGAGAGTCCTGACATGTTTTTGGAACGTTTCCCGGCGCTCCTTGGCCCAAAAGTGTTTTTTGACCATTTTTGAAATTTTGAAAAATTGCGTAAGCACCCCCCCTTACAAAAAATTCAAAAATTGACTTTTCTCAAAAGTACACTTATTTGGCATATTTGGGATGTGCCGAGAGTCCTGATATGTTTTTGGAACGTTTCCCGGCGCTCCTTTGTCCAAAAGTGTTTTTTGACCATTTTTGAAATTTTGAAAAAAAGCGTAAGCACCCCCCCTTACAAAAAATTCAAAAATTGACTTTTCTCAAAAGTACACTTTTTTGGCATATTTGGGCTGTGCCGAGAGTCCTGACATGTTTTTAGAATGTTTCCCGGCGCTCCTAGGCCCAAAAGTGTTTTTTGACCGTTTTTGAAATTTTAAAAAATTGCATAAGCACCCCCCATTACAAAAAAGTACACTTTTTTGGGATATTTGGGCTCTGCCGAGAGTCCTGACATGTTTTTGGAACGTTTCCCGGCGCTCCTTGGCCCAAAAGTGTTTTTTGACCATTTTTGAAATTTTGAAAAAATGCGTAAGCACCCCCCCTTACAAAAAATTCAAAAATTGACTTTTCTCAAAAGTACACTTTTTTGGCATATTTGGACTGTGCCGAGAGTCCTGACATGTTTTTAGAATGTTTCCCGGCGCTCCTAGGCCCAAAAGTGTTTTTTGACCGTTTTTGAAATTTTGAAAAATTGCGTAAGCGTCCCCCCTTACAATACAGTCAAAAATTGAATTTTCTCAAAAGTAAACTTTTTTGGGATATGTGGGCTGTGCCGAGATTCCTGACATGTTTTTAGAACGTTTCCCGGTGCTCCTTGGCCCAAAAGTATTTTTTGACCGTTTTTGAAATTTTGAAAAATTGCGTAAGCACCCCCCCTTACAAAAAAGTCAAAAATTGACTTTTCTAAAAAGTCAACTTTTTTGGCATATTTGGGCTCTGCCGAGAGTCCTGACATGTTTTTGGAATGTTTCCCGGCGCTCCTTGGCCCAAAAGTATTTTTTGACCGTTTTTTAAATTTTGAAAAAATGCGTAAGCACCCCCCCTTAGAAAAAAGTCAAAAATTGACTTTTCTAAAAAGTCAACTTTTTTGGCATATTTGGGCTCTGCCGAGAGTCCTGACATGTTTTTGGAACGTTTCCCGGCGCTCCTTGGCCCAAAAGTATTTTTTGACCGTTTTTGAAATTTTTAAAAAATGCGTAAGCACCCCCCTTACAAAAAAGTCAAAAATTGACTTTTCTAAAAAGTCAACTTTTTTGGCATATTTGGGCTCTGCCGAGAGTCCTGACATGTTTTTGGAACGTTTCCTGGCGCTCCTTGGCCCAAAAGTATTTTTTGACCGTTTTTGAAATTTTGAAAAAATGCGTAAGCACCCCCCCTTACAAAAAAGTCAAAAATGGACTTTTCTCAAAAGTACACTTTTTTGGGATATTTGGGCTCTGCCGAGAGTCCTGACATGTTTTTGGAACGTTTCCTGGCGCTCCTTGGCCCAAAAGTGTTTTTTGACCATTTTTGAAATTTTGAAAAATTGCGTAAGCACCCCCTCTTACAAAAAAGTCAAAAATTGACTTTTCTAAAAAGTCAACTTTTTTGGCATATTTGGGCTCTGCCGAGAGTCCTGACATGTTTTTGGAACGTTTCCCGGCGCTCCTTAGCCCAAAAGTATTTTTTGACCGTTTTTGAAATTTTGAAAAAATGCGTAAGCACCCCCCCCCTTACAAAAAAGTCAAAAATTGACTTTTCTAAAAAGTCAACTTTTTTGGCATATTTGGACTCTGCCGAGAGTCCTGACATGTTTTTGGAACGTTTCCCGGCGCTCCTTGGCCCAAAAGTATTTTTTGACCGTTTTTGAAATTTTGAAAAAATGCGTAAGCACCCCCCCTTACAAAAAAGTCAAAAATTGACTTTTCTCAAAAGTACACTTTTTTGGGATATTTGGGCTCTGCCGAGAGTCCTGACATGTTTTTGGAACGTTTCCCGGCGCTCCTTGGCCAAAAAGTGTTTTTTGACCATTTTTGAAATTTTGAAAAAATGCGTAAGCACCCCCCCTTACAAAAAATTCAAAAATTGACTTTTCTCAAAAGTACACTTTTTTGGCATATTTGGGCTGTGCCGAGAGTCCTGACATGTTTTTAGAATGTTTTCCGGCGCTCCTAGGCCCAAAAGTGTTTTTTGACCGTTTTTGAAATTTTGAAAAATTGCATAAGCACCCGCCCTTACAAAAAAGTCAAAAATTGAATTTTCTCAAAAGTAAACTTTTATGGGATATTTGAGCTGTGCCGAGAGTCCTGACATGTTTTTGGAACGTTTCCCGGCGCTCCTTGGCCCAAAAGTATTTTTTGACCGTTTTTGAAATTTTAAAAAATTGCATAAGCACCTCCCATTACAAAAAAGTCAACTTTTTTGGCATATTTGGGCTCTGCCGAGAGTCCTGACATGTTTTTGGAACGTTTCCCGGCGCTCCTTGGCCCAAAAGTATTTTTTGACCGTTTTAGAAATTTTGAAAAAATGCGTAAGCACCCCCCCTTACAAAAAAGTCAAAAATTGGCTTTTCTCAAAAGTACACTTTTTTGGGATATTTGGGCTCTGCCGAGAGTCCTGACATGTTTTTGGAACGTTTCCCGGCGCTCCTTGGCCCAAAAGTGTTTTTTGACCATTTTTGAAATTTTGAAAAAATCCGTAAGCACCTCCCCTTACAAAAAATTCAAAAATTGACTTTTCTCAAAAGTACACTTTTTTGGCATATTTGGACTGTGCCGAGAGTCCTGACATGTTTTTAGAACGTTTCCCGGCGCTCCTTGGCCCAAAAGTGTTTTTTGACCATTTTTGAAATTTTGAAAAAATGCGTAAGCACCCCCCCCCTTACAAAAAATTCAAAAATGGACTTTTCTCAAAAGTACACTTTTTTGGCATTTTTGGACTGTGCCAAGAGTCCTGACATGTTTTTAGAACGTTTCCCGGCGCTCCTAGGCCCAAAAGTGTTTTTTGACCATTTTTGAAATTTTGAAAAATTGCGTAAGCACCCCCCCTTACAAAAAAGTCAAAAATTGACTTTTCTAAAAAGTCAAATTTTGAGATATTTGGGCTCTGCCGAGACTCCTGACATGTTTTTGGAACGTTTCCCGGCGCTCCTTGGCCCAAAAGTGTTTTTTGACCATTTTTGAAATTTTGAAAAATTGCGTAAGCACCCCCCCTTACAAAAAATTCAAAAATTGACTTTTCTCAAAAGTACACTTATTTGGCATATTTGGGATGTGCCGAGAGTCCTGATATGTTTTTGGAACGTTTCCCGGCGCTCCTTTGTCCAAAAGTGTTTTTTGACCATTTTTGAAATTTTGAAAAAAAGCGTAAGCACCCCCCCTTACAAAAAATTCAAAAATTGACTTTTCTCAAAAGTACA
Source organism: Corythoichthys intestinalis (assembly GCF_030265065.1). NCBI lineage: Eukaryota > Metazoa > Chordata > Actinopteri > Syngnathiformes > Syngnathidae > Corythoichthys > Corythoichthys intestinalis. The sequence goes on from NC_080412.1 coordinate 28,505,398, forward strand.
CTTTTTTGGCATATTTGGGCTGTGCCGAGAGTCCTGACATGTTTTTAGAATGTTTCCCGGCGCTCCTAGGCCCAAAAGTGTTTTTTGACCGTTTTTGAAATTTTAAAAAATTGCATAAGCACCCCCCATTACAAAAAAGTACACTTTTTTGGGATATTTGGGCTCTGCCGAGAGTCCTGACATGTTTTTGGAACGTTTCCCGGCGCTCCTTGGCCCAAAAGTGTTTTTTGACCATTTTTGAAATTTTGAAAAAATGCGTAAGCACCCCCCCTTACAAAAAATTCAAAAATTGACTTTTCTCAAAAGTACACTTTTTTGGCATATTTGGACTGTGCCGAGAGTCCTGACATGTTTTTAGAATGTTTCCCGGCGCTCCTAGGCCCAAAAGTGTTTTTTGACCGTTTTTGAAATTTTGAAAAATTGCGTAAGCACCCCCCCTTACAATACAGTCAAAAATTGAATTTTCTCAAAAGTAAACTTTTTTGGGATATGTGGGCTGTGCCGAGATTCCTGACATGTTTTTAGAACGTTTCCCGGTGCTCCTTGGCCCAAAAGTATTTTTTGACCGTTTTTGAAATTTTGAAAAAATGCGTAAGCACCCCCCCTTACAAAAAAGTCAAAAATTGACTTTTCTAAAAAGTCAACTTTTTTGGCATATTTGGGCTCTGCCGAGAGTCCTGACATGTTTTTGGAATGTTTCCCGGCGCTCCTTGGCCCAAAAGTATTTTTTGACCGTTTTTGAAATTTTGAAAAAATGCGTAAGCACCCCCCCTTAGAAAAAAGTCAAAAATTGACTTTTCTAAAAAGTCAACTTTTTTGGCATATTTGGGCTCTGCCGAGAGTCCTGACATGTTTTTGGAACGTTTCCCAGCGCTCCTTGGCCCAAAAGTATTTTTTGACCGTTTTTGAAATTTTTAAAAAATGCGTAAGCACCCCCCTTACAAAAAAGTCAAAAATTGACTTTTCTAAAAAGTCAACTTTTTTGGCATATTTGGGCTCTGCCGAGAGTCCTGACATGTTTTTGGAACGTTTCCTGGCGCTCCTTGGCCCAAAAGTATTTTTTGACCGTTTTTGAAATTTTGAAAAAATGCGTAAGCACCCCCCCTTACAAAAAAGTCAAAAATGGACTTTTCTCAAAAGTACACTTTTTTGGGATATTTGGGCTCTGCCGAGAGTCCTGACATGTTTTTGGAACGTTTCCTGGCGCTCCTTGGCCCAAAAGTGTTTTTTGACCATTTTTGAAATTTTGAAAAATTGCGTAAGCACCCCCTCTTACAAAAAAGTCAAAAATTGACTTTTCTAAAAAGTCAACTTTTTTGGCATATTTGGGCTCTGCCGAGAGTCCTGACATGTTTTTGGAACGTTTCCTGGCGCTCCTTGGCCCAAAAGTGTTTTTTGACCATTTTTGAAATTTTGAAAAAATGCGTAAGCACCCCCCCCCCCCCCCCCTTACAAAAAGTCAAAAATTGACTTTTCTCAAAAGTACACTTTTTTGGGATATTTGGGCTCTGCCGAGAGTCCTGACATGTTTTTGGAACGTTTCCTGGCGCTCCTTGGCCCAAAAGTGTTTTTTGACCATTTTTGAAATTTTGAAAAATTGCGTAAGCACCCCCTCTTACAAAAAAGTCAAAAATTGACTTTTCTAAAAAGTCAACTTTTTTGGCATATTTGGGCTGTGCCGAGAGTCCTGACATATTTTTGGAACGTTTCCCGGCGCTCCTTGGCCCAAAAGTATTTTTTGACCGTTTTTGAAATTTTGAAAAAATGCGTAAGCACCCCCCCTTACAAAAAAGTCAAAAATTGACTTTTCTCAAAAGTACACTTTTTTGGGATATGTGGGCTCTGCCGAGAGTCCTGACATGTTTTTGGAACGTTTCCCGGCGCTCCTTGGCCCAAAAGTATTTTTTGACCGTTTTTGAAATTTTGAAAAAATGCATAAGCACACCCCCTTACAAAAAATTCAAAAATTGACTTTTCTCAAAAGTACACTTTTTTGGCATATTTGGGCTGTGCCGAGAGTCCTGACATGTTTTTAGAATGTTTCCCGGCGCTCCTAGGCCCAAAAGTGTTTTTTGACCATTTTTGAAATTTTGAAAAATTGCGTAGGCACCCCCCCTTACAAAAAAGTCAAAAATTGACTTTTCTAAAAAGTCAACTTTTTTGGCATATTTGGGCTCTGCCGAGAGTCCTGACATGTTTTTGGAATGTTTCCCGGCGCTCCTTGGCCCAAAAGTATTTTTTGACCGTTTTTGAAATTTTGAAAAAATGCGTAAGCACCCCCCCTTACAAAAAAGTCAAAAATTGACTTTTCTCAAAAGTACACTTTTTTGAGATATTTGGGCTCTGCCGAGAGTCCTGACATGTTTTTGGAACATTTCCCGGCGCTCCTTGACCCAAAAGTGTTTTTTGACCATTTTTGAAATTTTGAAAAAATGCGTAAGCACCCCCCCTTACAAAAAATTCAAAAATTGACTTTTCTCAAAAGTACACTTTTTTGGCATATTTGGACTGTGCCGAGAGTCCTGACATGTTTTTAGAATGTTTCCCGGCGCTCCTAGGCCCAAAAGTGTTTTTTGACCGTTTATGAAATTTTGAAAAATTGCGTAAGCACCCCCCCTTACAATACAGTCAAAAATTGAATTTTCTCAAAAGTAAACTTTTTTGGGATATGTGGGCTGTGCCGAGATTCCTGACATGTTTTTAGAACGTTTCCCGGTGCTCCTTGGCCCAAAAGTATTTTTTGACCGTTTTTGAAATTTTGAAAAAATGCGTAAGCACCCCCCCTTACAAAAAAGTCAAAAATTGACTTTTCTAAAAAGTCAACTTTTTTGGCATATTTGGGCTCTGCCGAGAGTCCTGACATGTTTTTGGAACGTTTCCTGGCGCTCCTTGGCCCAAAAGTATTTTTTGACCGTTTTTGAAATTTTGAAAAAATGCGTAAGCACCCCCCCTTACAAAAAAGTCAAAAATGGACTTTTCTCAAAAGTACACTTTTTTGGGATATTTGGGCTCTGCCGAGAGTCCTGACATGTTTTTGGAACGTTTCCCGGCGCTCCTTGGCCCAAAAGTGTTTTTTGACCATTTTTGAAATTTTGAAAAAATGCGTAAGCACCCCCCCTTACAAAAAAGTCAAAAATTGACTTTTCTCAAAAGTGCACTTTTTTGGGATATTTGGGCTCTGCCGAGAGTCCTGACATGTTTTTGGAACGTTTCCCGGCGCTCCTTGACCCAAAAGTGTTTTTTGACCATTTTTGAAATTTTGAAAAAATGCGTAAGCACCCCCCCTTACAAAAAATTCAAAAATTGACTTTTCTCAAAAGTACACTTTTTTGGCATATTTGGACTGTGCCGAGAGTCCTGACATGTTTTTAGAATGTTTCCCGGCGCTCCTAGGCCCAAAAGTGTTTTTTGACCGTTTTTGAAATTTTGAAAAATTGCGTAAGCACCCCCCCTTACAATACAGTCAAAAATTGAATTTTCTCAAAAGTAAACTTTTTTGGGATATGTGGGCTGTGCCGAGATTCCTGACATGTTTTTAGAACGTTTCCCGGTGCTCCTTGGCCCAAAAGTATTTTTTGACCGTTTTTGAAATTTTGAAAAAATGCGTAAGCACCCCCCCTTACAAAAAATTCAAAAATTGACTTTTCTCAAAAGTACACTTTTTTGGCATATTTGGGCTGTGCCGAGAGTCCTGACATGTTTTTAGAATGTTTCCCGGCGCTCCTAGGCCCAAAAGTGTTTTTTGACCGTTTTTGAAATTTTGAAAAATTGCATAAGCACCCCCCCTTACAAAAAAGTCAAAAATTGAATTTTCTCAAAAGTAAACTTTTATGGGATATTTGAGCTGTGCCGAGAGTCCTGACATGTTTTTGGAACGTTTCCCGGCGCTCCTTGGCCCAAAAGTATTTTTTGACCGTTTTTGAAATTTTAAAAAATTGCATAAGCACCCCCCATTACAAAAAAGTCAACTTTTTTGGCATATTTGGGCTCTGCCGAGAGTCCTGACATGTTTTTGGAACGTTTCCCGGCGCTCCTTGGCCCAAAAGTATTTTTTGACCGTTTTAGAAATTTTGAAAAAATGCGTAAGCACCCCCCCTTACAAAAAAGTCAAAAATTGGCTTTTCTCAAAAGTACACTTTTTTGGGATATTTGGGCTCTGCCGAGAGTCCTGACATGTTTTTGAAACGTTTCCCGGCGCTCCTTGGCCCAAAAGTGTTTTTTGACCATTTTTGAAATTTTGAAAAAATCCGTAAGCACCTCCCCTTACAAAAAATTCAAAAATTGACTTTTCTCAAAACTACACTTTTTTGGCATATTTGGACTGTGCCGAGAGTCCTGACATGTTTTTAGAACGTTTCCCGGCGCTCCTTGGCCCAAAAGTGTTTTTTGACCATTTTTGAAATTTTGAAAAAATGCGTAAGCACCCCCCCCTTACAAAAAATTCAAAAATGGACTTTTCTCAAAAGTACACTTTTTTGGCATTTTTGGACTGTGCCAAGAGTCCTGACATGTTTTTAGAACGTTTCCCGGCGCTCCTAGGCCCAAAAGTGTTTTTTGACCATTTTTGAAATTTTGAAAAATTGCGTAAGCACCCCCCCTTACAAAAAAGTCAAAAATTGAGTTTTCTAAAAAGTCAAATTTTGAGATATTTGGGCTCTGCCGAGAGTCCTGACATGTTTTTGGAACGTTTCCCGGCGCTCCTTTGTCCAAAAGTGTTTTTTGACCATTTTTGAAATTTTGAAAAAAAGCGTAAGCACCCCCCCTTACAAAAAATTCAAAAATTGACTTTTCTCAAAAGTACACTTTTTTGGCATATTTGGGCTGTGCCGAGAGTCCTGACATGTTTTTAGAATGTTTCCCGGCGCTCCTAGGCCCAAAAGTGTTTTTTGACCGTTTTTGAAATTTTAAAAAATTGCATAAGCACCCCCCATTACAAAAAAGTACACTTTTTTGGGATATTTGGGCTCTGCCGAGAGTCCTGACATGTTTTTGGAACGTTTCCCGGCGCTCCTTGGCCCAAAAGTGTTTTTTGACCATTTTTGAAATTTTGAAAAAATGCGTTAGAACCCCTTCTTACAAAAAATTCAAAAATTGACTTTTCTCAAATGTACAATTTTTTGGCATATTTGGACTGTGCCGAGAGTCCTGACATGTTTTTAGAACGTTTCCCGGCGCTCCTAGGCCCAAAAGTGTTTTTTGACCATTTTTGAAATTTTGAAAAATTGCGTAAGCACCCCCTCTTACAAAAAAGTCAAAAATTGACTTTTCTAAAAAGTCAACTTTTTTGGCATATTTGGGCTCTGCCGAGAGTCCTGACATATTTTTGGAACGTTTCCCGGCGCTCCTTGGCCCAAAAGTATTTTTTGACCGTTTTTGAAATTTTGAAAAAATGCGTAAGCACCCCCCCTTACAAAAAAGTCAAAAATTGACTTTTCTCAAAAGTACACTTTTTTGGGATATGTGGGCTCTGCCGAGAGTCCTGACATGTTTTTGGAACGTTTCCCGGCGCTCCTTGGCCCAAAAGTGTTTTTTGACCATTTTTGAAATTTTGAAAAATTGCGTAAGCACGCCCCCTTACAAAAAATTCAAAAATTGACTTTTCTCAAAAGTACACTTATTTGGCATATTTGGGATGTGCCGAGAGTCCTGATATGTTTTTGGAACGTTTCCCGGCGCTCCTTTGTCCAAAAGTGTTTTTTGACCATTTTTGAAATTTTGAAAAAAAGCGTAAGCACCCCCCCTTACAAAAAATTCAAAAATTGACTTTTCTCAAAAGTACACATTTTTGGCATATTTGGGCTGTGCCGAGAGTCCTGACATGTTTTTAGAATGTTTCCCGGCGCTCCTAGGCCCAAAAGTGTTTTTTGACCGTTTTTGAAATTTTGAAAAATTGCGTAAGCACCCCCCCTTACAAAAAAGTCAAAAATTGAATTTTCTCAAAAGTAAACTTTTATGGGATATTTGGGCTGTGCCGAGAGTCCTGACATGTTTTTGGAACGTTTCCCGGCGCTCCTTGGCCCAAAAGTATTTTTTGACCGTTTTTGAAATTTTGAAAAAATGCGTAAGCACCCCCCCTTACAAAAAAAGTCAAAAATTGACTTTTCTAAAAAGTCAACTTTTTTGGCATATTTGGGCTCTGCCGAGAGTCCTGACATGTTTTTGGAACGTTTCCCGGCGCTCCTTGGCCCAAAAGTATTTTTTGACCGTTTTTGAAATTTTGAAAAAATGCGTAAGCACACCCCCTTACAAAAAATTCAAAAATTGACTTTTCTCAAAAGTACACTTTTTTGGGATATTTGGGCTCTGCCGAGAGTCCTGACATGTTTTTGGAACGTTTCCCGGCGCTCCTTGGCCAAAAAGTGTTTTTTGACCATTTTTGAAATTTTGAAAAAATGCGTAAGCACCCCCCCTTACAAAAAATTCAAAAATTGACTTTTCTCAAAAGTACACTTTTTTGGCATATTTGGGCTGTGCCGAGAGTCCTGACATGTTTTTAGAATGTTTCCCGGCGCTCCTAGGCCCAAAAGTGTTTTTTGACCGTTTTTGAAATTTTGAAAAATTGCATAAGCACCCCCCCCTTACAAAAAAGTCAAAAATTGAATTTTCTCAAAAGTAAACTTTTATGGGATATTTGAGCTGTGCCGAGAGTCCTGACATGTTTTTGGAACGTTTCCTGGCGCTCCTTGGCCCAAAAGTATTTTTTGACCGTTTTTGAAATTTTGAAAAAATGCGTAAGCACACCCCCTTACAAAAAATTCAAAAATTGACTTTTCTCAAAAGTACACTTTTTTGGCATATTTGGGCTGTGCCGAGAGTCCTGACATGTTTTTAGAATGTTTCCCGGCGCTCCTAGGCCCAAAAGTGTTTTTTGACCGTTTTTGAAATTTTGAAAAATTGCGTAAGCACCCCCCCTTACAAAAAAGTCAAAAATTGACTTTTCTAAAAAGTCAACTTTTTTGGCATATTTGGGCTCTGCCGAGAGTCCTGACATGTTTTTGGAATGTTTCCCGGCGCTCCTTGGCCCAAAAGTATTTTTTGACCGTTTTTGAAATTTTGAAAAAATGCGTAAGCACCCCCCCTTAGAAAAAAGTCAAAAATTGACTTTTCTAAAAAGTCAACTTTTTTGGCATATTTGGGCTCTGCCGAGAGTCCTGACATGTTTTTGGAACGTTTCCCGGCGCTCCTTGGCCCAAAAGTATTTTTTGACCGTTTTTGAAATTTTTAAAAAATGCGTAAGCACCCCCCTTACAAAAAAGTCAAAAATTGACTTTTCTAAAAAGTCAACTTTTTTGGCATATTTGGGCTGTGCCGAGAGTCCTGACATGTTTTTAGAATGTTTCCCGGCGCTCCTAGGCCCAAAAGTGTTTTTTGACCGTTTTTGAAATTTTAAAAAATTGCATAAGCACCCCCCATTACAAAAAAGTACACTTTTTTGGGATATTTGGGCTCTGCCGAGAGTCCTGACATGTTTTTGGAACGTTTCCCGGCGCTCCTTGGCCCAAAAGTGTTTTTTGACCATTTTTGAAATTTTGAAAAAATGCGTTAGAACCCCTTCTTACAAAAAATTCAAAAATTGACTTTTCTCAAATGTACAATTTTTTGGCATATTTGGACTGTGCCGAGAGTCCTGACATGTTTTTAGAACGTTTCCCGGCGCTCCTAGGCCCAAAAGTGTTTTTTGACCATTTTTGAAATTTTGAAAAATTGCGTAAGCACCCCCTCTTACAAAAAAGTCAAAAATTGACTTTTCTAAAAAGTCAACTTTTTTGGCATATTTGGGCTCTGCCGAGAGTCCTGACATATTTTTGGAACGTTTCCCGGCGCTCCTTGGCCCAAAAGTATTTTTTGACCGTTTTTGAAATTTTGAAAAAATGCGTAAGCACCCCCCCTTACAAAAAAGTCAAAAATTGACTTTTCTCAAAAGTACACTTTTTTGGGATATGTGGGCTCTGCCGAGAGTCCTGACATGTTTTTGGAACGTTTCCCGGCGCTCCTTGGCCCAAAAGTGTTTTTTGACCATTTTTGAAATTTTGAAAAATTGCGTAAGCACGCCCCCTTACAAAAAATTCAAAAATTGACTTTTCTCAAAAGTACACTTATTTGGCATATTTGGGATGTGCCGAGAGTCCTGATATGTTTTTGGAACGTTTCCCGGCGCTCCTTTGTCCAAAAGTGTTTTTTGACCATTTTTGAAATTTTGAAAAAAAGCGTAAGCACCCCCCCTTACAAAAAATTCAAAAATTGACTTTTCTCAAAAGTACACATTTTTGGCATATTTGGGCTGTGCCGAGAGTCCTGACATGTTTTTAGAATGTTTCCCGGCGCTCCTAGGCCCAAAAGTGTTTTTTGACCGTTTTTGAAATTTTGAAAAATTGCGTAAGCACCCCCCCTTACAAAAAAGTCAAAAATTGAATTTTCTCAAAAGTAAACTTTTATGGGATATTTGGGCTGTGCCGAGAGTCCTGACATGTTTTTGGAACGTTTCCCGGCGCTCCTTGGCCCAAAAGTATTTTTTGACCGTTTTTGAAATTTTGAAAAAATGCGTAAGCACCCCCCCTTACAAAAAAAGTCAAAAATTGACTTTTCTAAAAAGTCAACTTTTTTGGCATATTTGGGCTCTGCCGAGAGTCCTGACATGTTTTTGGAACGTTTCCTGGCGCTCCTTGGCCCAAAAGTATTTTTTGACCGTTTTTGAAATTTTGAAAAAATGCGTAAGCACACCCCCTTACAAAAAATTCAAAAATTGACTTTTCTCAAAAGTAAACTTTTTTGGCATATTTGGGCTGTGCCGAGAGTCCTGACATGTTTTTAGAATGTTTCCCGGCGCTCCTAGGCCCAAAAGTGTTTTTTGACCGTTTTTGAAATTTTGAAAAATTGCGTAAGCACCCCCCCTTACAAAAAAGTCAAAAATTGACTTTTCTAAAAAGTCAACTTTTTTGGCATATTTGGGCTCTGCCGAGAGTCCTGACATGTTTTTGGAACGTTTCCCGGCGCTCCTTGGCCCAAAAGTATTTTTTGACCGTTTTTGAAATTTTTAAAAAATGCGTAAGCACCCCCCTTACAAAAAAGTCAAAAATTGACTTTTCTAAAAAGTCAACTTTTTTGGCATATTTGGGCTGTGCCGAGAGTCCTGACATGTTTTTAGAATGTTTCCCGGCGCTCCTAGGCCCAAAAGTGTTTTTTGACCGTTTTTGAAATTTTAAAAAATTGCATAAGCACCCCCCATTACAAAAAAGTACACTTTTTTGGGATATTTGGGCTCTGCCGAGAGTCCTGACATGTTTTTGGAACGTTTCCCGGCGCTCCTTGGCCCAAAAGTGTTTTTTGACCATTTTTGAAATTTTGAAAAAATGCGTTAGAACCCCTTCTTACAAAAAATTCAAAAATTGACTTTTCTCAAATGTACAATTTTTTGGCATATTTGGACTGTGCCGAGAGTCCTGACATGTTTTTAGAACGTTTCCCGGCGCTCCTAGGCCCAAAAGTGTTTTTTGACCATTTTTGAAATTTTGAAAAATTGCGTAAGCACCCCCTCTTACAAAAAAGTCAAAAATTGACTTTTCTAAAAAGTCAACTTTTTTGGCATATTTGGGCTCTGCCGAGAGTCCTGACATATTTTTGGAACGTTTCCCGGCGCTCCTTGGCCCAAAAGTATTTTTTGACCGTTTTTGAAATTTTGAAAAAATGCGTAAGCACCCCCCCTTACAAAAAAGTCAAAAATTGACTTTTCTCAAAAGTACACTTTTTTGGGATATGTGGGCTCTGCCGAGAGTCCTGACATGTTTTTGGAACGTTTCCCGGCGCTCCTTGGCCCAAAAGTGTTTTTTGACCATTTTTGAAATTTTGAAAAATTGCGTAAGCACGCCCCCTTACAAAAAATTCAAAAATTGACTTTTCTCAAAAGTACACTTATTTGGCATATTTGGGATGTGCCGAGAGTCCTGATATGTTTTTGGAACGTTTCCCGGCGCTCCTTTGTCCAAAAGTGTTTTTTGACCATTTTTGAAATTTTGAAAAAAAGCGTAAGCACCCCCCCTTACAAAAAATTCAAAAATTGACTTTTCTCAAAAGTACACATTTTTGGCATATTTGGGCTGTGCCGAGAGTCCTGACATGTTTTTAGAATGTTTCCCGGCGCTCCTAGGCCCAAAAGTGTTTTTTGACCGTTTTTGAAATTTTGAAAAATTGCGTAAGCACCCCCCCTTACAAAAAAGTCAAAAATTGAATTTTCTCAAAAGTAAACTTTTATGGGATATTTGGGCTGTGCCGAGAGTCCTGACATGTTTTTGGAACGTTTCCCGGCGCTCCTTGGCCCAAAAGTATTTTTTGACCGTTTTTGAAATTTTGAAAAAATGCGTAAGCACCCCCCCTTACAAAAAAAGTCAAAAATTGACTTTTCTAAAAAGTCAACTTTTTTGGCATATTTGGGCTCTGCCGAGAGTCCTGACATGTTTTTGGAACGTTTCCTGGCGCTCCTTGGCCCAAAAGTATTTTTTGACCGTTTTTGAAATTTTGAAAAAATGCGTAAGCACACCCCCTTACAAAAAATTCAAAAATTGACTTTTCTCAAAAGTACACTTTTTTGGCATATTTGGGCTGTGCCGAGAGTCCTGACATGTTTTTAGAATGTTTCCCGGCGCTCCTAGGCCCAAAAGTGTTTTTTGACCGTTTTTGAAATTTTGAAAAATTGCGTAAGCACCCCCCCTTACAAAAAAGTCAAAAATTGACTTTTCTAAAAAGTCAACTTTTTTGGCATATTTGGGCTCTGCCGAGAGTCCTGACATGTTTTTGGAATGTTTCCCGGCGCTCCTTGGCCCAAAAGTATTTTTTGACCGTTTTTGAAATTTTGAAAAAATGCGTAAGCACCCCCCCTTAGAAAAAAGTCAAAAATTGACTTTTCTAAAAAGTCAACTTTTTTGGCATATTTGGGCTCTGCCGAGAGTCCTGACATGTTTTTGGAACGTTTCCCGGCGCTCCTTGGCCCAAAAGTATTTTTTGACCGTTTTTGAAATTTTTAAAAAATGCGTAAGCACCCCCCTTACAAAAAAGTCAACTTTTTTGGCATATTTGGGCTCTGCCGAGAGTCCTGACATGTTTTTGGAACGTTTCCTGGCGCTCCTTGGCCCAAAAGTATTTTTTGACCGTTTTTGAAATTTTGAAAAAATGCGTAAGCACCCCCCCTTACAAAAAAGTCAAAAATGGACTTTTCTCAAAAGTACACTTTTTTGGGATATTTGGGCTCTGCCGAGAGTCCTGACATGTTTTTGGAACGTTTCCTGGCGCTCCTTGGCCCAAAAGTGTTTTTTGACCATTTTTGAAATTTTGAAAAATTGCGTAAGCACCCCCTCTTACAAAAAAGTCAAAAATTGACTTTTCTAAAAAGTCAACTTTTTTGGCATATTTGGGCTCTGCCGAGAGTCCTGACATGTTTTTGGAACGTTTCCCGGCGCTCCTTAGCCCAAAAGTATTTTTTGACCGTTTTTGAAATTTTGAAAAAATGCGTAAGCACCCCCCCCCTTACAAAAAAGTCAAAAATTGACTTTTCTAAAAAGTCAACTTTTTTGGCATATTTGGACTCTGCCGAGAGTCCTGACATGTTTTTGGAACGTTTCCCGGCGCTCCTTGGCCCAAAAGTATTTTTTGACCGTTTTTGAAATTTTGAAAAAATGCGTAAGCACCCCCCCTTACAAAAAAGTCAAAAATTGACTTTTCTCAAAAGTACACTTTTTTGGGATATTTGGGCTCTGCCGAGAGTCCTGACATGTTTTTGGAACGTTTCCCGGCGCTCCTTGGCCAAAAAGTGTTTTTTGACCATTTTTGAAATTTTGAAAAAATGCGTAAGCACCCCCCCTTACAAAAAATTCAAAAATTGACTTTTCTCAAAAGTACACTTTTTTGGCATATTTGGGCTGTGCCGAGAGTCCTGACATGTTTTTAGAATGTTTCCCGGCGCTCCTAGGCCCAAAAGTGTTTTTTGACCGTTTTTGAAATTTTGAAAAATTGCATAAGCACCCCCCCTTACAAAAAAGTCAAAAATTGAATTTTCTCAAAAGTAAACTTTTATGGGATATTTGAGCTGTGCCGAGAGTCCTGACATGTTTTTGGAACGTTTCCCGGCGCTCCTTGGCCCAAAAGTATTTTTTGACCGTTTTTGAAATTTTAAAAAATTGCATAAGCACCCCCCATTACAAAAAAGTCAACTTTTTTGGCATATTTGGGCTCTGCCGAGAGTCCTGACATGTTTTTGGAACGTTTCCCGGCGCTCCTTGGCCCAAAAGTATTTTTTGACCGTTTTAGAAATTTTGAAAAAATGCGTAAGCACCCCCCCTTACAAAAAAGTCAAAAATTGGCTTTTCTCAAAAGTACACTTTTTTGGGATATTTGGGCTCTGCCGAGAGTCCTGACATGTTTTTGGAACGTTTCCCGGCGCTCCTTGGCCCAAAAGTGTTTTTTGACCATTTTTGAAATTTTGAAAAAATCCGTAAGCACCTCCCCTTACAAAAAATTCAAAAATTGACTTTTCTCAAAAGTACACTTTTTTGGCATATTTGGACTGTGCCGAGAGTCCTGACATGTTTTTAGAACGTTTCCCGGCGCTCCTTGGCCCAAAAGTGTTTTTTGACCATTTTTGAAATTTTGAAAAAATGCGTAAGCACCCCCCCCTTACAAAAAATTCAAAAATGGACTTTTCTCAAAAGTACACTTTTTTGGCATTTTTGGACTGTGCCAAGAGTCCTGACATGTTTTTAGAACGTTTCCCGGCGCTCCTAGGCCCAAAAGTGTTTTTTGACCATTTTTGAAATTTTGAAAAATTGCGTAAGCACCCCCCCTTACAAAAAAGTCAAAAATTGACTTTTCTAAAAAGTCAAATTTTGAGATATTTGGGCTCTGCCGAGACTCCTGACATGTTTTTGGAACGTTTCCCGGCGCTCCTTGGCCCAAAAGTGTTTTTTGACCATTTTTGAAATTTTGAAAAATTGCGTAAGCACCCCCCCTTACAAAAAATTCAAAAATTGACTTTTCTCAAAAGTACACTTATTTGGCATATTTGGGATGTGCCGAGAGTCCTGATATGTTTTTGGAACGTTTCCCGGCGCTCCTTTGTCCAAAAGTGTTTTTTGACCATTTTTGAAATTTTGAAAAAAAGCGTAAGCACCCCCCCTTACAAAAAATTCAAAAATTGACTTTTCTCAAAAGTACACTTTTTTGGCATATTTGGGCTGTGCCGAGAGTCCTGACATGTTTTTAGAATGTTTCCCGGCGCTCCTAGGCCCAAAAGTGTTTTTTGACCGTTTTTGAAATTTTAAAAAATTGCATAAGCACCCCCCATTACAAAAAAGTACACTTTTTTGGGATATTTGGGCTCTGCCGAGAGTCCTGACATGTTTTTGGAACGTTTCCCGGCGCTCCTTGGCCCAAAAGTGTTTTTTGACCATTTTTGAAATTTTGAAAAAATGCGTAAGCACCCCCCCTTACAAAAAATTCAAAAATTGACTTTTCTCAAAAGTACACTTTTTTGGCATATTTGGACTGTGCCGAGAGTCCTGACATGTTTTTAGAATGTTTCCCGGCGCTCCTAGGCCCAAAAGTGTTTTTTGACCGTTTTTGAAATTTTGAAAAATTGCGTAAGCACCCCCCCTTACAATACAGTCAAAAATTGAATTTTCTCAAAAGTAAACTTTTTTGGGATATGTGGGCTGTGCCGAGATTCCTGACATGTTTTTAGAACGTTTCCCGGTGCTCCTTGGCCCAAAAGTATTTTTTGACCGTTTTTGAAATTTTGAAAAAATGCGTAAGCACCCCCCCTTACAAAAAAGTCAAAAATTGACTTTTCTAAAAAGTCAACTTTTTTGGCATATTTGGGCTCTGCCGAGAGTCCTGACATGTTTTTGGAATGTTTCCCGGCGCTCCTTGGCCCAAAAGTATTTTTTGACCGTTTTTGAAATTTTGAAAAATGCGTAAGCACCCCCCCTTAGAAAAAAGTCAAAAATTGACTTTTCTAAAAAGTCAACTTTTTTGGCATATTTGGGCTCTGCCGAGAGTCCTGACATGTTTTTGGAACGTTTCCCAGCGCTCCTTGGCCCAAAAGTATTTTTTGACCGTTTTTGAAATTTTTAAAAAATGCGTAAGCACCCCCCTTACAAAAAAGTCAAAAATTGACTTTTCTAAAAAGTCAACTTTTTTGGCATATTTGGGCTCTGCCGAGAGTCCTGACATGTTTTTGGAACGTTTCCTGGCGCTCCTTGGCCCAAAAGTATTTTTTGACCGTTTTTGAAATTTTGAAAAAATGCGTAAGCACCCCCCCTTACAAAAAAGTCAAAAATGGACTTTTCTCAAAAGTACACTTTTTTGGGATATTTGGGCTCTGCCGAGAGTCCTGACATGTTTTTGGAACGTTTCCTGGCGCTCCTTGGCCCAAAAGTGTTTTTTGACCATTTTTGAAATTTTGAAAAATTGCGTAAGCACCCCCTCTTACAAAAAAGTCAAAAATTGACTTTTCTAAAAAGTCAACTTTTTTGGCATATTTTGGCTCTGCCGAGAGTCCTGACATGTTTTTGGAACGTTTCCTGGCGCTCCTTGGCCCAAAAGTGTTTTTTGACCATTTTTGAAATTTTGAAAAAATGCGTAAGCACCCCCCCCCCCTTACAAAAAGTCAAAAATTGACTTTTCTCAAAAGTACACTTTTTTGGGATATTTGGGCTCTGCCGAGAGTCCTGACATGTTTTTGGAACGTTTCCTGGCGCTCCTTGGCCCAAAAGTGTTTTTTGACCATTTAGGAAATTTTGAAAAATTGCGTAAGCACCCCCTCTTACAAAAAAGTCAAAAATTGACTTTTCTAAAAAGTCAACTTTTTTGGCATATTTGGGCTGTGCCGAGAGTCCTGACATATTTTTGGAACGTTTCCCGGCGCTCCTTGGCCCAAAAGTATTTTTTGACCGTTTTTGAAATTTTGAAAAAATGCGTAAGCACCCCCCCTTACAAAAAAGTCAAAAATTGACTTTTCTCAAAAGTACACTTTTTTGGGATATGTGGGCTCTGCCGAGAGTCCTGACATGTTTTTGGAACGTTTCCCGGCGCTCCTTGGCCCAAAAGTATTTTTTGACCGTTTTTGAAATTTTGAAAAAATGCATAAGCACACCCCCTTACAAAAAATTCAAAAATTGACTTTTCTCAAAAGTACACTTTTTTGGCATATTTGGGCTGTGCCGAGAGTCCTGACATGTTTTTAGAATGTTTCCCGGCGCTCCTAGGCCCAAAAGTGTTTTTTGACCATTTTTGAAATTTTGAAAAATTGCGTAGGCACCCCCCCTTACAAAAAAGTCAAAAATTGACTTTTCTAAAAAGTCAACTTTTTTGGCATATTTGGGCTCTGCCGAGAGTCCTGACATGTTTTTGGAATGTTTCCCGGCGCTCCTTGGCCCAAAAGTATTTTTTGACCGTTTTTGAAATTTTGAAAAAATGCGTAAGCACCCCCCCTTACAAAAAAGTCAAAAATTGACTTTTCTCAAAAGTACACTTTTTTGAGATATTTGGGCTCTGCCGAGAGTGCTGACATGTTTTTGGAACATTTCCCGGCGCTCCTTGACCCAAAAGTGTTTTTTGACCATTTTTGAAATTTTGAAAAAATGCGTAAGCACCCCCCCTTACAAAAAATTCAAAAATTGACTTTTCTCAAAAGTACACTTTTTTGGCATATTTGGACTGTGCCGAGAGTCCTGACATGTTTTTAGAATGTTTCCCGGCGCTCCTAGGCCCAAAAGTGTTTTTTGACCGTTTATGAAATTTTGAAAAATTGCGTAAGCACCCCCCCTTACAATACAGTCAAAAATTGAATTTTCTCAAAAGTAAACTTTTTTGGGATATGTGGGCTGTGCCGAGATTCCTGACATGTTTTTGGAACGTTTCCCGGCGCTCCTTGGCCCAAAAGTGTTTTTTGACCATTTTTGAAATTTTGAAAAAATGCGTAAGCACCCCCCCCCCTTACAAAAAAGTCAAAAATTGACTTTTCTAAAAAGTCAACTTTTTTGGCATATTTGGACTCTGCCGAGAGTCCTGACATGTTTTTGGAACGTTTCCCGGCGCTCCTTGGCCCAAAAGTATTTTTTGACCGTTTTTGAAATTTTGAAAAAATGCGTAAGCACCCCCCCTTACAAAAAAGTCAAAAATTGACTTTTCTCAAAAGTACACTTTTTTGGGATATTTGGGCTCTGCCGAGAGTCCTGACATGTTTTTGGAACGTTTCCCGGCGCTCCTTGGCCAAAAAGTGTTTTTTGACCATTTTTGAAATTTTGAAAAAATGCGTAAGCACCCCCCCTTACAAAAAATTCAAAAATTGACTTTTCTCAAAAGTACACTTTTTTGGCATATTTGGGCTGTGCCGAGAGTCCTGACATGTTTTTAGAATGTTTCCCGGCGCTCCTAGGCCCAAAAGTGTTTTTTGACCGTTTTTGAAATTTTGAAAAATTGCATAAGCACCCCCCCTTACAAAAAAGTCAAAAATTGAATTTTCTCAAAAGTAAACTTTTATGGGATATTTGAGCTGTGCCGAGAGTCCTGACATGTTTTTGGAACGTTTCCCGGCGCTCCTTGGCCCAAAAGTATTTTTTGACCGTTTTTGAAATTTTAAAAAATTGCATAAGCACCCCCCATTACAAAAAAGTCAACTTTTTTGGCATATTTGGGCTCTGCCGAGAGTCCTGACATGTTTTTGGAACGTTTCCCGGCGCTCCTTGGCCCAAAAGTATTTTTTGACCGTTTTAGAAATTTTGAAAAAATGCGTAAGCACCCCCCCTTACAAAAAAGTCAAAAATTGGCTTTTCTCAAAAGTACACTTTTTTGGGATATTTGGGCTCTGCCGAGAGTCCTGACATGTTTTTGGAACGTTTCCCGGCGCTCCTTGGCCCAAAAGTGTTTTTTGACCATTTTTGAAATTTTGAAAAAATCCGTAAGCACCTCCCCTTACAAAAAATTCAAAAATTGACTTTTCTCAAAAGTACACTTTTTTGGCATATTTGGACTGTGCCGAGAGTCCTGACATGTTTTTAGAACGTTTCCCGGCGCTCCTTGGCCCAAAAGTGTTTTTTGACCATTTTTGAAATTTTGAAAAAATGCGTAAGCACCCCCCCCTTACAAAAAATTCAAAAATGGACTTTTCTCAAAAGTACACTTTTTTGGCATTTTTGGACTGTGCCAAGAGTCCTGACATGTTTTTAGAACGTTTCCCGGCGCTCCTAGGCCCAAAAGTGTTTTTTGACCATTTTTGAAATTTTGAAAAATTGCGTAAGCACCCCCCCCTTACAAAAAAGTCAAAAATTGACTTTTCTAAAAAGTCAAATTTTGAGATATTTGGGCTCTGCCGAGACTCCTGACATGTTTTTGGAACGTTTCCCGGCGCTCCTTGGCCCAAAAGTGTTTTTTGACCATTTTTGAAATTTTGAAAAATTGCGTAAGCACCCCCCCTTACAAAAAATTCAAAAATTGACTTTTCTCAAAAGTACACTTATTTGGCATATTTGGGATGTGCCGAGAGTCCTGATATGTTTTTGGAACGTTTCCCGGCGCTCCTTTGTCCAAAAGTGTTTTTTGACCATTTTTGAAATTTTGAAAAAAAGCGTAAGCACCCCCCCTTACAAAAAATTCAAAAATTGACTTTTCTCAAAAGTACACTTTTTTGGCATATTTGGGCTGTGCCGAGAGTCCTGACATGTTTTTAGAATGTTTCCCGGCGCTCCTAGGCCCAAAAGTGTTTTTTGACCGTTTTTGAAATTTTAAAAAATTGCATAAGCACCCCCCATTACAAAAAAGTACACTTTTTTGGGATATTTGGGCTCTGCCGAGAGTCCTGACATGTTTTTGGAACGTTTCCCGGCGCTCCTTGGCCCAAAAGTGTTTTTTGACCATTTTTGAAATTTTGAAAAAATGCGTAAGCACCCCCCCTTACAAAAAAGTCAAAAATTGACTTTTCTAAAAAGTCAACTCTTTTGGCATATTTGGGCTCTGCCGAGAGTCCTGACATGTTTTTGGAACGTTTCCCGGCGCTCCTTGCCCCAAAAGTATTTTTTGACCGTTTTTAAAATTTTGAAAAAATGCGTAAGCACCCCCCCCTTACAAAAAAGTCAAAAATTGACTTTTCTCAAAAGTAAACTTTTTTGGGATATGTGGGCTGTGCCGAGATTCCTGACATGTTTTTAGAACGTTTCCCGGTGCTCCTTGGCCCAAAAGTATTTTTTGACCGTTTTTGAAATTTTGAAAAAATGCGTAAGCACCCCCCCTTACAAAAAAGTCAAAAATTGACTTTTCTAAAAAGTCAACTTTTTTGGCATATTTGGGCTCTGCCGAGAGTCCTGACATGTTTTTGGAATGTTTCCCGGCGCTCCTTGGCCCAAAAGTATTTTTTGACCGTTTTTGAAATTTTGAAAAAATGCGTAAGCACCCCCCCTTAGAAAAAAGTCAAAAATTGACTTTTCTAAAAAGTCAACTTTTTTGGCATATTTGGGCTCTGCCGAGAGTCCTGACATGTTTTTGGAACGTTTCCCAGCGCTCCTTGGCCCAAAAGTATTTTTTGACCGTTTTTGAAATTTTTAAAAAATGCGTAAGCACCCCCCTTACAAAAAAGTCAAAAATTGACTTTTCTAAAAAGTCAACTTTTTTGGCATATTTGGGCTCTGCCGAGAGTCCTGACATGTTTTTGGAACGTTTCCTGGCGCTCCTTGGCCCAAAAGTATTTTTTGACCGTTTTTGAAATTTTGAAAAAATGCGTAAGCACCCCCCCTTACAAAAAAGTCAAAAATGGACTTTTCTCAAAAGTACACTTTTTTGGGATATTTGGGCTCTGCCGAGAGTCCTGACATGTTTTTGGAACGTTTCCTGGCGCTCCTTGGCCCAAAAGTGTTTTTTGACCATTTTTGAAATTTTGAAAAATTGCGTAAGCACCCCCTCTTACAAAAAAGTCAAAAATTGACTTTTCTAAAAAGTCAACTTTTTTGGCATATTTGGGCTCTGCCGAGAGTCCTGACATGTTTTTGGAACGTTTCCTGGCGCTCCTTGGCCCAAAAGTGTTTTTTGACCATTTTTGAAATTTTGAAAAAATGCGTAAGCACCCCCCCCCCCCCTTACAAAAAGTCAAAAATTGACTTTTCTCAAAAGTACACTTTTTTGGGATATTTGAGCTCTGCCGAGAGTCCTGACATGTTTTTGGAACGTTTCCTGGCGCTCCTTGGCCCAAAAGTGTTTTTTGACCATTTTTGAAATTTTGAAAAATTGCGTAAGCACCCCCTCTTACAAAAAAGTCAAAAATTGACTTTTCTAAAAAGTCAACTTTTTTGGCATATTTGGGCTGTGCCGAGAGTCCTGACATATTTTTGGAACGTTTCCCGGCGCTCCTTGGCCCAAAAGTATTTTTTGACCGTTTTTGAAATTTTGAAAAAATGCGTAAGCACCCCCCCTTACAAAAAAGTCAAAAATTGACTTTTCTCAAAAGTACACTTTTTTGGGATATGTGGGCTCTGCCGAGAGTCCTGACATGTTTTTGGAACGTTTCCCGGCGCTCCTTGGCCCAAAAGTATTTTTTGACCGTTTTTGAAATTTTGAAAAAATGCATAAGCACACCCCCTTACAAAAAATTCAAAAATTGACTTTTCTCAAAAGTACACTTTTTTGGCATATTTGGGCTGTGCCGAGAGTCCTGACATGTTTTTAGAATGTTTCCCGGCGCTCCTTGGCCCAAAAGTATTTTTTGACCGTTTTTGAAATTTTGAAAAAATGCGTAAGCACCCCCCCTTAGAAAAAAGTCAAAAATTGACTTTTCTAAAAAGTCAACTTTTTTGGCATATTTGGGCTCTGCCGAGAGTCCTGACATGTTTTTGGAACGTTTCCCAGCGCTCCTTGGCCCAAAAGTATTTTTTGACCGTTTTTGAAATTTTTAAAAAATGCGTAAGCACCCCCCTTACAAAAAAGTCAAAAATTGACTTTTTTAAAAAGTCAACTTTTTTGGCATATTTGGGCTCTGCCGAGAGTCCTGACATGTTTTTGGAACGTTTCCTGGCGCTCCTTGGCCCAAAAGTATTTTTTGACCGTTTTTGAAATTTTGAAAAAATGCGTAAGCACCCCCCCTTACAAAAAAGTCAAAAATGGACTTTTCTCAAAAGTACACTTTTTTGGGATATTTGGGCTCTGCCGAGAGTCCTGACATGTTTTTGGAACGTTTCCTGGCGCTCCTTGGCCCAAAAGTGTTTTTTGACCATTTTTGAAATTTTGAAAAATTGCGTAAGCACCCCCTCTTACAAAAAAGTCAAAAATTGACTTTTCTAAAAAGTCAACTTTTTTGGCATATTTGGGCTCTGCCGAGAGTCCTGACATGTTTTTGGAACGTTTCCTGGCGCTCCTTGGCCCAAAAGTGTTTTTTGACCATTTTTGAAATTTTGAAAAAATGCGTAAGCACCCCCCCCCCCCCCCTTACAAAAAGTCAAAAATTGACTTTTCTCAAAAGTACACTTTTTTGGGATATTTGAGCTCTGCCGAGAGTCCTGACATGTTTTTGGAACGTTTCCTGGCGCTCCTTGGCCCAAAAGTGTTTTTTGACCATTTTTGAAATTTTGAAAAATTGCGTAAGCACCCCCTCTTACAAAAAAGTCAAAAATTGACTTTTCTAAAAAGTCAACTTTTTTGGCATATTTGGGCTGTGCCGAGAGTCCTGACATATTTTTGGAACGTTTCCCGGCGCTCCTTGGCCCAAAAGTATTTTTTGACCGTTTTTGAAATTTTGAAAAAATGCGTAAGCACCCCCCCTTACAAAAAAGTCAAAAATTGACTTTTCTCAAAAGTACACTTTTTTGGGATATGTGGGCTCTGCCGAGAGTCCTGACATGTTTTTGGAACGTTTCCCGGCGCTCCTTGGCCCAAAAGTATTTTTTGACCGTTTTTGAAATTTTGAAAAAATGCATAAGCACACCCCCTTACAAAAAATTCAAAAATTGACTTTTCTCAAAAGTACACTTTTTTGGCATATTTGGGCTGTGCCGAGAGTCCTGACATGTTTTTAGAATGTTTCCCGGCGCTCCTAGGCCCAAAAGTGTTTTTTGACCATTTTTGAAATTTTGAAAAATTGCGTAGGCACCCCCCCTTACAAAAAAGTCAAAAATTGACTTTTCTAAAAAGTCAACTTTTTTGGCATATTTGGGCTCTGCCGAGAGTCCTGACATGTTTTTGGAATGTTTCCCGGCGCTCCTTGGCCCAAAAGTATTTTTTGACCGTTTTTGAAATTTTGAAAAAATGCGTAAGCACCCCCCCTTACAAAAAAGTCAAAAATTGACTTTTCTCAAAAGTACACTTTTTTGAGATATTTGGGCTCTGCCGAGAGTCCTGACATGTTTTTGGAACATTTCCCGGCGCTCCTTGACCCAAAAGTGTTTTTTGACCATTTTTGAAATTTTGAAAAAATGCGTAAGCACCCCCCCTTACAAAAAATTCAAAAATTGACTTTTCTCAAAAGTACACTTTTTTGGCATATTTGGACTGTGCCGAGAGTCCTGACATGTTTTTAGAATGTTTCCCGGCGCTCCTAGGCCCAAAAGTGTTTTTTGACCGTTTATGAAATTTTGAAAAATTGCGTAAGCACCCCCCCTTACAATACAGTCAAAAATTGAATTTTCTCAAAAGTAAACTTTTTTGGGATATGTGGGCTGTGCCGAGATTCCTGACATGTTTTTAGAACGTTTCCCGGTGCTCCTTGGCCCAAAAGTATTTTTTGACCGTTTTTGAAATTTTGAAAAAATGCGTAAGCACCCCCCCTTACAAAAAAGTCAAAAATTGACTTTTCTAAAAAGTCAACTTTTTTGGCATATTTGGGCTCTGCCGAGAGTCCTGACATGTTTTTGGAACGTTTCCTGGCGCTCCTTGGCCCAAAAGTATTTTTTGACCGTTTTTGAAATTTTGAAAAAATGCGTAAGCACCCCCCCTTACAAAAAAGTCAAAAATGGACTTTTCTCAAAAGTACACTTTTTTGGGATATTTGGGCTCTGCCGAGAGTCCTGACATGTTGTTGGAACGTTTCCCGGCGCTCCTTGGCCCAAAAGTGTTTTTTGACCATTTTTGAAATTTTGAAAAAATGCGTAAGCACCCCCCCCCCCCCCCTTACAAAAAAGTCAAAAATTGACTTTTCTCAAAAGTACACTTTTTTGGGATATTTGGGCTCTGCCGAGAGTCCTGACATGTTTTTGGAACGTTTCCCGGGGCTCCGTGGCCCAAAAGTGTTTTTTGACCATTTTTGACATTTTGAAAAAATGCGTTAGAACCCCTTCTTACAAAAAATTCAAAAATTGACTTTTCTCAAAAGTACACTTTTTTGGCATATTTGAGCTGTGCCGAGAGTCCTGACATGTTTTTAGAATGTTTCCCGGCGCTCCTAGGCCCAAAAGTGTTTTTTGACCGTTTTAGAAATTTTGAAAAATTGCGTAAGCACCCCCCCTTACAAAAAAGTCAAAAATTGAATTTTCTTAAAAGTAAACTTTTTTGGGATATTTGGGCTGTGCCGAAAGTCCTGACATGTTTTTGGAACGTTTCCCGGCGCTCCTTGGCCCAAAAGTATTTTTTGACCGTTTTTGAAATTTTGAAAAAATGCGTAAGCACCCCCCCTTACAAAAAAGTCAAAAATTGACTTTTCTAAAAAGTCAACTCTTTTGGCATATTTGGGCTCTGCCGAGAGTCCTGACATGTTTTTGGAACGTTTCCCGGCGCTCCTTGCCCCAAAAGTATTTTTTGACCGTTTTTAAAATTTTGAAAAAATGCGTAAGCACCCCCCCCTTACAAAAAAGTCAAAAATTGACTTTTCTCAAAAGTAAACTTTTTTGGGATATGTGGGCTGTGCCGAGATTCCTGACATGTTTTTAGAACGTTTCCCGGTGCTCCTTGGCCCAAAAGTATTTTTTGACCGTTTTTGAAATTTTGAAAAAATGCGTAAGCACCCCCCCTTACAAAAAAGTCAAAAATTGACTTTTCTCAAAAGTACACTTTTTTGGGATATTTGGGCTCTGCCGAGAGTCCTGACATGTTTTTGGAACGTTTCCCGGCGCTCCTTGGCCAAAAAGTGTTTTTTGACCATTTTTGAAATTTTGAAAAAATGCGTAAGCACCCCCCCTTACAAAAAATTCAAAAATTGACTTTTCTCAAAAGTACACTTTTTTGGCATATTTGGGCTGTGCCGAGAGTCCTGACATGTTTTTAGAATGTTTCCCGGCGCTCCTAGGCCCAAAAGTGTTTTTTGACCGTTTTTGAAATTTTGAAAAATTGCATAAGCACCCCCCCTTACAAAAAAGTCAAAAATTGAATTTTCTCAAAAGTAAACTTTTATGGGATATTTGAGCTGTGCCGAGAGTCCTGACATGTTTTTGGAACGTTTCCCGGCGCTCCTTGGCCCAAAAGTATTTTTTGACCGTTTTTGAAATTTTAAAAAATTGCATAAGCACCCCCCATTACAAAAAAGTCAACTTTTTTGGCATATTTGGGCTCTGCCGAGAGTCCTGACATGTTTTTGGAACGTTTCCCGGTGCTCCTTGGCCCAAAAGTATTTTTTGACCGTTTTAGAAATTTTGAAAAAATGCGTAAGCACCCCCCCTTACAAAAAAGTCAAAAATTGGCTTTTCTCAAAAGTACACTTTTTTGGGATATTTGGGCTCTGCCGAGAGTCCTGACATGTTTTTGGAACGTTTCCCGGCGCTCCTTGGCCCAAAAGTGTTTTTTGACCATTTTTGAAATTTTGAAAAAATCCGTAAGCACCTCCCCTTACAAAAAATTCAAAAATTGACTTTTCTCAAAACTACACTTTTTTGGCATATTTGGACTGTGCCGAGAGTCCTGACATGTTTTTAGAACGTTTCCCGGCGCTCCTTGGCCCAAAAGTGTTTTTTGACCATTTTTGAAATTTTGAAAAAATGCGTAAGCACCCCCCCCTTACAAAAAATTCAAAAATGGACTTTTCTCAAAAGTACACTTTTTTGGCATTTTTGGACTGTGCCAAGAGTCCTGACATGTTTTTAGAACGTTTCCCGGCGCTCCTAGGCCCAAAAGTGTTTTTTGACCATTTTTGAAATTTTGAAAAATTGCGTAAGCACCCCCCCTTACAAAAAAGTCAAAAATTGACTTTTCTAAAAAGTCAAATTTTGAGATATTTGGGCTCTGCCGAGAGTCCTGACATGTTTTTGGAACGTTTCCCGGCGCTCCTTGGCCCAAAAGTGTTTTTTGACCATTTTTGAAATTTTGAAAAATTGCGTAAGCACCCCCCCTTACAAAAAATTCAAAAATTGACTTTTCTCAAAAGTACACTTTTTTGGCATATTTGGGATGTGCCGAGAGTCCTGACATGTTTTTAGAATGTTTCCCGGCGCTCCTAGGCCCAAAAGTGTTTTTTGACCGTTTTTGAAATTTTAAAAAATTGCATAAGCACCCCCCATTACAAAAAAGTACACTTTTTTGGGATATTTGGGCTCTGCCGAGAGTCCTGACATGTTTTTGGAACGTTTCCCGGCGCTCCTTGGCCCAAAAGTGTTTTTTGACCATTTTTGAAATTTTGAAAAAATGCGTTAGAACCCCTTCTTACAAAAAATTCAAAAATTGACTTTTCTCAAATGTACAATTTTTTGGCATATTTGGACTGTGCCGAGAGTCCTGACATGTTTTTAGAACGTTTCCCGGCGCTCCTAGGCCCAAAAGTGTTTTTTGACCATTTTTGAAATTTTGAAAAATTGCGTAGGCACCCCCCCTTACAAAAAAGTCAAAAATTGACTTTTCTAAAAAGTCAACTTTTTTGGCATATTTGGGCTCTGCCGAGAGTCCTGACATGTTTTTGGAATGTTTCCCGGCGCTCCTTGGCCCAAAAGTATTTTTTGACCGTTTTTGAAATTTTGAAAAAATGCGTAAGCACCCCCCCTTACAAAAAAGTCAAAAATTGACTTTTCTCAAAAGTACACTTTTTTGAGATATTTGGGCTCTGCCGAGAGTCCTGACATGTTTTTGGAACATTTCCCGGCGCTCCTTGACCCAAAAGTGTTTTTTGACCATTTTTGAAATTTTGAAAAAATGCGTAAGCACCCCCCCTTACAAAAAATTCAAAAATTGACTTTTCTCAAAAGTACACTTTTTTGGCATATTTGGACTGTGCCGAGAGTCCTGACATGTTTTTAGAATGTTTCCCGGCGCTCCTAGGCCCAAAAGTGTTTTTTGACCGTTTATGAAATTTTGAAAAATTGCGTAAGCACCCCCCCTTACAATACAGTCAAAAATTGAATTTTCTCAAAAGTAAACTTTTTTGGGATATGTGGGCTGTGCCGAGATTCCTGACATGTTTTTAGAACGTTTCCCGGTGCTCCTTGGCCCAAAAGTATTTTTTGACCGTTTTTGAAATTTTGAAAAAATGCGTAAGCACCCCCCCTTACAAAAAAGTCAAAAATTGACTTTTCTAAAAAGTCAACTTTTTTGGCATATTTGGGCTCTGCCGAGAGTCCTGACATGTTTTTGGAACGTTTCCTGGCGCTCCTTGGCCCAAAAGTATTTTTTGACCGTTTTTGAAATTTTGAAAAAATGCGTAAGCACCCCCCCTTACAAAAAAGTCAAAAATGGACTTTTCTCAAAAGTACACTTTTTTGGGATATTTGGGCTCTGCCGAGAGTCCTGACATGTTTTTGGAACGTTTCCCGGCGCTCCTTGGCCCAAAAGTGTTTTTTGACCATTTTTGAAATTTTGAAAAAATGCGTAAGCACCCCCCCTTACAAAAAAGTCAAAAATTGACTTTTCTAAAAAGTCAACTCTTTTGGCATATTTGGGCTCTGCCGAGAGTCCTGACATGTTTTTGGAACGTTTCCCGGCGCTCCTTGCCCCAAAAGTATTTTTTGACCGTTTTTAAAATTTTGAAAAAATGCGTAAGCACCCCCCCCTTACAAAAAAGTCAAAAATTGACTTTTCTCAAAAGTAAACTTTTTTGGGATATGTGGGCTGTGCCGAGATTCCTGACATGTTTTTAGAACGTTTCCCGGTGCTCCTTGGCCCAAAAGTATTTTTTGACCGTTTTTGAAATTTTGAAAAAATGCGTAAGCACCCCCCCTTACAAAAAAGTCAAAAATTGACTTTTCTCAAAAGTACACTTTTTTGGGATATTTGGGCTCTGCCGAGAGTCCTGACATGTTTTTGGAACGTTTCCCGGCGCTCCTTGGCCAAAAAGTGTTTTTTGACCATTTTTGAAATTTTGAAAAAATGCGTAAGCACCCCCCCTTACAAAAAATTCAAAAATTGACTTTTCTCAAAAGTACACTTTTTTGGCATATTTGGGCTGTGCCGAGAGTCCTGACATGTTTTTAGAATGTTTCCCGGCGCTCCTAGGCCCAAAAGTGTTTTTTGACCGTTTTTGAAATTTTGAAAAATTGCATAAGCACCCCCCCTTACAAAAAAGTCAAAAATTGAATTTTCTCAAAAGTAAACTTTTATGGGATATTTGAGCTGTGCCGAGAGTCCTGACATGTTTTTGGAACGTTTCCCGGCGCTCCTTGGCCCAAAAGTATTTTTTGACCGTTTTTGAAATTTTAAAAAATTGCATAAGCACCCCCCATTACAAAAAAGTCAACTTTTTTGGCATATTTGGGCTCTGCCGAGAGTCCTGACATGTTTTTGGAACGTTTCCCGGCGCTCCTTGGCCCAAAAGTATTTTTTGACCGTTTTAGAAATTTTGAAAAAATGCGTAAGCACCCCCCCTTACAAAAAAGTCAAAAATTGGCTTTTCTCAAAAGTACACTTTTTTGGGATATTTGGGCTCTGCCGAGAGTCCTGACATGTTTTTGGAACGTTTCCCGGCGCTCCTTGGCCCAAAAGTGTTTTTTGACCATTTTTGAAATTTTGAAAAAATCCGTAAGCACCTCCCCTTACAAAAAATTCAAAAATTGACTTTTCTCAAAACTACACTTTTTTGGCATATTTGGACTGTGCCGAGAGTCCTGACATGTTTTTAGAACGTTTCCCGGCGCTCCTTGGCCCAAAAGTGTTTTTTGACCATTTTTGAAATTTTGAAAAAATGCGTAAGCACCCCCCCCCTTACAAAAAATTCAAAAATGGACTTTTCTCAAAAGTACACTTTTTTGGCATTTTTGGACTGTGCCAAGAGTCCTGACATGTTTTTAGAACGTTTCCCGGCGCTCCTAGGCCCAAAAGTGTTTTTTGACCATTTTTGAAATTTTGAAAAATTGCGTAAGCACCCCCCCTTACAAAAAAGTCAAAAATTGACTTTTCTAAAAAGTCAAATTTTGAGATATTTGGGCTCTGCCGAGAGTCCTGACATGTTTTTGGAACGTTTCCCGGCGCTCCTTGGCCCAAAAGTGTTTTTTGACCATTTTTGAAATTTTGAAAAATTGCGTAAGCACCCCCCCTTACAAAAAATTCAAAAATTGACTTTTCTCAAAAGTACACTTTTTTGGCATATTTGGGATGTGCCGAGAGTCCTGACATGTTTTTAGAATGTTTCCCGGCGCTCCTAGGCCCAAAAGTGTTTTTTGACCGTTTTTGAAATTTTAAAAAATTGCATAAGCACCCCCCATTACAAAAAAGTACACTTTTTTGGGATATTTGGGCTCTGCCGAGAGTCCTGACATGTTTTTGGAACGTTTCCCGGCGCTCCTTGGCCAAAAAGTGTTTTTTGACCATTTTTGAAATTTTGAAAAAATGCGTAAGCACCCCCCCTTACAAAAAATTCAAAAATTGACTTTTCTCAAAAGTACACTTTTTTGGCATATTTGGGCTGTGCCGAGAGTCCTGACATGTTTTTAGAATGTTTCCCGGCGCTCCTAGGCCCAAAAGTGTTTTTTGACCGTTTTTGAAATTTTGAAAAATTGCATAAGCACCCCCCCTTACAAAAAAGTCAAAAATTGAATTTTCTCAAAAGTAAACTTTTATGGGATATTTGAGCTGTGCCGAGAGTCCTGACATGTTTTTGGAACGTTTCCCGGCGCTCCTTGGCCCAAAAGTATTTTTTGACCGTTTTTGAAATTTTAAAAAATTGCATAAGCACCCCCCATTACAAAAAAGTCAACTTTTTTGGCATATTTGGGCTCTGCCGAGAGTCCTGACATGTTTTTGGAACGTTTCCCGGCGCTCCTTGGCCCAAAAGTATTTTTTGACCGTTTTAGAAATTTTGAAAAAATGCGTAAGCACCCCCCCTTACAAAAAAGTCAAAAATTGGCTTTTCTCAAAAGTACACTTTTTTGGGATATTTGGGCTCTGCCGAGAGTCCTGACATGTTTTTGGAACGTTTCCCGGCGCTCCTTGGCCCAAAAGTGTTTTTTGACCATTTTTGAAATTTTGAAAAAATCCGTAAGCACCTCCCCTTACAAAAAATTCAAAAATTGACTTTTCTCAAAACTACACTTTTTTGGCATATTTGGACTGTGCCGAGAGTCCTGACATGTTTTTAGAACGTTTCCCGGCGCTCCTTGGCCCAAAAGTGTTTTTTGACCATTTTTGAAATTTTGAAAAAATGCGTAAGCACCCCCCCCCTTACAAAAAATTCAAAAATGGACTTTTCTCAAAAGTACACTTTTTTGGCATTTTTGGACTGTGCCAAGAGTCCTGACATGTTTTTAGAACGTTTCCCGGCGCTCCTAGGCCCAAAAGTGTTTTTTGACCATTTTTGAAATTTTGAAAAATTGCGTAAGCACCCCCCCTTACAAAAAAGTCAAAAATTGACTTTTCTAAAAAGTCAAATTTTGAGATATTTGGGCTCTGCCGAGAGTCCTGACATGTTTTTGGAACGTTTCCCGGCGCTCCTTGGCCCAAAAGTGTTTTTTGACCATTTTTGAAATTTTGAAAAATTGCGTAAGCACCCCCCCTTACAAAAAATTCAAAAATTGACTTTTCTCAAAAGTACACTTTTTTGGCATATTTGGGATGTGCCGAGAGTCCTGACATGTTTTTAGAATGTTTCCCGGCGCTCCTAGGCCCAAAAGTGTTTTTTGACCGTTTTTGAAATTTTAAAAAATTGCATAAGCACCCCCCATTACAAAAAAGTACACTTTTTTGGGATATTTGGGCTCTGCCGAGAGTCCTGACATGTTTTTGGAACGTTTCCCGGCGCTCCTTGGCCCAAAAGTGTTTTTTGACCATTTTTGAAATTTTGAAAAAATGCGTTAGAACCCCTTCTTACAAAAAATTCAAAAATTGACTTTTCTCAAATGTACAATTTTTTGGCATATTTGGACTGTGCCGAGAGTCCTGACATGTTTTTAGAACGTTTCCCGGCGCTCCTAGGCCCAAAAGTGTTTTTTGACCATTTTTGAAATTTTGAAAAATTGCGTAGGCACCCCCCCTTACAAAAAAGTCAAAAATTGACTTTTCTAAAAAGTCAACTTTTTTGGCATATTTGGGCTCTGCCGAGAGTCCTGACATGTTTTTGGAATGTTTCCCGGCGCTCCTTGGCCCAAAAGTATTTTTTGACCGTTTTTGAAATTTTGAAAAAATGCGTAAGCACCCCCCCTTACAAAAAAGTCAAAAATTGACTTTTCTCAAAAGTACACTTTTTTGAGATATTTGGGCTCTGCCGAGAGTCCTGACATGTTTTTGGAACATTTCCCGGCGCTCCTTGACCCAAAAGTGTTTTTTGACCATTTTTGAAATTTTGAAAAAATGCGTAAGCACCCCCCCTTACAAAAAATTCAAAAATTGACTTTTCTCAAAAGTACACTTTTTTGGCATATTTGGACTGTGCCGAGAGTCCTGACATGTTTTTAGAATGTTTCCCGGCGCTCCTAGGCCCAAAAGTGTTTTTTGACCGTTTATGAAATTTTGAAAAATTGCGTAAGCACCCCCCCTTACAATACAGTCAAAAATTGAATTTTCTCAAAAGTAAACTTTTTTGGGATATGTGGGCTGTGCCGAGATTCCTGACATGTTTTTAGAACGTTTCCCGGTGCTCCTTGGCCCAAAAGTATTTTTTGACCGTTTTTGAAATTTTGAAAAAATGCGTAAGCACCCCCCCTTACAAAAAAGTCAAAAATTGACTTTTCTAAAAAGTCAACTTTTTTGGCATATTTGGGCTCTGCCGAGAGTCCTGACATGTTTTTGGAACGTTTCCTGGCGCTCCTTGGCCCAAAAGTATTTTTTGACCGTTTTTGAAATTTTGAAAAAATGCGTAAGCACCCCCCCTTACAAAAAAGTCAAAAATGGACTTTTCTCAAAAGTACACTTTTTTGGGATATTTGGGCTCTGCCGAGAGTCCTGACATGTTTTTGGAACGTTTCCCGGCGCTCCTTGGCCCAAAAGTGTTTTTTGACCATTTTTGAAATTTTGAAAAAATGCGTAAGCACCCCCCCCCCCCCCCCCCCTTACAAAAAAGTCAAAAATTGACTTTTCTCAAAAGTACACTTTTTTGGGATATTTGGGCTCTGCCGAGAGTCCTGACATGTTTTTGGAACGTTTCCCGGGGCTCCGTGGCCCAAAAGTGTTTTTTGACCATTTTTGACATTTTGAAAAAATGCGTTAGAACCCCTTCTTACAAAAAATTCAAAAATTGACTTTTCTCAAAAGTACACTTTTTTGGCATATTTGAGCTTTGCCGAGAGTCCTGACATGTTTTTAGAATGTTTCCCGGCGCTCCTAGGCCCAAAAGTGTTTTTTGACCGTTTTAGAAATTTTGAAAAATTGCGTAAGCACCCCCCCTTACAAAAAAGTCAAAAATTGAATTTTCTTAAAAGTAAACTTTTTTGGCATATTTGGGCTGTGCCGAAAGTCCTGACATGTTTTTGGAACGTTTCCCGGCGCTCCTTGGCCCAAAAGTATTTTTTGACCGTTTTTGAAATTTTGAAAAAATGCGTAAGCACCCCCCCTTACAAAAAAGTCAAAAATTGACTTTTCTAAAAAGTCAACTCTTTTGGCATATTTGGGCTCTGCCGAGAGTCCTGACATGTTTTTGGAACGTTTCCCGGCGCTCCTTGCCCCAAAAGTATTTTTTGACCGTTTTTAAAATTTTGAAAAAATGCGTAAGCACCCCCCCCTTACAAAAAAGTCAAAAATTGACTTTTCTCAAAAGTAAACTTTTTTGGGATATGTGGGCTGTGCCGAGATTCCTGACATGTTTTTAGAACGTTTCCCGGTGCTCCTTGGCCCAAAAGTATTTTTTGACCGTTTTTGAAATTTTGAAAAAATGCGTAAGCACCCCCCCTTACAAAAAAGTCAAAAATTGACTTTTCTCAAAAGTACACTTTTTTGGGATATTTGGGCTCTGCCGAGAGTCCTGACATGTTTTTGGAACGTTTCCCGGCGCTCCTTGGCCAAAAAGTGTTTTTTGACCATTTTTGAAATTTTGAAAAAATGCGTAAGCACCCCCCCTTACAAAAAATTCAAAAATTGACTTTTCTCAAAAGTACACTTTTTTGGCATATTTGGGCTGTGCCGAGAGTCCTGACATGTTTTTAGAATGTTTCCCGGCGCTCCTAGGCCCAAAAGTGTTTTTTGACCGTTTTTGAAATTTTGAAAAATTGCATAAGCACCCCCCCTTACAAAAAAGTCAAAAATTGAATTTTCTCAAAAGTAAACTTTTATGGGATATTTGAGCTGTGCCGAGAGTCCTGACATGTTTTTGGAACGTTTCCCGGCGCTCCTTGGCCCAAAAGTATTTTTTGACCGTTTTTGAAATTTTAAAAAATTGCATAAGCACCCCCCATTACAAAAAAGTCAACTTTTTTGGCATATTTGGGCTCTGCCGAGAGTCCTGACATGTTTTTGGAACGTTTCCCGGCGCTCCTTGGCCCAAAAGTATTTTTTGACCGTTTTAGAAATTTTGAAAAAATGCGTAAGCACCCCCCCTTACAAAAAAGTCAAAAATTGGCTTTTCTCAAAAGTACACTTTTTTGGGATATTTGGGCTCTGCCGAGAGTCCTGACATGTTTTTGGAACGTTTCCCGGCGCTCCTTGGCCCAAAAGTGTTTTTTGACCATTTTTGAAATTTTGAAAAAATCCGTAAGCACCTCCCCTTACAAAAAATTCAAAAATTGACTTTTCTCAAAACTACACTTTTTTGGCATATTTGGACTGTGCCGAGAGTCCTGACATGTTTTTAGAACGTTTCCCGGCGCTCCTTGGCCCAAAAGTGTTTTTTGACCATTTTTGAAATTTTGAAAAAATGCGTAAGCACCCCCCCCTTACAAAAAATTCAAAAATGGACTTTTCTCAAAAGTACACTTTTTTGGCATTTTTGGACTGTGCCAAGAGTCCTGACATGTTTTTAGAACGTTTCCCGGCGCTCCTAGGCCCAAAAGTGTTTTTTGACCATTTTTGAAATTTTGAAAAATTGCGTAAGCACCCCCCCTTACAAAAAAGTCAAAAATTGACTTTTCTAAAAAGTCAAATTTTGAGATATTTGGGCTCTGCCGAGAGTCCTGACATGTTTTTGGAACGTTTCCCGGCGCTCCTTGGCCCAAAAGTGTTTTTTGACCATTTTTGAAATTTTGAAAAATTGCGTAAGCACCCCCCCTTACAAAAAATTCAAAAATTGACTTTTCTCAAAAGTACACTTATTTGGCATATTTGGGATGTGCCGAGAGTCCTGATATGTTTTTGGAACGTTTCCCGGCGCTCCTTTGTCCAAAAGTGTTTTTTGACCATTTTTGAAATTTTGAAAAAAAGCGTAAGCACCCCCCCTTACAAAAAATTCAAAAATTGACTTTTCTCAAAAGTACACTTTTTTGGCATATTTGGGCTGTGCCGAGAGTCCTGACATGTTTTTAGAATGTTTCCCGGCGCTCCTAGGCCCAAAAGTGTTTTTTGACCGTTTTTGAAATTTTAAAAAATTGCATAAGCACCCCCCATTACAAAAAAGTACACTTTTTTGGGATATTTGGGCTCTGCCGAGAGTCCTGACATGTTTTTGGAACGTTTCCCGGCGCTCCTTGGCCCAAAAGTGTTTTTTGACCATTTTTGAAATTTTGAAAAAATGCGTTAGAACCCCTTCTTACAAAAAATTCAAAAATTGACTTTTCTCAAATGTACAATTTTTTGGCATATTTGGACTGTGCCGAGAGTCCTGACATGTTTTTAGAACGTTTCCCGGCGCTCCTAGGCCCAAAAGTGTTTTTTGACCATTTTTGAAATTTTGAAAAATTGCGTAAGCACCCCCCCTTACAAAAAAGTCAAAAATGGACTTTTCTCAAAAGTACACTTTTTTGGGATATTTGGGCTCTGCCGAGAGTCCTGACATGTTTTTGGAACGTTTCCCGGCGCTCCTTGGCCCAAAAGTGTTTTTTGACCGTTTTTAAAATTTTGAAAAAATGCGTAAGCACCCCCCCCCCCCCCCCCCTTACAAAAAAGTCAAAAATTGACTTTTCTCAAAAGTACACTTTTTTGGGATATTTGGGCTCTGCCGAGAGTCCTGACATGTTTTTGGAACGTTTCCCGGGGCTCCGTGGCCCAAAAGTGTTTTTTGACCATTTTTGACATTTTGAAAAAATGCGTTAGAACCCCTTCTTACAAAAAATTCAAAAATTGACTTTTCTCAAAAGTACACTTTTTTGGCATATTTGAGCTGTGCCGAGAGTCCTGACATGTTTTTAGAATGTTTCCCGGCGCTCCTAGGCCCAAAAGTGTTTTTTGACCGTTTTAGAAATTTTGAAAAATTGCGTAAGCACCCCCCCTTACAAAAAAGTCAAAAATTGAATTTTCTTAAAAGTAAACTCTTTTGGCATATTTGGGCTCTGCCGAGAGTCCTGACATGTTTTTGGAACGTTTCCCGGCGCTCCTTGCCCCAAAAGTATTTTTTGACCGTTTTTAAAATTTTGAAAAAATGCGTAAGCACCCCCCCCTTACAAAAAAGTCAAAAATTGACTTTTCTCAAAAGTAAACTTTTTTGGGATATGTGGGCTGTGCCGAGATTCCTGACATGTTTTTAGAACGTTTCCCGGTGCTCCTTGGCCCAAAAGTATTTTTTGACCGTTTTTGAAATTTTGAAAAAATGCGTAAGCACCCCCCCTTACAAAAAAGTCAAAAATTGACTTTTCTCAAAAGTACACTTTTTTGGGATATTTGGGCTCTGCCGAGAGTCCTGACATGTTTTTGGAACGTTTCCCGGCGCTCCTTGGCCAAAAAGTGTTTTTTGACCATTTTTGAAATTTTGAAAAAATGCGTAAGCACCCCCCCTTACAAAAAATTCAAAAATTGACTTTTCTCAAAAGTACACTTTTTTGGCATATTTGGGCTGTGCCGAGAGTCCTGACATGTTTTTAGAATGTTTCCCGGCGCTCCTAGGCCCAAAAGTGTTTTTTGACCGTTTTTGAAATTTTGAAAAATTGCATAAGCACCCCCCCTTACAAAAAAGTCAAAAATTGAATTTTCTCAAAAGTAAACTTTTATGGGATATTTGAGCTGTGCCGAGAGTCCTGACATGTTTTTGGAACGTTTCCCGGCGCTCCTTGGCCCAAAAGTATTTTTTGACCGTTTTTGAAATTTTAAAAAATTGCATAAGCACCCCCCATTACAAAAAAGTCAACTTTTTTGGCATATTTGGGCTCTGCCGAGAGTCCTGACATGTTTTTGGAACGTTTCCCGGCGCTCCTTGGCCCAAAAGTATTTTTTGACCGTTTTAGAAATTTTGAAAAAATGCGTAAGCACCCCCCCCTTACAAAAAATTCAAAAATGGACTTTTCTCAAAAGTACACTTTTTTGGCATTTTTGGACTGTGCCAAGAGTCCTGACATGTTTTTAGAACGTTTCCCGGCGCTCCTAGGCCCAAAAGTGTTTTTTGACCATTTTTGAAATTTTGAAAAATTGCGTAAGCACCCCCCCTTACAAAAAAGTCAAAAATTGACTTTTCTAAAAAGTCAAATTTTGAGATATTTGGGCTCTGCCGAGAGTCCTGACATGTTTTTGGAACGTTTCCCGGCGCTCCTTGGCCCAAAAGTATTTTTTGACCGTTTTAGAAATTTTGAAAAAATGCGTAAGCACCCCCCCCTTACAAAAAATTCAAAAATGGACTTTTCTCAAAAGTACACTTTTTTGGCATTTTTGGACTGTGCCAAGAGTCCTGACATGTTTTTAGAATGTTTCCCGGCGCTCCTAGGCCCAAAAGTGTTTTTTGACCGTTTTAGAAATTTTGAAAAATTGCGTAAGCACCCCCCCTTACAAAAAAGTCAAAAATTGAATTTTCTTAAAAGTAAACTTTTTTGGGATATTTGGGCTGTGCCGAAAGTCCTGACATGTTTTTGGAACGTTTCCCGGCGCTCCTTGGCCCAAAAGTATTTTTTGACCGTTTTTGAAATTTTGAAAAAATGCGTAAGCACCCCCCCTTACAAAAAAGTCAAAAATTGACTTTTCTAAAAAGTCAACTCTTTTGGCATATTTGGGCTCTGCCGAGAGTCCTGACATGTTTTTGGAACGTTTCCCGGCGCTCCTTGCCCCAAAAGTATTTTTTGACCGTTTTTAAAATTTTGAAAAAATGCGTAAGCACCCCCCCCTTACAAAAAAGTCAAAAATTGACTTTTCTCAAAAGTAAACTTTTTTGGGATATGTGGGCTGTGCCGAGATTCCTGACATGTTTTTAGAACGTTTCCCGGTGCTCCTTGGCCCAAAAGTATTTTTTGACCGTTTTTGAAATTTTGAAAAAATGCGTAAGCACCCCCCCTTACAAAAAAGTCAAAAATTGACTTTTCTCAAAAGTACACTTTTTTGGGATATTTGGGCTCTGCCGAGAGTCCTGACATGTTTTTGGAACGTTTCCCGGCGCTCCTTGGCCAAAAAGTGTTTTTTGACCATTTTTGAAATTTTGAAAAAATGCGTAAGCACCCCCCCTTACAAAAAATTCAAAAATTGACTTTTCTCAAAAGTACACTTTTTTGGCATATTTGGGCTGTGCCGAGAGTCCTGACATGTTTTTAGAATGTTTCCCGGCGCTCCTAGGCCCAAAAGTGTTTTTTGACCGTTTTAGAAATTTTGAAAAATTGCATAAGCACCCCCCCTTACAAAAAAGTCAAAAATTGAATTTTCTCAAAAGTAAACTTTTATGGGATATTTGAGCTGTGCCGAGAGTCCTGACATGTTTTTGGAACGTTTCCCGGCGCTCCTTGGCCCAAAAGTATTTTTTGACCGTTTTTGAAATTTTAAAAAATTGCATAAGCACCCCCCATTACAAAAAAGTCAACTTTTTTGGCATATTTGGGCTCTGCCGAGAGTCCTGACATGTTTTTGGAACGTTTCCCGGCGCTCCTTGGCCCAAAAGTATTTTTTGACCGTTTTAGAAATTTTGAAAAAATGCGTAAGCACCCCCCCTTACAAAAAAGTCAAAAATTGGCTTTTCTCAAAAGTACACTTTTTTGGGATATTTGGGCTCTGCCGAGAGTCCTGACATGTTTTTGGAACGTTTCCCGGCGCTCCTTGGCCCAAAAGTGTTTTTTGACCATTTTTGAAATTTTGAAAAAATCCGTAAGCACCTCCCCTTACAAAAAATTCAAAAATTGACTTTTCTCAAAACTACACTTTTTTGGCATATTTGGACTGTGCCGAGAGTCCTGACATGTTTTTAGAACGTTTCCCGGCGCTCCTTGGCCCAAAAGTGTTTTTTGACCATTTTTGAAATTTTGAAAAAATGCGTAAGCACCCCCCCCTTACAAAAAATTCAAAAATGGACTTTTCTCAAAAGTACACTTTTTTGGCATTTTTGGACTGTGCCAAGAGTCCTGACATGTTTTTAGAACGTTTCCCGGCGCTCCTAGGCCCAAAAGTGTTTTTTGACCATTTTTGAAATTTTGAAAAATTGCGTAAGCACCCCCCCTTACAAAAAAGTCAAAAATTGACTTTTCTAAAAAGTCAAATTTTGAGATATTTGGGCTCTGCCGAGAGTCCTGACATGTTTTTGGAACGTTTCCCGGCGCTCCTTGGCCCAAAAGTGTTTTTTGACCATTTTTGAAATTTTGAAAAATTGCGTAAGCACCCCCCCTTACAAAAAATTCAAAAATTGACTTTTCTCAAATGTACAATTTTTTGGCATATTTGGACTGTGCCGAGAGTCCTGACATGTTTTTAGAACGTTTCCCGGCGCTCCTAGGCCCAAAAGTGTTTTTTGACCATTTTTGAAATTTTGAAAAATTGCGTAAGCACCCCCTCTTACAAAAAAGTCAAAAATTGACTTTTCTAAAAAGTCAACTTTTTTGGCATATTTGGGCTCTGCCGAGAGTCCTGACATATTTTTGGAACGTTTCCCGGCGCTCCTTGGCCCAAAAGTATTTTTTGACCGTTTTTGAAATTTTGAAAAAATGCGTAAGCACCCCCCCTTACAAAAAAGTCAAAAATTGACTTTTCTCAAAAGTACACTTTTTTGGGATATGTGGGCTCTGCCGAGAGTCCTGACATGTTTTTGGAACGTTTCCCGGCGCTCCTTGGCCCAAAAGTGTTTTTTGACCATTTTTGAAATTTTGAAAAATTGCGTAAGCACGCCCCCTTACAAAAAATTCAAAAATTGACTTTTCTCAAAAGTACACTTATTTGGCAAATTTGGGATGTGCCGAGAGTCCTGATATGTTTTTGGAACGTTTCCCGGCGCTCCTTTGTCCAAAAGTGTTTTTTGACCATTTTTGAAATTTTGAAAAAAAGCGTAAGCACCCCCCCTTACAAAAAATTCAAAAATTGACTTTTCTCAAAAGTACACTTTTTTGGCATATTTGGGCTGTGCCGAGAGTCCTGACATGTTTTTAAATTGTTTCCCGGCGCTCCTAGGCCCAAAAGTGTTTTTTGACCGTTTTTGAAATTTTGAAAAATTGCGTAAGCACCCCCCCTTACAAAAAAGTCAAAAATTGAATTTTCTCAAAAGTAAACTTTTATGGGATATTTGGGCTGTGCCGAGAGTCCTGACATGTTTTTGGAACGTTTCCCGGCGCTCCTTGGCCCAAAAGTATTTTTTGACCGTTTTTGAAATTTTGAAAAAATGCGTAAGCACCCCCCCTTACAAAAAAAGTCAAAAATTGACTTTTCTAAAAAGTCAACTTTTTTGGCATATTTGGGCTCTGCCGAGAGTCCTGACATGTTTTTGGAACGTTTCCTGGCGCTCCTTGGCCCAAAAGTATTTTTTGACCGTTTTTGAAATTTTGAAAAAATGCGTAAGCACACCCCCTTACAAAAAATTCAAAAATTGACTTTTCTCAAAAGTACACTTTTTTGGCATATTTGGGCTGTGCCGAGAGTCCTGACATGTTTTTAGAATGTTTCCCGGCGCTCCTAGGCCCAAAAGTGTTTTTTGACCGTTTTTGAAATTTTGAAAAATTGCGTAAGCACCCCCCCTTACAAAAAAGTCAAAAATTGAATTTTCTCAAAAGTAAACTTTTTTGGGATATGTGGGCTGTGCCGAGAGTCCTGACATGTTTTTGGAACGTTTCCCGGCGCTCCTTAGCCCAAAAGTATTTTTTGACCGTTTTTGAAATTTTGAAAAAATGCGTAAGCACCCCCCCCTTACAAAAAAGTCAAAAATTGACTTTTCTAAAAAGTCAACTTTTTTGGCATATTTGGACTCTGCCGAGAGTCCTGACATGTTTTTGGAACGTTTCCCGGCGCTCCTTGGCCCAAAAGTATTTTTTGACCGTTTTTGAAATTTTGAAAAAATGCGTAAGCACCCCCCCTTACAAAAAAGTCAAAAATTGACTTTTCTCAAAAGTACACTTTTTTGGGATATTTGGGCTCTGCCGAGAGTCCTGACATGTTTTTGGAACGTTTCCCGGCGCTCCTTGGCCAAAAAGTGTTTTTTGACCATTT
This sequence comes from Corythoichthys intestinalis, assembly GCF_030265065.1. Taxonomy (NCBI): domain Eukaryota; kingdom Metazoa; phylum Chordata; class Actinopteri; order Syngnathiformes; family Syngnathidae; genus Corythoichthys; species Corythoichthys intestinalis. The sequence continues at coordinate 28,544,149 of NC_080412.1, forward strand.
TTGAAATTTTGAAAAAATGCGTAAGCACCCCCCCTTACAAAAAATTCAAAAATTGACTTTTCTCAAAAGTACACTTTTTTGGCATATTTGGGCTGTGCCGAGAGTCCTGACATGTTTTTAGAATGTTTCCCGGCGCTCCTAGGCCCAAAAGTGTTTTTTGACCGTTTTTGAAATTTTGAAAAATTGCATAAGCACCCCCCCTTACAAAAAAGTCAAAAATTGAATTTTCTCAAAAGTAAACTTTTATGGGATATTTGAGCTGTGCCGAGAGTCCTGACATGTTTTTGGAACGTTTCCCGGCGCTCCTTGGCCCAAAAGTATTTTTTGACCGTTTTTGAAATTTTAAAAAATTGCATAAGCACCCCCCATTACAAAAAAGTCAACTTTTTTGGCATATTTGGGCTCTGCCGAGAGTCCTGACATGTTTTTGGAACGTTTCCCGGCGCTCCTTGGCCCAAAAGTATTTTTTGACCGTTTTAGAAATTTTGAAAAAATGCGTAAGCACCCCCCCTTACAAAAAAGTCAAAAATTGGCTTTTCTCAAAAGTACACTTTTTTGGGATATTTGGGCTCTGCCGAGAGTCCTGACATGTTTTTGGAACGTTTCCCGGCGCTCCTTGGCCCAAAAGTGTTTTTTGACCATTTTTGAAATTTTGAAAAAATCCGTAAGCACCTCCCCTTACAAAAAATTCAAAAATTGACTTTTCTCAAAAGTACAGTTTTTTGGCATATTTGGACTGTGCCGAGAGTCCTGACATGTTTTTAGAACGTTTCCCGGCGCTCCTTGGCCCAAAAGTGTTTTTTGACCATTTTTGAAATTTTGAAAAAATGAGTAAGCACCCCCCCCTTACAAAAAATTCAAAAATGGACTTTTCTCAAAAGTACACTTTTTTGGCATATTTGGGCTGTGCCAAGAGTCCTGACATGTTTTTAGAACGTTTCCCGGCGCTCCTAGGCCCAAAAGTGTTTTTTGACCGTTTTTGAAATTTTAAAAAATTGCATAAGCACCCCCCATTACAAAAAAGTACACTTTTTTGGGATATTTGGGCTCTGCCGAGAGTCCTGACATGTTTTTGGAACGTTTCCCGGCGCTCCTTGGCCCAAAAGTGTTTTTTGACCATTTTTGAAATTTTGAAAAAATGCGTAAGCACCCCCCCTTACAAAAAATTCAAAAATTGACTTTTCTCAAAAGTACACTTTTTTGGCATATTTGGACTGTGCCGAGAGTCCTGACATGTTTTTAGAATGTTTCCCGGCGCTCCTAGGCCCAAAAGTGTTTTTTGACCGTTTTTGAAATTTTGAAAAATTGCGTAAGCACCCCCCCTTACAATACAGTCAAAAATTGAATTTTCTCAAAAGTAAACTTTTTTGGGATATGTGGGCTGTGCCGAGATTCCTGACATGTTTTTAGAACGTTTCCCGGTGCTCCTTGGCCCAAAAGTATTTTTTGACCGTTTTTGAAATTTTGAAAAAATGCGTAAGCACCCCCCCTTACAAAAAAGTCAAAAATTGACTTTTCTAAAAAGTCAACTTTTTTGGCATATTTGGGCTCTGCCGAGAGTCCTGACATGTTTTTGGAATGTTTCCCGGCGCTCCTTGGCCCAAAAGTATTTTTTGACCGTTTTTGAAATTTTGAAAAAATGCGTAAGCACCCCCCCTTAGAAAAAAGTCAAAAATTGACTTTTCTAAAAAGTCAACTTTTTTGGCATATTTGGGCTCTGCCGAGAGTCCTGACATGTTTTTGGAACGTTTCCCGGCGCTCCTTGGCCCAAAAGTATTTTTTGACCGTTTTTGAAATTTTTAAAAAATGCGTAAGCACCCCCCTTACAAAAAAGTCAAAAATTGACTTTTCTAAAAAGTCAACTTTTTTGGCATATTTGGGCTCTGCCGAGAGTCCTGACATGTTTTTGGAACGTTTCCTGGCGCTCCTTGGCCCAAAAGTATTTTTTGACCGTTTTTGAAATTTTGAAAAAATGCGTAAGCACCCCCCCTTACAAAAAAGTCAAAAATGGACTTTTCTCAAAAGTACACTTTTTTGGGATATTTGGGCTCTGCCGAGAGTCCTGACATGTTTTTGGAACGTTTCCTGGCGCTCCTTGGCCCAAAAGTGTTTTTTGACCATTTTTGAAATTTTGAAAAATTGCGTAAGCACCCCCTCTTACAAAAAAGTCAAAAATTGACTTTTCTAAAAAGTCAACTTTTTTGGCATATTTGGGCTCTGCCGAGAGTCCTGACATGTTTTTGGAACGTTTCCTGGCGCTCCTTGGCCCAAAAGTGTTTTTTGACCATTTTTGAAATTTTGAAAAAATGCGTAAGCACCCCCCCCCCTTACAAAAAAGTCAAAAATTGACTTTTCTCAAAAGTACACTTTTTTGGGATATTTGGGCTCTGCCGAGAGTCCTGACATGTTTTTGGAACGTTTCCTGGCGCTCCTTGGCCCAAAAGTGTTTTTTGACCATTTTTGAAATTTTGAAAAATTGCGTAAGCACCCCCTCTTACAAAAAAGTCAAAAATTGACTTTTCTAAAAAGTCAACTTTTTTGGCATATTTGGGCTGTGCCGAGAGTCCTGACATATTTTTGGAACGTTTCCCGGCGCTCCTTGGCCCAAAAGTATTTTTTGACCGTTTTTGAAATTTTGAAAAAATGCGTAAGCACCCCCCCTTACAAAAAAGTCAAAAATTGACTTTTCTCAAAAGTACACTTTTTTGGGATATGTGGGCTCTGCCGAGAGTCCTGACATGTTTTTGGAACGTTTCCCGGCGCTCCTTGGCCCAAAAGTATTTTTTGACCGTTTTTGAAATTTTGAAAAAATGCATAAGCACACCCCCTTACAAAAAATTCAAAAATTGACTTTTCTCAAAAGTACACTTTTTTGGCATATTTGGGCTGTGCCGAGAGTCCTGACATGTTTTTGGAACGTTTCCTGGCGCTCCTTGGCCCAAAAGTATTTTTTGACCATTTTTGAAATTTTGAAAAAATGCGTAAGCACCCCCCCTTACAAAAAAGTCAAAAATGGACTTTTCTCAAAAGTACACTTTTTTGGGATATTTGGGCTCTGCCGAGAGTCATGACATGTTTTTGGAACGTTTCCCGGCGCTCCTTGGCCCAAAAGTGTTTTTTGACCATTTTTGAAATTTTGAAAAAATGCGTAAGCACCCCCCCCCCCCCCCCCCTTACAAAAAAGTCAAAAATTGACTTTTCTCAAAAGTACACTTTTTTGGGATATTTGGGCTCTGCCGAGAGTCCTGACATGTTTTTGGAACGTTTCCCGGGGCTCCGTGGCCCAAAAGTGTTTTTTGACCATTTTTGACATTTTGAAAAAATGCGTTAGAACCCCTTCTTACAAAAAATTCAAAAATTGACTTTTCTCAAAAGTACACTTTTTTGGCATATTTGAGCTGTGCCGAGAGTCCTGACATGTTTTTAGAATGTTTCCCGGCGCTCCTAGGCCCAAAAGTGTTTTTTGACCGTTTTAGAAATTTTGAAAAATTGCGTAAGCACCCCCCCTTACAAAAAAGTCAAAAATTGAATTTTCTTAAAAGTAAACTTTTTTGGGATATTTGGGCTGTGCCGAAAGTCCTGACATGTTTTTGGAACGTTTCCCGGCGCTCCTTGGCCCAAAAGTATTTTTTGACCGTTTTTGAAATTTTGAAAAAATGCGTAAGCACCCCCCCCTTACAAAAAAGTCAAAAATTGACTTTTCTAAAAAGTCAACTCTTTTGGCATATTTGGGCTCTGCCGAGAGTCCTGACATGTTTTTGGAACGTTTCCCGGCGCTCCTTGCCCCAAAAGTATTTTTTGACCGTTTTTAAAATTTTGAAAAAATGCGTAAGCACCCCCCCCTTACAAAAAAGTCAAAAATTGACTTTTCTCAAAAGTGCACTTTTTTGGGATATTTGGGCTCTGCCGAGAGTCCTGACATGTTTTTGGAACGTTTCCCGGCGCTCCTTGACCCAAAAGTGTTTTTTGACCATTTTTGAAATTTTGAAAAAATGCGTAAGCACCCCCCCTTACAAAAAATTCAAAAATTGACTTTTCTCAAAAGTACACTTTTTTGGCATATTTGGACTGTGCCGAGAGTCCTGACATGTTTTTAGAATGTTTCCCGGCGCTCCTAGGCCCAAAAGTGTTTTTTGACCGTTTTTGAAATTTTGAAAAATTGCGTAAGCACCCCCCCTTACAATACAGTCAAAAATTGAATTTTCTCAAAAGTAAACTTTTTTGGGATATGTGGGCTGTGCCGAGATTCCTGACATGTTTTTAGAACGTTTCCCGGTGCTCCTTGGCCCAAAAGTATTTTTTGACCGTTTTTGAAATTTTGAAAAAATGCGTAAGCACCCCCCCCTTACAAAAAAGTCAAAAATTGACTTTTCTAAAAAGTCAACTTTTTTGGCATATTTGGGCTCTGCCGAGAGTCCTGACATGTTTTTGGAATGTTTCCCGGCGCTCCTTGGCCCAAAAGTATTTTTTGACCGTTTTTGAAATTTTGAAAAAATGCGTAAGCACCCCCCCTTACAAAAAAGTCAAAAATTGACTTTTCTAAAAAGTCAACTTTTTTGGCATATTTGGGCTCTGCCGAGAGTCCTGACATGTTTTTGGAACGTTTCCCGGCGCTCCTTGGCCCAAAAGTATTTTTTGACCGTTTTTGAAATTTTTAAAAAATGCGTAAGCACCCCCCTTACAAAAAAGTCAAAAATTGACTTTTCTAAAAAGTCAACTTTTTTGGCATATTTGGGCTCTGCCGAGAGTCCTGACATGTTTTTGGAACGTTTCCTGGCGCTCCTTGGCCCAAAAGTATTTTTTGACCGTTTTTGAAATTTTGAAAAAATGCGTAAGCACCCCCCCTTACAAAAAAGTCAAAAATGGACTTTTCTCAAAAGTACACTTTTTTGGGATATTTGGGCTCTGCCGAGAGTCCTGACATGTTTTTGGAACGTTTCCTGGCGCTCCTTGGACCAAAAGTGTTTTTTGACCATTTTTGAAATTTTGAAAAATTGCGTAAGCACCCCCTCTTACAAAAAAGTCAAAAATTGACTTTTCTAAAAAGTCAACTTTTTTGGCATATTTGGGCTCTGCCGAGAGTCCTGACATGTTTTTGGAACGTTTCCTGGCGCTCCTTGGCCCAAAAGTGTTTTTTGACCATTTTTGAAATTTTGAAAAAATGCGTAAGCACCCCCCCCCCCTTACAAAAAAGTCAAAAATTGACTTTTCTCAAAAGTACACTTTTTTGGGATATTTGGGCTCTGCCGAGAGTCCTGACATGTTTTTGGAACGTTTCCTGGCGCTCCTTGGCCCAAAAGTGTTTTTTGACCATTTTTGAAATTTTGAAAAATTGCGTAAGCACCCCCTCTTACAAAAAAGTCAAAAATTGACTTTTCTAAAAAGTCAACTTTTTTGGCATATTTTGGCTGTGCCGAGAGTCCTGACATATTTTTGGAACGTTTCCCGGCGCTCCTTGGCCCAAAAGTATTTTTTGACCGTTTTTGAAATTTTGAAAAAATGCGTAAGCACCCCCCCTTACAAAAAAGTCAAAAATTGACTTTTCTCAAAAGTACACTTTTTTGGGATATGTGGGCTCTGCCGAGAGTCCTGACATGTTTTTGGAACGTTTCCCGGCGCTCCTTGGCCCAAAAGTATTTTTTGACCGTTTTTGAAATTTTGAAAAAATGCATAAGCACACCCCCTTACAAAAAATTCAAAAATTGACTTTTCTCAAAAGTACACTTTTTTGGCATATTTGGGCTGTGCCGAGAGTCCTGACATGTTTTTGGAACGTTTCCTGGCGCTCCTTGGCCCAAAAGTATTTTTTGACCATTTTTGAAATTTTGAAAAAATGCGTAAGCACCCCCCCTTACAAAAAAGTCAAAAATGGACTTTTCTCAAAAGTACACTTTTTTGGGATATTTGGGCTCTGCCGAGAGTCATGACATGTTTTTGGAACGTTTCCCGGCGCTCCTTGGCCCAAAAGTGTTTTTTGACCATTTTTGAAATTTTGAAAAAATGCGTAAGCACCCCCCCCCCCCCCCTTACAAAAAAGTCAAAAATTGACTTTTCTCAAAAGTACACTTTTTTGGGATATTTGGGCTCTGCCGAGAGTCCTGACATGTTTTTGGAACGTTTCCCGGGGCTCCGTGGCCCAAAAGTGTTTTTTGACCATTTTTGAAATTTTGAAAAAATGCGTAAGCACCCCCCCTTACAAAAAATTCAAAAATTGACTTTTCTCAAAAGTACACTTTTTTGGCATATTTGGACTGTGCCGAGAGTCCTGACATGTTTTTAGAATGTTTCCCGGCGCTCCTAGGCCCAAAAGTGTTTTTTGACCGTTTTTGAAATTTTGAAAAATTGCGTAAGCACCCCCCCTTACAATACAGTCAAAAATTGAATTTTCTCAAAAGTAAACTTTTTTGGGATATGTGGGCTGTGCCGAGATTCCTGACATGTTTTTAGAACGTTTCCCGGTGCTCCTTGGCCCAAAAGTATTTTTTGACCGTTTTTGAAATTTTGAAAAAATGCGTAAGCACCCCCCCCTTACAAAAAAGTCAAAAATTGACTTTTCTAAAAAGTCAACTTTTTTGGCATATTTGGGCTCTGCCGAGAGTCCTGACATGTTTTTGGAATGTTTCCCGGCGCTCCTTGGCCCAAAAGTATTTTTTGACCGTTTTTGAAATTTTGAAAAAATGCGTAAGCACCCCCCCTTACAAAAAAGTCAAAAATGGACTTTTCTCAAAAGTACACTTTTTTGGGATATTTGGGCTCTGCCGAGAGTCCTGACATGTTTTTGGAACGTTTCCCGGCGCTCCTTGGCCCAAAAGTGTTTTTTGACCATTTTTGAAATTTTGAAAAAATGCGTAAGCACCCCCCCCCCCTTACAAAAAAGTCAAAAATTGACTTTTCTCAAAAGTACACTTTTTTGGGATATTTGGGCTCTGCCGAGAGTCCTGACATGTTTTTGGAACGTTTCCCGGGGCTCCGTGGCCCAAAAGTGTTTTTTGACCATTTTTGACATTTTGAAAAAATGCGTTAGAACCCCTTCTTACAAAAAATTCAAAAATTGACTTTTCTCAAAAGTACACTTTTTTGGCATATTTGGGCTGTGCCGAGAGTCCTGACATGTTTTTAGAACGTTTCGCGGCGCTCCTAGGCCCAAAAGTGTTTTTTGACCGTTTTTGAAATTTTGAAAAATTGCGTAAGCACCCCCCCTTACAAAAAATTCAAAAATTGACTTTTCTCAAAAGTACACTTTTTTGGCATATTTGGGCTGTGCCGAGAGTCCTGACATGTTTTTAGAATGTTTCCCGGCGCTCCTAGGCCCAAAAGTGTTTTTTGACCGTTTTTGAAATTTTGAAAAATTGCGTAAGCACCCCCCCTTACAAAAAAGTCAAAAATTGAATTTTCTTAAAAGTAAACTTTTTTGGGATATTTGGGCTGTGCCGAAAGTCCTGACATGTTTTTGGAACGTTTCCTGGCGCTCCTTGGCCCAAAAGTGTTTTTTGACCATTTTTGAAATTTTGAAAAATTGCGTAAGCACCCCCCCTTACAAAAAATTCAAAAATTGACTTTTCTCAAAAGTACACTTATTTGGCATATTTGGGATGTGCCGAGAGTCCTGATATGTTTTTGGAACGTTTCCCGGCGCTCCTTTGTCCAAAAGTGTTTTTTGACCATTTTTGAAATTTTGAAAAAAAGCGTAAGCACCCCCCCTTACAAAAAATTCAAAAATTGACTTTTCTCAAAAGTACACTTTTTTGGCATATTTGGGCTGTGCCGAGAGTCCTGACATGTTTTTAGAATGTTTCCCGGCGCTCCTAGGCCCAAAAGTGTTTTTTGACCGTTTTTGAAATTTTAAAAAATTGCATAAGCACCCCCCATTACAAAAAAGTACACTTTTTTGGGATATTTGGGCTCTGCCGAGAGTCCTGACATGTTTTTGGAACGTTTCCCGGCGCTCCTTGGCCCAAAAGTGTTTTTTGACCATTTTTGAAATTTTGAAAAAATGCGTAAGCACCCCCCCTTACAAAAAATTCAAAAATGGACTTTTCTCAAAAGTACACTTTTTTGGCATATTTGGACTGTGCCGAGAGTCCTGACATGTTTTTAGAATGTTTCCCGGCGCTCCTAGGCCCAAAAGTGTTTTTTGACCGTTTTTGAAATTTTGAAAAATTGCGTAAGCACCCCCCCTTACAATACAGTCAAAAATTGAATTTTCTCAAAAGTAAACTTTTTTGGGATATGTGGGCTGTGCCGAGATTCCTGACATGTTTTTAGAACGTTTCCCGGTGCTCCTTGGCCCAAAAGTATTTTTTGACCGTTTTTGAAATTTTTAAAAAATGCGTAAGCACCCCCCCTGACAAAAAAGTCAAAAATTGACTTTTCTAAAAAGTCAACTTTTTTGGCATATTTGGGCTCTGCCGAGAGTCCTGACATGTTTTTGGAATGTTTCCCGGCGCTCCTTGGCCCAAAAGTATTTTTTGACCGTTTTTGAAATTTTTCAAAAAATGCGTAAGCACCCCCCCTTACAAAAAAGTCAAAAATTGACTTTTCTAAAAAGTCAACTTTTTTGGCATATTTGGGCTCTGCCGAGAGTCCTGACATGTTTTTGGAATGTTTCCCGGCGCTCCTTGGCCCAAAAGTGTTTTTTGACCGTTTATGAAATTTTGAAAAAATGCGTAAGCACCCCCCCTTACAATACAGTCAAAAATTGAATTTTCTCAAAAGTAAACTTTTTTGGGATATGTGGGCTGTGCCGAGATTCCTGACATGTTTTTAGAACGTTTCCCGGTGCTCCTTGGCCCAAAAGTATTTTTTGACCGTTTTTGAAATTTTGAAAAAATGCGTAAGCACCCCCCCTTACAAAAAAGTCAAAAATTGACTTTTCTAAAAAGTCAACTTTTTTGGCATATTTGGGCTCTGCCGAGAGTCCTGACATGTTTTTGGAACGTTTCCTGGCGCTCCTTGGCCCAAAAGTATTTTTTGACCGTTTTTGAAATTTTGAAAAAATGTGTAAGCACCCCCCCTTACAAAAAAGTCAAAAATGGACTTTTCTCAAAAGTACACTTTTTTGGGATATTTGGGCTCTGCCGAGAGTCCTGACATGTTTTTGAAACGTTTCCCGGCGCTCCTTGGCCCAAAAGTGTTTTTTGACCATTTTTGAAATTTTGAAAAAATGCGTAAGCACCCCCCCCTTACAAAAAAGTCAAAAATTGACTTTTCTCAAAAGTACACTTTTTTGGGATATTTGGGCTCTGCCGAGAGTCCTGACATGTTTTTGGAACGTTTCCCGGGGCTCCGTGGCCCAAAAGTGTTTTTTGACCATTTTTGACATTTTGAAAAAATGCGTTAGAACCCCTTCTTACAAAAAATTCAAAAATTGACTTTTCTCAAAAGTACACTTTTTTGGCATATTTGGGCTGTGCCGAGAGTCCTGACATGTTTTTAGAATGTTTCCCGGCGCTCCTAGGCCCAAAAGTGTTTTTTGACCGTTTTAGAAATTTTGAAAAATTGCGTAAGCACCCCCCCTTACAAAAAAGTCAAAAATTGAATTTTCTTAAAAGTAAACTTTTTTGGGATATTTGGGCTGTGCCGAAAGTCCTGACATGTTTTTGGAACGTTTCCCGGCGCTCCTTGGCCCAAAAGTATTTTTTGACCGTTTTTGAAATTTTGAAAAAATGCGTAAGCACCCCCCCTTACAAAAAAGTCAAAAATTGACTTTTCTAAAAAGTCAACTCTTTTGGCATATTTGGGCTCTGCCGAGAGTCCTGACATGTTTTTGGAACGTTTCCCGGCGCTCCTTGCCCCAAAAGTATTTTTTGACCGTTTTTAAAATTTTGAAAAAATGCGTAAGCACCCCCCCCTTACAAAAAAGTCAAAAATTGACTTTTCTCAAAAGTGCACTTTTTTGGGATATTTGGGCTCTGCCGAGAGTCCTGACATGTTTTTGGAACGTTTCCCGGCGCTCCTTGACCCAAAAGTGTTTTTTGACCATTTTTGAAATTTTGAAAAAATGCGTAAGCACCCCCCCTTACAAAAAATTCAAAAATTGACTTTTCTCAAAAGTACACTTTTTTGGCATATTTGGACTGTGCCGAGAGTCCTGACATGTTTTTAGAATGTTTCCCGGCGCTCCTAGGCCCAAAAGTGTTTTTTGACCGTTTTTGAAATTTTGAAAAATTGCGTAAGCACCCCCCCTTACAATACAGTCAAAAATTGAATTTTCTCAAAAGTAAACTTTTTTGGGATATGTGGGCTGTGCCGAGATTCCTGACATGTTTTTAGAACGTTTCCCGGTGCTCCTTGGCCCAAAAGTATTTTTTGACCGTTTTTGAAATTTTGAAAAAATGCGTAAGCACCCCCCCTTACAAAAAAGTCAACTTTTTTGGCATATTTGGGCTCTGCCGAGAGTCCTGACATGTTTTTGGAATGTTTCCCGGCGCTCCTTGGCCCAAAAGTATTTTTTGACCGTTTTTGAAATTTTGAAAAAATGCGTAAGCACCCCCCCTTAGAAAAGAGTCAAAAATTGACTTTTCTAAAAAGTCAACTTTTTTGGCATATTTGGGCTCTGCCGAGAGTCCTGACATGTTTTTGGAACGTTTCCCGGCGCTCCTTGGCCCAAAAGTATTTTTTGACCGTTTTTGAAATTTTGAAAAAATGCGTAAGCACCCCCCCCTTACAAAAAAGTCAAAAATTGACTTTTCTAAAAAGTCAACTCTTTTGGCATATTTGGGCTCTGCCGAGAGTCCTGACATGTTTTTGGAACGTTTCCCGGCGCTCCTTGCCCCAAAAGTATTTTTTGACCGTTTTTAAAATTTTGAAAAAATGCGTAAGCACCCCCCCCTTACAAAAAAGTCAAAAATTGACTTTTCTCAAAAGTGCACTTTTTTGGGATATTTGGGCTCTGCCGAGAGTCCTGACATGTTTTTGGAACGTTTCCCGGCGCTCCTTGACCCAAAAGTGTTTTTTGACCATTTTTGAAATTTTGAAAAAATGCGTAAGCACCCCCCCTTACAAAAAATTCAAAAATTGACTTTTCTCAAAAGTACACTTTTTTGGCATATTTGGACTGTGCCGAGAGTCCTGACATGTTTTTAGAATGTTTCCCGGCGCTCCTAGGCCCAAAAGTGTTTTTTGACCGTTTTTGAAATTTTGAAAAATTGCGTAAGCACCCCCCCTTACAATACAGTCAAAAATTGAATTTTCTCAAAAGTAAACTTTTTTGGGATATGTGGGCTGTGCCGAGATTCCTGACATGTTTTTAGAACGTTTCCCGGTGCTCCTTTGCCCAAAAGTATTTTTTGACCGTTTTTGAAATTTTGAAAAAATGCGTAAGCACCCCCCCCTTACAAAAAAGTCAAAAATTGACTTTTCTAAAAAGTCAACTTTTTTGGCATATTTGGGCTCTGCCGAGAGTCCTGACATGTTTTTGGAATGTTTCCCGGCGCTCCTTGGCCCAAAAGTATTTTTTGACCGTTTTTGAAATTTTGAAAAAATGCGTAAGCACCCCCCCTTACAAAAAAGTCAAAAATGGACTTTTCTCAAAAGTACACTTTTTTGGGATATTTGGGCTCTGCCGAGAGTCCTGACATGTTTTTGGAACGTTTCCCGGCGCTCCTTGGCCCAAAAGTGTTTTTTGACCATTTTTGAAATTTTGAAAAAATGCGTAAGCACCCCCCCCCCCCTTACAAAAAAGTCAAAAATTGACTTTTCTCAAAAGTACACTTTTTTGGGATATTTGGGCTCTGCCGAGAGTCCTGACATGTTTTTGGAACGTTTCCCGGGGCTCCGTGGCCCAAAAGTGTTTTTTGACCATTTTTGACATTTTGAAAAAATGCGTTAGAACCCCTTCTTACAAAAAATTCAAAAATTGACTTTTCTCAAAAGTACACTTTTTTGGCATATTTGGGCTGTGCCGAGAGTCCTGACATGTTTTTAGAACGTTTCGCGGCGCTCCTAGGCCCAAAAGTGTTTTTTGACCGTTTTTGAAATTTTGAAAAATTGCGTAAGCACCCCCCCTTACAAAAAATTCAAAAATTGACTTTTCTCAAAAGTACACTTTTTTGGCATATTTGGGCTGTGCCGAGAGTCCTGACATGTTTTTAGAATGTTTCCCGGCGCTCCTAGGCCCAAAAGTGTTTTTTGACCGTTTTTGAAATTTTGAAAAATTGCGTAAGCACCCCCCCTTACAAAAAAGTCAAAAATTGAATTTTCTTAAAAGTAAACTTTTTTGGGATATTTGGGCTGTGCCGAAAGTCCTGACATGTTTTTGGAACGTTTCCTGGCGCTCCTTGGCCCAAAAGTGTTTTTTGACCATTTTTGAAATTTTGAAAAATTGCGTAAGCACCCCCCCTTACAAAAAATTCAAAAATTGACTTTTCTCAAAAGTACACTTATTTGGCATATTTGGGATGTGCCGAGAGTCCTGATATGTTTTTGGAACGTTTCCCGGCGCTCCTTTGTCCAAAAGTGTTTTTTGACCATTTTTGAAATTTTGAAAAAAAGCGTAAGCACCCCCCCTTACAAAAAATTCAAAAATTGACTTTTCTCAAAAGTACACTTTTTTGGCATATTTGGGCTGTGCCGAGAGTCCTGACATGTTTTTAGAATGTTTCCCGGCGCTCCTAGGCCCAAAAGTGTTTTTTGACCGTTTTTGAAATTTTAAAAAATTGCATAAGCACCCCCCATTACAAAAAAGTACACTTTTTTGGGATATTTGGGCTCTGCCGAGAGTCCTGACATGTTTTTGGAACGTTTCCCGGCGCTCCTTGGCCCAAAAGTGTTTTTTGACCATTTTTGAAATTTTGAAAAAATGCGTAAGCACCCCCCCTTACAAAAAATTCAAAAATGGACTTTTCTCAAAAGTACACTTTTTTGGCATATTTGGACTGTGCCGAGAGTCCTGACATGTTTTTAGAATGTTTCCCGGCGCTCCTAGGCCCAAAAGTGTTTTTTGACCGTTTTTGAAATTTTGAAAAATTGCGTAAGCACCCCCCCTTACAATACAGTCAAAAATTGAATTTTCTCAAAAGTAAACTTTTTTGGGATATGTGGGCTGTGCCGAGATTCCTGACATGTTTTTAGAACGTTTCCCGGTGCTCCTTGGCCCAAAAGTATTTTTTGACCGTTTTTGAAATTTTTAAAAAATGCGTAAGCACCCCCCCTGACAAAAAAGTCAAAAATTGACTTTTCTAAAAAGTCAACTTTTTTGGCATATTTGGGCTCTGCCGAGAGTCCTGACATGTTTTTGGAATGTTTCCCGGCGCTCCTTGGCCCAAAAGTATTTTTTGACCGTTTTTGAAATTTTTCAAAAAATGCGTAAGCACCCCCCCTTACAAAAAAGTCAAAAATTGACTTTTCTAAAAAGTCAACTTTTTTGGCATATTTGGGCTCTGCCGAGAGTCCTGACATGTTTTTGGAATGTTTCCCGGCGCTCCTTGGCCCAAAAGTGTTTTTTGACCGTTTATGAAATTTTGAAAAAATGCGTAAGCACCCCCCCTTACAATACAGTCAAAAATTGAATTTTCTCAAAAGTAAACTTTTTTGGGATATGTGGGCTGTGCCGAGATTCCTGACATGTTTTTAGAACGTTTCCCGGTGCTCCTTGGCCCAAAAGTATTTTTTGACCGTTTTTGAAATTTTGAAAAAATGCGTAAGCACCCCCCCTTACAAAAAAGTCAAAAATTGACTTTTCTAAAAAGTCAACTTTTTTGGCATATTTGGGCTCTGCCGAGAGTCCTGACATGTTTTTGGAACGTTTCCTGGCGCTCCTTGGCCCAAAAGTATTTTTTGACCGTTTTTGAAATTTTGAAAAAATGTGTAAGCACCCCCCCTTACAAAAAAGTCAAAAATGGACTTTTCTCAAAAGTACACTTTTTTGGGATATTTGGGCTCTGCCGAGAGTCCTGACATGTTTTTGAAACGTTTCCCGGCGCTCCTTGGCCCAAAAGTGTTTTTTGACCATTTTTGAAATTTTGAAAAAATGCGTAAGCACCCCCCCCTTACAAAAAAGTCAAAAATTGACTTTTCTCAAAAGTACACTTTTTTGGGATATTTGGGCTCTGCCGAGAGTCCTGACATGTTTTTGGAACGTTTCCCGGGGCTCCGTGGCCCAAAAGTGTTTTTTGACCATTTTTGACATTTTGAAAAAATGCGTTAGAACCCCTTCTTACAAAAAATTCAAAAATTGACTTTTCTCAAAAGTACACTTTTTTGGCATATTTGGGCTGTGCCGAGAGTCCTGACATGTTTTTAGAATGTTTCCCGGCGCTCCTAGGCCCAAAAGTGTTTTTTGACCGTTTTAGAAATTTTGAAAAATTGCGTAAGCACCCCCCCTTACAAAAAAGTCAAAAATTGAATTTTCTTAAAAGTAAACTTTTTTGGGATATTTGGGCTGTGCCGAAAGTCCTGACATGTTTTTGGAACGTTTCCCGGCGCTCCTTGGCCCAAAAGTATTTTTTGACCGTTTTTGAAATTTTGAAAAAATGCGTAAGCACCCCCCCTTACAAAAAAGTCAAAAATTGACTTTTCTAAAAAGTCAACTCTTTTGGCATATTTGGGCTCTGCCGAGAGTCCTGACATGTTTTTGGAACGTTTCCCGGCGCTCCTTGCCCCAAAAGTATTTTTTGACCGTTTTTAAAATTTTGAAAAAATGCGTAAGCACCCCCCCCTTACAAAAAAGTAAAAAATTGACTTTTCTCAAAAGTGCACTTTTTTGGGATATTTGGGCTCTGCCGAGAGTCCTGACATGTTTTTGGAACGTTTCCCGGCGCTCCTTGACCCAAAAGTGTTTTTTGACCATTTTTGAAATTTTGAAAAAATGCGTAAGCACCCCCCCTTACAAAAAATTCAAAAATTGACTTTTCTCAAAAGTACACTTTTTTGGCATATTTGGACTGTGCCGAGAGTCCTGACATGTTTTTAGAATGTTTCCCGGCGCTCCTAGGCCCAAAAGTGTTTTTTGACCGTTTTTGAAATTTTGAAAAATTGCGTAAGCACCCCCCCTTACAATACAGTCAAAAATTGAATTTTCTCAAAAGTAAACTTTTTTGGGATATGTGGGCTGTGCCGAGATTCCTGACATGTTTTTAGAACGTTTCCCGGTGCTCCTTGGCCCAAAAGTATTTTTTGACCGTTTTTGAAATTTTGAAAAAATGCGTAAGCACCCCCCCTTACAAAAAAGTCAACTTTTTTGGCATATTTGGGCTCTGCCGAGAGTCCTGACATGTTTTTGGAATGTTTCCCGGCGCTCCTTGGCCCAAAAGTATTTTTTGACCGTTTTTGAAATTTTGAAAAAATGCGTAAGCACCCCCCCTTAGAAAAGAGTCAAAAATTGACTTTTCTAAAAAGTCAACTTTTTTGGCATATTTGGGCTCTGCCGAGAGTCCTGACATGTTTTTGGAACGTTTCCCGGCGCTCCTTGGCCCAAAAGTATTTTTTGACCGTTTTTGAAATTTTTAAAAAATGCGTAAGCACCCCCCTTACAAAAAAGTCAAAAATTGACTTTTCTAAAAAGTCAACTTTTTTGGCATATTTGGGCTCTGCCGAGAGTCCTGACATGTTTTTGGAACGTTTCCTGGCGCTCCTTGGCCCAAAAGTATTTTTTGACCGTTTTTGAAATTTTGAAAAAATGCGTAAGCACCCCCCCTTACAAAAAAGTCAAAAATGGACTTTTCTCAAAAGTACACTTTTTTGGGATATTTGGGCTCTGCCGAGAGTCCTGACATGTTTTTGGAACGTTTCCCGGCGCTCCTTGGCCCAAAAGTGTTTTTTGACCATTTTTGAAATTTTGAAAAAATGCGTAAGCACCCCCCCCCCCCCCCCCCCTTACAAAAAAGTCAAAAATTGACTTTTCTCAAAAGTACACTTTTTTGGGATATTTGGGCTCTGCCGAGAGTCCTGACATGTTTTTGGAACGTTTCCCGGGGCTCCGTGGCCCAAAAGTGTTTTTTGACCATTTTTGACATTTTGAAAAAATGCGTTAGAACCCCTTCTTACAAAAAATTCAAAAATTGACTTTTCTCAAAAGTACACTTTTTAGGCATATTTGGGCTGTGCCGAGAGTCCTGACATGTTTTTAGAACGTTTCGCGGCGCTCCTAGGCCCAAAAGTGTTTTTTGACCGTTTTTGAAATTTTGAAAAATTGCGTAAGCACCCCCCCTTACAAAAAATTCAAAAATTGACTTTTCTCAAAAGTACACTTTTTTGGCATATTTGGGCTGTGCCGAGAGTCCTGACATGTTTTTAGAATGTTTCCCGGCGCTCCTAGGCCCAAAAGTGTTTTTTGACCGTTTTTGAAATTTTGAAAAATTGCGTAAGCACCCCCCCTTACAAAAAAGTCAAAAATTGAATTTTCTTAAAAGTAAACTTTTTTGGGATATTTGGGCTGTGCCGAAAGTCCTGACATGTTTTTGGAACGTTTCCCGGCGCTCCTTGGCCCAAAAGTATTTTTTGACCGTTTTTGAAATTTTGAAAAAATGCGTAAGCACCCCCCCCTTACAAAAAAGTCAAAAATTGACTTTTCTAAAAAGTCAACTCTTTTGGCATATTTGGGCTCTGCCGAGAGTCCTGACATGTTTTTGGAACGTTTCCCGGCGCTCCTTGCCCCAAAAGTATTTTTTGACCGTTTTTAAAATTTTGAAAAAATGCGTAAGCACCCCCCCCTTACAAAAAAGTCAAAAATTGACTTTTCTCAAAAGTACACTTTTTTGGCATATTTGGCCTGTGCCGAGAGTCCTGACATGTTTTTGGAACGTTTCCCGGCGCTCCTAGGCCCAAAAGTGTTTTTTGACCGTTTTTGAAATTTTGAAAAAATGCGTAAGCACCCCCCCTTACAAAAAAGTCAAAATTTGACTTTTTATCAAAAGTCAACTTTTTGGGGATATTTGGGCTCTGCCGAGAGTCCTGACATGTTTTTGGAATGTTTCCCGGCGCTCCTTGGCCCAAAAGTGTTTTTTGACCGTTTTTGAAATTTTGAAAAAATGCGTAAGCCCCTCCCCTTACAAAAAAGTCAAAAATTCCTTTTCCCAAAAGTCAACTGTTTTGGGATATTTGGGCTCTGCCTAGAGTCCTGACATGTTTTTGGAACGTTTCCCGGCGCTCCTTGGCCCAAAAGTGTTTTTTGACCGTTTTTGAAATTTTGAAAAAATTTTTAAGAAACCCCCCCCCCCCTTACAAAAAAGTTTAAAAAATGACTTCTCTCAAAAGTCAACTTTTTTTGCATATTTGGGCCATGCCGAGAGTCCTGGCATGTTTTTGGAACGTTTCCCGGCGCTCCTTGGCCCAAAAGTGTTTTTTGACCGTTTTTAAAATTCACTCTGTTCTGTAACTCAAAATGAACAGGAAGTGACCCATAAAATACCCCAAAATCTACAGGAAGTAATAGAAAATCAACAGGTAAATGATCTTAAATGGCCCAAAATTACCTAATTGCCTGGCATTGGCTGCCACTGATGGCCATTGACGTTCAATCCGTTTGAAGTGGGAGGGATGGCAGTTCAAATAGATTGGACGTCTACTAGTGAAAAACTCATTCCAATTCGCAGCAGAAGCTTGTTTTTTTTTGTTTATTAATTGTTTGTAGAATATCCTAGAATGATTTCCATACCAATGTATCGATAATCGTTGTATCGCCATATTGTCAGATCATCGTTATCGTGAGCTTTGTATCGCAAATCGTATCAGATCGTGAGGTACAAAGAGGTTCCCACTCCTAGTTTTTACATTGACACTCTATTCTAAACTGCCCGATTTCACCATCAAAACAAACCTGTTTGAACACCTTGATCAACCTTTGAATAGGACAACTGTAACTCATTGGCTGCCATTGATGGTGATGGAAGTCCAATCCTTTTGAACTTGTGGACTGACAGCGATCATTTTAGGGGTGTGACAAGAAATAGAAAAGGTCATATATCGCGATACTTTGTATCCAAAAGGTTATCGATATGCTCCCGCCAAGAATCGATATATCGTTCTAAAAGGTGTCACTGTTTAAAAAAAAAAACAAAAAACAAATGGAACAGGTTGCTACCAAAATCTTTCATTAGATTAGCGTCTACGTTAGCTCACTAGTTGCCATTGGCGGTGTAGGTACACGATCCGCTCGGGGTGCACAGACTGTTTGGGGGGAGGGCCTGCGCCTGTTGATGACGTCACAACAACGCTCGTGTAGCATTTGGGCAATGTGGGAAGTCGGACTTTTCCAACCTCCGACCAGGAAAAATGTAATTGGAACGCCACTTGAACTGGGAGGTCGTAGTCGCGAATTCGTGGAGGGGGGGGGGGGGTACAACTTTACAAGTTTCTTTAATCTGACGTCCCTCGACAAAATGGCGCTCAAGACAACGTATTGATGGCACAATAATGAAGTGTGTTTGAGGAGCCAAGCATTTCTTTTCTCATACAGTAAATTAGCTTAATGAATTGATATTTTTTATGTTGCCTTTCAGCAAAGATGTAACTAATGAAGGCAGTTAGTGTGTGCATTTTATCTCAACCGTAATTTTCCCTCCACTTTTCGAACGCCAATGAAAAGGCAGGTTTGCTGGAGTTAAAAATGTCATTAAATGGCCAAAATAAAAAAACAACTATTTGTCACTATCGACCATCTTTGTTGTTTACTTTCGCCTGGAATGCTTTGAAGTCACAACTGGGACCATCCGAGTGGGTTAAGTGTGACTTCCCACCTTCCTCAAATGCAGCAAAAGTGGGTTGATTTTCCATTGTATCAATCATGGAAGATTTATATGAAGAAATTGTTCATTATTTAAAGAAATGAAGATGCAACATCAGTACTGATGTAAAAAAAAAAAAAAAACAAGAAAAATAAATAAAGAATAAAATAAATAGAATAACAAAGCATAAGACATTAAAAGGTTTGAGTCTGACGCAGGGTTGAAAGCCAGGGAATAAAACTGATTTTTTTTTAAACGAGTTTGAGATGGACAGTGATGGGCCCCGATATTTAGTGTCTGAGAGACAAATGTGCGCACACGTTTGCTCTTTTTTTCAATTTTCACATTTAATGGCGTACCGCACGCATGCTATTTTTAGACCGTGACGTTGCATCGTAAAGCAGAAGTAAAGCAGGAGTGAGACATTATAGACCCGCCCCCGCATAGAAACCATGTTAATTGTGCTACTTTTCTCCGGT
This sequence comes from Corythoichthys intestinalis, assembly GCF_030265065.1. Classification (NCBI taxonomy): domain Eukaryota; kingdom Metazoa; phylum Chordata; class Actinopteri; order Syngnathiformes; family Syngnathidae; genus Corythoichthys; species Corythoichthys intestinalis. The sequence goes on from NC_080412.1 coordinate 28,563,290, forward strand.
CATCTTTCAAAAACGAACTTGCCGATCACACATTGCTTTTTTGGAACTTGTAGAAACGCCTCTAGACATTACGGCATATGAAGGATGTTTTCTTCATACGTTTCCCAAAACCAAAAACTCGGAGCAAAAAATGTGAAGACTACTTCAACTTGTGCGGACTTTTAACGGCTGCTCGGCAGTAAACATTAATGCAGTTAACATTTTGTTGGGTTGGAATTGTCTTTCAGAGGACAAAGAGGTAAGACATTTTGATATTTTTAACTTATTTTGTAGCGTGACGTTGTGCCGTGCTGCTTCTGTCTGACAATGAATGACCTGAAAAGAATTAAAATGGTATCTGACTGCCACTATTACATTTTCTGTTGTAAAAAAAAAACTTTAGTAAGGGGGAAGTGTAAATAAATTATAGAGTTAAGATTTGTTATCAATGAAAAAATTAAAAGTGTTTGTTGTTTGTCACTGAGTAGCATTTGCGATCGCTACACAAAACAAACAATATAAATTACCCCCAAGAACGGTCAGAGACATGGGACAACCAGAGGATATAATATATAAGAAAGACAGGGCTGGTGGTAAAGGATAGCTTGCTGAAACAGGAGAATGTCATTGTCAGTCGCTTCGATAAAAAAGCTAAGGCTATGCTTCGGTCGGCTTGTTTTTTTCATCTTTTTCAGCCCTCGACACTCAAGCCATCTCTTTAACTGAACATTTTTATGTTCTTCCACATCTTTGCCAGCGAATTTGGCACCAGGGACATCATTTTCAGAGAGAATTGGTAGGTTTAGCTCTGTAAACATCTCCTTCGTACACGATTTCCATTCTTTTCCTATCTGGGACAAACGGTCGTATGTCCCCCGTTAGCAACAGTAGCTAACGTCATGAATATTAATGAACGGAAGTGACGTGTTGCTTGCGGTACGCCATCATCTCTGTGTGTGATATCATCAATCGCTTTCCATACACATTTTTGAACTGGCACTTTTAAGCGAACGCATTACTACGACTCTCAAGAACAAATGTCAAACTTTTAAACAGGCATTTTAGAGGAGAGCACTCTTCAGCCAATCATATCGCGAGAATAAACAAACGTCACTCACTGTCAAGCACAGGCACCCCGAGCGGATCGTGCAACTACAATGGCGCTAAACATCCAATTCATTTTGATTTGATTGAACGTCAAGCTCCGACAATAGCATTAAAACCTGAGAACAGGTCACTTCCTGTTTATCTTAAGGCATTTCCTGTTGATTTTGAGTCACTTCCTTTTCAGTAACCCAAAGTCAACAGGAAATCACATGTAAATGCTCCGAAATCAACAGTGACCCGTAAATGCCCCAAAAGGAAAAGGAAGTGACGGAAAATCAACAGGAAATGACGTAAAATGAATTCGTTGCCTGGCATTGGCTCCCACTGATGGCCATAGTTCGTTCATTCGCTGCCACGCTGCCACTTATAAATGCATTGGACGTCTATTAGTGATAAACTGATTCCACAACAAAAGGATTAAAATTAGGGATGTCCCGATCCAGGTTTTTGCACTTCCGAGCCGATACCGATATTGTTTTGCACTTCCGATCCGATACCGATACTGGCCGATACCAATACCAGCCTCTCTGAGCATGTGTTAAAGTTTAAAGTTATTTAGCCTCCTTACTTAGGTGTCAGACTCATGTTGAAAAACGTTTTCGTACTCTTGATAACAACTAGCCAGCCGAATTAGGTGAGTTTGAATAACACACAACGGTTGGTGACAAGAAACTGAACTGTTTATTCAGTGACAAACACAAAACATTATAAATAACAAGCAGAAATGGCATAGTCAGTCAGTAAAATGTGCAAATAATATTGTAAACTGTCTTAAAAAAGCAAAACACACTAACAACCTCAGTGGAAAATCCCACAAACCCCCCCAAGCTATTAGATGCTTTTAATGTTTCGTGCATTAGTTACAAAAATTGTATAAAAAGCCTCTCAGGTTTAAATAAACGACTATTTCAGTATCAAGTTAACATTTTAAAACAGTAAATAAAATCCTCAAGTCCCCATTCTGTATCAGCAGCTTTAAACTACATTCAATTCATTTAATTTTGCGAATCAACTGTTGTTAAAATTGCTCCCGTTATTCCATAATTTCCCTTCTGTCTACATTCGACATGTGAAAGTTTTAAAACTGTTTTGAAGATAGATTCAAGTCAAGATTTTGCGGATTTAGGAGTATTTTAGATTAAAAAGTTAATTAGGTTCGCTTGGAAAGTTCACAACAGCCTACTAGGGAAGTCTCCTGCTTTAAGATGGCGGCTGTTTACTAACGCAACTAGTTTTCAATACTTCAATGTTGCTAACGACGTCGAGTCTGTCATCTTGCATCTAGTTCTATATACATATGATATCTATTATCTACAGTAAACGATGTTGACGTAGTTTGTAGCAGCTGTCAGCAGCAGCAGTTAGGTATTCTTGTGTTTTTTATCCAGCGGCATGAGTTGAGCTAAAGCTGTGAGTTGAGCATTGGCATTACCTGGGTCTATGACAAGCATGTTGTTTACTCTCGGGACGCAATGCGGTCCGTTCCTCATTGCGTCCCGAAGACCGCGCTGTGTGTTAGTTCCGCTTTACTTGACATAATTCAATAATCGGAATTTGGATGTTTGTGAATCGTTCTCGAATCTTCCACGGCCGAATCGCTCAAGGATGTAATGACGGCTGGGCATGTTGTACCGTGGTTCTAAGTGTTGGATGGTGCGTTTTTACTCACGAGAGAGAATGGCTCGTCATCCAGAATGAATTCTTCGGCAATGACTCTCGTTATTCCTTGGGCTTTGGGACTGTCGAGTGCCAGTTTGTCATGCATAGCAAAAGTTTCTGCCAGTGTTAGTTGCTTAGGACCTTTCTTTTTGTCTTCGGTTTTCTTAACATACTTCTTATATTGTTTGTGGTGGTATTTCGCTAAATACTTGATTAGGTTGGTTGTATTAAAACTTCTTACAGCTTTACCACCACGCTTGACTTTATTGTGGCATATGTTGCACTCTGCCTCTTCGTCTTTGTCGTCCTTTAAGGTGAAATGATCCCTCACAGCTGACATTTTCACCGATAAAGTCTCGGTAAATTGGGAGACGGTAATGTAAATGTAGTGTGTTGAAGGTGTGCCGTAAAATGCGGATTGGATTTTAGGGAAACCGAAGCAAAAAGTGGAATGGATTATGTAAATCGGTGCGCTGGAAAACCCGGACCGGACTTTAAAAAAAAAAAAAAAAACTGGATCGGAAGTCTGGATCGGAATTTTTCCATGTTGGCCGCCTTTTTTTTGCCCATATCGGCGTCCGATCCGATCCAAATATCAGATCGGGACATCTCTAATTAAAATAGCTTATTTTTTTGTTATCAATAATTGTTGGATCGCTATATTGTCAGATCTTTATCGTGAGCTTTGTATCGCAAGTTTGCATCCTGAGGTACCCAGAGGTTCCCACCCCTAGATCATTTGCAGTCAATGGTACCGAAACATGATCATCCAATGAGTTAAGAAACAAATTAATCAACGATTGGAGAAGCTGCCCGTCAAAGCTGCGACATGTGTTGAAGTCTCCCCAAAATACAAACACAGCAGACAGCAATTTTTAGTTTTATTTCACTTGATATTCAGTTTTTTTCAGTTTCCTCTGTCAAATGTTTCCAAAATGACCATTTAGCACATTTTAGTTACTCAGGCTAAGAGCATCATGAAGTCTTTCTTTAAACATACCAAAAAGAAGTCCAGAGGCAGCTGTGAATGTATTTATTACAATATCAATCATAAGCAGATTAACATTTTTTCATCCACTATCAAAATAAAAACTTTGCGTAACAACAGTTACTACGCATCAGTTCTGAGTGCTTTCAAGGATTACTAAGGACAGACAAGAAACTCAGTCAGACTTTAAGGTCTAGCACTGACTTGTGAAATGAGACGGACTCGCAAGCAAGCTTCCTCTAGCCTAGAAATGTCTATTTAAAAACAAGTTTGGTCCTTTACTTCAAGACAGAAATGTATGACTTAATACTCACCAAGTTAAAAACAAAATGAGATCCTGGATCAGCAGCTAAATATTAACTTAGGGATATGTGCAAATATTGTTTGAAATGATTGGTCAGGACTCAGGACAGAACAGTCCAGAGAGAGTGGTCAGTCTTTAACGGTGGAAGAAGCACTTCTGCAAGAACACAAACATGAGCAAGTTGTTAATCTTCAGGCCTTTTACTCGTGATGTAGCAGTTTTTAAAATTATTTTTGGACTTCTTCATGAGGATTTTTGTGCCGTATAAGATTTTTTTTTTTTTTTTTTAAGATCAGTACTTATCAATACACATACTAATTATTACGTAATCGTTTAACTCTTTGATGCACGAACATTTTTTTTGTTGCTTAAATGCTTTCATTATGTTCATATAAGTGGTGGGTCTCAAACTTAGGGTCCAGGTGGCATTTGAGGCCCACGGGACAAGACTTTGCGACCCCCATTTGACATCCTATTGTAGTATTAGTGTTGCCAGCAGGTATTTTTCGAAGGGCAATGAAAAAAAATGATTGAAGGATCCATATTGAGAAAAAAAATGCAAATTAATAAAAAGGCATGAGCAATAAAAAGAATACAATTCTAAATAAAATACATATTAGGACATTAAAGATTCCAAATAAATGAATTAAAACATTTTTTAAAGGAAACCTCGGACTTAAAGACTTGTAGGCTCTAATAAGCCACAATTGTTCTCTTTCACTAAAATACGTTATTAGAAACACATAAAATATTGCCATTGATTTAAAAATCTGTAATATTTAGTACATGTTAGACCTACAGAGGGCGCCATGTTTTATGGACACTCGGGGTGATGACTAGGCCTGTCGCGATAACAAATTTTAGTGTGCAAAATTTATCTCATAAATTATTGCGATATGCGATATTATTGCGCCCCCCCTCAATTTTTAAAAAAAACCAATTTACAATAACACAGTGAGAATACAATATTAATAGATCAAGTACACCCATTTAAACGCGATAAATGTTTACTCTTAAATTAAAAAATACTGTTTAGGAAATCACAACTAAAAACAATAGACCATGCCTCTTAAGTAAAAGACAACAATATTAATACCGCACAGAAACACAGAATAAAATGTGCTTTTCAAGAAAAAAAATAAAATTGCACTTAATAACTTAAGCATTTAGGCAAATGACAACTTTCCCCCTCAAAGCTTCTGCTATGGTGTCCCATACAGATGCAACGATACAGTTAAGTCACGGTTCGGTACGATTTTCGATACGGGGGACACAATTTTCGATTCGATTAAAGTCATTTAATGCTCTGAAAAGTTTTTTTTTTGTTCCGTTTTTTTGTTTGTTTTATTTTATTTTTTTGCTAACGAGCAAAAATTAAATTGCCGTAATATAAACATGCATTTCAGTGCATAATATTTATGTGCTTACTTCTTACTGATCTGAAGAAATTTTGTATAAAAGTGCTGAGAACAATCTTTACTGTTTGTAAAGTGAGGCGGGGCACACTGTTGATTGCACATTGTTGATTGCTACAGTTCTCTTAGCAGCTAGGTTTACTACATGGGCAAAACATCCTATTTGTGGTCCAAATCCATATGTGTCACGTACTGAATTAACAATATTTGCAGAGTTATCTATAGTCACTGGTATGGATTGATTTGGCCTGCTTAACTTCCATTCAGTCATGGCGGTTTATAATTCATCGATGTAGTATATGGACTACGTGTCTCATAATCACTCTGGGGTCACGTAGCCAATGGCATGGAACGTAGCACATCTAGTTTGCTATTTCATGATATGTAGTGTGTGCGCGCACATTAAAAAAGTTAGCAAACGCCACAGAAGTCACGTCTGCTCATTACTGCACAACACCTGCATATGACAATCGACTTCCATAAACAGGATGAGTATGAAGCACAGCGCTCTTAATTTGCCACTCAATGTTCATCATGTCCATTCAGCTGTCCGTTGTCAAAGCGAGGTAGTTCGTAGCAGCCAAGTCGGTAACAATGTTTTGGCGGACTTCGTTGTAAATATGCAAAAGTGCACGCACGACTTTCCACCTCCATGATGAAACGTTCTTCGTCCATGTTCACTGGTTTTTAAACTGTTAATAAGACACTAGGCTGTTGACTCCAGGCCTGGATCCGCCCATTTTGACGGATGTGTCCCCAGCAAAAATATAACTCGGCCTTAAAAACCATTCGGCGGGCTCCGGCACGCCGGAGATGGTCTGCAGTCAATCCGGAGCACTGACGCAGCCTGTATAGGTTGAACAATAGGATATAATGGGAACAGATTGGCTCCGGCGCTATTTTTGGCCGGACCTGGAACGAAGATGCATTTTGCGTAATTGGTAACAAGGAATCCGAACTTTTAACAGCACGTCTGCCGCACTCGCAGCGGAAAAATTACCGCCTTCATTTTTATTTATTGTACAATAAATGGAACTATTGCATATTGTGACAGGCTTAGTGATGACGTAGATTGTCACTGTCACTCGACGAATATTACCGGGTTACTGCAATTCCTTCTACGCAGCGAGACGTCCAACAGTTATATGTGGTTTTATTGAGTCTTTTATTACCTTTTCATTGCCTCAAAATACTTTTTGCATGTGTTTCCCCTCTCATACTTTTAAGCATAGTGTTTTCTTGTGGTAGCTTAAAAGCAGATTGTTGATCTATTGACCACATTAGTCACGTAGCATATTTAAACCACCTTTAATTGATATGACTATGTTTAAGTATTTTCTTAAGGCATCTTTAGTATGTTCCGTCTGTATGCATCTAAACAAGACAAGCTGAAAGTGCACAGTCGTACTTTGGGTGTCAAATTCGCCTCTTGTTGCACGTTTCGTCGGTGTAGCACATTTTGACAGAACACAGTTTCATATTTCCTACTCTCGTCACGTCTCATCCCGTCTTTCCAGTTCATTTTGCTCTTCCTGCTCGTTTTGTGAAATATCGACAGTGCTGTCATGCTCATTAATGTTCCTCTCGGGTTTAAATTGAAAGGGTTGAACAAATCACGTTTATGTCGCTAGAGTCATACTCTGGAAGCCAGGCAGTGTAACCATGTGACGTCACCGCCCTGCAACGTCAACATTAGGCGACCTACTAGTTAAAGTAATTTTACAAATTGTATAAAAACAAAAACATTAAGAGGGGTGTCAATATCAGATTATTTGAACTCATAATAAGGTTTGTCTTTTAAGAACTACAAGTCTATGTATCTGTGGATTCTTTTAAATACATTGAAAATTAAGAACATGGACATAAATTCAAACAAATGTGTCCCGTGTGTATTTTGCTCTGGGAATTAGCTGGGATAGGCTCCAGCAACTCCGCGACCCTTGTGAGGAAAAGCGGCATGGAAAATGAATGAATGAATGAATTTTGTTTTGTTTTATAACTCTTTTGCAACCCTACATAGCAGAACTCTGACTCTCATCATTCGATCACTTCCAGGCCCTCCCAGTTGAAATGGATTGAACTTCTATTGCGGTCATTCAATGTTTTCAATATCAATTTTCCTCTTTTAAAATCTGGTCTCACCTGTATGAGTAAGGCAAACAGCAGGGCAAGGGCGCCGAATAGCAGCAGGTAACCGATGAAACCAAAGTTGAACTTTTTTAGGATGAAGAAGCGAGCCAAGCCCAGCTTCTTAGCCGTGTGAGGGGGGTAGCGCATTTTGTTCACTGCCTCCAATCTGAGCCTCTTGATGAGGCACGCTCTCAGGTGACTCAGCTGGTCGAAGGTGTGCTTGCCATGGTAGCAGCCCATCCCGCTGTTACCTGCCAAATGTAACAGACGCACCGTAACCACTAGAGGTCATGCATTCGTCAATATTTTCATGCTGAAACAGCTGTCGAGAGGTCAGAGGAAGGAATGCCAGGCTAATTTATGTTATCTTTCGGACCAATGAATGATGAGTAATTGTCTTAAGCTTAAAAAGAAACTTTTTTAAAAAAACAAAGGTCTGAAGACAGAGAAGCAGAGGTCAAATATCTGACTGACTGAGGGTTTAAAACTGCAAGACTTTGGGTTTCAACTTTCATGATCTGACTGACCAACATTCTAAAGAAATTCCAATGTTCAATGAATAAATTACGATTTTTAAGGACTGTACTTGTACTTGGTCTGGGTGAAGTAAAACAACTAGGGCTGTCAAAATCTCATTAACGGGCGGTAATTAATTCTTTAAATTAATCACGTTAAAATATTTGACGCATTTAACACACATGCCCTCTCAAACAGATTAAAATGACCGCACAGTGTAATGTCCACTTGTTACTTGTGTTTTTCGGTGTTTTGTCGCCCTCTGCTGGCACTTGGGTGCGACTGATTTTATGGGTTTCAGCACCACATGAGCATTGTGTAATCATTGACATCAACAATGGCGAGCTACTAGTTTATTTTTTGATTGAAAATGTTACAAATTTTATTAAACGAAAACATTAAGAGGGGTTTTAATATAAAAATTCTATAACTTGTACTAACATTTATCTTTTAAGAACTACAAGTCTTTCTATCCATGGATCACTTTAACACAACGTTAATAATGTTTATGCCATCTTGTTGATTTATCGTTATAAGAAACAAATACAGTACTTATGTACCGTATGTTGAATGTTTATATCCGTCTTGTCTTATCTTTCCATTCCAACAATAATTTACAGAAAAATATGGCTTATTTTATAGATGGTTTGAATTGCGATTAATTACGATGAATTAATTTTTAAGCTGTAATTAACTCGATTAAAAATTGTAATCGTTTGACAGCCCTAAAAACAACGCAAGTCCCGTAAGACAAAGTATGTAGGGTTGAATAACTGATGGAATAGATCGGACTGAATACACATACAAAGGACAAATTATGAGAGTTTGAAGAATTGATGGTCTGAAGGATTGGAAATCTAACCCACAAAGATCAAAAGCACCAAATGTCTGAAGAAGTAAAGCCTTAGGGACTCATTTTCTGAAGAATTTAAGGTTAGGAAGAATAATGGTCTGAAAAACTGAAAGGCTGTTAAGAATAACATGGTCTCCCAAGAAGTACAAAGTGTTTCCTGATAGTATTCCGGACTAAATTCTTTAGTTCTGAGGGGTTTAAGAGTGGTAGGATTTGTAGGAATATGTACATCACAAAAATGGAAAAGCCAAGGCTGCATTCAGGCTTGAAGTCAAAGTTTTAATGTTTGACTTGTGGCCTACATGACTAGATAATTTGAAGGATTAAAGTTCTGTGAAAGTCTGAAGGTTGAATCTTATCACAATGTGTGCGTGTATCAGTGTGTGTGTGCCCTCACCAACGCCCCCAAACGGCAGCGAGCTGACAGAGTAGTGCACCAGACAGTCGTTGGCTAAAAGCCCTCCGCTGGATGTCTCGTCCCTCATTTTCTGAATGACCTTCGACCAGGAGAGCAAACACATTAGAAAAGCAAAGTTCAGTTTTATTGACAAACTCTCCACAGACCTGCCTGGCCCGATATTTAGTGTCAAGGTGAGGGAGTGTGGTACCTTCTTGTCATTGGAGAACACGTAGAGGGCCAGAGGTTTCTCGCCCTTGTTGATGAACCGTATGGCTTCGTCCAAGCCACCGATGGGTAAGATAGGCAGCAGAGGTCCAAAGATTTCCTCCTGCATCACCTTAGCATCAGGCTTGACATCCCGCAGCACAGTGGGAGCTGGGCCATCGTGAGCATCCACAAGTTCTGTTAGCGTTCGTCCAGATCTCTTGAGCCACAGTGCAACTTCTAGGAAAGGTCACCTATAAAGCAGTCTTCCTCATCATTGTCTCCACCCAGGGCGATGGTGCTGTCCTGCATCATGTTCATGATCCTTTTGAAGTGGCGCTGGTTGATGATGCGGCCGTAGTCCGGGCATGTCTTTGGGTCATCCGTGTAGAACTCCTACCGGAAAATGTGAGCACATATTTTTTCTTTTGAACTTTGGAAGGTTAAAATATAAAAGAAACACTGAGCAATACCTTGATAGCTTTGTGGAGCTCCTGGATGATGATCTGCTGCATGGCTGGTTCACACAGGATATAGTCGGGTGCGATGCAGGTCTGACCACAGTTGGTGAACTTGCCCCAAGCCACACGTCTGCACACAAAACAACCAAGGAAGAAAACGTTGTTTCTTCACCACGTGATCTGGCACCATTGGTTCAGAGCTTTGGTGGTACCTGCAGGCGATGGTAAGGTTGCACTTGCTGTCGATGTAACACGGGCTTTTTCCGCCTAGCTCAAGCGTGACGGGTGTCAGATTCTTGGCGGCCGCCTCCATGATTAGTTTTCCTACGGCGCTGTTTCCTGTGTAGAATATGTGGTCGAACTTTTGGCCCAGTAACTTTTGTGTCTCTGGCACACCACCTGTCACCACTGGGTAGAGCTCCTAGGTGGCACATTCACAATACCAAAAGAACCTCTAGGAAATGACATCTCATGGGCTTGATCATAAAAAAACATCCAAAAACATTTCTTACGTTGTCCAGGTATAGCGGCAGCAAATCTTCCATCACTTTGGCTGTGTGCACGCAAACTTCAGACGGCTTCACCACCGCGGCATTACCTTATGTACGGCATATCAGTGAAATCATTGAGCTTTACTGGGTTTCACACAGTACAAATGGGAAGTTCACATGTAGAGGGGTAGGGGCAGTCGTTAAGTTCTCATTGAGCTATTGTCCTTATACCACGCACTGCCCTTACACCCCAAAGAGCAGCAAACGGAAGCCTGCATTGTTATGCTAACACATATACTTTGCATGACTGCATGCAGTCGTCCTCTTGTGTCGGTACCTGCGGCGATGGCGCCGATGAGCGGCTGCACGGTGACGGCCCAGGGGTAATTCCAGGCCCCGATGATGAGGACCACCCCCAGAGGTTCAGCTTTGATGTACAACGTGTCCGCTATGGTCATGAGGTTCTTCTGCACCGGCCGCGGTGCCGCCCACTCCTTCACCTTCCGGATGGCCAGGCCCAGCTCCTCCTCCAGACCAAGTGTCTCAAACAGCTCACACACCACCTCACTCTGAGATGCCAATGCAATCCAAATGCACCGGGTGTGCAAATGAGAAAGAGAAAGATACAAAAAAAATGACTGAGTGACTAACTAGATGCCCAACCAACATGATGAACGAATGAGTGACTGATTGCTTAAGTGACCCACTGACTCTTAACAACCGAGTGGCTGACTGACCAAGTGTCCAATCAACTAAATGACTGACGAGTGACCAAATGACAGACTTAATACAGTGGGGCAAATAAGTATTTAGTCAACCACCAATTGTGCAAGCTCTCCTACTTGAAAAGATTAGAGAGGCCTGTAATTGTCAACATGGGTAAACCTCAACCATGAGAGACAGAATGTGGAAAAAAAAAACAGAAAATCACATTGTTTGATTTTTAAAGAATTTATTTCCAAATTAGAGTGGAAAATAAGTATTTGGTCACCTACAAACAAGCAAGATTTCTGGCTGTCAAAGAGGTTTAACTTCTAACGAGGTCTAACTAGGCTCCACTCCTTACCTGTATTAATGGCACCTGTTTTAACTCATTATCGGTATAAAAGACACCTGTCCACAACCTCAGTCAGTCCCACTCCAAATTCCACTGTGGCCAAGACCAAAGAGCTGTCGAAGGACACCAGAGACAAAATTGTAGACCTGCACCAGGCTGGGAAGACTGAATCTGCAATAGGTAAAACGCTTGGTGTAAAGAAATCAACTGTGGGAGCAATTATTAGAAAATGGAAGACATACAAGACCACTGATAATCTCCCTCGATCTGTGGCTCCATGCAAGATCTCACCCGTGGCGTCAAAATGATAACAAGAACGGTGAGCAAAAATCCCAGAACAACACGGGGGGACCTAGTGAATGACCTACAGAGAGCTGGGACCACAGTAACAAAGGCTACTATCAGTAACACAATGCGCCGCCAGGGACTCAAATCCTGCACTGCCAGACGTGTCCCCCTGCTGAAGCCACTACACGTCCAGGCCCGTCTGCGGTCCGCTAGGGAGCATTTTGATGATCCAGAAGAGGACTGGGAGAATGTGTTATGGTCAGATGAAACCAAAATAGAACTTTTTGGTAGAAACACAGGTTTTCGTGTTTGGAGGTGAAAGAATACTGAATTGCATCCGAAGAACACCATAACCACTGTGAAGCATGGGGGTGGAAACATCATGCTTTGGGGCTGTTTTTCTGCAAAGGGACCAGGACCACTGATCTGTGTAAAGGAAAGAATGAATGGGGCCATGATTTTGAGTGAAAATCTCCTTCCATCAGCAAGGGCATTGAAGATGAGACGTGGCTGGGTCTTTCAGCATGACAATGATCCCAAACACACAGCCAGGGCAACAAAGGAGTGGCTTCGTAAGAAGCACTTATGGGTCCTGGAGTGGCCGAGCCAATCACCAGATCTCAACCCCATAGAAGATCTGTGGAGGGGGTGTAGGTCTGTGTTGTTCAACGACAGCCCCAAAACATCACTGCTCTAGAGGAGATCTGCATGGAGTAATGGGCCAAAATACCAGCAACAGTGTATGAAAAGCTTGTGAACAGTTACAGAAAACGTTTGGCCTCCGTTATTGCCAACAAAGGGTACAGAACGAAGTATTGAGATGAACTTTTGGTATTGACCAAATACTTATTGTCCACCATGATTTGCAAATAAATTCTTTAAAAATCAAACAATGTGATTTCCTGTTTTTTTCCACATTCTGTCTCTCATGGTTGAGGTTTACCCATGTTGACAATTACAGGCCTCTCTAATATTTTCAAGCGGAAGAACTTGCACAATTAGTGGTTGACTAAATACTTATCTGACCCACTGTAGCTAAGTGACTAAGCAAATGTCCAATCGACTGTCTGATTGGCTCCAAGACCAAGCAACCGTCCAACGGACAGAGTGACTAGCTCATTGGCTTAGTGACTTGTTGACCATCTGATTAGCTGAGTGACCGACCAACTTAGTGACTGACTGGCTAAGTCAGGGGTGTCCAAACCACAGCCCCCAGCAAATTATGAAATTACTGTATCATTGAATATGGCCTGCTAAAGAAGTTTTGAGTTCAGCCTACATTCTGTTACACTTCCCAGCTTCAGCACTGGAAGGCTAATACCAACATTGCCAGCCAATGAGTTAATACTTAAAAACAAAAACACTGACGTTGACTAACTGTCCAAGTCAACTGTTTGTGGCGCATGTGTCGGCATCCACCTTATTGAGGTCCTTCTTGATGGCCTGGCAGATATCTTGGCGACGCTCAATGAGGAAGCGCTGGAGGTTCTTCAGCTGCCGGATGCGATAATCCACACATTTTGAACGCCCTGTCTCGAAGGCCAACCTGGCTGCCGTCACTGCCTTCTCCTCTCGAGACATCCTGTGAGGGAACTAGGTTATCCTAGAGACCAAAATAGTACTTTGGATGGTTTCAAATTACACACGGATGAAAAGTAATGAGTTACATTTACTCAACTACTCAACTAATTAGAATTTTGGTTCAACTAATTAGAATTTTGGTTTAATGTAAGCAGTATGGGATCCTAAAAAGTTTTTTAGACACATAAAGAATGGGACTTTCCCTTGAATTCTCTTGATCTGAGGTAACTGATTAAACGGGAAGTTCAGAATTTTAGACATCAGGCTTAATCTTCGAGTTAGCGAGGGTCTAATTAGTTGGTGGAGTCGATTTCAACAAATTCCATGTAATTTGTTAGTTATTTGTTCGTTTCAGGGCTCCGGAGTGGCTAAGCTAGCGCGAGTCAATTGGGCCGACTTAGCATGCCAATAAAAAACAACATATGCACACATGAAAATCATCGATGATCCATGCAATCAATAGTGTTGGTTATGTTTTCAGGATAAAGTTATTAAAACTTACCATTGCATGTCAATAATTGCAGTATGAACAGCAACATTTGTAATCCAGAAGCTCTGCAGAGTAGCAGGGTAGAGTGATATAACATTGTTTTTTTTTCATCACTGATTTTTTTTATGTCGTAGCCAGCAGCAAGTAAACGGTTTAAATTGTTCCTCATTCTTCATTGGGAATTTGTGGAACCTTTGCCCATTTTTTTCTGTCTGTTTCCACAGCCTCTAAATGCACTTTTGACCATGTTGCCGGCTGTCAGTTAACAGACTGATGCTGCATTTGAGGAAAAAATAAATAGTCCTGCAGAATGAGATGAAATATGGTAATTTTTTTGTGACATTGTCTTGGTCGCAGGGGTGTTTTGGAACAATGATCTGCATTTTGAATTTATTTGACTATTTTGGATCTGTTCGTAGATCTGTATCATTGTTACTGGCATGCTAAATTGGCCCCATTGATTCGCGCTAGCTTAGCCACTCCGAAGCCCTGAAACTAACAAATAACTTACAAACTCCACGAAATTGTTGATATCAACTCCACCGAGTAATTAAACCCCCGCTAACTCAAAGATCAAGCCTAAAGTAAAAAATTCTGAGCTTCCACTTTAAGTGCTCTTTAGACCTTGTGTTGTGGGTGGGTTGACTGTGAGGAAATTCCAACATAATCTGCCCGGAAAGGAAATTGTTCATTCATTTTTGAATCATCACAAAGACTCCCAATAATGAGAATGCCAGAATATAAAGGGCCCTTGTACAAAATGTCCTGGAAAATTGAGAATGCGAAGGTATTTTTTTTCTACCAAATAAGATGACAGGCTCGTCTTCATTTACACTCAAGTCGTAGGGAAGGTCTCCGAATCCAGAGGGAAAGCGGCTGGGAGTCGATGTGTTTGATGTTAACAAACTGCGTTGCTTATATGCACAAGACAGCCAATATTTTATGATGTTTTCCTGAATTTCAGTTTGTTATTATGATTACCGTAATTTCCCGAATATAAGGCACACCCGTGTATAATGCGCACCCCAAATTTACTTGTAAAATCTAGGGGAAATTATTGTACCCATTTATAACGTGCACCCTAACCCTTAGCACCAATAAATAGAAGAATACAATAAAACAGAGCTTGTGTACAGATACAGAAATGTCATTTTACTGACTGGTGAAACACAGCACAAGCATAGCACATTGGTAGTTCAAAACATTACCATAAACTGACAATATTTACGGTAATAATATGATTTGACAACTTCTCCAACTTACCAGAATCTAGGAGAAAACAAAACAGATGCGACTTCTCTTTTAAAGGCTGCTGTATAACTTGCTCGTTTCATCATGATGAATAAATGTTTCTTCCATGGATTGATACGGTAAAATGAAAGTGAGAACGTAAGTTGTAAATCCGTGAGAGCTCATTGCTGTCAAAACGACAGTAACAGTAGGAACTATTGTTATTTGGGTTTGAGTTTCCCGAGGGACAGATATAGTTGACGGACACAGGAAGTCTGTGTGCTTACGTTTGTTATGGTCCGAGTTGCGGAGCTGCAATAAACGTTGACTTAAATGAGTTCAAGAAACTAAATTCTGTGCTTTACGAAGAGTGGAAAAAGCAGAATTTAACACAGATGAAATCATTCGGCCGATTAGAGCGATTAGACCGAAACAAAATGGTGACGTCACGTACCCTAATGGTCGGCAACGGGTCGCCGCATACGTTTCTTCAACACAACGTGGCCGTGTCAATAAAAAAAAATCGGTTTATATATATTTAATATATATATATTTCTGTCTCCATCCATGTACCTGTTTATAATGCGCACCAGGATTTTACAAGTTGATTTTGGGGGGGAAATGCACGTTATATTCGGGAAATTACGGTACTATACCACACAATTTGATCGATAATTGAGATGAATTTTCCTTTCTTGTTAGAAGTGTCAAAATTTGTTAACAAATCATTCATCCAGCCATCTGGAAGACCTAAATTTGCCAATTTTATTTATTTATTTTTTAAATTAATTAATTAATGTGTTTGCACATGTATAATAGGGGTGTGACAAAATATCGAAATGGTGATATATCGTGATACTTTGTATCCCAAAAGGTTTTTGATATGCTCCTGCCAAGAATCGAGATATCGTTTTAAAAAGGTGTCAATGTTTTTAAAAAAGAAACAAGTTGCTACCAAATTCTTCCACAATAATAGTGTCTCAGTGAATTTTCAGGCTGCCATTGACAGTGCTCGATGCCCAATCCATTTAGACTGGGAACGTTCATTCGAAACCAGAGCATTCTCAGTCGTTCTGTTCGATTTTCGGGACATTTACAGGTCACTTACTGTTCATTTCCTGTTGAGTTTGAGTCACTGCCTATTCATTTTGGTGATACCCAGGTCATTTCCTGTTCTGTAAATCAAAATAAACAGGAAGTGACCCATAAACTACCCCCAAATGTACAGGAATTAACTGAAAATCAACAGGAAAATGACCTTCAATGGCCTAAAATTACCTCATTGCCTCGCATTGACTGCCAATGACAGCCATAGACGTTCAATCCATTTGAAGTTCAAATGGATTGGACGTCTACTAGTGATAAACTCATTCCAATTCACAACAGAAGCTTGTTTTTCTGTTTATTAGTTTTTTATAGAATATCCTAGAATGATTTCCTAACCAATGTATCAATAATCGTTGTATCGCCATATCGTCAGATCATCGTTATTGGGAGCTTTGTATCGCAAATCGTATCGTATCGTGAGGTACCAAGAGGTTCCCCACTCCAAATGTATAACTTATTGTAATATTTATTTCCAAAAAAAACTTTAATAACTATACATTGCTGTACTACTACGTTATAAGTACTGCAGAAAAGTTGTACCAAACCCCAAAAAATCCCGACACACAGACCAGTCAAGAAGATTCCAAAACATTTAGCTACTTTTGACGACACAACAACCACAACACAACCACAAAATAGTATTATTATCATTTGTCTCCCCTCCTCTCGAAAGTCGCCCCGCGATCGAGCGTCAACATCTCGACGCTTTGTGACGCGTTCACGCACAACGCACAGGCGTGCACACGCGTCTCCAGATACACGCAACAAAAGGGCCGAGGCGCGTGCACGAGCAGCGGATTTTCTTCTACGTGCGTATTTTTGACCGCTCGCCTGCACTTCCGCCGCGCAAAGTAGTCCCCGAGTCGAACACGAACTGCAACACGGAGACGTCGCGTGGTTCGCTTACCTCGTTTCCGTTCGTGTGCGTGCGTGTCGTTAACGGATCGGCCGGACCACGGACGGACGGGACTTGACTGGAGAGCTGTCCGCTGTCGACTTTGGGTGACAGGCTTGTTCGGCTCTGCGCTCCTCCTTGTGGGCGGGGCCTATTTGTTTTTCTACATATTTGCACATCGACTTTCATCAAATATAGTAAGGACTTTCATAATTGTTATTTCATTAATTTCAGATGACGTACTTGACAACACATTAACCTTTGATAAGCCATGTGACTACTTTTGGTAAAAAAAAAAAAAAAAAAAATTCTCCTCAAAGACCCTCTGAAACCGACGTGAGCCAAAATTTCATATCTACGTATGCAGACGCCAGGTCACAGTAATAGTTTTATTTTTTTTATTATTATTATTATTAATAATAATTATTTATGTATATTTACGTCTATTTTTATGACGAAAGAAAATTATACATTAATAAAATACTAATTAAATAATATTTTCAAAGGAATAAAACAAATACACTGTTATGTTATGTAAGTAGACAAATGATAAATACAATGACTGATAACATTTTAAATAATTCCATTTTTTTAATGAATATTTTAAATAGATAATTGTTAGTTTTGGAAATATAGAATAAGAACATATTAAGTTTTTCCTTTTTTTTATTAAAAGAAATGTAAAAAAAAAATAATAATAAACTAACTTTAAAAATGTTTAATTAAAAATATTTTCAATTATTTAACTCATTAGTTGCCATTGACAACTATAGACGTCCAATTCATTTAAACTGGGAGGGCAGATTGTTCAGGTTTCAGCGCCATTGACGGCGCTAGACGTCCAATCCATTTTGACCGGGAGAACTAGCAACAATTATTCGCTACTAACTCACCCAGTCAAAATGGATTGGACGCCAGATTCAACCAGGACAACAATGTTACAAAGGTCATGTCAGCAATATGGGAATCAAATGCTTGTTATTAGAAACTGACTAAAAATGTTCAAAAAGCAACTATGGTGAATGTTAAAGTTGAACTCAAGTTCGATTAATGTTTCGTTTTCGTGTAGTTTGACACCAACGACTCGACTTGAACATGGAAAGTGTGCAAGCTGCCATCTAGCGTTTGAATCGATAATTACCATTCCACGTGTTAATATTTCTTCACGTATTGCCAACGGTATTTGAATGTGTTGTGACGTAAGGGAACAAGTACATGGGTAATAGGCGTTTTGCGTTGAGTTTTTAAAGTGAAATTATTAGCTAATAGGGCACATGGCGCCGTGGCTTAGTTGGTTAAAGCGCCTGTCTAGTAAACAGGAGATCCTGGGTTCGAATCCCAGCGGTGCCTTTTTTTTTTTTTTTTTTTTTTTTTTGAAGTGGGGGAGGCTCAGATTTTTTTTTGTGTATACTGACCATTGACTCAGTCCCACTATATTTCATGCTGGTCCAATTTCGAGAGGTGTCCTGTAAAAAGCTTTAGTGCAAATGCAATTAGGAAAGCAAACCGACAGTCACATTGGTGAAAAAAATGTCTAAAGAAAAAAAAAACACAAAAAACTAAGTATAGAACTCAGATGTTCGAATTAAGGTTAATTAAGGCCGCCATTGACAGATGTTAAATCCATTATGACTGGGAGGGTCTGGTAGTGAATGATCGCTGATGCATTCAACATCTATTGCCAACAATGGCAACTGATGAGTTTTATGAGAGAAACCAGAACCACGCTTGCATATAATTTCTTTTATTTCAATGTTTTGGCAGTGAACGTGACATATGTCGGTCCAACAGGAGGCGCTTGGTTTACCAATCACTCTATTTGCAGGCTTCTACGTAATTGGCTGAAAAGATAAACAAGTTAAATATTAGTGTTGCACCGATACCATTTTTGGGCTCCCGATACAGATTCTGACACCCGGATTTGTACTGACACCATGTTTTTTGACAAAATATGACCTTTAAGTAGTGCATACCCACATGAATTTAGAGTCATTGCTATCATGGCTTGGTCAAACACTGCTTAACTAATCGGCAAGTCAATGATCAGTCAGTGATAAACCATTATAGGAACCCCCCCACCCCATCCCTGCCACCGGCTTGTCACGACAACATACACACTACTTTTAACGCTTTGCAAGCAATGACAGTGTAAATTTTCAAATTATTTAATTTGAGATGGACAGTTAAATTTAACAGACCATAATGTGATGTGACACAATATAAACAAACAATTTCCATCTATTGTCCCATGTAGGCTACAATACAATACAACTGAGAGTGCTCTGCCTGCCTTCTAATCAACAAAACAGTGTAACTAAACATCCTGTGCCTGCCCCCTCAGCATCCCTGGAGTTATCAAGCCCTCAAACAGATTTTAGACACCCTAGATTTTTGACAGCAAAGTCATTTATAACATCCGTGAAATCCAGTTTTTGAGCAAGCTCACGCTCAATGGAGAGCAAGGCTAGGTTGTTAAGCGTGCCCTGTGATTTGGTGGAGCGTAGGTAGTTTTTAAAAAAAAATTATTATTTATTTTATTGATAGTTTTATTATTATTTAAATCCAGCCGCCGGACCCGAGTCTGCTCACCCTCGTGCACCTGCTCCTCAAAGACTAACATATATCCCTGATCTCCCATCACCATCTCTCTCTTCAGCTTAACGCGAGCAACATGTCTTGTCATACCGCAGTTCAATAGGCTGCAAGCGGCCGGTGACGGACTCAAATCGGGCTTTGGTCACGGTGATCGCGAATGTAAACGTTCAGTGTTAGCGGCTGCTGTTCACTTACCGGCATCACCGTCCACAGCCAACTCTAGCCCTAAGTCTCTGTCTTCTTGTCCCCCTTTTAAAAAAGTCATCATTTTTTCCTCATTAACCTCTATGATCTTCACCTCTTTTTTTTCTTTTCTTTTCTTTTCTTTTCTGCGCACCCGATTTATGATAACTGTGTAACGGGGGTGTAGATTTTTTTATGCAAAAAAGGGGAGAAAAAAAGGAAAAGATATGTATTTAAATGTTGTTTGTTGTTTGAATGTTAAAGTTTATAAGTATAACTCGTGTAGAACATATTATTTAATCAGACAGTTATTTACAGTGGGGCAAATAAGTATTTAGTCAACCACTAATTGTACAAGTTCTCCCACTTGAAAATATTTGACAGGCCTGTAATTGTCAACATGGGTAAACCTCAACCATGAGAGACAGATTGCGGGGGGAAAAAAAACAGAAAATCACACTGTTTGATTTTTAAAGAATTTATTTGCAAATCATGGTGGAAAATAAGTATTTTGGTCAATACCAAAAGTTCATCCCAATACTTTGATATGTACCCTTTGTTGGCAATAATGGAGGCCAAACGTTTTCTGTAACTCTTCACAAGCTTTTCACACACTGTTACTGGTATTTTCGCCCATTCCTCCATGCAGATCTCCTCTAGAGCACTGATGTTTTGGTGCTGTCATTGGGCAACACGGACTTTCAACTCCCTCCACAGATTTTCTATGGGGTTGAGATCTGGACACTGGCCAGGCCACTCAAGAACCTTGAAATGCTTCTTACGAAGCCACTCCTTTGTTGCCCTGGCTGTGTGTTTGGGATCATTGTCATGCTGAAGGACCCAGCTACATCTCATCTTCAATGCCCTTGCTGATGGAAGGGGATTTTCACTCAAAATCTCTCGATACATGGCCCGATTCATTCTTTCCTTTACACAGATCAGTCGTTCTGGTCCCTTTGCAGAAAAGCAGCCCCAAAGAATGATGTTTCCACCCCCATGCTTCACAGTGGGTATGGTGTTCTTCTGATGCAATTCAGTATTCTTTCTCCTCCAAACACGAGAACCTGTGTTTCTACCAAAAAGTTCTATTTTGGTTTCATCTGACCATAACACATTCTCCCAGTCCTTTTCTGGATCATTCAAATGCTCTCTAGCGAACCGCAGATGGGCAACGACGTGTACTTTCTTCAGCAGGGGGACATGTCTGGCAGTGCAGGATTTGAGTCCCTGGCGGTGCATTGTGTTACTGATAGTAGCCTTTGTTACTGTGGTCCCAGCTCTCTGTAGGTCATTCACTAGGTCTCCCCGTGTGGTTCTGGGATTTTTGCTCACCGTTCTTGTTATAATTTTGACGCCACGGGGTGAGATCTTGCATGGAGCCCCAGATCGAGGGAGATTATCAGTAGTCTTGTATGTCTTCCATTTTCTAATAATTGCTCCACGGTTGATTTCTTTACACCAAGTGTTTTACCTATTGCAGATTCAGTCTTCCCAGCCTGGTGCAGGTCTACAATTTTTTCTCTGGTGTCCATCGACAGCTCTTAGCCATCGTGGAGTTTGGAGTGTGACAGGTGTCTTTTATACCGATAATGAGTTAAAACAGGTGCCATTAATACAGGTAACGAGTGGAGCCTCGTTAGACATTGTTAGACCTCGTTAGAAGAAGTTAGACCTCTTTGACAGCAAATACTTATTTTCCACTCTAATTTGGAAATAAATTCTTTAAAAATCAAACAATGTGATTTTCTGTTTTTTTTCCACATTCTGTCTCTCATGGTTGAGGTTAACCCATGTTGACAATTACAGGCCTCTCTAATCTTTTCAAGTAGGAGAACTTGCACGATTGGTGGTTGACTAAATAGTTATTTGCCCCACTGTAAATAAAAACGATATGTGAATGTAAAGTAAAATAAATTAAGGATCATTCAGGGGCACCTATGGTTATGAGGCCCGGGACAACGTATCCGGTTGCCCCCCCTGTCGACAGGCTTGGATAGGGCAACAAGACATTGCACAGCACTGACTTCATTTTAGTCCCGTATCGGTACCAATACTATCGGTATCGGTGCAAGTCTATTAAATATGATTGAATTGTGACCTCAAAATTTGATTTACTTTTCCATCTTTTCTCTTCATCTCCTCTCGGCGTTGGGGTTGTCAGGCGTGTCTTCCTGCTTGCAGCCCAACCAGAACTTGGCAATGGATCGCGGGTACGGCGGCAAGGCCGGCACCACGCGCTTACTTCGGAGGTCCGCACGGTAGTATTGATCTGTGCACGCGCACACACGTGTTAACACATGAACAACATAAACAAACACACCTTCTTTCATTAACCTAGGGGTGGGCAAATTGTTCCACAAAGGGCCGCAGTGGGTGTGTGTTTTTGTTCAAACCCATCATGAGGACAGCCTTTCACCAATCTGTTTTCTTGCAAGTGCATTCACTTCATTGCAGTCAGGTGCTGCTTGTTTCCGTTGAAACCTCATTGGTTAAACTGTCTGTGCTGAATCAGTTGAAACAAAGACCAGGACCCACTACGGCCCTCGAGGACCGGTCTGCCCACTCCTGATCTAACCTCTCTTGAAGAAGTAAACGTATTGCACGGGCGTGGCGACGGGCGCGAGCGTGGGCTCCACCTTGGCAACCTCTAGCGACGTGTCGTCATCGTCGAACAAGTCGCTCCAGATGTCGAACATCGTTTGCCGACTTTGCCTGCGTCGGTTCTTCCTGTTGGGTCTCCTCCTGCGGGAGTTGGGCCTCCTGGCGGACGGTGGACGTGTGGGACTCATAGAGACACGGCCCACCATGGCCGCATCCACCTGCGAGGGCACGCCGAGCCAGTTCTTGCTGATGAGGTGCGGCCCCGAAGACGAAGATTGACCCGCGGTGCCGAAGAGCTCGGCGAAGAGGTCCTCCAACGTTTGGTCGCAGAAGAGGTCGGTGTAGCGGGAAAACAAGAGCGAAGGTGACGATCGCCTCATCTGGACGCACTCCTGATGCGATGGCTGATTGACAAACTCGTACACATGGTAGACGTCACCTGATAAACGTGTTAAAGATGCTATGAAATGCTGATCATGTCAAAAGACATGACTGCACTAATGCAATTGGCATGTAGAAAACAAACTTGGCGCTCAAATCTGTCTATTTTTTACCATTGAATAGTTATCCCACCCAAAACCGTGCATTAGGGAACGCCTACTCTTTTCAGTAGTTCTGAATCTGGTAACATCCCAACCAGAATTGATGATCGTGTCTATCGTTCTAGCTAGCAGATGACAATAGAAAAAAATGGAATAGAAAGCCTGTGGATAGCATGCTCGCAGACTGCAAACATCTGCATTGTGGGTGTGACATCATTCTTCTGTTTGGAGATTTTTTTATTGGGCGGTGGCGGGGCAAAGGCAAATGAGGAAGAAAGACTAATTAGGATCTAATTTCATTATTAAGACTTTTCTATCTCTTAAGTCATTTGGTACAATATTTCATAGCACCTTAAAGTGCCTACGAAAGGATAAAGAGTCTGAAATAGCATTACTATGTGAATTAGAATCATATTTTGAGACGATTCGACTATATACAACAATTTGGCAAAGCGCAGATGACGAGAAATTAAGTCTTTTAATCTGCCGTTTAGCCACGCCTACCATTATAGGACTCCCCAACAGGAGGATGACGTCGGCAGGGTAATGGTTTCATCTGATTTACAATTCAACCCACAGAGGGGGAATTAATCAAAATGAGGAAAATGCAACGAAGACAGCTGCAAAATGTCATTGTTTCAGTCTCTCTGCTCCAATATTTTTACTGGATATTCTTTTTATCAAAGTACTTTTCCCCAATTGCTAAATAAATGGTATGGCATGACAAATAACAGTCTTGTGCTAAATGGAATATGAACTATTAAAAATGCATTTATTCAGTACAACATGGCAAAATTACTCCATAATGGTCAAAACTGTCCACTTGTTGCACCTCCCAAACTATATTTTATGCCACCGGAGTTAGCCCAGCTTTTGTCATTTCCCTGCCCCGACTTCGGAGAACGTAAACAAACCAGGAGGCGTGACAGCCCGACTTGCTAACCCAAACCGAGTAATGTTTCGAAGTCTTTTTCTCGCCTTTCGAAGCGAAAAAATCACACAAAACTTCCCAGGATCATGTCACACGGCGACGAGGTTGTCGATTGTCTTCGCCGATTGGCAACCCGCCCGGCAGCGAGCAAGTTACAGCTCGTCAGACTCGTTCCCCTGCAAGAGAGCTGGGGAAGCAACTGGACAAACCGGCCAACGTCGGAGGAGTGCATAGCTGCCACATTGTCAACATGAATATTGTGTAAAATAATGCTTTAATACACGGCGAAGACGTAAACAGTGAGAGAGAGCGGAGTTCATTTGATGTGCAGCTAACATGGCATTGGCAGCATGTGTCTGAGGAGAACTTTTCTTCATGTCCGTCTATGATCAAACGTAAGTAAATAGTCCTTTGTTTAAAGAAAGTTTGTAATGTTTACTTTGTAATCGCTGTATTTGCGGGCATTTTTAACACAAAGTTGCAATTTCTGATAGAGTTGAAAATTTGGCAGAACAACGGGCACACGAAGAGGGCCCGAGGGGGGGGTGTGGCCGAGTGGCATTCTCAGTGGACAAGCAGTCACAAAATGCAAGCCACCTCCATATTAAAACGTGTGCCATGATCCCAGTATTTGACATAATACAAAATACGATGTTTACTCACTTCCTCGTAAGTCCAATGGTCCCACAGTAGTAGGGCTTGTTTTGGCCAATATCCACAGTGTATGGGAACCTTTTGAAACCCAAAAAGGCTCACACGCCTCTCCGTGGTGCAGCAACAATTTTCAGCAGCACATTAGGCTGGCAAATAAACGAATTAATCCGCAAAATCTGCTGATTCCGCACTCCATCTGCTGTATTGTGAGATGCTGACCGGGTGACGGCATATTCACATTCGTCCAAAACCCGAGACAGGAGCCAGAAATTACTCATTTTCAGGGCGTGGGATTGACAAATTAAATATATAAAACGATCACTTCCACACACATCCATGTGGTCCATTTCATTCAGGAACATAAAACACCGCGTGAAATATGAAATAAACACGCTTTTTGGTGTCATACGCACTTTAAAACTCAAAGGCTGCCAATCTATTACCAAACATGCTCACCTTTGAAGAAGTAGGCCTTCTCTTTTTGGCGGTAGCTGGCGGCGGGTACGGCGAAGGCGGCGTTGAGGTCGTCTGGAACGCCGTCGAACCCCTGCGAAATGTCCCTGGGGAATCCCTCATCCAGGACATCGCCATCGAAGCGCCAGTACTTTCTTCCCTGAGCATCCAACGAGTTGAAATGTTTTATCAGGTGAAACTGCGACTTTTATTGAGATACTGTTTGGGATATTTTTGTTGAGCTGACCTTAAAAATGTAGGATTTTCCCTGGCAGTTGATGCGTGTGAAGGCGGCGTCCACAGGCCCAGGGATACCCCACACGTCCTGGATCCGTTTGGGGTAACCGGGAAGCACGGATGTATCGTCCAGCTCAAAGAAATACTCGCCTGCGTGGAGGCCAGCAAAAAGTAACCGTGTGAACAATAGCCAACCCAGGACATGTTAGTTGCTCAATTCGTCCCAAAATAATGTCATTTGGTACATATGATTTGAAAATTCAGTTGTTAGTTTGCACAAACTAAAAAAAAAAGTATAAAATATTAAAAATAAATAAATAAATAAATATAGCTACACTGCTGGCCAAAAGTATTGGCACCCCTGCAAATCTGTCAGATAATGCTCAATTTCTCCCAGAAAATGATTGCAATTACAAATGGCTTTGGTAGTAATTAGAGCTGGGAATCTTTGAGCACCTAACGATTCGATTACGATTATGATTCAGAGGCTCTGATTCGATTATAAATCGATTATTGATGCACCCCACTACACTTTTAATGTTTTGTACATTAGTTCCAAAATTGTTCAAAAATCCTCTCAGGCTAAACCAAATTATTTTAGTATCAAGTTAACAGTTAAAAACAGTAAATAAAATACTCAAGTTCCCATTCTGTATCAAAAGCTTTAAACTACATTCAATTAATTTAATGTTGTGAATCTACCATTAAAGTTGTTAAAATTGTTCCCGTTATTCCATAATTTCCCATCCGTCTACTTTCGACATGTCAAAGTTTTAAAACTTTAATCATTTAAAGATAGATTCAAGTCAAGATTTTGCCGATTTAGAAGTATTATAGATAAAAAGTTAATTGGGTTCACTACAACAGAGCCTTCTAGAGAAGTCAACTGCTTTAAAATGGCAGCAAGTCTGTCATTTCGCATCTAGTTCTTTGTATATGTTCCAACGCTGTCGTCGTCTGTCGTTTCACATCTAGTTCTACAATATGTGATATCTACCATAGCCATATGTTGCTGTATGTTTGTAGCAACTAGCAACCGGTCGCTGTTTGTAGCGGCTGTCGGCCGCAGCCAGGTATCATTGTTTTTTTTTGTTTTTTTTCATCTAGTGGCATGATTTGAACAAGATATTTACTCTCGGTCCGTTCCTCATTGTGTTCCGAAGACCGCGGCGTCCCAAAGACCGCACTGACAGTGTTTTATTTCCGCTTTACCTGGTGTTGAGTTAATTATCGAGGGTTGATTGAATATTTGCTTGTGCTCATATATACCTAGTACATATTTTTTCTTATTGATATAACCATTAAATGATTATTGCTTGATATAATAGGTTGTAGTAAAATGTTTAGTGTTATCAAGTGTTAAAGAGGGTCGGGGTGACAACTGCCTTGCTTTATGGCTGCAACATTGCGTAACTAGACCTTCTGGGACATCTTCAGCATCTTACGTCTAGACTTTCGAGGACATCTTCCATTCGAGGACATCTTCCATGGCCGCAGCGTTGCATAACTGAAGTGTCTAGGTCATTCTGACCACTTTATCTAAATGCCTTTGCTTACACACGTGTATTTAGTTAGTTCCGCCTACATGCTCGCCTATATGCTCACACATAGCCAATCAAAATCACATGGGTGTCTCCAGCTTGCTTTCCCCCTCCCTTTAGGGCGGCACCTTTCTGTGTTAGGACAAGCCCCTAATAAAAGAGCAAGGAGTTTAGTTTTAGATCAATTTTGGTGACTAAACAGCGTAATCTAGCATTTCACTGTCTAGTCCCTCCTTGCTCTCCTTGGCCAAGAAAACTGAGTGTCTTCTCTCCTTATTTTTGGGTAATTTTACAAATGTCTACCTAAGGATCTATTTTTGAACTTGACACCTGGTATAATTCAATAATCAGAATTTGGATGTTTATGAATCGTTCTCGAATCTTCCATGGCCGAATCGCGAATAATCTATAAAATTTCGCACGCCTCTAGTAGTAATATCTTCATTTATTTTGCTTGCTATGAAAAAACACAAAAGAGAATGAAAGAAAATTAAATCATTATCATTTTACACAAAACTCCGAAAATGGGCCGAACAAAAGTATTGGGACCCTCAGCCTGCGACTTGGTAACACAACCTTTAGACAAAATAACTGTAAACAACCGCTTCCCGTATCCATCAAGGGGTTTCTTCCAATGCTCAGCTGGAATCTTAGACCATTCTTCTATGGCCAACTGCTCCAGATCCCTGAGATTTGAAGGGTGCCATTTTCAGATCTCTCCACATGTGTTCTATGGGATTCAGGTCTGGCCTCATTGCTGGCCACTATAGAAGTCTCCAGTGCTTTCTCTCAAACCATTTTCTAGTGCTTTTTGAAGTATGTTTTGAGTCATTGTCCTGCGTGAAGACCTCTGACCTCTGAGGGAAACCTAGCTTTCTCACACTGAGCCCTACATTATGCTGCAAAATTTGTTGGTAGTCTTCATACTTCATAATGCCATGCACACGGTCAAGCAGTCCAGTGCCAGAGGCAGCAAAGCAACCCCAAAACATCAGGGAACCTCCACCATGTTTAACTGTGGGGACCGTGTTCTTTTCTATGAAAGCCTTGTTTTTTTCCTGTAAACTCTATGTTGATGCCTTTTCCCAAAAAGCTCTACTTTTGTCTCATCTAACCAGAGAACATTATTTCAAAACGTTTTTGACTTTCTATGGTAAGTTTGGGCAAACTTCAGCCAGGCTTTTTTATGTCTCTGGGTCAGAAGTGGGGTCTTCCTGGGTATCCTACCATAGGGTCCCTTTTCATTCAGATGCCGACAGATAGTACGGGTTGACGCTGTTGTACCTTCGGACTGCGGGACAGCTTTGAATGTTAGTTGAGGTTCTGTACTAGGAGTAAGGAGTTAGGAGTAAGTACAACTAAAAATGCAAAAAAACATTCACACAAGAAGGCTGTGGCCTCGATCTGCGCATGCGTAGGCATGTTAATATAACGTGGCGTGCAGTCAGGGCCATCAAGAGTTGCTGACCGAAACCTCATCCGACACACTAAACTACATTTACAAGTTTAGTTGTATGTAAAGATGTCCCGATCAATCGGGTCCAATCACGTCATTTTCAAAGTATCGGAATTGGCAAAAAAAAAAAAATGTATTGTATTTAAATCGTTTTCTAATTGTATATAACGTTACAGACAAAATGTCTTACACTCATCCAGAGTAATTTTGGCTTAAAGTAGGGCTATCAAATTTATTGCGTTAACGGCGATAAATATTTTTTCTTAATCATGTTAAATAATTAACGCATGCGCTGCACGACCCACTCTCACATTGTCGCGTTCAATCTATAAAGGTGCTGTTTTACCAATATATAGAGCTAAACGCAGCGTATAATGAGTAGAGAGAATTTTGACAACCTTTGGAGCCTTTTTTTATTTGGCTAAAGCCTTACATTAGTGTTGTATCGGTCGCGAACGATTCGTTCTTTTTGAACGAATTGTTTGGGTGAACGAGACCTAACTAATCACCATCTGCACTGATTCGTTCTATGAAGTTAGGGCTTTTTCGCTGCGTGGGAGGGCGTTGAGCAAGCGGCAGCGTCTTCTGACATCGCACACGACCAATCAGACGCCAGCCTCATCGCGGGCAGGGGAGGGAGCGGAAACAGAATCAGGGCGTCTGTCACTCATTTCCACGTGTAGCCAATAAGCAGCCAGCGTGCACGCAAGGAGGCAAGACTGAGTTATGTCACTTCCCGTTCAGTGACTCGGTCCTCTGGTTCCTGACCTAGCTTGCTGCTAACTTGACTTTCCAGTAATGCGGTGAACGAGTCAAAAAATGGAAGGAAATGACTTTGTCACATATTTGTTAATGTGGAGCCTATCAAATGCTGCTCAAACAGACAAAACACCACACAAATCTAGCGAGCGTGGTTTAGTGTACTACTTTTCTTAAAAGACTCGGGACTACCTATGACTGACGACATACTATCAAATTTACAGTAGTCTAAAACACGGGTAGCTAAAAAAAAAAAAAAAAAACACGGGTAGCTACGAGGCAAGCAAATGTGAGCTGCGGTCGCGTGACGGCAGTGAAGGGGGCAGAGAACTGTCACTATATGGAGGCTTCATGGCAGCGATATTTACCTCATATGTGCACAGAAAAAAAGAATATTTTGTATGATCACCATAATACTGATTTGCAATTAAACTGTATATACATGTCAATTTTTTCCGACTGTTTTATTTATTTTCGTGTCAGAGCGTGTCGGGTGTTGGTTGGTTTGACAAATTATGTCCATCCGTCCATCATGTGCTACTCAAGCGCCCAAAAACAACGCACGCGGACATGGGAGATGTCGCAATATGTCTACATTTTTCTTAACAGACTAATGAGAGTAGAAAGGCAACATCGTAAAGAGCAAACAATTATTTCTCGTCAGCATTTGACGATCTGAGATGAGGGGACGACAGGGGAGCTGACCGGATTATTTTATTTGTTAATACCAGTGCAAAAATTCAATACAATAATCTTAATACTGATTTGCAATTAAACTGTCAAATATCAAAATGTAGTATTGTTTTTATTTCAGAGCAGCACATTTGACAACTAGCTATTTACACTTTAGTTTTAACAATAGTGACCTAAAATATAGTGATGAGCATAAAAACTAAAATACAACAGAGCGAGAGGTAAATATGATGTGTTGGTCGTTCCATATTTAGAAATTAAACTCTTGATTTATTTTTATTTTCGTGACAGCAAGCATGCCGCGTTGGCTGGTAGCAGCAGCATTGTATATGTGATCAAGATCATGCTAAAGAAAGTCCGTGCGCCCCCGACCCCAAACCCCCACTCCCCCCACAAAAGGAAAATGTTTAACCGTGTCCTAAATCGAAATGCAAGCACGAGCCATGACTTTGATCCCATTGAACTAGGACAGACGACGCGGAAGTTCTCCCTCGATTTTGCAGCAGCGGGAGGGAGACGAGGCTGGCTGTGAAAGCAGAATGATATCGCCTGTCACTCATTTCTGAAACTACGACGAGTGGTCAATGAGGAGCCTGTGTGCAAGAGAGGTAGGGACCAAGCAATGTCACTTCCCGTTCAGTTGTACTGCGAAGCGGTCTTTGGTGATTCGTTCGGCAGCGTCACTTCCCGTTCACTAACCGAACGATTCATTTGGGAGGGGAGGGAGGTGAGGGGGGCGAACGATTCGTTGAATGATTTGTTTGAACGAATCTTTTACTGAACGAACCGGAATGGATTCGTTTACTCAAGTGAACGACAGATCCCGTCACTACCTTACATTCCCTCTCTCAGCAATTAAAATTAACGTGGGAAGCAATGTGAGGAAGAAAGGTAGAATTTGATCATTTCCTTAACACCCTATGTTCTTTCCCAACGCAGAGAAGATATATCAATTGGTGCCCCTACGCACAGTCATGGTTGCACTTCCCATCATGCATTTGGGTTGAATGGCTGCAGTATCATTTACTGAAAGCTCAACAAATACACTAGAGGGCAATATTTAGTCACAATATACAAAGTCACATTTATCCTTTAAGAATTACAAGTCTTTCTATCCGTGGATCCCTCTCACAGAAAGAATGTTAATAATGTAAATGCCATCTTGAGGATTTATTGTCATAATAAACAAATACAGTACTTATGTACTGTATGTTGAATGTATATATTCGTCCGAGTTTTATTCATTTTTTTCTAAATGCATTGCCAAAATGTATATGATTGGGAAAAATTATCGGGAATGATTGGAATTGAATCGGGAGCAAAAAAAAAAAAAAAGCAATCGGATCGGGAAATATCGGGATTGGCAGATACTTAAACTAAAACGATTGGTATCGGATCGGGAGCAAAAAAACATGATCGGAACAACCCTAGTTGTATGAATTAATTTAATATCCACATTTCACAACCATTGTATTGGCTGCCTATCTACTGGTCCAATCAGATTTCAGCTTCTTTTTGTTGCCATGTAAATGTAATCTACCCAGGCCTGTGTCATGTCTAAAGGAATTTTTAGTCCAGGTCCACTATGTAAACATCTCGATACAGTAATTCTTCCTTCATTGCAGATTTCCATAGTTGACCACTAGATGGCAGAACAGTCTTTTGTTTGATGATATAAATTTGGCTAAAAAGGAAGAATGAAAACCTTCTGAAAGCGTTACCTCTGAAGGCGTACACGGATCCGTTCTTCAGCTGAAGGAAGGCATCAAATGGCCGCCCGCTGCAGCTCGCCGCGTCCCGGTCCGCAGGGGGCGCCATGGGCACATATGTCGTCGGGCGGGGTGGCACTTCCGAGATGCTTATAACTGTCGTCGGCGCTGTAGTTGAAGCCATCATGTCCGACAGAGACGGCGTCGTGGTTTGCCTGTTGTCATCTTCCGCAAAAGTGTCGCCACGCTCTGATGATGGAATTTGTCTGTCATTTTTAGTTTTTTCAATAGACACAAAATATTGTGCGCTATACGCCAGTCCATCTTTTAAAAAGAGGCTATACTGCCATCTTCTGGCATTTGTGTGGTATTGTGATAAAAGACCAGGTTTGAAGCAACCAGTTAGAGGTCACTGACCTTTCTTGGGACATTCCTTGTCATAATCGCGACAGCAACTTCCGTAGTAAACACACATGGAATCACACTGACATTTCCGAGTCGGGTCGAAGGAATTGCAGCGACCAGCACATGTTTCTGAAAAAAAAAATGAAAAGAAAAATATAAATGCTATTGACAGCGTAGCTTGGTAATTTTAGCGTGTTTTGTCTGACATACCGTCTGCCGCCAAGATGGCGTCCATTGTCATCATCATCATCATCATGGCGATGATGGAGATGCGCAGTGTCTTCATGACGGCGAGTGGAGAAGCCGTCCGATGCTAGAAGTGACAAACTTTTTCTTGAGATGAGAGGAAACAATGAGAAACCAGTTGCGGTCCAACGTTACAGCGACGTGATTGCTTCGGGATGTCCTGCCGTCTCATTGGTTCAACGGACAAGGGCGAGTGTGACATCGAAAATGGCAAAGGTCATGTTTGCTTTTTGTTGGGTGAGATCTGTAATGCAAACACACACAAGGTCATAGTCTGTGCTTTGTTTGGTTTCAATCAATAGAGTGTGTTTGTGAATTAATGAACATTACAGTGCCATTGACGGTGATAGACGTCCAATCCATTTAAACTGGGAGAGGCTGGGAGCGAATGATTGTTAATTGTATCTACAAGTTTGTTGTTCAGATGTTTGAAAGATGCATTTAGCGGTTGAAGAGGTCTGGAAGTTTGTTTTTCAAGTGTTTGAAAGATGCATTTGGCGGTTGAGGACAGGTCTGGCAAGACTGAAAGGGATCCATTTGTAGTTATCGTTAACGGCACTAGATGGCGTCAAAGCTCTTGTGTGGAGTCTCAGGTGAGCGCCACTAAAAGGGCACAAACACCGAGAAACAGCTGGAACGAAAAGTGGTATTTGGTATGTGGCAAAATGGCTTTTGGCATGGGGCATTTTTTTTGGAATGTGGCAAAATTGCAATTGGCATTTGAAATTTTCATTTGGTATTTGGCATTATTTTTTGGTATGTGGCAAAATTGATTTTGGCATGTGGCATTTTTTTGGTTTGTGGCGAAATGGCTTTTGGTATGTGGCATTTTTTTGGTAAGTGGTAAAATGGATTTTGGTATGTGGCATTTTTGTTTGGTATGTGGAAAAATTCATTTTGGCATGTGGGAATTTTTGGGGGGTATGTGGCATTTTTTGGGGGTACATGCCATTTTTGCAGGCCATGCATGTCCATGCCATTGACGGATATGCACGTCAACGAGTCTCAGGTGAGCGCCACTAAAAGGGCACAAACACGGAGAGACAGCAAGAACGAAAAGTGGTTTTTGGTATGTGGCAAAAGGGCTTTTGACATGTGGCATTTTTTTGGTATGTGGCAAAATGGCAATTGGCATGTGACATTTTTATTTGGCATTATTTTTTGGTATGTGGCAAAATTGATTTTGGCATGTAGCATTTTTTTGGTTTGTGGCAAAATGGCTTTTGGTATGTGGCATTTTTTTGGTAAGTGGTAAAATGGATTTTGGTATGTGGCATTTTTGTTTGGTATGTGGAAAAATTCATTTTGGCATGTGGGAATTTTTGGGGGGTATGTGGCATTTTTTGGGGGTACATGCCATTTTTGCTGGCCATGCATGTCCATGCCATTGACGGATATGCACGTCAACAAGTCTCAGGTGAGCGCCACTAAAAGGGCACAAACACGGAGAGACAGCGAGAACGAAAAGTGGTTTTTGGTATGTGGCAAAAGGGCTTTTGACATGTGGCATTTTTTTGGTATGTGGCAAAATGGCAATTGGCATGTGACATTTTTATTTGGCATTATTTTTTGGTATGTGGCAAAAAGGATTTTGGCATGTGACATTTTTTGGGTTTGTAGCAAAATGGCTTTTGGCATGTGGCAATTTTTTGTTATGTGGCAGAATGGATTTTGGCATGTGGTATTTTTTGTAGGTGGCAAAATGGCTTTTGGCATGTGGCATTTTTATTCGGTATGTGGAAAAATGGATTTTGGCATGTGGCATTTTTCTGGTATGTAGCAAAATGGCAATTGGCATGTGGCATTTTTTTGGTATGTGGCAAAATGGATTTTGGCATGTGGCATTTTTATTTGGTGTGTGGCAGAATGGATTTTGGCATGTGGCATTTTTATTTGGTTTGTGGCAGAATGGATTTTGGCATGTGGCATTTTTTTTGTATGTGGCAAAATGGCTTTTGGCATGTGGAATTTTTATTTGGGATGTGGAAAAATGGATTTTGGCATGTGGCATCTTTTTTTGTATGTGGTGAAGTGGATTTTGGTGTTTGGCACATTTTTTGGGGGGGTATGTGGCATTTTTTTTGTTGTTGTTTATGGCATTATTGCTGGCCATGCATGTCGATGCCATGGACGTATATGCATGTTCAAATTTTCCATTCATTTTAAATGGCAAAAAAAGCGTGCATGGCTTTGATTTTTGACAATACACTTACCATTACAGTGCATTAGCATTCAGCTGGCACCCAAGTCAGGTTATGCCATTGACGGTTATCCACATTTTTTGCCACATACCAAAAAAAATGTCACATGCTAAAAGCCGTTTTGCCAAATACCAAATACCTATTTTTGTTCTCGGCCCTGCTGGAGATGCAAACACGCACGTGGAGGACAAGGACTGTCAAATTTCAATAAATACACCATTAACCCTTTATAGGACGTTCATTGTACTTATTTGCTGCCATCGACGGTGTTAGACATCCAATCCAATTTGATTGTTAGGACTCGCAGTGAATGATCGCCTAGAGCCCTCAGTGGCATTGATGTTCGATCACTCCCAGCCCCCCAATCAAATTGAATTGAACGTCTATCGCCGTCAATGGCACTGAAACATGATCATTTATTGCCAGACACCCCATTTGAAATGGATTTGATGTCAATCGCTGTCAATGATGATATGCTGTTGTTGTTTTTTTAAATGACCAATAAAGTGACTAGCCCTATAAATGGGTTAATTCCATAACTGAATCTTTTATTAAATATGCTATTATCTATTCCCTGATCTATTCAATATGTATTCCCACAGTGGTTTGGCAAGGCTCACGTTTAAACAAAAATCAAAAAGCACCTTTTTTATTCTTGAGTGAACTTGCACTGCACAACAAGAGTAACACACGTATGTGTCATGTTTTTTGTCACATGTCGTGGTATGTTATGTTCTGTCATGTTCTACATTTCATGTGGCGTGTGAACGCGAGCGTGTGAACATGCGACGAGGGTCCCGATGCGAAGGCCGCACAGGAAATGCCTAAACAGATGGACATCCAAAATGTGGACGCGCGACTACTGTACACAGGAAACGCGCCACAGCTGTGTTTTTGCGAGACCACCTCATTATTCTCATGCCAATGGCAGCATTACACGTCCGATCCATTTTAACCAAGAGAGGCTGGCAGAGAATGACCACAATTTTGGTGTGTGGCATTCATTTGCCTATCTTTGTAGCCTCACGGGGGTCTTCGGGGGCCCTTCGGAGGGTCGACAGGCACCATTCAACGGAGCTTTAGTGCCACTCCTGCAGGGTCAAGACTTCTTAGCACTGAAACCCGTTCATAACAGCATGTGATGGCAAAGACAGGTCTGGTGTTAATTGGTAGATGAATTGTGTATTAAGGTGAGAGAGGGGCGCTTGTGTGCAAGTGCAGTAAGAGGGAAGTGAAAGTGTCCCCAAAAAATTCAACTGTTGGGTCTTTTTATAAACTGCGGCTGGTGTTTGCGCGTCGCTACTTTTAGATGCGCAACGTCCACCGTTGCTGCGAAAACAACACTCACACGTGGAGCCAAAAAAGGACCCTTTTGTATTCTTCTCCTGACCACAAACCAACTCAAGCACAACCACAGATGCATGTGCGCGCTGCGCATACATACACGTACGGAAACACAACTCGCTGTCAGCCCTCCCAGTTCAAACGGATTAGACGTCTATCATCATCAATGGCAAGCGACGAGTTGTTTTTTTTCTTTTGTCTTACATTGGTAATTGTCTTTAATTTTCTTTAAAGTGCCTGTGACATGATAAAAAAATCTTAAATAGCATTATGATGTGAATTAAAATCATATTTTGAGACAATTCGACAATATATAACAATTTGGCAAAGCGCAGATGAAGAGAAATGAGTTTTTTTAATCCAGTGTTTTTCAACCTTTTCTCTGTCACGGCACATTTTTACATTGGAAAAAATCTCGCGGCACACCACAAACTAAAAATGTTCCAAAATTACTTTCTGTACAGTATATTCAATTATAAAATAATTTCACAATATTTATACTTAGTCAGTGTGAAATTTTAGCCTGTATGGATGAACACAAAACCAATATCCTGGCAGGAATATTCGTCAAAAGCGCTTAGTCTCTGTTTTTTTTTTTTTTTTTTTTTTTTTTTTTTTTTTTTTTTTTTTTTTACAGCAGTTAGGCTTGAAAAGGTCAGAATTGTCAGACAGGGGGACTTTGGAAATGTCTTTAATCGCATCAGGGGCAAGCAGGCAGGTAGTATTGTCTCTGTTTGGATTCAGCAACAGTTTAGCAGGAGTTTAGCAACAAGGTAACAGGCTTTGAGGACTTTCTCTTTTACCTTTGTAGTGTTTCTCAAAAAAGTTGCCTTCTTTCTCTCTGTGTTTTCATGGAGGCGAACAAAATAGTCAATCAACTTGTTTTGAAACGAGACCAAATACAACTGGGCGCGTCACGTTCAAGATCTGCCCGGATTTTTAGCCATCAGCTACCTTGCTGTCCTCAACAATGACTTTGAATAAAGCAAAGGGTGAGGATTGGCTGTCTCACATACGGATGAAATGGAAAGGACACTTTCGTGTATATATGACACTTGACTACTCTAATCAAATGATATACAGTAGACGTGCTGGGGTCCACATTTTCACGGACAGGAAGATAGCTGATGGTTGAAAACTTTTTAGCCATCGATAAATTCAATAAATTATTGAAGTTGCTAAGCCTGTCGCGATATGCAATGAATCCATTTATCGTAAGGTAAATAAAAATGAGGGCGGTAATTTTCATGGCTGCGTTTTATCAGCGCGTGCGTGCATACATTTGTGAGTGCGTGTAAATGACGTATGAGACTCCGGTTGTTGTGTCCAGATGTTTATTGGTCAACAACACGCCGTAGAGTTACAGTTCACACATACAAAATAAGGATACACATCTATATCAAACACTGTAAACGTTAGCATTGCTACACTGAGACTAATGGGGAAAAAAGACAACTTACATTAGCCTGCTATAAAACATAGTCTTTTCCAAAACGCAAACTTGCGGTTAAAAGGTGAAACTTCAAACATGAAAAATCGCTGGTTAACAGCATTTGCAAACGAAAAAAATGACCCAAAAAATCTATTAGTGACACTACAAGCAATGACGAAAAGTGCTTTTTGCGGAGTGTAAAGTTGTAAGCGGTTTAGCGAACGTACTTCCGGTGAACATTTCAAAATAAAGGCTCGTCATGTTTGTCATAAATAACGGTATCTGGAGTTAATCCAGTACTTCTCAAATAGTGGGGCGGCCCCCCTCAAGGAGGTGCAGAGCGATGCTGGGGGTGGCGCATGTGACCTTGGGGAACATACTTTTTTGCCGTACTAGAATAAGATGTAATTCCACATCCACTCAGTGGGTGGCAGTGCCGCTCTCATTTTCAGTGTGTGCGCAATATTTTTGAACCAAACAAGAGCACACAGCAAAGAGCAGTGGAGATATGAAAAGCTAAGACAAGGAAATATGACGTAGTGTATGTAGCATTTGGCTTTGAATTTTATTACAGTGGGAGACGAGGAAAGACCTGTCTGTTTACTCTGTATAAAAATGTTCGCAGTGGACAGCAGGAATTATTTTTTTCAGCAAAAACGTGCCGAATATTGCCAAAAATCCCCCCGCTTTGTCAGTATTACATCAGTAAACCAGCGAGCACTGTTATAAAATCAACTAACTCCACAACATAGGAAAGGAGCTGATACCTCCAGCAGCAAAAATAAACTGTCCCTCTGTCCAATAACACTGTAGTTTTTGTTCTATTAATTTTTGTTTTTTCGGTCTAATTTTATGGCATATTGTCCTCGTGAGTTAATGTTGCTAATCAGTTTGAATTTATCGTTATTGACTTTTATTAAATTGTATTTTTCAGTATCAAACACTGAAAAAACTTTGAGTGTATTTTTACAGTATGGATGAGTTTTTTTTGTT
Organism: Corythoichthys intestinalis; assembly: GCF_030265065.1. Classification (NCBI taxonomy): domain Eukaryota; kingdom Metazoa; phylum Chordata; class Actinopteri; order Syngnathiformes; family Syngnathidae; genus Corythoichthys; species Corythoichthys intestinalis. Next base: position 28,601,420 of record NC_080412.1, read on the forward strand.
TGTTTTTTTTTTTTTAACTTTATTGTAAGTGTATCTATATTCCTTTTTTCTTAAATATCAAAAAGAACACAATGTTATGCAGAGGAGTATTTTGTATACAAATGATACTACAATATATTTACGGCAGAGAGTTGGGGGGGGCGCAGAACGTTTATGTCTTTCTGGGGGGGCATAACAGAAAATAATTGAGAAGCACTGAGTTAATCCCACACACATCAGAATTAATACTATAATATGTAAATACTATAATACTACAGAATTCAGATTTTACACTAAGAATAACTTTAAAATGACACCCTTCTTAAAAATTATGATTGGCAATTAATATAATTATTTTAATACTATTATATATAGTAATATACTACAATAATATTGCTAGACATTTTTTTATAAAAATTGTTTTGAATAATGTTCGAAAGGCGAAGTCAGTGTTCTGAATCTATTTACATTCCATTTTTTTGCACCAGTATATTATATTGTATATAGTATAGTATATATGTATATTGTATATTGTATAGTATACTAGTATATATATTTTGCACAATATATCGTTTGAACATCGCCATCGCAATGTGCGCATGCGAAATAGTCACATCGCAGGAAGGGCATTTTTTTTTTCTTTTTTTCACCATTTAAACTTTTGTTTTACTTCATGAACGCAGCAAGTGTGCAGATCCTGGATTAAACTGAGTGATAAAAATTAAGGCCGATGGCGCCATTTTTCAGAGCATCGGAATTTAAAAACAACATACATTCATGTTTTTCTGCTTCATGCTCATACAGCACCGCAGTGTCTTACTCTCCCTCCTGCTAGGCAGCGAGACCAAACTGTTTTTCTTCGTCAACAGTGCAGCTGTCCCAAACGGAGCTGTTCAAGTTATTTGGTTAAAATTTTGTCGTTTTAATATCGCAATATAATATAGCAAACTCCCCAAAAATCGCAATGATACTTTTTTTCCAATATCATTCAGGCCTACTATCAGCATTTGACCTCAGTGTTGTGTGATTAATTATTGTTATTTACATGTTTATTTGTACTTAAATAAAGAATCTGAGTGTTCCAAAATGTTTTTGTGAATTATATATATATGTATATATACATATATATATATATATATATATATATATATATATATATATATATATATATATATATATATATATATATATATAAATGGAACATATTTCCTCCACACCCTTCTCACCTTTTTAACCCCTGACTCATTTTCATGCCTGAATAAAACATGTCGTTAGTTAGTTAGATGGATTTACGACCCCCCCCCTAAAAATTTTCTCCTCGGATCTACACAATTCACGTTGGTCACCCCTTTTTGACTTCAAAACGGCGAATTTCGCCGAAAGGTGAGTGATTTTCATGCCTGCTATGAGCTGATGTTTTGAGCATGCTTGCAGTAGGCAATACTACGAGGCTAACAGGGTGATCTCCTGCTGCTTGTTATGGGAACTGAGTTTACATTTACAACACAAAATCAAGTTCACACGCACAAACACAAACAAATTTCTTTCAAGATTTAAAGTTTAAAAGAGTGGCTACTTCATTGACGATATACAGTGGGGCAAATAAGTATTTAGTCAACCACTAATTGTGCAAGTTCTCTCACTTGAAAATATTACAGAGGCCTGTAATTGTCAACATGGTTAAACCTCAACCATGAGAGACAAAGTTTGATTTTTAAAGAATTTATTTGCAAATCATGGTGGAAAAGAAGTATTTGGTCAATACCAAAAGTTCATCTCAATACTTTGTTATGTACCCTTTGTTGGCAATAACGGAGGCCAAACGTTTTCTGTAACTCTTCACAAGCTTTTCACACACTGTTGCTGGTATTTTGGCCCATTCCTCCATGCAGATCTCCTCTACAGCAGTGATGTTTTGGGGCTGTCGTTGGGCAACATGGACTTTCAACTCCCCCTGCAGATTTTCTATGGGGTTGAGACCTGGAGACTGGCTAGGCCACTCCAGGACCTTCAAATGCTTCTTACGAAGCCACTCCTTTCTTGCCCTGGCTGTGTGTTTGGGATCATTGTCATGCTGAAAGACCCAGCCACATCTCATCTTCAATGCCCTTGCTGATGGAAGGAGATTTTCACTCAAAATCTCTCGATACATGGCCCCATTCAATCTTTCCTTTTCACAGATCAGTCGTCCTGGTCCCTTTGCAGAAAAACACCCCCAAAGGATGATGTTTCCACCCCCATGCTTCACAGTGGGTATGGTGCAATTCAGTATTCTTTTTCCTCCAAACAAGAGAACCTGTGTTTCTACCAAAAAGTTGTATTTTGGTTTCATCTGACCATAAGACATTCTCCAAGTCCTCTTCTGGATCATCCAAATGCTCTCTAGCGAACCGCAGACAGGCCTGGACGTGTACTTTCTTCAGCAGGGTGACACGTCTGGCAATGCAGGATTTGAGTCCCTGGCGGTGCATTGTGTTACTGATAGTAGCCCTTGTTACTGTGGTCCCAGCTCTCTGTAGGTCATTCACTAGGTCCCCCCGTGTTGTTCTGGGATTTTTGCTCCCCGTTCTAGTTAACATTTTGACGCCACGCAATGAGGAGGGAGTTGAAAGTCCGTGTTGCCCAACGGTAGCCCCAAAACATCACTGCTCTAGAGGAGAGCTGCATGGAGGAATGGGCCAAAATACCAGCAACAGTGTGTGAAAAGCTTGTGAAGAGTTACAGAAAACGTTTGGCCTCCATTATTGCCAACAAAGGGTACATAGCAAAGTATTGAGATGAACTTTTGGTATAGACCAAATACTTATTTTCCACCACGATTTGCAAATAAATTGTTTAAAAATCAAACAATGTGATTTTCTGTTTTTTTTTTCACATTGTCTCTCATTGTTGAGGTTTACCCATGTTGACAATTACAGGCCTCGCTAATATTTTTAAGTGGAAGAACTTGCACAATTAGCGGTTGACTAAATACTTATTTGCCCCACTGTATGTCACTAATTATAACATACCTAATCTCTGTCTGTAATCTTCAGATTGTGACTTTCTTCAGAGATTCTTTCTCCATTCGAGTTTCTCCCGCGATTGTCTTCTTGAAAGTCTTCTTCTGTCGTAACTATGTTTTTTATACAATGAATAGGGTTACAGTGGCGAGTAGCGCCATCTACTGTCGGAGAGTTTGAAAAAGAAACGAACGAGTCTCGGCCCAAAATCAGATTTTTTTTTTTTTTTTTTTATGTGAGAACTTGGATGAGTGACGTGTGTGCGTGAGAAAACAGGCAATAGCGTGTGTCTCACGCTCAAAGCGTGAGAGTTGGCATCTCTGTCTTTGTTTAGATATGGTGGCCGCTAATTTGCTTACTGACTAGCATCATAGTTCGCAATATTAAATAAAATAAATGCTAACTGCACATTTTTTTAACGTCCATATCTATAAAGAATTCAGGGATTTAAGCATTTATTCACAAGAAATTTCAATGGAAAAAGCTCTTTGCCTGTGTTTCCACTCGGTCAGCTTTGACGGAGATAGGCCCCCTATCGGCCCCACGCCCCGTGTCCCGTCAATACATTATCTCATTAGCTCCCCAAAACGTATAAATAAGTTCTATTTTTAATTGTTTCAGTGTCCCAAAGACATGTTCGAACGTCTTTTACATTTTTTTTTTTATAAATGACATCTCTGGGTCCTGATTCAACTGAGCTCCAAAGTACAAAGCTGAAAATCCATTTTAAAACAATAAAACTGGCCACTGGAGGGCAGTAGCGCATTTGGTAAGACCCACAACCCGATCCAATGGCAACGAACATCAGGGCCGCACGGTTGAGCGCTTGGGGAATGATGCCAGGAGGCGGACGACTGAGCAGAACAACCGAGAGGACGCCCGGGATACCAGGCGCTGGATGACCGAGCAGAGCGACCGGGACCACCAGTGCAGAGGACAATGCCGTTGAGTCCGTGCTGCTCGCCGAGCAGACCCCGCAGAGACTCAAAAAAATCCATCTTTATGAGACAGGCAGCGATGAGGGAAAAGTTTACCCGGCTGTCACGGAGACAACAGCGTCATCTCGGCGACAACAGCATCATCTCTCTGTTAGTTATGTGTAAATAAATTGTTACTTTGCTATCAAAAGCTCTATTTGTCTTGTTCTTTATGATATTTTGTAATAGGAAAACATTATTCAGATATTTGGGATGTAACTAAAGCAAAAATAGCTGTGTTAAAGTCAAAGTTATATTTGAAATGTATGCTTTCACAAAAAGCTCAATTTCTGTTTTTTCATCAGAAATTGGAAAATTGCTCAAACTAAGCCATTTTTTAATGCTGATTTCTAAAGAATGGAAAAAGATATGAACTTATTTTTTTCCTGCTGAAAGAAGGAAGTCTAATCCTTCTTTTGGTGGGTTCCATATAGCAATAGAACAGCATTTTCTGTGGGCCTTGCAAAATCAGTCAAAATCCAGTAAAACGGCCGGGAGCGAAGGGCCTTGCTCTGGTGAAAATGGCTGGGAGTGAATAAGTTATGAAGTTTGTGGTGTGAGGTGTGAGTGAGTGAGGTTTTTGTTTTTGGGCAACTGAGGGATTTTTTTATTGGCGTGAATGTGTGTTTTGATGTGCCTGAAATTTCTTTGGGTGAGTCTGTGTTCGATAAATAATGCTTTTTGCTGATACTGCATCTCATATGTACATTTTTAGCTAGATGAGCATGACTGCTTCATTTGGGGGCATCTCACACACATGCACTCACACACACACCAGTCTAATTATCCCATGAATGTGCTTTTCTATTTTCAGGCTGATGGCGGGTGAGGTTTCGTTCTTCTTCTTCTTGCTCGCTCCCAGCATCTGTTGTCGTGTCGACACCCCCCCACCACCCAGAACTTAACCCCCACCCTGCACCCACACACACACACGGCTGACGTTTGATTTCCCTCTCGTTAAATCAGATTGAAATGAAAAGAGACAATCGGGAAAGTTTCCTCTTTTCTTCGTCCTCATTGTTATTCCACGCCAGGAAGTACACATGCACTTTCATGTCAACGCGGCCCACCTCATTTGTTATTAAACAAAACAAAATGTGCCCGCTGCAGTGAATGATCATGTTTCAACTCCATTGACATTTAGCGCCGTCAATAGAGGCCAATGAGTAAATAAAATGTTGGGAAAGTGACTAATTAAGGTTAACCATACATGTGTGTTTAATGCAACTTTGCCAAAGATGATTGTGTCATCGCTGCCGTCACGGCGTGAGATCATGGTGCATGTTTGCGATGAGTTCACTGACACCAGTTTGATCTTAACCATCACACACACACAAGCACGTTTGGCTGGTATGTGTCAATCATGCAGTGATGTCATTTGGGTGGAGGTGACTGGGTGGAGGGTGCAGTTTTTGTGTGTCCTTCTACTGCTGAAAAAGAACAAAAAAGATCAGCAGGGCATAAGATGGAACTTGACTGTGTGAATTTGTTGTCTAGTTTTTAAAAGAGAATAGATAAATTTTTGATTATGTGTGAGAGGTTTTTGTCTTGTATGAGTGTTTTCTGTTGTTGTTGTAAAAAGATATTTATGGGCATAAGATGGAACTATGTGACTCGACTATATTTTAGGTAAGGTTATCTTGTGTGTGAGTGTTGATTTTGAACGAAGAGAAATTTTTGGTTATGTGCGGGGGAGAAAATTGCTAGAATTTCTTGTCGGAACTCTCTGACTCCATTTTTTTTGGGGGGGGGGGGGGGGGTGTCCTTAATTATGACTGTGTGTGCGAATGGTTGTTCGTCTCCTTGTGCCCTGCAATTGGCTGGCAACTGATTCAGGGTTTACAATATTGCCCATAGTTAGCTGGGATTGGCTCCAACGCCCCCGTGACCCTTGTGAGGATTAGCGGCTCAGAAAATGAATGAATGAAAGGTTTAACACATTCATTAGGCTACTGCATTACACTGTATTTTTTCACTAATTTTCAAAATTCGATCTAAAACGCCATTTCATTTTTATTTTCCCCTCATTTCTTCAAATATAAAAGCAAAACATCAATTTTAACTATTCAATAACATAGGATGCACTTTAAAATGGAAGATAATGTAAACATGGAATTTTTTAAATAATAGAGATATAAGTAACATACATTAACAAAAACAATAAGTACAAATAACATACATTATGCACAGTGAAATGGACTATATTTTGAAGACAAAGCAAACCAAACAGACCTTTTTTTAAAAATTATAAGGAAATAAATACCGTATTGGCCCGAATATAAGACGGCCCCGATTATAAGACAACCCCCTCTTTTTCAAGACTCAAGTTTGAAAAAAGACTTTTTGAACACCAAATTAATTTTTATACAGAAAATAATTACAGTACATCTGAAACAAATGATTATAATAATATATTTGAGAGAAAAAGCATGTTATTTTTTGCCTGGCATGGCCAGACTGTTCTCCCTGTATTCTTCAAACACTGAGAGAAAAGTCTGGGACCCAGCCCATTAACGGCCTCTCGAGTAGGTACAAAATCAATCGACAAATCAGATTCGTTTATTTGCGTGACGTGTGACTTGCGCGTCGAAAGTCGTCTCCGCAACAACACAGATGGTGAACAGGAGAGCCAAGAATATGTTCCAATCCACGGTAAAATCAGTTTTAAATTACCAAAAACACATCGACACGAGTCATTGACAACAGTCTGTCTCGCGCTAGCCATGTTGAATAAACTCCGCTCTCCTCGTATGTTTACTTCCGCGCGCAAGTCCCTTGTCCTGCCCTCGTCGTTTTACTAACGTCACGTTTGCCCGTCGCTGATTGGTCCACTCCGCTGTCTGTTTGCTGTGGCTTGCTCCGCCCTGGAAATTGTATCCGCTGAATGGTGGCCAGACTCAATAGCTGGAACAGCGGTGAGTCTGGTGTACCAGGCAATGTTATTTTGCCTCATTCAAATCTTAATATCTTAACATTTAAATATGTAAACTAAAGTGCAATTACATTCGTAAATGAATGGCTTCTGGTTTTTGAAATGTAAATAAACCAATCTATTGTGATAAAACAACACAATTGCAATAACTGCATTAACCATCAAAGTGAAGTCTACCTGTAACTGTAGTCTTGAAACAAATCTGAATAAGGAAAAACATTGCAATAAAATAATGCAAACTGGTTAAACTTGAGAGTAGCTGAGATCTGTCATGACAGAACATCGCTTCAATGATATCTGGCGCCATCTAGCGTCGTGAATTGGTATGATGTCTAGACCGCGAATTTAAGACGACCCCCACTTTTTCAGTCGTATTTCAATGCAAAAAACACAGTCTTATATTCGGGCCAATACGGTAAGTAGCCTTACATAAATGAACAAAAATTAGTCCAACGTGCACATTAACATGGAAGATTAAAATAAAATTAACCTCATGAATTCTTTCCTTTCTCCTAAAGGTCTGATCAATTTTTTGTTACATTTCTCCTTTAATTCAACAAGCTTGTTTTTTTCCCTCTTTTTGTTGTTCCAAAAAACGTAGAGGGCTGTGGCTGCAAACCTCCCCCTCAGGTTCCTCTTTCGCTCATCTCTGTCCCCTGTGCATTTGATGTGCATTTGAACCAATCACAGATGACTATCCTTGGTCATCCCGTTTTTTTTTTTTTTTCTTCCTGCCTGCGACGCGACTTGCCATAGGCACAGAGAGAGAGAGAGACACTGGGAAGAATTACGTCGAAGAAATAAATGTATAATAAATATCGGTGGAAATGACGCTGCACAAGCTGTTTGTTAGGCTTTTTTGTTAACACTAGTGTATGTAAATCTGACGTTAGCAGTGTTGTTAATTTTACTTTAAAAAAGTAATTAATTACAGTTACAAATTACTTCTCCCAAAAAGTAATTGCTCAGTTACTTGAATGTAAGAGTAATTAGTTACTTGACAAAGTAACCGGTGATAATTTTAATGTTGTTTTTTTCTCAAAAACAAAAAACAGGTCACACAATGTGAAGTTTAAAGGGTTTTTGGGACCATTGGGCCTACCCAATTCTTTACCCTAAACTAAACTAGACACAGGGGTATTGCCGATATTGCGATAACTAGATAGTAACCTTTGCTATGTATGGAAGTCATTTAATGTTGTGAATCGACTAGGGCTGTCAAACGATTAAAATTTTTAATCGCGTTAATTACAGCTTAAAAATTAATTAATCGTAATTAATCGCAATTAATCGCAATTCAAACCATCTATAAAACATGCCATAATTTTCTGTAAATTATGTTTGAAATGGAAAGATAAGACACAAGATGGATATATACATTCAACATGCAGTACATAAGGACTGTATTTGTTTATTATAAGAATAAATCAACAAGATGGCATTAACATTATTAACATTCTGTTAAAGTGATCCATGGATAGAAAGACTTGTAGTTCTTAAAAGATAAATGTTAGTACACGTTATAGAAATGTTATATTAAAACCCCTCTTAATGTTTTCATTTTAATAAAATTTGTAAAATTTTCAATCAAAAAATAAACTAGTAGCCCGCCATTGTTGATGTCAATAATTACTTACACAATGCTCATGGGTGCTGATGCCTATAAAATCAGTCACACCCAAGCGCCAGCAGAGGGCAGCAAAACTCCATAAAACACAATTAACAAGTGGGCAGTTCACTGTACTGTCATTTAAATTTGTCTGAGCGGGGTATGTGCATTAATTGCGTCAAATATTTTAATGTGATTAATTTAAAAAATTAATTACCACCCGTTAACGCGATAATTTTGACAGCCCTAGAATCGACCGTTAAAGTTGTTAAAATTGCTCCTGTTATTGCATTAGTTCCCTTCTGTCTATTTTCGACTTGTGTAAGTTTTAAAACGGTTTCATCATTTAAAGATAGATTTAAGTTAAGTTTTGCCGATCTAAGTCACTTAGATTCGATAGGAAGGTTCTCTACAACAGTCTTCCTGAGAAGTCCACTGCTTTAAGATGGCGGCCGTTTACTAACGCATCTAGTTCTTTATTATACATGTTGCTAATGCAGCAGTGTTTGTCCTTTGCATCTAGTTCTGTGTATATGTGATATCTACCGAAGCATTATTTGGGCATAGTTTGTAGGCAATCGGCTACGGTCAGGTATTATTGGAGCCACCTAGCATCGCGTTTGCAACGGCATCACACTCCCTTGCCTCCTCCCCATTCCTGCTCTGCTCTCGCGTCTCCGTGAGTCCGTCTTTTTCAGACTTTTCTCGCATCAGTCAACCAACATCGTAACGCATAGTAACGCACACTTTTCCTGCCTCAGTAACGGTAACGGCGTTGCCAAGATGAGAAAAGTAATCAATTAGATTACTCACTACTGAAGAAAATATCACCGTTAGTAACACCACTACATTATAACGCCGTTATTAACAACACTGGACGTTAGTAGATTTTTATTGTAGATGAATGCGTGGCAGTATTTTTTTTTTTAACAGTGTTTGGACAGTTGCCGACATATTTGCGGGATCAAAGCGGCGTTCCGGGCGGTACCGCCTCATAAACTCATAGCGGAACTTCGTTCCGGCTCGTTCCGGTCCACTTTCAACCCTTGTTATGTGTGAGAGGTTTTTGTCCTCTATGAGAGTGTTTAATTTAGATGTAGACAGTTGTTTGGTTTAGTTTTAGAGGTTTTAATCTTCTATGAGTTTTGGGAGTTGTAGCAAATACTTTTGGTTATGTGTGAGATTTTTTTTTTTTTTTTTGCACTTTTTTGCAGTGTGGAGATTTTTGGTTATGTGTGAAAGTTTTTCATTTAATGTGAGAGCCTTTTTATCATTTTAAAGAGAAAATGTAGTTTCATATTATTTTGTGTGAGAGATTTGGTTATGTGTGAGAGGTTTTAATTTTTCATACATTTTCTGGGTGTGGAGATTTTTGGTTATGTGTGAGATGTTTTTCTCTCGTGTAAGACTGTTATTTTAGATGTACGGTCATGTGAAAACATTAGGACACTCCATGAAATATTCAGGTCTTTTTTAAGAAATGTTCACATCCCAATGTCTGATTTTGTTTTTCTTTATCACTGGAAAAGAACGTGATTTAATTGCAGGTAAACAACAAAAATTAACATTGTTTTACTTATTTATTATCTTTTTAATTTATTTTTATTTATTAGTTTTTATATGATTATTTATTCTATTCATGATTAATTACGATTTTTATGTATAATTTTATTTCCTATTTCAATTGTTTTTGTTTTTATGTTCTATTGATTTTAATGTGATTTTTATGATCTTCATGTGATGTAAAGCACTTTGAATTGCCTTGTGTCGAATTGTGCTATATAAATAAATTTGCCTTGCCTTGCCTTATTAAACCAAATACTGTATATCAACAAAAAGGCATATTCTAACTGAGGAAAAAGTTAGGCCTAATAGCTAGTGTTGCCCCCTTTGGCTGAAATAACTTCAGTGAGACGCTTTTTTTGTAGCCATCTACCAGTCTTTGACATCACCCCACTCCTCAACGCAGAATACTTTCAACAGTGACTGACTGTTGAAGTGAGAAAACAGCATGGTGAGATAGAAGGAGTTGTCTGAGGCCTTCAGAAAGAAGACTGTAGACGCGTATATAGTCTACGTAAGTAGTCCTAAGTAGAGGACATTCAAAACAACTGCCAACATGCCCAGGTCTGGCCGTCCAAGCAAGTTCACCCCGAGAGCAGACCGCAGGTCTCCAAAAACCTGTTTATGTGAAAGGTTTGAAGGGGAACGTTATTTTGGGGGTTGGAGAGAGATGTTTGGTTATTCGCAAGAGGTTTTGAGTGTGCGTTGTCTTGAAGTTAGCATGCGCATGAGATCATGTGTATTCTTTGGCTGCCACTGTCTGTATTATCTTTCGGGACTGGAAGTTCAAACTTTGAGCAGCTGAATTGGATTCGTGCTCTGGTTGTCCTTAAATATCGTCACCGTTGTTAGCTGACAGCTAAAACGATGCTAATCACGTGAGCGTGGGCTGAGAAAGTCTTTTGGCACAAACCCCCAGGGAACCGCCTCATCATCCTCGTCATTGACTGCGAGGAAGAGGATGGAAGAACGTGTGTGTGATGAAAGCTGTTCTTGAGCGAAGGATAATTGTCGCGAGGGTTGACTTCCAGTCCCACATCAATTTCACACACTCTGCTTAAGTGTGTCAGTGACAGGCAGTTTTGGAGTGTCATCACTGATGGATTTCATTAGGAGAAAAATGTACTTGTAAAAGTAGTTTTAACATGCCGTACCTTTTACTTGAGTAGATGGGTGAAGAAAAATTGCTTCTTGTTCCGCTACTTTGGGCTACACTAGAGTCGTTACTAGGGGTGTGATAAAATCTCGAAATGGTGATATATCGTGATTAAGGGTGTAAGGGTGTAAAACACAAACTAGAAGGCTATGAAGCGATCACCGTGAAAGAAACGCCGAACCGTACAAATGCAATGCAATGCTTGAAACACGAAGGTGGAAATACATAATACAAATACAAATAAATGTGCATAAACTCACCGGCGGTGTGTGTCTCTTACGGCAACGTGACCGTGAATTACCGCGACGCCGACCCGCTTATATGCACATCCACACCCCTTTCCCGATTGACAGTGGATTAACCCTTTCGGACAACATCGTAGATGACGCACAATTTAAACACGTTTAACCTAGCGAACACAACAACAACTATGCCACGACTATTGCCACGAGTTGGCTTTCGGCTAACGTCGCTAGCTTCTACTGTACATTCCAACAGTTGGCAGCTCTGCTTTGACAAAGTCATCAGTCATCTATCCAAAAATCACACTTACTTTTTGGCAAATCCTTGATCATAAGCAGACCGGTTAAGGAAGCAGGCATCTTTAAAGTGTTTGTTGCAGAGAACACTACTCGATGATGGCGTGAAATTCATTCGCTTCGTGAGAACGAAAGATGTCCATTTACGTGCCCTGCCATCCTTTGGCCACTCAAACAACTTTTCGTTAGAGTGAGAACAAAACATCGCCACACACCGCCGTGGCATCTTACCGAGAAACAATGCAACAAACAATACTGTTCTATGGCGGACTTCCCTCGCACTCCTAGGTGTGATGTCATTTCCGAAGATTGCCGAAGAAAAGCATTTTCGTTGTTAAAGGCGTTGCTATGGGTTAAACAAAGAATCTGAAAGGGTTGCGTTAAAAAAAAAATAACGAAAATATGCTTATAATTGTTTAGCCATTGACATTATTCAAAAACATGGTTGGCCAACCTTACTTCACATTTCCGCTTTAAATCATGTGGTGTCTTTAAATCACTGTAAAAAATATACTATTTCACATAACGTCAATATTACTCATAAGCGTTGATTTGAAACTCTTTCTTGGTTTTTATTTGGCTAAGATAGACCACGGAAACCCTGAGATAAGGTTGTTTTAATTTCATGGTAAGAAATATTTTTCTCCACTAGATGGCACGCAATGATTTTTGTCTATTTTGTTTGGCCTAATATGGTCATGTAATTTGGCTATAGTACAGTATAATATTAACAATTCATATAGATTACGTTGTGCTAAGAAAAAACAAAAATACAATATTATAAGCAGTTATTTACTTGAGTATTCTTTTGCCCAAATACTTTTTTAGTACTTGGGTATATATTTTGGATAACTATACTTTTACTTTAGCAATATTATTTGGAAAGAATGCTACTCTTAAGTAACATATTTGGCTCTACCTACCTCTACAGCATGTGTGTTAACTTATTGATGGCGATAGACGTCCAGTCTATAGAACATTTGAACTCCCACTTCAAATGGATTGGATGTCTATCGACGTCGATGGCAGCCTGTTAGCCAATAATGTTCAACATTGAACTGTAACAAAATCAGACGTGATATGAAAATAATACATTTAACATAGTACAACTAACCATTAATTAACGTTTTCCATTGTGATTTGTGACTTTGTTGGGCTTTTAAACCATTTTCAGAGACTAAATTGCACATTTAAATTGTGCGTGTGCGTTAAAGAACGTGGGTTAAGTGCACCAGCGGTGCTAGAATGAATGAATAGAGAGCTACAGCTGACTACCATTAACTAATGGGTCTGCTCTTATACCTGTCAAGTCCTCATATGCTCGCATGTGCAATGACAATCAAGGGACGGCAACATAGATACAATATAATGGAGGAGTAAGTTTGAATGTAAAAGTATATGTACCGTATATACATTCATAATATGTGCTAAAAATTTCTCCTTCATATAGTTTTGCATCTATTTTTGTGAAAAAGTAACAAATGAGCAGGTAACACCCAAGAAAGTTTAATTAAATATCACAAAAGTTGTTTTTTTGTACAGTCCAAAGTGAAAAAAAAGAATATAAAAGTTCTTTACAGTGTAGATTTTCCAAAGTAAATAAATAGTGTGAAAATTTAAGACAAAAGTTGAATAAAACTTGTAAAGAATGAAGGATTGAAGTGAAAACAGTCAATTAAAATCTCAGCTGTGATTGGCTAATTTTCTTCAGCCTAACTAGGAAGTCACACCTCATTGTAAGCAATTCAACAAAATAAAACAATCAAATGTTTCAGTAAAGTTAAGTGCTGCAGAAAAACATAACAAAGAGAAGCCCCGCCAAAATAAATACAACTTCCTGTCTTGACGCCTTGTCCGGATGAGCTGAGGAGGTTCTTTCTGGAAACACCCACACATTTAAAATCGTTCCTGGGACAGCCGCAAAAAGGAACATGAAGAAGAAAAAAGTCAAACTTCTGGTGGCACATAATTTAAAATCAACATTTAAAACATGAAAGTTACAACAGAGGTGTCCAAATTACCTTATTGGCGGAGCTATAAGTCCAATTAAATTTGATCGCTGCCAGCCCTCCCAGTCAAAATTGATTGGACATCTATCATTGTCAATGTCCATGAATCATGATCACTCAATGTCAGCCTTCCTAGTTCAAATACATTTCATGTCTATAATTGTTGATGGCAGTGAATTAGTTTAAGGGTCTATAAGCAACAAAATTATCCAGAGTTACAGTGCTGGCCAATAGTAATGGAACCCCTGCATGCTCAATTTTTTCCCAGAAAATGATTGCAATTACAAATGCTTTGGAAGTAAAATCTTCATTTATTTTGCTTGCAATGAAAAAACACAAAAGAGAATGAAAATAAATTAAATCATTATCATTTTACACAAAACTCAAAAAATGGGCCGGACAAAAGTATTGGCACCCTCAGCCTAATACTTAGTAGCACAACTTTTAAAAAAATACAAAAAAAAAAAAACAAAACTGCAAACAACCGCTTCCGGTATCCATCAATGAGTTTCTTACAATGCTCTGCTTGAATTTTAGACCATGCTTCTTTGGCCAACTGCTCCTGGTCTCTGAGATTTGAAGGGTGCCTTCTCCAAACTTCGATTTTCAGACCTCTACACAGGTATTCTATGGGTATGAGGTCTGGACTCATTGCTGGTCACTTTAGAAGTCTCCAGTGCTTTTTCTCAAACCATTTTCTAGTGCTTTTTGAATTGTGTTTTGGGTCCTTGTCCTGCTGGAAGACACATGACTTCTGAGGGAGACCCAGCTTTCTCACACTGGGCCATACATTACACTGCAAAATTTGTTGGTAGTCTTCAGACTTCATAATGCCATGCACACGATCAAGCAGTCCAGTGCCAGAGGGTGCAAAGCAACCCCAAAACATCAGGGAACCTCCGCCAGGTTGGACTGTGGGGACCGTGTTCTTTTCTTTGAAGGCCTCGTTTTTTTCCTGGAAACTCGATGTTGATGCCTTTTCCCGAAAAGCTCTCCTTATGTCTCATCTGACCAGAGAACATTCTTCCAAAACTCCAGCCTAGCTTTTTTATGTCTCTGGGTCAGAAGTGGGGTCTTCCTGGGTATCCTACCATAGAGTCCCTTTTCATTGAGACGCCGACGGATAGTACGGGTTGACACTGTTGTACCCTTGGACTGCAGGACAGCTTGAACTTGTTTGGATGTTAGTCGAGGTTCTTTATCCACCATCCGCGCAATCTTTCGTTGAAATCTCTCGCCAATCTTTCTTTTCCATCCACGTCTAGGGAGGTTAGCCACAGTGCCATGTAGAGCTGGGAATCTTTGGGCACCTAACGATTCGATTACGATTACGATTCAGAGGCTCCGATTCGATTATAAAACGATTATTGATGCACCCTCCTCCTTTTTTTTTTTTTTTAATAAAATTGTTCAAAAATACTTTCAGGCTAAACCAAACTACTATTTCAGTATCAAGTTAACATATAGCAGTAAACAAATATACAAAAATAACAGTAAATAAAAAAACTCCAGTCCCCATTCTGTATCAGCAGCTTTAAACTACATTCAATTAATTTAATGTTGTGAATCAACCGTTAAAGTTGTTGAAATTGCTCCCATTATTCCATAATTTCCCTTTTGTCTACTTTCGACATGTGAAAGTTTTAAAACTATTTTAAAGATAGATTCAAGTCAATATTTTACTGATTTAGGAGTATTTTAGATAAAAAGTTAATTAGGTTTGCTTGGAAGGTTCGCTACAACAGCCTTGCAGGGAGGTGTACTGCTTTAAGATGGCGGCCGTTTACTAACGGCCGCATCTAACTTTTTGTAGGTGAGCTGCTAACGCTACCGAATCCATAATGCATCTAGTCCTATATAAATGATATCTACCATAACATTATGCTACTTTGTAGCAGCTTTTCGGCAGCAGTCAGGTATGTTGTTGTTGTTTTATCTCGTGGCATGAGTTGAGCTAGAGCCGTGAGTTGAGCATTGGCATTACCCGAGGGGCCAGGTAATGAGAAGCATGATGTTTAGCTACTCTCGCTCCGTTCCTCATTGACCGCGCGGCGCGCTGAGTGTGTTGTACTTCCGCTTTACTTGGCATATTTCAATAATCGGAATTTGGATGTTTGTGAATCGTTCTCGAATCTTCCACGGCCGAATCGCGAATAATCTAAGAATCGGAAATTTTGCACACCTCTAGTGCCATGGGCTTTACACTTATTGATGACACTGGGCACGGTAGGCACAGGAACATTCAGGTCTTTGTAGATGTACTTATAGCCTTGAGATTGCCCATGCTTCCTCACAATTTTGCTTCTCGAGTGCTCAGACAGTTCTTTGGTCTTCTTTGTTTTCTCCATGCTCAATGTGGGACACACAAGGACACAGGGCAGCGGTTGAGTCAACTTTAATCCATTTTAACTGGCTGCAAGTGTGATTTAGTGTTAATCACCACGTACAGGGTGACCCAAAAAAAGTTTACACTGCCATAATACAACCTAAATGCCATGTTTATTCATCTTAGAATTAGAATTTAATCACACATTATACATTATTGTAAAGAACATGTACAGTACACTCTATTTTTCAATGGGTCCTCCCTTAAGTGTCACAACAGCCTCCAGGCGCCTGCGGAACGCTTGACAGGTCTTCTTTATGTAGGATGCTGTCATCTTTTCCCAAGATCTAACAATGGACCTCTCCAAGGCTGCCACAGAAGTTTGTGGCTTCTTACAGGCACTGTCCTCCACAGTTGCCCATATGCTATAATCCAGGGGATTGAGATCTGGACTCTGGGTGGCCACATATCACCTTTTCAAACTATTTTTTGGTCCCCACAGATCGGGCACTTCCAGACCCAGGTTTTCGTGAGGCTGTTCCAGTATCTTTCAGCTTCTTTTTAACTTTGTAGACTGCACATCTGGATATTCTCAGATTTGCTGCAATCTCAGTAGGTGTCAGACCGGCACGCAGCAATTCAGGTACAGCTAAAGTTTTCTTCATTTTCAGCAGAAGCACAGGAATTGTAGAGACGAGAGATTACCAGCTGCATTGAGGGACCTTAATGAATCACTTAAGCATGACAACCTATTTAAATATGTTTCAATGGCTTTTAAACAAGCAGTCAACTGAGTGTAAACTTTTTTTTGGGTCACCCTGTATTATGTGCCACAGGTAAGTAACAGGTGCTGTGAAATTACACAAATTAGAGAAGCATTACATGATGTCTCAAAGGGTGCCAACCTTTGAGAAACAGACTTTTGTCCGGCCCATTTTTTGTGTAAAATGATAACGATTTAATTTTTTCCCCATTCTCTTTTGTGTTTTTTCATTGCAAGCAAAATAAATGAAGCTATTACTACCAAAGCATTTGTAATTGCAATCATTTTCAGGGAGAAATTGAGCATTATCTGACAGAAATGCAGGGGCGCTAATACTTTTGGCCAGCACTGTATAAGAATATGGCAAAAAAAAAAAAACAAACAAACAAACAAACAAACAAACAAACAAAAAAACATATTTATATTTACACTACTGAAACAAACTTTGCAGAACAAAGAAAACGTCCAGCAAAAACAAAAAAAGTCAAGGAAAAACAAAAGATGGCTCAATTTTTCACATTGGATTATTTTTTAAAGTATTTTTTTTTTTTATATAAGAGCAAAATACCGGTAGTACTCAACTTACATGATTTCGACTTTCCGATGCCGGAGTCTCGTCCGCCATTTTGTCTCTAGCCGTTTAAAAAAATTATTATTTTTTTTAATAATGTTGACTTTGGTTTTGTGATGCATGCTTTTATTTTGCCGCAGGAAGCATAGAGCAGGTAGTACATCCACACGTGCGTAAGAGCACATTTGCAGTGGTACCTCTACATACGAAGTTAATTTGTTCCAGGACCTTGTTTGTAAGTCGAAATGGTCATATGTCGAGCAGGATTTTCCCATAATAATATATAATCCCATTAATTAGTTCCACAGCCTGAAAACCTACAATAAATCCTTAATAAATGCTGCTGGTACTATTGCAAATAGCAGTTACACAGAGCAAAACAAATAAATTATGAATAAAAATCGGAATAATAATATCATAATAGTAATACCGTATTTTCCCGAATATAAGGCCGTGTATAATGCACACCCCAAATTTACTTGTAAAATCTAGGTGAAATTATTGTACCCGTTTATAATGTGCACCCTAATTTTAGCACCAATAAATAGAAGAATACAAGAAAACAGCTCGTGTACAGATACAGAAATGTCATTTTACTGACTGGTGAAACACAGGACAAGCATAGCACATTGGTAGTTCAAAACATTACCATAAACTGACAATATTTACGGTAATAATTTGATTTGACAACTTCTACAACTTACCAGAATCGAGGAGAAAACAAAACGGATGTGACTTTTCTTTTAAAGGCTGCTGTATACAGTGCCTTGCAAAAGTATTCGGCCCCCTTGAACCTTGCAACCTTTCGCCACATTTCAGGCTTCAAACATAAAGATATAAAATTTTAATTTTTTGTCAAGAATCAACAACAAGTGGGACACAATCGTGAAGTGGAACAAAATTTATTGGATAATTTAAACTTTTTTAACAAATAAAAAACTGAAAAGTGGGGCGTGCAATATTATTCGGCCCCCTTGCGTTAATACTTTGTAGCGCCACCTTTTGCTCCAATTACAGCTGCAAGTCGCTTGGGGTATGTTTCTATCAGTTTTGCACATTGAGAGACTGACATTCTTGCCCATTCTTCCTTGCAAAACAGCTCGAGCTCAGTGAGGTTGGATGGAGAGTGTTTGTGAACAGCAGTCTTGAGCTCTTTCCACAGATTCTCGATTGGATTCAGGTCTGGACTTTGACTTGGCCATTCTAACACCTGTATACGTTTATTTTTGAACCATTCCATTGTAGATTTGGCTTTATGTTTTGGATCATTGTCCTGTTGGAAGATAAATCTCCGTCCCAGTCTCAGGTCTTGTGCAGTTACCAACAGGTTTTCTTCCAGAATGTTCCTGTATTTGGCTGCATCCATCTTCCCGTCAATTTTAACCATCTTCCCTGTCCCTGCTGAAGAAAAGCAGGCCCAAACCATGATGCTGCCACCACCATGTTTGACAGTGGGGATGGTGTGTTCAGGGTGATGAGCTGTGTTGCTTTTACGCCAAACATATCGTTTTGCATTGTGGCCAAAAAGTTCAATTTTGGTTTCATCTGACCAGAGCACCTTCTTCCACATGTTTGGTGTGTCTCCCAGGTGGCTTGTGGCAAACTTTAAGCGAGACTTTTTATGGATATCATTGAGAAATGGCTTTCTTCTTGCCACTCTTCCATAAAGAACAGATTTGTGCAGTGTACGACTGATTGTTGTCCTATGGACAGACTCTCCCACCTCAGCTGTAGATCTCTGCAGTTCATCCAGAGTGATCATGGGCCTCTTGGCTACATCTCTGATCAGTTTTCTCCTTGTTTGAGAAGAAAGTTTGGAAGGACGGCCGGGTCTTGGTAGATTTGCAGTGGTCTGATACTCCTTCCATTTCACTATGATGGCTTGCACAGAGCTCCTTGAGATGTTTAAAGCTTGGGAAATCTTTTTGTATCCAAATCCGGCTTTAAACTTCTCCACAACAGTATCTCGGACCTGCCTGGTGTGTTCCTTGGTTTTCATAATGCTCTCTGCACTTTAAACAGAACCCTGAGACTATCACAGAGCAGGTGCATTTATATGGAGACTTGATTACACACAGGTGGATTCTATTTATCATCATCGGTCATTTAGGACAACACTGGATCATTCAGAGATCCTCACTGAACTTCTGGAGTGAGTTTGCTGCACTGAAAGTAAAGGGGCCGAATAATATTGCACCCCCCACTTTTCAGTTTTTTATTTGTTAAAAAAGTTTAAATTATCCAATAAATGTTGTTCCACTTCACGATTGTGTCCCACTTGTTGTTGATTCTTGACAAAAAAATTAAATTTCATATCTTTATGTTTGAAGCCTGAAATGTGGCGAAAGGTTGCAAGATTCAAGGGGGCCGAATACTTTTGCAAGGCACTGTAACTTGCTCGTTTCATCATGATGAATAAATGTTTCCTCCATGGATTGATACGGTAAGATTAAAGTGAGAACGCAAATCGGAAATCCGTGAGAGCTCATCGCTGTCAACACGACAGTAACAATAGGAACTACTGTTATTTGGGTTTGAATTTCCCGAGGGACAGATATAGTTGACGGACAGGAAGTCTGTGTGCTTACGTTTGTTATGGTCCGAGTTGCGGAGCTGGAAGAAACGTGGACTCAAATGAGTTCAAGAAACTAAATTATGTGCTTTATGAAGAGTGAAAATAGCAGAATTTAACACAGACGAAATCATTCGGCCGATGAGAGTGAAGTATTACCGAAACAAAATGGTGACGTCACGTACCGTCATGGTCGGCAACGGGTCGCCGCATATGTTTCTTCAACACAACGTGGCTGTGTCAATAAAAAAACATGGTTTACATATATATATATATATGTAATATATATATATTTCTGTCGCCATCCATGTACCCGTTTATAATGCGCACCATGATTTTACAAGTTGAAAAAAAGTGTGCGTTATATTCGGGAAATTACGGTAATTATAATACCTGTAATGATGTAACGAATCGGGTTCTATTGTGGCGGAAATGGTTTGTGTGGTGTACCTGAACGCACCACGTGGCTGACTTGACAAAGTGAGGGAGGACTTTCACTTTGTTCAGCTGGGGTGGACAGTAGGCATGCTGTGGGACTAACTGTATTGAAATTCTACAGTTTCTTACATTGATTTCAACACGTCGTCAGTTTTTGACCCCAGAGCTAATGGAGAGGCACTGTTTAAGTCAGGGGGCGGCAATCCGTGTTTTGAGAGCCGCGTGCGGCTCTTTAGCGATGCCCTCGAGGCTCCCTGGAGCACATTTAAAAATGTTTGAAAATGGACGAAGATGGTTGAGGGAAATAAGCTACGTGTTTTATATTATGTCAAATACTGGGATCATGGCACACGTTTTAATAAGGAGGTGGCTTGCATTTTGTGGGTGAACCTAAAAATACTTCCTGTCCACCGAGAAGGCCACACAGCCGACGACCGGCGGCTTGTCCCTCACCATGGTCGCTGGCCGATAAAGGCATGCCCGCCGAGAATGCACTTTTCTCGGCTTGGCCACGAGCAGCACCCCGCTCCGACATCGACTGGTTTGTCCACCGAGAATGGGCTATTTTCGGTGTTCATTCCGGGCGACGAGCACTGCCGTGGCCGTAGCAGAACGACGCTCTTTACTCCGTCTCCGAAGCCGGGGCAGGGAAATGACAAAAATGGTGGTATAAAATAAAATACCGTTCGGGAGAGGAAGAAGTTGCCACTTTTCACTAGGGCTGTCAAAATTATCGCGTTAACGGGCGGTAATTAATTTTTTAAATTAATCACGTTAAAATATTTGACGCAATTAACGCACAAGCCCCGCTCAGACAGATTTAAATGACAGTACAGTGAACTGCCCACTTGTTAATTGTGTTTTATGGAGTTTTGTTGCCCTCTGCTGGCGCTTGGGTGCGACTGATTTTATAGGCTTCAGCACCCATGAGCATTGTGTAAGTAATTATTGACATCAACAATGGCGGGCTACTAGTTTATTTTTTGATTGAAAATTTTACAAATTTTATTAAAACGAAAACATTAAAAGGGGTTTTAATATAAAATTTCTATAACTTGTACTAACATTTATCTTTTAAGAACTACAAGTCTTTCTATCCATGGATCGCTTTAACAGAATGTTAAGAATGTTAATGCCATCTTGTTGATTTATTGTTATAATAAACAAATACAGTCCTTATGTACCGCATGTTGATTGTATATATCCATCTTGTGTCTCGTCTTTCCATTCCAACAATAATTTACAGAAAAATATGGCATATTTTATTGATGGTTTGAATTGCGATTAATTGCGATTAATTACGATTCATTAATTTTTAAGCTGTAATTAACTCGATTAAAAATTTTAATCGTTTGACAGCCCTAGTTTTCACCTTTATGCAGTAATTTTGTCTTGTACTGAATAAACGCATTATTAATATTTCATATTCCATTTAGCACACGACTGTTATTTGTCATGAGTCATGACCATACCATTTATTTAGAAATTGGGGAAAAATACTTCAATAAAAAGAATATCCTGTAAAAATATTGGAGTGGAGAGACTGAAACTGGGGACACTAGAGCGCTACACTGACAGGTAGGTCTAAACGGCAGATTAAGAGACTAATTTCTCGTCATCTGCGCTTTGCCAATTTGTTGTATATAGTCGAATTGTCTCAATATATGACTCTAATTCACACAACAATGCTATTTGAGGCTTTTTTCTGCTGCCGCAGGCACTTTCAGGCTTTTAATTTTTGCAGCTCTAGACACATTTGTTTTCTGTTTTGTTTTTGGTCCAATATGGCAACATTTTGGCTTGCCGACCCCTGGTTTAAGTGATCAGCTCTATCTAGTGTTAAAACTGAGAAATACAACTGAATGTAGGCTAAATTTAAACTTCTTGTACGGGCCATATTCAATGATATTTTGTTATTTGGACACCTCTGAGTGACACAAATAATATCATTTACTGATACTTTTTTCATCCAATAGGAAGACAGGGAAAAGCTGAATTGATGAATAAGAGGTTTTGTGCAAGGAAGGAGGACAGCAGAACAGGAAGTGAGGTCACGAGAGAGGGCGGGACATACTTCAACTGAAAGCCAGGCCTTGAAGAGCGGCCGATGACAACTTGACAGAGTCTGCAAAGTTGGTGTCTGCACTCGCACCAAGAGAAGGAGTAGAATTAGGATGCAAAATGGAGGAGAGTGATGATGTCCTGGTGATCACGTGGCGTTGTTGTGTCACCTTGGAGGGCGTTGGCGTTGGTGCAAGACGGCAACGGCGACGACGGAGGTCTGACCACCGGGGCGAACGCCGACTTCTGTTTGACTGCCGCTGACACCAATGTGGCAGGGGAGAAGGAGAAGACGCCCGCAGCCGCCGTCACTGAACAGTTGGTGGCTAAAGACGTGGATGACGCCATCGTGGGGCTGGAAGGTAGCACTGCGCGGACAAAGTGACACGCGTTAGGAATCGTGCGAAAGCATATTGCCACACAAATTCGCATCTAATACCGACTTGCGTATGGCGAGTTGGCCACAGAGGCGTTGATGAAGGTCGGCGAGGCTCCCAGATTGCCGATGGCAGCGGCGCTATTGGCGTACGCGGCGTGGGGGGGCGGTGTGTGCGAGTAGTGCTGCGGCGTGGAGCTGGCAGGCGCATAGCCGTGAGGTGATGCGCCTCCGCTCCGGGCGTAACCTGCAGGGGGTGCGCTCGGAGAGGGCTCTGACACATTGACAGACAGCTGGCCTGTAAATGAACTAGCGCCCATTACACCGGAGTGGGCGGGGCCAGACAGCTGGGCGTGTCCTCGGGGGACGCTGTATAGCGCTTCTGCGATGTCTGCCGCTCGTTTCACCATCACATCCTGCCACATGATCAGAAGGTGTCACGTGAACTTCAGTTTGTAACCAGGATAACTCATTGACGGTGATAGACGTCCAATCCTCTTGACTGAACGTTCATTCGGACGGACTGGATGTCTATCGTCTTCAATGACAATTAAGGCAGCCAGTGAAATAATAGTAAAATTCGCTCCTGTGGGTCAAGTAAGAATCCTGAAAAAATGTCAATCTGTAGTTCACATGACTTTAACACATTGGTGAGTTCATGCTTGGCGTAAGCTGACCTGGTTGTTGTGCGGCAAAGCGTATAGCGCCTCCACCAGGTCGGCTGCTCGCTTCAAGATCACTTCCTGGAGAAGCAGAAGAAACAGGAAGTCCATAACAAATTATAAATTAACTTGAATTAAAATGAATTCTAAAATACTGTATACATATACATAATTGAGTATATATAATAATAAGATAAAATAATTAATTGTAACTCGAAACTGCAATTTCTGGAGAAATTACTATGGGTTTTTGCTTTGGGGTGATACAGATCTTGGTTCCCGCCCAGGTTGATTTAGGGACATTTCAGGGACAATATCAGGTCACTTCCTGATGATTTGGGGACATTTGGGGGGGACGTGTCCTGGTCATATCAGGTCATATGGGGGACATGTCCTGGTCATATCAAGTAATTTGGGGGACATGTCTTGGTCATATTAGGTCATTTGGGGACATTTTGGGGACGTGTCCGGGTCATATCAGGTCATTTGGGGGATATGTCCTGTCATATCAGGTCATTTGGGGGCATGTCCTGGTCATATCAGGTCATTTGGGGGACATGTTCTGGTCATATCAGGTCATTTGGGGACATTTCGGGGACGTGTCCTGGTCATATCAGGTCATTTGGGGACATTTTGGGGGACGTATCCTGGTCATATCAGGTCATTTGCGGGACATGTCCTGGTCATATCAGGTCATTTGGGGAAATTTCGGGGACGTGCCCTGGTCATATCAGGTCATTTGGGGACATTTGGGGGATATGTCCTGTCATATCAGGTCATTTGGGGGCATGTCCTGGTCATATCAGGTCATTTGGGGGACATGTTCTGGTCACATCAAGTCATTTGGGGACATTTCGGGGACGTGTCCTGGTAATATCAGGTCATTTGGGGACATCTGGGGGATATGTCCTGTCATATCAGGTCATTTGGGGGACATGTCCTGGTCATATCAGGTCATTTAGGGACATTTGGGGGACATGTCCTGGTCATATCAGGTCTTATGGGGACATTTGAGGGGCATATCCTATTGATATCTGGTCATTTCCTCTTAATTTGGGGACATTGGGTTTTTTTTGCCATTGAAAATGGATGGGAAATTAGGACGTCCATGGCCGTTAATGGCATCGACTTACATATGCCTCAATGGAATTCAAGTTCATTGGCAGCAATAGAATCGACATACATGGTCGTCAATGGCATAAACCAAAGTAAATGCCATTGGAAATGAATGGGAAATTTAGACGTCCATGCCCGTCAATGGCATCGACTTCCATATGCGTCAATGGAATCCAAGTACATTGGCATCAATAGAATCGACATACATGGCCGTCAATGGCATTAACAAAAAAATTTTTAAATTTCACTATTGGATGGTGCCGATCGGTTAAATGGTACAACTGCGCGGCGTGCCGAAAAAACGCGGAGAATAAGATGTATATATATATATATATATATATATATATATATATATATATATATATATATATATATATATATATATAATAACAATAAAGTTGCAAAAAAAAAAAAAAAAAAAGGATCATTCACTATCTCCCAGTTCAAATAAATTTGATGTCCATTGACATCAATGGCAGCCAATGAGCTAACCTTTCATTTCCTCATCAGCAAGAAGAGAAGGAACTTTTATCGTGTGCCTCCCACTTAACATCATGGGAACCATCTCACATTACACTTGCTATCGTTAGCGACCGGGAATCGCCGAAACCACATCCGCGTGTGCGCGGGACGCGACTTAAAGTGCATGTAATGGCGACACATTAGCGGCGTTATGCCGCGCTAATGTTCCATTAGCAACGACGGCGTACACGCCAGGTCACGCCCTCCTTCATCATGATGTCATTCTGCACACACGCACACACCGATGAGATGATTTGATGACTTTCTCTGCGATCGTCCTTAGACGCAGCGATGACCTCATCACGTGACATCATCGCAATGTGTCAAATAACATCAGCTGGGTGGGGGAGGAGAAGGGTGTGGCCAAATGTGTCAGTGCACAGTCAACAGTGTAGATTGAGCATATGGAGAGCAAAATGTTCATTGAACAATTTGTCTGCTGCAATCTGTTTGCGGCTAATCCCGTCACACAGCCCAATGCCTCAAGTTAATGTATGTGTGCGTGTGAGCGTACAAACCTTTGGAAGCTTCTCGGGGTCTCCGGGGTGACGAGGGATGACCTTCTGTAATCGTTGGAAGCCGTAGTCGATGGTGGGCTCATTGAGAGCTTTACAGGTCACAAACCCAGGAAAGAAATGATAATTAAACATGATATTGTTATTATTAGTAAAGACTAGATTTGTCCAATATTATTGGGTAGTCGATAATATCCGCCGATAAAAGCATTTAAGAATGATTTTGGATAATATTGACATTAGTTTTTTATAGGGCTGTCAAAATTATCACCTTAACGGGCGGTAATTAATTTTTTAAATTAATCACGTTAAAATATTTGACGCAATTAACGCACATGCCCCGCTCAAACAGATTAAAATGACAGCAGAGTGTAATGTCCGGTTGTTACTTGTTTTTTGGTGTTTGGCGTCCTCTGCTGGCGCTTGGGTCCAACTAATTTATGGCTTTCAGCACCATGAGTGAGCATGGTGTAATTATTGACATCAACAGTGGCGAGCTATTAGTTTATTTTTTGATTGAAAATGTTACAAATTTTAATAAAACGAAAACATTAAGAGGGGTTTTAATATAAAATTTCTATAACTTGTAATAACATTTATCTTTTAAGAACTACAAGTCTTTCTATCCATGGATCGCTTTAAGAGAATGTTAATAATGTAAATGCCATCTTGTTGATTTATTGTTATAATAAACTAATACAGTACTTGTGTACCGTATGTTGAATGAATATATCCGTCTTGTGTCTCATTTTTCCATTCCAACAATAATGTACAGAAAAATATGGCATATTTTATATATGCTTTGAATTGCGAATAATTACGATTAATTAATTTTGAAGCTGTAATTAACTCGATTAAAAGTTTTAATCGTTTGACAGCCCTAGTTTTTTATTATTGGTTTTGGGCTAAGATGCATGTTGCCTTCAGTGTGAATGGAAAAAGCACTCTGCCTTTGTACAAGGGTTGGTCACAGCTTAGCACAGCAGTTATGGTTATTGACTATTAGATGTCTCCAAACTAAGATGCTTTGCATTTGTTATGCATAGACTCCACCATCAGTTGATAAGACAGCGCCCACAGATATTGCGCCACGCCTTCCCGTATAGGGCCGACCCAGGCAGAACGTTGAGTTGGCGTTCACTGTGATAACTCAAAAACACGCTGGGCTCTAACGCCGGATTTAGGTGGAAATAAAACGAAGGTTTTACTGCATACAAGGAGGCATGAGTCTCAAGAGTGATTTTGTTGAGGATTAATGGTAAATTTTTATATTAAATAGCACCATGCATGCACTTTGAAACGTTGCAAAAAAAATCAATGGATAAATTTAGTGTATTGTTGGATTAAACAATACCGTAACTTTTGCTTGAAATATTTACGTAAAATGAATGATAATTGCCTGTTTTTTGCTTTTAACCAAGAATCTAGACTGTTTTACGTTCCTATCTATAGAAAATCCGCAATGTAAGCATTTATTTACAAGAATTTTCAACTTAAAAAGCTCTTTGTTTCGTGACAGCCGTTATGTTGGATTACACAATACCGTAACTTTTGCTTGAAATATTTACGTAAAATGAATGCTAACTGCCTGTTTTTTGCTTTTAACCAAGAATCTAGACTGTTTTACGTTCATATCTATACAAATTCCAGGATTTAAGCATTTATTTACAAGAATTTTCAACTTAAAAAGCTCTTTGTTTTGTGACGGCCGCCATGTTGGATTTTGTATCACTACACAATAGCGCAATTCAACCTAAATAAGTTGTGATTGTATATAGAAAAATGTTTCTCTTGTTGAGTAAAATTAAGATGATTCTGCATGCTTCCGTCAAGTACTAAGTTTCTGATGTGAAAATTGAATGATTTATTAGCTGTTGAAAACTTGCACTAAATTAAAAAAAAAAATTAAGTTGCTCTTTTGGACAAAAACTTATATGCTAAATATTGCTATTGATCCTGAAAATATAGGTGATTATCTCTGCTTTTGGTGATTTTTGTGCATCTAGCATAAAATTTGAGAATTTTATAGCCATTTTAAGTTTTGTTATACTTGTGTAAAAAAAAATAATCAGGGTTTTATTAGAGAAATACTTTGAATTTTTTTATGTCGCTGCTGCTCACAGAGATTATATGCCTAAGGGAGGCGCCTGTTTTGGTTTTAGGTCGCTAGCGGCTTTGGTTTTGCAAATATTTGAATTTTAAGTTTTTGAAAATAGGCCCCCTACGGATCGGCCCCAAGCTCAGTGTCCATCTGTGATGTGAGCATTATCAATATTAAAGCATTCAGTGTGGCATCACAATACAATTATCCATTATATGTTAAGTCCACGGCCGCATATATCGGTATCGGTTTGATTTCGGTATCATATTTTTGGAGTTGGACAATATCGGGATATCGGTTATGAAGTCCCTATCGGACAACTCTAGTAAAAACATGTTTAATGAGGCCGGTTTTTAATCGAAGTTCTGTAGCGTAATGCTAACATACAGTACAATGCAAAATGCCATTGAAAAGCTAACTAATCTAAGGTAACATTTATGTCATGTGAAATCGTAACAATCAACAACATTTACCGTATTGGCCCAAATATAAGACGGTGTTTCTTTGCATTGAAATAAGACTGAAAAACTGGGGGTCGTCTTATATTCGCCGTCTAGACGTTATACCCATTCACGACGCTAGATGGCGCCAGATATCATTGAAGCGATGTTCTGTCATGATAGATCTCAGCTACTCTCAAGTTTAACCAGTTTGTATAATTTTATTGCAATGTTTTTCCTTATTCAGATTTGTTTCAATACTACGGTTACAGTTAGACTTCACTTTGATGGTTAATGCAGTTATTGCAATTTTGTTGTTTTATCACAATAGATTGGTTTATTTACATTTCAAAAACCAGAAGCCATTCATTTACGAATGTGATTGCACTTTAGTTTACATATTTAAATGTTCAGATATTAAGATTTGAATGAGGCAAAATTACATGCTTTTTCTCTCAAATATATTAATATATATTAATATATTAATATAAAAAATATATATATATCATATTATAAATAAGACTGAAAAAGTGGGGCTCGTCTTATATTCGCGGGCTAGACGTTATACCCATTCACGACGCTAGATGGTGCCAGATATCATTGAAGCGATGTTCTGTCATGACAGCGCTCAGCTACTCTCAAGTTTAACCCGTTTGCATTATTTTATTGCAATGTTTTTCCTTATTCAGATTTGTTTCAAGACTGCAGTTACAGTTAGACTTCACTTTGATGGTTAATGCAGTTATTGCAATTTTGTTGTTTTATCACAATAGATTGGTTTATTTACATTTCAAAAACCCAAAGCCATTCATTTACGAATGTGATTGCACTTTAGTTTACATATTTAAATGTTCAGATATTAAGATTTGAATGAGGCAAAATAACATGCTTTTTCTCTCAAATATATTGTTATAATCATTTGTTTCAGATGGACTGTAATTATTTTCTGTATAAAAATTAATTTGGTGTTCAAAGTCTTTTTTCAAACTTGAGTCTTGAAAAAGAGGGGGTCGTCTTATAATTAGGGCCGTCTTATATTCGGGCTAATACGGTATATTTTTCTTCCCTTCGCTAAATGACGCTGCATTGAAATACAGCAAAGCTCAGTGCTGCCCTTCACCTTGTGGCACAATTTAGTACTGCATTTAAGGCATAAAACTGGAAATGATTTGTCTGTACTGTAAAACTCTTTTAAAAAAAAAAAAAAAAAAATCTTTTCCCAGAAGAAAACACATGCGCATGTGGTGTTTTTCGAGTTCGCTTCTCACGGCTCGAGTTTCCCGGGTCACACACTGAACTCATCAGCCAATCAGCGGGTCACAGCGGTCACTGGCAGCCAATAGGACTCTCGGTTAAATGTCAGATGGACCAATTAGAAGCTACCTCGCCTCAAGGCGCAATTTTCATCTTGAGCCAACAAAACAAGACAGGACAAGAAAAAAACATTTGCCAGTTTCATGGCGGAAGGTCATTGGACGCCTGTTGCGATGATGTCATCATGTCAAGCGCGCGTCTGAGTTCGCTGTGTTTTCTCTCTAATTGTTCCAATGTGCTTGAAGAGCAAGCTTTTTATTTAGTTGTGTTCAAGGAGCATGTTAACGTTCACTACAAATACACTTTATGACCATCTGCTTGCGTACCCGTGTATATGAAACGACCCGGCGTGCCCTTGCAGAACTGTTTGGACTTGTAGGACAGCGTGACCTCCACCATGCCGGGAATGTGTCGCGGTGGCGTCTGCACTCGGATGGCGTGGGGTGTGATTAGCTGCGGAAGCAACAGTATAAGAATCTAGTGAACACTTGCCATTGACCGCCATGCAGATATACAAAGAGGGGAGGGATAATTGAATGACGGTCATAGACTGGTGCGACTGTGCAGGTACAGTGGGGCAAATAAGTATTTAGTCAACCACCAATTGTGCAAGTTCTCCTACTTGAAAAGATTAGAGAGGCCTGTAATTGTCAACATGAGTAAACCTCAACCATGAGAGACAGAATGTGGAAAAAAACAGAGAATCACATTGTTTGATTTTTAAAGAATTTATTTCCAAATTAGAGTGGAAAATAAGTATTTGGTCACCTACAAACAAGCAAGATTTCTGCTGTCAAAGAGGTCTAACTTCTTCTAACGAGGTCTAACAAGGTCTGTTGAGGCTCCACTCGTTACCTGTATTAATGGCACCTGTTTTAACTCATTATCAGTACAAAAGACACCTGTCCACAACCTCAGTCTGTCACACTACAAACTCCACTATGGCCAAGACCAAAGAGCTGTCGAAGGACACCAGAGACAAAATTGTAGACCTGCACCAGGCTGGGAAGACTGAATCTGCAATAGGTAAAACGCTTGATGTAAAGAAATCAACTGTGGGAGCAATTATTACAAAATGGAAGACATACAAGACCACTGATAATCTCCCTCGATCTGGGGCTCCATGCAAGATCTCACCCCATTGTGTCAAAATGATAACAAGAAAGGTGAGCAAAAATACCAGAACCACACGGGGGGACCTAGTGAATGAGAGCTGGGACCACAGTAACAAAGACTGCTATCAGTAATACAATGCGCCGCCAGATTCAAATCCTGCACTGCCAGACGTGTCCACCTCCTGAAGAAAGTACACATCCAGGCCCGTCTGCGTTTCACTAGAGAGCATTTGGATGATCCAGAAGAGGACTGGGAGAATGTGTTATGGTCAGATGAAACCAAAATAGAACTTTTTGGTAGAAAAACAAGTTCTCGTGTTTGGAGGAGAAAGACTACTGAATTGCATCCGAAGAACACCATACCCACTGTGAAGCATGGGGCTGGAAACATCATGCTTTGGGGCTGTTTTTCTGCAAAGGGACCAGGACGACTGATCTGTGTAAAGGAAAGAATGAATGGGGCCATGTATTGAGAGATTTTGAGTGACAATCTTCTTTCATCAGCAAGGGCATTGAAGATGAGACGTGGCTGGGTTTTTCAGCATGTCAATGATGCCAAACACACAGCCAGGGCAACAAAGGAGTGGCTTCGTAAGAAGCATTTCAAGGTCCTGGAGTGGCCTAGCCATTCTCCAGATCTCAACCCCATAGAAAATCTGTGGAGAGAGTTGAAAGTCCGTGTTGCCCAACGACAGCCCCAAAACATCACTGCTCTAGAGGAGATCTGCATGGAGGAATGGGCCAAAATACCAACAACGGTGTGTGAAAAGCTTGTGAAGAGTTACAGAAAACATTTGGCCTCCGTTATTGCCAACAAAGTGTACATAACAAAGTATTGAGATGAACTTTTGGTACTGACCAAATACTCATTTTCCACCATGATTTGCAGATAAATTCTTTATAAATCAAACAATGTGATTTTCTGTTGTTTTTTTTTCCACATTCTGTCTCTCATGGTTGAGGTTTACCCATGTTGACAATTACAGGCCTCTCTAATATTTTCAAGTGGGAGAACTTGCACAATTAGTGGTTGACTAAATACTTATTTGCCCCACTGTATGCAAAGAACCTAAATTCCAGCTTCCAGTCAAAATGGATTAGACGTCTATTTCCGTCAATAAGCCCACCTCGCTCCAAACCATCATGGATCCAAAGATGACTTGCAGGCCGTCAAAGAAGTTTTCGCCAATGACGATCACTGTAGCCCCTCCTGTGGTCCAACCTTCGCTCGGACTGATGGCTTTGATGCATGGGGACGCTCCTTCTCAACACACACACATGTACAGTTACACTGATGAGGCAGATGGACGGGCAGGAATCATCTGATTGGATTAAACCAACAACCATCTGCTGCTCATGATGTTTACACACACACACACACGCACACGCACATTGCAGCGTGTTACCATGGTCGAGGTACGACGGCGCTCCGTCGGCCAGGTCGAGCCTGCGGGCCCGCCGTCCATGTTTGGAGTTGTTGTGGACAAACATGTTGTCGGACACTGAGAGTACGTGACCATCCACGTTAACCGTTGTCGACACCACCACCTTGCAATGGAGAATTCGGGGAAATGAGTACATGGGAGATTGAATAATCCCAAACGATTTTTACAAAGTTGATCATTAACCATGTTTGTTGGACTACAAGCTAACTACATTCATGCTACTTTGTTGAAAGGCAAACTTTGTCCGTTAAAAGTCTCTACATACTAGCTCAATGTTCCATTATCTATCAAAACTCAGCATTTCCAAAGTGAACGCATGGAGTGCACTATTGAAAGAACTTTTAGCAAGAGCATTACTGATGTTATATTTGTGAAAAGGTAAGACCATTGGTACCACTACCGAAAAACAAGGCTAACCATAACTGCTTGACAGAAAAAAAGGATATGGCGGAAAACGCAGACAAGACTGAAAAAGCAGTTTCTGCTCTTGCCCTCCTCTTTGAAAGGAACTGCTGTATTTTAAGCCAAAACAACTGTTGTGTTTGATAGAACAATGTCTATATACTGCCAAAGCAGATTCATGGCGCATTAAGCCCCCGAAGTATTTTTAATTTGTCCGTTTTACCCTGAAAACCGCCTTTTACAGACGTCGCGCAACTGCTTTTGTTTCAACCTAGCCATAAAAAGAAGGTAAGTAATCTTATTTATTATTCAAAATGTCTCTCATTTTTAGCCTAGAATCATTAATTGATGTCTAATATTTTGTTTAAAAAACAAAAATGCAAAAAATTATTCACTCGCATATTTTAAACTTTTAAACAAATTACGTCGCAATGAAAAAAATGGTGTCTGTAAAAAAGTCACGGATATCTCCCTTATAACTATCGCTTAATTGTATTGTTACTATTGCCTTTCTTCCTTTATTTTAAATGAGAAATAATTTATCCAAACAAAGAAAAATTGAAAAAAAAGTTTAAAAGGGTAAATATATGAAAAAGAACATCTCGACCACTACTTAATGTCTGCGATTTCTGCATTGCGACCCTTGTTATATTACCATATGTCACCCATGAAATCCCCAAAAATCCAGCTTTGGCCATTCACATATGTGTCTTGACAGTCGATGACACATGCTGCATGGAGTTTTTGGATCGAAACAAGGTAAGTATGCGATAATATATCGTTAAAATCATGGCATCTTAAATTCTGCTCTCGCGTGCTCTTACCTCCAGTTGGGGTTTTGCTGTTTAATTTTTTAATTTTTATTTTATTTTTTCAAATACCCTCCTGTTCAATTTTTTTCTTCCCCAAGAAAATCAAAATTTTAAGCTTTCCAATGATGTATCACACATGCATCTAGGACAATTTTGAAATTTGGTCAAATTGGGGGTCTCAGAGCAGAACTTCAAGTCACCTGAGTGTTTTTTATATCCAGTTTTCTACAACAAAGCTGCTATGCTAGCATGCTACAAGCTGAATTTGTTAGCAACTGTGGAGATTTTATCAGCTCTATTTGATGCTTGGTGCTAACCATAAGCAGATTTTCAAAGGGGGGGCCGGATTTTCAAAGGGGGCCTGCCCCCCCCCCAACCCCCCGTGGCCAGAAAGTTTAATTGCATGTAATTGACTTTCCTATAGACCCCAATCACGTGACGTCACAACTCCGCCCCCCCTGAGTGGTGCCGCCATATTGTCCGTCAGCTCATCGTGTTTACATATTACCGCTACGTACATTCCTCCTATTACTGCGTGTTTTTCTGCTTGTCTAGAGAATCACCGCCTAGTAAACGAAACCAAAAACCTTCCTGACAATCGTTACCATTGATTAATCAAATGGTGAAGGCATGTGTGGCGGTTGGTTGCAGTAAACGGTCATTTTAGTAGTTGTTGTGTGCCCATTGTTAAAAGGGCAAATCTCTAAAGCAGCACAGTTTGATTATCTCGGTCCATGATGCGTTTGTGTTGACAGCCGTCAGACAGCGGCGAAAACATCAATATGATGCCAACACGATCGCAGACATCATCAGATGGACACTACGAAGCTCGTCTCCATGGTCACGCAGCAAGAAGGTGAATGCAACATGTGTTGTGCCGAAAAATAGCCGCCCTGCATGAAATGTCCCCCCTGACGGAGCGCCCACACGGAAACGACTTTCTTGTATCGTGAATATGTATTATTTTACTCTGCTTGAACTAATAAATGTCATACCTGTGTGATTGTCATTGGGATATGGTCGTAAAAACCTGTAGACTAATACATTTCTTTTCAAAGATGGTTATGTGGCCCAGTCCACGATTTGTTACTAAAATACAGTACTAATATTTTGTGTAATTTAATTATTTAAAACTGATCTTACAGTCGTAAATCCATTACTGTAATGCGTCCATGAAAACATTTGATGTTTTCACATCAATAAAGCTATAAATAAGCACTCCCGTCAGGGGGGACATTTCACGCGGGGCGTTATTTTTCGGCACAAACCGGCCCGTTGTCGATCAAGTTTCATTTTACAATCGTGACAACGGTGACGCTCAGCTGACCAAATGTCGGTTTATATTTGGGCCGGTGCCGATTTTGAGTCCCCGACTCCTCATCGTGACATAAACTGGAGTATGATTGGAAATTTTGTGGTCTCAGGACGAGCTCTGACGCACGGGACGGGACCGGACGGGAGGAAACATCGGTTTGGGCATCAAATATGGATCTGGCGACTGTATCGACCGAAGCTTTTCCAAATAACGGCTTTTATGCAACTCATCCAATGAGTTTACAGCGTCTGAAAGCACCGGGGCTTCCATAGTGGATTCACCTTTACAAACTACGGTCACTGACAATATGGACACACAATGACGGACAATATGGCGGCACAATACAGCGTTCACGTGATTTTGTGACGTTGGTGATTGGGGTCTATACAGTATATAATTTTAAAATTAAGATTTTTTCGGTAAAAAATAGTCGATAAAAGTTGTAAAGCTATAAAACAACAAAAATGAATGAAATGAGCAAAAAAAAAAAATTTTTTTAATAATGGGTCAAAATTATCTTTTGAACAGATCATGTGACTAGCACCTAAGACGGTCATTTGCTTTGCTTTGCCAAAACCACCTGAGGACCGAAGAGGCAAGGAGATGGGTATACTTAATTTTTTTCAAACCTAAGCTTTCAAAAGCGACAGCAACTACTGAACAAGAACCAAAGATTGAAACTGTGGACGCTAGAGACCACCGTCACAATGGTGAGTTTCAATTTGCCCTACTAAAGACACTAATTGTACAACAGAGCCACCACCGGTGTCTTGCAAATGTAGTTACCCCCGTCAAAAATTGCATCCCCTGGCTGCGGGAGCGCACACACACACATAAGTTATGAGTTAGGGTGACTTAAATAATTAATTGAAGCCATAACAGAACCACGGTTATACATTTTGGACATCGACGTTTATTGAACTGGAGAAACTCTATACAGGACTTCAATGACAGTAATAACAGTTATAGGTCATCCTACGGGTAAAACAGTGAAACATTGGCATTTTTACGTTCAGTAGGTATGTTGCGTTATACGACAGAAAAAGTGTTGGTTTTTTTGGGTTTTTTTTCCGATGTATGTTCCATGTTTTAAAACCTCGTAGATAACTACATCACCAAAACACGGAAATGATGCAAATCAGCGCAGCACAGTGGCTCTGCCCAGGGGCCCAATTTTTGACTGGGCCCGGGGTAACTACATTGGCATGCACCGGTGGGCCTACCATATTTAATGGATGACGATCTTGGCGAAAAGTATAGCCTAAGCAGCCTAATTTGGAATTCCCCTCTGGAATGTTGGGAAACAAAAAAACAATGCTGGGAAACAAAAAAAAAATGCTCATTTTCAACTTATAAATATTCTTGTACGTTAATTTAATTGCTGACACTGCGTTTCGGAGTCATCAACATGCTGTGCCCCCCCTGCCCCAAAAGTCAAACTTCGCCTATGGTGCTAACAACAAAGGAAGCTAGGCTAGCCATGAGTACTTTCACAGAATTCAAAGGAACGGACAATTACAGTGCGATACAAAGAAGCTACTGTACTATGCTAAGGCTAGCGCTGACAGCTGTTAGCCCAGATCTCATTAAGTATTATGCCGATTTTAGGTGGACTTCGTCCGCTGCGAGCTAAAATATCGACATAAAATGGTTGATTAAATTGTTAAATTGTTTTTTTTTTCCACGTGGTAAGAGTTGCGACTTGTTGTAGTGTTTATAGTTTGGTTTCAGAATAGCTGTGAACACACCAGTTACATATGAATGAAGCAGAATATGGATGAAGAGGACACAGAGTATTAATGATATTTAATTTGATCAATTAAACTGTTCTATCTTTCGATGTACTGTAAATATCCCATATTAAGACTTTACCTGCGGCTTATAATCAAGTGCGGCATATATCGTATTTTTCAGACGATAAGTATAAGTCGCATTTTGGGGGTAATTTACTTGATAAAATCTGACATATAGAATAGATATGTCATCTTGAAAGGCAATTTAAAATAAAAATACAATAGAGAACAACATGCTGAATAAGTGTATGGTATGACAATGTTACATGATGCATGAACAACGAAATGCGAACGTGGCCGGTATGTTAATGTAACATAGCTATTAACTCATGACAATGAGTGTTTTTTTGTTTCCCATCATTCTTGAGGGGAATTCTAAATCAGGCTGCTTAGGCAATACTTTTCGCCAAGATCATCATCCATTGAATATGGTACGCCGGCCGGTGTCGTGCCAATGTAGTTACCACCGTCAAAAATTGTATCCCCTGAGCGGAGCCATATGGAGGTAGATTTGTGTCTTTAAAGCAACTTTTTTTTGATTGAATAATAATCAAAATATATATTGTCAACCAAAAAAAATAATCGCTTCATTTAAAAAAAAAAAAAAACAACTCCCAACTCAAACTCAAAAAACTCCCAAAAAATGCATGTGAAAGCTATTTTTCTTTGATTTTTTTCTTTTTTTGATTGAAGTCGTTTGTGTTTGGGCCCCATTTTGGCCAGGACATTTTTGTCTTTATTATTCAATCAAAAAATAAGTTGCTTAAAGAAATATATGTTTAAAAAGAAAAATCACTTCAATCAAAAAGAGAAAAAATTTCAATCATAGAAAAAGTTTTTGAATGCGAAAAAATATTTGAGATTGAAAAATTAAAGTTTGACTTAATTTTTCATTGAAAAAGTTTTGTGTTTGGGCCATATTAAGGGTAGGACATTTGTGTCTCAATCATTTCATCTAGAGCTGAAACGAATACTTGAGCAACTCGAGTAACTCGAGTTTAAAAACTGATCTGAGTAATTTTATTCACCTCGAGGAATCGTTTAATTTTGCCAGCTCTAAGCATCACATTTTACCCGGACTACTTTTAATGCGGGACAACGCGCTGATGTCGCGCACGTAGAGGAAGAAGCAATAAAAAATATATAAAAAACCTTTCTGCAGCTGACAGCCGCTACAAACTACGCCGTCGTTGCTAAAAACTAGCCCGCATGATGCAGTGGTAGCAGGTAGCATCTGATGCGTCTCATAGATATCACACGTATCTTGAACTAGATGCGAAATGACAGAGTCAGCGGTGTTAGTAAACAGCCGCCATCTTAAAGCAGTACACTTCTCAACGCTAATTAGATTAACGTTACTGTCACTCGCTCATGTACGTACCGTTAGCCCTGCGGAGGGCTAGGTTTCTATTAAGACCACTGTCGATGCGTGGCTAACGTGTCTTACATACAGGCTTTATTTAATCTGTGAAATATAGCGCTGTAGAGCGATGAGGGTGTAAAATGAAAATATGATACCGCTAACTGTCAATTTTAGCTCAGTAGTCATTGCTGGATAAAACACCAAGTAGCACTGGCTCCTAATGTGCTCCAATACAGCAGGTATCATCCTGTAACGTTGACAAAGAGTCACCCGCTTCGTTGGGTTGCAATTATTTCTTTTTTGGGAACTTGTGGAACGACAATAACAACAACATGAAGGAACGTCTCTCGCTCTCCTGCACCTCCCTCACCCCCGCACGTCACGCGGTGCGTTCAGGAACGCATGCAAATATCCCCGCCATATTATATAACCTGATATGTTACGATACATTTATTTTGAACACTGCAAAAACTAAAAATCCTATCAGGACTTACAGTTTAGACTAACTTAAAACTTAACTAGAACTTAAAAATGGCTTGACACAAATGGAAATTCAATTGAAACACGCGGGAAAAACACCTAACTTTTCAGTGATGTGTGTTATCAGGCGTAATGGCATTTTTAGGTAAGAAATATATATATATTTTTTATAAGATCTCAAAGTTTTTGGAGTGAAAGCAGTGCATTGGTCTTTTTTTTTTTATTATACTCACATCTGAGAGGCAATTGTTAGCTGTTTTCAACAATGTACATCTAAAATAAAGACATTGATTGACTGAAAATGGTTCAATATTAAATGAAATGTCTTTTTTTCTCATGTATATTTATAATTGTGCTTTACCTAAAAAATATGTTTTATCCTATTACTCGATTAATCGATAGGATTTTACTCGATTACTAAAATATTCGATAGCTGCAGCCCTAATTTCATCCCTCAAAAAGTTATATTTATTATTTTTAGATATTTTCAATAAAAGAAAAAATCATTTGAAAAATAAAATTGCCCTCCCCTAATATACATATAGATATACAGTATATTTTAATGAAAATTATATGCAAAGCAAATGACCGTCTAAGGTGCTAGTCACATGATCTGTTCGAAAAATAATTTTGATCCATTATAAAATATATAAAATATATTATAAAATATATATTTTTGTTCATTTCATTCATTTTTATTGCAGTTTTATTGCTTTACAATTTGTATGTATATAGGAAAGTCAATTACATTTAATAACACTTTTCGGCCACTGGGGGGGGCTGGCCCCCCTGCCCCCCCTTAAAATCCGCTTATGCTAATAAGTCAAATGAAAATGAATAGTTTTGGCCTGCTAAGCGGGTGTTAAGTTTGCTTGTGCCTTCGACCATATCTGACATATCAGACACAGACAAAACTACAGCTATAGGTGTGTGCTAACGTGTGTGTGTGTATATTTTGTGGTGGTGTGCCATGGTGCCTGTGACGCGTCCAGCGCTTAATTATCTCCCAGAGAAACAGAGCTGTCTCCTGTGGTTCCACTACAATAAAGCTGCACAATTAGACACGCTTACACTTAGTGCTGCTGTCAGCCACCCGCACACGCACACCCACCCACCCAGGTCCGCAAGTGTAGTAAAGTGGTTTCTTCCGGATGGTATGCGGTAGCGATAAGGAAATAATCAAGATGTGGACATAATCGTTCTCTTGACTTCCTGTCTGTTTGACTATAACGGGACACTTTTGTAACACGTGCACGTACCTGAAACCTCCTCATGTCTCTTGGGTTTCCGGCATTCTTCAGGCAATTCTGGTTGCACTTCAGGAAAAATTTGAGGAAAAACCTGTCAAAATATGAAAAGATGTGAATTAGAGGATAGAACTGTACATGATTGTGGACAATGGGATTATGTGTAAAACTCCTTGTTCATGGGATCCTTATATTGAAAGATGAATTAATTCATTGACAACCACTGATCTGGATAGACGTCCAATTTATTTGGATTGGGAGGGCTATCGCTGCAAGCCCTCTCAACGTCAATGGCAGTCAATAAAATACAGTGGGGCGAATAAGTATTTAGTCAACCACTAATTGTGAAAGTTCTCCCACTTGAAAATAATAGAGAGACCTGTAATTGTCAACATGGGTAAACCTCAACCATCAGAGACAGAATGTGGGAAAAAAAAACAGAAAATCAAATTGTTTGATTTTTTTTTTTAATTATTTGCAAATCATGGTGGAAAATAAGTATTTGGTCAATGTCAAAAGTTCATCCTAATACTTTGTTATGTACCCTTTGTTGGCAATAACGGAGGCCAAACGTTTTCTGTAACTCTTCACGAGCTTTTCATACACTGTTGCTGGTATTGTGGCCCATTCCTCCATGCAGATCTCCTCTAGAGCAGTGATGTTTTTGGGGCTGTCGTTGGGCAACACGACATTCAACTCCCTCCACAGATTTTCTATGGGGTTGAGATCTGGAGACTGGCTAGGCCACTCCATGACCTTGAAATGCTTCTTACGAAGCCACTCCTTTGTTGCCCTGGCTGTGTGTTTGGGATCATTGTCATGCTGAAAGACCCAGCCACGTCTCATCTTCAATGCCCTTGCTGATGGAAGGAGATTTTCACTCAAAATGTCTCGATACATGGCCCCATCCATTCTTTCCTTTACACAGATCGGTCGTCCTGGTCCCTTTGCAGAAAAACAGCCCCAAAGCATGATGTTTCCACCCCCATGCTTCACAGTGGGGATGGTGTTCTTTGGATGCAATTCAGTATTCTTTCTCCTCCAAACACGAGAACCCGTGTTTCTACCAAAAACGTCTATTTTAGTTTCATCTGACCATGACACATTCTCCCAGTCCTCTTCTGGATCATCCAAATGCTCTCTAGTGAACCGCAGACGGGCCTGGACGTGTACTGGCTTCAGCAGGGGGACACGTCTGGCAGTGCAGGATTTGAGTCCCTGGCGGCGCATTGTGTTACTGATAGTAGCCTTTGTTACTGTGGTCCCAGCTCTCTGTTGGTCATTCACTAGGTCCCCCCGTGTGGTTCTGGGATTTTTGCTCATTGTTGCGCTTGTTATCATTTTCACGCGACGGGGTGGGATCTTGCATGGAGCCCCAGATCGAGGGAGATTATCCGTCGTCTTGTATGTCTTCCATTTTCTAATAATTGCTCCCACAGTTGATTTCTTTACCCCAAGCGTTTTACCTATTGCAGATTCAGTCTTCCCAGCCTGGTGCAGGTCTACAATTTTGTCTCTAGTGTCCTTCGACAGCTCTTTGGTCTTGGCCATAGTGGAGTTTGGAGTGTGACTGACTGAAGTTGTGGACAGGTGTCTTTTATACCGATAATGAGTTCAAACAGGTGCCATTAATACAGGGAACGAGTGGAGCCTCGTTAGACCTCGTTAGAAGAAGTTAGACCTCTTTGACAGCCAGAAATCTTGCTTGTTTGTAGGTGACCAAATACTTATTTTCCACTCTTGATTTGGAAATAAATTCTTTAAAAATCAAACAATGTGATTTTCTTTTTCTTTTTTTTTTTCCACATTCTGTCTCTCGTGGTTATGGTTTACCCATGCTGACAATTACAGGCCTATTTAATCTTTTCAAGTAGGAGAACTTGCACAATTGGTGGTTGACTAATTACTTATTTGCCCCACTGTATATAATATATACGTATTTTACATTTTCGCATTGGGAGAAAATACTTTTACATTTTACTTGTAAATTTTAAAGGAAGTACTTCGTAATTTTACTTGAGTATTTTTTCTAAGACACTTATACTTAAGTAATTTTTTGCAGTTGTATCTGTACTTTAACTGAAGTAAAAAAAAGTGAGTACTTAATCCACCACTGACGTTGTTTCTCATCAATAAAGCTTTTAGTGACGTTCTTTGCTCCTCTTTTAACGAGCAAATTAAGTGTTATTTCCGACTTTTGAAATTGACCTAGCTACAAAAACTAGATAGTGGCTTCCTGGTCACATCTGCAGCACCCGCCTCTTTCCGCTGATTAGATCGGTCGTCAGATGGCCGAGAAGTGCTTCGATACTTGAGGTTGTATGATGAATCAATGAATCAGGCATGACTGTCTTGCTTGAAAGGCAAGTAAAATGCATCGTGTTGGGAAGTTTTAAAATTGCGCTGTTTAAGTTTGCTTCAGGCCCTTTTCCAACCTCCTCCCTGGAGGTTCAACCGACATGACAAAAGTGGAATGAGAACAAAGCGGAGGTACAGTGTGTGCGTGTGAGACGGCGCAGCACCGAGCGCCGTGGCAGGTCCGAGTGTAAAAGTGTGCGTTAACGAGCTTCGGTTGGCTCAGAACACCGTGCGCCGCCATTCTGCATGGCTAATTACGCTGACCTCTCACCCTCGGGTGACAGCCTATCACGGCGCAGGACAGCCACGCTGACCCCTCTCGACCTCACACTGTCTAGTCCTCCTCACAACGCCGCACGAGCACGCTGCCAACACGCGGGAGCACACATTAAAAGTCGAATCGGCAATATAGGAAATATTCAAGTTTTCGTGTTCAAGCAACCAGAATATTTGAGTTAATAAATAAATAATATTATACAAAATAAACACTTTTTAATATACAGATTGATTGTGGAGACTTTTTTTCTTGATTTTGGAAGTTTGGATTTTGGATAGGCGTTGATATACTTTGAATAGATGATTAATCATTTTTAATTAATAGTGATATTAGTGATGAATAATTATCACATTTTAACTCGGGCAGTCAAACGATTAAAATAAATAGTGATATTAATGATGAATAATTATCACATTTTAACTAGGGCTGTCAAACGATTAACATTTTTAATCGAGTTAATTACAGCTTAAAGATTAATTAATCGTAATTAATCGCAATTCTAACCATCTATAAAATATGCCATATTTTTCTGTAAATTATTGTTGGAATGGAAACATAAGACACAAGACGGATATATACATTCAACATACTGTACAACAAGTACTGTATTTGTTTATTATAACAATAAATCAACAAGATGGCATTAATATTATTAACATTCTGTTAAAGCGATTCATGGATAGAAAGACTTGTAGTTCTTAAAAGATAAATGTTAGTACAAGTTATAGAAATTTTATATTAAAACCCCTCTTAATGTTTTCATTTTAATGAAATTTGTAAAATTTTCAATCAAAAAATAAACTAATAGCCCGCCATTGTTGATGTCAATAATTACACAATGCTCATGGGTGCTGAAGCCCATAAAATCAGTCGCACCCAAGCGCCAGCAGAGGGCGACAAAACTCCAAAAAACACAAGTAACAAGTGGACATTGCACTGTGCTGTCATTTTAATCTGTTTGAGCGGGGCATATGCGTTAATTGCGTCAAATATTTTAACGTGGTTAATTTAAAAAATTAATAATTGCCCGTTAACGTGATAATTTTGACAGCCCTAATTTTAACGTGACAGTTATCACGTTTTTATTTGACAATTATCATCTGTTCATATTTGATCATTGTCACACTTTTACATAATAGTCTTCAAATTTTTACATAAAACGTTTTTACTAGAGATGTCCCGATCACGTCATCTTCAAAGTATCAGAATCGGCAAAAAAATATCGGTCATGCCTTTTTTTAATATATAAATATATTTTTAAATAAATCGTTTCCTAATTGTATTTAACGTTACAGACATGATACGTTACACTCATCCAGAGTCTTTAGTTTA
Source organism: Corythoichthys intestinalis (assembly GCF_030265065.1). Taxonomy (NCBI): domain Eukaryota; kingdom Metazoa; phylum Chordata; class Actinopteri; order Syngnathiformes; family Syngnathidae; genus Corythoichthys; species Corythoichthys intestinalis. Next base: position 28,644,902 of record NC_080412.1, read on the forward strand.
GGCTTAAGGTAGGGTTATCAAATTTATCCCGATAATGGCGGTAATAATTTTTTTAAAAAATGTATCACGTAAAAATATTTAATGCAATTAATGCATGCGTTGCACGACCCACTCACGCATTGTCGCGCTCAATCTGTAATGATGCCGTATTACCTATATAGAGATAAAAGGCAGCGTAAATGAGTAGAGTGAATTTTGGCAGCCTTTGCAGCCTTTTTTTAATTGGCTAAAGCCTTACAATCCCTCTCCCTACGATTAGAAATATCATGGGAAGCAATGTGGGGAAGCAAGGTAGCAATTGATCTTTTTCCTAACACCTTATGTTATTTCCCAACGCAGAGAAGATATATCAATTGGTAGCACTCCGCACAGTCATGGTTCCACTTCCCATCATGCATTTGGGTTGAAGGGCTGCAGTATCATTTACTGAAAGCTCAACAAATACACTAGATGGCAATATTTAGTCACAATATACAAAGTCACAAGTCTTTCTATCCGTGCATCCCTCTCACAGAAAGAATGTTAATAATGTAAATGCCATCTTGAGGATTTATTGTCATAATAAACAAATACAGTACTCATGTACTTATGTACATATTCGTCCGAGTTTTATTCATTTTTTTCTTAATGCATTGCCAAAATGTATATGATCGGGAAAAATTATCGGGAATGATTGGAATTGAATCAGGAGCAAAAAAAAGCAATCGGATCGGGAAATATCGGGATCGACAGATACTCAAACTAAAACAATCGGGATCGGATCGGGAGCAAAAAAACATGATCGGAACAACCCTAGTTTTTACATTATATAATCATGTACAAATGCGATAACTATTATATAGAAATGTGAACATGTATCACTTTGAAACATTTAGGAAACTTCAGAATGACATCATGTAAAAACTTGATGCAGTACTAATTTTTTTTTTTTTTTTTTATGTGACAAATACGCTTTCGTACAAATGAAATCATACCACAATTATGACTGTGATGGCGCATTATCAGCGGCACGGTGGGCGAGTGGTTAGTACGTCCGCCTCACAGTTCTGAGATTATTGGTTCTCTGTTGAGTTTACATATTTCCCTCACGCCTGCGTGGGTTTTCTCCAAGTACTCCGGTTTCCTCCCAAAAATATGCATGGTAGGGATAGGTGGGTAGTAACGGGTTTCATTTAATGAAGTAACTTTTCGATAATAATCCACTTCTAAAAGTAGGTTTCTAAGCCTTAGTTTTTACTTTTACTTGAATAGATTTGTGAAGAAGAATTGCTACACTTAATTTGCTACTTTGGGCAACACTAGTTGTTACATTTTCCCTCTTTATCATACCTATAAAATTTTTACTTTTTTTCTGCCAGTGATCCCAACAGTGGCTCTACCAGTTTCACCATTGAGTCATCAGCAACAATAATCACATGACTCCATTATACCAATCAGATTCAAGCTTGCCGTTCTATCATCACGTAGGTTATATTACGTGGCGTCTTTAAAGAACCGTAAAAAAATTAAGTGGAGTCATAATGACTCGAAAGGACGGATTTTAACCTTCCTCTCAGTTTTTATTTATTACCAATTGACCACAGAAAACCGGCGATATGATCCTTTTAATTTCATAATGGAGTAGATAATTTGTTATGGGAAATGTTTTAACCACTAGAGGGCACTCAGGCTATTTGGACAAATGATGCCTCATTTCTGTAGATTTTTTTCTCTCACTGAAATTCAATGATTTTTTGTGTGTGTTTTTGTTTGGCTTAATGTGGTTATGTAATAGGTTATAGTCAGGGGTGCACATAATTTTTTTGCCCAGGTTCTCAGAGGAGGACCTGGAGATGTGACTTGGTCCTCATTGAGCTTGAGAGCCGACCCGCCCGATGCGCTAAATTTATGACAAGCTTCACTTAGAGCCAATTAACTTTAATTAATTATATTAACAATTAATGCTTGATTAAAATCAACTGGCACAACAAAATTGCCATTACTTTGAAGTGAAATGTAAAGAAATAAAAAGCACCTATTCAAAATAAAGGGCATTATGCGGCTCCCACATTAACTCCAAGCCTTTTTAAAAGTGGGATGTCCTCCTCATAAGACCTCATTGAACGTGCATGTTTAGCTTTGTAAAATGCGAGCAAAAACACGTTTGTCAGTGCATTTCGCTGTTCATTACCTTTATTCCGCCACTTGTCCATAGGGCGAGTGGGGTCCTGTTTGACATCGATATTTTGCGTAATTGCCACATGCGCTCTGTTTTTTCGTGCTTTTCAAAGTTTGGATGGCTGAAATTCTTTGACCCAACATAAAATGCGCTGCTCTTATCGGCGACATTGGGATTCTCACGGCACATTTTGTACCGCATTTCCATGCGAGCATCATTTGCTTCTAGCCATGGTACATCCTGTAGCCACTTTTCAGCACAAGTCCTTTTTTTCGGTAGCTCCGGTGACGTCTCTGTCGTCTGTCTTTTGACGGGGGTGGGGGAACACGGAAGTAATACCTCAGTGTGGCCTGCCTCTTCGACATTTTGAGAAGTTATTTTCTCGTGTCCGCTGCAAATACAGTGGTCAGCCATCGGTACGCAAAAGCGTATCAAAGCCGTTGAGGGCCAGCGCGTTGTCTACGTCCAGTACGCATGCGCGCATGCGGACCACTTATGTGCACCCCTGGTTATAGTAGTGTATAATAATAACCATTCATATAGATTAAAAAATAATAAATAAAAAAATATAGTAGTGTATAATAATAACCATTCATATAGATTAGAAAATAATAAATAAAAAAATATAGTAGTGTATAATAATAACCATTCATATAGATTAAAAAATAATAAATAAATAAATAAATATCAAACATCGTTAGCAGTTACTCACAACATTACTCATGACTTGAGTATTGTTTTCACCAAATACTTTTTCACTTGTACTTGACTACATTTTTTGGATGACTTTTACTTTTACTTGAGTTTTATTATTTTTTTTATAGTAACGCTACTCTTACTTGAGTCAATTTTTTGGCTACTCTACCCACCTCTGATGGTAGGTGAATGGTTTTTTGTCTCTATGTGCCCTGCGATTGGCTGGCAACCAGTTCAAGGTGTAACCTGCCTCCTACCTGGGATAGGCTCCAGCACCCCCCCCCACCCTCGTGACGATACGCGATTATATATGAATGAATGTCGCGTTATAACAATAAATTACCTATACTGACATCGCAATCATTTAGAGCAGTGCTTCTCAATTATTTTCTGTTATGCCCCCCACAGGAAGACGTAAACGTTCCGCCCCCCCCCCCCCCCCCAACTCTCTGCCGCCACTATAAATATGCTGCAATATCATTTGTATATAAAATTCTTATGATTATAAGTACACCCCTGCATACCATTGTGTTCTTTTAATATTAAAAGAAAAAAGTAATATAGATCAACTTACAATAAAGTGTAAAAAAACAAAACAAAAACACACCCATCTGTAAAAATACACTCGATACATTTTTTGACCGTTTGATACTAAAAATTAAAATTTAATAAAATCAATAATAAACAACAAACAATAATAAATTCAAATTGATGAGCAACATTAACTCATTAGGATAATATGCCAAACAATTAGACTGAAAAAATAACAAAAATTAATAGAACAAAAACGAGTGTCATTGGACGGAGGGACAATTTCAAATCAGCTCCTTTGCTATGGTGTCGGGTCATTTTGCACTAAGCTACTATGTATGCCACCTTATATAATGCTGACAGTACTCGCTGGTTTACTTATGTAACACTGACTAAGCAGGAGCATTGTTGGCAATATTCGTCGCGTTTACGCTGAAAAAAATAATTCCTGCTATCCGCTGCGAACATTTTTAGACAAAGTAAACAGATTGGTCTTTCCTCGTCCGCCACTGTACTAAAAGTCAAAGCCAAATGCTACATATGGAGGAAGTCGGCGTGATGTCACGATGACGTCACCTCGCTTAGCAACGTGTCGCCATTTTGTGAAGGGGGAACGCACAGCTAAACATTCCATAGACAAATGTCTGAAATTCATATATTTCAGGTGTGTTTTGCGTCTTTTTTCATAAAAACGTCTTAAACATGGCTTACTATTATCACGAGTCACTTCCGACAGACGCGGGGAGGCGATGCAATTTAAAATTAGCATTTATTGGCTTACAAAGCTGCCGATACAAAGTCGCAGCTGATAGCTGGATAAACAAAGGAATGGCCTGCAGTGGAGTTCGGAAACATCTACAACTACCTCATAAAGTCAGCCAGTAAATTGACCTTTATCATTTACGTGGAATGTGTACTGTGTGGAACTGAGAAAATTCGTAGTATATACGAAGTGATTATTTCTGCCGTAACCGGTAATTCGCCTCCAAGCGTTATTTAGCCGTTAGCACGTAACGGCAAAATAACCAATTCCCACCAGGCCAATAATATACCGATTGACTAATCAGAGCAGTTCACGGCAAAAGAAAAATAAAGCTTTGCGAGTTGCCGGTCACGGTAATAATAACCAGTGCCTAGTCTATTGAATCCTAGCAGCTAATTGGGGCAAAAATTAAAGTTTACTCATCAGTAATAAAATGTCGGCTGCAAACGTAAATGTGCTTGGATTTAGGTTCCCACAGGCGAAAATAGTCCACGGAACCGTCTTCTTTTACTGTTCCTCGATTAATTGCTTCAGCCATTTGTTTCTCCTTTTCTTCTCACGTGGAAGAATGAAGAACTTCAAATGCGGCTCCCAACTCTTCCTTGTGTGACAACCCGCAACTCAGCAACTTTTAGTCATTCTGACGGAAAAAAGACCGCAAATAAAATGAAAGTTAAACGCGTTTGTATTACAATGCACGACAGAGCAACTGGTTGTGACTCGTCTTTTGCCCCATTTTCAATATGGCGACGCTTTGTTGTGGCCATTTAATGTCATTAAATGCCCGGATGTCCGACTTCCTCTATGCTTCGACATATTTCCTTGTCTTAGCTTTTCATATGTCCGGTGCGCTTTGCTGTGTGCTTTTGTTTGGTTAAAAAATACTGCGCACACACTGAAAATGAGAGCAGCACTGCCACCCACTGAGTGGATGTGCAATTACACTTTAATCTACTACGGAAAAAATGTTCCTCAAGGTCACATGCGCCACCCCTAGCATTGCTCTGCGCCCCCCTGGGGGGCCCGCCCCACTATTTGAGAAATACTGATTTAGAGGTTGTGCAGTCAGGTTTTTTTCCTTGGCTTTCATTGGCTGACAGCCTTCCCTATTTCAAAGACAGCACCCTTATGCCCCCCACCATTGACCCCATCTGGCCTCAACTATGGGACGCACACACACAGAGTAAGGGTGCAAATTGATTGGCCGGGTGTGTGTGGTCGTTAAGAGGCCTCCAATTAAAACGGGCAATTATAAAGGCCTCAATGACTGTGGGGGAAGTGGAGGGGCGGGGTTAATGCTCAGACCCCGCGACAACCCCCTTCAAATCCCAGACCTGATCATGTTCAAGTGATAACATCGCTCTTGACTTTTGTCACACGCACGCACTCACACACACAAACACAAAGCAGATGAGTCAGTTTTTTTTTGACAATAATTCATTGGCTGGCATTAACTGGGAGGAGCCAGTCAAAATGAATTGGACGTCTAGCCCCGCCAATGGTACTGATTGCTTTTCAATTCAAACTATTTTTGAATAAGTATTCAAAAATGTAGGAAATAAATGGAGGAATATTTTATTTTGATTAATTACAATTCAATATCTGCTTTCATCAAGGGCGACAGGAATCTTAGAATGTTTACATTTAAAAAAAACAACCCTCGTTTTTGTTTGTTAGTTCACAAACAAAAAATGATTCATTCTAAATATTGAAATATTTTTTTAATAAAAAAAAAAAGAATAAATATGTGAGTGCAGTTTTTTTCTGTTTTGAGATTTAATGAAAAAACATTTTTATAAAATGATCAAAATAACAATTGAATACAGGAAGTCGACGTGTACGACTTACGTGATTTCGACTTATGACGCCGGCTTCCCGTCTGCCATTTTAATCCTTTTTTTTTTTTTCGTCGAGTAAATAGTATCATATTGTACTTTACATTACAGAAATTGTTTTACTTTATTTTATTAATATGACTGTTCTGCCCTTTCGCGAAATGTGTATTTGATTATCATGTTGACTTTTGTTTTGTGATGCATGCTTTTCTTTTGGCGCAGGGCGCACATAGGCAGAGTTTGACTTTTGTGGCAGGGTGGGCAAAACATGTTGATGACACAGAAATGCGGTGTCAGCAATAAAATTAACTTACAAGATATATGCTCGGTTAGTAGCTTAGCCCATGCTCGTAAATACAGGCGTCCCAGCTATGTGTGTGCGGGTGTGCATTAGCGCTTGTGTTTTTCTGTGGCTAAGTAGACGCCAATTTTTGTGTCCTGCTGAGATTTCCAATTTAATGCCAATTTTTTCCAGTCACTCACATCCTTTCGAAACGAATCTTCACCGTGGTCAGTTTGAGTTTAGTGGAACAAACTGAAACTCCGCTCAACATTTTGGCAATGCTCCCCGGCGTTTAATGTAGAGCTGTCCCGACTAGTCGACAGCTTTTTTAAGAACCGCTCCTGTTCTCCACTCATTACCGGAAGTAACTGCACCTGTTTGAACTTGTTACCTGTATAAAAGACACCTGTTCACATGCTCAAACAAACAAACTCCAACCTCTCCACAATGGCCAAGACCAAAGAGCTGTGTAAGGACATCAGGGATAAAATAATAGACCTGCACAAGGCTGGGATGGGCTACAGGAAAATGAGCAAGCAGCTTGGTGAGAAGGTAACAACTGTTGGAGCGATTTTTAGAAAATGGAAGAAGTTCAAGTTGACGGTCAATCTGCCTCGTTCTGGGGCTCCATGCAAGATCTCACCTCGTGGGACATCACTGATCATGAGGAAGGTGAGGGATCAGCCCAGAACTACACGGCAGGACCTGGTCAATGACCTGAAGAGAGCTGGAACCACAGTCTCGAAGAAAACCATCGGAAACACATTACGCGGTCATGGATTAAAATCCTACAGCGCACGCAAGGTCCCGCTGCTGAAGCCAGTGCATGTCCAGACACGTCTGAAGTTTGCTACTGACCATCTGGATGATCCAGAGGAGTAATGGGAGAAGGTTATGTGGTCGGGTGAGAACAAAATTGAACTTTTTGGTCTAAACTCGGCTCGTCGTGTTTGGAGGAAAAAGAAGGATGAGTACAACCCCAAGAACACCATCCCAACCGTGAAACATGGAGGAGGAAACATTTTTTGGGGCTGCTTCTCTGCCAAGGGTACAGGACGACTGCACCATTGAGGGGAGGATGGATGGGGCTATGTATCGCCAGATCTTGGCTGACAACCTCCTTCCTTCAGTGAGAGCCCTGAAGATGGGCCGTGGCTGGGTCTTCCAGCATGACAACGACCCAAAGCACACAGCCAAGGCAACTAAAGAGTGGCTCCGTAAGAAGCATCTTAAGGTCCTGGAGTGGCCTAGCCAGTCACCATATCTGAACCTGATAGAAAATCTAGATCTAGAAAATGAAGGGAGCTGAAAGTCCGTGTTGCCCGGCAGCAGCCCCGAAACCTGAAGGCTCTGGAAAAGATTTGCATGGAGGAGTGGGCCAAAATCCCTGCTGCAGTGTGTGCAAACCTTGTCAAGGACTACAGGAAACGTTTGGTATCTGTAATAGCAAACAAGGGTTTCTGTACCAAATATCAAGTTCGATTTTTGTGATGTATCAAATACTTATTTCATGCAATTAAATGCAAATTTATTATTTAAAAATCATACAACGTGATTTTCTGTTTTTTTGTATTAGATTCCGTCCCCCACAGTTGAAGAGAACTTATGATACGAATTACAGACCTCTACATGCTTTGCAAGTGGGAAAACCAGCAAAATCGGCAGTGTATCAAATACTTGTTCTCCCCACTGTATTTTTAATTTAAATAGGTTGAATGTTTCCATTTTTGTGCCTTTTTGAACAAAAGAAAATGCCATTGCTTGGAGTGGGCGGGCATGTTGTCTTCTGGGCTGAGGAGGTCAAAGTGCATCATTCGCTGTCGCCTTGTAAATCTGCACTGCCCCCTACGACCTGGCATGAATACTACATCGTTTTCATGCGGAATTGCAACATTGTTCAAATGGGGACGAAATCATTAGCCTGGTACTCCAGACTCACCGCTGTTCCAGCTATTGAGTCTGGCCACCATTAAGCGGATAAAATTTCCAGGGCGGAGCAAGCCACAGCAAACAGACAGTGGAATGGACTAATCAGCGACGGGCGGGACGAGGGACTTGCGCGCGGAAGTAAACATTACGAGGAGAGCGGAGTTTATTCAACATGGCTAGCACGAGACAGACTGTTGTCAATGACTTGTGTCGATGTGATTTTGGTCATTTAAAACTGATTTTACCGTGGATTGGAACAGGCTCTCCTGTTCGCCATCTGTGTTGTTGTGGAGACGACTTCCGATGAGGAAGAGTGACATTGCTCGTTAAGAATACGTCACGCAAAGAAACAAATCTGATTTGTCGATTGATTTTCTACTTGCTCGAGAGGCCGTTAATGGGCTGGGTCCCAGACTATACTCTCAGTGTTTGAAAAACACAGGGAGAACGGTCTGGCCGTGCCAGGCAACGAAATCATATAAATGCAAACATGAAATTTTTCGTCTTCTCGGAGAGTCACCATGTAAACGGCCCCTTAGATGGCTGTCAAGTTTTAGGTCTGAGTCAGTAATTACGCCAAGATTTCTGACTTGATTTGTAGCTGTGAGTGATTTTTAATAAACCCTTGAACGCATCCCAGTGTGTTTTTTTTCTTTGAGGTACAATCTTGTTCCCACAGTTGCGGACCCTAACATCGGCAACAAAATAGACCACACATTTCCAAAGATGGACGATGGACTCTCTTCCTCGGCTCTATGACACAGTAGCAATTTAATTTTGTTATGTTTTCAGTTTAATTTAGCCATTTCCAGTGTTGTTAATAACGGCATTAGAATATTTTCTTCAGTAGTGAGTAATCTAATTCATTACTTTTCTCATCTTGGCAACGCCGTTACCGTTACTGAGGCGGGAAAGGTGTGCGTTACTATGCGTTGCGATGTTGGTTGACTGACGCGATAAAAGTCTGAAAAAGATGGACTCACGGAGATAAGAGAGCAGAGCGGGAGTGGGGTGGAGGCAAGGGAGTGTGACGCCGTTGCCAACACGATACTACTATGCTAGGTGGCTCCAATAATACCTGACTGTAGCCGATAGCCTACAAACTACGCCCACATGATGCTTCGGTAGATATCACATATATACAGAACTAGCTGTAAATGACAAACACGGCGGCATTAGCAACAAGTATAATAAAGAACTAGATGCGTTAGTAAACAGCCGCCATCTTAAAGCAGTAGACTTCTCAAGAAAGCTCTGTTGTACAGAACCTTCCTAGCGAACCTAAGTAACTTTTTATCTAAAATACTCCTAAATCGGCAAAACTTAACTTAAATCTATTTTTAAATAATGAAACAGTTTTTAAAATTACACATGTCAAATAGACAGAAGGGAACTAATGCAATAACGGGAGCAATTTTAACAACTTTTAATGGTTGATTCACAACATTAAATGACTTCCACACATAGCAAAGGTTACTATCTAGTTATCGCAATATCCGCAATACCCCTGTGTTTAGTTAAGTTTTGGGTAAAGAATTGGGCTAGGGCCAATTGTCCCAAAAACCCTTCAAAAACTTCACATTGTATGACCTGTTGTTTTTTTTTTGTGTTTTTCTTTTGAGAAAAAAAAACCATGAAAATTATCACTAGGTACTTTGCCAAGTAACTAATTACTCTTACATTCAGGTAAGTGAGTTACTCACGCAATTACTTTTGGGGGGAAGTAATTTGTAACTGTAATTAATGACTTTTTTAACGTAAGATTAACAACACTGTTCACGATACAGCCATTACTATCGTATGCAGAAGGATTCAGCTGATTTTGCATATTATTTGTTTTCTGCATCACGCCAGTTCAATGTGCTGCCGGCTTTTGTTGCTACACCAGGGAGAGTGGTGTGAGGCTTTTTGGATTTCCTAAAGATCCTGTTCACCGCAAACAATGGGCAAAACAAGTCTGACGATCAAGAGACTTTTGGACGGATGATGAAGTGAGTCAGCTACGTGTTTTATGTTATGTCAAATACTGGGATCATAGCAAACGTTTTAATCAGGAGGTGGCTTATATTTTGTAGGCGACAACGCTCCCTGTCCACCAGGAAGGCCACTCGGCTGATGACCGGCTGCTTGTCGCACACCATGGTCGCCAGCCGATAAAGGCGTGCACGCCTATAGAGCGCTATCCTCGGCTTGGGCCCGAGGAGCCCCCCATTCTCATCTCTAGTTCTCGATTGTGTCAAGACTTCGACCCCACATGGCCCTCTTCGCGTGCTTGCCTATAGAGCGCTATTCTCAGCTTGGGCTCGGGCAGCCACGCGCTCCGACATCAGCCAGTTTGTCCACCGAGAATGTGACATTTTCGGCGTTCATTCCCCTCTATGTCCCCGGCGACAAGCACTGCCTGCCTGCGAGGCCGCAGCAGAACGACGAGCCTAAACTTGCTCGTCACCAGGGGCTGGCTGATCGGTGAAGATGATCAACCCCGCCGCCGGATGTCACAATAGTCGGGGTAGTGTCGTGTGATTTTTCATTTTCGAAAGGCGAGGAAAAGCTTGGAAGAGCGTCTCGGGTCAGGTTAGTATGTCGCCCAGTTGTCATGTCTCTGAAGCCGGGGCAGGGAAATGACAAAAGCCGGACTAACTCCGGTGGCATAAACTAGGTTTAAGAAATTGGCAGTTGTTTTTTTTTATTTATTTATTTATTGATTTATTTTTGAGAAAAATAAACATGAAAATTAACTAGAAAATTAAAAGTAACTAATTACTCTTACATTCAGGTAACTGAGTTACTAATGCAATTACTTTTTGGGAGAAGTAATTTGTAACTGTACTTAATTACTTTTTTAAAGTAAGATCAGAGGTTGCGCTAGACTTTTTCGTTGTCTGTCATTTTGACTGACAGGGTCATAAAAATCCGGTCATAATCTATTTTTACCCGTCACTTAAATTTTTAAAATGATAATAATGACATTGTGGTGACCCTTTGTTTAGCATAATTCACTTTCCGTACTTGTGTGTCCATTTGGCCGAGCGCGTTACCGGCTACAACACAGTCACGTGACTGTTCCGGCTTGAATAGAGAGTTCACAGTGAGCAGCAGAGCTACAGCGGCTGGACACAGCATTTCGAGCTAACAAGACTCTTAACATTGCATACCGCTTCAACATATTCAATAGTATTTAGTTTTCATTCATTTTAAATTAATATTCTGTCCGAACAAGCTTAACAGAGAATCCACACCGTGCCATCACACATCAAGCAGATGAATATGTAACTTTTTCCCCGCAGTGACAAAAACAGTTCACAGTTCACCTGCTGTGGCCTGAACGGAGTCTTACACCTTCCTCCTGGTGTGCATGGACTTGAATTGCGTGCCCGCTTGTGCAGTCCCTGTTTTTTCACCTCTTTAATCAACACCATCGTCGTTTTGGGGCTTTTTGAAGAAACTTCGGACACTCAGTTGCCTTGACATTTTTCCGAGTAAGGCCAACAACGTCATGCATCAAGAGAGACAATAGCTAATTAATATCCTCACTCGCCACCCTGTGGTCTGGGGTGTAAATTGCAACCTGTCAAAATGACAGATGGGCTTCAGTTTTTTCCGTCACCATTTTAAAAAATCGGTCAACGACGGAAAATATTCGGTTAACGCGACCCCTGAGTAAGATTAACAACACTGGCCATCTCCAGCTTGGTATGTTGATAATTGCGATGTTTGTTTACCGCTTTTTGTCTTACTGTGAAGAAAGAGGAAGTGACGATCGGCCCGCCATGATCATTACGTCATCAGCCATCGTGCTGTGAGCCGGGAATTTACCGCTTGCTTTCACATACGCCTCGTCCCGAAAAGGTCTTGGACATTACACTAAGACGCGACCCATAGACGCGGCCCGTTTAAATCCCGGGATTTTAACGGTGATTAGGCGTACGTGAAAGGGGCTCAGGTTAGTCAATGTCAGCCAACGAATGCCCTATAAAGGGTTAAACAATTCATTCACTATCAATACAGTTGTCGGTTCATTTTAAAATTATTTAGTCGATTTAGCCCTACTCAGATGTCAAGTTAAAACTCTGTCGGGGGAATTTCTTCGGCACGTTAACAGTCACAATGCCAACAGATGGAGGGAAGGAGGGAGGGGCGCTTCCCGGGGAATTCCACTAGCTTCCACTCTGAGTGTGTGCGTGTTTTTGCACGTGTGTGTCCGTTATATTCCCCAAAGACTCACTATGTTGCTGCTGAGCTAAGAATAATCACACTGGTTCACCAGACAATAACATGCCCACACACACACATACATGAGTTCCGGGATAACTCCTCTTACTGACTTTTTTGCCACTGACGGCGATAGAAGTCCAGTCAAAACGGATTGGACGAGTGAACACGAAAAAGGAGACTTAAGAGGAGCTAGCGAGATGACTTCATTTGCATAACGACAACACCTAATTGATAGCCTGGCAGCTGGCTGTCAATCAACGCGCGTCTCCTGGGAAATATGCTAATGAGGACGAAGAGGAGGAGGAAGAGGAGGATCAGCCGACATGACTGTCAACGCCTTTATCATCTTCGGCATCATCTTCCTTCTCACGATTATGATCTCGTTCCACGCACACACCACGTGGCAACACTTTGATGAGGTCACTTCCTGTCAACATTTAGTAATCAAGCCGGCCCTCTATTTAATATCTAATTGGCTCATACATTTGAATACCACAATTATTCTTCATCATAACAATTAACTCGTTGACAAATTACAAAGATGACAACAAGATGGAAAAATTTCTGCTTCATGAGGAAGATTAGCTGCTACGTACTAACTGATTACTCATTCTATTGATTATTTTTAGCTGTAGGATGACAAATGTTTTCGTCATCGATGACAGTAATGAAAATATTTTGTCGACAAACATTTTTTTCATGACGATGACGAGATAATAACGAAAACGACATGCTTTTTTTTTAAACACATGGTAAGATTTGTTTTCTTGGCAAGAGAATATGCAATGTTGCTTTAGCCCAGTAATTCTCCAATACTGGGGCGCGACCACCCTACCCCACCAAGGGGGGGGGGGGCAGAGCGATGCCGGGGTTGGCGAATTTGACCTCAGAGAACTTTATTACTACAATAAAGTGCAGTTGCACATCTACTCAGTGGGTGGCAGTGGTGCTCTCATTTTCAGAGTGCGGGCAGTATTTTTGAACCAAACAAAAGCACACCGCAAAGAGCACTGGAGATATGAAGAGCTAAAACAAGGAAATATGACAAAGGGTACAGTGGGGCAAATAAGTATTTAGTCAACCACCAATTGTGCAAGTTCTCCCACTTGAAAATATTAGAGAGGTCTGTAATTGTCAACATGGGTAAACCTCAACCATGGGAGACAGAATGTGGAAGAAAAAAAAAACTGAAAATCACATTGTTTGATTTTTAAAGAATTTATTTCCAAATTAGAGTTGAAATTAAGTATTTGGTCACCTACAAACAAGCAGGATTTCTGGCTGTCAAAGAGGTCTAACTTTTTTAAACGAGGTCTAATGAGGTCTAACGAGGCTCCACTCTCTACCTGTATTAATGGCATCAGTTTTAACCCTTTATCGGTATAAAAGACACTTGTCCACAATTTCAGTCAGTCACACTCCAAACTCCACTTTGGCCATGACCAAAGAGCTGTCCAAGGACACCAGAGATAAAATTGTAGACCTGCACCAGGCTGGGAACACTGAATCTGCATTAGGTAAAACGCTTGGTGTAGAGAAATCAACTGTGGGAGCAATTATTAGAAAATGGAAGACATACAAGACCACTGATAATCTCCCTCGATCTGTGGCTCCATGCAAGATCTCACCCCGTGGCGTCAAAATGATAACAAGAACGGTGATCAAAAATCCCAGAACCACACGGGGGAACCTAGTGAATGACCTACAGAGAGCTGGGACCACAGTAACAAAGGCTACTATCAGTAACACAATGCGCCGCCAGGGACTCAAATTCTGCACTGCCAGACGTGTCCCCCTGTTGAAGAAAGTACACGTCCAGGTCTGTCTGCGGTTCGCTAGAGAGCATTTGGATGATCCAGAAGAGGACTGAGAGAATGTCTTATGGTCAGATGAAACCAAAATAGAACTTTTTGGTAGAAACACAGGTTCTCGTGTTTGGAGGAGGAAGAATGTTGAATTGCATCCGAAGAACACCATACCCACTGTGAAGCATGGGTGTAGAAACATCCTGCTTTGGGGCTGTTTTTCTGCAAAGGGACCAGGACAACTGATCTGTGTAAAGGAAAGAATGAATGGGGCCATGTATCGAGAGATTTTGAGTGAAAATCTCCTTCCATCAGCAAGGGCATTGAAGATGAGACGTGGCTGGGTCTTTCAACATGACAATGATCCCAAACACACAGCCAGTGCAACAAAGGAGTGGCTTCGTAAGAAGCATTTCAAGGTCCTGGAGTGGCCTAGCCAGTCTCCAGATCTCAACCCCATTGAAAATCTGTGGAGGGAGTTGAAAGTCCGTGTTGCCCAATGACAACCCCAAAACATCACTGCTCTAATGGAGATATGCATGGAGGAATAGGCCAAAATACCACAACAGTGTGTGAAAAGCTTGTTAAGAGTTACAGAAAACGTTTGGCCTCCGTTATTGCCAGCAAAGGGTACAAAACAAAATATTGAGATGAACTTTTGGTATTGACCAAATACTTATTTTCCACAATGATTTGCAAATAAATTATTTAAAAATCAAACAATGCGATTTTCTGTTTTTTTCCCACATTCTTTCTCTCATGGTTGAGGTTTACCCATGTTGACAATTACTGGCCTCTCTAATATTTTCAAGTGGGAGAACTTGGTTGACTAAATACTTATTTGCCCCACTGTATGTTGCGTTCGGCTTGTGGCTTTGACTTTTAATATATTGGACGATGTGGAAAGACCAGTTTATTGTATCTAAAAATGTTTGCAGCGGACAGCAAGAAGCCAAATCAATTAAGACGTCACTTAAAGACATTAGACCCCAATCACACTGATAAGCCGCTTGATTGTTTTTCAGCGAAAACATACTGAATATTGGCAACAATCGCCTCACTTTGTCAGTGTTACATCAGTAAACCGGCGGCATATAAGGTGGCATACCAAGTTGCTCAGTGCAAAATAGACATGTGACGATTACCGGTTTCAAGGTATACCAATACTACTATAGAAAAAAAAAAAAGGTTTTAAAAATGCAAAAAATTTCCAACATACTGTCCGAACGGTATTAACTATTTTTTTATGTCCAAAAAATGCAGGGGAGAAATTTGTCGCTTGCAGCTGCAAGGCTTAACCCTCCCCCACCGGTTGTTGCTCCGTATCAGTGAGTCAGCTGTGCTACATGATGGCTGGAGGAGGTAAAACTCGTGAACAACCCCCCACCCCCAATTTAAGAAATCGAAATCGCTGACTGGGGAACACTTTGGCTACAGAAAAGTTATAGACGGCCACTGCTTAGAGAAGGAGGGCCAACCAAAATGTAAATTATTTTTGCAGAGGGTGGGTGCTGAGGAGGCAATAACTCCAATATGATTTTGCATTTATACAATGTTAAAGGTTAGTAAACTCTGTCATCAAAACATACGAGAGTTAACTCCAGCGTGTTTAGTGTGTCTAGCGGTGGTAAAACCTGTTTTTTTTCTCTCTCTGTCAACTGTCTGTGTTGAGAAAGAGAGTGTGTATAATGACAACATGATACAAGTCATACACAACATTTGCTTTTTATGGAAAATATTTTTGTTCTAATGGTAATTATGTTGAGCTGTGACTGTGGGTTTATGCTCACCTAAAGGACTGCATTTATTTAAATTTTATTTAGAATATTTCATTTTTGTTGTGATTTTTAAACATTTATTTTAACTTAGCATTATGCTCATATGTTTTGAAAAATAAAAATCCTGTTCCTGTTTTTTTTTTTTTTTTTTTTTTAACCCACGTATGTCAAAGTAACACATTTTACAGCTGTAATTGCAATACCGTGATACTGTGAAACCGTGATATTTTTGCTTAAGGTTATCATACTGTCAGAATCTCATACCGGCACATGCCTAGTACAAAATAACCCGACACCATAGCAAAGGAGCTGATACTGCCTGCAGCAAAAATAAAAACTGTCTCTCTGTCTAATGACAGTGTCGTTTTTGTTCCAATTAATTTTTGTTTTTTCCGTGAAATTGTTTGGCATATTCTTCTCACGAGTTAATGTTGCTAATCAATTTGAATTCATTATTATTTATTGATTTTATTTTACAGTATCAAATGGTAAAAAAATGTACCTTGAGTGTATTTTTACAATTTGGATGTGAATTTTTAGAAGTCTTTTCTGTTACAAACCAATATTTAAAAAAGTTATCAGTTATTGTAAGTTGATCTATATTACTTTTTTTCCCTTTAATATAAAAGGGACAGAATGTTGCACAGAGGTGAACTTAGAGTAAAAATAATTTTATTGACAAATGATACTATTTACAGTGTCAGCAGTGAGATGAAGGGGCGCGAAATGTTTACATCTTTCTTGGGGGGGTAACAGAAAATAATTGAGAAGCACTGCTTTGGTCTTTAAACTTCTGTACTAAGTGATCTTTTCACACTACATGTAACTCATAGCGTTAGCAAAGCATATGCGTAAGCATTAGCTTGGTATTTCAAAATTGTTGGAAAGCTTTATTTATTTTGAGGGGTAAACAGACGAAAACATTTGGGGTGTTTGTCGACAAAAACTAGACGAAGACCAACACTTTTTGAAGGGACTAAAAGAAAAGAAAATTAAAAGGGCTGAAAAACAACACTTCAATTGATTATTATAAGTAGAAGGATGGCAACCCACTCAATATAGAGAAAGTAGGCAACTCAGATTTGTTTTCACACTGCAAGCATCACTTCAAATCTATGGTGTTAGCAGTCACGCGGAAGCAAAGTGCCATCACGTAAAGATGTTAGCGACACGCAAACACATAGGCACTGTAGTGAAGCTAATTAGCAGACAAAACAAGTCAACGCCTAGCAAAGGCAGAACAAAGAATGACACACGGCAATAAAAGTAGTGTATGAGTGTGTGAAAATAGAAGCAAATGCGTGCAAGTGACAACAAGCACGCACCTTGTTAACGCTGTGTGCGTGGCATCACAACAACCCAATTTTATTTTTTGCTAATTAACAGTTGCTGTCGTGTGTGTGTGTGTGTGTGTTGAATCCTTTCAGGGACTTTGGACAGCTATTCAAAAGTTGACAGTTAAGTCCATTAACCCTTCATAGGGCAAGCGACTATTTTTGGTCATTTAAAAAAAAACTTAAATATTAGAAATTATTTTTATAATTTAAAATTTCCATCCATCCATCAATCTATCCATTTTCTCCCACTTATCCGAGATCGGGTCGGCCTCTTCAACCAGCTCTTCCGGCGGGATCCCAAGGTGTTCCCGGGCCAGCCGAGAGACATAGTCTTTCCAGCATGTCCTGGGTCGGCCCCGCGGCCTCCTCCCCATGGGACGTGCCTGGAACACCTCACCGGGGAGGCACCCCAGAGGCATCCTGATCAGATGCCCGAGCCACCTCATTTGCCTCCTCTCCTCTAGACGACCCACGGCTCGTGACCATAGGTGAGGATAGAAATATAGATCGACCGGTAAACAGAGAGCTTCGCCTTTCGGCTCAGCTCCCACTTCACCACGACGGACAGATGCAGAGTCCGCATCACTGCAGACGCAGCACCGATCCGCCTGTCGGTCTCCCGTTCCATTTTTCCATCACTCGTGAACAAGACCTCAAGATACTTGAACTCCTTCATTGGGGAAGGACCTCATCCCTGACCCGGAGAAGGCATTCCACCTTTCACCGACTGAGGACCATAGTCTCGGATTTAGAGGTGCTGATTCTCATCCCGACCGCTTCACACTCTGCTGCGAACTGCTCCACTGAAGGTCAATGCCCATTGAAGCCAACAACACCACATCATCTGCATAAAGCAGCGATGCAATATTGAGGCCACCAAACCGGACCCCCTCAGTGCCTAGGCAGCACCTATTCTGTCCATAAATATGATGACCAGAACCGGTGACATAGGGCAGCCTTGGCAGAGTCCAACTCTCACTGGAAAAGGATCCGACTTACAACCGACTACACGGACCAAACTCTGGCACCAGTCATACAGGGACCGGATCCTCCATATCAGATATTCCGATACACCATACTCCTGGAGTACCCCCAACAGGACTCCCCGAGGGACAAGGTCGAACGCCTTCTCCAAGTCGACAAAACACATGTAGGCTGATTGGTCGAACTCCCGGGAACCCTGATGAGGGTATAGAGCTGATCCACTGTTCCGCGGCCCGGATGAAAACCACACTACTCCTCTTGAATCCGAGATTCGACCTCCCGATGGACCCTCCTCTCCAGTACCCCTGAGTACCGTATTTTTTGGACTATAAGTCGCAGTTTTTGTCATAGTTTGGCTGGGGGTGCGACTTATACTCTGGAGCGACTTATGTGTGAAATTATTAACACATTATGATATCATTTCACATGTTATTTTGGTGTTTTGGAGTGACACTGATGGTTTGGAAAACTTGTTAGCATGTTCTTTACTCTATAGTTATCTGAATAACTCTTAATAGCTATGGCCACATTCGCGTTCTGCCTTTGGCAATGTGTGTTCAATTGTATTATTGACTTTTTTATATTGAAATGCATGCTTTTAGTTTGTTGCGCTTTCACGCCCAGGCGGGGGCGCACTCGCACTTGTTTACGCGAAGAAGAGCGCTCACACGCCAGAAGAAGACTGACAGCGTCTCTGAGCGAGTGGGCGAGAGAGAGACGGCTGCGAACCTACGTTCATTGTTTATGCTTGTAAAATATCTCTACAGAGGCAACGCCTGTGTGTATCATCTTTTCTGTTGTCGTTGTGTGTTTTCCACCCACAATCGGACACTTAGAGCCAGTTGTGTGGTTGTTTGAATGATGTGCTAATGCTAGCGAACGCATGCTAACCGTTTGTCTCATTGCTGTAATATCACCTAATTATCATTTATTTACGTTAATGTGAACATGTTTGGTATCGAGGACGAGATTGATTTAGCAAATTATACGGACGTCCAGCATTGCCATTTGGGAGTTTAGCTCGCTGTATAGCCAGGACCGAGCCGTAGCGTCCTGGTGAGGATAGTATTCTCCTTTCGTTGTTCATGCACTGTACACTGTTCACTTATTCAGCATGTTGTTTTCTATTGTAATTTTATATTAAATTACCTTTCAAGATGACATATCTGTTCTATGTGTTGGATTTTATCAAGTACATTTGCCCCAAAAATGCGACTTATACCCCAGTGCGACTTATGTTTTTTTTCTCTTCGTTGGGCATTTTATAGCTGGTGCGACTTATACTCAGGTGCGACTTGTAGTCCGAAAAATACGGTAAAATACGGTAGACCTTCCCAGGGTAGGCTGAGGAGTGTGATTCCCCCCCCCCTCCTAATTGTAAAACTGATTATTGTATTTTTCAATATTATTTATATTGCCATATAAATACATTTAGAAATTAATACAATGCAAAAAGCAAAATTTATTAAATCAAAACGAATAAAACCCTAAATACACTCCACACTTGGGGTGTGACAATATATTGAAATTTTACGATACTTTGTATCCCAAAAGATTATCGATATGCTCCTGCCAGGAATCGATATATCGTTTTAAAAAAGGTGTCTCTGTTCGAACAAAACAACCAATAGGTTGCTAGCAAAATCTTCCGTGAAAATATGTTAGCTTAACGGTTGCATATTGACGGCGCAAGACGCTAATTGCTAATGGCACTGAAACAGCATTCATAGCCAATCTTAACAGTTTTAGGGGCATTTGTAGGTCACTTTATGTTGATTTTAATGCATTTACAAATCACTTCCTGTCGATTTTGAGTCACTTTCTATTCATTTGGGGACATTCCCAGTCACTTCCTGTTCAATAACCCAAAATCAACAGGAAGTAATCCGTAAATACCCCAAAGTCAACAGGAAGTGGCCCAGAAATGCCCCCCCCCCCAAAAAAAAAACCCATCAATATACCATATATTGTGGAATGATTTGTATCTATAATAGTTGTATCGCCCTATCGTGAGACAATCGTTATCGGGAGCCTTGTATCGAAAAATTGTATCGTATCATGAGGTAGGCAGAGGTTCCCACCCCTACTCAACACCCCACTAAAGCCCCTTTCACATACATATCCCGGTAAATTCCCGTGTAAAGTCATTACTTTCACGCATGTAGAGATATCCCGGGAATGACGCAGGTTGTACACTATCACAAATTTGTCCAGTGTTTCCCACTTGCACTCCCTGTGCGAGGAGGGCTGCTGGCGCGATTTTATAACCCGAACATTACGAACATTATAATTTTTGGTCGGCTGTCACAATGTTGGTCAAATCGTGTTTTGTTATAGAGCCAGTTGTTGGAGCGTTCCCGACGTCGTAACTGCAGCCAATTCAGGCTCATCAAGACTGTATTTTAGCCCAGGCGAGATATTAACTTGCTGGGCACCATTCGTCCGTCACCTTGTACTCTCGGATTTCATGCATTTACTAGCTCGTTCGTCTGCCACCCTTGTTTTGAAACCTGTTTCCTGCTGAAAGAAGAGAGTCTAATCTTTCTTTTGGTGGGTTCCAAGTTTATATAGCAATAGAACAGAATTTTCTGTGGGCCTTGCAAAATCAGTCAAAATCCAGTAAAACGGCCGAGAGCGAAGGGGGTTGCACGGGTGAAACTGGCTGGTAGTGAATGAGTAAAATGATATTTTTCATTGTCGGTTTTGGGCCAATATGCATGTTACCGTCAAAATGAATGTAAAAGCCTTCTGCCTTTGTATAAGGTCTGCTCACAGCTTAGCACAATAGTTATGCTTATTGACCATTAGATGTCTTCAAATTAAGATGCCTGGGAATTGTTATGTGAGCAGACCATTTGCATTCATGGTCCAAAAATTAAAAAAGAAAAATAATGAATTATAAACCTATTGCATTTAACTTATCATTGAATCAAGTAGTTACATTTATTATTAAAGCGTCCCTGGGGGCATCACAATAGAATTACCTATCACATGTTAAGTCCACAACCGCCTATATTGGTATCGGTTTGATATCGGTATCTGATTTTTGGAGTTGGAAAATATCGTGATATCAGTTATCGGTTAAAAAGTCATTATTGGACTCTATCTAACTCATTGCACCCAACTGACAGTGACTGACATCCAATTAATTTAAACCGGTCAGACTGGCCGTGAATGCTTATCTTTCAGTGCCATTGACGGCACTAGACGTCCAATCCATTTTGACAGGGAGGGGCGAAATAACGAACGTGTATCGCCGTCCTCTTTTGTGATGTTAAAGCTGACGCTAATTGGCGCAATTTTCTCTTTGTGTGCGACTGCCACTCACACGCTCTCACACATCTGCCCCTTCTTTCTCGCTTTTCTATCTCACCTACTCTCAGTGTGTGCGCGCCGGGATTACAGTGTGCTGACAGAGCGCTTTCCATTGAGGCCACTTGACCTTTGCGCCGCCGCTAAATGAGAGCACATGTCAAGTCACCATCCTTGTACCTCACATACTCACAGAAGGTGCGTGTGTGCGATAAAACATAATCATCCATTAAAATGCAGCTTCACAACCTCCATCACATCCATGATGGCGACACCCCCATAAAACGGGGGCGCTCATGCCAGTTTAAAAGATGGCTGTCTTGTTTGAAAAGGGGTTTGCTTGCTCAATTATGGAAAGTCATGTTTACTTAAAACGAAACGCACAACAATAAAATAAGTGCAGTGTGTGTGTGTGTGTGTTTCCTGTTATTGTCACATGGAGATGGATAGCGCACATGTGATGAAAAAGCACTTCCTTGTCTCATTACGAAAAATAACAATCAACGTAGTGTGTGTGCGTGTATTAACTTCCACAGAGAAAGATTTTATGAATTTCCTATCTGGACAGGAAGTGGATTAGTGCCACTTTCTGTACACAACAGCGTGTATTTCCTGAATGCTGTTACATCGCTTAGACACACCCAAACACTCATTGACAGTTTTTTGGCAATTGCAGTGAATGAGTTAATGGCACATGCCTGATCGCTGCCATTGACAGCGACAGACGTCCAATCCATTTTGATTGGGAGGCCTTGGCCTACATGTCAAATTTGAACTGGACGTCTGACACTGGCAGTGAAACATGATCCACGTCAGCCATCTCGGCCTAGTCTTTCCTCACCAGTGGTTGCCATGACAACGCTAATCTAGAAATGGTCTTATTATTTTATAAAAATTTATATAGGCTACTGTACAGTGATTCCTCACATACAGTACATAAAATAATGTAAAAATATGTACTGTAGATTCATTCACTCACTCTCTCATACGATACGTGTGTGTAAGTGTACATATGTACTAGGGCTGTCAAATTTATCGCGTTAACGGACGGTAATTAATTTTTTAAATTAATCACGTAAAATATTTGACGCAATTAACATATGCACTGAATGACCCATTCATCCATTGCCTCAAACAGTTTACAATGACGCCGTTTTAGCACATTGAGAGCGAAAAGGCAGAGAAATGCGAGTGGACACAGGCGTTCATTGGACCGCGCCTTTTATTGGCTTAAGCTTGGCAGCCACTACTAACAGTCATGGTTGCCCAATTTCCCATCAAGCATTTGGGCGGAGCAGGAGACGTTCTTTTTCTTAACACTCTGTATTGAACACAACGCAGAGAAGATATACCATTTGCAGCCACGGTAGCCACCACTGACAGTCATGGTTGCCCAACTTCCCATCAAGCATTTGGGCTGAGCAGGAGACATTCTTTTTCTTAACATGCCTAATAGTACACAACGCAGAATATACTGTATACCATTTGCAGCCACCACTAACAGTCATGGTTGCCCAACTTCCCATCATGCATTTGGGCGGAACAGTTAAGTCGCTACAGTGTCATTTAGTGAAAGCACAACAAAAATCATTTTCTATCTCATTCATATCATTTTTTTCTATCATTTTCTATAATTCCTATCTCTCAAAAAAAAATAATGGTCACAAAAAGAAAAGCGCTCATTGCAAAGAGAACTGGCATTCCCAATCAAAATAGCTATGCAATAATAAATACACACACACACTACCTTATGTAGACACTGTGGAAGAACGGCAGGGAGCCCGATGTGACGGCACCGTATGTAATTTGTACTCAAATTTATCTTTGAAGAACTACAAGTCTTTCTATCCGTGGATCCCTCTAACAGAAAGAATGTTAATAATGTTAATGCCATCTTGTGGATTTATTGTTATAATAAAAAAAATACAGTACTTATGTATTTTGTAAAAACAATGTTGAATGTTTATGTCCGTCTTGTGTCTTATCTTTCCATTCCATCAATAATTTACAGAAAAATATGGCATATTTTAGAAATGGTTTGAATTGTGATTAATTACGATTAATCAATATTTAAGCTGTAATTAACTCGATTAAAAATTTTAATCGTTTGACAGCCCTATTATATACTAGTACATAGATGTAAATAAAGTTTACATAAATATATTTTTAGGACTCATTTATTTTTATAACTAGTGCTGCAACGATTAATTGATTAACTCAAGTAATTTGATTAGGAAAAAAAGATTCAAATTAAATGTTGCTGCTTCGAGTATTTGTTTAATTACAGTGGCGTTGTAATAGTTTGTTTTGAAAGTGTTTTCATTTAGTTTAATTGTTTTGGGTGTATACACTGCTCTCTACTGGAAACAGTGAATACGACATAGCTCATTCCACATGGCTGAATCCAGCTGCTACCTGTTAAGACCAACATCTGCTAAGTTTTTGTTTTTAAGCTAAAGGTTTTTTTTTTATGCATTCTTAATTTAGTTTATATTAGGTATAGTTAGCTTTTTTTTTTTTTTGTGGGAACTACCCGGGAACTACATGGCAGGACCTGGTCAATGACCTGAAGAGAGCTGGAACCACAGTCTCGAAGAAAACCATCGGAAACACATTACGCCGTCATGGATTAAAATCCTACAGCGCACGCAAGGTCCCTCTGCTGAAGCCAGTGCATGTCCAGACACGTCTGAAGTTTGCCACTGACCTTCTGGATGATCCAGAGGAGTAATGGGAGAAGGTTATGTGGTTGGGTGAGAACAAAATTGAACTTTTTGGTCTAAACTCGGCTCGTCGTGTTTGGAAGAAAAAGAAGGATAACCCTAACCCTAACGCCAAGAACACCATCCCAACTGTGAAACATGGAGGAGGAAACATCATTTTTTGGGGCTGCTTCTCTGCCAAGGGTACAGGACGACTGCAACGTATTGAGGGGAGGATGGACAGGGCTATGTATCTCCAGAGCTTGGCTGACAACCTCCTTCCTTCAGTGAGAGCCCTGAAGATGGGTCGTGGCTGGGTCTTCCAGCATGACAATGACCCAAAGCACACAGCGAAGGCAACTAAAGAGTGGCTCCGTAAGAAGCATCTTAAGGTCCTGGAGTGGCCTAGCCCGTCACCAGATCTGAACCCGATAGAAAATCTATGGAGGGAGCTGAAAGTCCGTGTTGCCCGGCAGCAGCCCCGAAACCTGAAGGCTCTGGAGAAGATCTGCATGGAGGAGTGGGCAAAAATCCCTGCTGCAGTGTGTGCAAACCTTGTCAAGGACTACAGGAAACGTTTGGTATCTGTAATAGCAAACAAAGGTTTCTGTACCAAATATTAAGTTCGATTTTTGTGATGTATCAAATACTTATTTCATGCAATTAAATGCAAATTTATTATTTAAAAATCATACAACGTGATTTTCTGTTTTTTTGTATTAGACTCCATCCCTCACAGTTGAAGAGAACTTATGATACAAATTACAGACCTCTACATGCTTTGCAAGTGGGAAAACCAGCAAAATCGGCAGTGTATCAAATACTTGTTCTCCCCACTGTATCACCATTTTGATATTTTGTCACACCCCTACTGATCACTAGTGATGTCTTTAGAAGAGCACACTCGCAATTGTTTGGTCAAGTCGGTGTTTAGCTCACTTGTCAACCTACAGCAGCAGCCCATGTTCAATAAGTCCAATTTACGTAAAATTAGAGTAGTCCGATATTATCAGCTGATAATATCGGCTGATAAGAGCATTTTAAAATGATAATATCGACACTGGTTTTTCATTATCAGTTTTGGGCCTTCAAAGTCAATGTAGAAGTCTTGCACAGCCGTTATGCTTATTGGCCAATCTAAGATCAATCCAACCTAAGATAGTTAGGATTTGTGATGTGAGCTGACCATTAGACCATCACAATATACCGTATTTTTCGGACTATAAGTTGCAGTTTTCTTTTCATAGTTTGGCCTGGCTTGTATTTTTATTTTAAATTGCCTTTCAAGATGACTTATCTATTCTATGTGCAGGATTTTATCAAGTAAATTTCACCCAAAAATGCGACTAATATTCCGGTGCGACTTTTATTGTTTTTTTTTTCTCTTTGTTGGGCATTTTATCGCTGGTGCGACTTATACTCAGGTGCGATTTATAGTCCGAAACGAAAAATACGGTAGTAGCCAAAATATGTTAAGTCCACGAACGACCGCATATATCGGTATCGGTTCACCTCATGCTACCTCTGACAGGACCAACACTGTGTGCGAGAGAGACATGAGAGAGTAAGCCTAGTGTCAGTGTGTGTGAGATTGTCAGAGATATTTTGGTAACTGACAGAAAGGTGCGCGTGTGAGAAAAGCAACAGCAGCGAAGATGAAGAGATCGTTTAGAAGATTTCCTCCTCCTCCTCGTCTTTTCCTCCAAATGACTGACAGCCACCCTCCCCTCACCAGCAGCGTTTGATTGACAGGACTCCCCACACTGAGGTTTATCCCGGAAAAGAAAGCCGAGCTCCTCATCCGTCCTTCGTTTCCATTGTATGACTGCAAATCCTAGTCTTTGTCTTTAGGAGTGAGCAGGGTGGCGCAAGCGTCCTCAACTCGCTGCCGCTGTTAACCCTAACCCTTGTCTTAAACTGCACTGGCAACAAATGTTCCACACACACAGAGCATGTGGCCCTTTAGCAGTCAAGCGGGCGTGTGATAGGGTATCGTTGCATCTCGTTAACCTTCTATTAACCTCGAGTGAGACGGATTAACTAGGCCCACACGCACAAACTGATTTCAATGAGCTGTCACTCATTCATGTATATACACATACACAATGCAAACCCACATACCAAACCCAGATCATTGTTCTGTAATTTAATTAATAACAGTAAAGACAGGGATTGAATTTCCTCTCCTTTCCACTGTTTGAACTCCAAATGTCCCAATAATTCACGTGACGTAGGGTTGTATTTTTATTAAAAGTTCACTATTCCACCCATAAATCAATTTTTTTTAAACCCTTAGGAGGCAATAATTTACCGTAATTTCTGGACTATAAGCCACTACTTTTTTTCTCTCATTTTGAATCCTGTGTTTTATAGTCCAGTACGGCTTATTTATTGATTTATTGGGTTAATAGGTAAAACTTTATTTGACAGCGGCATCATAAGACCGTCATAATTATGACATGACACTATCATGGGCAATAATGTAAATGCATATGACAGATGTTATTAAGTGTCATCCGACAAATTATGTCATTAACTCCATTTATGTCCAGCTCGGATCTTTTACAATCATTCTAAAGTGGGATCATTTGCCGGATGACACAAATGATATCTACCATAAACATTTATTAATGCTCATGGCAGTGTCATGTCATAATTATGACTTATGTCACTGTCAAAGTGTTACCAAATACCATAACAAGCAATTAATGAAACAACTGGAACAGTAACTGAAGAAATAATTAGCATAGAGCATGAATTTTGATTGTTATTTACATCTGTAGTGCTGCAATGCATGCTAGGGGGCATGTTGGACGACAGTAGGTGGCAGCAGAGGTTGACTGTCACCTTCAAGGGAGCAGTGATGGCCAAATGAAGCTCCTTGAAGCAATGAAGCTTTGCAGCCAATTGGTTCAACGCTTCATGGGGATTCATTTGGTCTAATGACAATCTTACCATGTTGCTGTCAAATAAAGTGTTATTGGTTAATATCTTTTGGTGTAAATATCCCATAATACAGTGAGGACAGCTGCAGTTTATAGTCCAGTGCGGCTTATCTATGAACAAATGCTGTTTTTGTGTCAAATTTGTTGGGTGGCAGTTTATAGTCAGGTGCGCCTTATAATCCGAAAATGATGGCAACTCATTGGCTGCCGTTGACGCCACCAGGCAAATGAAATCGATTGGACGTCTAGTGCCGTCAATGGCAGCCAATGAGTTAAATATGACAAATGACAAAAATAACAATAATAATCAACTTTAGAGTGTAAGTTGGGTGTATTTCTGTTTTTATTTGAGGTAATTTCATTAATTTAGCTTTTATTAATATTGTATTCATTTCTAAATTCATTTAAAGATATAAAAAATGTTTAAAAAATATGAATAATGATTAATAATTATAAAAAAAATTATGAATAGAATAATAATTGCTAAAAATATGTTTTTTAATGGTCAAAAATAGTCACTTGCTATATAAAGGATTAAAGGTCTTCTACCACTGACCCAGAAAGGGTTAATCTAACATAGCTCATTTTATTGGCACTAATTTAATTAATACCTACAAATAGGGATGTCCTCGATCCCATCACGTGATCGGAAATCGGGCCGATCCCACCATTTTTCAGAGGATCGGAATCGGGTGTGGATTGGGTTTTTAATTTTTTTCCCCCCCAAGAGCTAAAAAGTAACAAAATAGCCCAGGGAAAAAATTTATTCCAGTGTCAAATCGGAACTCAAAATCAAAATTATCCGACACGAAGAATATGTGATCGGGAAATCCCTACCTACAAGACATTCAATTTTATTGGTGGCTTTGCCCAAAAATATGTATTTCGTGGTCATTATGTTTTACAAAAAAAAAAAAATCACTGCAGTCTTTCGAAATCTCCCACCAAAAATATCTATCGATTGTCCTTATTTTTAAACAATAAATTAACAGGAAGTCATCCGGAAACAGTGGTGCCTCCAAAACCTTTCCATAGGAGTGGCCAGATGGGGCCACTTAAAATCAAATCTAATCATTTCAGATGTTTATAATGTTGTTGCAGTAAAAAGGCAAGTATAAAACTGTCAGAAAACCTCATAATGAAGTACCTCCTGAGATACTTTGATTTGTTGTATTTATATTTCATGTTACTAATGATTTAATTTGCATCGTCCATAACAGCCCAGTCAACATTTTGAGTTTCACAGCTACTACAATTTGACATTATACTGGCCAGTGGGGTGGCCAACAAATTTATAGGTGGGGCCGTTGCCACCCCTGGCCAACCCCTGGTGGCGCCATTATCCGGAAATGTCCCAAAATGGACATCAAGTGACCCGGATTCACCCCCAAAATCAACAGGGAGTGGCCTGATATCAAATAGAGGATTGCCACAAAATCAAAAAGGCAGTGAACTGAAATCAACAGAAAGTGACCCGGAATTGTCACAAAATCAACTGTGACCTAAAATTAGCAGCAAAAATCAACAAGAAGTGACCTGGGAGTACCTAAAATCACCAGGAAGCAACCTGAAATCAAGACAGCTCATCCTCCACCATGAAAGCGTTCCAGTTTCACCAGAAATTACCTTCTAAAATGATATGCGACAAACTTTCAATGCCAAAATGTCTTTACTGTTATGTATCTGATGATTTTCAAGATAGCCATTTTGGCTCTATAGAGAATGTTCCTCCTATTGTTGAACTCATTGACTGCAATTCGCGGCACTAGTCGGCAGATCCATTTAGACATGGATTTTGAAGAGAAGTGTGCATGTATGTGCGCTTGCGTGTTTCCACATGTTGCAGTGCAAACTTCCAGATGTTGCAGTAAGAGTGTGTGAACGGCCATCGACAGGAAGTATCCCACGGTATCCACGGTAACCTTGACATTCCATCTCCGCCACGTACTCTAGCATCTCCCATCATGCTCCTTATACACACGCTACTATTTCTAAGGACAAAGTGGGGTTTTTTTTAATAAACTTTCAAACTCCACTAATGTCTCTTTACTCTATGTAAACTGATGAGGGGAATGAGAGATAATGAAAGTAAACGGAGGAGTTACTTTACAAGTGGAAACGTGGGTAAATACACACCCGTTGACAAAGGGTTAACAAAAACTGCATCTCGGCTCTCGTTTCACTTCTTCACTGTCACATTTTCTTTTTTTTCTACTCATGACCCATTTTACAGGAGTGATGGAGGAGCGCGGGGATGAGTGTGTGCGTTTGGATGACTAGTGTGTACTGTACGTGGGTGACTAGCGTATATATTACACTATCTGTGCAGTGCGCGAGTCTTTGTGTAGGTCTGAGTGAGTCGTGTGCGGCATGTGACTGACATTTGTGTGAGTGTCAGGTACGTGTGAGACAAGTGTTTGTGCGAGACAAGCATTTGTGCATGTGTGTGACTGTTGTGTATAAGTGTGTGATTGCTGGTGTGAGATGGCTGGATGTGAGATTTGTACGTGTTAACATATGTGTGTCTGAATGTGTGACAACAGTGTGTGTGGTTTTGTGTAGAGTGTGTTTGTGGTCATATCTAACCAGATTGGCCATAATTTGAGAAAATTAACTATGTTCGCTTATCTACGTTAATTTAAAATGCTTAGTTTAGATGTATTTTTTGTTTATTTGTCATACTTTTTCTTCATGAAATCAGTTTTGGTAGATTTTAGCGACGCTGGTGGACAAAAGCAGTAGTGTTTTCTAGGGTTGTTCCGATCATGTTTTTTTGCTCCCGATCCGATCCCGATCGTTTTAGTTTGAGTATCTGCCGATCCCGATATTTCCCAATCTAGTTGCTTTTTTTTGCTCCCGATTCAATTCCAATCATTCCCGATAATTTTTCCCAATCATATACATTTTGGCAATGCATTAAGAAAAAAATGAATAAAACTCGGCCGAATATATACATTCAACATACAGTACATAAGTACTGTATTTGTTTATTATGACAATAAATCCTCAAGATGGCATTTACATTATTAACATTCTTTCTGTGAGAGGGATCCACGGATAGAAAGACTTGTGACTTTGTATATTGTGACTAAATATTGCCATCTAGTGTATTTGTTGAGCTTTCAGTAAATGATACTGTAGCCATGCCCAAATGCATGATGGGAAGTGGAACCATGACTGTGCGTAGTGCTACCAATTGATATAGCTTCTCTGCGTTGGGAAATAACATAAGGTGTTAAGAAAAAGATCAATTGCTACCTTGCTTCCCCACATTGCTTCCCATGATATTTCTAATTGTAGGGAGAGGGATTGAAAGGCTTTACCCAATTAAAAAAAGGCTCCAAAGGCTGTCAAAATTCACTCTACTCGTTTTACGCTGCCTTTTATCTCTATATAGGTAAAGCGGCGCCATTACAGATTGAGCGCTACAATGCGTGAGTGGGTCGTGCAGCACATGCATTAAATGCGTTAAATATTTTAACGTGATACATTTTTAAAAAATGTCATTACCGCCGTTATCGGGATAAATTTGATAACCCTACCTTAAGCCAAAACTAAAGACTCTGGATGAGTGTAACATATTATGTCTGTAACGTTAAATACAATTAGAAAACGATTTAATTAAAAAATATATATATATGCGTGTCTATGTCAGAATAGATAACTTAGAGTGAAACTTTTTTTTTTTTTTAAATTTATTTATTTATTATTATTATTATTTTGTTTAGTTTGGGAGGGGTGTTCTGTATTTTTGTAACACCAATAAAAAGAAATTTGAAAGAAAGAAAAATTGGTTTCAATTGCTATTTAAGTCGCCACTGATAGAGGTTTCCCTTACTTATTTTTCCCCCTTCTGTCATTGTTTGCATGATATCCTCATTAAAATATGAAAACCTATAAAAAAAAAAATAAAAAAAAATATATATACATATATATATATATATATATATATATATATATATATATATATAAACAAATGTTATGCACGTATTTTATAAAGGTTGAAAAGTTACATAGTGTTGCTTTAATTTAACGTTTTAAATTTGTTTTGTTTGAAAGGATGTTATGGTAAGCTTTCTTATGTTGGGATTGTATTTATGTATAATATTTGTTAGGGATGTCCCTGATTCGTTTATGTGATCAGAAATTGGGCCTATCGCGCATTTTTCAACGGATCGGTATCAGGTGGAAAAGATTTGTTTTTTAATTATTTATTTATTATTTTTTTAAGGGCTTAATCATTACAAAATGATCCAGAAAAACAATGGCATCGCCAAAAGAAACAAACATATATATGTTTTATGCTCCGCAATACTCCCTGAAAAAGCGGAAGAGGAAGTACTGTAAACGGTACAGTACTATAACATGTTTGTAACTTTTGTTCACAAAAAAAGAAGTTTTTTTTTTTTTTCTTTTTTCAGTATCGGATCAGGACTCAGTATTATCAGATTCGCAAAATCAGGTGTCTCGGGTCCAAAAATATGCAATCAGGACATCCCTAGTAATTGTGTTCATGCACATTATTAAAGTGCTACAGTATATGAATAGAGTTGAAGTGCCACTGCAGAGAAAACTTATTGGAAGTACCGAATATAAGACGGCCCTGATTATAAGACGACCCCCTCTTTTTCAAGACTCAAGTTTGAAAAAAAGACTTTTTGATCACCAAATTAATTTTTATACAGAAAATAATTACAGTACATTTAAAACAAATGATTATAACAATATATTTGAGAGAAAAAGCATGTTATTTTGCCTCATTCAAATCTTAATATCTGAACATTTAAATATGTAAACTAAAGTGAGATCACATTCGTAAATGAATGGTTTCTGGTTTTTAAATGTAAATAAACCAATCTATTGTGATAAAACAACAAAATTGCAATAACTGCATTAACCATCAAAGTGAGGTCTAACTGTAACTGTAGTCTTGAAACAAAGCTGAATAAGGAAAAACATTGCAATAAAATAATGCAAACTGGTTAAACTTGAGAGTAGCGGAGATCTGTCATGACAGAACATTTTTCCTCAAGTTCAGCATTCGCTTCAATGATATCTGGTGCCATCTAGCTTCGTGAATGGGTATAATGTCTAGACCCCGAATATAAGACGACTCCCACTTTTTCAGTCTTATTTCAATGCAAAAAACACCGTCTTATATTCGGGCCAATATGGTACATTTTTAAAGTAACTCTTGGTAATTTTGCAGTTTTGGTCGATTTTAGCGACACCGGTGAACAAAAGCAGTAGTGTTTTGCTTTAAGGTAGACTGCATTTCCCATGAAGACCAGCGCAGGAGCCCATAGTGTCGTAAATCCTCATCTACCGGTCGCCTGCAGATGGATTAAATCACGTTTGTGTTTCCAGCGCTTGTGGTAAGGGTGAATAATAATGAGGTCATGAATCGAGTTGTGGCTAAATAATAGCAAATGAGGGTTAGCAACCCTTGTGGCTCTCCCTACCTGTCAACTCGTCAACACTGACGAGTTCGGTTGAGGGGGAGTGGGGAGCATCACACCAGCGAGTGAAAGCCGGGCCAATGTTTGTTCTTGAGTGTCCTTTTATATATTTTTTTTCCTCCTCAGACAAAACTTTTTGTCTATCTTTTTGCTCTGCCCTCTTTGCAGATTTCGTATGAAAGCGTTCGCATCGACTTCTGCCTTTTTAATGAATGGGGGGAGGGGGGAAGTGACGTATGTAGTTTTTTTGTATGGCAGGGTTCCTGCCAGCCTCCTCAAAGTTAATTAGTTCCGGAGATACAGACACCCTCAAGATATAAAATAGATGTCATTCAACTAGTTGTAAGTTGACATATCATCACAAATGTTATGAAAATATTTTATAAAGGTTAGAAAGTTACCTAGTGTTGTTAACTATATGATGTTTAGGAATAAGAAACCCCTTTGTGTGTCTCAAAATAAATAATCTATTATTAATTAATATTATATTTTAATTATAAATGAACATTTGCGATGAATGTCCCATGTTTCATCACCACGGACAGCAAGAATATCTTGGACGTCTATCACCGTCCATGGCAGCCAATGAGCTAACAATCATTTCCAATCACATCTATCCGAACTAACTAGAAGCTGTCAGTTCATGTGCGTTTGTGTGAGAGATGTGAGGCAAACTTGGCACACACTACCTGTCGATGATGACGGGGTCTGACGGCGTCTCGTTGCGATTTCCGCAGCTTTTCTTGTCACAGCAGCGACTGCGAGGAGACAAAACAGCTGTTAGTGTGCATGCGTGCGTGCGTGTGCGCACATGAAAGCTACGCGCTGGAGCGGGTGCTCGCAGACAGAAATAGATGTAAAAGTTGTGTCGGAGCCGCTTTCGCTTGACAGTGTCAGCGCACTTCCACATCTTCTACGTGCACCTTCATCACCAGCACACAGATTGAGAGAAAAGGTAGAAAAATAAATGGAGAGATAATAGATTTTGGCTATTCTATTGTTTAGATCAACATTTTATTGTTTAATGTTTTGGTTCGACATTGGCAGAATTGTTAAATTTGCACCAGGAAAGTGTGTAATTGTGTGTGTTTCAGACCTGCACATGATCTCATGCGTGAGCAGCACTCGGCACATCTCGGGGTTCTTGTCTTGCCCCTCATACACGATGGGCTGTGAGAGACACAGCTGTCAATTTCATGCAACACTATAAAGCACATACACACACGTGGAGTATATGCACATTGATGAATAAGTGGCTGGAATTGAGGGCAACAGACGGCCAATCTACTTGGACCTGTTACCACTGGCGTGCACACATAGACGTCAGGTGGTGCTGAAGCACTGGCCCTTGCCCTCTTAACTCATTGGCTCCCAAAAACGTATAAATTCGTTCCATTTTTAATTGTTTCAGTGTCCCAAAAAACATATTTATACGTCTTTTACGTCTTTTTTTTTTTTTTTTTTACAAGAGGCATCTCTAAGTTCTATTGCACCTAAACTGCAATGCACAATGCTCAAACCTCATTTTAAAGCAATAAAACTGGCCACTGGAGGGCAGTAGCGCATTTTGTAAGAACTCATCTCGGGTCATGAAAGGAAGTGAAGAAAAATAGTCAGGAAATGGAAGTTGGAGGGATCTTGCAAGGACACGTGAGAACTTGAGAAAAATGTGGAGAACGATCGGAAAAAAAGGCAAACGACACTGGAGGAGTGTTTTGAAAAGAAAACGAAACCATCATCAAAGAAGGCTTCCAAAAAATCTATCTTGATGAGACTGACGGTGACGGTCACAACAGCGTCAGGTTCCACACGTTGCGTTGCTCCTGAGCCCGAGGTTGAAACCAACGATGAAGATCATGAAAAAAGTGAGACCGATCTTGACCCGTACTCATCAGATTACTGGGAGCCACCTCATTCAACCAGGAGCAGCCGAGAGCCTTCCCCGTTGTTATGTGCGCAAATATTCAACAGTTCAATAGTTTAGTTATGTGTAAATAAATTGTTACTTTGCGATGAAAATCTCTATTTGTCTTGTTGTTTATTTTATTTTGTAGAACGAAAACATTATTCAGATGTTTGGGAAGTCACAAAAGCAATAAATAGCTGTTGGGAAATTGGAAAATTGCTCAAACTAAGCTATTTTCTAATGCTGATTTCTAAAGAATGGAAAAAGATATGAACTAAAAAAAATTCTGCTGAAAGAAGAGAGTCTAATCTTTCTTTTGGTGGGTTCCATGTTTATATAGTAATAGAACAGAATTTTCTGTGGGCCTTGCAAAATCAGTCAAAATCCAGTAAAACGGCCGGGAGCGAAGGGCCTTGCTCCGGTGAAAATGGCTGGGAGTGAATGAGTTACCCTTGCCATCTTAACTGAGGCAAGTTCCCTTATCAAGGTTATTAGGTCATTATCATTATCATGTTAGTAATGCGTTTGCCCCCTAAGCGCCGCAGCCATAACCACTGTGACAGCGCACTCTGTCCTCCAAACGTGGAAACACGCTGCAACACTAGCTTCCATCCACGCCCTCTTCTCACCCTCGCCTGCAGTCCCTATGCAGAGGTAACAAATAATTTGTATGTGCCCTCCTAAACCTCTGTTGCTTAACTATTTGTTTCGTGAAGTAGTCCTTGTCTCTGCGCAACTCGCTAAATTAGCCAAATGCCCAGGCCCACCTGTTAAACAAGATAGGCTAGCCGCTCGCCATAAATCAGTCAATAGATATAAAGTGGTGACCAGCACACAACCAGTGTCGGTAGGAAAAATAAACTATATACTGTAATGCTCTCGGCTCAGAGAGGAGAGGACTCAGGAATGGCTTCACTTACTTTAATCTGGCAACAATGAAAACAATAATACAGCGGAATGCTGCGGAGTGCGACTGCTATCACTAGCTCCCAGCACTTCACTTGCTGGCTTCCCCCTACGTCACAGCCCACACGTCCAGAGTGTCTCTTAAAGGGGTCGCACATAGTTACGGACATTACATTATTGTAGCACAATATTAATTATGTATTTGCATGTTTAGTACTAGTACTGCTACTTCGGGATAATGTTGCTGCTTAACAAAAACTAATAAGAATCAAAACACACACAAAATATATATATTTGAAATTCACTTGGAGTAAGTGAAACTGAGTGTGTGTGCAAAAATGAATAAGGTCCAAGAAAACTTAAGGCTCCCTCGTTAGATTATAGGCACACAGATACACTGTTATAAAAACAGTGCAGGTTTACATCAGGGTAAAAGCATCATTTACTTGCTAAATGCCAAACATAAATTCAGCTGTGAATTGTGTGCTTCAAGCAGGCTTATTCATTTTTTTCATTTACCACTTGCAGAAGCAATCATGCCTTGAAAGGAAATAATAAGAAAATTAAAGAGTTTTGTTGAACCTTGCTAGTTTGGAATAGGTTGCTATTTATTTAAATATATAAATAAAAATGTAATTATGTAATAGTACATCTGCAGCGTTTTTCTTTTTTTTTTATTTTTTTTTTATTTTTTTTTTATTAAGTCAGTGTTTTGCCAGTTACATACACTGCAAAAGGTGCCCCTTTTTCCCTTCTGAGCACCTGCCCCCCAAATTGTCTGTTCACGCTACTGTACGTTACTCCCCTAATATGTATGAATATATTTTATTTATTTTAAATGATTTTCAGGCCCTTTCGTGACAAATGGTTAAAAAAAAATATTCCTCTGGCCAAGATGTCCACCTACCAAGTATTTTTTTTAAAATGTAAAATATTAGATATATGATTGAAAATAAAATATCTCAGCCCAACATAAGTTTGCAAATACACAGTGAAACGTCATTTAATATCCATGCATTTTCATGTTGTCAACCTGTCCATCACAAGCAAAGGAGCGTGCTCACCTGTTTGCTGGCGGAGTCGATGAGTCTGACGTAAAAGTCTTGTTCCGTCCTGATGCCTGCATGTGGATATCACAACAACAACACAAATGGGCTTTTTGTTAGTTTTTCACAACAACTCCTAAGTGTCAAACATTTGAACGGAACAAATTCAGCCCCAAAAAAA
This sequence comes from Corythoichthys intestinalis, assembly GCF_030265065.1. NCBI lineage: Eukaryota > Metazoa > Chordata > Actinopteri > Syngnathiformes > Syngnathidae > Corythoichthys > Corythoichthys intestinalis. The sequence continues at coordinate 28,681,673 of NC_080412.1, forward strand.
TTCGCTTCAGGTAACGCATGAGCACTGAGTTCATTCATTTTTTAATTGCATTATAAGCACACGTACACTCGAATATATATGACAAATATTTTCCTTACCGTTGGTGTAGAGCAGCTGCAGTCTATAATGGATGCCGTTATTTGTCTTCTCACCCGCGCGCTCCTGCATGCACATACGCACAAGAAAAAACAATCAAATCCATCTTGAACTGGTTGAATGCAACATTTGTCTTTGCAACAAAATAATTCACATACAATAAGTGCAACAAACAGAACTCAAACTACAGAAATATAAACAAAGTCACATGGATATTTCAAGTGGAATTTGTGGAATTCTTCAGGCTATAAAGCTCACTTATATTTATTTAGCTGTGAATTCTGGTCGTGCTTAACTCATCGGCTGCCATTGATGTAGATAGACGCCCAATATGCATTTTGAAAATGGATTGAATGTTTAGCACCCTCAATGGCAGGGAAACATGAACATTCACAGCCAGTCCTCACATATGAATTGGATGTCTATCATTGTCAATGGCAGGCAATGAGATAATGACCTAGACCCTATTTTTAGAGGATACTGTTCCAGTAACATGTTCAAAATACATTATTAATATACAAAATTAATGAATTAAACAATAATTAAAATGTCATAAGATTAAAAAAACACATGACAAATGAAGTACAGTACATTGATGCACTAATGCGCCTTATAATCAGGTGCGCCTTATGTATGGAAATAAACTCTTTCATTGATGGCGCGCCTTATAATCCGGTACTCGGAAAGACTTAATTTGTGTGCTCCGTGTACCTTGTCCTTCTCGATGAAGCCCACAAAGTTGGTCCTCTCCACTTCCACAGGTTGCCCTTGGCGGTCGTAAAGCGCCACGACGAAGTGGAAGAAGTTGGACTTGCGGAGGTTGGAGGGCGGCTGCTTCTCGAAATGGGCCCGGCCTACCGCCACCCCGCTACAGTAACCCATCGAGGCGAGGGCCAACCCGCAATTCAAAACAAGCATTATTTTTGAAGACGGGACTGGTCGGGATGCACACAATTTGTGTCGAAAAGTATTTCTGGTTCAACAATATTATTCCTACTTTGCTCTGCATCATTAATTAAATCATTTCTATACAACAATGGTAAAGACCTGAAAATATAAAGTCTGATCAACATTTTAAAGTCATGTGTTCAAGTCATGTTTTATATTTTAAATTATTACGTTTTTCTTACCTCAAATAAAGATGGAAATATTCAAAAACAAGGCAAATACATTTATTGAGTATGGATCCTGACCTCTGCGCGGCGGTGTTGGCGTCCAATACGCCGCCCCCAAGGGCCCCTGGCATCCAGCCCCGGACGGCGTTCATGCCCCCCAGCGGCGGCTCCTCCTTCAGGCTGCTGCCGAACATGAGCACACCTCTGGCGGCTCTGCGCGTTCCTCGCCGCGGTTCGCACCCGGCCCGTGGCTCTACACTTGTCCCCGGTCCTCCGCGCTAAGGGGTCCCAACGGAGGAGGGGGCTCTGTTACAAAACGTCCTCATATAGGAGAAAGGAGGTCCAAAGTAATCACGTCTTCATTTTCTTAATCACTGGAGTCTTCCACCTCATGAGACTGAGCACACAGTGAGTTCCTGGAGGTTCTGCAGGAGCTTCTCCTGCAAGGATGAGGAGGATGAAACAAGGAGACTAAGGGGAGGAGCCAATTATGAGTGAAGGGATGTGGCCAGAATACGTGCTCACGCTCTCCTTAAGTGGCTGGCAAAGGGCGAAAAAATGAAAATTTGATAGACAGGTTGTTTCACATTTGAGGCCCAATGTTGGTTGTTAGTACGTTTACAAAATGTGCTCAGACGTCACTCTGAGAAAACTTTGGTTGCCATTGACGTTACAGATCAAATTAATTTCAACTGGGAGGGGCAATCACCGACTTTGGCAGTAAATAAGTTAAACGCCCGATCAGAAGGGTTCAGTAAAGGACAGACTAAATTAGAAGAAGCGGATCATTTTTTAATTTTAGAAGTGAAATTTGAACTACTTGGTGGTGAAGAAAATGAACTTTCCCAAGTTTGTAGAAGGTGGAGATATACTTCAATGTATCATTTGAACAGTCAAGCGTGACTGAATCTGCAGCTCCGCCGCGTGGCCGAAAAAATAAACTGCAGTCCGGTGCCGTCCACATGTTAACGCTAGTTGTTTTTTTAAAATCCAAATTCATATTCAGAAAACCAATCCAGCTGGGATAGGCTCCAGCACCTCCGCGACCCTCGTGAGGAACAAGCGGCATGGAAAATGAATGAATGAATGAATTCCTTAACTGTTGCAGTACAAAATCACACATCATTATTGCTCTCAGTAAAGAAAAAGTAATAAAAATCACAATGATTAACATATTTTATTTTTGACCTTCAATGTCACGTCATTGGGTTTTAACAAAAGTGGACTTGTTGGTTTCTGCCCCAGTCAAGTCCTTGAAAAACTCATATGCAAAACTAAATTTGCAATTCACTTCTTCAAAAAAAAAAATAAAAATAAAAATAAAGATTGGCAGGTGTTCATCATACATTGCTCATTGCGAATGTATTCATTCTGAACCATGCTAACACTGTGTGAAGGTAACACGTGCCGTCCGTCTGCGTCCTGCTGGTCCTACTCCTAATATCGGAGTGATCACACCAGCTCAGGAGACGCGTCATACAGGCCGGGGGTCAAAGGTCAAGTTTTAAAAATGACATCAGTGCAAATGCTCACAAACCTCGAGCGTCCACGCCGGTTTGAAGCACATTGGGCAAAGGAAGAAAGACGCTGAAGATGCTATGGCAACCGTAGAAACGTGCAAGCATTCACGCTCGAGCATGCATCGTCATCGGCGCCGAATTGAAATTCTGTGCTAGTGATTGGCGAGTAGCGAAATGAGGAAAAGTTTTGGCCGAGAGAACAGACGTTCACAACTGCGTGTTCAAATGCCGACGACATCATCTGTTTGGTCATGTGAGCTTTTGAAGACGTTAGTTGTTGTTTGGCCACCATCCAATAGGATGTCACTTTGGCCCGAAGCTCCGCCTCCTGCGTTGTCACCTCCTTCCGGACAGGAAGCTGCGACAGGCACGCCGGAGGAGGAAGATGGGGCTCCGTCTTCTTCCGCCGCCTTCTCCTGGCCAACCTCTTCCTGTCCTGCAGGCGCGCGATTGGGCGAGGGCGCGTCGGCGGCCGATTGGCTCTTGAGTTGCGCGTGACACAACGGGCACGTTTCCTGCACATACAGCCACTTCTTCAGACAGCCCGCGTGGAAGAAATGGCTGCACGGCGTAATGACAGCGCTGCTCAGGTCCTAAGGGAACAAGTTGAAATTGTTTATGTAAATTATTATCGGCTGCCATCGATCATCCCATCGCTGCCAACTACCCCAGTTCAAATGGATTGGACGTCTATTCCAGTCAATGACAGTGGTGTGTGCCTACCTGGTAGCAGATGGCGCAGATATCATTGTAATGGCGTAGCTGCGCATCACTGGCGGTGGGGAGGCTCTTGATCTTGTTAACGGCATCTCGGCGCAGGAGGAAACTCTGCCAGCCCAGCTGTGCCCGCAGCCACACATTGTAGTACGAGTGCACCAGGATGATAGTGCTTCCCATCACGCTCCACTCGCCGAACACAGTCTCCGACACGCCGTAGCACACCACGCAAACTGCCACCTTAGGGAAAGACAATGTCAAGAAAAACACGCCGAATGCACGTGTAAGTGAGTGGGCGCACTTACCAAAAACTCCAGTAACCTGTATGTCCCATTAACGCAGTAGATAACTTCATCCATGTTCTCCACTGGAGCCTTGCGGAACTCCTCCACCATGAAAAGCACGTAGATGAGCAGAGTACCCAGCACCTGAACCAACAGTCAGTAACAAAAATGTCGACGGATGAACACGACACTGTTGTTGTGGAGTTTCCTGACCTGCAGCGACGTGAGGATGGAGGACGAGATGATGATGAGGAGCCAGAAGTCCATGTGGAAGAACTGACAGATCATGTACGCCATATAGGCTGGGAAGATGAGCAGGAAGAGGCACAGCGACACAGCTCGGAAGTGCTTCCACAAACTCCTGACGAGAGCGAGAAGAATGGTCAAGCGTTGACAAGCGCGCGGAACAATGAGCCGAGGAGAGGCGACTCCTACTTGTCTCTGGAGGCCCCCAGCGCCAAGACGATGGGGTCAGCGATTTCCAGCATGGACTGTAGGATGGAGGCCACCACAATGAAGAGGATGATGGACAAGAGGAAGGCTCGGTGGATGACCTGCAGCTCAATCAGTCCGGTCTGGACGGCCAGGATCAGCAAGGTGATGCCCTCAGTCATGCCCCTGCGTGTGTGGTGAGTGAGGGTGTAATATTTGACTGTATGCATGTAACTTAAGTGTGTACCTCCCAGCCTACCTGTGCATGGTGTTGTCATTGATGAACGCTCGGTATCCTTGCAGGTAGAACTTACAGAGTGTGAGGACACCGAGCGCGATGAAGGAAACTGTAAACACCAGGCCCAGGAGAGAGTACGGCGTACTACAGCACTCGGCGATGCTGTGCAGGAGTTGCAAATACACTTTCACACACGTGCGCACCAGGAGAGAGCAGACGGGTGTGGACAGTGGATGACGCGTACACACACACACACCTGGTGAGGAAGAGGAAGAGAAGCCTCTCTCTGGAGGTGGGCTGGTCACGGGTGCTGAAGTAGGAGTAGATTTGAAGAGCAAAGAGCAGTAGCCAGAAGCACATGAAGAGGACAGGCAGGACCAGCTGGTTCCACAAGGTCATCCCGAGAGCCAGAAGACCATAAACCTCCACCACCTGGAAATGGATCAAGAAATTAAGCTCTCAACACATATACGTCGACCAACTTCAGGTTTTTGTGTAGCCTGCAACAACACTTCCTTTCCGCACTCGCCTGAACGAGCTCCCGATAAGCCGTCTTGGCCAGGTTGTACGGCACCAGCAGGTTGGACGCCAGGAAGTAGATGACCTCAAGGCCCGTGAAGATCATGGAAAACTTGTTGATGAAAACTATGGTCTCCAGAGGCACCAGGCACAGACGGGCCACCAGGGGAAGCAGGTGGGCCGAGAACAGCCAGATCCGTTTGGTCTGCATCACGCAGGAACACAGCGTGCACACCACGAGCTGACCTGAGACCGGCACATGCACTTAAGTCACACCACTGATATGGGCTAGTCCTGGAGAGACGTGCACTCGTGTGATTATCTTACCTACGAGCGCAGTGGTGAATCTCTTCATGGAGAGCGGCTCCAGGTAAACAGCGCCTTCATGTCCGGACTCCAGTTCACTGCGCACGTAGTCCCTGAGGAGAATGCAAAATGGATGCATTCAAGTTCCAAGATGACTTTGTTGCTATTACTTGCTATTTGGCAGCATACAAAGACCTTATGGCTGTGAGCATTGTTCTATTTATTATATATTAATGTTTACGAGGTGTTTGTGTGTGAATATTCACTGTTCTGAGTAAAATATTGGTAAACGATCATTATTGTTAGTGTGTAACTGCCATCTTCGATTGTTTACGAGCATCATTGACTAGTGTGTACGTTAGTGATGTGACAATTAATCGATTACCTCGAGTAATTCGTTTAGAAAGAATCTTAGAATCAAATTTTGCTGCTTCGAGGATTCGTTTAATTAGAGTGGTGTTTAGGCATGTGCCGGTATGAGATTTTGACAGTACGATAACCGTGTGTAAAAATACCGCGGTTTCACGGTATTGCAATTATAGCTCTAAAATGTGTTATTTTGAGATGTATGGGTTAGAAATAAATTTTTTCATTGAACAGGATTTTTTTTTTTCAGAACATTGTTGCAAATTGGAACATGAATATATTGTTAAACTAGATTATCAATAAAAAAATATATATATATATATATTTTAAATAAAATTTAAATAAATATAACTTAGACTATACCCACAGCTCAAGTTGCTCAAGATTAGAGCAAGAACAAAATAATTTGTATGAAAAAGTAAAAACACTTCTGAATAATTTTTTTTTTTAATTCTACTGTATGACTTTTTTTTTTGAGGGTGGAAAAGGTCAAGTGAAGTTTTGCCATTTTCAGCCACTGTGTCAGCTCTAGTCTACATGTTGACATGCCGATGTGTTAAAAAACAAAGAATTCATAAGTTAATAAGTTAGTTAAAAATGTATAAGTTAGTTTAAAGTGTAAATATTGTTGTGGAAAGTTTTCATCTAAACAAACAAACAAACAAAAAAAACATTGGGAGAGAGACCGCTCCTTGATCAAGCGAACGTGGATTTGTGCTTAGGGCAAGAGCATCTTTCGCAATTAGCGATCTTTGATGCTATCCCCTTTTCCCCTTCATTCAAGCGAATCACCCTGCGGCTGTAACACTCGACGAAGTTGCTCTCCCAGCTGAGCCTAGGCTAACAGTCTTCTTTATTAGCTTTTAGTTAGTTTGTATATTGAATTTGAAAGGAAAATGTGTGTTTTGTTTTTGGTGAACTTTTTCATGGTGTTAATCTGTTGAAGCTACTCACACGGAAAAATACAATTGTACAAAGTTTTAAATGTATTCATTCTGTATATTCCACTTACCACGATTTGAGAGCTCAATAAATTGAAGAAAAGTCCGCCTTATGTTTGGAGTATTTGTTTTTGGGTTCACTGGCTGTCTAGCTGATAGCGTCACTTTCACACACAGCAACAAACGGGAGGGGGTGAGCGCTGCCGCGCCAAGCCACTTCTGGCTGCATTTTTGACACATGAAAAATAGCGAAAACCGTACGACGGTCTGACGGAAAATTTTAGTGGTTTTGAAACCGCGACGTTTTCACACCACGGTAAACCGTGAAACCGGTAACCGGCACATGCCTAGTGGCGCTGCAATGGTTTGTTTTGGAAGTGTTTGCATTTAGTTTTATTGATTCGGGGGGATACACTGCCCTCTCGTGGCAACAGTGAATATGACATAACTCATCTAACATGGCTGGATCCAGCTGCTCCCTTTTAAGACCCGTTTGAGCTAATATGATTGTTTATGCATTCGTGATTTAGGGTTAGAGGTATATTTAGCAGTTTTTGTGTGAATATGTGTCTGAACAATTTTTTAAGAGCTTTGTTTAAAAAAAAGTTAGCATTTATAGCATTTAAGCTAGCGGACTTTTGCAATGCCAGTTAGCCAATTGTTCTTTTATTGTACTTCTATCCTCATTTATATATATTTTTTTCTCTTTGAGGCCAAGCGCAGGGATTGTAATTTATTTGTAAATGCATGTATTGCTCCAGTGAAATGAAAGTGCAGTTCTGCATAGTTTGAAAAAAAAAAAAAATTCTAAAATTTTATTTTGTATTTGCATTTAATGCTCTTTTAAAAGTTCAATCTAACCAAGCCTTTGTTTTACATCTCCCGATATTTTCTGCAACGCATTAACTTGATTATTCGAATTTACCAATTTATAGATTAATCGATTACTTAAATAATTGATAGCTGCAGCCCTAGTGTACGTGTGCATATGTGGTCGATTTGTATGTCAGTGCATGTGTGTTGTAACTTTACCTGGACACCTGGTGGCCAGCAAAGAGCAGCAGAGCGGTGAGCACGTAGAGGTAAAGCTTGACCAGGTGCTGACGAGGAAGCGTGAGCAGCACCAGACTCAGAATGTAACCTGATACAAACATATGTGTTTGAGTTGTAGTAGTCCTAGTACTACTAGTGGGGCTATTATATTTTCATGCAATAAAAAAGTTGTTTAAAATTTAATTGAAGTTTCATAATCATGGGTTTAGCTCTCTTCATTGGCTGCCATATATGGTACTGACCGACATAGTGCAGGTAGAGCGCCAGGTACTTATATTGGAAGAGGGGGTTGTTGGACAGGCTGGATCGCTGGATCTTCTGGAAGAACGAGCCTACGTCCCAGCGGTAAAGGACATCAAGCAGCATGATGCTGGGCACACGCAGGCCCACGTTCAGCACTGCCTCCACGCGCTCCTTCACCGCCATGGCCGCAAATTTGCCTCCCCCCGACCGGCAGCCACCGCACACCACTAGGATGGGACGCTCCAGCAGGGGGTACTGTGACACAAGGAGAAAACAGAAACATGTCAAAGATTCTCAATGTTTAAGACAGTTTCTAGAGAAGCTGGGAGGGTCTTATTGTGATTATTAAAAACATCCCCCTTAAATCAAAGAAAATCATTAAAAAAAAAATATCCCGAAAGAATAATTGAACTGTGCCGCGTTGTTGTTATCCCCAACAACAAAAATCATGATGATGCCGCGTTACATAATAGTGAATGCCACTGTTGCTTACGTAACAGTATTTCCGCCGTCTGCGGGTTTTTTTTTTTCTTTTTAAACTTAAGCCGTGGACACAATTAGTTAGCGGGGACACTTGAACCGAGGATAGGCAGTGACTGGCGTCGATGAACTCGAATAACCTCTCCATCCATCTGTTTACCTCCGGGTCTCCGACGTTTCACAGTATTTGTGGATTAAACTAAAAAAAGAACATATAACGTATAAATATGTTGCTCGTTTGCCACTTATATAATAGTAATTTACACATTAGAATCATGAACACACGTTACCATTGAACACTACAGTCTGTCCGCATAGAGCAACCCTCGGGAGGCACCGAGCCAACAAATAGCAGTAGCGGCGAACTACCTTACTTCATCAAAGTGACGTCACAAAAAAGCCCGGTCACACACTTTGGCCAATACAAGAAAATATTACACACTGAATCAAAGACACGCATAAGCTAAAATGCTTTGTTGTGGTACTCTAACCAGTGAATAACTAGAATTTAGCCGGCTAGCATAAAGCTTAGCCTATTCAAAATGGCGGAAACGGCCAACTTACGCACGAAGGCTGCGGTGGACGTTTGGAGTGCGCGTAAGAGCTTCGGCAAGGTGCTTGCCGGCGGGGGCACGGAGCATTTTAGCGGGGCAAAGCCCGCCTGAGCTTGACGGTCCTAGTGAGGATGGCGCTGGGTCGAGCTCACAGTAGGAGGCCGAGCCGAGCATCTCGCTCAAACGCCATTATCATCGGCATCCAGCCAGCCAACCAACCAACCAACAGCCCGGGAGGCGAAGCTGCAGTACGCATGCGCAATCACGGCTGCTCTCTTGCGTCCAGTCTTTTGGAAGGTAGACTGCGCCATACTTCACAGTAATTACGTCATATAGTAACAAATAAATTACTGGAGAATACATGTTTCCAACAGTAAAATAATATTATAATTTAACAAAAACTATATATATTATTTATTTATTTTTTTTTTTTTTTTTTTAAACATCATTTTACTGACAACAACGGACTTCGCAAATGGGTTTCACAAAAAAATATATATATAATACTAGTAGAGTCGAGCTTGTTTTTAATGGCTAAATTATAAAGTGAGTACAGGTTCGTGAATTCCAAACTTCGCTTCGCTGGATTCTGGCTGGAGCGTGTGCAAGCGGTGCGGTTGTCATGACGACGAGGCTTTGTCGCTACGTCACTACCGGCAGGAGGCGACGCTCTAGGAGAACTCTCTTTGCTGTCTTTTCGCTCTTTCTCCCTCGTGGCGTCGAATGAAGGAGACAAAGTGATTGGACGCCCAGCCAGTCGTCGTCACGGTCCGTTTGTCGCTCGTCGCATGTTAGCATTGCATGCTAACTCGCTTCGCCAGGTAAACCCGATTACGTGCTCGAGGCGAATGCTAGCCGTCTGTTTAGCTCTAGTTAGCCGCCTTGGCTAAAAACATCACCACGACCACCGGGCATCGTCTCATCTCACCTTGTTATACTGCAGTGTGTGTGGGTGTTCGTGAGCCATGTCCGTGTCCGTGATTATTAAATGGGGGGGACACGAGTACGCCATCACGTCCCTATCCGAGGAGGACACGATCATGGATCTCAAGCAATCCATCAAGACTCTCACCGGCGTGCTGCCCGAGAGACAGAAGCTGCTCGGACTGAAGATTAAAGGTGAATATACACACTATGTAGGATGCTCTTTCAAAGTATGCTGGTCAACAGATTGTCCACACCACTGTCCATTAAAAATTACGGCAGTTGGCTGATGATACTGCTGTTCAATCATCAGGAAAAGCGGCTGAAGACCAAGTGAAGTTGGGCTCACTCAAACTCAAACCCAATACCAAGATCATGATGATGGGCACTAGGGAGGAAGGGCTGGTAAACCTCCACACGCCTTCTTCTACTCCTCTCTTGCTCTTCTCCTTCTGGTCTTTCTCCACCTTCCTGTGCCCTGGCTGACATGTTTTACTCACACGCAGGAGGAGGTTTTAGCACCTCCCCCAGAGAACGACGACGTGGTCAACGACTTTGACATCGAGGAGGAGGTCATCGAAGTGGAGAACAGGTCAGAATCTTAAATTATCTGTTCTTTCGTCAGCAAAAAACAAGTTTTTAAATCTTAAAAGTCTCAAAGAAAAAGCTGACGTGTTTGTGGTGTTTGTAGGGAGGAGAATCTAGCAAAAATCGCTCGCCGTGTCAAAGACTACAAGGTTGAGGAGATGAACTCCCCCAGGGAAGGAAAAAGACTTCTAGTCCTGGACGTGGACTACACTTTGTTTGGTAACTGACAAACCCCCGAGACACCTGCTAGACATACTCTCATACAACTTGTGTGTATGTGTTTGTAGACCACAAGTCGTGCGCTGAGACCGGTCAAGAGCTGATGAGGCCTTACCTTCACGAGTTCCTGACGTCAGCGTACGAGGATTACGACATCGTCATCTGGTGTAAATCTGACCACATCATGACATCATAGTGATGAGATCATCGCAATCTTTTTATGCATGTTTGTTGTCTTTCAGCTGCCACCAGCATGAAGTGGATTGATGCCAAAATGAAGGTGTGTAAGGCTGTAGAACTGTGTGGCAATATTAACCCTTTCATGAATGAATTACGATTTTTACAGGGCACTCATTAAATTCAATGTCTGCCATTGACGGCGCTAGACGTCCAATCCATTTTGACTGGAAGCCAAAGAACACAATGTATGTGTGTGTGTCAGGAGCTGGGTGTGACTGACAACCCGAACTACAAGATCACATTCATGTTGGACAGCGCCGCCATGATCACCGTGCACACACCCAAAAGAGGCGTCGTGGAGGTAAGGTGTCCACATACATGCTGCTGACATACACTGAATGTGTGGCTAACAATGTGGGCTTTGCAGGTGAAGCCGTTGGGTGTGATCTGGGGCAAGTACGAGCGCTTCTACAGCAAGAAGAACACCATCATGTTCGACGACATCGGACGCAACTTCCTCATGAACCCGCAGAATGGACTTAAGGTAGTTGGCGTTTCCATCGCAGCTACTAATTGTATGTGGACCGTCCATTTGAGATGAGGTAACTGAACAGTTCATTTGCCGTCAAAAACAATTCACAGCTTTTCACGTGCCTTTATGTAGATCCGGCCCTTCATGAAGGCGCACATGAACCGTGAAAAGGATCGTGAGCTGCAGAAACTGAGCGAGTACCTGAAGGAGATCGCCACGTTGGACGACTTCACCTCGCTCAATCACAAACACTGGGAGAGGTAGCAGAAACACACCACCACACAACCCAAAATCTTCACTGTACCACTATTATAACTTGATATGTGCATCTTTCTATTTATTCATGCCTTTAGGTACCTGTATAAGAGGCAACAACACTGACCACAAAGTACACAAGACCATGACATCATCATAACAACACACTGGAAGAACACAAATCCTGTGGCCAAGCGCTGGCCCTTGAAAACTCACAACATGCAGTGTGTGTCTGTATGCGACCGATCACGACACAAGTGTACTGATGGCTCGCCACCCTGGTGCTTCCTGCCACAATATTAAACACATGGATGGCAACACAAAAATACAACAATACATGGAAAATGATTTTAAAAAACAACAACACAGAAGACACAATGCTGCAACACAAGAACAAAGTTGACACAAGGCATCAACAAAAATGACATGGCACAATACAGCAAAACACATCACAGCAAAGAAGATAAAATGAGAAACAAGTGCCAAAATGAAATAAAATGTGAAATACATTTTCAAAAGACTATATATAAATACATTTTGGAATTCATACAGACAAATCAAAATTGAAATAAAAATATATAAACATTTAAATAAATCCATAAACATTCATACTGAAGTAATTAAATGTTCAGTAACACATTTTTTAGTTAATAGCACTGCTGGTGCTCCATAAGCGACAACACAGCCAACCTGACGTAGCAACACAACTTGGCAACACAACAAGTGCAACAATAGTGGAAAAACAAGGCTTTGAAAGTGCACTCCCGTCACATGTTGTCATGGAAACTGCTGAATGAGTGTGCGTGTGTGTAAATATGACATTAATAAAAGCATTTTTTTTACCCAAATTCTTGATTGAATCCTTTAATTGTCATATTTCATTACAAATCTAGAAAAATAAACTTTTAAATAAACTAGTTAATTTGTCTTGTGTAGTCATGTGACTTGATGATCATGTGGTCCGCAGTGTGCTTTTCCTCCAATGACTCTGGACACAAATTTTATTAGTTAGGATGATTATTTCGTACCATTGCTAGGCGACCAATCTATTATTTCTTTGGCAGCATAGGCAGAGTTTGACTTATGGGGGGGCAAAACATGTTGATGACTCGGAAATGCAGTGTCAGCAATAAAATAAACTTACTATATATATAGATATATGTATATACACATTACACCTTGACACTGTCCATGTTCAGTCTTCGGTTCAAGCTCAGTTATTGTTGGACCGTCTCTAAGGTGCTAGTCACATAAACTGTTACGAAAAAAAATTTGACCCATTATTAAATTCTTTGTAGGATTTTTGTTCATTCATTTTTGTTGTGCGTTTTATTGCTTTACAACTTATTTAGACAACATTTTAATTGCTAGGTCAGACTTTTTGACATTAGGCTTAATCTTCGTGTTAGCGAGGGTTTGATTAGACAGTGGAATTTATTTCAACAAATTCCATGCAGTTTGTCAGTTATCTGGTAGTTTCAGTGCTCCAGAGTAGCTAGGCTAGTGAGACTCTGTGGTACCTGCTTAACATGCCAATTAAAAAACAACAGATCTAACATAGTCCAATAAATTCAAAATGCATTGTTCGAAATACCCATGCGGCCAAAATCATGTCACACCAAATTGTCGTAATTCATTTCATTCTGCAGGATTATTTTCTTAGATGTGAAATGCGACCACAATCGAGAGGAGCGCTTCGGCCCCTTGTGCTCAATCTGCTGGGGAGTTCCTTTCTTTCCCACAAATAAAAATCAGCGGTGAAAAAAACGATGTGAAAAAACCATGTGATATCACTCCGCTATGCTTGCCTGGACAGCCTGTTCCCTGCAGAGCTGCTGGATTACAAATGTTGCTATTCATACTTACAGTTATTGACATGCAACGGTAAATTTTTAATAACTTTATCCTTAAACAAAGCTAGTACTACCTGATTGCATGGGTCAAACTGATTCTCATCCGTACATATGTTGTTTTTCATTGGTATGCTAATCAGGCACCAATGACTTGCGCTGTCTCAGCCACTCTGAAGCCCTAAAACCAACAAATAACTATCAAACTGCACGTAATTTGTTGAAATCAACTCTACTGACAAATTTAACCCCCGCTAACTCGAAGATTAAGACTCGTGTAAAAAATGGCCCCACCCTAATCTCCGCCTATGCAACCAACTCAATCTGACAAACCTGCATGAGCTCCAATGGCTCCAAAGCCCGCGCGTGTGTTTGTCTTGAGCACGAACACAGAAACCAAAGTCGCTGACATCAACGTCCGCTACATAGCTGCTGGCGTCCGTCTCGGCCGTCTGAGAAGACAAGGGTATCGTTACCTTAGGGTAGCATGGGGGGGGGGGTGTATCTGCCACCCTATAAGACAGGCTTGCCACCCGAATCGGCCCCAGAGGTGGGTAGAGTAGCCAAAAATTTGAATCAACTAATTTGAAGTAAGTTACTTCAAAATAATATTACTCAAGTACAAGTAAAAGTAGTAATCCAAAAATGTAGTCAAGGACAAGTAAAAAAGTATTTGGTGAAAAGAATACTCAGCTAATGAGTAACACTGTGAGTAACTGCTTACATTGTTGTCAGATTTTTTTAAACAATGGTATTTTTTTTTCAGCACAAATTTATCTATATTAACTGTTGTTATAATGATATTGTACAATAACCCATTATATAACCACATTAAGCCAAATAAATACAAAATAAAGAAAAAAAACATTGAATTCCGCTGAGAAAAAAAAAATGACACAAATGAAGCATTATTTGTCTAAAGAGCATGAGTGCCCTTCAGTGGAGAAAATAGTTCTTAGTTTGAATAGTTCCTTCATAGTTACTATTATGAAATTAAAAGGATGATCGCTCCGGTTTTCCGTGGTCAATCAGCCCCAAATAAAAACTGGGAGAGAGGTTTAATCCACATTTTCGAGTCATGTTGAGGGCAGCGCTTTATGTCAAATACTTCAATTTTTATGGTGCTTTAAAGACACCATGTGATTGAACAGGCTGGCGTGATCATAGAACAGCAAGCTTGCGTCTGATTGGTAAAATGGAGTCATGTGATTATTGTTGTGACGTCTAATTGGTGGAATTGGTAGAGCTACTCTTGGGATCGCTGGCAAAAAAATAATAAATCTAATATGTAGAAATGTAACGACTTGTGTGTAGAGTTTTTTTCTTCAAAAATCCACTCAAGTAAAAGTAAAAAGTATGGCTTAGTAAAACTACTCTTAGAAGTACATTTTTCTCAAAAAGTTACTCAAGTACATGTAATGAAGTACATGTAACGTGTTACTACACACCTCTGGTCGGCACCGATGGAAAAAAAGCTTCGGTCAATTTGACATTTACTGTCATCAATTAAGCAGTGGTGTCAGTATCCTTATTATAATACAGTAGTAATAAAATATAAGGAACCATGTTTCTCTATCAATTTGTAAATGTGACTTGTGCCTATTTGTAGTGTCTACATATTTTCTTAGCAAACTCTGATTCAGTATGTATACACATTTGCCATATGTTGACACGAGTTTCGTAACAATTAGTCAATGTGGCTCAATACAGTATATCAATTAGTTAAGCACAAATTAATGTAATGCAATGAAAATGCAAAACCATTCTAATTTCAAGATACTGTTTTGTTGATTTTTTTTTCATTTAAAAAATCGAATTCATCAACAAAATTTTCATATGCAAAAACTATTTGTATTTTTTATTTCTTTAGGTAAATTTGAACGGATTGTGTTAAATGTGAGATGTATTAAAGAAATGATAACGCATTACAGCATCATAAAATATTTGCCCACCCTCAAAAAAATTCCTGCCACCCCATAAATATTTTCGTAGATGCACCCCTGGTGAGGTGTATTGTATAATTTACAATTTTCAAGCCGCCATCGAATTTTATGAGTAGTATCAGAACAACATCGGTTAGGGCTTCAAATTAGGCCTTTAAGAATGTTCTCAATTAAGGTTTGGGTTTTGGATTCAAACTACATTTTAATGTAAAAATATCTGTAAATCAGTTTTGAAGGTTTTCCTTATGTGTTAATTTGGAATTAAAGCATGTTTTAGGGAGTTGAAGTACCGAGATAAATGAGTTGGTGCTGCAGGAGTCGTCACCATCAACCAACTTGACCTGGAAGGTAAGCCCAAAGAAGGTGCAGGGTCTCTGCCAGGATTCGGGATAGCCCCACTGGAACTTCTTGGCACCGACGGAATGCAATCCAGGAACAGCTTCTGGCCTCACTGAGAGAAAGAAAAACTCAGCTGTCAAAACGACAACCGACCAGGGCAGAATGTCCAAAGGCGTACCAATGTCCCTCAGGTAGAAAGCTTTGGTGTACACCTCTAGCTTGTACGCGTTGAAAATGTAGAGCGACAAATGCACATGTTTTTGTTCTTCTCTGTATGAACAACTCATGTCCAGGCAGTTCGCTTCTGACGTGCTTGAGTCTAACTGGCAGGGAAGAGGCTCTGAATGCCTGACAACAACAAAAAAACATGATTAATAAGTCATCACGGCGGTCGGTGGCAGAACAGAAATCCTCACCGATGTGCTTTGAACATCAAAACTTTAGCTTGGCTTCTGCTCCTGGTACGGGTCCATTTGCAGTGGAAGCTTCCGTTGTAGTTGTAGGCCCAGCAGTGAAGAGCATCTGAGCACAATTAATTCTTTTGGCAACAGTATACAGTGGACACATGCAGATTTTAACTCAATGTCTGCCATTGACAGTGATTGGCTGGCAGGGATCATGTCCAGTGAAAAATGGATTGAAGATTTATCGCTATCAATGGGAGCCTAAAAAAACATTACCTCCACGCCTTTTGCTTACCTTTATACCGCCCACCCTCCAGAATGTCCATTGTTCCATTCTGAACCTGAACTAAGACCAGCGTATGGCTGAGGTATTGTCCGCTGGAGCTCGAGTGACAACTGAAGTTTCCGCCGTTCACCTCCCAAATTTCAACATTGATCTGGTGGCCCTTCAGGTGCGGTTGTATCTCACCTGATACATGATCCGGTTCTTGTAAGTCAACTCATAAGTAAACTCAGTTCTTTTACACATTCTTACCATCTTTTTTCCAGAACACATCTTGGTCTTGGTGGACCTGCTCGCACGTCAGAAGAACACGTGATGTCTCGCTACCATGGAGAACTGTCAGAACCAATACTAGACACACACGCAGAGTTGTAGAAGTTTCTTTGGATCAGAGAAGAAGTACAAAGTACCAACCATTGTCCATCAGAAACTTTGTGTTTCCATGGCCAATACTGGAGGTGGCGACCATGAGAAATGTCGCCATCGACACCGACAAGAGGAACCACGACATCTGGAGCGAAGAGTACCGGAAGGAAAGTTCTGAAAGTTGTTTTCAGCTTCAAGAAGAGACTGTGTTTGAACCTGTCCACTTATGTTTGTGCATGACTCCGAGTGTGCATTTATACCCATGTCATGCAGAAGTGGTTGTGACGTCTGTATGTGGATCTCCGTGTGTGGATTTTTCCATGCAAGGTGTAAAAAAAAAGTCCAAGAGGAAGTTTACGTATATCAGGGCCTCACCTGGCGACCACTCGCTTCATCATCACTCAGTGTGCAAAATTATACTGGACCGAATTTCATAATCTGTACTTTCTTTTCTTTGTCTTAACTTAAAAAGCTAACTAAAAAAACAATACTTTATCTTCTATTGTACATATACGTGAGGCACTGCGTGTGGATGAGGAGGATGTAGTCAGAAGAGCTAACAGGAAGTTATAAAAAAAGAGAGGAAGTTGGAACGTTTGCATAGACTGGCCCAGTGGTAAAGGTTAAAAGAGACTTCCTCAAGGGAATTTTCTTAAACCACGTTCCAACACGTTGAGAATAATAACAGAAATTTAACAATTTCAAAGCAATAGCATGAGAATTTTAGAGGAAAAAGGTTGTCGTCATATCGGAACTTAACCTCGAAATTCCAAAACAATACATTTGTCACATAACAAGAAGACCCTCAGAGAATAAACCATTTAAACTGAGAGTGGCTCGCAGTGTTCGCAAAAACGCTTGTATTGTATTTTGTTAAAACTAAGTTTTTTGTTGCGTGCAATATTAATGAGTGCTATTTGTTTGATTAAATTCTAATCCAAATATTATATGCCAACTGCCAGGGATGTTTTTTCTTCCCCAGCATGGATTGACAAGTCTGAAACATCAGTAGTGTGAATACCAAGAGTTTAGACAAGCTTGAAGAGACAAACTCACCAGCAGAGGGCAGCATTTTTGATTTGACCTAAGACCAGTTAAAATTATGAAAATGGCATTACTCAATAGTCAAGTTAAAAGTCCTATTAGCATACAGCACGAATGCTATTTTTAGACCGTGACGTCACCATCGTAAACCGGAAGAGGGTCAACATAGAAGCACCCTTGAATACAACCCATGTTAATACTGCTTGTTTTCTGCCGGTAATCTTTCAAAACAGAACATGCCGAGTAAACAATGCTGCTACGGAACTTGTACAAACAACACTACACATTACGACATAGAAGGATGTTTTCTTTACACGTTTCCCGAAGCCAAAAACTCAAGAGGAAAAAATGTGAACAATAGATCATCTTGTGCGGACGTCCAAAAGACCAGTTTAACGCCAGCAAGGTGAAGCCATTCACCTTCATATGCAGTAAACATTTTGTTGGGGGCCATGGTCCTACCGGTGACAATACTGATCCATTGGCTTCCACAGCCTGCCCCGAAGAGGTAAGCCATTTTGGTATTTTTACATGGCGTTTTGCCATGCTGCTTCTGTCTGACAATGAATGACCTGAAAAAAATTAAAACAGGATCTTACTGCCACTGCTGTTACCTTTTCTGTTGTAAAAAAAAACAACTTTAGTAAGAGGGAAGTGTAAATAGATGATGTTCGTTTGCTGTCACTGAGTAGCATTTGCGATCGCTACACAAAATTAGCAATGTAAATTACCCCCAAGAACAGTCAGAGACGTAAGACAACCAGAGGATATAATATATAAGAAATACAGGGCATATGGTGGTAAAGGATAGGTTGTTGTAACAGGAGAATGTCATTGTCAGTGGCGTAAGGCAATGCACACAGGAAAAAGCTACCTCTAGATCAGGTTGGCTCTTTTTCCCATCTTTTTCAGCCCTCGACACTCAAGCCATCTCTTTAACTGAACATTTGTATGTTCTTCCACATCTTTACCAGTGAATTTGGCACCACGGACATCATTTTCGGACAGAATTGGTAGGTTTAGCTCGGTAAACATCTCGTTCGTACACTATTAATTGCATGGTTACATGCATTTAGCATGAGGGACAAACGCGAGCTTGACCCGCCTAGCAACAGTTGCTAACGTCATGAATATTAATGAGCAAAAGTGGCGTTTTGCGTGTGGTACGCTATTGAAGTCGTATTGGTGAGGAGAACCTTTTTGTGTTTCAGTTCACAAAAGAAAGGAGTGGTGGAGGAATACAAAGAAAGATTTTTTTTATTTAAAAAAATTCCTTCAAAACACACCAAGTCCTCATCTTTACACTTGTTGTGTGTGTTCTGGCCACACACCCACGATTGTGTGTTGAAGTGATAGCAAAAGCATTCCATTCAGCATTGTGTTTTTTCTCCAACGTTAGCACGAGGAGCTTTGTTTAGTCTTTTTGCGCATCCCCATAGCAAAGAGCAAGGCATTGCCTTATTCGGCAGAGCATCTAAACGTCCCCGCACAGTCTTTCAGCATCCACTGAGCTCAACTGTCCACGGGCGTGGGTTCCCGTCGGGGGGGCGTGCTCGGGGGTTGGCTGATGATGACCTGGACCACGTACTCCCGTGAGATGTTGATCTGCTCCAAACGCAGCCTGTCGGTGAGTGGGCGTCCCGAGAAGAACCAGCGCTGGGCGGCGGCTGGCACGCCCTCCTGACTGTGAAGGCGGCGCTTCATGGCGCCCACCGTGTCGGTCGAGCGCACCCGCAGGCGTAGGTCGCGGCCTGTGGAGAGGCGCAGGCGCAACTGGCGCTCGCCGTCATCACCCGTCGATGCATCAGCTCCGCCAGAGTCCTGGTCGGAGCCGTCGGGCTCGTCAGAGCGTTCCTCGATCATGTTGACGGGTGGCACCAGGCAGTAGACTGGCAGTTGGTAGCGGTTGCCCAGCTCGTCATAGCATTCGCTCAGTGCACCTGTCCATAAAAGATTGACAGTAAATCGATTGACGCAATTTATGTAGAAACCTCTACGTTGGCGCACGAAACTCAGAAAATATCACAACAACAAACCTCTTTGTGTTTGGGAGATTTAATTTTTACCAGTTATTCACTGATTGGTGCGAGAGCAGTGCGACTAACCGTGAGGCAGCGTGACGCTCGCGCCGTCCAGGATGGCCTGAGCCAACTGGTGGTCTTGGTTCTCGAAGGCGCCCGCGGCTGCCCTCAACGCATCCCAGATCTCCTTGCGGCCCTCGAATGCTGGCGCCGTATCCCAGAATTCGTCGCGCTTGCTGCGCAGCTGGCCCTCTGTCATGGGGTAGTCGCTCTTCCATTTGGGTCGTTCGCGTTTGAGGGGCTGGTTGCGCCCCAGAGCCACTGACCACAACAAAGATGGGAGAGGAAGAGATCGATTAGCTAACAGAATAGTCAAGGTGTGACTTGAGTTATAATTGCGCCAATATTATGCAAGTTATTCCAAGTCACCAGCGTCACACGGTTGCTTTTTAGCTGTGTTTTAAGTGAATTATAACATGAATGTGTTTATTGTTCCAAGACAGATTTACAGGTGGGCTTTCAAATATTGGTTTCAAGCCAAGGTGAAGATTGTAAACATAATATTAGAGTATGGTAGTTTCAATAAAGCCAATACATGGAGAAGGGAACAAACTGAGAACTCATTATGACATAACTTATTTTTTTAAATTGGGTGATAGACAAAAATAGCCTTCAGGAAAAAGCTATAAAGCAATACTTTTAAACACAGTAAGTAATACACTTAGTTATCTTAGCGTTTTCATCATCACAAGTTTTAAACTCTGTGACGTCTTACTGAATTCAGATTTCAACACTCGTGTTGAAGTTTCGTGGAAATGCTTGAAAACGAGGGAGAATAAATCATGTAGCATTTAGCCTGCTAGCAAATAACGTGCTAACTAGCTTCAGATGCTAACTAGCGTCAGATGCTCAGTGAACAAAGACAATCGTTCAAGACGTGACGCGTCTGTCCGCCGTCGGACACTCGGCACATTCTTCTCGTTCTCGTTCTTCAGTCTGGAACTCCCTCCACGGAGGAAACGAGAAAAAGCCCACGCGAACCCCCCAACCCCTTCCGGCCGGCCAGTGCCAGTGCGACCACCGGCCGCTTCCCAGGCCGGACGCCAGCAAGCGAGTTACCTCCGGTTCCGTCCGAGTTGTCGTTCAAGCTGCCCGAGGAGTCGTGCTGGCTCCCCACGCAGCCACCCATGGATGGTTCGGCTCAGCGACCCGGCCCGGGTAGCTCGCCGCCTCCTCCGCGCCCCCCCGCCGCGGCTCGGCAAGGCTGCATCACATCGCCGAAGGAGACCTCCTCTAACCCCCCACCCCCAACAAATTCAGTGGGGAAACAATTATTTGAGATACGAGTTTTGTGTTTCGTATGTGGTTATGGCTCGTATCTCAAAGCACCGCTGTACGCACGCACACGCAATTTACAAGCATTTTCTCACGGTTCGCAGAAACACACAACCACACGCACACGTTTTGTGTGTTAGAAATCAAACTTTGCAATGAACGCATTATTAGTGTGTGTACATATCGTAAGTGCATTCTGTTAGGCATAAAATGTTGTGTAAATTTTAGGTGTGTGTGCGTGTGTAGGTGTTCCTGCATATGTTAGGGTGACCATATTTTTATTTCCAAAAAAGAGGACCCTCGGTCCACCTCGAAATACTTACATTCATAGGCGGAGTTTGACTTTTGGGGCGGGGGGGCACAACATGATCATGACCCCGAAACACAGTGTCAGCAATAAAATTAACTTACAAGAATATTTATAATAATAAGCTGACAATGAATGTTTTTTGTTTCCCATCATTCTTGAAGGGAATTCTAAATCAGGCTGCTTAGGCAATACTTTTCGCCAAGATCATCATCCATTGAATATGGTAGGTCGTGCCAATGTTGTTACCCCAGTCAAAAATTGTATCCTCTGGGCGGAGCCATATGGAGGTAGATTTGTGTCTTTATTATTCAATCAAAAAAAGTTGCTTCAATTAGAAAAAAAAGTTGCTTCAATCAAAATATATATTTTCAACCCAAAAAAAGTTGCTTCAATCAAAAAAAAAAAAAAAAAGTTTGAATGCAAAGATAAATTATAAACTCAAAAAAATTCATCCGAAAGCTATTTTTCTTTGATTTTTTTTGGGGGGGGGGGGGCATTGAAGTCAAGTTTTTTTTTGATCGAAGCAACTTTTTTCATTGAAGTAATGTTGATTTGTGTTTGGGCCACATTTTGGCTAGGAAATGTTTGTCATTATTCAATCAAAAAATAAGTTGCTTCAAAAAATATATATATATTTTCAAAAAGAAAAATCACTTCAATCAAAAAAAGAAAAATTTCAATGATGGTAAAAGTTTTTGAATGCGAAAAAATATTTGAGATTGAAAAATTTGCATTTGAACACTTAATTTTTCATTGAAAAAGTTTTCTTTGATGGAAGCAATCTGTTTTTCATTTGGGCCATATTATAGGTAGGACATTTGTGTATAAATCATTTAATCCCCCCAAAAAGTTGCTTCAATCACAAAAAAATATTTTCAATCGAAGGAAAAAAAAAAAAAAACAGTTGAAAAAAACAAACAAACAAAAAAAATATATGCAAAGCAAATGTTTGAAAAATAATTTTGACCTATTATAAAAAATATTTTTTTGTTCCTTTCATTCATTTTTGTTGCAGTTTTATTGCTTTACAACTTTTATATACAGGGGTGCACATAAGTGGTCCGCATGCGCGCATGCGTACCGGACATAGACAAACGCGCTGGCCCTCAACGGCTTCCATACGCTTTTGCATACCAATGGCTGACCACTGTATTTGCGGCGGACACGAGAAAATCACTTTCTCTCGGCCCCACTGAGTAATTATTTCCGTGATCCCCCACCCCCGTCAAAAGACAGACAGACGACAGAGACATCACCGGAGCTACCGAAAAAAAGGACTTTTGCTGAAAAGTGGCTGCAGGAGGTACCATGGCTAGAAGCAAATGATGCTCGCACGGAAATGTGGTGCAACATTTGCCGTGAGAATCCCAATGTCGCTAATAAGAGCAGCGCATTTTATGTAGGGTCAAAGAATTTTAGCCATCCAAACTTTGAAAAGCACGAAAAAAACAGAGCATGTGGCAATTAAGCAAACTATCGATGTCAGATAGGACCGCACTCGCCCTATGGACAAGTGGCGAAATAAAGTTATTGTAGAACAGCGCCATGCGCTGACAAACGTGTTTTTGCTCGCATTTCACAAAGCTAAACATGCACGTTCAATGAGCTCTTATGAGGAGGACATCCCACTTTTACAAAGGCTTGGAGTTAATGTGAGAGCCGCATATGAATGCCCTTTATTTTGAATTAGTGCTTTTATGTTTATTTCTTTACATTTCACTTTAAAGTAATGGCAATTTTGTTGTGCCAGTTGATGTTAATCAAGTGTTAATTGTTTATATAATGAATTAAAGGTAATTGGCTCTAAGTAAAGCTTATCATAATTTTATCGCATCAGGCGGGTCGGCTCTCAAGCTCAATGAGGACCAAGTCACATCTCCATGTCCTCCTCTGAGAACCTGGGCAAAAAAATTATGTGCACCCCTGTTTATATACATAGGAAAGTCAATTACATACAAGGACACTTTTCGGCCACCGGGGGGGCCTGGCCCCCCTTAAAATCCGCTTATGCTTACACTTTACTTGAAGTTCAGAGATGCCATATAACTTTACTATATTTAAAGTTTACCTCCTGCGCCTGGATAGAAAAAAAATCAGTTAAGCTAAGATAAGATAAATAATAGCTATTTAACCAAAGAGAGAAATTCAAATTGGCAGAGGTTACCTAACAGGCTTTGTTATTCCTAAAATAACTCAAAAAAACACTGGCTTAAATATTGATTAAAAAAAGCCTCTTCTGTATTGGCGAATACTTGAATCCTTGAAAAAAATAATAGCGGTCTTTTTTTTCAATTCTTACTGTACAAATAAATCATCTGAAACAATGTTCTAAATATCACCTCTTTTGTCGAAAATCCAGCTTTAACAAAAAGCTCATTTCTCATTCCAGTGAAATAATATAAATTAAACTGTAGTCTCAAGACTATTACTTCAATTGTCGTTGACAAATTGTTATCTCCACTCAATTGTTATTCTCATTCAATATTTTAGATCGCACGCAACCAAATAACAGAAATTAACTGACAAACAGTTCAACCAACTTCATATCCCATATTGCCTAGTGGACTTACCTCACTGACAGCTACCACCGGTAGCCGAGGCAAAAATGAAACATTGCTATAAAAGTTATAAAAGCGCAAAGATGCGACGCTAAACGGGATTTTACAGATTACACCAGTACAAAGCTCCGACAGTAGTCAGCACTTGCCGAAAGGTAAGTTTAATAAGTGTACGTATCGATAGCCTATAAGCTCCTGTAGTCACAACTCACGAAGGTTTGTTTGTGAATGAGAATTGACAGTTGACGCCATAATTAAGCCAGTCTGTGCCTGCGCAAATTTGTATCCAAAGTAGAATAAAGGTATTTTCGACTTATTTACAGTTTTAGATAGATGAGGATTTGATTATATACCTGTACGTATTGAACACAAGTCTTAACAACTGGGCAGGCTCTTAGAGAACATGTCATTGGGCCAACAGTACCGTAGTATTCTGAGCAAATCGTCAGTCAAAAAAAACGGACATTTTCATGAATTTATAAAACCCCGTCGGACGCCATGGACAGGATGTTGAAAGTGGACATGTCCGGGCAAAAGAGGATGTTTGGTCACCCTAGCTTATGTGTGTATCAAGTTTTCCTTTGTGTCACTGAATAGATTTGCATAAATGACCATGTTCGCGCATAAACCTGTTAAATTATACAATCCGTGTGTGCACATAAATGTGTGTGTTTACCCATAAGTGGAGGTCTGTATGTGGTCATGTACGCATTACTGATGATGGAATCAGCTAGATTTAGTGTATTGGCAGACGTAGCCGGCTAGGGACATCCAACCTGGATTGCACATCTACTGCTGTCCATGTTAGCCAATCAGTGAATTAAACAAGTTGGGCCAGTAAACAACAATGCAGTTTGCTTCTTTATTACACCAAAAAGACCTCTTTATGTACAGTACATACCCAATCACGACATTTGGTACTCTAGTAGAAGTGGACCAAAGTGTAGCACACATCTGTGACTTGCATATATTTTTCTACCTGTGTAGGTGGAAACACAGAAAGTAACTGCTTTTCTCCTGAGAATAACCAGATGTGCCAAAACTGCTTGAAGAACAGGTCGTGTGTTGAAAGAAGGCCAAAGAAAACTGCCTTTGTGACTAGTTATACCGTCTGATTTAATTTTTATTGAAGCACTTGATGGCATTGTAAAAGCTATGTAGGTACCCAGAAGTAGCTGCTTGCACTAAAGCTACTAAAGCAACAAGCAAAATGCTGTGTTGGTTTGGAAACAAACAACACAACTGTTGTGTACCATGAAATAAAGAGTTGAAATGAACATTTGAGGTCAGGCCAGCTATGACTGGTCGCAGATGTCACTAACTGGGCTATTAGCTTGTACCCTTCCCTAAGGAGTGGTCGTCACTTCCGCCACTCCCTCTGTGCAAAAGCTTCTTCCCCTCCGGCGGGCTTTGCGGAAGCACAGGATTCGCTGGAAGGCATTCCTGAAGTCAGGACTGTGGCAGTAGATGAGCGGATTGAAGGCAGAGTTTGAATATCCCAACCAGTTGAGCATGCGGAAGAGCAGTTTAATATCCCCCAGATGCATAAAGGCCATCAGGATGTTGAGGATGAAGAAGGGAAGCCAGCAGAGTGTGAAGGTCCCCATGATGATCCCCAGTGTCCTGACTGCTTTATGTTCCTTAACGGATAGTTTAAAGCTGTGTTTGTCGTCCTTCTCTGCCTCTGACACTTCTGGGTCCTCCCTGCCATCACCTCCACCGTCGTCCTTGGACCGCAGGTACTGCAGGCGCCGCTCGTCCTTACGGATCTTGCGCAGCTGCCGTTGCGCCTCTCGATAGACACGTGCGTAGAGGAAGGCCATGACGACCAGAGGGATGTAGAAGGAGACCACTGAGGATGAGACCGCGTACGCCGCATTGGTGTTGAAGTCACAGCAGCGCTCGTCGGCCAGGCAGCGACGAGCCTCCTGGTCCATGGACACCCAGAGCTTCAAATGGATGGGCGGGAAGGAGATCAGTGAGGCCACCGCCCACACGCCGACAATGGCCGCCAGGGCGCGACCCCTGAGAACCCACAACAATCGCCTTAAAATTTTCGAAATGGAAAATCATACATACAGTATGCCTGTGTATTCTCTGTAAACATATTAGTGTACAATATTCCACAAATCACTGAGTCTGTTTTATTTAACAGTAGACACTACTTTTTTTCTGTGCCGCATCATTTCCCGATGTATGAAATGAGAATGCGGGCCAAGAGCAAATGAGAACTTGTCATCAGCAACGGCGGCACAAGCGCTACTTGTTTGCTGCTCCATTAGCATTCCCATAAACACACTGAAAAAGTTGTTTTCACCTAGGTAAGTGCCTTCAAAATAAATGTTTGTCAAAGGCGGTGCTTGTTGGTCTGCACCATCCATCTTCATCATGAATGAATGGGTAGATTGTTGGGGGAAAAAAGGCTGACATCATACCTTTTAGCATTAGTACTTAACTCATTGGCTGCCAATAATGGAAATTGAGGTCCAGTCATTGAAAGTTGATCATTCTTGGCACAGTTACCTGGTAAGCAGCGTTGTGTATCTCAACGGCGAGGTGATGGCGAGGTACCGGTCCAGCGCAATGACGCACAGCGTTTCGATGCTGGCCGTGACGCATAAAACATCCATGGCTGTCCAGAATTCGCACAGGAAGTCGCCAAACTGCCACGAGCCCGATAGGATGTAGACGTACCCCAACGGCACAACAGCAGCGCCCACAATCAGGTCGGCTGCCGACAGTGACGCGATCAGCAGATTGGTCACTGTCTGCAGACGCCGGAAGCGCAAGATGGCGCCGATCACCAGCATGTTGCCTGCACATACGGATACGACAGGCCAGCAATCGTTCAAAATATTCGTAAATTGACGACTGGACTCACCGAAAACTATGGCTGCGACCAGAATGGCTGTGGCAGCTCCCAGCAATACCACCTCAATGTCACTGTATTCCACTTGCGTGGCGTTGCCGCTGCCTGACTGATCAACTTCTGTGACCTATGGACAGATGCAAGCACATTCTTACTGGAGGACTGGCAGTGATGTTTCAGTGCCTTTGACGGCATTAGACGTCCAATCCATTTTGACTGGGAGGGGCTGGCAATGAATAATTGCTGAAAATTGCTGAGCGCTGAAAACACAATTGCTCATTGATCACAGTGTTGCCTGGGGAACACTTGAGTGTGATTCATCGAGCAGGTCATCGAGTACTCGGCCGCTTGGAATAAAAAACGAGCAAATCCATCAATGGACGGACATTGATGAGGCCTACGCACCCGCAACATCATCGATGCATCATGAAAATCGTCAATAAACAACATGAGGTTGTGCCTTACAGACCCAAAAGATTGCCCTTTCATGTGCGCTAAAAATCTTGCCCATACGACAAAAAAATTCACATAGAACAAAAAAAAAAAACAACAACAGCCCTCTCAATAGGCTTTCAAATGCGCAAAACACACATCCAAACTCCCATACAACAAAAGACCTCTTTCATACACCATCAAAACTGGCACACAACAAAATAACCTTGTTTCCCCTCACACAGGTCTAACTGGCACACAACAAAATAACCTTGTTTCCCCTCACACAGGTCTAACTTACACTTAAACTCTCACATCATCCGAAAAAACTCTCAGATGTAAATTCCTTTCACATTCCACGCACTTATATATGAACCAAAAAAATCTCGCATCCACCCAAAACCTCTCACATTCTTACCCACACAGAAAAAAACTATCAAATTTGCATAAACTCTCTCACGGTCACCAGAATAACCCCAATGAAACCTCTTAAAACAGTTACTTCTCCCACACTGCAAAACCGTTCCCATTCATACCCTTACACAAAACAAAAACCTTGCAAATGCCGGAACATCTCCTACACGTACCCAAAACAACAACACAAAACGCCTTATCCTTTAATGTTCCACCATCCTTCCCTAACTTGCACAAAACACACTTTCTGTTTCATAAAAACCTCTCTTATTGCTCTCATTTACACATGAACGCATACAAACACCCTGCCAAAAAAGCCTCACACAACACATGAAGAATCACTCAAACGTACAAAAATAATTGACAAAAACACCCACAAAACATATCACAGTGATCACAAAAGCTCTCACAAACAAATAAAACCCTCACACACACAAAATCTTAATCACACCAAAATCTTTTTCATTGTCACCCAAAATACCTGATACACACATTTTTTTCCAGTGACACCTTTTTTTGGGGGGCTTATACAGCACCTCAAATACCATATACTCAGACACAACCTGCATTATTGATTCAAACAGTCAAACTTTCTCAGCTCGCAAGTGTCCAATTATTTACAAGACATCAAATGTAGGCTGCAACAATATACACTTGCTCACACACACGCGACACTAATAATATAATAGCACACAAGCACACTCGTGTGCAGCAGGTGTCAGATGACGAGAAGTGCCCAGAAAACACATGACGAGCAATTATTATTCATTTCTTAGCTGCTTACAGCTATGTCGCCATGACAATAACGCACAGGTCATTGGCATATTGATTAACATGCACCCTGTGTGTCTTTGATAGTGTTACAATATTCACTTACTATATACTGTATATATGCAATATGCACATTTAATTGGTATGTCAATGTATAAAACTGTATGCATATATACTGAACGCACATAATCTGATCAACACCTGACCTTGTGTACAAGTACATGCAGCCCATATATACACAAGCGTACTTCATTAATTTCAAGGAATGTCATTCCTACCTCCATGTTTCAGCGTCCTGACCTTTTGGAGTTTGGCAGCTTTCGATTAATGAACGGAAAACTTTCATGATCAACTTTGTGTATGTGTGTGCATTAAATCATGTCACACATATTCTAGTAGACCAACTGTACACTGCGCACATGCACCTCCTATACCCCTACACAGCAACACACACTCTGGCCTTGTGTGGCAGCAGGAGACGGTCAGGCTTTTTATACACAAGCAGCCTGATGACATCACAGTCAGGTTGCAGCAAATCAGCGAGTAGTTCTTCTTTGCTTTTTAATTCCACACTGAACTTACATGCACTTTGATTGAATTTATTTGATTGTTGATGCATATATACTATATGTATGAATATGGCGGAAAACACTCAGGTGACTTGAAGTTCCGCTCTGAGACCCCAAATTTGACCAAATTTCGAAAATTGTCCTATATGCGCGTGTGATACATTACTGGAAAGCTTAAAATCTCTATTTTCTGGGGGACGAAAAATTTTGAACAGGGAGGCATTTTAAAAAAAAATGTTTTTAAACCCCTAAACCAAGGGTGTCCAAACTTTTTGCAAAGGGGGCCAGATTTGGTGTGGTAAAAATGTGGGGGCCGACCTTGGCTGACGCCCTTTATGTAGAACAATATATTATTATATGATTATATATTGCAAATTTTAGCAAGCCATTCTGTGTGTCACATTTGCTTTATTTTTTTTTTTGATTAATAATTTCAACAATCTTGCAACTAGCCTTTGCGGCGTTCTCTTTTGACTCTCGGGCTCTTGCGAAATGCTGCTGCTGTAAAATTAAACTAGTTTCAAGTTGCTTCAATTTCTCGCTAGGTATCTTCCCTGTAATCTTCTCGTACATGTCAGCGTGTCTTGTTTGGTAATATTGCCTCACATTGAACTCTTTACAGGGTGACCCAAAAAAAAGTTTACACTCAGTTGACTGCTTGTTTAAGAGCCATTGAAACACATCTAAATAGGTTGTCATGGTTAAGTGATACATTAAGGTCACTCAATGCAGCTGGTAATCTCTCGTCTCTACAATTCCTGTGCTTCTGCTGAAAATGAAGAAAACTTTAGCTGTACCTGAATTGCTGCGTGCCGGTCTGACACCTACTGAGATTGCAGCAAATCTGAGAATATCCAGATGTGCAGTCTACAAAGTTAAAAAGAAGCTGAAAGATACTGGAACAGCCTCACGAAAACCTGGGTCTGGAAGTGAAGATCTGTGCGGACCAAAAAGTTGATTGACAAGGGGATATGTGGCCACCCCAGAGTCCAGATCTCAATCCCCTGGATTATAGCATATGGCATAAAGAAGACCTGTCAAGCGTTCCGCAGGCGCCTGGAGGCTGTTGTGACACTTAAGGGAGGACACATTGAAAAATAGAGTGTACTGTACATGTTCTTTACAATAATGTATAATTTGTGATTCAATTCTAATTCTAAGATGAATAAACATGGCATTTAAGTTGTATGATGGCAGTGTAAACGTTTTTTGGGTCACCCTGTAAAATCAGCGACTGTCTCTTTGCAAATGAGGCAGACACAGTTGTTGCGTATTTTAGTGAAGAAATGGTCCAATTTCCACCTATCCTTGAAGCGTCAGCAGTTGCAGTCAACTTTCTTTTTTTTTTTTTGTTGATTGTCGCCATTTTAGAAAATTGGGTCACATGAGGTAATGTTAGAGTGCTGCTGCCTTTTACTGGGTAAATGAGGAGTAGCATTTAGTGTGTAGGTTACTTCATATGCTGGTAGCAGTACTGCTGACCAATTTATTAAGTCTGTGTGCTGGCCAGACGTTATTGATTTTATGACAGAGGCTGGGGGCCGGATGAAATTTGTCCACGGGCCGCATTTGGCCCCCGGGCCGGACTGTGGACATGTCTGCCCTAAACCCTAACTCGAGGTGAGAGCATGAGAGACCATGATTAAAAACACCATGATTTTAACGAGATATCATCGTGTACTTACCTTGTTCGTTTCAAAAACTCCATGTAGCATGTCTCACTGAGTGTCAGGACGCAGCTGTAAATGTCCACAGCCAGACTTTTTGGGGATTTTATAGGTGAAACACGGTAATATAACAAAGGTCGCAATGCAGAAGTCGCAGACATCAAGGAGTTGTCGAGATTTTCTTTTTAAAAAATTTACTCTTTTAAATGTTTTTTTTTCAAATTTTCTTTATTTGGATTGATTATTTATCATCTAAAATATCGGGGAAGATGCGACAGTAACAAAAAACATACAATTAAGTGATAGTTTTGAGGTCGATATCCGTGTCCTATTTACAGACAATATGTTTTTCATTGTGAAGTAATTTGTTTAAAAGTTTAAAATATGCAAGTGAATAATTTTATAGTGTTTTTTTTTTTTTTTTTTAAACTAAATATTAGACATAAATTAATGATTCAAATCTAAAAATGATAGACATTTTGAATAACAAATATAACAAATTACCTTTTTTATAGCTTGTTTGAAACAAAAGCGGTTGTGCAGTGTCTGTGAACGGGAGTCTCCAGGGTCAAACGGACAAATTAAAAACAGTTCTGAGGCTTAATGTGCCATGAAACTGCTATGGCAGCATATACACATATTGCTCTATCAAACACAACAGTTCTTTTGGCTTAAAATACAGCAGTTTATTTTAAAGAGAGAAAGAAGAATTTGCTTTTTCAGTCTTGTCTGTGTTTTCCGCCATAGACATTTTGAATAATAAATATAATTAATTACCTTCGTTTTATGGCTGGGTTGAAACAAAAGCGGTTGCGCGGTGCCGGTAAACGGGGGTCTCCAGGGTAAAATACAAATAAAAAATAGTTTGGGGGGGAAGTTTGCGCCATGAAACTGCTATGGCAGCATATAGACATATTGTTCTATCAAATACAACAGTTGTTTTGGCTTAAAATACTGCAGTTTATTTTAAACGTGGGCAAGAGAACAAACTGTCTTTTCAGCCTTGTATGTGTTTTATGCCATATACCTGTACATATTATGAAAAAGTACATCATCACAACAGTCGAACATATTAGGTAAAAATGTTGGACCTGGACCACTTGCTATGATTGATGGAAGTTATGGGACCTGCTCCAGGTCAAAATGGCATCTATTGCTGTCAATATAACTGAATAATTAATTGGATTCTACTTCAGTTGCTGTCAATAGCCATGAAAGAGTTAATAACAAAAACATCACTATTTAAAAATTGCATTTACGTCTACTTGAATTATAGTTTTTGGAAGATGTTAAACATTCAATTCGAGAAACCATGCAAAAAAATTAAAAAATTACAAGAGGGCAAATATGATGTTATCACTATATGATTAAGACAGGATCATGCTTGACAAAATTGCCAGGGAAGAAGTCAATGTGAGGCTGAAAGTGTGCAGCTTGTGACTTATAGTGACAAAAGAACACACAGGTATAAAAATTTTCCCCAGAATTCTTAGTCCATCAGCTTCAAGGCGCCATCAAGTCTGCCATCTTGTTTGGACTGAAGATCTCAATCCAATAGCCATCAGGATCCTGAATGAAGGCCAGACCTTTCCTCTTGCCTGCCCACGCCAAAAACAGTTATCATGGTTACAAACATTTCGCCACCATAATAGTTGTTAGCGACCCATTGATAAATACCATAATAGTTGTTAGCGAGTAGGCTCACAGTACAGTAATCCCCTCCATCCGAGTTCTGGATGCTTACTTTGCGTGTAACTCCATTTTCAATCACTAGATGGAGGCAGTAAAATTACACGGACACTGCCAATTTTACTGAAAAAAGAAGAATGAAAACAGTAGTGTCTTGACTCAGCCCACAAATATGAAGATGCGACATGCCCGTAAACTGCAGCCGCCCAGCTAAGCAACCATACGTGTGTGATGACCAGGTTGGTAGGGGCAAACTTACCATCAAAAGTATTGAATAGACATGAAAATGAGTCATAACTTGCTCATTTCTCAACATTTTTTCATGAGATTTACTTTTTGTCAATGCTAAAATGTGCTGATAATTCCGAACATTTGACAAAACTCCACTTTATCTGTTAACAGTTACACCTAGTACCCTTGACGTTATTTCATGGCGTTCTAAGCAAGCAAGCAAGCGTATGCAACAGGTGTTGATGGATAGAGGATTACTGTATTCTATTAATTGTTACAGACTTAAACCCTGCTGTTCTTGTTGTGTTTACCAGAGTGTGGTTTCTTGATAAAGGTGACGCCCAGAGATTGAAACAAGTGACAAGCGATGCCAACGTCGGGAACAGCGATGCCAATGTGACCTGTAATTGTCACCGTAAAGAAATGAAGAAATAAATACAAATTGACATTTAGCCTGTTGAGATTTGAAAGAGTAGCTGAAGGTCTCACCAAAGCCGATGGGGTCTCTGTTTCCATTGTGATACGACAAACTTGCATTTGACTCGGACCCCCAATTGCTAGCACACAATCACAAATTTTAGGGAAATAATAAATCACAGAATCAATATCACATCTTCAGAATATAAGCGCTGTCTGGTTTTGTATCAATATTTAGGCTTACTACACTGCTGAATTTTCTTGTTGGTCATTGGTTTTGGTGTAATACTTGATGCATTGATCTGAAACATAACATGGAATCCGTGCATTGTCTACGCACTGCGTGAGCTCCAAGGTGGCTCTCCGGGAAAAAGTCCAGGCTGTTCTCTCTCGGATGTCCGACGGAATGTCAGCCTTGTTCTCGAAGCCCAGGAAGTAGAGAGTGAAGCGCACGGATGGGAAGTCGATCTTCTGCAACAACCTGACAAAAACATGCACATGTTATATTGTTGCATGCCGGTTGCACGACGACTTTGACTGGTGGGTCAGGACTGACGTCATTCCAAGGATTCGGGTGTAGAAGTCGAGGGATCGAGCGGGATCTTTGACCCTCAGCATGGTTTGCTGCATCATGTAGTCCTAAACACAGCAAAGGCACACACCCTCCGTTACATCACTGATCAACAGTCCTGGATATTACATGCATTCATTGAGCTTTTTCCCCCACTTAAAAGACCTTGAATTGAAATGTATACATTTTGCAACCATTGAACTCATTTAACAACCGCTTTCTTTAATTATTGTTACTAACGAAAAGGTAATTATTAAATTTAATGCAACTGCATTGCTCTTAAGGTGTATTCATCTTGAGGAATGTGTCATTTCAACAGACCAAGAAAAACAAAAGCTTTTGTAGTATTATCAGAGCAGTATTGTGAAATTGGAAGTGATGAGGCATGACCTTGGTGGCTGGGTCTCCTTCCTTGCAGGCATCGGCCACCGCTTGCTCCGATAAACCTCTGTTCATGACGGCCGCACAGCTAGGGAAGTTTTGACAACACGCTGAACAATGACAGCAAGAAGCAGCCAGTATTACCTGCCCTGGCAGGCGTGTGTGTGTGCAGGAATGCACCGGCATGTGTCAGCATGTAATGGAGAATACAATTTCAAAATCTAATGTGGTGCACCTTTCCCCATTGGTCCAAGATGAACCAACCTCACCTTTTATTTATTTTGCCTATACTTACTAGTTTCCTAGCTAGCTATCTACCAACATACCTACATCCCTACCCCCATACCTACCGACCGACCGACCGACCGACCTACTTACCTACCTATACAAGTTTTGTTTTCGTCAAAGATGACAATAATGAAAATATTTCATCAACGAACACTTTTTACATGACGATGACAAGATTATAACGAGCTAAAAAAGTGTTTTGGGAGACTAAAACATAATGAGCCTAAAGCAAGTTTTTGTCTGACAAGACGAGATGACAATGCGCAATAGTTTCCGTCACATACTCACAATATGTGACATTTTAAAGGTCTGTGCAGAGTGGAGGTCATTACACACTCAACGCAACTCGTAGTGTTAGCATAGCATTTGCGTTAGTATTAGGCTAATGCAGACAGTGAACGTGCTCTTAAACTCTAAGAAGACTTTTTTTTTTTTTTACATACAGTTTGTGGCATCCAGCTGTGTATGATTAATTGAAAATATGCACTGTTTTCCTGCTGAGTGTGTATTATCACCTTGTAGACACTACAATATGTGCTCAACTATCAATGCTCATTCGATATATTTGGAAACCTTTATTTATTTATTTATTCATTTATTTATGTATTTGTTTGTTTTTGGAGTTTTTTTTTTTTTATTTTACAGAGGAAAACATTTATTGTAAACGTCGAGCAAAACTAGATGAAATTAGTCTTGAGTTTTTGCCAAGCAAAAACTAGACAAAGACAAACACATTTTGAGATAAGTAGAATATGACTAAGACTAATAAGTATTGTCGTCAAAAGGACTAATGCCAAGACGAAAATTAAAAGGCCCGCCAAAAACAACACTGCTGCCTTACCTTACCTCACCTTACTTAACCTAACCTAACCTAACCTAACCTAACCTAACCTAACCTAACCTAACCTAACCTAACCTAACCTAACCTAACCTAACCTACCTACCTACCTACCTACCTACCTACCTACCTACCTACCTACCTACCTACCCACCCAACTCTGGTGCCCTCTGCTGCTTGCAGCACCTCAGTGCAAAAGGATGCTGTTGGTTGCCAATAGCAACAAACACTCAGACAGACGCTTGTGCGCACATCTGGTCAACATAAGTGCATGTCGATTCGGATCAATAATTTGTATTTCGCTTTACATATGTTTGTGCATTGCTTGCCGGTGAATTGATTTATTGTACACACGACTGCACAGATGAAAACACAAACAAAGGCCATGATGAGATAAGAGGGAAAAATGTTAGACGATACTAGTATAGGATGATGTTGAAATGTTCTCTTTTTAGGATTAGGGATGGTAAAATGAGTTAGAAGCAGATGAATAATCAGTTTTCTTAGCTGTTCAAAAACACAAACGTCTTTTTTCTAGCCATGACAAACCTTAATGTCAATTTTTGGACAAGCGCGTGAACGTCTTTCAAAATCGGAAGCGTTTTCAGATTTGGTTGGACAGATGTTTGCGGCGCTAAGACCCGGGGGATGGCGTCTCGTCCAGCGGTGGCCACGGGTCCTCCCGCCTTCTATCCATCCGCCCTCGCTCCATCCGGCGGCGGTCAGCGAGCTCTGCTGTGGCCGCCCCGAGGCTCACTCAGGACGGCTGCCCCCGTTCTGGCGGTGGTCCGCCCGACGAGTATAGCAACGCAGCGGAAGTGCTCGCTCCAAACGAAAAGTGGACAAAAGGACATTTTTACGTCATGGAGAAACGCCAAAACGGTGAGTTTTTTACTGAACATTGTGTGTGAAAAAGTTAAAACTTCAAACGTCAACTCGCCACTACTTCTACTGGCTAGCCGCTAGCCGCCTTCATTCAAGTACAAAGGCTCACGTCAAAGTCTCAAAGTGAACGCTAAAAACATAGAACCAATTTAATTTTGGAAAAGCACAACTAACAACTTTTAAACCATGTTAGTGAGTTAGTGAGTGGGTTTGAGGGCTATTTATGATCAGGCTTGGAAGTAAACGAGCAGGAGAGTGACGTCATACTGAAACTCCGAGAAGCAGGTACGGTGACGTCATCAAACGCTCACCTCTAGTTTCTTATTTTATATCAATCTGCTGTGAATTCAAATGCCATTATCGCAAATTCATCACTAGTAGTCGGCCAGTCCATTTGAATTCAAATGGATAGGACGTCTATCGCTGTCAATAGCAGTATATGAGTCAAAATTTTACATAACTTCACAAAATTTTATGATTTGAAATGTGAAAGTGCTGCGTTTTATCGCTTTCTATCGCCATTATTGTGGAAACACATGATATATAAATGGCAAGCCACTGAAACCTAAAGGGGATGTTTGTCCCTGCTCGGCGCCACAACGTGACCTCTGACCCCTGCCACTGAAGAGGTCCTGTGTTTGGAGGGAGATGAAGGAGAGAAGCGGGAAACGTACAATCGCGCTGTCGTCATCGTTGTTTGGTCCTGGAAGATCACAAATGCAGTGAAACAATACGAAATTGGAGTCGCATGGTTCCAGTCTCATGACTTTGTGTGCGTGTGTGTATTTTGGATGCGGGTTACAATGCCGGCTGTGTGTGGGGCGAGGCCAACCACAAGCTGCTAGAACAGCTGATCCTCTTCTGCCTCTCGGCCTGAAAGAATGAAAGTCAACCACAGGCAGACATCGAAAAAGAGGGTCACGTGTCATGCTGATTGAAGCATACAAGTTATATGGTATACCACTTTGGTTCCTTCAAAAGTCCAGCAAAAATCCCTGTGGAATGAACGAATGAGTTGAAGATCGCTTAGTTTACTGACAATCAAGCAAAACTCATTTTTAGATATTTTTGCAATACATCATGGGGGTTCCCCTCAACTCTCAACTGAACCATGCTACAAAATGGCCGACACACTGTATAGCGGACTAGTGAAGATTCCCAACACTGTCATGGACATACTTGTCAACAACTTGGACAGGAAACTACAGCTGCTCACACACACATACACAGCTGCTAGCTGGATTCATGAATGGCTGCTCACAGAGACAATGCAGCTGTGGTTTGCCACGCCCCCTTTTTGAATGTGTGTGTGTTTTCTCTTTTAGATCCTCTGAGTCTAATTTGGATCTCTCAGGACAATACTCTATTGTCTGCGTGTGAACCCAGGAGGTCTGCCACATACGCTGAAACTTTTATTTTAGAAAGCTTTCTTCATCTCCATGATATTAATGGCTGCCATTGAATGAGACCTTTAATCCATTATGAATGCCATTAAAACATTGTGCGTAGGTGCTCATTTAAATGACTGATAGAGCAGGATGTTCAAATCTGAGTCAAGGCTCACATGCACACACGTGGAAAACAGGATGTCAGCTTTTGACCTGAACACAATAATATCTTGATGATAAGAAAACCATTTTGAGATCTGTATTTATGTCTTTATCCCATTCCTCAGCTTATTTATTTGTGATTTTATCACATTATAAATCCCTGACAAAGAGGTTTAAGGCCTGACTTCTATTAAGTTTTTATGATTTTTTTTTCTTGGTTGGTGGGAGTAAAGTTTTATATTCTTGGGCAGTTTTCAATAATAATACATGTGTAGAGGAAATGCTGCCGGTGGTTTCAATACATAAAAAAATAATGTATTTAGCAACAAATTGCTGGCCAAAAGTGTAGGCACCCCTGCAATTCTGTCAGATAATTCTAAATTTCTCCCAGAAAATGACTGCAATTACAAATGCTTTGGTAGTAATATCTTCATTTATTTTGCTTGCAATGAAAAACTATGCGGCACGGTGGCTGAGTGGTTAGCACATCTGCCTCACAGTTCTGTGATCAAGGGTTCAATCCCGGGCTTCGGCCTTCCTGTGTGGAGTTTGCATGTTCTCGCCGTACCTGCGCGGGTTTCCTCCGGGAACTCCGGTTTCCTCCCACATCCCAAAAACATGCATGGTAGGCTGATTGAACATTCTGCCCGTAGATGTGAGTGAATGGTTGTATGTCTCATTGTGCCCTGCGATTGGCTGGCAACCAGCTCAGGGTGTCCCCTGCCTACTGCCCGTAGTTGGCTGGGATAGGCTCCAGCACCTCCGCGACCCTCGTGAGGAAAAGCGGCATGGAAAATGAATGAATGAATGAATGAAAAAACTATCAAATAAATAAATGATTATCATTTTACACAATCGTGTAAAAAAAAAAAAAAAGTGTAAAATGATAATGCCAATACATTTGGCCAGCAGTGTATCATTATTATCACTTATAAACCCAACATAAGGCTTGTCAGTTGCGTCACATGTAATATTACTGGCTGCTCTGCTAACTATCACAACACATACACAGCAAAATTAATGCATATGCATTATCTTTGCAAAATGCTCCAACTTTTCTGCCATTTCCATTAATTGTCATGTGAGATTTGATTTGAAGTTAACAAATTGTGCATTGCTGCCCTCTGCTGGCGATTTTGTCTCATTTACCATGTCTACAAGGTTGGATTTTACAGTACAGCTGCTATGGCTACTTGGCAGCCATTTTGGTTAAAAAAGTGAAGGATGTAAAAGCACTGAATGAGTTAAAAAGCATCTACAACAGGGGCGTCCAAACATTTTGCAAAGGGGGCCAGATTTGGTGTGGTAAAAATGTGGGAGGCCGACCTTGACTGATGTCCTTTACGTAGAACAATATATTTAAGCAAATTTTAGCAAGCCATTCTATGTGTCAAATTTGCTTTATTATTTTTTTTAATTAATAATTTCAACAATCCCGCAACTAGCCATTGTGGCGTTCTCTTTCGACTCTCGGGCTCTTGTGAAATACTTCTCCTGTAAAATTAAACTAGCTTCAAGTTGCTTCAATTTCTCGCTATGTATCTTCCCTGTAATCTTGTCGTACATGTCAGTGTGTCTTGTTTGGTAATATCACCTCACCTTGAACTCTTTAAAAACAGCGACTGTCTCTTTGCAAATGAGGCAGACACCGTTGTTGCGTATTTTAGTGAATAAATAGTCCAATTTCCACCTATCCTTGAAGCGTCGGCCGTTGCAGTCAACTTTCTTTTTTTTGCTGATTGTCGCCATTTTAGAAAATTGGGAGTAAAGGGTCACACGGGGTAATGTTGCTCAGAGTGCTGCTGCCTTTTAGTGGGTAAATGAGGAGCAGCATTTAGTGTGTAAGCTACTTCATATGCTGGTAGCAGTACTGCTGACCAATATATTAAGTCTGTGTGCAAGCCAGACGTTATTGATTTTATGACCGAGGCTGGGGGCTGGATGAAATTTCACCAAGGGCCGCATTTGGCCCCCGGGCTGGACTTTGGACATGTCTGGTCTACAACATGTGTTTGGGTGTGTGTTAATGTGTGTGAGCAGAGGCAGTGGAGCGACTGGTCGGCGAACTGGTCAGTCTGCTTAAAATGTTGGATGGTGAGAGTGTCAGCGCCGCCACCGCTGACAAGATGGTGTCAGTGCGCAACATCCTGGACACATTGCAGGTGTCAGGTAAGGAAAAAGTACAACGCGCACATGTACAGGAATGTTGAATTGTGCATCTATTTCTTCGTTATATTTTCAAACTCAGTGATGAATCTGTATATATTTAGTTCTATTCATTTTTAATGGGCAACCTTCCACAGGCAGCACTTCGGACGTATACATGAACAGCTGCCTCTACGGTAACGGCACCAGCTTCGTCGAGTCCTTGTTCGACGGTTTTGGTGAGTCCTTCAAAGTGTGCCTGAACGATTCGAACCACGCACTCATGCTGATGCGGTCTCTGCTGTCACCAGACTGTGACCTGCACGCCCTCAGTACCTCCCCTGTCCAACAGAGAGAGGAAGAGACGCTTGCCGATAAATCGGTCAGTGGCTCAATCAGTTTTTCTCAATTGCACTCTGTAACAACCTTTACCTGCTGTCATCAGACGCCCACGGATACGCCCCCGCCGCTGCCTACCACTCCCCTCCCGGAGGACTACTACGAGGAGGCTGTTACGCCAGATCCGAGCTCCGCCCCCCAGTACTTCACTAATAACATGGATGGTGGGCACCCACATACACATTGGTCTAATATTTCCATCTTGTTGTTAACGAAGTACTGTATGTCTTTTTCTTACTCCAACAGCTTGCAGGAACTCTGAGGAGGACGCTTACTACGAAGATGCAGACAACAACTACCCCACCACCAGGATAAATGGGCCTCCCAAAAATTCCTGTTAGTCCCGAGACCTGACTTTAACAAGTGTCGCCTAAGTTAAAGGACTAACTTGTGTCATCCATGCACTCAGATAACGACTCAGACGCGGTGAGCAGCTCCTACGAGTCATACGAGGAGGAGGACGAAGAGGCCAAAGCGCAGAGTCCCCCGACGAGGTGGACAGCCGCGGACGAGAGTGCGGACGCTCCAGTTACGGACTGCCGAATTTGTGCCTTCTTGCTGCGGAAGAAACGATTTGGACAGTGGGCCAAGCAGCTGGTGGTTGTGCGAGATAACAAACTACAGGTAAAAGAGAGGAAGCATGCGCTTTTCACCGGTTTTGTGTTCACACTTGTGGATGTGTGTGTAGTGTTACAAGAGTATCAAGGAGAGCACCCCTCACACGGAGCTTCCCCTCAGCCAGTGCAGCGTACTCTACGTCAACAAGGACGGACGCAAGAAGAAAAGACACGAGTTGCGCTTCTCTATGCCTTCGGGTGAGGTTCTAGTTCTGGCTGTGCAGAGTAGGGAACAGGCCCAGCGATGGATCAAGGTATATACAAGCTCCCAAATGCACACTGGTAATATCCATGCTGGGAGGCTGCCGTTGAATGGATGAAAATGAATACAAACTTCCAGGTGGTGCAAGACGTTGGCAGTCACTGTGGCAATATGGACGCCCTCAGCGCATCTGCTTCTCCCATTATTCAGAGGAAGCTGGAAATTGACAAGGTCAAGGTTCATCATTATCACCATTATTAGCTGAAGCATTAACATTCACTGCTAGCACTCAGTGCATTTAAAGCAACATTAAGTAACTTTTCAACTTTTATGAAATATTTTCGTAACATTTGTGATAATATGTCGACCAGTGTTGTTTTTGGCAGCCCTTTTATTTTCGGTTTAGTCTTAGTCTTTTGAACGGTAGTGCTTATTAGTCTTAGTCATATTTTAGTCATCTCTATATGTGTTTGTCTTCATCTAGTTTTTGTTGACGAAAACTCAAGACCAATTTCGCCTATTTTTAGTCGACGTTTCCTAAAAATGATTTTGTCTGTAAAACTAAATTTTACTCCAAAAATAAATAATAAATAAAGTTTTCCAACTATTTTGAATGAACATTGACAAGCACATTTTGTAGCGTCTTCAAGGGCAACACCAATTTGATGATAATACACACTTGTCAGGAAAACAGTACATTA
Source organism: Corythoichthys intestinalis (assembly GCF_030265065.1). NCBI lineage: Eukaryota > Metazoa > Chordata > Actinopteri > Syngnathiformes > Syngnathidae > Corythoichthys > Corythoichthys intestinalis. Next base: position 28,723,324 of record NC_080412.1, read on the forward strand.
TTTTCAATTAATTGTACCCACTTGGACGCCATGAACTGTATGTAGAAAAACGTCCAATAGTTTAAGAGAACGTTTGCCAATAGCATTAGCTGAATGCTAATGTGAATCCTATGCTAATGCTACGAGTTATATTTAGTGTGTGCTGATTACTCAGCACAGACCTTTTAAAAGCTAACGCAACATTGCATATTCTGGCAAAGATAGGAAAACAAATTTTACCGTGTGTGCAAGCCTGCAGACTGGAAAGCAGACGAACGTCACATGAGTGACACAACCAGACACTGCCACGATGCAGGCTAACTACATGTGATATGTCACACATGTGAACATGTGACGGAAAGTATTGTGCATTTTTGTCCCGTTGTCGTCTCGTCAGACGAAAACTGGCATAAGTCTCGCTATGTTTCAGTCTCCCAAAATACGTTTTTAGCTCGTTATCGTCTCGTCATCGTCATGAAAGCAAATTGTTTGCTGGAAGAAATATGGTCGTTATAGTCATCGTTGATGAAAACGCCACTGATGTCGACTGACAACTATTTGAATGGCACCTCTTTTATATCTTGAGGGGGTCTGTATCGCTTTAACTGGCACTAATTAACTTTGAGGAGGGTGGCAGGAACCCTGCCACACATAAAAAAAACTACAAATGTGCTGACTGCTTTACGGCGTACGCCACTTCCCCCTTTCCTCATTCATTATAAATACGGAAGTCGATGCAAACGCTTTTGCGCGAATGGTGCAAAGATGGCAGAGCAACAAAAAAGACAAAACGTTTTGAATGGGAACGAAAAAAAGACAGGCAACCAGGATACACGGAATAAACATTGGCCTGGCTTTCACTCGCTGGCGTGACGCCCACCCCCAACTGAACTCGTTAGCGCTGACGAATCCGGGTGGGGTTGGGGTTTAGCCACACTAAGCCACACGGTTGCTAACCATCATACGCTATTGTTCAGCCACCACTGGATTCATTATCTTATTACTATTCGTCCTTCTCACAGCCGCTGGAAATAGAAATGTTGTTTAATTCATCTGCAGGCGACGACTGTTGATGATTTTACGACACTGGTGGGGTGTGCCCTTGTCTTAATGGGAAATGTCTTTCTTAAGGCAAAACACTGCCGCTTTTGTCCACCGGGATTGCTAAAATCAACCAAAACTGAAAAGTTACCAAGTGTTGCTTTAACTCATCGGGTATTATTGATGGTGATAGACACCCAATCCATTTGAACAGCGAGATTCTCAGTTGAAATGGATCGAATGTTTACAAGTGACGAACCAATTGAAATTCACTGTAGAAGGATTAAAAGATCCACATGATAGGATGTCTATCATTGTCAAGATTGATTAAAAACAATTATTCCTCAGATGCTACAGGCCGACAGACACACGTCAGACTCCGACAGCGGGCCCACAGCGGACTGTCAATCATCCACACATGGACCAGCGCCGGGATGTGGACCAGTACACACTGGTGACACACTAGGTAGGATTACGCAAATTTTGAATATTTCTGTTGCCATACTGTACATGGATAATCCATGTTTAAATTTAATAAGCAACCATTCTAATTTAACCCTATTAGTTGGGGCTTATGGTTATTAACAAGTCTGTTGTGCTCTTGTTTTGTGGTTTATTGCGTGAGGGGCTAACAGGAAGTTAGACAGGAGAAGATAGGACATCCTTCCTGCCTGCTTCCTGCTATTGTGTCCAAATGACTTCACAAAATTCTCAATTGTGATTCAGGAGCAAGCGTATTGTAGTTCATGATATTTATTTGTAAAATTGGATTTTTTCTGTTTTCAAAACTTGAAATATCAAATCTAGGGCTGTCAAACAATTAAAATTTTTAATAGAGTTAATCATGGCTTAAAAATTAATTAATCGCAATTCAAACCATCTATAAAATATGCCATATTTTTCTGTAAATTACTGTTGGAATGGAAAGATAAGACACAAGACGGCTCTATACATTCAGCATACTGTACATAAGTACTGTATATGTTTATTGTAACAATAAATCAACAAGATGGCATTAACATTATTAACATTCTGTTAAAGCGATCCATGGATAGAAAGACTTGTAGTTCTTAAAAGATAAATGTTAGTACAAGTTATAGAAATTTTATATTAAAACCCCTTTTAACGTTTGCATTTTAATAAAATTTGTAAAATTTTCAATCAAAAAAACTAGTAGCTCGCCATTGTCGATGTCAATAATTATACAATGCTCATGGGGCTTAAACCCATCAAATTAGTCGCACCCAAACGCCAGCAGAGGGCGACAAAACACCAAAAAACACAAGTAACAAGTGGCCATGACACTGTGCTGTCATTTTAATCTCTTTGAGCGGGGCATGTGTGTTAAATGCGTCAAATATTTTAACGTGATTAATTAAAAAAATTAATTACCGCCCATTAACGTGATCATTTTGACAGCCCTAATCAAATCTAAAAGTATTTTTTTCCCTTCAGAATGTTTAATTTTTTTTTAAAAAAAATTAAAAAAGTTTGGACAGCCGTGTATGATGTAAATAAGTATTGACCAATTAATTGATTAATAGTGAGAGACTGTTTATAAATTTCAGGGAAAGGAAAGCGTGGCGCCTTGTCAGACTTAACAGGATCCATGAGCCGTGCGGCAGGAAAGACGATCAATCAAATCATCACTTTCTCCAAACGCAAGCCACCGATTGCAGGAGAGCCCGCTCCCTCTGGTCGCCACGACAACCCTGGCTGCGGTGAGGCTCGCTGTTGATTTATCGGTGTGATAAGCTGACCTCAGTCCAAACATGTCGGCCATCTCATGCCACCCGCCAGGCTTTCTGAACGTCTGTGTGGGCGGAATCTGGAAGGAGCGTTGGTGCACGTTGCGTGCAGGAAGTCTGGTTCTGCAGAGGGAGCCGGGTGATCAGCGCTCCCCCGTCGCAACAGTGCCGCTGCGGGGCGCCGAGGTGGTGCCGGGGGGACTCGGCCCCAAGCATCCCTTCTCCTTCCGCGTCCTGCACGGAGGGGCAGAGCTAGCGGCCTTGGAGGTAAACAAGTGACTTCATTGTAGTCAAACTATTTGAATTAGGTCCAAAAACTTTCAACATTTCTGTAATATGACTAAAAACTTACTCAATTTTTATTTGAAATCTCAATATTTAAAAAAATATGTGCCAGAAACAAACTTGCCTTTTAAACCAATATTATCTGGAATTATATGACATAAAATCTTATATTTTCAATTTTATACTAAAAGACTTTCAGCTCAAAATATGGACCAAAAATACAAGAAACTAAACATTTTGAGGGAAAAAAATGACTGAAAAGTGACAAAATGTTGATTTTTTTTTTTTTTAAATTCCTGAAAAGTCAAGAGTTTTACTTTTGAATAGTTGAACAATTGCAAAAACAATCTCCCCCCGCATCCCAAAGTCAAATATTTTTGAGAGCTAAAATGTGACTCTAATGTCAAACATTTTAATTTCCAATTTACTCCCTGGAAATTCTAACTCAATTTTCAAGCCTTTTGGAATTTAAATTTTGTCTTCCTGTCATCCTAATTTTTTTTTTGCATTGGTTAGGCCAGCTGCTCAGAGAGTTTGGGCCGCTGGTTGGGCGTCATGCTCGCTGAGACGGGTAGCGGCGCGCACCCCGACGAGCTCCACTACGACTACATCGACGTGGACACGTTGACGGACATCCGCCACGCCGCCACGCACTCCTTCCTGTGAGACCTTTGTCCTTCCTGCCCTGCTTCCTGTTGTGCGCCTTCAATATCAATGATTGCCTGCCTCCCTTTCTCTCAGGTGGGCCACCGCGGCCGCCGCCACATCGTCTCACGGCAACGGCGCCACATACGACGAGGTCTACGAAAGTGTAGCGGTGAGATCTTCTGCTAAAAATGCTAATTTCCAGAGCCTAGACTAAAGGCATAATTGCCCCTATTCATTTTTTTTTAAGTCTCTGTTTTGTTTTTCGTTTATTTTTAAACTCTTTCAGACCTAAGCGTGCTGTTGAAGGACTTGATGCATTTGCGTCTCCAAACCAATATACAGTGGAGCAAATAAGTATTTAGTCAACCACTAATTGTGCAAGTTCTCCCACTTGAAAATATTAGAGAGGCCTGTAATTGTCAACATGAGTAAAACTCAACCATGAGAGACAGAATGTGGAAAAAAAACACAAAATCACATTGTTTGATTTTTAAAGAATTTATTTGCAAATCATGGTGGAAAATAAGTATTTGGTCAATACCAAAAGTTCATCTCAATACTTTGTTATGTACCCTTTGTTGGCAATAACGGAGGCCAAACGTTTTCTGTAACTCTTCACAAGCTTTTCACACACTGTTGCTGGTATTTTGGCCCATTCCTCCATGCAGATCTCCTCTAGAGCTGTGATGTTTTGGGGCTGTCGTTGGGCAACATGGACTTTCAACTCCCTCCACAGATTTTCTATGGGGTTGAGATCTGGAGACTGGTTAGGCCACTCCAGGACCTTGAAATGCTTCTTACGAAGCCACTCCTTTGTTGCCCTGGCTGTGTGTTTGGGATCATTGTCATACTGAAAGACCCAGCCACGTCTCATCTTCAATGCCCTTGCTGATGGAAGGAGATTTTCACTCAAAATCTCTCGATACATGGCCCCATTAATTCTTTCCTTTACACAGATCAGTCGTCCTGGTCCCTTTGCAGAAAAACAGCCCCAAAGCATGATGTTTCCAGCCCCATGCTTCACAGTGGGTATGGTGTTCTTCGGATGCAATTCAGTAGTCTTTCTCCTCCAAACACGAGAACCTGTGTTTCTACCAAAAAGTTCTGTTTTGGTTTCATTTGACCATAACGCATTCTCTCAGTCCTCTTCTGGATCATCCAAATGCTCTCTAGCGAAACGCAGACGGGCCTGGACGTGTACTTTCTTCAGCAGGGCTACACATCTGGTAGTGCAGGATTTGAGTCCCTGGCGGCGCATTGTGCTACTGATAGTAGCCTTTGTTACTGTGGTCCCAGCCACAGTAACAAATACAGGTCTCTCTAATCTTTTCAAGTAGGAGAACTTGCACAATTGGTAGTTGACTAAATACTTATTTGCCCCACTATATAACCTGAATTTATTTGCCATTGCCATTTCTGGGAGATAATTGGATGAAACTTGAAACTAACCATCGAAATCAAATCATGAGGTTAGGCACGCCCCCTTTGCTATTTTTGGCTCTTTGAAAATGGCTGACCAAACACAACTTCAAAAATGATAACGTATAGCGCTCTTTTCTCATTAAAAACCCATTAACATTAAAAATAACTAATAAAAGCAAAAAAATTGCAATTTGTTCTGGTTTTTGAGTAGAGTGAAAAATCAGTGCAGATTTTAATTTTTTTTACACTGTTTTGTTGCTTAGCAGGCAGGCATAGCACTCTCAGTTGTATTGTATTGTAGCCTACATGGGACAACAGATGGAAATTATTGTGTCACATCACATTACGGTCTGTTAAATTTTACTGTCTATCTCATCTCAAATAATTTGAAAATGTACACTGTCATTGCTTGAAAAGCATTAAAAGTACTGCGTATGTTTTCGTGACAAGCTAATGGCAGGGGTGGGTTGAGGTGGGTTGGGGGGGCACTATAATGGTCTCTTGTCCCCGGGCCCCTGCAAGTCTGTTGACAGCCCTGCTGATAACTGAGGAAAAAGAGGAGGGCAAGTCAAAGGGGACGTGACTAGGCATGGTGGAGCGTACACAAATCAGCAAATGAGGTGTTGAACCCAGTATTATATCAATCACATGGAAGTGTGGATAGGTTGACGTCCCATTCTATGCTACCTGATCGTTAATCCTGGCACCTACAATGTCTCTACGTGAGTGTGTCCAATTACACCCACTCATTGCGGAACCCATTCAGATGTGTGATAGTCCTGCAGAAAAGTGTAGGTGCTGTGCGAGGCCAGCCCCATGGCCCCGGCACTCACTCACTTTGACAATCACTGGTTTAAATCAGAATCATCTTTATGAGCTTGGTATTTTAGTCAAGACAAGTCAGAGTTAGGTTATTTCTATAGCCCTACAGTAAATTACACAAGGAAGCCAAAGGGCAGTTAGGACACAACACATACTATTAAAAAACAAACAAAAAAGATTGTTAAAAAATAAAGGGTGTCATAGTGTAAAAACAAAGTGTTTAGGGATGAATTTCAATTCTTAAAATATTCCCTAAATCAGGGTTCACTAAATCCGGACCTCGGTGCCACTTTTCCTGTCGTGTTTTCCATGTCTCCCTCCTCCTACACACCTGAATCAAAATAATCAGGATCATTATCAGGCTTCTGGAGAGGCTGCTGATGACATAATCATTAATTTGATTCAGGTGTGTTAGGGGAGAGAGACGTGGAAAACACGACAGGAAAAGTAGCACCAAGGTCCGGATTTAGCGAACCCTGCCCTAAATGAACTGAACTATCTCGCGTACTTGCAGTTTGACATTCATGAATTCACCTATTTGTGCATTTTTAATATGTCTACTGTATATTTTTTCACATGGCGTTTATAAGTGTCTATTATTTGTGGATTTTCATTATTTCTTACTCGCTTTTTGCTGTCAAGCTAATGAATAATATAATATTATTAGGCGTTAATATCTATATAACAGCTTGTTTTCATCCTGTCTAAATGTCTTTTTTTTCTTGGAAAAAATATGACTTTATTCAACTTTTTTTCCCAAAATATTAAGTTTGTCTTCATCCCAGTTTTGTCCAAAATATTGGAGACTCAAATTTCATGCATCTCTGGATCATCATAATCAGCTTTAGGGCTACGATAGTTCCTTGAAAACATTTATCGGCGCCTAAAATATTGGAGATGTCATGTGACACACAGGATGACGAGGGCGGGGCGGCCAAAGGCGGCCCGGTCAGACGCCACGCCTCATTCTCCAGCAGGGACTCTGATAGGACGGAGCAGCAGGCCGCCATCAAAAGACACGCCTCCAGTGAGTTCCAAGCAGTTCCTTATTTTTTTTTCTCCATATTGAACAATACTGAAACAATTAATTAAATACTCCCTAACCACTCTATATGGGTTGTTAATTGACTTTTTCGTAAACATTGTCCAATTTTCCCTCGCAGACATCAACCAGTACGGTCGTTACGGGAAACTGCGGGCAGAGGACGACGCCAGGCGGTACGTGATGCAACAGACGGACCTGGAGAGGCAGAAGGACGTCCTCAGACGTGCACTCAACGCCCTGCGTGCCGAGAGGAAAACACTGAAGGATGCTAAAGAATTGAAGGACAATGGTGTCACAGGTAAGGTAGTCTCGTCACGTCACTGCAATCTAAAAAATATGTAAGTGTTGGTGTCTGTTTGTGCGCCAGACGTAGGCGTAGAGCGTCGTTTGGTCCAGTTGGAGGCGCTGTGCAGGCAAAAGGAGGAAGAACGGGTGGAACTTGAACTCAAGCTGACCCAAGTCAAAGAAAACCTCAATAAGTCATTGGCCAGGGGCGCCGTTGTGGCTCCACCTACCCAAGCCGCCATCAATGCCAAGGTAGCAAAAGATGCTTATTATTTGTTTCTTAACTAATTTGCTGTCATTAATGGTGATGGGATTCTATCGCGGTCAACGGCAGCTAATTAGGTTAAACTTGAACTCAGTGATTTTTGGTTCCGTCAAAAAGGTACGCGGCAGCAAGACACAGAAACTTTCCAACAACAACGAGATCATTCCCGTCAACTCTGCAGCAGAACTCCGAAAACGGCCACCCTCTCTTTATGCCTCCTCCAAGGGAAACGTCATGCAAAAGGCAAAGGTGAGTGTTTTGTTATCTTTCATGTGAAAAACATCATTTGAATTGTTTACTTCCCACGACTGCAATTTTCCAGGAGTGGGAGTCAAAAACATGCACGTAAACACACCAAAGCGGACGCCGTTACCTTGAACCAACGATGTGAACTTGTTGACTGACGCAATGACAGCAGGTAAGGATTGGCCCCGCCCATTCTCACCTGGATGCCATTAAGAAAGAAAATGAACGACGATCCGGCAGCGCCCCCTGACATCTGATTGGATGAATTTAATTCCTAAATTATTATTCCGTGTATTATACTGTTGCACTTTATGTAACTGAACTAAAAAGACTTTATCAATGACTACTTTGTGCTCTCTTTCTTCGAGTAGCAGCACCGCCTAGTGAACACTGTATGTACTGCACCCTTGATATTAGACGGCACATGACGTTTTGATACAGAGAAAATGACAACATGTAAAAATCAAATGAATCAGATCTTAAATCTGTTTGAAATGACCTGAAACGAGCAATGACTTGTTTACAAAGTTTATTCAGTGCATGTCGGGAGCAAAATTGTGTCCGGGCTCCTCATTGGCTCACCCCGCTCCCGCCACTGGTCCGTCGGCCGGCGTTCCGTCCGCCGCTTCCCCTTGGTCCGATCACGAGTGTTCTGGTTTAACCCGACTAGGTCAGGGGTGCCCTCCAGCGAGCGTAAACGTAAAGAGGAACCTCAGCATGCTGCTACAAGGGCAGAGGTCCGAGAAGGCTCATGCAGCAATACAAGCAGCACAAACAAAGAAGAACCAGAGAATGAAATTCACGTGGAAATGACATGTGAATGCTGAAGAGCTGAAGCCAAAATGACCCAAATCAATGAAGATACATGTAATCTATGTGGAATCTGAGGGAAAAAGTATGTTATGGTACAGTTTAAATGCTGACATATATGAAAATAGTAACCTGAGTGTGGAAAGCGCATATGTCCTGAGTGAGCTCAACATTTTGAAGTTGAGAAATGTGGAATGATGAGTTCAATTTGTTAAATATGTTCACTCATTTTGGGGTATTGCCGTAAACATAGAACGGGAAAAATAGTTTCCAGAATGTCCTCCGTTAGTTTGGAAATTTTGCCATAGAATCTTGCAAACAAAAGTAGGGATCCTGGGAAAGTGCTAAAGATTTTCCAATATGTCCTGAATGATGTTTACCGGTGGAATGGTTCGAATTGGGATTTTTTTTCCCCCAAATGGTTGATCTCTAAATCTGCGCCGCTTTGTGAATGCCATTGTAAATGTAGAATTCCGGTCAAAGTTTGTTTGAAATTCTCTTCAGCATTCACATCGAAAGAGCAGGATGGGCTTGTAAACATTCACGTTCATCCCGTTGAAGCCGCCGTCTTTTTGCGTGACACGCACACGCACGCACCTCGTTCACGCCAACAAACATTGCTGCCCCCGGCTGCGTGTAAACATGGCCATGTCTCTCTATAAGCAACTGCCTGCTGTCCTCTTTGGTTGCGTTTTCAGTCTGTTAGCTGATTGTCTTTCTTGCAGTCCCGACTCCGGATTGGCCGTCAGCCGATCCGTGTTTTGGTGTGCGTGCGTGCGTGTGGCTGTGTTGGGGATCACTCCCAGTCCACGCAAATGGAGATCCTCAAGTATTTTCATCATAGTTCCTTGGTCCCAAGATGGAGCAGGATGAAGTAGTACATTCCTCCAAAAAACACCCCACTATAATTGCCTCTAGAAGCTCAAAATCGGCAAATAATTCCGCCAACTGACCCCCCATCCTGATTTGGTTTCTAATTGGCTATAAATACCACAAAAAGGCACCCAGCCCTACCTTTGTCTGACTTTGTGCCCTTAAACTAACTTCAACACAAGGAGCAGAAAAACAAGTTCCCTTCAAAAATTGCACAGGATTTGACACCTGGCAAAGTGCTAAATTTGAGTGAAGTTGCTTGTCAACTAACTTACATGTGTAGTTAAACACAAAAATGCCGAAAAAGTGCTCTTTAAAATAAATACAACTTTTCAGATTTATGGAAAATAGCTTCCAAAATGAAATTTGCCGATTTTAAAATGCCAACCAACAAATACACCAAGGTGCTACGACTGTATATTGTGACACAGGATTCGGACTGAGTCAATGACATCATTCACTTATTTCCGACTCTTTAAGCACAACAACAGGATTATTGAAAAGATTTTCTTGAAATTGTGGATATCCACCATATAAAAATCACGGTACGGTGATTCGCGAATATGAAATGAGTCAATGATTCCCAACACAGCCTGTGCGTGAAGTGTGTGTTTGTGGCGTGAGGAGTAAGTGGAGTCACCGTCGGGTGGGGGGCTACGATAGGTCATTGTTGCTGGGCGATTTCCCTCCGTTAAGCAGTGCCGAAGCACTACGACTTTTGGTCGGCGTGCCGCTGCTGGACCGGGACAACTCAGTCAGGTCGTGAAGGGACGGTTCTCTGTACATGGCCACTACACAGAAAAACAAAGTCACCGCACAAATCATACCAACATAAAATGACTATTAAATGATTCACATAGGAAATAGTGTACATTGTGTTTGGTTCGGAAAAGTTTTTCCAAGTGTTGTCCATTTATGAGTTTTTAACCGATATCCGGATACTGTCCAACTCCAAAAATCTGATACCGATATGATCGGTCGTGGACTTAACATTCTATGGCTAATTCGGGAGTTTATAATTCATTATTTTTCAATCATTTATTGTTCATTCAATATTTGCACCGTAAATGCAAATGGTCTGCTCACATAACAAATTCCAAGCATCTTAGTTTAGAGCAATGGTTCTTAACCTTGTTGGGGCTACCGAACCCCACCAGTTTCATATCCACATGCACCAAACCCTGCTTTAGTGTAAAATAAAAGACATATAGTTTTTCTACTGGTGCACAAAATGAACCATGCAGAATAAAACCAAATCTGTCTTAACATTAATGGAGAAACCATTGAAAGAGTCTGCTCTACAAAATTTCTTGGGATCCATATTGATGAGTACCTTAATTTTGAAAACATCGATGAGCTCACAAATAAACTGTCGAAATATGCTGCTGTTTTTTAAATTGCGACATTATATCCCACTATCTGCACTTCTCACCCTGTATAAATCTTTATTTGAACCCCATTTACAATATTGTAATACCATATGGTGCAACACATTTCCAAACTATCTAAAAAAGCTTAAAACACTACAGAAAAAAGTCATACGTGCCATAACATGGTCCAGGTTCAGTGCTCCAACTAAATTAATATTTCACCATCACCACCTTCTGAGGCTAAAAGAACACAACTACTTTCAAAATACATGCATAATGTATCAGGTCATCCATAAACTAAACCATAAATTAAGTGATCTCATCCCAATCTATACTCCTCAGCACACATATACTATCAGAAGAAAAAATCACATCACAGGGAAAAACAGAAGGCTAAAGTCTACAAGCTTTGGAATTGTGTGCAGAGGACCACAGATCTGGAATTAACTGGACGAAACACTTAAAATTTCACACTCCAACTCCATTTTTAAGAAAAAATTGAAAACACACCTACTTGCAATGTATGCTTAAAGGGTATTATAATACTAAGGAGCTGTGAGATATAAATAGAACCGTTATGTGGCAAGAAAACAAATATTAATAAAGTTAACAAAAAAATAAATCACATTCATGAGCAATTATCGAAAATAGATAGAAAATTACGAACATTTCGGAAACAGCCGAATGGGGCGGAGACGTCACAACAAGGAAACAAGGTCGAGGCAGGTGCCATCGTTGTTTATTGATGAGAGAGTTGTGTTCGTATTTTATCAAAAAAAATAGCTAAAACGGTTCAAACCTGTCATGCTATGTGGTGTACAAATAGCCATTTGTCGCAATGTAGTGCCCATGAGTTCCTGAACGCGGGAAAAAGAGCTGGACTACGCAAACAATGAGTAAAGTTCGTCCATGCTAAGAGGGCTAATTTTGCAGACCCAGCCTCCGGCATGGTTTTGTGTGGCGCGCATTTTACACCTGAAAGGTATTCGAACTATGGACAAATGAAATCAGGTTTTGCGCAGCCACCTAAATGTCCCGAGATATCAAGAAAGAGGACGATGACTGGCTCTGATGAGACCACCCCACCACCCCAGGCAAAGCAAAGGAGGGAAATGGCCAGAGTGAGTACTCTTTTATGATAAAAAAAACATATCACGCATTGGATATAGGACTGGACACATGTATAAATTATCGCTCGTAAAATATATAGAACAAATCCTCTAATCCCATTCATATTTGTGTCGGTTGGCAGAGCGAAAATCTCTGATAGCACAATAAATGATAATTATTCTATACATTATTTTGCGGTCACGGTGTATCAGCTTCACAAAAAGAAATGCAAAACAAACCATTCGGTGTTTCCCACACGATCTGTTGCCAGTGTTTCGTCAGTATGATTGCTCCCCTCAATGATTCTTTCATTAGGCTTCATTGGCTTTCGTTTGGGCTCAAATTGATAACCCAAAACGCCAAAGAAAGGTTCATAACTCTCTTCGTCACCATTAGAAGAACGTTCGATACGTCGGATTCATCGCTGCAGCCAGAAACAAAATTGTCCGCCATCATCGCTGCCATTCAGTACTAAGCACTGAGCCGGTTGTTTCCTTGTTGTGACGTCACGCACACAATATGCTAGATTTCCGGGATCACGGGCGCCGGTTGTTTTAGCTTGACAATCGATCCAAATTTCTATAATTTTCTTGGTGTTGCAATATGTGTAATTACACAAAGTGACATGATATGAATCCAAAAGGCATGTGTTTATGGATAAATGATGGAATATTAGCATTTCCCCAGGTGTTGTAATACCGTTTAATATGCTGTCTTTGAATAACATTACTAAGGTATCACGTCAAATCCGATGTAATCAGAATGTTGAAATTTTCCATAGTTAATTGTATGTATGTGTATGGATGTGACTGGGCCCCTACTAAAAGCTTTAAATAGCTTGTCGGAGTGTCCCTTTCATGCATCTTGTCAGATGAACTGCTTGTATATATGACCATGTTCTTGTGTGTATCATGATGCGATGTGTGTGAATAAACTAAACAAAACTAAACTAAAAACCAACATAATGCATGAATTCACAACAAATTACATACCATCTTTGTGATCGGGTATGCAACTTCATATGTTGTGAGGATGGTTTTGTTAATGGGTACAAATCAAAGAGCAGGCAGAGTGGCCTTATCATCAAATCTGGCTCTGTTCACCTTGAAATCAGCAAGCGTTGTGTTTTTATATTCCCCATCTCCATGCAGCTTCTCGAAGTGTTCTTTTAGTTTTGCCGGTGTGAGGCGAGAGTTGCCCAACTTGGCATTGCAAATCATGCAGCCAGGACGCCGACTCCCATCCCGTTCCGCGATACATGAGAATCCATATTGTACATATTCGTCCGACCACTTTCTTTTCTCTTGACATAGAATGGATTAAAATATGAAGAAAGTAATTATACGACATACTACGATGACATTATCAGGTACAGCTCCTGAGTGTAATAAATTCTTCGCAGCACTAATTGGCCAAGCAATGTCACGTGATCATCTGCAGCCATTGATGGCCAAGTGGGGCATGCCATCGCTTATAGACATGATGAGTCAGTGTGTCTTGACCTCAGCGGGAGAGGCTCCACAGAACCCCTGACACCGACTCACCGAACCCCTACGGTTCGATCGAACCCAGGTTAAGAAGCACTGGTTTAGAGACATCTTATGGTCAATAAGCATAACTGCTGTTCTAGTCTTCTACAATTACTTTGAAGGCAACATGCATATTGGCCCAAAATCGTTAATGATAACCCTGTGTTGATATTATCCGATATCATTTTGAACTGCTTTTATCGCCTGATAATATCATTTACCCGATAATATTGGACATCTCCAGTTTTTCCCCAAATTTGATTGCATTCGAGGGCAAACTTAACATGGATTAGCATGCAGGGAAAATCTACAATGCTTTGGGAATACAGGTAGTCCCCGGGTTTCGAACAAATAACGACGTAACCTTAATTTCCACGCAAGTCGGAATTTACCCTTCAAGTACCCCTAAATCTCAAAATAACTATCCGAAAAGTCCAAAAGTATTTTATTTTGTTTAATGATGGAAGGCACACTGCCCTCTGGTGGCAGCATTGGGTCTGGCTGGATGGTTGCCTTGTATGACTAAGAAGTAGATTCAGACATAGATAACATTGATAAAGGATAGCTGCGCTCTGATTTGGCCAACCTAAGGCTGTAAGTTGTTTCAGCTAATATTTGTTTGTGTATGCATTTGTAATTAAGTTTACAGCTACAGTTTGCAATGTTACTTCAGAGAGATTTGCTATGAGATGTGTTAGCATTCGTAGCATTTGAGCTAGCGGACATTTGGTCGGCAAATTAAGCTAAATTAATCTGGTTACTGGTGCATTTACTTGATAAAATCATTGTAACAATTTGCTCTTACTTTTATTAAGTACATTTTACTGCTCGTGAACTGAACTTAATATTGCAAGCTGTAAAATTTACTTAATAAAAGTAAGTGCAAATTGTTACAATGATTTTATCAAGTACTGTGGGGCAAATAAGTATTTAGTAAACCACCAATTGTCCAAATTCTCCTACTTGAAAAGACTAGAGAGGCGTGTAATTGTCAACATGGGTAAACCCCTATTTCCAAATTAGGGTGGAAAATAAGTATTTGGTTACCTACAAACAACCAAGATTTCTGGCTGTCAAAGAGGTTTAACTTCTTCTAACAAGGTCTAACAAGGCTCCACTTGTTACCTGTAGTAATGACACCTGTTTTAACTAATTATCAGCATAAAAGACACCTGTCCACAAGCTCAGTCAGTCATACTCCAAACTCCACTATGGCCAAGACCAAAAAGCTGTCAAAGGACACTAGAGACAAAATTGTAGACCTGCACCAGGCTGGGAAGACTGAATCTGCAATAGGTAAAACGCTTGGTGTAAAGAAATCAACTGTGGGAGCAATTATTAGTAAATGGAAGACATACAAGACCACTGATAATCTCCCTCGATCTGGGGCTCCATGCAAATCTCACCCTGTTGCGTCAAAGTGATAACAAGAACGGTGAGCAAAAATCCCAGAACCACACAGGGGGACCAAGTGAATGACCTACAGAGAGCTGGGACCACAGTAACAAAGGCTACTATCAGTAACACAATGCGCCGCCAGGGACTCAAATCCTGCACTGCCAGACGTGTCCCCCTGCTGAAGAAAGTACACGTCCAGGCCTGTCTGCGGTTCGCTAGAGAGCATTTGGGTGATCCAGAAGAGGACTGGGAGAATGTGTTATGGTGAGATGAAACCAAAATAGAACATTTTGGTAGAAACACAAGTTCTCGTGTTTGGAGGAGAAAGAATACTGAATGGCATCCGAAGAACATCATACCCACTGTGAAGCATGGGGGTGGAGACACCATGCTTTGGGGCTGTTTTTCTGCAAAGGGACCAGGACGACTGATCTGTTTAAAGGAAAGAATGAATGGGGCTATGTATCGAGAGATTTTGAGGGAAAATCTCCTTCCATCAGCAAGGGCATTGAAGATGAGACGTGGCTGGGTCTTTCAGCATGACAATGATCCCAAACACACAGCCAGGGCAACAAAGGAGTGGCTTCGTAAGAAGCATTTCAAGGTCCTGGAGTGGCCTAGCCGGTCTCCAGATCTCAACCCCATAGAAAATCTGTGGAGGGAGTTGAAAGTCCATCTTGCCCAACAACAGTCCCAAAACATCACTGCTCTAGAGGAGATCTGCATGGAGGAATGGGCCAAAAAATCAGCATCAGTGTGTGAAAAGCTTGTGAAGAGTTACAGAAAATGTTTGGCCTCCGTTATTGCCAACAAAGGGTACATAACAAAGTATTGAGATGAACTTTTGGTATTGACCAAATACTCATTTTCCACCATGATTTGCCAATAAATTCTTTAAAAATCAAACAATGTGATTTTCTGGGGGGTTTTCCCACATTTTGTCTCTCATGGTTGAGGTTTACCCATGTTGACAATTACAGGCCTCTACTATTATCTAATATTTTCAAGTGGGAGAACTTGAACTTGCAAATACTTATTTGCCCCACTGTAAATCCACCAGTTATTTTTTTCCGTGTACCTTTGATTCTCTTGGGAAAACTGTGTTACTCTTGATGTTTTTTTAAAAAAAATATTATGTTACCTTTGCTGGTTTCTGGGTATATCGCGTTACCTTTGATTTTGTTTCGGAATATGTTACCTTTAAGTGGTTTGGGGAGGAAGTGTGCAGCCGCTTTGTTTTTCTTGACATGGTTGCCCTTCATGATGGCGCCTTCCTTGTTAAGTCCAAGGTACCAAGCCCGACCGGACGCCTGCTGGCGGTACAGCATGGACGAGTAGGTCACGTAGTAATTCTCAAACACCGACTCCTTGAACTTGCACTCGGGTGTGAAGTGTTCCTGCGGGAGGAAAGGGACGCTATTAGGCAAAACACAACACTGGGAGACCATATCGGCGACACGACTCTGGGATGTGGGCGTGGCGACAAACTGCGCCGGCAACTTTTTTAGTAGCACTGACATTTGCATTTCCTCATTCCCGTGTCTCCATGGCAACGGGCTACTCCCCAGAATATCAAGTGGATGCTGGGGATGCTGGCGCAGTTGCCAGGGGAAACGGGAACATCCACACAACAGTTTGAAGTGTGTGCGTGGTGACATACAGAGGTGTATAGGAAGCCCTCGCTGTTCATGGCCAGGTACAGTTTGGTTTGAACACCCTGGATGGCGACCACTCGAAGTCCCACGGGGATCAGGTTGAACACGGCTGTTCACACACAAACACGCGAGTATTATCAAGAGCTTATGTGGTATCCAGCTGAGCCCCATGAATTGGTACAGTCTTTGTCGTAAATAATTAGGTGAACTAGCAGAACCATTGTGTCTTACTGGAGGAGTTTTTCACTATTTGTGTGCGAGACGATATGTTAGAATTGAAGCAAAACTACTAGTGTGCGTTTTGATACAACATGTATGGTCAAGCTTGCAAATAGTATGTGACAGATGCCTACTAGTTGGGTCTAGTACTGTTCCTAATGTACACATAACGTTAAATTGTGTAATAGTAGGCCAAAAGTGGCAGAAATGGACAAAAATTGTACAACAGTAAGACATGCTTATGTACATATGGACTTTTTTGAGTGACTGCAAAGAGTGACTAGTTGGTGCACTTTCATTGGTGCTGTGTCCGCATGCGAGTGCCTGTGTGCCCACCGTAGGAACTGTCTTCTTCTTTGGTTCCGTCGATAGTTCCGTCCGACTGGAGCTGTAGCTGGAAGCCCTGACGACTGGACAGCCGAGTCACAATGCCCTTCAACTGGGGCTCTGGGGAGCACAAAGAACAAATTGGTCGATACTCAATTGCCAAGAACGTAAACAACAAACGGTCGCCGGCGAACTCGAAACCCTGAGGCATCTGAGCAAACCAACATTGCGATCACAGTGAGGATGAAGCTCACCTGGCGGCCTCCTCCTCTTCCTCTTCTTGCGGCCCCCGAACAAATTGACGCGCGCAAACACGTTCAATTTGCTGCTGGCGCCCTCGTTGGCATCGCCGCGGCACGTGTTCGCCTTCTCACGTTCGCGCGCTTGGCGCTTCTGACGCATCAGCGAGCTGGCGATGGCCGCCGCGCGCGACATGTCGTCGGGGAGGGGGGGCGCAAAAGAGAGGAAGGGGGGGGGGCGAGGTGTTCACGGCCGGGAGGCGTCGGCGGACGCCGCGCGCCCGGGCCTCGCCTGGTCCATCGGCGCGCTTCACGAATCTTCTAAAGACCCCGACGACCCCCCGCCCCCCCTGAATCCTCACGCCCCCGTTTCCCCCCCCTCCCACGCAGCCCGGTCGCCGCGGCGACGCCTCTCAGCCTGGACGATCGCTGCATCCGAGCATCTGCGGCTGCATCTGAACAGGTGCGCGCACGTGTGTGTGAGGAAAAAGTGTGTGTGTGAGTGTATATGTGTGAAAGAGAGGTGGGTGTGTGTGTGAGAGAGAGCAAGAGAGAGAATGTGTGTATGTGTGTGAGAGGAAGAATATGTGTGCGGCTGGCAATATGCCATTATGTGAGTAATTGCGTGACTTTTTAAAAGTTTGTTTTCTGTCAGCATGGAAAAAAAATGTATGTATACGTGTGTTTTTGCAGTGAATCTGTTGCGCAGCTGCAGTGCGCCCTCCCGCCCACACACACTCAGCCCCTCCCTGCCTCAGCGCCGCTGTTTGTCAATGAAACGAAGCGCCGTTCATAAAAAAAAAAAAGTCACGTCGTGTGTTTACATGCGACGTGCCCGGAGGAGAAAAACTGAAGAGGAGAAGGAGGAAGATGAGGTTGCGGGAGAAGGAGGTCTTAGATGGGGGGGGGGGGGGGGGTTGCATGAGGAGGGGAGGGGCCGTGCTGTTTTGGTGCAGAGGTGCTGCAAGAATATCTCTGCAACATACTCACTAAAAAAACAGTTAAACGCACAATCTGACACTCCTAATCTTGGTTTTTGTTGCGTTCACTGCAGTTTTTGCTTTGTACTTTTCTTCCTGTAAAACCATCTTTACACTGTTGCTGCAAAAGAGCTTTAGCTGCCATTGACGGTGATAGCGGTCCATTCCATTTGAACCAGGAGAGGATGCTGCCACCCCTCCTAGTTCAAGTGGAATGGCCGTCTGGCTCTGAAGGGCTTTGTGATACAAATAAACCGACAGCGTAACAAAAAAGGTTAGAAGAAATGTTACATTTACGGTAATACTGTCTAGCAGCTTTGGTTGCCAGAATTGTACCTTTTGTTCATTCGCTGACAGCCCCCCAGTCAAATTGAATTGGACGTCTATCACCGTCAATAGCAGTGCAGTGGATAAGTTAAATGTATATTCAGGCATATAAGGGTTAAGAGCGGTTAACATGTGGATCGCACGGTATTAATATTACTCCTATTATTATTAAATATTAAAAAATACCTTTTCTTAATTATTGTCAGCCCCCCCCCAAAATATACAGTAACCTACCGTTAAATTCTGTCACTGACATATAACGTTTTTAGTTTTTTAAATTATTACGTTAAATAAATATCTGGCAACCACAGTGGCTAGTATTTTACCGTAATTTTAATGAAAGGTTTGTTTTTAGTTTACGGTGTAAATCGCTCAAACAACTTCATCTTTACCCTACATGGAGCAGAAACATATACTAATATTCATTCAACAATATTCAGCATGTATTCTCTCAATTCTCTGCCTCTTCTTCTTGCTATTAATTACTCTACATGCCTTGTATTAGCACACAGTGCTGCCACGCTTCTTGTGGCACAACGTGGTACTACACGCAAGGTAAGCCACTACGAATTTATGACTTTCTTGCAAACGATACAAAATACACTGAAAAAGGTAAAAATTCACAAAATAGTGGGTTCAATGCCAAACAAATGAAAACATCCAATAAAGAACTTTCCACGCGCTGCCTGTAAGTGGCTGGTAATTTCCAAGATTGCCAAGGGTTGATTCCATTATAAGCAAAAGCCAAAGTGGAACTCAAATTTTGATTTGAGTTTGGAAGGGGATCAAAAAACACTCCTGGTCAGCCCCCACCAACCCCGTCCGGTCCCGTCCTACCTGAGGTGGATCTTCGTAGCGGGAAGGTCATGCTGCGCCCGTGGAGCTCTGGAGCGTCTGCGCTCCTGGTGTTTGGCAACTTCCCGTCGGCCAAAAGACAAGCACTCGCGGAAGTTGCAAGCGCTCGATTCTCTCCGGGGCTTCAGATCCATTAGGTCCACCCGGGAGATCGTTACAGGACATTAGAGGCCATTAGGACTTCATCAATCTTTCATCTCCGCCTCGCCGATCGGGCGTCGCGAGGGAGGCAGGACGCTTCCCAAATCTCGCTACCTGCGCTGACCCCGAACTGGGAATTGAACCCGCCTCCCTTTTGCTCAACGGCCACCTTCGTCAACCTGGGATTCAACACTCAAAAGTTTGAACTTTGTCAAGGTATAACTCTAATATAACCTAACCCAACACATGCCTTCAATGGTTTTGTAATATTATGAAATAAAATGAAAAAAGACATACACAAAGAAAAAAAAAACACCCGCACAAACCCACGTCAATATCCAAATAGACATTAGGCCTGCAAGCACGAGTGAACGGACCCTCGCAGTTTGCCGCGACTCGGACGGCACGCAGCTCAAGGTGCAGATCGTCACCATCTTATCATCTCATGAGAAACTAACGTGCTTGAAACTCGCCTCTTTTTTGTGTGTGTGGAGTCTCTTTTGTGTTGTGATCATGGCTGACAGATTTTTTTGTATATCCTGGGATGAGAACTACAACTAGGTGAAAAAAAACCAATTGAAGAGGTTCTTACAAAAAAGAAGGCGCTAATGAGCTGTGCAGCCACGTCCTCATTCAAAACCTAAAGGAATCTTCTAACCGGGCCAATTTGACCGAGTGTGCCAAATTTCATGAAGCTGCCCAAGTCCCTGAAGAAATCTCCCTCCTTTTAATGGCGAACAAAGGGCCGTCATGGCAAAAGAAAGACGTGAACATGGGCCTTAAAATGTAGTACTCTATTACAAAAGGTCTTGTAACTACACTGACCAACCTGAAAGGAACTGGACATTTACAAGTAAAATGAGTGGCCTCTTTGAAAAGTCCAAGGGGGCGATGTTGAGTAATTTTTTAATGTTTTTTTTTTTCACAAGGTCACAAAACTATCGAAATGTACGCCACACGAATCTGCAAATTTTGGTGAGTTTTCGAGCATGTTAAGGCCTCCAAATTGTCCATTTTCATTTGCCATTACAGTGGGGAGAACAAGTATTTGATACACTGCCGATTTTGCTGGTTTTCCCACTTGCAAGCCATGTAGCGGTCTGTAATTTGTATCATAAGTTCTCTTCAACTGTGAGGGACGGAATCTAATACAAAAATCCAGAAAATCACATTTATAATTTTTAGATAATTGTATTTAACTGCATGAAATAAGTATTTGATACATTATCAACTAGTAAATATTTCGGCTCCTAATTCTTTTTTAAGAACCCCTCCTGTTCTCCACTCATTACCGGAAGAAGCTGCACCTGTTTGAACTTGTTACCTGTATAAAAGACACCTGTTCACATGCTCAAACAAACAAACTCCAACCTCCAATGGCCAAGACCAAAGAGCTGTGTAAGGACATCAGGGATAAAATAATAGACCTGCACAAGACTGGGATGGGCTACAGGAAAATAAGCAAGCAGCTTGGTGAGAAGGTAACAACTGTTGGAGCGATTATTAGAAAATGGAAGAAGTTCAAGTTGACTGTCAATCTGCCTCGTTCTGGGGCTCCATGCAAGATCTCACCTCGTGGGGCATCACTGATCTTGAGGAAGGTGAGGGATCAGCGCAGAACTACACAGCAGGACCTGGTCAATGACCTGAAGAGAGCTGGAACCACAGTCTCGAAGAAAACCATCGGAAACACATTACGCCGTCATGGATTAAAATCCTACAGCGCACGCAAGGTCCCGCTGCTGAAGCCAGTGCATGTCCAGACACGTCTGAAGTTTGCCACTGACCGTTTGGATGATCCAGAGGAGCAATGGGAGAAGGTCATGTGGTCGGATGAGACCAAAATTGAACTTTTTGGTCTAAACTCGGCTCGTCGTGTTTGGAGGAAAAAGAAGGAGGAGTACAACCCCAAGAACACCATCCCAACCGTGAAACATGGAGGAGGAAACATCATTTTTTGGGGCTGCTTCTCTGCCAAGGGTACAGGACGACTGCACCGTATTGAGGGGAGGATGGATGGGGCTATGTATTGCCAGATCTTGGCTGACAACCTCCTTCCTTCAGTGAGAGACCTGAAGATGGGTCGTGGCTGGGTCTTCCAGCATGACAACGACCCAAAGCACACAGCTAAGGCAACTAAAGAGTGGCTCCGTAAGAAGCATCTTAAGGTCCTGGAGTGGCCTAGCCAGTCACCAGATCTGAACCCGATAGAAAATCTATGGAGGGAGCTGAAAGTCCGTGTTGCCCGGCAGCAGCCCCAAAACCTGAAGGCTCTGGAGAAGATCTGCATGGAGGAGTGGGCCAAAATCCCAGTGTGTGCAAACCTTGTCAAGGACTACAGGAAACGTTTGGTATCTGTAATAGCAAACAAAGGTTTCTGTACCATATATTAAGCTCGATTTTTGTGATGTATCAAATACTTATTTCATTCAATTAAATGCAAATTTATTAGTTACAAATCATACACCGTGATTTTCTGTTTTTTTGTATTAGATTCCGTCCCTCACAGTTGAAGAGAACTTATGATACAAATGACAGACCTCTACATGCTTTGCAAGTGGGAAAACCAGCATAATCGGCAGTGTATCAAACACTTGTTCTCCCCACTGTAAATAATAGTAATAATAATAATAATAATCCTTTGCATGACAATAGGGCTGTCGCACAACTTGGTGGTCGGGCATTTGCACAAACACACAATATGTCACTTGACCTGTGCACAAACATGTACACACACATATTCACACAAAACGTAACTTCCAATTACGTTTTGTTTTTAAACTTTTTAAATTGCCAATCATAGACACACATTAATATACGCACACATACAAAAACAGTTACACACCTAAACTTACAACTCATACAAACTTTTACACACTCAAAACAAATGAACACACTCAGAAAATTCTACTCAAACACACACATATACGTAAAAAAAAACAGTCACTTGCACACACTCACATACGCAGAATTAATGGTGTTTCCCACATCCATCCCATAATAGCACACATTACATATCAAGCACACTCACGCTGCTGGCAGCGTCGGTCCATTATGTTACACTACTTCCTGTTAAAACACACTGCAGTGTGCGTGTGTGAGTGAGTGTCAAGAAAGTGCTGAAGAGTGAAAGAGGAAGTTGCAGACGAGCACAATGCACATTCAGCGGGTTCAACTCTCAGACACTAAAATGACCCCCCAAAAATTGAGTCAAAGCCAAATATTGTGTTGGCATTTGACATGTGTACATGTAACATGCATGCAATGTACATGTAACATACAGTATGTCACATATTGGATATCATATATACTATAGAACTTTGTGGCAACTCATCGGTCGCCAATGACAGCAATAGACGTCCAATCCATTTGAAGCGGGAGGGCTAGCAGCTGTTTTCTGTTTTTATTACATTCATGTTGTACGAATGTTCATTGGCTGCCACTATCCCAGTTCAAATGGATTGGGCATCCACAGAGGTGGGTAAAGTAGCCACAAATTTTACTCAAGTAAAAGTAGCGTTACTTCAAAATAATTAGGGCTGCAGCTATCGATTATTTTAGTAGTTGATTAACCGATGCACTAGTTAGTTCGGATAATCGAGTAATCGGATAAGGAACATAAATTAAAATACCTGAGCTTAGCCTCAAACGGTATAAAAAAGTACAAAAAAAAAAAATCAATCAATGAGGATCTAAGTTAAAGTAAAGACCAATTGGCTAACTTACATAGCAAAAGTCTGCTAGCTTAAATGCTATAATATGTCCAACATGGTAAGGATGGCCTTGGGTTGGGAGCAAGAACACCCACCTGGCAAAAAGCCACTCCGGCTGAACGGCGGGATATGGTGGTGGAGGAAGTGCGCCACCAGGACGAAGCAGCCAGGTGTGCCACAGCCGTCTCCCAAGCTCAGCAAGGCCGCTGGATGAAGTGGGAGGGCGTGGAGAGAAGGAAAATCACGTGGAGCGATCTGTGGAGCATAGACTAAGCTTCATCATTAGAGCAACATATGATGTCCTGCCTTCTCCAACCAACTTACATGTCTGGTATGGTGAAGACCCAGCCTGTCTCCAGTGTGTAGCCCCGGCAACCCTCAAACACATCTCAGTGGGTTGCAAGACCAGCCTAACACCTGGGAGACACACCTGGCGCCACAACCAAGTGTTGAAGTGCCTGGCTGCCGAACTTGAGAGCAGGAGGGTAACCACTAATGCCATGCCTCCAAACCCCCAGCCCGGGCCCGGATGTATGGTGGGGCCCGGAGAGTTGGTCTTACCTAATTTTTTATTGCAGGATTAACGGTTACTATTGGCCGCAACCACGCCGAACAAGCAATCACCAAAACAAGCTGTTTTACCAACCTCGTTTGTTATCCGCGCGCTTCGTCTCTCTCCTCTGGACACATTCTCGCAGTCGGACATCCGGGCATTAATGACGTCACCAGCCACAACAAAGCGTTGCCATATTGAAATGGGGGCAAAACACGAGTCACAAGCAGTTTCTCTGTCGTGCATTGTAGTACAAACGCGTTGAACTTTTGTCTTATTTGCGGTCTTTTTTCTGTGAGAATGACTTAAAGTTGTCGTGTTGTGGGTTGTAACACAAGGAAGAGTTCGGAGTCGCATTTGAAGTTCTTCATTCATTCTTCGTTCTTCAAGAAAAGGACAAGCAATTGGCTGAAAGCAATCAATCGAGGAACAGTAAAAGAAGACGGTTCCGTGGACCATTCTCGCCAGTGGGAACCTAAATCCAGGCACATTTACGTTTACAGCCGACATTTTATTACTGGTGAGTAAACTTTAATCGATTTTTTTTTGCCCCGATTAGCTGTTATGGATTCAATAGACTAGGCAATGGTTATTATTACCGTAACCGACAACTCGCAAAGCATTATTTTTCTTTTGCCGTGAACTGTTCTGATCGGTCAATCGGTATATTATTGGCCTGGTGGGAATTGGTTATTTTGCCGTGACGTGTTCACGGCTAACGCTTGGAGGCGAATTACCGGTTACGGCAGAAATAATCACTCTGTATATACCACCAGTTTTCTTAGTTCCACACGGTACATATTCCACGTAATTGATAAAGGTCAACTTACTGGGTGACCTTATGAGGTAGTTGATGTTTCCGAACTCCACTGCTGGCAATTCCTTTGCATTGTTTATCCAGCTATCAGCTGCGACTTTGTGTGGGCAGATTTGCAGGCCAATACGCGCTAATTTTTAGTTGTATCACCTCCTCGCATCTGTCGGCAGTGACTCGTGATAATAATAAATCATGTTTAAGACGTTTTTATGAAAAAAAGACGCAAAACGCAGCTGAAATATATGAATTTCAGACGTTTGTCTACGGATGTTTACCTGTGCGTGCACCCATCTCAAAATGGCGACACGTTGCTATGCGAGATGACGCCATCGTGACATCACGGCGACTGCGAGAATAAGATAGATCAGGGGTGTCCAAACTTTTTGCAAACGGGGCCAGATTTGGTGCGGTAAAAATGTGGGGGGCCGACCTTGGCTGACGTCCTTTACGTAGAACAATATATTTAAGCAAATTTTAGCAAGCCATTCTGGTTGTTACATTTGCTTTATTTTATTTTTTTTATTAATAATTTTAACAATCTCTCAACTAGCCTTGTGGCGTTCTCTTTCGACTCTCGGGCCCTTGCAAAATACTGCTGTTGTGAAGTTAAACTAGCTTCAAATTGCTTCAATTTTTCTTTGCGTATCTTCTCTATAATCTTGTCGTGTATGTCAACGTGTCTTGTTTGGTAATATCGCCTCACATTGAACTCTTTAAAAACAGCGACTGCTTTTTTTGCAAATGAGGCAGACACAGTTGTGTTTTTTAGTGAAGAAATAGTCCAAATTCCACCTATCCCTGTAGCGTTGGCCATCGCAGTCAACTTTCTTTTTCTTGTTGATTGTCGCCATTTCAGAAAATTGGAAGTAGAGGGTCACACGGGGTGATGTTGCTCAGAGTGCTGCTGCCTTTTAGTGGGTAAATGAGGAGCAGCATTTAGTGTGTAAGCTACTTCATATGTTGGTAGCAGTACTGCTGACCAATTTATCAAGTCTGTGTGTGGGCCAGACGTTACTGATTTTATGACAGAGGCTGGGGGCCAGATGAGATTTGACCACGGGCCGCATTTGGCCCCCGGGCCGGACTGTGGACATGTCTGAGATAGATGAATGAAAAAAAAACAAAAAACAAATAATCCCCCCCAAAATTTATGCAGCCTCAACGGGACACAAGCCATTGTCCTACTTGCGCCGGTCCCAAGCCAGAAATGCAGAGGGTAAAAAAAAAGCCTGCATTCGGGGTGCCCCCTCAAGATTTCTTAGTGCCCACTCTGGTGGGTAAACCTAGATCCGGGCCTGCCCCAGTCTACCTTCCCACAAAAAAAATCTTTCATTCGGAAAGGGGAGAAAAGAAGGACCAAGTCATCTGCTCCGGATCCAGGCCCACTGGACGTAGCCCGGGATTGGGAAATGCGGGTGGACCTCAGCCAGAGGCTCACCTTCCCATCTGAAATTGCAGCGACCAACCTGCGCCCGGACCTTGTCCTCTGGTCCAAGTTTTGCGGGCGTGTCTTCATCGTTGAACTGACCGTCCCATGGGAAGATGCCATCGATGAAGCATTTGAACGGAAGAGATGCGATATGCCGATCAAGCAGATTAAGCAGAAAGGAGGGGCTGGTATGTGAAGGTGTGTCCAGTGGAGGTCAGTTGTAGAGACTTTGTAACCAGGTCCACCACAAGGCTTCTGAAGGAAGTAGGGATCAGAGGGCAGGCCCAATGGAAGGCAATTGAAGAACTTGCCACTACAGCAGAACGGAGCAGTCACTGGTTGTGGCTGAAACGTAAAGATGCAACATGGGCTGCCAAATGACTGCATGGTGCCACTGCACACCACACACGCTTTGATATTCCTGTGGTCAGCCATCCTCACCAGAGGGTGTCTTTTTGTAAGTGGCCAAAACACCCAATGATGTCTGAGGCAAGCAACTGATGATGTGATGTGCTGGTGGCACCACGTGATCATTGCCAAATTCCACCCCACCCAGGAGGACATCTCCAACGTTCGATTGATGTGCTGAATATTAAGGATCTCTAACGGCTAGTCCTATTAAGAAGTCTAACATTTTTTTGCAGTGCTCTTAACAAATTGTTCAAACACATATTTGCACAAAAAATGGCTAAATATACCCATAAACTGAATTACAAATCCATTTTGCAGTGCTCTTAACAAATTGTTCAAACACATATTTGCACAAAAAATGGCTAAGCATACCTATAAATTAAATTACAAATCCATAAAAAAAACATTAGGCAAAGGCAAGGCAAGTTTATTATTTATATAGCGCAATTCAATACAAGGCAATTCAAAGTGCTTTACATCACATGAAGATCATAAAAATCACATTAAAATCAATAGAACGTAAAAACAAAGACAATCGAAAGAGGAAATAAAATTATACATAAAAATCGCATTTAATCACGAATAGAAAAAAAACAAAAAACAAATACTACTACTAATAATTTAAATCAGTAACGGAGATAAGCACGAGAGGAATAGAAAGCAAATAGATTGAAATATATAGACAGTTATGGATATGCAGCGCTAAACAAAAGCGTTTTTCTCCCTGATTTAAAGGAGCTAACAGTTTGAGCACATCTCAGACCTTCAGGTAACTTGTTCCAGAGGTGAGGAGCATAATAACTAAATGCTGCCTCACCCTGCTTGGTTCTTGTTCTTGGAACATACAGAAGACCGGTTCCAGATGACCTTAGGGGTCTAGATGTTTCATAGGAATCTAACAAATCAAGCATGTATTTTGGTCCAAGGCCATTAAGTGTTTTGTAGACGAGCAGTAGTATTTTATTGTCTGTCCTTTGACTCACTGGAAGCCAGTGTAACAATTTCAAAACCGGTGTAATGTGGTCCAGTTTCCTTATATTTGTGAGGACTCTTATTAGCTCAAACAAAATTTAGCTTATGTTGGGTCTTAACAAGGAGCAGCTGGATTCAGCCATGGGAAATGACTTATGTCAAATTCACTGTTGCCACTAGAGGGCAGTGTATTCACCCTAAATCAATAAAACAATGCAAACACTTTCAAAACAAACTATTACAACGCCAGTTTAATTAAACAAATGCTTGAAGCAGCAAAATTTAATTTGAATCTTTTTTAGTGTGCAGTTGACCTCGATAACCTCTACAGTGTATGAAAGGTATATAACGGCTGTAGCATCCATATTTTATATAACTTGTAATGCACACACAGTACGAATATGTTGTACACTACAATGACCTTGTACTGTATATAACATTGTATGGTTTTAATCCCAGTATCAACAATGATTAACATGAAATAGACATTTTGTCTGCTGACCTTTCACAGTGAATGTTCAGTTTTTGGACACTGACTCAAGCTTGCACACACATGCTCATGCAGAGTAAACAGTGTGTGCGCGCGTGTTTGTACTTTGGATTGGAGCTGATAGAAGATGGCGTATGTGCGGTTGTTTCTGTTGCTGCTGCTAATGTTCGAACTTCAGGACGCTGACGTCGAGGGAAACGCGGGTCAGTGACGGTTTCTATATCTCAGGCCTGACATGAGACCCCCCCATCAGAGAGGTCGTGAACCTTTGGCTTCCTCTGTGACCTCAACTGTCCCGAGACATATTAGAGACAAAAATGTTAGCATTTTTCAGGCTTGTTTTCTAATCTGTTCGAGCTGTCACCCGATATAAAGGCCCCGGGCCTCAAAATAAAACACAGACTGACTTTGGGCAGGTGGCGTGACGGTCCCGCGGCGGGCGGCTTCCCAAGTTTTGAGCCGCCAACGCCGCTACAACAGCCCCTTCGAGGAAATGCGGCCAGGAAATATGGAGCGAGAGTGCCGAGAGGAAACGTGTAACTTTGAGGAAGCCCGTGAGATCTTTGAGGATGACACCAAAACTGTATGCATGTCATTTCATGAAATAATTGTCTTTTGATGTCACATCATATTGTCCATAACTGAGTGGATTTGTCCACATGTTAAATCACAGTCATCGTGTGTGCTATGTTTTGAAATCACATATACCGTATTATCGCGCTATAAGCCTCATTGGAGTATAAGGCGCACCCTGAATCAATGGCCTTTTTTAAAAATGTTTTTCATATATAAGGCGCACCGTATTATAAGGCGCAGTAGTTGTAGTAGTGGTTGGGGTTGCGTTATGCATCCACTAGATGGAGCTGCGCTAAAGGGAATTTAATACCATGATCAAACGATATTGATCCATATATAAAATACATCAGATTATCAGGCTCACTGCCGGCTTTGAGAAAATTGAAGGCTTTTAGGTGGGCCTTACAGTATGAAAAACATGCTAATCATGTACAAACTTTGATATTGGTGTGAAATCTGAGAGACTATCTTTAATGATGAATAATTATGTGATATTTTCATAGTCATGTATAATCAACACAAAGATGCCATAATAATGTGTTTTTGTCATTTCAGATGGCATTCTGGGCAGGATACATTGGTAATATTTATTAAACTATGATTTTTTTTTTTTTTTTCACTCACCGGCTGCCATTGACGGCGCTAGACATCCAATCCATTTTGACTGGGAGGGGCGAATGAACAAACATTTGTTCATTTGACCCACCCAGTTAAAATGGATTAGTTGTCTAGCGCTGTCAATGGTGCTGAAACATGGACAATCAGAGCCAGTTTACATAAATTGGACATCTATCGTCGAACAACGGCAGCCAGAGAGCTAAATACTATGAAATTTAGAAGAAGTGCGTTATTGGGACCATAATGAGTAGACGATCGGGTCCGATCACGTCATTTTCGAAGTATTGGAATCGGCAAAAAAATATCGGCCATGCCTTTTTTTTAATATATATATATATATATTTTTTATTAAATCGTTTTCTAATTGTATTTAACGTTACAGACATAATATGTTACACTCATCCAGAGTCTTTAGTTTAGGCTTAAGGTAGGGTTATCAAATTTATCCCGATAACGGCGGTAATTTTTAAAAAAAATGTATCACGTTAAAATATTTAATGCAATTAATGCATGCACTGCACGACCCACTTAAGCATTGTCGTGCTCAATCTGTAATGGCGCCGTTTTACCTATATAGAGAGCTAAAAGGCAGCGTAAAATGAGTAGAGTGAATTTTGGCAGCCTTTTTTTAATTGGCTAAAGCCTTACAATCCCTCTCCCTACGATTAGAAATATCATGGGAAGCAATGTGGGGAAGCAAGGTAGCAATTGATCTTTTTCTTAACAACCTATGTTATTTCCCAACGCAGAGAAGATATATCAATTGGTAGCACTCCGCACAGTCATGGTTCCACTTCCCATCATGCATTTGGGCATGGCTACAGTATCATTTACTGAAAGCTCAACAAATACACTAGATGTCAATATTTAGTCACAATATACAAAGTCACAAGTCTCTATCCGTGGATCCCTTTCACAGAAAGAATGTTAATAATCAGGGGTGCACATATTTTTTTTGCCCAGGTTCTCAGAGGACCTGGAGATGTGACCTGGTCCTCATTGAGCTTGAGAGCCGACCCGCCTGATGCGATAAAATTATTCCAAGCTTTACTTAGAGCCAATTACCTCTTAATTAATTATTTAAACAATTAACGCTTGATTAACATCAACTGGCACAACAAAATTGTCATTACTTTGAAGTGAAATGTAAAGAAATAAACATAAAAGCACTCATTCAAAATAAAGGGCATTCATATGCGGCTCCCACATTAACTCCAAGCCTTTGTAAAAGTGGGATGTCCTCCTCATAAGAGCTCATTGAACGTGCATGTTTACCTTTTTGAAATGCGAGCAAAAACACGTTTGTCAGTGCATGGCGTTGTTCTTCAATAACTATTCTGCCACTTGTCTATGGGGTGAGTGGGGTCCTGTCTGACATCGCCACATGCTTTGTTTGTTTCGTGCTTTTCAAAGTTTGGATGGCTGAAATTCTTTGACCCTACATAAAATGCGCTGCTCTTACCAGTGACATTGGGATTCTCACGGCAAATTTAGCAACACATTTCCGTACGAACATCATTTGCTTCTAGCCATGGTACCTCCTGCAGCCACTTTTCACCAAAAGTCCTTTTTTTCGATAGCTCTGGTGACGTCTCTGTCGTCTGTCTTTTGACGGGGGTGGGGGAACGCGGAAATAATTACTCAGTGGGGCCTGCCTCTTGGACATTTTGAGAAGTGATTTTCTCGTGACCACCGCAAATACAGTGGTCAACCATCGGTACGCAAAAGCGTATGGAAGCCGTTGAGGACCAGCGCGTTTGTCTACGTCCAGTACGCGTGCGCGCATGCGGACCACTTATGTGCACCCCTGTTAATAATGTAAATGCCATCTTGAGGATTTATTGTCATAATAAACAAATACAGTACTTATGTACTGTATGTTGAATGTATATATTCGTCCGAGTTTTATTCATTTTTTTCTTAATGCATTGCCAAAATGTATATGATCGGGAAAAATTATCGGGAATGATTGGAATTGAATCGGGAGCAAAAAAAAGCAATCGGATCGGGAAATATCGGGATTGGCAGATACTCAAACTAAAACGATCGGATCGGGAGCAAAAAAACATGATCAGAACAATCCTAATTTATTACCATTGTATTCATTTCTAAATGTAGTTATAGCTATAAAAATATTTTTGAAAAATGCAATAATGCTTAATAATTAAGAAATAATATAAAGACAATGGCTAATATTTAGGTTTCTTTTTTTAAACCACTTAAAATTGTCACTTGCCCTACTACAGCAGTGTTTTTCAACCGGTGTGCCGCGGCACATTAGTGTGCCGTGAGAGATCGCCAGGTGTGGCGCGAGAAATTATCCAACATCGCTTATTTATTTTATTTTTTCACGTCGTCGGGCAGAGTTGCAGTAGCAAGGGAGGAGGAGGTAGAAAGTTGCAGTCGTGTGCAAATGAGCGAGGTATTGCTCTTGTGGCGTTCAATAACTGCTCGGATTTGTAGCTATCAGTTACCTTGCTGTCCGCGACAATGTGGACCGTAGCACGTCTACTGTACATCATTTGATCAGACTCGTCAAGAGTCAATATTCACGAAAGTGCCCTTTCCATTTTATCCATATGTGATCCTCCCCCTGTGTTTTATTCCAACACATTGCCAAGGGCAGCAAGGTGGCTGACGGCTAGAAATCTGAGCAGTTCTTGAACGCGACACGACGAGCTATCCTAAACGTCATCCCCAAACGAAACACCCGTCGCTTCAAATCAAGTCGATGGACTATTTTGTTCGCCTTTGTGAAAACACAGAGAAACAGGCAACTTTTTTGAGAAAAGCTACAAAGGTAAATGAGAAAGCCCCCAAAGGCAGTTATCCAAAGTCCCACACTGTGGCAGAGACCTTTACACCGGTACTACCTGCCTGCAAAGCTATTGTCAGCGAGCTGCTGGGCCCTGATGCGGTTAAAGACATTGCTAAAGTCCCCCTGTCTGATAATTCTGAGCATTTCAAGCCTAACTGCTATAAAAAATATAAACAGAGACTAAGAGCTGTTGAGGAATATTCCTGCCAGTATATTAGCTTTTGGTTCATCTAAACAGGCTCAAGTTTCACACTGAGTAAGTATAAATATTGAGAAACTATTTTATAAATAAATATACTTTACAGAAAGTAATTTTGGAACATTTTGGTTTATGGTGTGCCGCGAGATTTTTATCCAATGTAAAACCGTGACGTAACTCAGAAAAGGTTGAAAAACACTGAACTACAGGTTACAGTAAGTGTCAATTTATGAATAGCTGTCCACTGTTCCTAAATAGGTCAATTAACATGTATGCGATTTTTCATGTTCCTTCAGATGGAGACCAATGCAAGCCCCCACCCTGTCAAAATGGCGGCGCCTGTGAAGACGGCGTCAATTCTTACACATGCTGGTGTAACGCAAACTTCACAGGAAAGAACTGCGAGATCGGTGAGCATTTTCGCACAGACGTGAACGTACAAAGACACACCTTGCGTTTCCCCGGCAGAGGTCAACAAACAGTGTTCGCTCATCAACGGCGGCTGTTCTCACTTCTGCACCATGAAGTCAAACTTGGTGAATTGTCGCTGCCCGCTCGGATACCAGCTCGGGGCCGACCGCAGAACTTGCGAGGCCACAGGTGAAAACGCGCATGCGTAGTCGATCTGGGTTCAAGTGAGGAAACGGCTGCATCCCGGGCAGGATATATGAGCTGCGGCCAGACGGGGGTCGGCTCTGTTCATACGCCGCGTTCGTCCAACCAGACCGGCGATGGTGAACCTGACGATGTCATCCCGGATGAGTGGATGGACTACGAGGAGGAGGACGAAAGGGTGGGCAACGCCACCGAGGCCTCACCAACACCACGTGTCAGGAGGCGATCAGTGAATGACTTCATAGATTTCTTCCCTACGATTCCGACCATCACGGCGATGGAGAACAGCGATCAGAGGATTGTGGGAGGCTACGAGGCCAAAGCGGGCGACTTGCCCTGGCAGGTACGCGGTCGTCGATGACTCGAGCGCTCACCCCGCCTGACTTCGGCCCTCCCGCAGGCGGCGCTCCTCTCTCGTTCTAATGGGGTGGTGGACAAGTTGCCCTTCTGCGGCGGGTCGTTGCTTAACGACCTCTGGGTCATCACGGCGGCACACTGCATCGTACAGCTCAGAATGGCCGGGCATGACTTCTTTGTGCGTCTCGGTGAGCGACCGATCCAAATCATCACTAGCCTTTTTGTGTGTGTTCTTTGTTTTATTGTATACAGTAAGGGTGTAATGGTACATGTATTTGTATTGAACCATTTCGGTACAGGGTGCTCGTTTCGGAACGGAGGCGTACCGAACGAATTTCTGACATAATGTAACCCTTACTTTTCGAGGCTGTGAGTCGATCGGGTTAGTTTCTTTGTGTAGATTATATATACTCTGTCTTCTCTACTATAATGAGGACCAACACAGTAAAACAGTATATAACCCAGAAACGTCAACGGCGCGACAATGTGGCCGTCCCGAGAACGCAATGAAACGCGGGCGTTAAAGTCAATCAGCCAATGCACACCAGTCGGAGTGCGGCCGTGTGTTAGACACGTCCCAGAAGCGGCTCAACGCGACGCACGCGAAAATAACGGCAGAGTTTATTATTTGACGTGAGACGCGGCCCTCCTGCTTCAATACTACTAGGTAGGATCGGGCAGACCGGAAGTCACTCTTGTAAAAATTCGATTTTCAAACTAATATGCAATCGTAACCCACTTTTTGAGTCCATCAGCTCTCTTGAGTGGTAGATCGGGGCACAGTTGACTTGTCTTTGTTGATTTACTGCTGTCTTCTCTGCTATAATAATAACCAACACGGCCCCGTGTTCAATACAAAACCCTCCTACCACAACAAAACAAGTAGGAACTAATATTCACATAGGAACTAAAGTTATACAACATAAAATATACAATATAAATGAATACTACATCACATTTGTAAAATATAAACACATAATAAAATAAATAATAGCCCATTTAAATAAAATAAATTGAAATGAGCTAAAACACCTGTAATTAAATAATAAGAATAATACACAGATCCTGCTTACACAATTAAATTGATTAATTTCTGTATGGCGCTTTAACTTGAGAAAATCCACCAATAAAGCATTTGAAAACCGTTCATAAGAAAAAAAAAAGATTCATTGAGGCATTTCATTTGTAAAATACATGTTAAAATCTTTGTCATTGGGATTGCTTTTCTCTTTAGCACAGGACTTCTTTTTTCATCTTTCTTTCAGAAAGAAAGCTGACCAATACGCGGGGTCTGAAAAGCAAATTGTTGTTGGATTATTATCTTTAAATACCCGCTACTTTTTCAGCAGAATTCTAGCTTTGTATAGGCTAATGTTCCTATTGTTGAAAGCACAAAAGTGTGTAATAAACAACTAGCACATTTATATTTTGCATTTTGTTTTCTTACTGTACTGAGAATGAACCGAACCGTGACCTCAAAACCGAGGTACGTACTGAACCGAGATTTTTGTGTACCGTTACACCCCTAGTATACAGTATATCCATGTTTAAGTGTGTGAGTTCATATGTGTTGGGATTGAGTAGTGTATGTTTGTGTGTGAGGGCTTATTTTGTTTTCATTCTCTTGGTTGCTGTTTTTGCAGTGACATGAAAGTAGGGGTGTGACAAAATATCGAAAATGGTGATATATCGTGATACTTTGTATCCCAAAAGGTTATCGATATGCTCCTGCAAGAATCGAGATATCATTTTGGGAAGCAACAAGTTGCTACCAAACTCTTCCACCATAATAGTGTCTCAGTTAACTCTAAGGCTGCCTTGAGGGTACTCAACTCCCAATCCATTTAGACTGGGAACGTTCATTCATTCGAAACCAGAGCATTCACAGTCATTCTGTCAGATTTTCAGGGCATTTATAGGTCACTTGCTGTTAATTTTAAGTCATTGAATTATGAATGAGCGGGTGTTTTGGTCGAAAACATAACATTGATTCAGCGTTGTTCCAATATTATTAATAATCGAAATGACGTTTAGGTTCTGTAAGGATTTCAACGTTGAAACAACATTAATTGAGGGTGCAAAAGTGACGTTGATTGAGTGACATAAGATCGACAGCGGAATGTTGATCCAACATCTTTTCAATGTCGGTCTGCTATCTGGGACATGTACCTCTTTACACTTGCTGAATGTGCCAGTTCAATTTTTTCCCTCTGAAACGCTTATTTGATTGGGTGATGACTTGACCCCCCCTCCCCCCAACAAACACACGCACACACACACACACACACACACACATTAAATATCAGGGATATTAGTTTTTTTTTTTTTCAGCCAGTAGCTGCTACTGTAAGAAATGTAAAAAGACAACAATGTTATGGAAGAGGGGAACACACCACTATTTTTGCTACGGAAAGTCTGAGCTGCATCAGAGTTGGCATAACATTAAACTGTTTGAACTTGCTGACATGCAAAACTTGATTAGGAAGCTGGTTAGAGAGAAGGGTTCTCCTCTATGTGTTTTCTACTGTTAACATTATATTAACTGTGAGAAATGTAGTGAACCGAGGTCCACCCCTTTCTCCCCAATTTGACTTTATATTTTATTTATGTGGTCTTAAAGCAGCCGACTGGAGCTTTCATTTTTTTGTTGTTGAGTTTGGCTGTGCTTGTGGACAAAAGCAGTAGTGTTTTACCTGAAGGACAGCTCCATTTGTATTTATTTTTTTGTTATTCCCTGACAAAGAAGTTTTTTCAGTTATATTTAATTTCTTTATTTAGACAATGTTGAGTGGTCTTAAGACAAATGTTTTTTTGTTTTTTTTTTTAATTCCTGGATCCTTAAGAGATGATTAACAAGCTTATATTTATTTTGTATGTTAATATAATTGAAGTTATGTTCAAATAATGCAATTTAAATTTGCTCTTAAAATCTGGACATTTTGTCTGGAAGTTTTCAAAATGTTTCTTTTGTAGTTTTAGAAAACAAAGGTTTGAATTGAACAGTGTATGCTGAACCAATACACATTAAAGTTAGTATAAATCAATAGTTTTATTTTGCATTGATCATTATGAATGTCCAGTCCCCAGCAAAAAGTGTACATGCAGGTTATGCCGTTATATCGTCCCTACCAATGTTGAGACCAAACCTACGCCCTTGCATTAACCTTTGTAGTTTTTCTCAAAAAAGTTGCCTGTTTCACTGTGTTTTCAGAAAGGGGAACAAAATAGTCCATCGGCTTGTTTTGAAGCGACAGGTGTTTCGTTTGGAGATGACGTTTAAGCTTGCTTGGCACAATGGCGCTTTTGGATAAAGCGTTCAAGAACTGCTCGGATTTCGAGCCATCAGATACCTTGCAGTCCTCAACAATGTGTTGGAATAAAACAGGACATGGGAAGGACAAGTTGGTGTGTATCTACACTTGACGAGTCGAATCAAAATGATGTACAGTAAACATGCGGAAGTCTAGATTGTCGCGGACAGCAAGATGGTTGATGGCTAGAAATCCGAGCAGGTCTTGGACGCGACACGTACAACACCTCGTTCATCAGCACACAATCGAGAACTTTCTACCTACTCCTTCCTTTCTATTGCAACTCCACCCGACGACATTAAAAAAAAAAAAAAAAAAAAAAAAAAAGAAACATTGGATAATTTCTCGCGGCACAACTGATGATCTCTCACGGCACACCGGTTAAAAAACAGTGAGTTATACCCATGCACTGATAAAGGCCGAGTTATGCTTCCGCGTCGTCAAGGAAGACCCGATTTACGACCCTGCACCGTAGCCTGATGCGGTCCTATTGATTTTTCAAACCCTAGGGTCACATCAACGCATATGACGTGGCGGAAATGGACTGTGATTGGGCCGCTCAGACTGTTGTTTCTGGTTCAGCGCGAAATCACCGTCATTGTAAAACATTATTTTTCTACATGAAAATATTGACCAAGCCGACGGGAGTATCATCGAAGAGCAAGTCTCGTTAAGACATCATAAAGATTGCCAAATGGCAAGGTCAGCGATTGAAAAAAAAAAAATGGAAGAACCACTGAGACGTGTGTTCAGAATCGAATGGCCACACGAAGCGGCGGCCAAAAACTGCCAGCTTTTTATCACTTTATGTCGTATTTTTGGTTGGTGCACTTCATTATTTATTGTGTACATATGTTTGCTTTGAGACTTATTTACGTGTCACACTTCAAGTATATGAAGAATAAAGCACAGGTTTGGTGTCAAAAGAGTTGTTTTGATGTTTAATTTGCAACAACAGACAGTTCACACTCGATACATCATCACTGATTGAGAGTGCCTAGGTGCTTTTATCATAACGTTAACATCAAGGCTTCCAACGCAGTTTGGGAAGTTCCATAGACACCAGAAATCTGCTATGGCTTCCCACTGGCTGGTTGTAGAACACATCAAACAAATCGGGCTGGAGGGCTTTGCAGACCTCGGACAAAACGCTAGACGCAGTGCTCGACGCCAGTTTGAAGCTAGCCGCCACAGCTAGCTGGTTTTCACCCGAGGCTAGAACTCTCAATGCGGCATCAAAAGTTGGACTGACCGCCTCGAAACAGTCTTCTGCGTCGCCTGCGGCTCAACATTTGTATGATCAACATTTATTCAATGTTGATGAGCTGAAGATCCACATTCAACAGAGCAATGTGTCACCTGGCAGGAGAACCATCTAATGTCGAATGACGCCGTAGTCGCTGCGCCGTCACCGCAACGCGGGAGCATAACTCAGGCTTAAGGCTTGAGCATGTGAAAATAGGTATTAATTACATCAAAAGGAAGTGCAGGTAATTTGGGACACTCAAATTTGATTGGCTAAAACAATAGAGCATTGTAAAATGTCTACCCTCATGTCTGGCGGACGTTTTCTGGAAATACTTGCTTTTATTGATGCTCTTCCTTAACTATTACAGGAAAATGAAATTCTGTCTTCTTCAATTTGTTTCTCAAGAAGATTTCTGCTAGGATGCACATGATACAGCTATTATCTTTCCCTTGAACATGTTTACTTGCTCAGCAAGAATGACACGAGCGTTCCCCGGTCTGCAGGTGAGCACGACGTGGACGCACACGAGGGTACGGAGAGCAACCACGAGGTGGCCGAGGTGCTGGTCCACAAGTCGTACAAGTACCAGAAGTCGAAGTTCAACCACGACGTGGCGCTTATCAGGCTAGCCGTCCCGGTGGTGATGTCGGCACGGCGCCGTCCTATCTGCCTGGGGCCCAAAGGTTTCTCCGAAAACCTGCTGAAGGAGGCCACTACATCGGTGGTGAGTGGCTGGGGTCGCCTGCGGGATGGGGGGATCCAGTCCACCAAGCTGCGCAAGCTGGAGGTCCCGCTGGTGGATCGCAGCACCTGCAAGGCCAGCAGCGAGCAGCGTATCACTTCCTTCATGTTCTGCGCCGGTTTCCGAGACCGCAAGGAAGACGCGTGCCAGGGGGATAGCGGGGGGCCACACATCTCTCTCCACCAGGGCACCTGGTTCCTCACGGGCATCATCAGCTGGGGCGAAGGATGCGCCCAGGCCGGAAAATACGGCGTTTACACGCGTCTCTCGCGATACTACGCTTGGATCAGCAACACTACCGGCATCCACATGTACTCGTAAAAACCACTCCCTGTCCATCATCCCCTATTGAACAGTCACTTGCTGTTCATCTTTTTCTTTGCGTCTCCACTTTCTGCCACTTCTTCTCATAAGCGGATTTTATGGGGGTAGCAGGGGGGCCAGCCCCCCCCCCCCCCCCCGGTGTCCGAAAAGTATCATTGCATGTAATTGACTTTCCTATATAGTATATAAAAGTTGAAAAGCAATAAAACTGCAACAAAAATGAATGAAATGAACAAAAAAAAAATAATAATAATTATAATGGGTAAAAAAATTTCGAGCACCTTAGATGGTCATTTGCTTTGAATATAATTTTCAACAACAACAACAAAAAATTATGATTTTTTTCTTTGGTCAAAAAATATTTTTTTCGATTGAAGCAATTTTTGGGGGGATTGAATGATTTACACACAAATGTCCTAATCATGATATGGCCCAAACACAAAAAGGATTGCTTCAATCAAAGAAAACCTTTTCAATTAAAAATTAAGTGTTCAAATGCAAATTTTTCAATCTCAAATATTTTTTCACATTCAAAAACTTTTTCTATGATTGAAAATGTTCCTTTTTTGATTGATTTTTTGTTGTTGTTGTTGTTGAAAATTATTTAAAAAAACGTATTTTTTGATTGACTAATAAAGACAAAAATGTCCTGCCAAAATGTGGGCCAAAAACGAATCAACATTACTTCAATCAAAAAAGTTGCTTCAATTAAAAAAAAAAAAAAATAAATAAATAAATAAAAGAGAAATTGCACACATGCATTTTTTTTTAGAGTTTCAATTTTATTTCTGCATTCAAACACTTTTTTTTTTTTTTTTTGAAGCGACATTTTTTTGGTTGAAAATACATATATTTCGATTGAAGCACCTTTTTTTTTGTTTGTTGAAGCAACTTTTTTTTGATTGAATAATAAAGACACAAATCTACCTCCATATGTGTCCCCTGCCATGGGCGGAGGCCCATGGCAGGGGACACAATTTTTTTCTGGGGTAACTACATTGGCACGACACCTGCGGGCATACCATATTCAATGGATGACGATCTTGCCGAAAATTATTGCCTAAGCAGCCTGATTTAGAACTCCCCTCAAGAGTGATGGAAAAAATTGCTCATTGTCAACTTACTTTTATAAATACTGACACCCCGTTTCAAGGTCATCAACATGTTGTTGCCCCCCCCCCCCCCCCCCCCCCCCCCGCCCCAAAAGTCAAACTCCGCCTATGCTTCTTCTTTTGACGTGATACGTTTCCAACATTAAACATGAACCCACGTGTCAGCTTGTTGAGCACACAGGAGGGCTTTTATTTGTGCGCTTTTATTGTGAAAGTCTTCACAGGATCAACGTAACGTAATGACTGAGATTTTTATGGAACACTTTCAAATCAAGCGCAACTAAAAATAAAACCACAAGTCAAGCATTGAAAAGTGAAAAAAAAAGCGGCGTCTAATCCTAAATCCGGTGACGTCATCGTACACAGACACGTAGCGAATGTCACTTTATATATATATATATATATTCACGGGCGCCCCCTGCTGGCCGTCACACATAAGGCACTTTTGACGGTCTTCTACGTCTATGCTCTTCGCTGCCGATATTAGCGTACAAATTCTACAAACCTCACGCGTGTGTACAAAAACGGACAACAACACGTTTGTGCGAGTGGCATTGGCACGTGACGAGTTAACCTTGGTGATAATGATGATGATTGAGGAAGAGCTGATGCTGTGCTTTTTCTGTGACATCACAGTGAAGATGTAGCTCTGCTCTAATTAGCTCTCAGCACGTCTCTCCCAAAATCCTGTGCAGGTCCTCCGATGGGACACGGCCCTCTTCGTCACGGCTGACATTCCTCACCAACCTGATACAAAAGACACATTAAACTCATTGGCAGTCATTGAAGGCAATATCTGTCCATTCCATCTTGACTGGGAGGGCTGGCAGCGGTCTCCCAGACAAAATGGATTGGATGTCTATCACTATCAATGGCAGCCAATGAATTAAAGACACTCACATTCAAAGGACACAGCGTGGAACTAAGATGACACTCACCATATTCCGTCCTCATCACGGCGCAGCAGCCGGATGATGTCGCCGCACGTGAAAATGATGTCATCAGCGCTCGCTACGCTGCTAGCTACCTGGACTCTGTAGCGACCCGCCACTAGCGGCGCTGGCTCGTCTTCCTCCTCATCGTCGTCGGAATCGGACATGTCGGAACCGTCCGTGGCCGCCCAGTCTTCCAAGCTGTCGCAGGTGGCCACCGAGTGCACCGCGGGGTCCGAGTGGGCGGGGCTGGTGTTGAATGACTCCTCCCATCTGGTGTGGTGGGCGGCACTGGAGGCGGAGGAGCTGCGGGTGACGGGAAGACACCCCGTGCAGCCTTCCCGCCGCTCGGACGCCTCAGATGCGCTAATGACAATGCATGAGGCAGTGATACAACAAGGGGGCGGAGCTTAAACAGGAAGTATGCGAGCAATAATACACGGCAACTCACCTGTCCAAAATGAGGCTTT
Source organism: Corythoichthys intestinalis (assembly GCF_030265065.1). Lineage (NCBI taxonomy): Eukaryota > Metazoa > Chordata > Actinopteri > Syngnathiformes > Syngnathidae > Corythoichthys > Corythoichthys intestinalis. Next base: position 28,764,651 of record NC_080412.1, read on the forward strand.
CTGAAAAAAAATAAATTTTTTTAATGCCACACGCAGGTTAGCCTGCATTCAAGAGGAATAAGATGTCATGTCATTCATTCATAAAGCTCATTATTCATTGATAACACATAATTCCTTCAACAAGTATTACTTGTTCTATAATTCTTTCATAAGATATAACTAATTACACAGACATAATTCATTTATATGACACATCCAACTCACTCACTCACTCACTCACTCACTCACTCACTCACTCACTCACTCACTCACTCACTCACTCACTCACTCACTCACTCACTCACTCACTCACTCACTCACTCACTCACTCAGACCATTTACCCATTCATAAGACAATCAGTCATAATATGCATTTGTCATTCACCTGTAAAGCTTATTATTCATTCACAACACATCATTCCTATTTTAGGTATAAATTAATTCAAAAACATTAGTTCTCCATTCACAAGACAGAAATTTCATTCATACGGCACATTCACTCAATTCCATTCACAAGACAGAAATTTCATTCATACGGCACATTCACTCAATTAGATAACACAAATCATTTATAAATATTAATTTATGAACCTACCTATTCATAGATCAACTCACTAATCCATACCGCATTACTGATTCATTTCTAAAACAAATTACTGTTTATTCACAATGCACAAATAATTCAGTTGTCCATAAAAAACACGCTCTCTAAATTATTCACCCATTCACAACACACAACTTTAAGACACATGACGTCATTCACAAATTACATTTATAAAGTCCGTGCAGTAAAAATGAAAGGGAAAGTCACAAACTTCCAATCATTTGCAGTTGCTACCTTGGTGCAGTTGAGTGATGATCTTCTGGATCTCAGTGAGCCAGGTGACCTTGACCTGCATGCTGGTAGCCTGCACACATACGAAAACATCGGTCTGTACTTTTGGGTTCATGTTGAACAATCAACCCTGATTTCTCAACCTAAAGGTGCACCTGTAGGATATAGACTTCTTGCGTTCCTTTGTGGTAGAGTTCAAACTTCTTGGCGTCTCCTTTGACGTTTTCTGTCAAGCTTACGGAGTTCATCTGAGTAGGAATGATGGATACATAATACAGTGAAAAAAACTGCAAATGAGCAAATTAATTTTAGCCCTTTGAATTTCGTACTTGTCTAATGTAGTGATCTGCTAATGCAAATCAGCAACAAAACAAGTGGATTTTTGGGGTTAATTTTTTAAATTTGTTATATACTATATTGTACGTGTTCATTATTTAGGAAAAAAATGCCCCAAAGGTTGTTGGTGTTTTTGCCAATTTGTTTGAATGTAATCAATCAATGTGAAATACAGTGGTACGTCTACTTAAGAACGTCTCTACATACAGAATTTTCAGGTTAAGAGTAAGACACGCCTCAACGGCAAAATATTGCCTCTTGTTAAGAATGCAATTTCAGGATATGAAATGCAAAAATACAGTATGGCTGGTACTCGCAGCTCCTATAGCCCCTACTCACATGACGTCACAACCACGCCTCCACGCCATATTGTCCGTCAGCTCGTCGGGTTTAAGCATTACCGCTACGTAAATTCCTCCTATTATGGCGTGTTTTTCTGCTCGTTAACATTAATAATCAAAATGGTGAAGGCGTGTGTGGCGATTGGTTGCAATAACAGAGAAGATAGACAGAGAGACTTGAAGTTCTACTGTATTCCGAGAGACCCGGAGAGGAGAGCGAGATGGACTGCTGCATTTCGACAAGAAAACTGGGCACCAAACGATCACTAGAGATTATGTAGTAGTCATTTTATATCTGGTAAGATGCATTTAATATATATTTAGAGGGTTTTGGGCTGACAACCACAATTAAGATCATTGCGAGGCTAATCGTCGACAACATACCGTTTCAAATTCAAGATGCTTATTTCTTCCACCATCATTATTTTTTTAATAATATTTAGCTAGTACCAAGTGAAAGAAGTTAAACAGGTGTGTCCAAACCTTTTGCAAAGGGGGCCAGATTTGGTGTGGTAAAATGCGGGGGGCTACCTTGGCTGATTTACATAGAACAATATATTTAAACAAATTTTAGCAAGCCCTTCTGTGTGTCACATTTGCTTTATAATTTTTTTAATTCATAATTTCAACAATCTCGTCTTTGTGGTGTTCTCTTTCGACACTCGGGCTCTTGCGAAATACTGCTGCTGTCAAATTCAACTAGCTTCAAGTTGCTATAATTTTCTCGCTGCGTATCTTCCCTGTAATGTTGTCGTACATGTCAGCGTGTCTTGTTTGGTAATATTGTGTCACATCGAACTCTTTGAAAACAGCGACTGTCTCTTTGCGAATGAGGTAGACACAGTTGTTGCGTGTTTTATTGAAGAAATAGTCCAATATCCACCTTTCCTTGAAGCGTCGGCCATCGCAGTCAACTTTTTTTTTTATTGATTGTCGCCATTTTAGGAAATTGGAAGTAAAGGGTCACACGGGGTAATGTTGCTTAGAGTGTTGCTCTTAAAGTTTTTCAAACTTTCGTGAGAATAGGCTGATTTTGTGTGGACAAGATAGTTGTAGATATCAGGGTAGCAGATGTCAGGCAGAGAGGGCGAAGACAGCGAGTCGAAAAATATCGATTTAGGCATCAAATATGGATCTGGCGAATGGATAGACTGAAGCTTTTCCACATAACGCCTTTTATGCAATGCATCCAATGAGTTTACATCGTCTGAAAGCTTCCATGAATTGCACTATAAATTGCACGACAAATTGAAGCCATTGAGAATACGGATAAACACTGACGGACAATATGGCGGCCGGATACAGCGACACATCATTCTGTGACGTTGGTGAGTACGGTCTATTGGTTGTTGCGTAGCATTCCTGGCATCCAATAGGCTAAGCGGGACCTCTACTGTATGTGTATGTGTGTATCTCAGCGTCCTCTTCATTCGCCCCTCGGGTTCCGACAGCTTTAAATAAGTGTATTAACTTTTATTATTTATTCTTGTTTTTTCACATTATGCACAACTCAGATTGCATGTTTATTGTGCAATAATCTAATTGTAACATGTAATTGTTACATGTTTTGATGCATTTTTATGCATTATAAAAGATTTATGTCTGAATTTTGGGGGTGGCTTGGAATGGATTAGGGCATTTACATGGAAAACGCGTTTCTACTTACAGAATTTTCAAGTTAAAAAACTACTTCCAGGACCAATTTCGTAAGAAGAGGTACCACTGTATTGGCAAAAAAACCAACAACACTGGTTTTTACTGATTTTTTTTTTTAGCCGATTTAATTAGGTCGGGCAATTTTTGATTGGATTTCGAATCTTGATGACTTGCTATTTTGCGTGCGTGTGTTATTGTACACGCACCCTGAGGCAGGACTTAAAACTGTAGACGGGCAGGCGCCGGTGGTCGTTGCGGCGCTTACAGCAGACCAGCGCCCTTTCGTAGAGGAAGACGTGGCGCTGGGCGGGTTTAAAGCGTGCCAACTCTCTCATGCGCGCCGCCCCCCTCTTGTGGCTGATCCAGACGCTGAAGCTGCCCTGCAGAAGCACTCGGCCCAGCAGGCCCAACTCGCCCTGGAACGTGGCCGACCACACCCGGAGCTCCATTAGTGGCTGAAAGAATTTCATGCTCGGGACAAAGATCAAATAGCGCTTCGGCGCCATCTGTGGCTCCTCATGGCAAATGAAAACCTGGTGTTCATTCCAATTGAGATGTGATTGAGTCTACTATTTAATTGACAGCTACCTGGTACCCGACAATGGCGGTCTGGTGCATGGAGTCGTTGACGGACTTAAGCAGGTCCAGCATGCAGTCCAGAGCCTCCTGCAGCTGCGTGCGGTAGTGTGGCTCCGTGCAGTGTTTCAGAAGCTCCTGCACGCACGTGCATGCACGCGGATGAGAGACGTGCGGGGTGTGCGTGCACTTCTTGACGGTGTAAGCGGAACCTTGAGGATCAACTGGTACTTGGTGAGACGCTGGATGGGTTTCAGGAGGTACGAGTCCAAAGACAGCTTGTGCTCCAGCTTCCTCTGGCACTCCTGCAAGCATGCAGGAATATTGACAGCTGTGTGTAACTGAGTTTACCACCACGAAATGAGCTGCCAGCATCATAGCACCTCTGGGACACATCACGCACACAAACACACACACCCGTTCATGAAAAGCAAACATAAGTACCACAAATGCACGTGTACACGCATGTAGAAATATGCTTCTATATTTACACAACAAATAGACAAACACAAAGAATTACACGGATGCTTGTACTCACAAAAACAAAATGCACACACACACACACACACACACGCCAACTTACATTTAAACTAGTTGTGCAACGGTTCAGTGAGCCCACGGTTCGGTTTGAACCTCGGTTTTGGGATCACGGTTTCGGTTCGGTTTGCGTTTTGCATTAAAAAAACAAACAAACAACTGCCTTTATTTTGCTTTTTAAAAAATTAAATAAACACTTAAAATGTAAACATTTTCGATTGTTAAAATGCCTCTTATCTCTTTGGCTAGTGTAGTGACTGACTACTGAAATACACACACAGTAGTAAAAAAGTTACTTGGCAAAGTAACTGGTGATACCTTTCATGTTTTTTTTCCTTAAAAAAAAACAAACAAACCCAAAAACATAGTAACCTTTGCTATGTTTGGAGGGCATTTAATGTTGTGAATCAACCGTTAAAGTTGATAAAATTGCTCCCGTTTTTGCACTAGTTCCCTTCTGTCTACTTTCGACATGTGAAAATTTTAAAACTGTTTCATGCTTTAAAGATAGACTCAAGTCAAGATTTTGCCGATTTAGGAGTATTTTAGATAAAAAGTTGCTTAGGTTCGCACGGAAGGTTTACTACAGCAGAGCCTTTCTGAGCCTCAAAATGGCGGCTGTTTTCTAACGCTACCGAGTCTGTCATTTCGCATGTAGTTCTATATGCATGAGATATCTAGGCGTAGATTGTATGCTGTTGGTTACAGTCAGGAAATATTGGAGCCACCTAGCCTAGCATCGCGTTTGCTACAGCGCCTTAACAAACACTCTTCCCTCTCCGTGTCTGACTTTTCTCGCGTCATTCAACCAACGTATTAATGAACATTGTCTCGTTGCAGAAATGGTGACCAAATCCAAACGGATGAAAAAAAAACGTAATGCACGAAAAACGTGCAGATTTTGAACGTAACGTACGGCGTACAAATTTAAAAATCAGTGCTCACTTGTACAAATTACGACGAGACGAAACAACTTGACAGGTACAGTATGAATTATAGTGGACCGTCACAGTTAGGTAGTAGCACTCTGTAGCACGGGACGTCCAACTATCAGTGGCCAGGACGAAACTATGTGCTTTAGCGAAATCATCTTCGATGGCTTTGCGTGCCATTTCATAAATGTCTGGGATTACGTTGGATTACGAAATATGTTCGCGAGGGAACAATGTAATGCGGGTCAAGCGTTGCAAATAAATTAATGAAGCCCGCCGTGTGTTTTCACTGGTGTCATCTTCGGGGTTGTCCTGCCCTGAGAAAGTGATATCTGTGGGTGATGCCGGCTGAGATGCCGGAGTCATGTTATAAAAGTTGCCATTAGCATGGGGAACAAGCGCTGAGCAATGCTTGCAATTTTTTTTTTCAATATTTTCTCTCCCTCCGCATTGTAGTCCACGGGGAAACCAAAATGTTGCCACACCGCAGATTTGAAAGAAGCCGGTGCTTCCTCAAAATTCGGTCTCTCCACTCCTCCGCTCACCATAGCTATTTGTTTTCTTTCTTGTTTAACGTTCACTTCGCTCGTAAGCGAGAGAGGGCGTTACTCGGCTTCTATTACACAGGTGCTTGACAGCGATCCGACATTTACTTGCGGGAATTTCTCCACAGCGGTGCTTCATGTCACACACAGGCACACAGAGCTCGAGCAATTCATTCCACAAGCGTTCAGAATACATTAATTGCAAAACCAAAAAGGCGCGGTTCATAAAGGCGTATTGAACCGCACACCGTTGCACCGCTAATTTACACATTTTCACTACACGCTTTCATATCACATAAATAAAATACAAATGAAAATTGACTGACTCTTTCTAAGCAGCTTCTTGCTCATGTTTTTCTGGTTTTATAGTTTACAGCAGAATTCACTACATTTTTCACAGTTTAACTAACGTTAGCAGTCGAAAACACAGACAGGAGGACACTTCTCTCTAAGCAGCTTCCTACTCTAGTTTTGCAGGTTAGCAGGTTTACACAGTTTAATATTATGCTCTGATGCAGGTCGGACTTTCAGTAGAAAAATTAGTGGTGTGTTCCCCACCTCCACAACATTGATGTGTTTTACATTAATTACAGTGGCGGCTGCTGCTGTTGCTGGCCAAAAGAAAAAAAGTTTAATATCCCTCCTCTTCGAAGGGGGCGTGTGTGTGTGTGTGTGTGTGTGTGTGTGTGTGTGTGTGTGTGTGTGTGTGTGTGTGTGTGTGTGTGTGTGTGTGTGTGTGTGTGTGTGTGGGGAGGTCTAAGTTATCAGCCAATCAAATGTGCGTTTAAGGAAAAAAAAATGGACAGGCACATTCAGCAAGTCAAAAGGGGGAAAGGAGGAAGTCCGAACATAATGAAAATAATTCACTTAATAATGGTAGGGTAAATTCTATCCTTACAACTGAAAAGTTGGTAATGTTATGTCACTACCGTCCCTATGCAAACCTACGCCTTTGGGTCACGTGCACACGCTCACCTGAAAGAAGGCGGAATCCGAGCACTGTCGCCATAACGACTCCGAGCGAGGTTTATTCTGGCAGTACTGCTCGTACATCTGGAACTTCTCCTTCTATGCATGCACACAAACACACATGTAAGGACAATTTTCATGTTATCTTCGAAGCTCCCGTCGGCACGGTCGTCCTTACCCTCTGCAAAAAACACTGGCCGACGCGCTCCGGAGCGTCCAGACAGCTCTGGAGGTCCCGCAGGAAAGTTCTACGGGTCAGCGAGAAGGAAGATGAATTGGCGTAAGAGCCTCGAGGGCGAAGGTGGCCGGCAGCGGTACCTGCTGTGAAACTGGTAGATTTGTGGCATATTTCCAAATAGAACGTCCTTGTGACTTTGCAGAAGCGGCGGTAGGAGATCGCTCGCCGACGGGTCTTCCATCTCTGCTCTGTAGCCCTGAATGCGCACCACATCAGCGCCTGGCCCAAACAGGAAGGGAAGCACAGTCCACTTCCTGAATGCTCACCAGAAGGACGGCGAGCAGCTGCTCCACGTAAATCTTCTCGGTGGAAAGGAGCTCCTTCATGATGCGACTGCAAAGTTCCCAACTCGAGTCAAGAGGCGTCACCATCACGACCTTTGACGTCCGCCTGCCGCATACGCACCTTGTCACTTGCTCAGCCCCTTCCTCCACCTCCGAATCGCTCTCGGGGGCAGAGCCATACAGAGAGCTTCGGTTTCCTTGGTAGTCGTGCATCACTTCAATCTGCATGCACCGCAACAAATTATTGGGTCAAAGGTACAGGCATATACAGTGGGGCAAAAAAGTATTTAGTCAGCCACCCATATGGCCAGTTCGCCCACTTAAAAAGTTGACAGAGGCCTGTAATTTTCTTCATAGGTGTACCTAGACGATGAGAGACAGAATAGGAAAAATAATCCTGAAAATCACTTTGTCTGAATTTTAAAGAATTTATTTGCAAATTATGGTGGAAAAGAAGTACAGTGCCTTGCAAAAGTATTCGGCCCCCTTGAATCTTGCAACCTTTCGGCACATTTCAGGCTTCAAACATAAAGATATGAAATTTAATTTTTTTGTCAAGAATCAACAACAAGTGGGACACAATCGTGAAGTGGAACAACATTTATTGGATAATCTAAACTTTTTTAACAAATAAAAAACTGAAAAGTGGGGCGTGCAATATTATTCGGCCCCTTTACTTTCAGTGCAGCAAACTCACTCTAGAAGTTCAGTGAGGATCTCTGAATGATCCAATGTTGTCCTAAATGACCGATGATGATAAATAGAATCCACCTGTGTGTAATCAAGTCTCCGTATAAATGCACCTGCTCTGTGATAGGGTTCTGTTTAAAGTGCAGAGAGCATTATGAAAACCAAGGAACACACCAGGCAGGTCCGAGATACTGTTGTGGAGAAGTTTAAAGCCGGATTTGGATACAAAAAGATTTCCCAAGCTTTAAACATCTCAAGGAGCACTGTGCAAGCCATCATATTGAAATGGAAGGAGCATCAGACCACTGCAAATCTACCAAGACCCGACCGCCTTCCAAACTTTCTTCTCAAACAAGGAGAAAACTGATCAGAGATGCAGCCAAGAGGCCCATGATCACTCTGGATGAACTGCAGAGATCTACAGCTGAGGTGGGAGAGTCTGTCCATAGGACAACAATCAGTCGTACACTGCACAAATCTGGCCTTTATGGAAGAGTGACAAGAAGAAAGCCATTTCTCAAAGATATCCATAAAAAGTCTTGTTTAAAGTTTGCCACAAGCCACCTGGGAGACACACCAAACATGTGGAAGAAGGTGCTCTGGTCAGATGAAACCAAAATTGAACTTTTTGGCCACAATGCAAAACGATATGTTTGGTGTAAAAGCAACACAGCTCATCACTCTGAACACACCATCCCCACTGTCAAACATGGTGGTGGCAGCATCATGGTTTAGGCCTGCTTTTCTTCAGCAGGGACAGGGAAGATGGTTAAAATTGACGGGAAGATGGATGCAGCCAAATACAGGAACATTCTGGAAGAAAACCTGTTGGTATCTGCACAAGACCTGAGACTGGGACGGAGATTTATCTTCCAACAGGACAATGATCCAAAACATAAAGCCAAATCTACAATGGAATGGTTAAAAAATAAACGTATCCAGGTGTTAGAATGGCCAAGTCAAAGTCCAGACCTGAATCCAATCGAGAATTTGTGGAAAGAGCTGAAGACTGCTGTTCACAAACACTCTCCATCCAACCTCACTGAGCTCGAGCTGTTTTGCAAGGAAGAATGGGCAAGAATGTCAGTCTCTGGATGTGCAAAACTGATAGAAACATACCCCAAGCGACTTGCAGCTGTAATTGGAGCAAAAGGTGGCGCTACAAAGTATTAACGCAAGGGGGCCGAATAATATTGCACGCCCCACTTTTCAGTTTTTTATTTGTTAAAAAAGTTTAAATTATCCAATAAATTTTGTTCCACTTCACGACTGTGTCCCACTTGTTGTTGATTCTTGACAAAAAATTATAATTTTATATCTTTATGTTTGAAGCCTGAAATGTGGCGAAAGGTTGCAAGGTTCAAGGGGGCCGAATACTTTTGCAAGGCACTGCATTTGGTCACTTACAAACAAGCAAGATTTCTGGCTCTTACAGAGCTGTAACTTCTTTAAGAGGCTCCTCTGTCCTTCACTCGTTACCTCTATTAATGGCACGTGTTTGAACTCATTCTCAGTACAAAAGACAACTGTTCACAACCTCAAACAGTCACACTCCAAACTCCACTATGGCCAAAACCAAAGAGCTGTCAAAGGACACACCAAGAACAAAATTCTAGACCTGAATCTTGCTGGGAAGACTTCATCTGCAATAGGTAAGCAATTTGGTGTGAAGAAATCAACTGTGGGAGCAATTATTAGAAAATGGAAAACATGCAAGACCACTGATCATCTGCCTTGATCTGGGGCTCCCTGTAATATGTCACCCTGTGGGGTCAAAATGATCCCAAGAACAGAGAGCAAAAATCACAGAATCACACGGGGGGAGCTCATGAATGACCTGGGGAGAGCTGGGACCAAAGTAATATCAATACCACACTCCGCCACCAGTAACTCAAATCTTGCAGTGGCAGATGTGTCCTCCTGCTTAAGCCAGTACACGTCCAGGCCCATCTGAAGATTGCTCGAGAGCATTTGGATGATCTAGAAGAGGACTGGGAGAATGTCATATGGTCAGATGAAATAAAAAATTGAACTTTTTGGTAGAAACACAACTTCTCGTGTTTGAAGGTGAAAGAATTCTGAATTGTATCCATACCTACTGTGAAGCATGGAGTTGGAAACATCATGCTTTACCACGTTTTTTTTCTGCAAAGGGACCAGGACATCTGATTCGTGTAAAGGAAAGGATGAATGGGGCCATGTATTGTGAGATTTTGAGTGAAAACCTCCTTCCATCAGTAAGGGCATTGAACATGAAACGTGGCAGAGTCTTTCAGCATGACAATGATCCCAAACATATTGCCCGGGAAACAAACAGTGGCTTCGTAAGAAGCAGTTCAAGGTCCTGGAGTGGCCTAGACTGTCTCCAGATCTCAGCCATATATGAAATCCTTGGGGGGAGTTGAAAGTCCGTGTTGCCCAACGACAGCCCCAAAACATCACTGCTCTCCAGGAACTCTGCATGTAGGAATGGGCCAAAATAACTGCAACAATGTGTGAAAACCTTTGAAGACCTACAGAAAACGTTTTGACCTCTGCCATTATCAATTAAAAGAATATAAAAAAGTATTGATATTAACTTTTGTTCTTGACCAAATACTTATTTTCCATCATAATTTGCAAATAAATTCTTTAAAAATCAGACAAAGTGATATTCTGGATTTTCTTTTCTCATTCTGTCTCTCATCGTTGAGGTACACCTATGAAGAAAATTACAGGCCTCTATCATCTTTTTAAGTGGGAGAACTGGTGCGATTGGTGGCTGACTAAATACTTTTTTGCCCCACTGTACATGTGTGCACTTTCGCGCACACCTTTCGTTGGCTGCCTGTCCTTCTAGAGGTTCTCTTTCCAGGAAGAAGGTCAAAGGAGAACCTGGAGTTGAGAAGGTTGAAGTCCACACCTGAAGATAGATTTAGAAAAAAAGAGGCAGAAACCGACAGAGCCAGATTTGAATTCAGATTCCAAACAAAAATCAAATGAGAAACAGATCAATTTAAAGTTAATATTCATGGCAGAATCAGAACCAGTAGTCTGGACTTTGATCAAATGCAAAAATTATATTCACATCCCAAACCAGAATCCAGATTTTAAACGACAGTTCAGATTACGATTCAGGGGCCAGAATAGGAAACAACTAGGATTTGTTTCAGAATCGAGAACATAACTTAAAACCAGATTCCTGGAACCAGAAGGAGGATCAGATCTGGACTGACCACCGGAAAGAGAAACACGTTTCTGATCCGGAGACGGAAACAGGTCCAGAACAGGATTATTAACGAAGCCATCCAGATCAAACCATGTGTTACAATGTCGGTCCATTACCATGTTTGGGTGAGAAGAGGGGCGTCTTGGCTCCGTGCTGTGTGGTAGCTTCGGCGGTTTCCGCCGGTTCCGCTTCAGGCCTCGGTGCAACTGGCTGGATGGGTCTGACCCGCACATCGACCATCTTGCGAAGACACTGCTCCCTGTTGCGAATCATGGCCCTCATGGATGCCAGCTTCTCCGTCACCATGGCGATCTGACCCTGGCAACGGTCAGACGAACAGAGAGAAGTGAAACTTTGGTCTCCCTCTGAAATGACTCTGTGGGCCTATAGGGGGCGCTACCTGCAACTGGGGCGTGAGAATCGCCTCAAACTCCAGACTGAGGACATCCTGTTTGTTGTCTAGCATGTCTGGCGCCCTCTCTTGGTGACAGCTCAGGTACTGCAAGGCCTCCTGAGCACCTTCTCGACTCTGGAAGCGGTCAACCATCTGACTGGCCAGTAGGTACGCACCTTCGTCGCACCAGCGCAAAGCCTGTACCCACACATACATGCGTGCACATTCAATATGTGAAATGACCAGCCCCAATATAAATGACGGAAAATACAGACAAGGCTGAAAAAGCAGTTTCTGCCCTTGCACCCCTCTTTAAAATAAACTGCTGCATTTTAAGCCAAAAGAACTGTTGTGGTTGATAGAACAATATGTCTATATGCTGCCATAGCAGATTCATGGCCCATTAAGCCCCAGAACTATTTTTAATGTGTCCCTTTTACCCTGGAAACCCCTGTTTACAGACGTCGCACAACCGCTTTTGTTTCAACCCAGCCATAAAACCAAGGTAATTAATTATATTTATTATTAAAAATGTCTGTCATTTTTAGCTTAGAATGATTGATTGATGTATCGTATTTCATTAAAAAAAAAAAAAAAAAGACTTTAAAAAAATTATTCACTCGCATATTTTAAACTTTTAAACAAATTAGCCTACGTCACAATGAAAAAAATGGTGTCTGTAAAAAAGTCACGGATATCTACCTCATAACTATCGCTTAATTGTATTTTTTCTGTTTCTGTCGCATGTTCTCCGATCCGTTAGATGATAAATAATCGAACTAAACAAAGAAAATTTGAAAAAACACGTTTAAAAGTGTAAATATATAAAAAAGAACATCTCAACCACTCCTTGATGTCTGTGATTTCTGCATCGCCAACCTTGTTATATGACCATGTTTCACCCATAAAACCCCCCCAAAATCCAGCTGTGGCCATTCACAGCTGTGTCTTGACACTCAGTGATACATGCTACATGGAGTTTTTGGATCGAAACAATGTAAGTACGCGATAATATCGCGTTAAAGTCATGGCATCTGTAATTCTGCTCTCGCGTGCTCTCACCTCCCTCAAGATAGGGTTTTGCTGTTCATAAAACATTAAAAAATAGAAATAAAAAAAAAGCCCTCCTGTTCAAAATTTTTATTTCCCCGGAAAATTTAGATTTTAAGCTTTCCAATGATGTATCACACATGCATATCGGACAATTTTGAAATTTGGCCAAATTGGGGGTCTCGGAGCGGAACTTCTAGTCACCTGAGTGTTTTCCGCCATATACCAACACACACACTCACACGATCAAGTCGAAAGAGTAGGTCTCTTGCTCGCGCCAACGTGGCGTGTTTGGCGCGTAGTCCCCCACTAATGACATCACAGTGATGACGCAACTCATTGCAGCGCTGCATGATGAGCGCCAGAGCGTAATGATGGCAGGCAGCCAGCTGGTGGCCCTGCAACATTAGAACCTGAGCGCGGGACATCACCTCCTGAACACACACAAAAAACAGGGATAAGCGTGTGTAAGTGCATGTTTTGTGTCTGTGTGAACGTGAGACCTCTGCACGTTGCTCCAGTGTGTGAAGATCTTTGATGAGTTGTTCCGTCTGCATCAGCGTGCTCCCCACGGCCGGGATGGCCTTCTCCTCAGCGGCCATCTTCTCCAATTCCTCCTCCATCTGCACCCAGGTATACACATAGGCTACTGTCTTTTTTGGACTATAAAACGCAACTTTATTTTTTGTCCCTTTAAACTTTGCGGCTTATTCATGAATTTTTACATGCAAACTAGCATCAAGTTTCCTTGTTTATTTACTTTTATTTATTTCGTTCATTTAATAGGGAGAGTGCACATTGATGAACATCTAAAAGATGTAAATATGCCAGATTTTAGAGAAAAAAAATGGTAATTTACATTTGCAATCCCTAAATGGAAACGTTTCCATTATTGATTTTGTTTGGCAGCCCGAAGCATCATGGTGAAGTTGAGAATTTGGATTTCTATATACCTACTAGCATGAGTTTTCCGTTTTTCCAACATGTTAATTTTGTTTCCTAGTGATAGTTTTAGCGATGCTATACGTTAGAAGTTCAGTTATTTACAAATACATGCCGACTTGCTGTCAAGATCCTTGTTACTAGGGTTGTTCCGATCATGTTTTTTTGCTCCCGATCCGATCCCGATTGTTTTAGTTTGAGTATCTGCCGATCCCAATATTTCCCGATCCGATTGCTTTTTTTTGCTCCTGATTCAATTCCAATCATTCCCGATAATTTTTCCCGATCATATACATTTTGGCAATGCATTAAGAAAAAAATGAATAAAACTCGGATGAATATATACATTCAACATACAGTACATAAGTACTGTATTTGTTTATTATGACAATAAATCCTCAAGATGGCATTTACATTAATAACATTCTTTCTGTGAGAGGGATCCACGGATAGAAAGACTTGTGATTTGGTATATTGTGACTAAATATTGCCATCTAGTGTATTTGTTGAGCTTTCAGTAAATGATACTGCTGCCATGCCTAAATGCATGATGGGAAGGGGAACCATGACTGTGCGTAGTGCTACCAATTGATATATTTCTCTGCTTTGGCAAATAACATAAGGTGTTAAGAAAAAGATCAATTGCTACTTTGCCTCCCCACATTGCTTCCCATGATATTTCTAATTGTAGGGAGAGGGATTGTAAGGCTTTAGCCAATTAAAAAAAGGCTCCAAAGGCTGCCAAAATTCACTCTACTCAATTTACGCTGCCTTTTATCTCTCTATATGGGTAAAACGGCGCCATTACAGATTGAGCACGACAATGCGTGAGTGGGTCGTGCAGCGCATGCATTATTATTAATATTTTAACGTGATACATTGTTTAAAAAATTAATTACCGCCGTTTTCGGGATAAAGTTGATAACCCTACCTTAAGCCTAAACTAAAGACTCTGGATGAGTGTAACATATTATGTCTGTAACATTAAATACAATAGAAAACGATTTAATGAAAAAATATATATATATTAAAAAAAAGGCATGGCCGATATTTTTTTGGCGATTCCGATACTTTTAAAATGACGTGCCGATCGATCGGGACATCTCTACTTGTTACCACAACAGTTGAGCAATTTGAGGCTAACCATAACGGTTGCCAACAGTCCCGGACTAGTCTAGCTACAGTGAGGCTAGTAAGGATTTGAACACCATGCAATTTAGCAAGTTCTCCCACTTTGAAAAGATGTGCGGGTTTGAAATTTTCATGGTGAGTTTCACTGTGAGAGACAATCTAAGGACAAAAAAATCCAGAAATCACTGTGCAGTGTAGAGGTGTGCAAAATTTCCGATTCTTAGATTATTCGCGATTCGGCCGTGGGAGATTGTAGAACGATTCACAAACATCCAAATTCCGATTATTGAAATATGCCAAGTAAAGCAGAAGTACGACACACTCAGCGCGCCGCGCGGTCTTCGGTACGCAATTAGGGACGGAGCGAGAGTAGCTAAACATCATGCTTCTCATTACCCGGCCCCTCGGGTAACGCCAATGCTCAACTCACGGCTCTAGCTCAACTCATGCCACGAGATAAAAAAAAAAACAACAACATACCTGACTGCTGCCGAAAAGCTGCTACAAGCCACATTATGTTACGGTAGATATCATTTATATAGGACTAGATGCATTATAGCTTCGGTATCGTTACCAGCACATCTACAAAAAACTAGATGCGGGTGTTAGTAATGGCTGCCATCTTAAAGCAGTACACTTCCCTGCAAGGCTGTTGTTGCGAACCTTCCAAGCGAACCTAATTAACTTTTTATCTAAAATACTCCTAAATCGGTAAAATATTGACTTGAATCTATCTTTAAAATAGTTTTAAAACTTTTACATGTTGTAGTAGACAAAAGAGAAATTATGGAATAACAGGAGCAATTTTAACAACTTTAACGGTTGATTCACAACATTAAATTAATTGAAAGTAGTTTAAAGCTGCTGATATAGAATGGGGACTGGAGTTTTTTATTTACTGTTATTTTTGTATATTTGTTTACTGCTATATGTTAACTTGATACTGAAATAGTAGTTTGGTTTAGCCTGAGAGGATTTTTTGAACAATTTTGGAACTAATGTACAAAACAAATTAAAAAAAAAAAAAAAGGAGTGGGGTGCATCAATAATCGTTTGATAATTGAATCGGAGCCTCTGAATCGTAATCGTAATCGAATCGTTAGGTGCCCAAAGATTCCCAGCTCTAGTGCAGTGTGTGTACAATTTATTTGTATTACAGTATTTTTCGGACTATAAGTCGCAGTTTTTTTCATAGTTTGGCTGGGGGTGCGACTTATACTCCAGAGCAACTTATGTGTGAAATTATCAACACATTATTATATCATTTCACATGTTATTTTGGTGTTTTGGAGTGAGACTGATGGTTTGGTAAACTTGTTACCAGGTTCTTTATGCTATAGTTAACTATATAACTCTTATTACTTATGTTACGTTAACATACCGGCCATGTTCGCATTTTGTTGTTGCATCATGTAACATTATCATGCTGTACACATATTCAGCATGTTGTTCTCTATTGTATTTTTATTTTAAATTGCCTTTCAAGATGACATATCTGTTCTATGTGTTGGATTTTATCGAGTAAATTTCCCCCAAAAATGCGACTTATACTCCGGTGCGACTTATACATGTTTTTTTCCTCTTCGTTGGGCATTTTATGGCTGGTGCGACTTATACTCAGGTGCGAATTATAGTCCAAAAAATATGGTATACATTTGCAAATAAGTATTTTAACACCTGTATATTAGCTAGAATTGTGAGCCTTAAAGACCAGTTAGTCACCTTTAAAAAGTCCAACGAATAAGTGGAGTGGAGGTGGACTTTTTGAGTCTGAGTTTTTGACCTGTTTGAGGCGGTTAGCTGCAAATAAACATCTGTCCATCACATACAATCAGGAAGACTTCAATTCCTAATATGGTCAAGGCCAAAGAGATGTCCAAAGACACCAGAGACAGAATTGTAGACCTCTACAAGGCTAGCCAGGGTTACGTGGCAATTGCCAAGCAGCATGGTAATATAAGATCCACCGTTGGAGAAATTCTGAGAAAATGGATGAAGCTAAAAATGATGGTCAATCTCTCTCAGACTGGGGCTCCATGCAAGATCTACCTTGTAGGGTCTCAATGATCCGAAGAATGGTGAGGAATCAGCCAAGAACTACACGGGAGGTGCCGTTCAAAGGCCTGAAAGGAGCTGGGACCCCCATTTCCACAGTTGCTGTTGGTAATACACTAAGACGTAGTGGTTTAAAATCATGCATGGCACGGAAGGTTCCCCTGCTTAAACCAGCACATGTCCAAACCCGTTTGAAGTTTGCCAATGACCATTCGGATGATCCAAAGAAGTCATTGGAGAAAGTCATGTGGTCATATAAGATCAAAATGGAACTTTTAGTCTTAATTCTACTAATAGTGTTTGGAGAAAGAGGAATGATGAGTACCATCCCAAGAACACCATCCCTACTGTGAAGCATGGGTGTGTGAGCATCATGCTTTGGGGGTGTTTTTCTGCATATGGGATTAGACGACTGCACCATATGAAGGAAAGAAAGACCAGGGCCATGTATTGTGAGATTTTGGGGTATAACCTTCTTTCCTCAGTTAGCGCATTTAAAATGGGTCGTGACTGGGTCTTCTAACAGGACAATGGCAAAGCAAGACTGAACGACAAAGCATATCAAGGTTCGGGAGGGGCATAGTCAGTCTCCAGACCTAAACCCAATTGAAAATCTTTAGAGGAAGCCCAAACTCCATGTTTCTCAGTGACAACCCAGAAACCTGATTTATATAGAGAAGCTCTATGTGGAGCAGTGGTGCAAAGTCCCTGCTGCAGTCTGTGCAAACCTGGTGAAAAGTTAGAGGAAACGTTTGACCCCTGTCATTGT
Organism: Corythoichthys intestinalis; assembly: GCF_030265065.1. Lineage (NCBI taxonomy): Eukaryota > Metazoa > Chordata > Actinopteri > Syngnathiformes > Syngnathidae > Corythoichthys > Corythoichthys intestinalis. The sequence continues at coordinate 28,782,118 of NC_080412.1, forward strand.
AATCAAATGCTACTGTATCAAATATTAACATTGATTTTCTCAGGTGTTCAAACTTCAAATACTTATTTGCTGCTGCATAATACAAATAAATTGTTAGAAAATCATACACTTTTATTTCTGGATTTTTTTAGATTGTCTCTGACAGTGGACAAGCACCTACCATGAAAATTTCAAACCCGCCCATCATTTCTAAATGGGAGAACTTGCAAAATCCCAGGGTGTTCATATACTTATTTTCCTCTCTGTAAATAAGTGCTGAAGGGATTTTATTGCTGGTGAAGTGTTAGTTTGGTAGGTTTACGAAGTGCGGATATCCGCAGTTTGCTACAACAAAGCTACCGCTGACAGCCACCAAATTTGAACCATTTTTTGCTAATCATGGGTGGTTAGAAAGATTTAAAAAGTACAATTATTATACACAATGTGCTACAACAAAGCTGCGATACTAGGGCTCGCGCTGACAGCTGTTAGTCCCGAAGAAGAGGACAACGACATCTGCAAGCTAGTACGTCAAGGTAAAGTAGATTTTGTTCTTCTGCAATTGTAGCGATTCATTTTTTTAATTTAGTGCTTTGTGGCTTCAGACAGACAGTGAACACAACAAATGGATTGCAATACAGCGACAGTTTAGTTGCCCTAATGGTCAGCTGCAGCATATAGACAGCTGTGCATGGCTTATATGTGTATTTGGATGGGGTAACTTATGGTCAGGTACCCTTTGTTGTGCAAAATTTACTGTTAATGGTTTGGCATACACATGCTTACGCACACCTGCTGGAAGTTGCTCTCATAGAGTAGGAGCTGGTGGTACTGTTGCATCTTCAGGTGGTGCTTCTCAAAGAAGCCATCAAAAGCCTCCTCCATGTCACGCAGCTGAGCAAGGAGCCTTCCCACAAGCACATACACATTCAATGTTCCACGCAAGTTGGTTACAATGTCTACAATCTACCTACCTTTGAACTGTGGCCAAGTCCGACCGGACGTCTTCTTCGTTATCCTTCTTGGATGCCTGGAGTGTCTCCAGGTTGTCCAGAAGATGACGACCTTCCTTCAGCACACCGACAATGTCCTCCTACAACGTAACACATCATTATAAAAGAAGTTGACATAGTCGCACAAGGATTATAGCAACACCTTCATGTGTCGATATCGCTGAGTATGCGAGCGAAGCAGGAAGTCGACGGCGTCTGCCTTGTCAGGAAGCTCACTGTCGGACAGCTCAGAGCCGAAGCCTTGCAGGAGGTGTGCCGCTTCCTTCACCGTCACGGCGAATGTCTCGATGGCCTGCAAACACATAGTTCGCAGGTGTCAAACTGAAGGCTCAGTGATAGATCAGGGCTGCCACTTCATTTTGTGTGGCCCACGAAAATAAATCATTGACCTCATGTGTTGTATCACTAAAATGAAACTCTTTCATATACGATTGATTATTTAACCCTTACAGAGCAGTCCTAACTGAAATGACAGCACTAGATGTCAAATCAATTTTGACTGGGAGGGCTTGCAGCGATCATTCAGCCTCTCCCAGTTCAAATGGATTGGACGTCCATCGCCGTCAATAGTAGCTGAAGGAGATATTATCTTTTCTCGTAGACACCGTCTAACTGTTTGCATTATTCTAACACACTCGATATAATAAAAAAGAAATTTAACCATAGGTTAATATTATAATATAAGAATTATAAATTGTAATACACAAACGCACCCCTCACAAAGCTCGCCTTGCTGTTTTGATCGCTGTCGACCTCAATAAATTGTCAACTTGTTTTTGGTAAGCCTTTTTTAAACTTTTCAAAATTGAGTCAGTACAAGAGGTTAAGACTAAGGTGAACGCCCGGAGTTTGGCCTTTTGGCCAGGATGTCAGCATCCTGCCGCCCCAGGTCGCTGGAGCTGCGGCAGCGCTGGTCCGGCGGTTCGGCTGGCGTTATTCCGGCAGTCTGGCTAAAAGGTCAGATTCCTTCATAGCGCGTGAGTTTCCAATCTAAATCCTCAAACACACTTTCATCGTGTCAGTGAGTTTGCTCACCGAGCGCAGGACAATCCAGTCACCGCGAGACTGATCAGCGGCGGTGCCGCGTATGTCTGACGTCAGGCGGCTTTCATCAATGTAGCGGAGCAGGTCGCCCACCGACCGGAGCATCACAACCTGTAAACATACTATGTCTTTACATCACACTGTACCCCGCGTGACCACAGTGCCCGAACGTTACCGGCATCTTGAACAGGAAGTCATCGTGGCTGAAGCGGAAGCCCAGGTCGGTGCTTGAGGATGGGCTGGGGGCGGAGCTTTGCAAGGTGGAGGGATGGAGAACCAACACCAAGTGGAGGTTGCCGGGAAATGACGTCTGACGAGATAAAAAGCATAACAGTGGAGAATATTTCTGGTCATGACCCTGCTCTAGTACCTTGAAAAGAATGGTAACTCAACCGGAATGAAGTCGTTGCTTTAAAAAAATTCAGCTCCGAAAAAATTAATTGACTGCTGTCTGAAAATGTTTGGGTTTTTCATGAAAATACCCAAAAAGATCATATTTGCTAGCATGAATGCTAATCAAAAGCTAGACGCCAGTGAGGGTGGGTGATTGGCTAAAGGGGCTCTGACATCGGTGCCTTTACCAACGCTTGACTGGTTTACCTGTATGTCAATCAAAAGAAAAAATAGAAATAAAGATATTACCAAAAGAAACAAAAATATTCTGCATATGTTTGATACTATGTAACATTGCAATACAACTAAAAACAACGGAGGCTGAAGTAACACTGCCGGAAGGAAAACATTATGCTAGCTTCCGCGGAAAGCTAATGCTAAGATAGCATAATGCAAGACTGATAATGACGTGTAGAAATATTTTACATTTGGTTGTGCTTTTTCTCCTTAACATTGCCAAAGTATCAGATTGGGAAAATATGTGACCTGCAATTCCCCAATTCAAATAAAGTGTTACATTTTTTTCATTCATTCTGCATTCTTTAATCAGCCAATCAGATGACTATCAAATTATTGACGATCGGAACTTTCGTTCATGGTTCATCTTCTGCACCGTGTACCCATCTGACAAATATAAAAATAAGACCAGAAAAATCAGTATGAGTTGGCCCCTCCTAGAAATAAGCCAACCCAGGAGATCCTCGCATCACACCCACTCAGTGTGTGACGTCATAATTTGACTCCGCGTCTGCAGTGTTCTCACGCACCTCCGCACTTTTTCAAGGTGACGCGCACGTGTTAGTGTCGCAGCATCTGGATATCACACCCCTGCCAAGCCACCCCCGCTTCGCTCCTCCACCCTTTGCGGGAACTTACCGCAGCGCGGCGCAGACGTGGGAAGCCCCACGCAGGCTTGGACTCAGCCATCGTTGCTGTTTGCTTCTCTTCTGTTATCCGGCCGGGAAGTCTGCAGTGGGACAGGAGGAGGAGGAGGAGAGGGAAGAAGTGTGCATGCGCGCGCGGCTCCAACCCGCAGTATCCGGACGGGAGGGGGTAGGAAAGGAGAGGCGGTCAAGCCTCTGCACCAAGCAGGAACCCACCTGACCACATTGCTGTGACGTCAAAGTCACCGTCGCTGTGACCTCATCTCACACAGGAGAAGAGAAAGAGGTGCAACAGAAGTAAATATGGTTCCAAATCCAATCTTTTGTAGTGAGCTGAGACGCAAACATTGGGAATTTTTGTAGTGCTTTCAACTCATAAATAAAGATAAATTGCTGCAAAATGTTTTATTTTGTAACAACAACAAAAAATTGAATATACAATAAAATAAGTATTACCGTATTGGCCCGAATATAAGACGGCCCTGATTATAAGACGACCCCCTCTTTTTCAAGACTCAAGTTTGAAAAAGATTTTTGAACACCAAATTAATTTTTATACAGCAAATAATTACAGTACACCCGAAATGAATGATTATAACAATATATTTGAGAGAAAAAGCATGTTATTTTGCCTCATTCAAATCTTAATATCTGAACATTTAAATATGTAAACTAGGGCTGTCAAAATTATCGCGTTAACGGGCGGTAATTAATTTTTTAAATTAATCACGTTAAAATATTTGACGCAATTAACGCACAAATGCCCCGCTCAAACAGATTAAAATGACTGCACAGTGAAACGTGTGCTTGTTGTGTTTTTCGGAGTTTTGGCGCCCTCTGCTGGCGCTTGGGTGCGACTTATTTTATAGGCTTCAGCACCCATTAGCTCAGTGCTCATCAATTATTGACATCAACAATGGCGGGCTACTAGTTTGTTTTTTGATTGAAAATTTTACAAATTTTATTGAAACGAAAACATGAAGAGGGGTTTTAATATAAAATTTCTATAACTTACAAGTCTTTCTATCCATAGATCGCTTTAACAGAATGTTAATAATGGTAATGCCATCTTTTTGATTTATTGTTATAGTAAAGAAATACAGTACTTATGTACCGTATGTTGAATGTATGTATCCATCTTGTGTCTTATCTTTCCATTCCAACAATAATTTACAGAAAAATATGGCATATTTTATAGATGGTTTGAATTGCGATTAATTACAATTAATTAATTTTTAAGCTGTAATTAACTCGATTAAAAACTTTAATCGTTTGACACCCCTAATGTAAACTAAAGTGCAATCAAATTCGTAAATGAATGGCTTCTGGTTTTTGAAATGTAAATAAACCAATTAGGGCTGTCAAAATTATCGCGTTAACGGGCGGTAATTAATTTTTTAAATTAATCACGCTAAAATATTTGACGCAATTAACGCACATGCCCCGCTCAAACAGATTAAAATGACAGCACAGTGTCATATCCACTTGTTACTTGTGTTTTTTGTTGTTCTGCCGCCCTCTGCAGGCGCTTGGGTGCAACTGATTTTATGGGTTTCAGCACAATCCATGAGCATCGTGTAATTATTGACATCAACAATGGCGAGCTACTAGTTTATTTTTTGTTTGAAAATTTTACAAATTTTATTAAAATGAAAACATTAAGAGGGGTTTTAATATAAAATTTCTATAACTTGTACTAACATTTATCTTTTAAGAACTACAAGTCTTTCTATTCTTGTATTACTACAATACACTTAATATAATCAATCAGGAAATAAAATCTTTTCTCGTATTTATCGTTTGACTGTTTGTATTACTCTAACACACCCAATATAAGATAAATACCATTTATATCATAGTTTAAGAAAAACAAGCAGAATATATATGATACTCTGAACAGTTGGACTTGAAATGATTAGAATTTGCAGCGTCAAGACAAACGGAAGATAAGGGCAGAACAGATAGAGGACGCCTTCTGACCACGGAAGCCCAACGCACGCGTCATGCAGCAGACTGAGCAAGATTGACAAGAAGGTGATAGGCAAGACATCTACAAGCCCACGTCTGCACCAAGAAATCCCGCAATCAGCTCTTCTGGACAGTCCAGAACAAATGGCGGGACATCTTGTCTTGCCACAAGCAACATTTGATAATGAGGAACCCGCGACTGAGTAGTTGACACTCAGCACTCACGTGGCGCTGAGGTGGCAAAATCCTCAACTCTCGATGCCCTGACAACAGTAACGCCCGAAACCCTCCTGCCCAATCCACACAGAGAATAATCCTATACGACACCCAAACACACCCTTCTTCCGGACCACAGCTTGCCTCACCAGAGCCTTTAAAAGACTGAATGTTTAACTAATCGTCGTCATTTTTCGCGGGAATCTTTTGTTGACTTGTGATATGGTGACCCTGGATCCAGTTTGCCTCCTCGCCTGGGTCTCTCTGTGCTGTACGATTGCTGCCGACTTGGAATAAATTGTCAACTTGTGTTTCAAAGCCTTTTTCAAGCTTTTAAAATGGAGTCAGTACAAGAGGTCATGACTAAGGTGAACGTGAGGAGTTTGGCCTTTTGGCTGTGTTGTCGGAGTTCCACCGGGTCGTTGGAATTTCGCTAGCACTGTTCCAGCGGTTCGGCTGGCATGATTCCGGCAATCTGGCTAAATGGTAAGATTCCTTCAAATTGGGGCGAGTTTATGTGATTGTTTTTGATGATGTGCCGATGCTAACTGATACATGCTAATCGTTTTTGTGGATTGTTATTGCTATATCAGCAGCTGGTTATAAACACAAATTTGAATTGCTGTTATTAAAGATGAAACTGATTTAATTTCATTTTTTATTTTATTTTCATCCTGCAAATGTGGATTACATGAGCAGCTAAATAAAGTCAGCAAACCACACAGACGTCCGACATCGTCATTTCGGAGTTTTAACTAGAACTTAGCTCTAACTTCTTGGCGAGAACGGTACAATGACATATAATAGAAATTTCTGGATAGTTATTTTTAGATTTAGGGGTATTGAGGGGCAGCTAAAGGGTTAATTAGAGTTTACACAGAATTTCGGGTTACGTCGCCAGCGTAGGAACGGAATTCATTCGTTACCCGGAGATTACCTGAATTGATCCATATATGAGACGCACTGTTATCTTTTGAGAAATTTGAAGGCTTTTAGGTGCCCCTGATAGGGAGGAAAATACGATACTTTTGAACCTATCTAATCACCCATGGTTAGCTTTATAGTGGCACAACACTGAAGACAGAAATATATTTCGTAATTAAATCCCTATCATACTTAATTAGCTTGGCTAGCAGCGGCACTAGCCTAGCAGTAATAAATCACCGGACTGCTAAAAAACCAAACTTTATTATACAAATTGTACAATACAAATAATGACGTATAATCTCATTTGAGAGTGATTCAGAAAAACAATCAATCAAGTGGATTTTGTGTAAATCTTCCCCGAGGGGTTGGCTTTTAATCTCTGGCACGTTCCCGAGACGACGTCGGAATAACAGGTTTAGCGCCGCGTCAGCGCACTGGGAGTCCTAAATCTGCACGCGCAAGACAGATTTAGGAGCTCTGAGAATGTCCACATTGATCCGTGACAGCTCGCAAATACTCGCCGATTTATTTCGGGCGGGGCGCAAGAATAGGTGACAAACATTTCGAGGAAGGCATCAAACTAAATGGAGCTTTCTTTGCATTACAAGCGTCTTTTTAGGGATGCGAAAACAACAACAAAAGATTTGGCTGCTTATTTCAATTGAGTTCAATTCAAAATATATTCCAGACACTTGGTCCAATCCACTACCGTTAAAAAATTGAGAAAAAAAGTGAAAATCATAAAAATAATTTAGTTTGCTTCCTTTAACAATTTAGAATTCTAAACAAAAATAGACTCATTTAATTTTAAATATTTATTTATGTATTTATTTATTACCTGTACTGTTCAGCTGCATAGGCATGAAGAGTAGAAATCTGCGTGTCCTTATGGTCTGAACAGTTTTAATGTATCACATGGGAGTTTAATATACAGTGATCCCTCGCTACTTTGCGCTTAAACTTTGCGCCCTCAGTCATTCGCGGATTTTTATTCAATTAAAAAACAAACCAAAAAAACCACACAAACGAGCCATTCCCGAGCCGAACACGTAGTCCTACTGTCCGTCCTGCTGATGATTGACTGACGTTTAATGTTTGATCTTGCCACAAATGCTGGGAAGCCGAAGCTTCAAAGCCGCCGCAAGCGTCAATTATCATTTAACTTGTTAAACAGTTGCTGTGGCAACTCAATGCTTATATGTGAGCAGCTGGAACAGATTTGAGTGGACTCACTCAATGAAGCATTTACTAAAGACAAGCATTTTTCTACTTTATTCTTGTTTAAAAATGATTTGGTGAGATAATATCTCGTTGTTCATGAGATGTGTACTTTGTTATATATAAGAGTCCTGCTTTAACCATTGGAAAGTCCTGCTTTGGCCTGGGTAAGGTCCAATTGTGGCATGGGTGAGTTAATAAATACAACATAATGAACAACCGCAATGTATCACACTATATCACTCCCACATTAAAACTGTCCAGACAATATGGACATTCAAGATTCCTATTCTCTGTGTCTGAGCAGCTAGACTGCAAAGACACACCTCCTTAAAACTAGTTAAATTCCCTCATTTTTAGTGTAAATATTCAAGTAATAAGTGAAAATATCGGCCAGTGCTTCAAGTAAATTTTTACTCAGATTTCTTGAAATAAAAAAAATAGCTAGCGGAAAATTAGCTTAAAAGACATATTTTAAGCAGTAAATTAGTATATTAAATCTTTAAAAACCTTTAAGAAACATTCTTAATTCAAGAATTGTTCAAAACATTATTTAAAAGCATTTCTCTTGTCACCTTGAGTTACGTTGCAAAATGGTACAGAAAACAATTTTGTTAACTAGATTAGCTCTAAATTTAGATATTAACAGTGTTGTCAATCTTACTTTAAAAATGTAAGATTACAAATTACAAGTTACAAATTACTTTTCCCAAAAAGTAACTGCGTTAGTAACTCAGTTACCTGAATGTAAGAGTAATTAGTTACTTGGCAAAGTAACTAGTGATAATTTTCATTTTTTTTTTTTCTCAAAAAAAAAAAAAAAAAAAAAAAAAAAAAAAGATCACACAATGCGAAGTTTAAAGGGTTTTTGGGACAACTGGCCCTAGCCCAATTCTTAACCCTGCACTTAACTAGACACAGGGGTAACCTTTACTATGTGTGGAAGTCATTTAATGTTTTGAATCAACCGTTAAAGTTGTTAAAATTGCTCCCGTTATTGCATTAGTTCCTTTCTGTGTACTTTCAACATGTGTAAGTTTTAAAACTGTTTCATCATTTAAAGATAGATTTAAGTCAAGATTTTGCCGGTTTAGGAGCATTTTAGATTTAAAAGTTACTTAAGTTCGCTCGGAAGGTTCTCTACAACAGAGCCTTCATGAGAGGTCTACTGCTTTAAGATGGCGGCTGTTTACTAACGCATGTAGTCCTTAAAACATGTTGCCAATGCAGCCGTGTTTGTCATTTGCATCTAGTTCTATAATATGTGATATCTACCGTATCATGTGGGCGTAGTTTGTAGGCTATGGCTACAGTCAGGTATTAAAGGAGGCACCTAGCATCGCGTTTGCAACGGCGTCTTCCCTACTCCTGCTCTGCTCTCCGTCCCTCTCAGACTTTTTTTATTCAACCAACTTAGTAACGCATAGTAACGCACGCCTTTCCCGCCTCAGTAACAGTAACGCCGTTGCCAAGATGAGAAAAGTAATTAATTAGATTACTCACTACTGAAAGAAATAACGCCGTTAGTAACGCCGTTATATTCTAACGCTGTTATTAACAACACTGTTAATTAATACTGTAGCGCTTGCAAAGATTGGCAGCAGAATGTTGCTTCAGTAAATCAGCACATTTCTCTCCCAATTGGAGCATTGCGTTGCCGTATCGAAAGACCAATGGGAGCATCGTGTTGCCGTATCGAACGCACCAATGGGAGCGTCGTGTTGCCCTATGGAACGCACCAACGGGAGCGTCACTGTGCTGTATCGAACGCACCAATAGGAGTGTCGCACTGACATATCATTGCGTCCCTAACAGACAGTAGTCCTATTAACGCTACAATACGTTTCTGTTGAATTTTATTTTTCTGCGCTTCTGCGCTGAGTGTGTGCAAGCAGTGCGCGATTGCTCACGCGCACAGCTTAGAGGGATCATTGCTTATATTTATCTTTTTCCAATGCTAAATCAATTTGATAATAATAATACATTAATAGGAGAAAACAACAAACAGTAAGAGGTTATAGGGGGACAGAAAGGAAAAAGCCGACAGAAGAGGTGAAGAACAGACAACAACAAGAAATACATTGTGACGCGCCAGTGCGACCTATGAACATATTTGTGCTATTGTTGGCTAATTATATTTTGAATCTTTTTGATTTTTGATCAAAATTATTATTATTATTATTATCATTATAATTCATTTGATAATGCTTCTTAAATTTTTTTCAGGATTTATACAGAGCTGCATTAATATTGACAAATAATTTTCCATTAAATAATTGCATAACAATTCTTTGTGTTATAAATGATTTATCACTTTGTTTTTTGATTTACAGAATAGGTGTTTCCTAATGAATATATAAGAAATTTTTATTTATTTATTTTTTAAATACAGAGTATCACAAAAGTGAGTACACCCCTCGCATTTCTGCAGATATTTACGGTAAGTATATCTTTTCATGGGACAACACTGACAAAATGACACTTTGACACAATGAAAAGTAGTCTGTGTGCAGCTTATATAATAGAGTTAATTCATTTTCCCCTCAAAATATAGCCATTAATATCTAAACCCCTGGCAACAAAAGTGAGTACCCCCTTAGAAACTACATACATCCCTAAATGTCCAAATTGAGTACTAGTTGTCATTTTCCCTCGAAAAAATGTCATGTGACTCGTTACAGGAGTGCAGGGATTGAAGAGGTGGGGGGTCAGCCTGTTAGTGCTCGGACCATACGCCGCACTCTACATCAAATTGGTGTGCATGGCTGTCACCCCAGGAGGAAGCCTATTCGGAAGACGTTACACAAGAAAGCCCGCAAACAGTTTGCTGAAGACATGTCAACAAAGCACACGGATTACTGGAACCATCATTTTTTTGTTTGATGCATTTTAAAATGTCAAAATTAAACATTTGAGTAGGTTAAAACATTTTTCGAAATGTTGCTACTAACATAAAGAATATAATTTTCATCCCATTTTCTAATGCTTGGAATCAACAAAAGCTTTCAGACATTTGCGAGTTGATTTATTGTAATTTCGCGCTACTCAAGCGTGCTCCCGGGTCAAAGTGACCTATGCACCAAGGAAAGTTCACGACCAACTTGTCGTATCTGCGTGGATTATTTGGAACTCTTTTGTGCTCCAAAAGCGACTGATTGCTTGATGGGATTAACCGGCCGGCGAGCGTCGGCCGGGGCCATTAAGCCACAATGCCGCCCACCAATTTGCCCCACCCCCCTACCTGGATGCTATAAAAGAGCCTCCGTCATGGGCTTTGCCAAAACTCTCGCTGGCGTTTACGCATCCTTGCAACCTCCTGCGAACATCCCTTCTCAAACATCACGTAAGACTTGCTACTTCTTTTCTACATGTGCAAAATCTTCTATTATGATAGCTGTTATGTGAAATTCAACAGTTGAGTTTTTCTTAAACTATGACTATCAATTTTTTGACAAAATGCGACATCTGCAGCTTTAAATGTGTTAACTCATTGACTTCCATTGACGCCCGTCAATGGGACATCAGTGGACAATTTGTGTGTTGCACAGATAAAATTGGTGAGAAACTGATAAAAAAAAGTTTTGAATGTGATGCATCGTAGCTTCTTGTGCCGTGCAGATTTAGCCTGCCATTAATTCTCTCGATTCGATGATCCGGTTAGCGCTCCGCGAATAGCGACGTCCTCATCATCAATCACGACGCGCTAATCCCATCGGCCGGGATTAGCCTCGCGTGACCTCATCGCCTAATCTTCATAAACGATCCTGTCCAATCACATCAAACGTGCCGCTGAGTGATGCTCTTTTCATGTTTTGTGTTTGACTCCTCAGAACGCTTCCAGAAGATTACGGACATGTCAAAGTGAGTTGTGACACACACTTAAATACTCGTACGAAGTGAACGGAACACTCAAATCCAGAGTGCATGTAATTTGAAAGGAAAACAATTGAAACTCTTCATTTCAGTTGAATTGTATTTCAAAGTTAAATACAACTGAATTGTACTTAACAAATTGACAAATTTGTTTTTTTTTTTTGTTTTTTTAACAAAACTGGTGCAGTCAAAATGGAATGGACATCTAGTGCTGTCAATGGCAGTCAATAAATTAAAGTTGTAATTCATGCATGAAAGGCTTAAACAACAAACAAACTAGATTTTTTTCATTCAAAATAGTGCCTTATGCACACAAAAATATATTTCATTTCTCTTTAAAATGTAAATTCTGACACTATTGGTGTAAAATACTTAAGTTTTTTTTTTTTTTTTTTTACATAACAATAATACATTTTTAGCAAAACAAAAAAAATCTTGTCTTTGACACTTTTACAAAAGGAAGTACAGATATAGTAATTTTATACTGCAGGGAAAAAAAGCGGTACGCTCTTCGGAAATCTAAAAATAATTGAATTATATTATGTTGTATTACATTACATTACATTAAATGTTTACCTAATATACAATTAGCTATGATAGCAACACTATGTTCATAGGTAGCATAGGTGTGCAATAATGTATTTCTTGTTGTTTGTTCTTCTCCTCTTCTGTCTGCCTCCTTCCTTTCTGTACCCCCATAACCCCTTTCTGTTTGTTGCCATCTCCTAATAAATAAAATATTTTTAGAAAAATCTAATTGTATGTCGGATGCTATTTTAGGAAAAGAAAAAAATTCAGTCATATTATCTGGGTGGAACAACTGACATCTCGCTATATAGAACATACTTCTTGAAAAATGAAAACTATTTTATTCTCACAAATATACAAACCAGAGAAAAACAACTGTAAATTCAATTTGAGAAAGAGCTATGAACAGAGAATTAAAAAAGTAATGAATCTTTGAGGGAAAATTTGTTTTCAAAAAGATACGACTCAATTGGTGAAATGCATGGTTCTCCGATAATGGCTATCTAACTGATAACCGATATCCCGATATTGTTCAACTCAAAAAATCCGATCTCAAACCGACAACAATATATATGGTCGTGGACTTAACATACTATTGCTAATTGTATCGTGATACCTCTCTAGATTCTTTACTAATGATAAATGTAACAACTTCATGGTTTTCTAAATCAACATTCTATGAAAAATAAGAGAGCAACTTCAACTGTTAAAAGTTATGGGAAAAGTGCCTATACTGCACCACTGCAGTATATTTATTGTTGAAATCAAAATTGTGCCAACATCAGTTTTCACTCCTACATTCACTTTGAAGGCAACATGTATATTGGTCCAAAACCAATAAGGAAAATCCAGTATCGTTGTCTTATTATCTGATATCATTTTAAAATGCTTTTATTGGCTACGCGATAATATCGGATCAGTCTAGTGAAATGATAAAACTTTTTCTACAGAAGGATCGCATTTTATTATTGTGAATTCAAAACATTTTTATCTGAAAAGTCTTGCCCCAAAAAAGAACCCCCCAAAAATCTTAAAATTTACATTTGACCTTGTCTTTGACTGGATGATCTACTTCGAGGACATCACAGCCAGTCAAACACATACTGTATAAAGTCAAACTGTGGTCAATTATTTTTAAGAAGCCAGTAAGCCCGACCTGAGGCGACCGCTCAATCCACACACGGTCAGGACCAATGGCTCCACGTTCAGCGGGGATTAGCTCCGCTTTTCTTTCATCCTCTTTTGTCTCTCTTTCTCAAAGTTTTTTTTTTGCCTTGAACCTCAATTTCTCTTTCTTTGTGCAGAGTTTTCAAGAAGACTAGCGGCAACGGTGGCCTGACGCTCTACTTGGGAAAGAGAGACTATGTGGACCATGTCACCAGTGTCGACCAAGTCGGTGCGTCAGCCATACGTTTTTTTTTTTCTTCTGGTTGTGTTCGTACAGCCAACATGCAGGTGATGTCATACTTGTCTTCTAGATGGCGTCGTCAAGTTGGACACCTCAAACTTTGGGGACAGAAAAGGTAAATGCAGTGTCACGTAATGCTTAACCTTTTCAGTAGTCACAACAGTGGACAGTTGATCAAAAATTGACCTTTGACCCTTTATGGGTAAGTGACTATGTCTGGTCATTAAAAAAATATTTGAATTAATCATTATTGTATTTCTATTATATCATTTTTATGATAAATATTTTTAAAATGTTTTTTTTTTTAAGCACGAAAAGAGAGATTTTTTAAAATTAATTAATTTACTATTATTTTAAAAATAAGTTAAAAAACAGTAAATACTCTGGTTTCTGTGGTCCTTGAGCTTTTTCATTGAGGACTATGGAAATCTTATTTGAACCCTTTCACGGGAAGTGGACACTACAGTAGACAGCTATTAAAAAGTTTTAACCCTTTATAGAGCAAGTGACTATTTTTGGTCATTAGCTCTAAAGGGTTAAAATTGACCTTTGACCCTTTACGGTAAGTGACTATGTCTGTTCATTAAAAATATTTTAATTCATCATTATTGTATGTCTATTATATTATTTTTTATGATAAATACTTTTAAAATATGTTTTTAGTTCTTTTAAAGCACAAAAAAAGCAGAAAAAATATTTTTTAAATTAATTAATTTATTATTATTTTAAAAATAAGTTAAAAAACAGTAAATACTCTGGTTTCTGTGGTCCTTGAGCTTTTTCATTGAGGACTATGGAAATCTTATTTGAACCCTTTCACGGGAAGTGGACACTACAGTAGACAGCTATTAAAAAGTTTTAAGCTTTTATAGAGCAAGTGACTATTTTTGGTCATTAGCTCTATAAAGGGTTAAAATTGACCTTTGACCCTTTATTGGTAAGTGACTGTCTGGTCATTAAAAAAAACTATTCTAATTCATCATTATTGTATTTCTATTTTATTATTTTTATGATAAATATTTTAAAAACATGTTTTTAGTTTTTAAGCACAAAAAGCTGATTCCTTTTCTTTAACTAATTAATTAATTATTATTTTAAAGATAAGTTAAAAAACAGTAAATACTCTGGTTTCTGTAGTCCTTGAGCTTTTTGATTGAGGACTATGGAAATCTTTGTTTAACCCTTTCACAGACAGTGGACACTACAGTAGACAGCTATTAAAATGTTTTAACCCTTTATAGAGCAAGTGACTATTTTTGGTCATTAGCTCTATAAAGGGTTCAAATTGACCTTTGACACTTTGTTGGTAAGTGTCTGTCTGGTCATTAAAAAAATATTTTAATTCATCATTATTGTATTTCCATTTTATTATTTTTATGATAACTATTTTAAAAATGTTTTTAGTTTTTTTAAGCACAAAAAAAAGTTGAATTAATAAAAAAAGTAATTAATTGATTATTTTCAAAATAAGTTAAAAAACAGTGAATACTTTGATTTCTGTAGTCCACGAGCTTTTTCATTGACTATGGAAATCTTTTTTCAGCCCTTTATAGAGCAAGTGACTATTTTTGGTCATTAAAAAATGTTACCTGTAATTAATTAATTATAATTGTGTGTTTTTTTCTATTGTTTTTATTATAATTATAAGTAAATATTTCAAAAAATATTTTTTTAGTTTGTTTTTTGTGTTTTTGTCAATTTTTATTACAAAAGAAAAAAAACAGTAAACAGAAAAAACAGTAAATCTCTTTTTTATGTTTAAAAATAATGTTGGTTATTTTAGAAAAAAGGTTTTTAAAAAAAGGGTAAATATTCTGGTTTCTATAGTCCTTGAGTTTCCATTGAAGAGTATCGAAATCTTCTTTAACCCTTTCACAGACAGTGGACACAGCAGTGGACAGCTATCAAAATGTTTAACCCATTACTGAGCAAGTGACTATTTTTGGTCATTTAAAAAACATCAGTACAGGTAGTCCCCGGGTTAGGACGTACTCGACTTACGTGATTTCGACTTAACGACGCTGGAGTCTCGTCCGCCATTTTGGCTCCAGTCGTTTCTTTGTTTGTTTCTTTCTTTCTTTCTTTTTTTCTATGTCACATAAACAGTACCTTATTGTGCCTCACAGTATCTTATTTTTTACTTTACTGTATCAATATGACGCGTTCCGTCCTAACCAAAGGTGAAGTTGCTCAGCTATACACACAGCAAACAAGGCGATTGTGTTTTTTGAAGCCTTCTCTTCTGACAATTTGTAAAGCTGTAACAAACATATGTACACTTATGTTCAAAACGACACGCATTTTAACAATAAAACTTGACACAAAACAATTGGTGTTCAAACGTCCATCTAGTCTGATCAATGTAAATCTAGTAGATTAAATTAGCCTAATTTGCCTAACCAAAATCCACTAGTTTAAATGCTACAAATGCCAACGTATTTACAATTCTCATCGCACATCACTCACACTCAACACCTCAAACTGTAGCTCTAAACTTAATTACAAATTCATACACAAACATATATTACCTGAAACAACTTACAGCCTTATGTGGGCCAAGACAGAGCGCAGCTGTCCTTCAACCATGTCAGACGAGAGTCTGCTGCTCAGTCATAAATCGACAGTCCAGCCAGACCCAGTGCTGCCACCAGAGGGCAGTGTGTCATTAAACAATCATTACAAAATACAATCATTAAACATAAGACAAGTTCCGTTCCTACGCCGGCAACGTAAACCAAATTTAGGCGAAAGTCGGAATTAACCCCTTAAGTATCCCAAAATAACTATCCAAAAAGTCAGAAAAGTATTATATTACGTATTTAATAAATTAAATCATTTGCTGCCATTGACGTTAATAGACGTCCAATCCATTTTGGCTGGCGGCGATCATTTAGTTTATCACGCCAACATGGTAACGTGTTATCTGCTCAGCGTTTGTGCAGCTGGCTTGCGCCTTCCGCTATGGCAGCGATGACCTGGATGTGATGGGCCTGTGCTTCCGCAAGGACATTTGGATCCAGCAGGTTCAAATCTACCCGGACGATCACAAGCCGGCGCTCACCGCCATGCACGAGACGCTCATCAAGAAGGCCGGAGACGATGCACGCCCTTTTACCTTTCAAGTACGGTTAACAAATGACAAATGTCGCTGGGGATGATGCTGGTGATGCTACTCGCTAACAGGGGACATCACTGTTTGTATGTGTGCGCAGATTCCCAATAACCTTCCGTGCTCCGTATCGCTGCAGCCTGGTCCGGATGACAAGGGGAAGGTACGTACATTGTGTTAAAAAATAAGGCAGATTTATTTGTGTGGAACAATTCAACACAAAGTAATTCAAAGTGCCTCAAGATAGAAAAAAGTGCATTATCACAAGTGGAGTTTAAGGGGGGGCCAGGACCCCCTGGTAATTGACTTTCATATATACAGTATGTATATATATAAAGGGTGTAAAGCATTAAAGCAAACAACAAAAATGAATGAAATGAACAAAAAAAGATATGTTTATAATGGGTCAAAATTATTTTTCCAACAGATCATTTGACTAGTACGTTAGACGGTCATTTGCTTTGCATATTATTTACAAAAAAAAAACAAAAAAAAATTAGGGGAGGGCAATTTTATTTGTCAAATGATTTTTGTCTTTGTTTGAAAATATATTTTTTGATTGAAGCAACTTTTTTGGGGGAGTGAATGATTTAGACACAAATGTCCTACCCATAATATGGCCCAAACACAAAAAGGATTGCTAAAATCTAAATTTTTAAATAAAAAAATAAGTGTTCAAATGCAAATATTTGAGTCTCAAATATTGTTTCGCATTCAAAACCTTTTTTTCTATGATTGAAATTTCTCTTATTTTGATTGAAGTGATTTTTCGTTTGAAAAAAAATATTTTTTGTTTGAAGCAACTTATTTTTTAATTGAATAATAAGACACAAATGTCCTAGCCAAAATGTTGCAAATGCAAAAAAAAACATTACTTCAATCAAAAAAGTTGCTTCATTCAAAAAAAGAAAAAATGACTGCAATCAAAAAAAAAAAATCAAAGAATATTTAGCTTTCAAATGCATTTTTTTGAGTTTCAAATGTATTTTTGCATTCAAACACATTTTTTGATCGAATAATAAAGACAAAAATCTACCTCCATATGGCTCTGCCCATGGGATACATTTTTCGACTGGGGTAACTACAGTGGCACGACACCGGCAGTTGTACCATATTCAATGGATGATGATCTTGGCGAGTATAGCTGTCCTAAGCAGCCTGATTTAGAATTCCCCTCAAGAATAGTGGGAAACAAAAAAAAAATGCTCATTCTCAACTTATTATTATAAATATTCTTGTAAGTTAATTTTATTGCTGACACTGCGTTTTGGGGTCATCAACATGTTGTGCCCCCCCACGCCAAAAGTCAAACTCCGCCTATGGGGCAAACGGCATGAAGTACAAAAATAGAAAAAAATGGGAGGAATGATAAAAAGAATGAAGAAAAACCAAAATGATTACAAATAGAGTTGTCTAAAAATGACTTTTTAAACGATATATGCGGTCATGGACTTAACATATTATGGCTAATTGTATTGTGATCCCCCACTAGATCCCTCAATAATCATAAATGTAACACCTTCGAGGTTTTCCAAATGAATTGTCAGTGTAAAATAAGAGAACTTCAACTGAAGTTCTAGAAAAAGTTTTAGATGTATAGGAAAGTCAATTACATGCAACGACACTGTTAGGCCACCAGGGAGGCCTAGCCCCCCCTTAAAATCCGCTTATGCCTAGAGTAAGAAATAGAAAAGGGGAAAAAGAAATAGAAAAGGGGAAAAAGAGGAAAAAAAGAATTTTGGAGAAAAAATTAAAACAGATGGTTGAAAGTAAAGGAAAAAAGACAAAAAGTGAATTATAGTAAAAGAAGACAAAAGGGGGAAATAGAAAAGAAAAAGATTGAGTGATAAAAAGTACAACATGACACAAAAAATGTGGAGAAAAGTAAAAAAAAGAAATGAAAAGAGACTGTGTCCAGCTAGGAAAACAGACAAAACGACAAAAAAGTGAATTAGGAAAGGAAGAAAAAAAGGGCAAATAGAAAAGAAAAAGAGAAAGTGACTAAAAAATGTACAACATACAAAGAACAAATCGTGCGTGAAAAAAAGGAAGAATGAGCGTGAACGTGAAAAAGCTTAAAAGGGGAGGAATAAAGATGGAGAAAAAGACAAAGAACGGGAAAAGAGCAAAAGAAAAAGAGGGCTTATGTAAAATGGAAGCTCATGGACTATCACTTCATTGGTCCTCTCCCCCAAACATTCCTTCTAATATTACAGGCTTGCGGTGTGGACTTTGAGGTCAAGACGTACCTGGCCAATGAAAAGTGCAACCCTGACGAGAAGATCGAAAAAAAGTGAGTTCTACCTTTCTGCCACAGCTTTGCCATCTTGTGTCAATGCTGCACGCGTGATTGTAGGGACACGGCGCGTCTGATCGTACGCAAGGTCCAGTATGCGCCATCCCAGGTGGGCGCCGGGCCCAAGGCGGAAATCTGCAAGAGCTTCATGATGTCTGACAAGCCCGTGCACCTGGAGGTGTCCCTCGAAAAAGATGTACGCATGAACCTTTTTTCTGATTTTTTTTTTAAACCCATAGGAAATGTATCAAATCTAAACACAGCGAAGAAAGTGAAACGTATGGAGGATTAAAATACAAAATACATTTCGTTTTCCTCCAAACGTGGCCACTAGCAGGCCAGCCTAATGCTAATGAATGATTGAATCCGTATTCAAGTGCTACAAATTAGCATAGATAGGCTTTATTTAACTCAAATGAATAAATATTGACACAACAAACCCCAACACATTTCTTGTAATAGACAAGGATAAATCAACACTCTTTGTATCTCCAACCATAGACTTCATAACTATTGACGGGTCAGAATCGACCTTCACCGCGCAACGCCTTTAAGGAGGGGGCCACCCTGAAGTTCGCATCAGTTATTCACAGTCGGTCGCCGAGTAAAAACATGCAGGAATTTAACACGCTGGATTTAAAAAGTACGAAAGCTGTACCGCATACAAACAGGAAGGATCGTCTTAGAAGTGATTTGTTCGAGGATTCAAGGTAATTATTACCATGCATGCATTTTGAAATGCTGTAAAAAAAAAAATCAATGATACAGCATTGCCGTCATTCTTCGACATATTTACGTAAAATAGGTGTGTAACTGCCCAGTTTTTTGCTCTTTTAACAAAGAATCATATCTATAAAGAATTCGGGGATTTAAGCATTTATGCACACGAATTTTCAACAGAAAAAGCTCTGTTTACAAATGGCGGCCGCCGTATTGACTAACAGACTAGCCTCGTACTTCGACATATTTACGTAAAATAAATGCATAACTGCCCGTTTTTTTGGTCCTTTTGAATCGAGCCTGTTTTTTCATTCATATCTATAAAGAATTCGGGAAATTAAGCATTTATTCACAAGAATTTTTACCGGAAAACCTCTGTTTACAAATAGCGGCCGCCTCATTGACTAACAGACTAGCATCATTTTTCAACTTATTTACATAAAATAAATGCTAACTAGCCAGTTTCTTGCTCTTATAACAAAGAATCCATACTGTTTTTCGTTCATATCTATTAAGAATTCGGGGATTTAAGCATTTATTCACAATAATTTTCAACGGAAAAATCTCTTTGTCCGTGATTCCACTCGGTCACCTTTGAGAGCCACACCAGCACGCGCCCCGTCAATAGTTATGAAGTCTATGCTCCAACTAACAAATGTCAAGAAAACCTTCTTTCACTGTTGTAACTATGTAGGCACTTTTCTGTCAAGGGCTGCCTCCTAGTGGCCGTGGTGTGCACAGTGCACACACTTAAGTCTGTTATTTTTATAAATTCACTGTAATGTTGAGAGAACGTCATTTTTTTAGTTTCTTTTATTTGAAATTCTATATATCTCCTAAAATATAGTGATCGATATTCTTTTATACATTATTGCATTGTTGAACAAATTATTTATTATGGCAATTTTTTTTAAATTAAAAAAATAATTTAGTAGTAGAAACAAAAGGTCCTGCAAAGGCGATTAATGTTCTGTAACTGTCCTTTCAGTTTTGGCCATTGACTTATTTCTATAAAGTACCATATGTGTTATATATATGATTTTATGTATACCAAGATTTAAGGAAAATGTGTTTATTTGGTTTTAAATGAATATATTTGGTTTGATATTAATATATTGTTTGTTTTGTTGAATTCTCTTGGTGCAGCTGTACTTCCACGGCGAGTCTATCCCCATCAAGTTCAAGATTAGTAACGAGAGCAACAAAACGGTGAAGAAGATCCAGGTCAATGGTGGGTACGGCGGCGCACCTTGTCCAAAGTCGCCCGAGGTTACTCAAGGTTATCCTTTTTTTCAGTGGAGCAAACTACCGACATTGTCCTCTACTCTGCCGACAAGTACACCAAGTGCGTCTTCACCAAGGAGTTTGGGTAGGTGACGGCACGCTAACCATATGTTTTAAGGAAAATAGTCATAAATATAGAGAATTTTAAACTGTTTTGTTTCATATCCTCAAAAATATGCTATTAAAATCATTTAAAAAGTTCTATTTTTATGGTGAAAAACTTATATATATACATTTTTTTTCCACCACCAAAATTGGTATTAAAGAAGAAGCCATTTTTCTTGACAATCCACAACAAATGTTTTTGGGGTCCTCAGCGAGACTGTAGAGGCGGGCGGATCGCTGGAGAACACGCTGAGCATCGTGCCACTGCTGTCCGAAAACAAGGAGAAACGCGGTCTGGCGCTGGATGGACGCCTCAAGGACGAGGACACCAACCTGGCGTCCACCACCGTGTAAGACAAACGTTATTTCTGCTGAGCCCGTCCACTGTTATTAACAGCGATAGACTTTCAATCCATTTTGGAATGGTATCCAATGTCTTCTTCTGTCATCTTCTTGTGCCTTCTAATACTCTCAGGTTGCGTCCGGATGTTGAGAAGGAAGTACTAGGAATTCTGGTGTCCTACAAGATCAAAGTCAACCTGATGGTGGCCGGAGGAGGGTGAGTCAAGCGATTTCCAAGACTACCAACACCATTGTTAGCCTCATACTGTATGCTAACGTGTAGAATAACCTGTGTTTTCTTCCCGCAGCTTGCTGGGAGGACTCACTTCCAGGTGACGAGACCTCACTTACTGTTATGTGACACTCCACATCATGCACATCCCGTCTCCATTTGACTTTTGTTTTCTTTTTTCGGCAGTGACGTCACCGCCGAGGTGCCACTGATGCTCATGCACCCCAAACCGGAAGGTGAGGTATCACACGAAGTCATTGGATGTCAATCGGCACCAATGAAAATGAGTGACTTGTCCAAACGTCTGCTTTTTCAACATTTACTCATGCTGCTCTTCTTCTCTCCTCGTCTTCCTTGTGTGGCGAGCAGAGTAAAGGCCGCACTTTTGTGTAAGTATGTACTTTAAACCAGGGCTGTCAAACGATTAAAGTTTTTAATCGAGTTAATCACAGTTTAAAAATTAATTAATCGTAATCAATCGCAATTCAAACCATCTATAAAATATGCCATATTTTTCTGTAAATTATTATTGGAATGGAAACATAAGACACAAGACGGACATATACAGTGCTGCTCGAAAGTTTGTGAACCCCACAGCGATGGTCAGATTTTTTGTAAAAAAAACTAAAATAACCTTATTAAATGTTAAGTTATACCCAAATCCACAATACTGACATTCCAAATAATGGACTGAAACAAAAGAAATAGTTATATTGTCATTCTTTATTTAACAAAAGTGGTTGATTTAAGAAAAACTCAGATATCATGTGTGCAAAAGTATGTGAACCCCTTCAGTTAATAGGATATTGCGCCTCCTTTTGCAGAGATTACCTCAACCAAACGGTTTCTGTAGTGACTAATCAGCCTCTCACATCTACTTTGGGGGATTTTTGCCCATTCTTCCTTGCAGAACGCAGTCAGTTGAGAGAGGTTTGATGGGCGTCTGGCATGAACTGCTCGCTTCAGGTCCCGCCACAGCATTTCAATGGGATTTAGGTCAGGACTTTGACTGGGCCAGTCCAGAACACGAATCTTCTTCTTTTTCAGCCATTCCTTGGTTGTATTGCTGGAATGCTTTGGATCATTATCATGTTGCATGATCCACCTTCTGCCAAGCTTTAACTTCAAAACAGATGGCGTCAGGTTATGTTCTAGGATTTGACAATATTCCTCAGAATTCATGATTCCCTGGACTATGTGGAGTTGTCCAGGTCCTGAGGATGAAAAGCAAGCCCAGATCTTGACATTCCCACCTCCATGCTTCACTGTTGGGAGAAGGTTCTTTTGGTGGTATGCAGTGTTGACTTTTCGCCAGACATGGCGGTTTTGGTTGTGACCAAACAGTTCAATTTTGCACCTACATCAGTTGATGAAAACTCTTTTTAATTTAGTCTCGACAACACAACTGTTAAAAAAACAAAAAAAAACTACTGAATTGATTGATTAGGAAATCAGGTTGAAATAATAGAAAATTCCAAAATGTTGAGGGGGTTCACAAACTTTTGAGCAGCACTGTACATTCAACATACTGTACATAAGTACTGTATTTGTTTATTCTAACAATAAATCAACAAGATGGCATTAACATTATTAACATTCTGTTAAAGCGATCCATGGATAGAAAGACTTGTAGTTCTTAAAAGATAAATGTTAGTACAAGTCATAGAAATTTTACATTAAAACCCCTCTTAATGTTTTCATTTGAATAAAATTTGTAAAATTTTCAATGAAAAAATAAACTAGTAGCTCGCCATTGTTGATGTCAATAATTACACAATGCTCATGGTGCTTAAACCCATAAAATCAGTCGCACCCTAGCGCCAGCAGAGGGCGACAAAACACTAAAAAACAAAAGTAACAAGTGGACATGACACTGTGCTGTCATTTTAATCTGTTTGAGCGGGGCATGTGCGTTAAATGCGTCAAATATTTTAACGTGATTAATTTAAAAAATTAATAACCGCCCGTTAACGCGATAATTTTGACAGCCCTACTTCAAACAAAAAAAAAGTCAAATGATATAAAAAGATTATTGATCTACAGTGATCCCTTGTTTTTTCGCGGTTAATGGGGACCAGAACCCACCGCGATTAGTGAAAAACCGCAAAATAGCGCCCCAAATTTGTCGAATGTATTTATTCAGATTTAGCATTGGAAAGACATACATATAAGACATGTTTTTCACTTTTTTCCCAAAGTATAATTAAATTTTTTTTTATGTATGTACAGTATGTTTTTTAATGTTTTGTTTTTAAGTACTTTAACAAGTTTTAAACATGTTACTGTCCCACTGAATTATTTTTAAACAAGAATAAAGTAGAAAACAAACTTGGCTTTATTAAATGTGAGTCCACTCGAATCTGCTCAAGCGGCTTACTTACACACAATGAGTTGCCACAGCAACTATTTAACAAGCTAAATGATGATTGACGCATGCGGTGCGCTGAAGTTCGTGTCTCTTGCAAGATCAAAACCCAAATGTCTGTCAATCATCGTTAACGTCAATAAGCAATTCCAGTGCACTGCCTGACCAATAAAGAGTAGGGAGAGGGAGGGAGGGAGAGTTAGACTACACGATCGGCTCGGGACAGTTCATCTTTATTCATTTATTATTTTTTATTTGAAAAAAGAAAATCACGATGGACTGAGGGTGCCAAGATTGAAGCGCGAAGTAGCGAGGGATCACTGTATACTCAAATAATGTCATTCTTCACGCCATTATTTATGTAATTTTTCTGGCTGTTCAGAGAGGAACCCGGTCTGCAAGTGGATGGACAGGCCAGAAACGCAGACAGGAAGTGACACGTGTGACCAACAACTCATGAAAACAACGTCTGCAAATATACACATGCGTGACTCACTATTATTTTGATGTGTACTATTAAACTTTCATCGTATGTTTCTGCCTGGTCTTGTCAGATTAAATATTTAAACGTGTCATGCTTGTCTTTTTTTGTTTACTTTTTGTAAAAAAAAAAAAAAAGTTGCTCGTACTAATGCTTCAACACTTACTTGATTTTTTTTCCCAAATAAAAGAAGACATTAATAAAGTTTAGTTTCCAGGTAGTGTACAGTCAGTTACCATTTCGAGCAGCAAAAGTTCAAAATCGAGGTAAATGACCTGCAGTTTGTCCTGGCGCCGCCAGACGGCAGCAACGTGCGTTCCCCGAGAGAAGAAAAGCGTGACGTCATTACGCTGTACGTACGGACGTGCGGCGCCGCGCAGCAACATGTCGCTTAATGGAGGTTTGTAGTTTTGTTTTCTTGTTTGTTTATCACTCCGGAGTCGCCGAAATCGCACGGATTCATATCGGAAACGCGGTCAAGTCATTTCTGAACATTCTCGGTTGTCTTTTTACTTGTGTTTGCCTCACGTTTGAGCGGCCAACGTTGGCGCGGTGTTCCTCGCTAGCTGGTTGCTAGTTTACCAGCACAGTTGACTTTAGTGGTGATCGTTCTCTCAATAAAAGTAACGTTTGGGACACTTAGGCCGTTTCGGAAATGACTCACGAGCCATTCACAAAGCTCAGTCAAGTTAGTTTGCAGCTTTGTTGTGTAGTTGGATTGTGCGTTCAGCCCCCGTTTAGTGCTCTCAGAATATCCCACAATGCATCTTGAAAAGTGGTGGGCAGTCTGTCATCCTCCCTCCATCGCGTGGGGGGTACGTTCCAGACCGCACTGCATTAACTGAAATCCGCAATACATTAGTAGCTTGCTTCATTGTTTTTCAAACCTTTTACACCAAACCTTCATAGATAAAATACTCCAAGTACCAATGCCAGGAAGAATTCAATAACTGAAGCATATTCATCTTAAATTAGGGGTGTGACAAGATATCGAAATGGTGATATATCGTGATACTTTGTATCCCAAAAGGTTATCGATACGCTCCTGCCAAGAATCGAGATATCGTTTTAAAAAGGTGTCAATTTCTAAAAAAATGAATAAAAATGAAACAAGTTGCTAACAAAATCTTCCACCATAATAGTGTCAGTTAACTATAAGGCTGCATTGACGGTGCACGACGCCCAATCCGTTTAGACTGGGATCGTTCGTTCATTCGAAACCAGAGCATTCACAGTCGTTCTGTCCGATTTTCAGGGCATTTACTGGTCACTAGCGGTTCATTATAGGGCATTTACCGGTCATTTCCTGTTGAGTTTGAGTCACTGCCTATTCATTTAAGTCAGGGGTCTCAATCCACCGGGCCACGGACCGGTATGGGTCCGTGGCGCATTTGCTACCGGGCCGCACAGAAATAATATTTTATTAACGACCGCATTCTGGCCGAATTAACTTTGGCCTGTGCCCCTGGTTAACACATCAATATCCCTGTCTACTCTAGATATAATACTACAGTATAGATTAGAATGTTGTCATAGAAATCCATTGATTGGAACTTGAGAGAAATAAGTACTGCCTTTGAAACAGCTTAATGATTTTGAACCTTCTTCTGAAAAAGAGAATCTCAAGGTCAGCTGAGTGTTGTATGGGCATGTTGAGAAATAAGTACTGCCTTTAAAATGGTTAATGTTTTTGCACTTTTTGTAAAAAAAAAAAAAAAATTTAAAGGAACATTTTGTTGTATGGGCATGTTTCCATTGTACCTGTTGAATTATTGGGATATGTTAAGTAATTGACATAAATTTATTTGGCTACTTTATTAACTAGTAATGTACGATGCATCGATAATCGTGATCGTCAATACCGTGATCATGGTTCAATATTTGAATCGAAGCACCCTGAATCGTACTTGAATCGACTCGTGCGGTGTCTAAGATGGCACACCCCTAAATTTGTAAAAGACTGAAAAGTTAAACTTAAATTGGGTGAAGGTATATGAGAAATCTTAATTGAATACCACAAATATAAGAATATCAAAAATGCTGATTAATGAAAACTTGAGCATACTGGTTCTTCTAAAAAATTGGGATATTGTGATAGTTAATTATTTTCTGTAATGTACTGATAAACATTAGACTTTAATATATTTTAGATTCATTACACACAACTGAAGTAGTTCAAGCCTTTTATTGTTTTAAAATGGATAATGTTGGTAAACAAGTAAAGAAAAAAACAAAAATCCCTATCTAAAAAAATTAGCATATCGTGAAAAGGTACTCTAAAGAAGCTACTAACCTAATCATCTGAATCAACGAATTAACTCAAAACCCCTGCGAAAGATTCCTTTTAAAAACTCCCAGCCTGGTTCATTACTCAAAACCGCAATCATGCCGACCTGACTGCTGTCCAGAAGGCCAGCATTGCTCAAGCAAGACGCTAAGACACAGAAATGAATTTCTGAGAGAATAGGCGGTTCCCAGCGTGCTGTATCAAGGCACCTCAGTGGGAAGTCTATGGGAAGGAAAACGTGTGGCAGGAAATGCTGCACAACCAGAAGAGGTGACCACACCCTGAGAAAGATTGTGGTGAAGGGCCAATTCCAGACCCTGGGGGACCTGCAGAAACATTGGACTGAGTCTGGAGTAGAAACATCCAGAGCCACCGTGCACTGGCGTGTGCTGGAAAATGGGCCACATTCCCGAGGTCAGGCCACTTTTGAACCGGAAACGGCGGCAGAGGCGCCTGACCTGGGCGACCGAGAAGCAGCACTGGACTGTTGCTCAGTGGTCCAAAGTACTTTTTTTCAGATGAAAGCAAATTTTGTATGTGATTCTGAAATCAAGGTGCCAGAGTTTGGAGGAAGACTGGGGAGAAGGAACTGCCAAAATGCCTGAAGTCCAGTGTCAAGTACCTACAGTCAGTGATGGTCTGGGGTGCCATGTCAGCTGTTGGTGTTGGTCTACTGTGTTTTATCAAGGACAGGGTCAATGCAGCTAGCTCTCAGGAGTTTTTGGAGCAGTTCATGCTTCCATCTGCTAAAAAGTTTTATGGAGATCCAAAACCACTGTTAAATGGTTTACTGACCATAGCGTTACTGTGCTCAATTGGCCTGCCAACTCTCCTGACCTGAACCCCATAGAGAATCTGTGGGATATTGTGAAGAGGAAGTTGAGAGACACCAGACCCAACACTGTGGATGAGCTTAAGGCCCATATCAAAGCATCCTGGGCCTCTATAACACCTCAGCAGTGCCACAGGCTGATTGCCTCCATGCCACGCCGCATTGAAACAGTCATCTCTGCAAAAGGATTCCCAGCCAAGTATTGAGTGCATAGCTGATATAATTAATTGAACTTGACTTTTTTTTTTTTTTTGTATTAGAATACACTTTTTTTGTATTGGTTAGATGAAATATGCTAATTTTTTGAGGTAGGGATTTTTGTTTTTTCTTGGCTTTTTTGCCAAAATCAATATTAAAATAAATAAAAGTCTTGAACTACTTCAGTTGTGTGTAATGAATCTAAAATATATGAAAGTCTAATGTTTATCAGTACATTACAGAAAATAATGAACTTAACCACAATTTGCTAATTTTTTGAGAAGGACTAGTACCGTATTTTTCGGACTATAAGTCGCACCTGAGTATGAGTCGCACCAGCCATAAAATGCCCAAACGAAGAGGAAAAAAACATAAGTCGCATTTTTGGGGGACATTTACTTGATAAAATCCAAACAAATAATAAAAATCGAACAGATATGTCATCTTGAAAGGCAGTTTACAATAAAATACGATAGAGATCACCATGCTGAATAGGTGTACAGTCTGATAATGTTACAGTGTCAAGTATTTGGCCCCCTTGAACCTTGCAACCTTTCGCCACATTTCAGGCTTCAAACATAAAGATATAAAATTTTTAATTTTTTGTCAAGAATCAACAAGTGGGACACAATCGTGAAGTGGAACAAAATTTATTGGATAATTTAAACTTTTTTAACAAATAAAAAACTGAAAAGTGGGGCGTGCAATATTATTCGGCCCCCTTGCATTAATACTTTGTAGCGCCACCTTTTGCTCCAATTACAGCTGCAAGTCGCTTGGGGTATGTTTCTATCAGTTTTGCACATCGAGAGACTGACATTCTTGCCCATTCTTCCTTGCAAAACAGCTCGAGCTCAGTGAGGTTGGATGGAGAGTGTTTGTGAACAGCAGTCTTCAGCTCTTTCCACAGATTCTCGATTGGATTCAGGTCTGGACTTTGACTTGGCCATTCTAACACCTGGATACGTTTATTTTTTAACCATTCCATTGTAGAGAGTGCTTTATGTTTTGGATCATTGTCCTGTTGGAAGATAAATCTCCGTCCCAATCTCAGGTCTTGTGCAGATACCAACAGGTTTTCTTCCAGAATGTTCCTGTATTTGGCTGCATCCATCTTCCCGTCAATTTTAACCATCTTCCCTGTCCCTGCTGAAGAAAAGCAGGCCCGAACCATGATGCTGCCACCACCATGTTTGACAGTGGGGATGGTGTGTTCAGGGTGATGAGCTGTGTTGCTTTTACGCCAAACATATCGTTTTGCATTGTGGCCAAAAAGTTCAATTTTGGTTTCATCTGACCAGAGCACCTTCTTCCACATGTTTGGTGTGTCTCCCAGGTGGCTTGTGGCAAACTTTAAACGAGACTTTTTATGGATATCTTTGAGAAATGGCTTTCTTCTTGCCACTCTTCCATAAAGGCCAGATTTGTGCAGTGTACGACTGATTGTTGTCCTATGGACAGACTCTCCCACCTCAGCTGTAGATCTCTGCAGTTCATCCAGAGTGATCATGGGCCTCTTGGCTGCATCTCTGATCAGTTTTCTCCTTGTTTGAGAAGAAAGTTTGGAAGGACGGCCGGGTCTTGGTAGATTTGCAGTGGTCTGATGCTCCTTCCATTTCAATATGATGGCTTGCACAGTGCTCCTTGAGATGTTTAAAGCTTGGGAAATCTTTTTGTATCCAAATACGGCTTTAAACTTCTCCACAACAGTATCTCGGACCTGCCTGGTGTGTTCCTTGGTTTTCATAATGCTCTCTGCACTTTAAACAGAACCCTGAGACTATCACAGAGCAGGTGCATTTATGCGGAGACTTGATTACACACAGGTGGATTCTATTTATCATCATCGGTCATTTAGGACAACATTGGATCATTCAGAGATCCTCACTGAACTTCTGAAAGTAAAGGGGCCGAATAATATTGCACGCCCCACTTTTCAGTTTTTTATTTGTTAAAAAAGTTTAAATTATCGAATAAATGTTGTTCCACTTCACGATTGTGTCCCACTTGTTGTTGATTCTTGACAAAAAAATTAAATTTCATATCTTTATGTTTGAAGCCTGAAATGTGGCGAAAGGTTGCAAGATTCAAGGGGGCCGAATACTTTTGCAAGGCACTGTACATGATGCATGAACAACGAAATGCAAACGTTGCCGGTATGTTAACATAACATAGCTATTAAGAGTTATTCAGATAACTATAGCATACCAAGTTTACCAAACCATCAATGTCACTCCAAATCCCCAAAATAACATGTGAAATGATATAATTATGTGTTAATAATTTCACACATAGGTCGCTCCAGAGTATAAGTCAGACCCCCAGCCAAACTATGGAGAAAAAAAAACTGCGATTTATAATCCGAAAATACGGTATATAAATACAGCAACATTAACGTGTGATGTGTGACTTCCAGAGGAGGAAGACTTCGAGTGGGAGCCCCCGACCGAGGCCGAGATGAAGGTGATCCAGGCCCGCAGGGAGCGACAGGACCAGATCAGCAAAGTCATGGGGGACTACCTCCTCAAAGGCTACAAGATGCTAGGCGAGTGCTGTGACAAGTGCGGGGTAAATCTCGTTCTTTCTCTTTCACGCTCGCACACGCGGGAAGCCCTTTTGTGTCATTGCAAGTGGTGACGTTTGTTTTCAGACCATTCTGCTGCAGGACCGTGCACACAAGAACTATTGTGTCTCGTGTCAGGAGCTGGATTCTGACGTTGACAAGGACAACCCTGGTAAATGACGCACCACAAAGCCGCTGTGTGAACTGATTTTCTGACACTGACTGCGATACGCTTCCCAGTCAAAATAGATTGGACGTCTATTGCTGCCAATGAGTTAACCATGATGAATATGAGTGTTTAGGCTAACATTTTTGTTTTTGCGTCAGCCCTCAACGCACAGGCGGCGCTGTCCCAAGTTCGAGAGCGGCGCCTGGCGGCTCAGTCCCCGGCGCCGTCCGATTCCACGCACGTCAACGGCGACGCTGGTGACCACGTCAGCAACGCTGTCCCCCAGCCCCGACCAGAGCACTGCGAGGGGGCGGCAGCCGGTGGCAGAGCCATTCCTCCTCCGCCGCCGGCCGCCACCGCACCGCCATCCCCCGCCGTGGTTGTCCCAGGGTCCGCCGCCGTCCCTACTACGGCGCCCAGCGCCGCCGCACGTCCGGCGGTCATGCGCCCGGTGCTGCGGGACGCCGAGGAGGCGGTGCTGAGCAAGATGCGCTGGGCCAGTAATCAGCTGCAAAGTTGCACCTCCCTTGAGTCCAGCATCCAGCTGTGCAACCTGATCTCCAGCTGCGCCGCCTCGCTGCGGAGCCTCCGGGAGATCGGCCAGTGAGGGCGCGCTGCCTTTTGAACTCTTAGGTGGGCCGGGCCAAGACCATTGAAGGTGACTAAAAGTGTCAAATGGAGTGGATGAGCTTTGTTGTTTTTGTAAGTTATTTTGTCTTTTAAAAAATATTGGCCATTAAAATGATTCCAGTGAGGTTTTTCGCATGTTATTTCTGCCCATAAAGAGGTGAAATTTAGTATTGTACAGCGTGAAATTTATTCTGTTGGCATATGCAATTTCAACTTATTCAGAGACAACTGTCACATTAGT
The DNA here is from genome assembly GCF_030265065.1 of Corythoichthys intestinalis. NCBI lineage: Eukaryota > Metazoa > Chordata > Actinopteri > Syngnathiformes > Syngnathidae > Corythoichthys > Corythoichthys intestinalis. The sequence goes on from NC_080412.1 coordinate 28,813,423, forward strand.
GGATATCACTTCAAAAGTGATTATTTGCTTCACTCATTCACTGGCAGCCCAGGTCAGAGAGTATGTGTTCTGGTGGTTGGTAAAAGGGAAAAAAAATTGATTGGACGTACAGCGGGGCAAATAAGTATTTAGTCAACCACTAATTGTGCAAGTTGTCCCACTTGAAAATATTAGAGAGGCCTGTAATTGTCAACATGGGTAAACCTCAACCATGAGAGACTGAATGTGGAAAACAAACCCAGAAAATCACATTGTTTGAATTTTTAAAGAATTTATTTGCAAATCATGGTGGAAAATAAGTATTTGGTCAATACCAAAAGTTCTTCGCAATACTTTGTTATGTACCCTTTGTTGGCAATAACTGAGGCCAAACGTTTTCTGTAACTCTTCACAAGCTTTTCACACACTGTTGCTGGTATTTTGGCCCATTCCTCCATGCAGATCTCCTCTAGAGCAATGATGTTTTGGGGCTGTCGTTGTGCAACACGGACTTTCAACTCCCTCCACAGATTTTCTATGGAGTTGAGATCTGGAGACTGACTCGGCCACTCCAGGACCTTAAAATGCTTCTTACGAAGCCACTCCCTTGTTGCCCTGGCTGTGTGTTTGGGATCATTGTCATGCTGAAAGACCCAGCCACGTCTCATCTTCAATGCCCTTGCTGATGAAAGGAGATTTTCACTCAAAATCTCTCAATACATGGCCCCATTCATTCTTTCCTTTACACAGATCAATCGTCCTGGTCCCTTTGGAGAAAAACAACCCCAGAGCATATTTCCACCCCCATGCTTCACAGTGGGTATGGTGCAATTCAGTATTCTTTTTCCTCCAAAAACGAGATCCTGTGTTTCTACCAAAAAGTTCTATTTTGGTTTCATATGACCAAAACACATTCTCCTAGTCTTCTTCTGGATCATCCAAATGCTCTCTAGCGAACCGCAGACGGGCCTGGACGTGTACTTTCATCAGCAGGGGGACCCGTCTGGTGGTGCAGGATTTGAGTCCCTGGCGTCGCATTGTGTTACTGATAGTAGCCTTTGTTACTGTGGTCCCTGCTCACTGTAGGTCATTCACAAGGTCCCCCCGTGTGGTTCTGGGATTTTTGCTCACCGTTCTTGTTATCATTTTGACGCCACGGGGTGAGGAGGGAGTTGAAAGTCCGTGTTGCCCAGCAACAGCCCCAAAACATCATTGGTCTAGAGGAGATCTGCAAGAAGGCATGGGCCAAAATACCAGCAACAGTGTGTGAAAAGCTTGTGAAGAGTTACAGAAAACGTTTGGCCTCCGTTATTGCCAACAAAGGGTACATAACAAAGTATTGAGATGAACTTTTGGTATTGACCAAATACTTATTTTCCACCATGATTTGTAAATTCTTTAAAAATCAAACAATGTGATTATTTTTTCCACATTCTGTCTCTCATGGTTGAGGTCTACCCATGTTGACAATTACAGGACTCTAATATTTTCAAGTGGGAGAACTTGCACAATTAGTGGTATACTAAATACTTATTTGTCCCACTGTATATTGCTGTCAGTGGCAGCCAGAGTTAAGCTATGTGATGTCACAGAATATTTCCAAAACAAACCTAATTTATAGTGAAAATAATTTTCACGTCATGTGAAATTTGTATCGTAAAACAGGATATGTAAAATTTATCATTTTAGTGTGTACTTTTTACATTAAAGTTACCATTCAGTATTGGATAGTGTTAATGTAAAATACTTTCCTACTCCATGCATGCTCCAGCAATGGCCTGATGAGTACACAGAGCCCTCACTGAAAACAGATTGCCCCCAAAAGCCCTTATTCCTCCCTCCAATGGAGAGGTACACACCTGTGCATCTCCACGACAGCAATGTTGTTAGGCCTAGTCTCCGCCTGGCAAAACCACTTTTCTAACCCACATAAAACTTGTTACTAACAGTCAACAATCACGTTTGCAGTTTTTTTTCTGGTGCTGATTTGATGATGCGCGAGTTCAACACAAGCTGCAATTAAGCTTTACGCTGGAGGTGGCAGTTGCGAGTAAAAAAATTGACAAACTCCATATAGCACCTTTAGAATGTTCAACATAGGCATGTGCCAATTACCGGTTTCAAGGTATACCGTGGTATGAAAACGTCAAGGTTTCAAAACCGCAAAATTTTCTGTGACGCCCTCCCTAAGGTATTAGCTATTTTTATGTCCCAAAAATGCATGGAGAAATCCCTCGCTTGCAGCTGCAAGGCTCAACCTTCCCCCACCGGTTGTTGCTGAGTGTCAGTGAGTCACCCGTGCTACACGATGGCTGGAGGAGGTGAAACTCTTGAACTTTTTCCCCAGTCGAAGAAAACAGCTGGTATCTGAATACTTCGGCTACAGAAAAGTTAGACGACAGCAGCTTAGAGGCGGAGGGCCAACCAACATGTAAAACATGTTTGTGGAGGGTGGCTGCTGAGGAGGCAATACCTCCAATATGATTTTGCATATACACAAAATTAAAGGTTAGTATACAGTAGGAGTGGGAACCTCTTGGTACCTCACGGTACGATTTGCGATCCAAAACTCACGATAACGATATGGCGATACAACGATTATCAGTACATTGGTCAGGAAATCATTCTAGGATATTTCTACAAACTACTAATAAACAGAAAAACAAGCCTCTACTGTGAATTGGAATAAGTTCATCACTAGTACACGTCCAATCCATTTGAACTGGGAGGGTGGCAGCGAGTGAACGTTCATTCGCTGCCATCCCTCCCGCTTCAAACGGATTGAACGTCTATGGCGGTCGGTGGCAGCCAATGCCAGGCAGTGAAGTAATTTTGGGCCATTTAAGGTCATTTACCTGTTGATTTTCAGTTACTTCCTGTTGATTTTGTGGTATTTTAGGGGTCTCTTCCTGTTTATTTTGAGTTGCAGAACAGGAAATGACCTGGGAATCACCCAAATGAATAGGCAGTGACTTAAACTCGATAGGAAATGACCTGTAAATGCCCTAAAATGGACAGCAAGTGACCTGTAAATGCCTGAAAATCGGACAATGACTAAATGCTCTGGTTTTGAATGAACGAACGATCCCAGTCTAAATGGATTGGGCGTTGAGCACCGTCAATGCAGCCTTAGAGTTAACTGAGACACTATCATGGTGAAAGATTTTGGTAGCAACTTGTTGGTTCATTTTTATTTTATGTTTTTTAGACAATGACACCTTTTTTTAACCCTTTAAGGTCTGGGCCTATTTTGTCTGATTTTGCATGCCTTTGAAGTTGCCTTTATATTTCAAAGAAAGAATTGTTTACGATGGCCTGGTTTGGTCCCTTTTTTTGTGACACCTTGAACTTCATGTCCAAACTGTTGTTTCATTCACTGACCAATTATAAATCATCATTTTGGGCCCAAAAAGACCAAAAATTCCAAAATCGTTTTGTCAAATTTTTTAATATTGATGTCCAATTGACAACCAAACATGCGTAACGAACCGTTTTGAAACTTTGTAATATTTATTCAACATGTTAGGATGAACATTCAACCAAAAAAATTTAGAATAAATAGTCTTATATTTGACAATTCAACATAAACAACAGGTATAGCCATAGGCGATTTTTGCCTTTATACATGCTCTAGTCAAAACAGGTTATATACAGCAGACCGAACAGTGAAAAAATATATACCATCTAACATAAAAAGTGTTTAGAGGCCATCTCTTTGAGTTTAGGTATTGCGGCCCATCACCTGATGAAAACTATGTACACACAATCAAGCTTCTTGAACACACATTTATATAGACAAATTGAGAAGACTGATTGTGGGGAAAAAATATATATACAACATTGGGAAAAAAAGTATTTTCAAAAATATTTACAATAAGCAAGTTAAATTTTTCTCAGGCATGCCACTCCGAAAAGCAGTTTCGTCCTGGAATTCGACACAGGGCGACATCACACAGCCCACACTTCCATGGGGTGTCGGTCCTCTTTCCACCCTTCCATTTTCATTTCACTTTACTTTCATTGTCACTATAAATGTACATGAAAAAAAGTCAGTATTTATGAAAATAATAAAGTATAAAATAAAAATATATACAGCAATAAATAATAATGGAAATCTATATGTATGACAATAGAAAGAATACCATAGCTGAATATGTGCTACATCCCTAATCTTCATATAGAAAGAAGATCATCACAATTATAAATTCCTGCCTTGGATACACACAGTGCACGTACGACTTTGATCTGATATGCACATTTTATTATTATATACACAAACACACACTTACATTGCATCAAAATTAACTTTGTCTTGCAATATCAAAAGAAACTTTCAAAAGAAACTTTTTCAGCATCAAAAAAAAAAAAGTGAGTTTGCTTACCTCTGCTCGTCGATGGCGTCACCCACGTGTTCAAATCCGTCACTATCTTCACTCGAGGACTCTTCCGAAGAAGACGATGATGACGAATTTGGACCATCCTCGTCCTCAAGTTGATCAAAAAGCACAATTGCCTGCGCTAAATTTAGTTTTCCGTTCATTCTCAAAGTCACACAAAGTCGCTGCTCGAGCCACACGGCCGTCGCTCGCCACCTCGCTGCTTCAGAACACTCCTCCCTCTCGTTCGGTGGAACCTCGCACGGCAGTTATATTTATTTAAAAAACGCATTTTGTGCTTCCACTGTGACTTCGAAAGGGTTCGTTTGATTTGTGTTTTTTTCATGGAGCTTCCGTTTTGAAAAAGGACAAGAAATGATGGAAATATAGACATAAACAAATGATCCATGCAGCGTTTTAATGTTTTTTTGAGAGGACAATAAAACTATAAAACTTAAATGACAATATCTCACGTTTTAGTTGGTCGATTGACTTCAAATAATAACGAGAGTAAACCGCAACTTCCGCACTTTAAAACGAGACCAACCAACGGCATGTGGGTGACGTAATTAAAACGTGAGGGCGCTTCAAAGACGACGTACGCTGAGGACGCGCCGGCGCGTCCTTCGACTCTCAAGGGTTAAATGATATCTCGCTTCCTGGCAGGAGCATATCGATAACCTTTTGAGATGCAAAGTATCACGATATATCACCATTTCGACATTTTGTCACACCCCTAGTATACAGTGTCATGAATGTTTCCAACCAGGTACAAGAATTAACTCCAGTGTGTTTAGTGTGTCTAGCTGTGGTAAAACGAGTTTTTTCTCTTTGGCAACTGTCTGTGTTGAGAAAGAGTGTGTGTATAATGCAAACATGATACAAGTCATACACGTGTGCTTTTTATGGAAAAATTCAAAATAATTATTTTTGTTCTGATGGTAATAATGTTGAGCTGTGTGTTTAGCCTCACCTTTTTATTTTGGATATCTTATTTTTTAAATTGAGCATAATGTAAAGTTAAAATGATGGTCCAATTTGCTAATATGTTTTCAAAAATAAAAATCTTGTTCAATGGAAAAAATATATATAAATTTTTTTGAAAACCCAATTATGTCAAACTAACACATTTTAGAGCTGTAATTGCAATACCGTGAAACCATGATATTTTGGCTTAAGGTTATACCGTCAGAATATACCGGCACATGCCTACTTGAACATTACATAAACTTGTGTTAAAATATAACTTGCCAATCGGCCAGCGACATTCTTCGTTCAGCTCTCAGTCAAAATGAATTGGAAGTCAATCACCGTCAAAGGGGGCCAATGACAGGTTCCTCAGCTGTGGTTTGAATGTCGCTGGCATCACAGACATCAACTGTGAATAAAATCCTGCCATGAGCAGCTTTATGGTTCCGAGATACAAAGACGTGTCGGCCATATCTGATGTGTCAAACGTGCCCAGTAAACACATGTAAGTCAATAAAGACCCAAAAAACTCCAAATACATACGCCAACCCCGAAATATTGACTGGGAAACGAGTGTGCTCAAATTTAAGCTGCTTTACCAGATTCGACCACTAGATGCCACTAAGTATACGTTGAAAATAGCGCGACTTTTGACAGCACAAAAATACTTCACTTAAAACTAGTTTTGTTATCGCAGTAAGTTCCGGTGGGTGGGCTTAGGTTTTTGATTGACGTGGCAAAAAAAATTATACTTGGCTTCATCAGGTCCCGCCCCTCCACGCGGCTGCTCCTGTCATTCACCCTAAAAATACCCTTGTGCTGTCATCCGGCGTGAACGCGCACGCGCTTGAGTCAGCATGGAAACTCCAAGTCGCCTTCAAGCGTACGCGCGCACGTCAGAAGAGCCTGTGGCAGGATCAAAGTCTGGCGTGGACGTGGAGTGTCAAACACGCGCGTCCAGATCGCTGAAAGGAGTGGGCGCGGGCACGCGCTTCGTCATTTCCTTCGTTCGTTGGACTTCCCGAAGAGAGTGAACGTTTGTCCTTCGTGAGCGCGCGCGCGCCTGGGTGTGCGCCGCCAGGACACAAAAACTTTATTGGACCCGCTCGGACGTCTTTTGTGTGTCCACGATGACGTCAGTGTGGAAAAGACTTCAGCGGGTTGGCAAAAAAGCTTCCAAGTTTCAATTTGTTGCTTCTTACCAGGAGTTGCTGCTCGAATGCAAAGACAAATGGTGAGTGGACATACACTCACAATACATTATCTTTATGATAAATATGATCTTCATAAGAGAGCTGCGTGTCCTTCGTGTTTCTTTGGCACGTCCTCAAAAGATAGCGGTTGGGGGCGTGAGTGCGCGTACCCGCGTCAGCTGTCAGTATAGAGTGAACCCCCCTTTATCACGGTGGGTACGTTTCAAAAGCCTTCCTTTAATGCGTGAACAAAATTGAAGCAATTATTTTCTGCCATTGTCGGCGATGGAGGTCCAGTCTGTTTTGACCAGCAGCAATCATTCAGTGAATGAGCTAAATTGATTAAAACTTTTTTCATTCTTTTTTTAAATGTATTGTAAAAACACATGAGAAATGATCATTTTTAAAGAATCACGGCAAAAATAATATGTGGGGAACACTACACTGTTTCCAAAAAAAAAAAAAAAAAGAAAGCTGAACTTTCAAGTCAACCTATTTCATAGGTTTTGATGGAAAACTTGCACAAAAAATTCTTCATTTTATAAGCTGAATTTATGCTAAAAAAGCAGAACTCAATATTTTAAGTAATTTTAAGTAAAATGGTCTTATGGTTAAGTGCAATATATTCAGAATTCAAAACCTGGGCCTCTTCCATGGTAGCACAATGCTTAGACAACTGAGCTAAACAGTGTGACTGACTATACTGTTGCTAGCACACATTTTTGAAGGCATCTGGAGTGAGGCTAGGGCTAAATTCACACAACTTCACATTCACAAGTTAACACATCTAGGGATGTCCTGATTCGATCGCGTGATCGGAAATCAGGCCGATCGAGCCATTTTTCAGAGGATCCGAATCGGGTGAAAAGGATCGGGTTTTTAAAAACTATATGTTTTCCTGCTTAATGCTTGTACAGCCTCCCACTCTCCCACCTGCTGCTTTTCTTGGTCAGGAGGCAACTGGAGTTTACTTGTTAAAGTTAATGATGATTGACAGGCGTTGACGCTTTGATCTTGCCAGAGACGCATGGGAGCGCTACCTTCAAGGCGCCGTATGTGTCAATCATTGTTCAGCTTGTATAAATATTGCGGTAATGTGCTATGGCAACTCATTGTGTGTGTGTAAGTGAGCAGCGCGAATGGATTTGGGTGGACTCACTCAATGAAGCATTTAATAAAGACAAGCATTTTTCTATGTTTTTCTTGTTTAAACACATTATGAATTCCTTTTTTTTTTTTTTTGAACAACACTTTTTTTTCTGTATCGGATCGGGACTGTATCGGCAGGTTCTCAAAATCAGGTGACTGGACACGGGTGCAAAAATGTGTGATCATGACATGCCTCAACACAACTTCACATTTCAAGTTCACACAACTCTATTGTATTGTATTGTATTGTATTCTGTTCTATTCTATTCTCAAGTTTTGCTTACTCAGAAATGTAAATTTTACCCCTAGAACCTGATTATTCAAATTAGCACAACTCATTTCAGTTTTAAATTCTCAAAATAACAAGTTACTGACGAAAGCATGAACATTTTGAGGCTATGTCATAGACTTCATAGTATATTGACAGGACACGGGGTGCGGGGACGATTAATAGGGGGCCTATCTCCGTCAAAGCTGACCGAGTGGAAACAAAGAGCTTTTAACGTGAAAATTCTTGTGAATAAATGTATAAATCCTTGAATTCTTTATAGATATGGATGTAAAAGTCTTGATTCTTTGTTAAAAGAGCAAAGAACCGGGCAGTTAACATTTATTTTACGTAACTATGTCGAATGTGCTGCAAGTTTTTAGCCACTGTGGCGACACCTTATCACCACAGAGAGCTTTTTATGTTGAACGTTATCCCGAATAAATACTTAATTCCCTGAATTCTTTATAGATATGGACGTAAAACAGTCTCGATTCTTGGTTAAAAGCAAAAAAACGGGCAGTTAGCATTTATTTTACGTAAATATGTCGAATGTGCTGCTAGTCTTTAAGCCACTGTGGCGCTGCCTTATAACCACAAAGAGCTTTTTACTTTTACAATTCTTCTGAATAAATGCTTATATCACTGAATTCTTTATAGATATGAACGTAAAACAGTCTCGATTCTTGGTTAAAAGCAAAAAAACGGGCAGTTGGCATTTATTTTACGTAAATATTGCGAATTATGACGCCAATGCCGTAGTGGTTAATTTCTCCCATTAATTTTTGTCACAACGTTTCAAAATGCAAGCATAGTACGAAAAATATAATAATTACCTTGAATCCACAAACAAATCACTCCTGAGACAATCTTTCCTGTTTGTATGTGGTACAGCTTTTGTACTTTTTCAACTTAAATCCGGCGTTAGATCGCTGCATGTGTTGAATAACTGCGACCGACTGCGAATAACTAAAGCGCAGTGTGGGACGGCCACCTACTTGAAGGCGTGGCGCAGTGTCTGTGGAAGGTAATATAATTATGAAGTCTATGGCTATGTCTACACTAAGACATAATTTTTTGCCTTGTAATTCGGACAATATTTTATACCTGTTCGCACTACGTTTAAGGTGTGTTTATAAACCCCACGCTTCTGCAAACGACGTCTGCGCAAAAAGGAGCAGCCTCGTGTGTGATGTCATCGTCCGTGTGGTTCACCTCTGAACCAGAAGGTTATAATTTTTCACATTGTTCGATGTCTTCTCTGGTCATGTTCACGTGTAAAATTTACAAGCTCTTTCAGTTGCAGCTGTGAAAAGAGAAGCAGGAAAGCTGCCACTTAACCATTGGCATCCATTGTTTACGATACCGTAATGCCACACAAAAAAAAAGACAATGGCGTCCTCCATGACGTCACTTCCATTGGCTCCAGTTTTTACACAGGTAGCCGGCGGCTACACTAGACCAGTACTTCTCAAATAGTGGGGCGAGCCCCCCCAGAGGGGCGCAGAGCGATGTCGGGGGTGGCGCATGTTACCTTGAGGAACATACTTTTTTGCTGTACTAGAATAAAGTGTAATTGCACATACACTCAGTGGGTGGCAGTGGTGCTATCATTTTCAGCGTGTGCGCAGTATTTTTTAACCAAACAAGAGCACACAGCAAAGAGTAGTTGAGATATGAAAAGCCAAGACGAGGAAATATGACGAAGTGTATGTAGTATTTAGTACAGCGGGACACGAGGAAAGACCAGTCTGTTTACTTTGTCTAAAAATGTTCGCAGCGGACAGCAGGAATTTTTTTTCAGCGAAAATGTGCCGTATATTGCCAACAATCGTCCCGCTTTGTCAGTGTTACATCGGTAAATCAGCGAGCACTGTTAGCATCATTTAAAGTGGCATAACAGGTTGCTCAGTGTAAAATAATCCCACGCCATAGCAAAGGAGCTGATACCGCCTGCAGCAAAAATAAAAACTGCCGCTCTGTCCAATGACACTCGTTTTTGTTCTATTAATTAATTTTTGTTGTTTCGGTCTAATTTTTTGGCATTTTGAGTTAATGTTGCTAACCAATTTGAATTTATTATTATTTATCGATTTTATTCAATTTTAATTTTTAGTATCACATGGTCAAAAAATGTATCGAGTGTGTTTTTACACTATGGATTTTTTTTTTTTTTTTTTTTACACTTTATTGTAAATTGATCTATATTACTTTTTTCTTTAATATTAAAAAGGACACAATGTTATGCAGAGGTGTTATTATAATAATGATAAGAATTTTATAGACAAATGATACTACAGTATATTTAGTGGTGGCAGAGAGTTTGGGAGGGGACATTTATGTCTTCCTGGGGAGCTTATGTCATTAAATATCTTGACAAGAGGTACATTAGTGTAGCCGACATGCCGTGTAGCACAATGAATTGAACATTTAAGGCCATTATCCGTCCTTGTGTAGATGTAGTCTGAGTTGTTAAAATCTTAAATTAACATAAATTATTGCATTTTTTTTACAGTGTAGTAGCTAATTAGATTCAAGAATTTCCAGACTAAGAAATTAATCAAACATAGCAACACTGAGTCAACAAACTACACAACACCGCCAGCACGCCTCACAAGTACGCCTTTCACATGACTGCTCAGCAACTTCCCCCTTCGCTTCCTGTACACTGGTAGACAATACAACGCACAAACAGGCTCACACACAAGTCACTACACTAATGAATGCCGTCCTCATGATGGTCATGAGTTTGTGATCCAAGATGCTTTTGGAAAGTGTACACACAACATGTATCTAATGTACACACAAACATTGTGTGTGTGCAGGCAACCAGACAAGTTGCGCGTGGTTTGGACGAGGAGGAACAGGCGCATGTGCTCCAAGGTGATGAAACTCTGCCTACACCAGCCTTAAACCTTTTATGCACATTTTTTTTTTTACCCTTACCGGCATAGGTGGAGTTTGATTTTTGGGACATGTTGATGACCCCGAAACGCAAAGTCAGCAATAAAATTAACTTACAAGAATATTTATAACAGTAGTTGACAATGAGCGTTTTTTTGTTTCCCATCATTCTTGAGGGGAATTCTAAATCAGGCTGCTTAGGACAGCTATACTTTTCGCCAAAATGGTCATCCATTGAATATGGTACGCCCGCCGGTGTCGTGCCAATGTAGTTACCCTACTCTAAACTGTATCCCCAGGGCGGAGCCATATGGAGGTAGATTTGTGTCTTTTTTTTCAACCAGAAAAGAAGTCGCTTCAATCAAAAAAATGTGTTTGAATGATAAAATAAATTTGAAACTCCAAAAACTCAACAACAACAAAAATGCATATGAAAGTTATATTTTTAATTAAAAAAAAAATTTTTTTTGTTTGTTTTTGATTGAAGTCAAGGTTTTTTTTTTGATTGAAGCAAGTTTGACGTAATGTTAATTCATGTTTGGGCCACATTTTTGCTAGGACATTCTGGTCTTTATTAAGAAAGTTTCTTCAAAAAAATAATGATTTTAAAAAACAAAAATCACTTCAATCAAAATAAGAACAATTTCAATCATAGAAAAAGTTTTTGAATGCGAAAAAATATTTGCGATTGAAGAATTTGCATTTGAACACTTAATTTATCATTAAAAAGGTTTTCTTTGATTGAAGCAATCCTTTTTGTGTTTGGGCCATATTATGATTAGAACATTTGTGTCTAAGTCATTCAATCCCAAACCCTAACCCCAAAAAAGTTGATTCAATCAAAAAAAAAATTTTTAAATTAAAGAATTTGTTTTTAAAAAAAAAAAAAAAAATCTTTATATATATATATATATATTAGGGCTGTCAAACGATTAAAGTTTTTAATCCAGTTAATCACAGCTTAAAAGTTAATTAATCGTAATTAATCGCAATTCAAACTATCTATAAAATATGCCATATTTTTCTGTAAATTATTGTTGGAATGGAAAGATAAGACAAGACGGATATATACATTCAACATACTGTACATAAGTACTGTATTTGTTTATTATAACAATAAATCAACAAGCTGGCAATAACATTATTAACATTCTGTTAAAGCGATCCATGGATAGAAAGACTTGTAGTTCTTAAAAGATAAATGTTAGTACAAGTTATAGAAATTTTATATTAAAACCCCTGTTAATGTTTTCGTTTTAATAAAATTTGTAAAATTTTCAATGAAAAAATAAACTAGTAGCTCGCCATTGTTGATGTCAATAATTACACAATGCTCATGGGTGCCGAAACCCATAAAACAGTCGCACGATTGACAGACGTTAAGGTTTGATCTTGACAGAGACGCTTGGAAGCCGAAACTTCAAAGTGCCGCTTGCATCAATCATCGTTTAGCTTGTTAAAGAGTTGCTGTGAAAACTCATTGTGTGTAGGTGAGCAGCTTGAGTGGATTTGAGTGGACTCACTCAATAGGGGATTTAATAAAGACAAGCATTTTTCCTGACACATGTATTGACAATTATTGTATCGTCATATCGTGAGATCATCGTTATCGTGAGCCTTGTATCGCAAATCGTATCGTATCGTGAGGTATCAAGAGGTTCCCTCTTCTCCTAAAAATTGGACTCAAGTGTGTACATTGATGTGTGTAGCTGCACAGTTGGCAACCCGGAATCAAAAACCCGTACCGAGGGATGGTTCTTTGGCCCGTCCCGGAGAACGTGGACATCTCGGTGACACTCTTCAAGGTAGCGTACAGACTCTAAAATATATCCTCTTTGGTTGTTTATGTCTCATGATGTGTGTTATGCTGTCGTGTCCGCAGGAAGCGGGTGCTGACATGTTTGAGGACAAAGAGTGGACCTTTGTCATTGAGGGGGTGAGTACCGTAAACCTCTTGTTTTTACCCACTCTTAAAATTTGTACAGCTGTTCTCTGACTATACTTTAGCATGCACCCATAGTATTCATGTGCCTCTGGCTGTATCTCTGTTTTTTTCTTCTGATTGGTCATCTGCACGCCACTGGGCAGAACAGTCCAATCGACTGGTCCTATGACCGTCCCACTGATTATTTCTCTGCCAGCCTCGTCACGAGCATAATCTGTTTCTCAGCCCTTCTTTTGACTTGTTCTCCTGTTGTAAAGTGTATCACAAAAGTGAGTACACCACTCGCATTTCTGCAGATATTTAAGTATATCTTATCATGGGACAACACTGACAAAATGACACTTTGACACAATGAAAAGTAGTCTGTGTGTAGCTTATGTAATAGAGTTCATTTATTTTCCCCTCAAACTATAGCCATTAATTTCTAAACCCCTGGCAACAAAAGTGAGTACACCGGATAGGAACTACATACATCCCTAAAGGTCCAAATTGAGTACTGTTTGTTATTGTCCCTCCGAAATGTCATGTGACTTGGTGTGCATGGCTGTCACCCCAGGAGGAAGCCTCTTCTGAAGACGGTACACAAGAAAGCCCGCAAACAGTTGGCTGAAGACATGTCAACAAAGCACATGGATTACTGGAACCATGTCCTATGGTCTGATGAGATGAAGGTTAATTTGTTTGGTTCCGATGGTCTCAAGCATGTGTGGCGGCGAACGGTTGAGGAGTACAAAGATAAGTGTGTCATGCCTACAGTCAAGCATGGTAGTGGGAATGACCTCCCCCCCACCACCACCCACCACCTCTTCAATCTCTGCAACAATACAAACAGCACTCCTGTAACGAGTCACGTGACATTTTGGAGGGAAAATGACAAGCAGTACTCAATTTGGACATTTAGGGATGTGTGTAGTTCCCATGCAGTATACTCACTTTTGTTGCCAGGGGTTTAGATATTAATGGCTATATTTTGAGGGGAAAATAAATTAACTCTATTACATAAGCTGCACAAAGACTATTTATCATTGTGTCAAAGTGTCATTTTGTCAGTGTTGTCCCATGAAAAGATATACTTAAATACAGTGGGGCAAATAAGTATTTAGTCAGCCACTAATTGTGCAAGTTCTCCCACTTGAAAATATTAGAGAGGCCTGAAATTGTCAACATGGGTAAACCAACCAATGTCTCGACCATGAGAGACAGAATGTGGGGAAAACCCACATTGTTTGATTTGTAAAGAATTTATTTGCAAATCATGGTGGAAAATAAGTATTTGGTCAATACCAAAAGTTCATCTCAATACTTTGTGATGTACCCTTTGTTGGCAATAACGGAGGCCAAACGTTTTCTGTAACTCTTCACAAGCTTTTCACACACTGTTGCTGGTATTTTGGCCCATTCCTTCATGCAGATCTCCTCTAGAGCAGTGATGTTTTGGGGCTGTCGTTGGGCAACACAGACTTTCAACTCCCTCCACATATTTTCTAGGGGTTGAGATCTGGAGACTGGCTAGGCCACTCCAGGACCTTGAAATGCTTCTTACGAAGCCACTCCTTTGTTGCCCTGGCTGTGTGTTTGGGATCACTGTCATGCTGAAATCAATCTTCAATGGCCTTGCTGATGGAAGGAGATTTTCACTCAAAATCTCTCGATACATGTCCCCATTCATTCTTTTCTTTACACAGATCAGTCGTCCTGGTCCCTTTGCAGAAAAACAGCCCCAAAGCATGATGTTTCCACCCCCATACTTCACAGTGGGTATGGTGTTCTTCGGAAGCAATTCAGTATTCTTTCGCTTCCAAACACGACAACCTGTGTTTCTACCAAAAAGTTCTATTTTGGTTTCATCTGACCATAGCACATTCTCCCAGTCCTCTTCTGGATCATCCAAATGCTCTCGAGCGAACCGCAGACGGGCCTGGACGTGTACTGGCTTCAGCAAGGGGACACATCTGGCATTTGAGTCCCTGGCGGCGCATTGTGTTACTGATAGTAGCCTTTGTTGCTGTGGTCCCAGCTGTCTGTAGGTCATTCACTAGGTCCCACCGTGCGGTTCTGGGATTTTTGCTCACCGTTCTTGTTATCATTTTGACGCCACGGGGTGAGGTCTTGCATGGAGGCCCAGATCGAAGGAGATTATCAGTGGTCTTGTATGTCTTCCATTTTCTAATCATTGCTCCCACAGTTGATTTCTTTACACCAAGCGTTTTACCTATTGCAGATTCATTCTTCCCAGCCTGGTGCAGGTCTACAGTTTTGTCTCTGGTGTCCTTCGACAGCTCTTTGGTTTTGGCCATAGTGGAGTTTGGAGTGTGACTGACTGAGGTTATGGACAGGTGTCTTTTTTTACCGATAATCAGTTAAAACAGGTGCCATTACTACAGGTAATGAGTGGAGCCTCGTTAGAAGAAGTTAGACCTCTTTGACAGCCAGAAATCTTGCTTGTTTGTAGGTGACCAAATACTTATTTTCCACTGTAATTTAGAAATAACTCTTTAAAAATCAAACAATGTGATTTTCTGTTTTTTTCCCCCACATTCTGTCTCTCATGGTGGAGGTTTACACATGTTGACAATTACAGGCCTCTCTAATCTTTTCAAGTAGGAGAACTTGCACAATTGGTGGTTGACTAAATACTTATTTGCCCCACTGTATCTGCAGAAAAGCGAGGGGTGTACTCACTTTTGCGTTACACTGTACATCAGCTTTTTCTTCTACCTTTCTTTGCACACAACTGGACCAGAACAGTTTTTCAACTGTTCTTATGATTACTCTCTGACTGTACCTTTGACCTTTGACATTTTGCCCTCTCTTCTCCAGACCGCTCAACATGAATATCACTTTTGCAATTCTTCTAACCACTCCTAGGATTGTACCTCTGACTCTTTCTCTAAATTTCCCTTTACATGCCAGTCGACTAGATTATTGCTTCATTTGTTGTTCTGACTATCAGTCTAACTCTTGTTCTGATCGTTCCTCTGTACGGTGCTGGATTAGAGTAGTCCATCAAGTGTTTCCATGACTGTACCTGTAATTAGTTTGTTTGTCACCCAACAAGAATATTCCATTCAACTCTTTCTCTTACGGTACTTTTCTTCTGACACTTTTGCTTAACTTCTACCAACCCATGACAGGAATATTGCTTTAGCTGAGTGGTTCTTAACCTGGGTTCGATTGAACCCCTGGGGTTGGGTGAGTAAATCTAAGGGGTTCGTGAAGGTTAATGCACACAGGGCCCTAATTTTGTACTCTGACTAAAGGTCAAGTGTTGTTTTAGATTAGGTTTTGGACTGGATCTCCAATTGATAGGCATTATTCAATTACTTTCAACTCCTAGCCCTCTATCGAATGGGAGGAGAAAGTGGTTTGCTCAGTGGAAGGTTGACTCACACTTGGTATGAGTAAGTATAAAAGACCTACAGGCAGCGTGCACTGCGCAGATAATAATTTTAAAAAACATTTGCATCACATTTTACGCCAGGAAGATAGTATGTGATGGAAGGATGCAACGATAAAATGAGAATGTAGACATGATGAACAACAATGGAAGTATATCAAACTCCCATGTGATACGTTAAAGGTGTTAAGACTATAAGGACACTCAGATTCCTGTTCTCTGTGTCTTAGCAGCTGAACAGAACAGGTTTAAAGTAAAAAATAAAAGAATGTAGACATGAAATTGTATTTTCCAGCGTGAAAATTTGAAATTTGACTAAATTTCCATTTAAATTTGCTTGCAAGCTTAGCTAGGTTTTGAATTTGAAGAAAAAAAAGCTTGATTATGAAATTCCGAATGGTTCGGTGAATGTATGTAACGGGTATACGCTTCTCCGTTGTGAGCTGTGCATAGAAATCTCCCTCCCGATGCCTTCTAGAGGGTGCGGCTGGCAGTTAAAGCTGCTAGCCCGGACTTGGCTAAGTGGTCAGCGCATTCGCCTGCCATGCTGGACGCGTCGTACGCGCGGGTGCGAGTCCTGACCTGGACGAGGGGGATGGATCGTGTTGTGCGGCATGGATCCACGCAAAACCGATTGCATGTACAACTCGTGGGGTTCGGTACCTTTAGCAAGTTTAAGAACAACTGCTTTAGCTATTTCTGGGACTGTACCTCTGAATTTTCATCAGAAGTGCCCTCTGCCTATAAGATAATTAACTGTTCCTCTGACCGAACTGCGCAATCCAACAGGAGTGCAAAGGCCACCGTAAAGTTCTGGCGTCTGCCGCCATCAACCTGAAGAATTACGCCAGCGTGACGCCGACACAGACAGACGTCAGGCTGCCGCTCAAGCCGCTGTCCGTCAAAGTGGTTGAAGCGGAGCTCAAGCTGTCTCTGTCATGCATCTTTGTGCGTGAGGGGAAAGCCACGTGAGTTTCTCAACTAGCGTTAGCGCTCTGATGCTAAGCTAAGCTAACGTTAGCCGTGTTTAGTGACGAAGACATGCAAAGCCTCGCCAGCCTCATGAGCGTCAAACCCGACGTGGCCAACATGGACGACTTCAACGAGAGCGATGAGGACGGCGACAACAAGTCTGTCGGTGGAGCAGCTGGTAAACATTGGTGTTGAAGCTCCCTGTTGCTGTCTTACTCATCTCATGTTCCACCTTTTTTCCTCCTGCCACTGCAGTCGTTTCGCGCCCGCTTACACGCCCCAACCGCCCTGCCCCTCAGCCGCCCAAGCCCACACTCGAAGCAGGTAGCTTCATGCATGATCGCTTCTAACTACTGAACAACACACTCTTCCTGTGACTGCTCCTTTAGCTTATTTCTAACTTTTTTCTGGAATGCTCCTCTGACTGCATTTAAACATCTTCCACCTTATCTCCATCTTAACGCACCTATCAATCATCCAAGTGGGCGGCCGAACCAACCCTGAACTCCACCCTCTTTGGCCGACTAGCTCCGCCCAGTCCCTTGACTCTTCGTGTCACTCCTCCTCCGTTTTTCCCCTTGCCTTCCCCCTCATCACTCCACCACCGCCACTGCCTGTCATCTTCGAGGGAAAAGGTAGCATGGATGCTAAAGTACACTTATTCATGCTGACAATTATTCATTCATCCTCAACTCCTTATACAGTTTTACCTCTACTTACGAAATGAATTGGTTCTGGAAGTACTGTAGTCTCGTAAACTGACAATTCTGTAAGGAGAGGAGCATTTTCCATGTAAATGCCCGAATCCGTTCCAAGTTCCCAAAAATTCAGACATAAATCTTTTATGAAGCATAAAAATGCATCAAAACATGTAACAGACACATGTTCCAATTAGATTATTTGCAATAAACATAAAATGTGAGTTGTGCATAATGTAAAAATCAAAGAATAGAGTAAAGAAGAAAAGTTGAAACACTCACGTAAAGCTGCCGGGACAATTCATGGCCCAAGGGTCGAATGAAGATGATGATGGGATACAAATATACATATATTTTAGAGGTCCCTCTTTGCCAGTTTAATGCCATTAAGATGCTAGGCAATTGCCAATGGCAGAGCAGCTATAAGTCTGTCACATTCAGGAAACCATGGGAGCTGCGAGTAGCAGCCCATACTGTAACGTATTTTTGCCTTTCGTATCCTAACTTTCTTTTGTAACAAGAGGAAATATTTTCTATTTGAGACGTGTTGTAACTAGGCATGTGCCGGTACGATATTCTGATGGTATGATAACCTTAAGTCAAAATATAATAGTTTCAAGGTATCACGGTATTGCAATTACAGCTCTAATATCTGTTACTTTGAGATATCTGGGTATGAAAAAAAATCCATTGAACAGGATTTTTATTTTTCAAAACATATTAGCAAATTGGAACATAGGTATAATGTTAGAATAAATAAAACGTATATGGTGAAAAACACAGACAAGGCTGAAAAAGCAGTTCCTGCTCTTGCACCCCTCTTTAAAATAAACTGCTATATTTAAGCCAAAGAACTGTTGTGTTTGGTAGAACAATATGTCTATATGCTGGCATAGCAGATTCATGGCACATTAAGCTCCCGAACTATTTTTAATTTGTCCGTTTTACAGACCTCGCGCAACCGCTTTTGTTTCAACCCAGCCATAAAACGAAGGTAATTAATTATATTTATCATTCAAAATGTCTGTCATTTTTAGCTTTGAATCATTAATTGATGGCTAATATTTCGTTTAAAATAAAAGGACAACTTTAAAAAATGATTCACTCGCATATTTCAAACTTTTAAACAAATGACGTCACAATGAAAAACAATGGATTCTGTAAAAAAAAAAAGTCACGGATATCTACCTCATAACTATCGCTTAATTGTATTTTTTTGTTACTGTCGCATTTTCTCCGATATGTTAGATGATATATAATCGATCCAAACAAAGAAAAATTGGAAAAAAAAAAAAACATTTGAAAAATTAAATATATGACAAAGAACATCTTGACCACTCCTTGATGTCTGCAATTTCTGCATTGCGACCCTTGTTATATTACCATGTTTCACCCATAAAATCCCCCCAAAATCCAGCTGTGGCCATTCACAGCTGTGGCTTGACACTCAGTGATACATGCAACATGGAGTTTTGACAGTATGATAACTTTAAGCCAAAATATAATAGTTCCAAGGTATCACGGTATTGCAATTACAGCTCTAATATCTGTTACTCTGAGATATCTGGGTATGAAAAAAAAATCCATTGGACAGGATTTTTATTTTTCAAAACATATTAGCAAGTTGGAACATAAGTATATTGTTAGAATAAATAAAATATATATGGTGGAAAACACAGACAAGGCTGAAAAAGCAGTTTCTGCTCTTGCACCCCTCTTTAAAATAAACTGCTGTATTTAAGCCAAAAGAACTGTTGTGTTTGATAGAACAATATGTCTATATGCTGCCATAGCAGATTCATGGCACATTAAGCTCCCGAACTATTTTTAATTTGTCCGTTTTACCCTGTAAACCCCTGTTTACAGACGTCGCGCAACCGCTTTTGTTTCAACCCAGCCATAAAAGGAAGGTAATTAATTATATTTATCATTCAAAATGTCTGTCATTTTTAGCTTAGAATCATTAATTGATGTCTAATATTTAGTTTAAAAACAAAAACCACTTAAAAAAAGAATTCACTCGCTTATTTTAAACTTTTAAACAATCGTCACAAGGACATTTGCGTCTCTAAAAAAGTCACGGATATCTACCTCATAACTAGCCCTTAATTGTAAGTTTTTTTGTTCCTGTCGCATTTCCCCCAATATTTTAGATGATAAATAATCGATCCAAATAAAGAAAAACTGAAAAAAAAAAAAAAAAAACCTTTAAAAGGGTAAATATATGAAAATGAAAATCTCAACCACTCCTTGATGTCTGCGATTTCTGCATTGCGACTCTTGTTATGTTACCATGTTTCACCCATAAAATCCCCCAAAAATCTGGCTGCGGCCTTTTACAGCTGTATCTCGACACTCGGTGATACATGCTACATGGAGTTTTTTTAGCGAAAAGAGGTAAGCACGTGATAATATCTCGTTAAAATCATGGCTTCTTTAAACTCTCGTGTGCTCTCACCTCCAGTTAGGGTTTTGCTGTTTATTTTATTTTTTTAAATGCCCTCCTGTTCAAAACTTTTCTTCCCCCAGAAAATTGAGATTTTAAGCTTTCCAATGATGTATCACACATGCATATGGGACAATTTTGAAATTTGGCCAAATTGGGGGTCTCAGAGCGGAACTTCAAGTCACCTGAGTGTTTTCCGCCATATATATATATATATATATATATATATATATATATATATATATATATATACAGTGCCTTGCAAAAGTATTCGGCCCCCTTGAACCTTGCAACCTTTCGCCACATTTCAGGCTTCAAACATAGAGATATAAAATTTTTATTTTTTGTCAAGAATCAACAACAAGTGGGACACAATTGTGAAGCGGAACAAAATTTATTGGATAATTTAAACTTTTTTAACGAATAAAAAACTGAAAAGTGGGGTGTGCAATATTATTCAGCCCCCTTGCCTTAATACTTTGTAGCGCCACCTTTTGCTCCAATTACAGCTGCAAGTCGCTTGGGGTATGTTTCTATCAGTTTTGCACATCGAGAGACTGACATTCTTGCCCATTCTTCCTTGCAAAACAGCTCGAGCTCAGTGAGGTTGGATGGCGAGTGTTTGTGAACAGCAGTCTTCAGCTCTTTCCACAGATTCTCGATTGGATTCAGGTCTGGACTTTGACTTGGCCATTCTAACACCTGGATACGTTTATTTTTTAACCATTCCATTGTAGATTTGGTTTTATGTTTTGGATCATTGTCCTGTTGGAAGATAAATCTCCGTCCCAGTCTCAGGTCTTGTGCAGATACCAACAGGTTTTCTTCCAGAATGTTCCTGTATTTGGCTGCATCCATCCTCCCGTCAATTTTAACCATCTTCCCTGTCCCTGCTGAAGAAAAGCAGGCCCAAACCATGATGCTGCCACCACCATGTTTGACAGTGGGGATGGTGTGTTCAGGGTGATGAGCTGTGTTGCTTTTACGCCAAACATATCGTTTTGCATTGTGACCAAAAAAGTTCAATTTTGGTTTCATCTGACCAGAGCACCTTCTTCCACATGTTTGGTGTGACTCCCAGGTGGCTTGTGGCAAACTTTAAACAAGACTTTTTATGGATATCTTTGAGAAATGGCTTTCTTCTTGCCACTCTTCCATAAAGGCCAGATTTGTGCAGTGTACGACTGATTGTTGTCCTATGGACAGACTCTCCAACCTCAGCTGTAGATCTCTGCAGTTCATCCAGAGTGATCATGGGCCTCTTGGCTGCATCTCTGATCAGTTTTCTCCTTGTTTAAGAAGAAAGTTTGGAAGGACGGCCGGGTCTTGGTAGATTTGCAGTGGTCTGATGCTCCTTCCATTTCAATATGATGGCTTGCACAGTGCTCCTTGAGATGTTTGAAGCTTGGGAAATATTTTTGTATCCAAATCCGGCTTTAAACTTCTCCACAACAGTATCTCGGACCTGCCTGGTGTGTTCCTTGGTTTTCATAATGCTCTCTGCACTTTAAACAGAACCCTGAGACTATCACAGAGCAGGTGCATTTATACGGAGACTTGATTACACACAGGTGGATTCTATTTATCATCATCGGTCATTTAGGACAACATTGGATCATTCAGAGATCCTCACTGAACTTCTGGAGTGAGTTTGCTGCACTGAAAGTAACGGGGCCGAATAATATTGCACGCCCCACTTTTCAGTTTTTTATTTGTTAAAAAAGTTTAAATTATCCAATAAATGTTGTTCCACTTCACGATTGTGTCCCACTTGTTGTTGATTCTTGACAAAAAAATTAAATTTCATATCTTTATGTTTGAAGCCTGAAATGTGGCGAAAGGTTGCAAGATTCAAGGGGGCCGAATACTTTTGCAAGGCACTGTATATATATATATATATATATTCTAAATAAAATTTGAATGAATGCAGTCCTTTAGATGAGCCTAATAACCACAGCTCAACATTATTACCATCAGAAAAAAGAAAAGTAAAAAAAAAAATCTCGTTTTACCACCGCTAGAAGCAATAAACACGCTGATAGAAAACGCTCATGATGGTGTTCACTAACCTTTAATTTTGTATAAATGGGAAATCATATTGGAGGTATTGCCTTCTCAGCAGCCACCCACCGCAAACATGTTTTACATGTCGGTTGGCCCTCCTCCTAGAAGCCGTGGCCTTCTGTAACTTTTCTGGAGCCGAAGTATTCCCATACCAACAATTTCCTTTTCTTCGATAGGGGAAAAAAGTTCAGGAGTTTCACCTCCTCCAGCCATTGTGTAGCACAGGTCACTCACTGACACTGAGCAACAACCGATGGGGGAGGGATGAGCTTTGCAGCTGCAAGCGAGGAATTTCTCCAAGCATATTTGGGATATAAAAAAATAGCTAATACCTTAGGGACGGTATGACGGAAAATTTTTGCGGTTTTGAAACCTTGATGTTTTCATACTACTGTATACCTTGAAGCTGGTAATTGGCGCATGCCTAGTCGTTACCTGAAAATTCCGTTTGTTGAGACTTCGTAAGTAGAGGTACCACTGTTTAGGAAATTTTATACAGGTAGTCCCCGTGATACGGACAAGTTCTGTCCCTACGCTGGCGACATAACCCGAATTTCCGCAAGTCAAAATTAACCCTTTGACTACCCCTAAATCTCAAAATAACTATCCAAAAACATGTATTATGCGTCATTGTACTGTCCACACCAAGATGTTGGAGTTGGGTACTAGCTAAACAGTGAGCTAAGCTGTTATCCTTCCTCTCTCTCGCTCACTCGGCGACGCGACTTCCTAGTGTGCGTGTGGAAGTAATACCCAAAATAAAAGCATGCATCACAAAAGAAAAGTCAACATTATAATCAAATAATATTCCGCCAAAAGGGCAGAAGTCATATTAATAAAATCAAGCAAATAAAATATACCGTGATGTACAATAATGTACTGTTAACGAGACTCCGGCATCGTAAAGTCGGGTATGTCGTAACACAGAGACTACCTGTATAGTGAACCCAAAAAGTGTCTTCTTGATCTCCTCTTTGCGTTTTCTCTTCTGCTTTTTCTCCATCATCTGCCTCTTCATATGTCCTCCGCAAATGTTTGAAAAAGAAATTGTGTAATTTTCTGTCATGCCCTCTTGCTTTGTGAAAGAAAGTCAGGTTTGTGGGATGGGCTTTGCCAGGTTGACAATTTAACTTCCTGATGCCTGAACTTACTAGCCTTGAAAGAAATTGTAAGTACTTAAAAATAGTATTTACAATCACTGCCATTGATGGCAATGGACGTCCAATCCATTTAAAATTGGATTGGATATCTATTGCCATCATTGCAGTCAATGAGTTTAAAATAACCCTAAATCTAGAAAATTAAATTGAAAATGCTAACAATGAACAAATGATGAATAAATAAAGAAATAAAAGCATTACAAGATTGAAAAAAAGGAAATACATAAAATCATACATTTAAAATGTATATTTAAAAGAAGTTAGGGGACAATTATAAAATAAACAAAAAAAGGGGTCATTTAATAATTCCTCCTTTTTCATCAGAGACTTTCTGATGAAGGCGGAAGTGTTCGCTGAAACACGTCAGGTAATTAAAACAACCTCAAAACAATTGTTCGTGATGAAAGAAAAATTCAACTAATCTATAAGTGTAAACAAAATGAACTCCATACAATTAAATAATAATTTCAATTTTAAAAATTAAATACTGATTGGATTTTCTAATTTTTAGCAGTATTTATCAATTTAATTTTCTGTATTTAGTTTTTTTATTAATATGTTTAAGTACTTATGCATTCCCACAACACTTTTTATGTATATTTGTTAAGTGTACATTAAAGTATCAAGGGGTTAAATCAGTCACAGAAGCGAACTGCCTGTACTTGAACTGAAAATAAATTTCCTCTGGCACTCTAACCTTTCTGTCCTTTAGCTCCTGCATCGTACGAGAGGCGCCCCCCAGTTGTCCAAACATCAGCTGAAGTCGCTACCAGTGCCTTAGGTGAGCAAACCTTTCGGTCACTTCCTCTCCATCATTTTACCGGCAGCTGCACTTCTTTGCTTCCTCCAGGAGGCGCTCAAGTTTTCAAAGCTCAAGTTGTAAAGTCTGTGGGCCGCCCGTCGTCCCCCTCGCCCTTTACCAGTGAGGCATCGACAGGTAAGCTGCGAGGCTCATGCAATAGAGCGCCACGGTAAACCTTCAGGTTTTTGTCAACCCCTCAGCTCCTCCTGTCGTCGAGGATGTCACCACCGTGCCGCTGCTGAGTCGTCCGGACCTGGATGCCCTCTGCGAGCCTGCTGCACCCGCGCTCATACCCCCACTGCCACATGCATCCCCACCTTCCTCCACCAGCAGCACGCCCACAGGTATGCTGTAAAAATTGCGTTTGGATGCTTTTCTCTTCCTTGTGTCATTTTCTGTAGCTATTTGGTCATTTCCTAAGAGACACTGCATTGCGGGAATTTTTGGAACGTTTCAAAGTTGAAACTTTAAGAATTGGTCTAAGTGCGTGGGCTGTGCGGCGCGCTGAACATGGGGATGGGAAATAAATACGAATATTATATGTAGGAGGCTTCGCATTTCAAAAAAATACCCACGGTAAAAATAGAACTGTGTAACATAACATTTAATCAAAAAAATATATGGCGGAAAACACAGACAAGACTGAAAAAGCAGTTTCTGCTCTTGCACTCCTCTTTAAAATAAGCTGCTGTATTTTAAGCCAAAACAACTGTTGTGTTTGAAAGAACAATATGTCTATATGCTGCCATAGCAGATTCATGGCGCAATAAGCCCCCGAACTATTTTTAATTTGTCCGTTTTACCCTGTAAACCCCTGCTTACAAACGTCGCGCAACCGCTTTTGTTTCAACCCAGCCATAAAACAAAGGTAATTAATTATATTTATCATTCAAAATATCTGTCATTTTTAGCTTAGAATCATTAATTGATGTCTAATATTTCGTTTAAAATAAAAGGACAACTTTGAAAAATGATTCACTCGCATATTTTAAACTTTTAAACAAATGACGTCACAATGAAAAAAATGGCGTCTGTAAAAAAGTCACGGATAGCTACCTCATAACTATCGCTTAATTGTATTTTATTATTACTGTCGCATGTTCTCCGATATGTTAGATGATATATAATCGATCCAAACAAAGAAAAATTGAAAAAAAAAAAACATTTGAAAGGGTAAATATATGACAAAGAACATCTCGACCACTCCTCGATGTCTGCGATTTCTGCATTGCGACCCTTGTTATATTACCATGTTTCACCCATAAAATCCCCCAAAAATCCAGCTGTGGCCATTCACAGCTGTGGTTTGACACTCAGTGATACATGCAACATGGAGTTTTTGGATCAAAACAAGGTAAGTACGCGATAATTTCTCTTTAAAGTCATGGCGTCTGTAATTCTGCTCTCGCAAGTTCTCACCTCCAGATAGGGTTTTGCTGTTTAAAATTTTTTTTTTTTAAATGCCCTCCTGTTCAAAAATTTTCTTCACCCAGAAAATATAGATTTTAAACTTTCCGATGATGTATCACACATGCATATCAGACAATTTTGAAATTTGGCCAAATTGGGGGTCTCAGAGCGGAACAAGTCACCTGAGTGTTTTCCGCCATATATGTATGATTTATTTATTTAGTCACTTTTTTCCCATTTTCCTTCCAATGTATATTGTGTTGCTCCTACGGGTGTGTGCACCTTGGGCACTTGAGGGCAGTGTAGTACACACATACTAATACACACAAAGAATTAAAGATGCACCAATACCGATACTAGTATCCGCAGGGGGCGCCGATCCGCCCCGAAATGGTGGTATCGGTATCGGCAAGACACAAAGACGGCGCCGATACCATTTACCGGTCCATTATTATAACATTTGACCGCAGCCTTTTTTTCCTCCTGGCGCTCACTACACTCTCTGTCTCTGTGTTGTGTGATGACATGTGAACACCAAGCAGCAATCGCTATTGGCCTGCTCCAGACCAATGAGAGCAGGCCAATAGCCACTCTGACCAATGACAAGGGCGCTTTTTCATATGGAGGAAAAACAAACCAGGAGAAATGGCGGCGATCGGGAAATATTTCAAAATATAAATCCCGTCGATTAAAATCAATGGCTGCATGCAAGATTTGCGGCCTGAAAGTTTCGAGATGTGGAGTTAAATCGACCAGTTTCAATACCTCGAACCTGATAAAACATTTGAAGACGAAAAGTGAACGAACACGACGAGTTTGAGCCTGGAAGAGCAGGACTGCTCTCCAGAGGAAGGGCGCTGGACCGGAGCAACAATCTCTGGTCAGTTCACTACGTCTACTTTACTTTTATTGTCTTTTACGGAAAGAAATGCCGCAGTAATTTGGGAACTGTTTCCGAAGTAGGGTTGCCACCTTTCAGAAATTGAAATACTCCCCCCTCCTGGAAAAAAGGAGGCTAATAGAGAGACAGGATGCTGTGGTCAATTATTATTACTTATAATTGTTAGCGTCCGCAAATGCGGAAACAAGGTTGAACCTCGAAGCGGACAACAAGCGGGGGATACGTACAAGGGTTTAATGATTGCAAACAAATAAATAACACGCGATCGCGGGATAGTAGAAATAACAAAAGGAGTCCGTGACAGCAGGTCGACGGAGCTCAATACTACAAACTCGAAGGTTAACTAAGACGATAGGCAGCAAGCCAAAAAGCCAAAATAAAAACACTCAAATACCTGCACAGGGTAGAGGTTACAAACGAGAGCAGCACACTAACAGAAAAAACCCAATGCAGGGGCGTTACAAGCAAAAGTAGCGAGACTATAGTGCGAGATGTCAAATAGCAATCAGCAAGGAAAATATCTCGGCAACCTTCTATGAGATCACCCGTGCTTAAATGCTGCGTTGATGAGCCTGCATTGGATTCAGGTGCGACGTCAGGAACGCCCCCACTACCAGCCCAGCAACAAAACACAATCTAACCAGCAGCAGAATGTGACAGTAATTTCATGAAAGTTGCACTGTTTGGACTTTGAGATTTTTAAAAAGGTTTATTCAATTCATTCAGAGTTTATTATTATGAATTTCTTTTTACTTTCTTACTGTTGGGCTAGTATTATACATGTTTTATTAATTTCACAAATGTAGCACTATTTTGGCCTTTGAGAGCCAAAGGTTTATTCAACTATTGTCTACTAGGGTTTAGTGTACATTTTCCTATTTTGCAAAGGTAAGCAACAGCCTGACAAAGCCTTGATAGCAATGATTTCACATCCAATTATGTAGCTCTTTGAAAAAAAAAAATGTATATATATATATATATATATATATATATATATATATATATATATATATATATATATATATATATATATATATATACACAGTGGGGAGAACAAGTATTTGATACACTGCCAGTGGGTTTTCCCATTGACTGTGTATCAAATACTTGTTCTCCCCACTGTATATATATATATATATAAACGGGGTGGTATCGGTATGGTATCGGTATCGGCCGATACTGCACAGCCAGGTATCGGTATCGTTATTGTTGCCAAAAAATGGTATCGGTGCAACACTACAAAAAATGCCCATTTCTGCCATCTGTTGACACTTGTGGCTCAACAGCAGAGGATGCAGCACTATCTGCTGGCATGGAAGTGATTCCCAGCCAAAGCCAAGATGCCGTGGCTGATACTGCTACAGCTACTGGACAAACGATCACTATGCAAGAATCCAAAGCTGCCGACCGAGAACAACAAGGGAGGAACAGGTGGGCCCACAAACATGTATGCAATTACAAAAACACACAGAAGAACACGTATACAAACAAAAACAAACACCTACTCTTATAACACCCTACATAGACATGTAGACACAAACTTTCCCAGTGAGTGATTTGTCCTGCTGTCTGTGTGCTTAGCATCCATGGGAATGCATGCTTAGGAAAATGAGTTAAGTGTGTTTTTTGAGCTCTCTTGCCCCCTGCTGGGTGTTGGATGTTGGGTCCGCTTTGATCCTCCTCCCGCTTGGCCTGCTTTCGGACAAAAAAAATCAGCGGCAGTCAAAGCCGACGGTCGCTTTTTATGTTTCCCAGTCCCTGCCGATCACAATCGGAGCTAATCATAGCCCCGCCTCCTCCGTGGCCGTTCGCCTGTGTGGAGGGATCCGACCCCCAGCGGTCCTCCACCAGCGTCCTGGCAGCTTTCATCACCCCTAAGAACCCTTTCAGCACTGACGAGGGACAGGAACCACCACGTGATGTCATCTCCAAAACCCATGGTAGCCAACTGGGGAGCTGCTGGCACTCTGGAAGGTGAGTTTGAGAGAACAGGTGCAAAAAAAGAAAGCGGAAGAAGACAAGAGGAAAGCGAGTGGAGGAACAAAAGAAGGAAGGAAGAGAAGGTAAGAAAAGAATGTACCAAAGAAAGACAGAAACAGGGATATAAAAGAGCAGATGCATGGAAAGAAAGTGGAGTGAGGGAAAGAAAATGAAAGAGGAGCAGGTGAGGGTAAGGATCAAAACATGTCAGAGGATGAGGAAAAAGTAGAGAGAATAAACGAAAGATTCAAGGAAAGATGCAAAAGACTACCAAGAAAGAGGTGACAAAGCTCAGTGGTAGACCAGCCCACAGGTTGTGTGTTCAATCCCCGGCCCTGATGACCATGTCTCAGTATCCTAGAGTCTGAACCCCACATTGCTCAAGATAATCAGTAGGTGAATGAAGAGAGAGTATTTTGAGTACTATCAAGGTAGAAAAGTGCTATGCAAGTGAAAGTCAACTTACAAGAAAGGAATTCAAGGATAGAAAGAGGAACTAATGTAGGAGAAAAAAGGGAAAACATGTGGTAAAGGAGGCCCAAAGACGAGGTAGAAAGGAAGAAAAAGGGAAACACGGAGCTTCAGCCATGTTGTCTTTCTCCTCTGCAGCCCCCTGCTAAAGGAGACCTCCACCAAGTTCCCTGCCCTGGAGGAGGAGAACGAGGAGGAGAATGAAGTCCCTGAGTTGCAAAAGAAGAACAAGGAAGAGGAGGAGATGAGGCGGAGGCAACACGAGGAGGAGAAGAGGAGACTGCTGAAGGAGGAGAAAAGGCGACTCTATGAGGAGCAGGAAGAGCTGAGGAAGCTGAAGGAGAGAAGGAGGCGCGAGGAGGAGAGGCTCCTCCAAGAGAAGCGGGAACGGGATGACAGGCTTCAACAAGAGGAGGAGAGAAGGAAGAGGAGAGAGGAGGAAGCAGCCCAGAGAAGAGAGGAGAACAAGAGGAGACAGGCTCGTGAGGATGAGGAAGCTGCACTTGTCTGGAGGAGGAAAGAGCAGGATGAAAGGAGACTCGAGGAGAACCACCAGGGGAGAGAAGAAAAGACACGACAGATACTGGAACTAGGGAATGAGGAGGAGGAAGCACGAGAGAAGGAAAGAATGAGGAGTAACGAGGAAAAGGAGTTGCAAAAACTCAGTGAGGAGAGAGACAGGATTCAGAAGGAGAAAAAGAACGAAGACGAAAAGGACGTGGAGAGGAAACGGAGGGACAAGGAGGACCAGAGATTGCAGGAGGAAAAAGATGGGATGGAGAGGAAGAAAATGGAAGAAGAGAGCAGGAGGAGACAAGAAGAGCAGGAAAGAGTCAAGGTAGAAAAGGAGAGAGTGATTCAACGACTAAAGGATGAGCAAGAAAGGATGAAAAGGGCGGACGAGGCGAGACAGGAGCAGAAATTGCGGGAGGAGAAAGAAAGGATGGAGAGCCAGAAAAGAGCAGAAGAGGAGAGGAGGAAAAAAGAGGAAAACAAAATAAGGGAGGAGGAGGAGAGAAAGAGGAAGTGTGAAGAAGAGAGAATGAAGGCAGAAAAGGAGATAGCCTTGCAACGATTGAAGGAGGAAGAGAAGCAAAAGCAGAGAAAAGAAGAAGAGAGAATCAAGGAGGAGGAGAAAGAGAAGGAGGCACAGAGATTCATGGAGGCGAAAGAAAGAATGGAGAGGCAGAAAAGGGCAGAAGAGGAGAGCATAAAAGAGGAGGAGCGAAAAAGGAAGCTTGAAGAGGAGAGAGTAAAGGCAGCTAAGGAGAGAGAGATGCTACGATTGAAGGAGGAAGAGAGGCAGAAAACAGAGGAGCAGGAGAGAAAGAGGAGGAACGAAGAAGAGAGAATCGAGGAGGAAGAGAAAGAGAAGGTGGTGTGGATATTGAGGGAGGACAAAGAGAGAATGGAGAGGCAGAAAAGTGCAGAAGTGAAGAGCAGAAAAGAGGAGGAGCAAAAGAGGAAGCTTGAAGAGGAGAGAGTGAAGGCAGAAAAGGAGCGAGAGATGCAAAAATTGAAGGAGGAAGAGAGGCAGAAAACAGAGGGGCAGGAGAATAAGAGGAAGAGAATCGAGGAGGAAGAGAATGAAAAGGAGGTGCAGACATTGAGGGAGGAGAAAGGGAGAAGAGAGAGGCAGAAAAGAGCAGAAGAGGAGAGCACAAAAGAGGAGGAGCAAAAGAGGAAGTTTGAAGAGGAGAGAGTGAAGGCAGAAAAGGAGAGAGAGATGCAACGATTTAAGGATGAGGAGAGACAGAAAATCGAGGAGCACGAGAGAAAGAGGAAAGAAGAAGAGAAAATCAAGGAAGATGAGAAGCAGAAGGAGTTGAATAGATTAAATGAGGAGAGAGAAATGATGGAGAGGAAGAAAAGGGAAGAGGAGCTGAGAAAAGAGATGGAAATAAGAAAAGAGGAAGAAGAGCAAAAAAGGAGGCATGAAGAGGAGGAACGAGTAAAGGCAGAAAAGGAGGAAGAGATTCAACGATTAAAGGAGGAAGAGAGAAAGAAAATTGAAGAGCAGGAGCGAATCAAGGAGGAGGAGAAACGGAAAGAGTTGCAAAGATTGAGGGAGGAGAAAGAAAGAATGGAGAGGAAGAAAAAGGAAGAAGAGCAGCGAAAAGAGATGGAAGTAAGAAGAAAAGAGGAAGAAGAGAGAAAAAGGAGGCGTGAAGAGGAGGAACGAGTGAAGGCAGAAAAGGAGGAAGAGATACAACGATTAAAGGAGGAAGAGAAAAAGAAAATTGAAGAGCAGGAGAGAGTCAAGGAAGAGGAGAAACAGAAAGAGTTGCAAAGATTGAGGGAGGAGAAAGAAAGGATGGAGAGGAGGAAAAAGGAAGAAGAGCAGAGAAAAGAGATGGAAATAAGAAGAAAAGAGGAAGGAGAGAGAAAAAGGAGGCGCGAAGAGGAGGAAAGAGTGAAGGCAGAAAAGGAGAAAGAGATACAACGATTAAAGGAGGAAGAGAGACAGAAAATGGAAGAGCGGGAGAGAATCAAGGAGGAGAAACGATTGAAGGAGAAGAAAGAAAGAATGGAGATGCAGAAAAGAGCAGAAGAGGACAGAAAGAGGAGAGAGGAGGAGCAGCGGGTCAAAGCAGAGGAGAGGGCTGTACAAAGATTGAGGGAAGAAAACGAAAGAATAGAGAAGAAGAAAATGGAAGAGCAGGAAAGAATCAAGGAGGAGGAGAAACAGAAGGAGGTGCAAAGATTGAGGGAGGAGAAAAAAAGAATGGAGATGCAGAAAAAGGCAGAAGATGAGAGAAAGAGAAAAGATGAGGAGGAGCAGAGGATCAAAGCAGAGGAGAGAGCTGTGCAAAGATTAAGTGAAGAAAAAGAAAGGATCGAGAAGAATAAAAAGGAGGAAGAGAAGCAAAGAAAAGAGGACGAACAAAAGAGAAAAGAGGAAAGAGAGAGAGTGAAGACAGAAAAGGAGAGAGAGATGCAACGATTAAAGGAGGAAGAGAGGCAGAAAATTAGGAGGGAAGAAGAAGAAGAAGAGAGAGTCAAGGAGGAGGAGAAACAGATGGAGTTACAAAGATTGAGCGATGAGAAAGAAAGGATAGTGCGAAAGAAAAGGGAAGAGGAGCAGAGTAAAGAGATGGAAGTAAGAAGCAAAGAGGAAGAGAGAAAGAGGAGGCGTGAAGAGGAGGAGAGAGAGAAGGCAGAAGAGGAGACAGAGATGCAACGATTAAAGGAGGAAGAGAGACTGAAAATGGAGGAACGGGAGAAAAAGAGAAAAGAAGAGGAGAGAATCATGGAGGAAGAGAAAAAGCTGCAACGATTAAGGGAGAAGAAAGAAACAATTGAGAGGACGAAAAAGGAGGAAGAAGAGCAGAGAAAAGCTGAGGAACACGAGAACAAAGAGGAGAGAGTAAAATCTGAAAAGGAGAAAGAGATGCAGCGACTGAAAGAGGAGGAGAGGCGGAAAAGGGAGGAAGAGGAGAGAAGAAAGAAAGATGAGGAGACGGTCAAGCAAAAGAGTGGGAAACAGCAGTTTCTTCCTGAAGTCTGTCTCCCTCTTCTGGACACCAGTTGCATTACACCCCTAGGTCTCAGGCGACCAGGAGAGACACAAGCAGCCAACAAAAAGGGGTGAGTTTAGCCTTCTGGTCACGACCTTCATTGACCCTCGTCTGTGGTTGAAGAATGGGGGTGAGGGTTATAAATAATACAGACCATCATGTGCATGCTTGTCAGCAGTGGTCCTTATGCAGTCACAACATTTTCAAAATGCATTAGAAAGTTCTAGGGATGCTCTAAGAAGCTTTAGAAAACTCGGAGTTTCCAGAAATTTTCTAGACACACTCAACAGTGTTTGAAACACTGGAAAGCTCAATGAGCACTGGAAGGTTCATGGATGGTCTTGAACGTGCTAACACTACAGAGAATTCTAGACACCATCTGTAAACATACTTCGGGGAAGTTCAAGAGAAGCTCTAAGGAGACTCAGGTAAATTCTAGAAGCACACTCAAGGTTCTAGAGACATGAGTCTGATTCACTAGCCTAGTAAGGTTTTTGTATCCCTAGTTCTCTCCCAGTCTATCCTCTGAGAAAAGCACAGACCAACTTCTGTTTTTGGTTTACTGTTTCAATTAAATTACTCTTCTATTGACTCACACAGTGAATCTGCTGATGTGGATACTCCTGATGGGCCAGTGGAAGCTGAGGCCTCACTTCATGATCCTCCTGTTGCGCCAAGACATGAAGAAGCCAAAGAAGAAGATGAAGAAGTGGCAAAGTTAGCAGAGAAAAAGACTTCATCACTTCCAGAACCAATGGAGATGTCAACAGTGAAGGAGGAAATACTTCAAGAGGAGGACAGTGAAGAACCTATGGCACAGTGGTGAGTGTTCGGCTGGTGTGACTTCATTAGACCATTCATTTGCTGTATGAAACAACACCAGCTTCTAGGCCCACAATTTAATAATACTCATTCAGTGAGTAGAGAACAACTTCCATGCATTCCATCTTAACCCTCACAATCATTATCACTCTAAGTTTGTATCATAAAATATCATAGTACGTTGTGAAGTCATAGTGAAGTAAATGTCACACAGGTTATGTAGCTGGGCTCCTAGAAGTTTTAACATAGATCCAAGTGGACAGAATGACTCTTCTTGTTCCTCATGTGTGTTTTGTTCCGTAGTTGCAAGGTGGTGTTGCCTGAACAGAACCTGCTCATTTCTAAAGGATCATGTGAGATCCAAGTGAACAATGTGGTGGACTCATCCCCACAGTCCTTGTCATCAAGCAGAACTACCGCGCCAGAAATGGAGGCCGTACACATAGATGAGCCCCCTCTGAGTCTGGTAGATAGGCTCCGTCTAGCTGCCAAAGAGCAGGAGGAGGAACGAGAGGAGAAGAGGAGGAGGGAAGAAGGAAGGCAGCAGGAGAAAGAGAAGAGGAAGGAAGAGGAGGAACAAGAGCAGAAGAGTAGAGTAGGAGAAATGAGGGAGGAGCATGAAAGGAAGAGGGAAGAAGAAGGGAAACAGACAGTAGAAGAGAGGAAAGCGGAAGGAGTAACACCGAATGGATTTAAAGATGAGAAGGAAGGAGGTGGAGAACATATAGTTAAAGAAAGAGATAAGGTGAGATCAGGACGAGAGGCAGTGAAGTGCAGTAAGAAGGATGGACGACAACTCTACCAGACAGTCATCAGCAGCCGATCAGAGGATGGGCCACCGCTCAGAGAGGCGGAGCTTGATGAGATTGGATATGAGATTGAGTGGCCTGATGATGGTGATGGGGTGCATCGCACAACACACCTCAAACCACCGGAGATCAGAAACCCTGGTGATCGTGGTACTCTTGGTCCTTATGGCTCTCATAGTTCTTCTTGTCCTTTTGGTTTTCATTCCAGCCTACTCAATCAGCCCAGAAATCTTCATTATCCAAGTCTGTCTGATCCTCCTAGTCCTAATGATTCACTCGGTCCTCCTGGTGTTCCTTTTACTATTGGTGCTCCTGGTCCTGATGGTAATCATGGTTCTGCTAGTCCTTGTAGTACTCTTAATCCTAATGGTCATTTTGGTTCTCTTAGTTCTCCTAGCCTGCTCAATACTCCTGGTGATCTTCATCGTCCAACTCTTTATGGTCCACCAATTTGTCCCCCTGGTTATTTTGGT
Organism: Corythoichthys intestinalis; assembly: GCF_030265065.1. NCBI lineage: Eukaryota > Metazoa > Chordata > Actinopteri > Syngnathiformes > Syngnathidae > Corythoichthys > Corythoichthys intestinalis. The sequence continues at coordinate 28,848,129 of NC_080412.1, forward strand.
CCTCTACGTCCACCTGGTCCTCCTAGTTATCTCAGTTCTATGAATCTTCCTTGTTCTCCTGGTAATGTCGCTCTTCTTAGTCCTCCTGGTCTGGGCTCAGTTGTCGATGAAAAGGTTGGCGCTGTTGTGGAAGAGGTGGAGTTTCAGCCGGGTCATGAGGATCTGGGCTCCATTTGGTTGGCCGAGCTCTACATGGGGGGCCATTGGTGAGTGGTTGTAATGGTTTGGAGATGGCTGTAGTCTGCACGTGGCATGTCTATGGTTAAGCTTTAGTGTAGCTTTGCCATGTTTGTCCTTCATCATTTTATGTTGTTTTGATAAAACGTATTGGCCTGCATGAACACTAACACTGCATGTGTAGATACAAAGTGACAGGAGTTAGGTAATGACTCTGAAAACGATTGGCGATGTTTGTTTAAAAATCCCATTTGACAAGCGTCCCAAACATTGTCTTCACAGCAAACCTTTGGAGCAAAATGGCGCCACCCACAAAGATAAACAAGTTGCCCATGAAGATCAGAGGGCAAACTTGGACCGCATGACTGAACAACGGCGTCTACAGGAGGAAGAGCGTATCCTGTTGGACAAAATCCAGGGGATGTCACAGGACACGCCCCCTGTGGCCAGAAAACTCCTGGTTCCCTCTCCGGATGAGATCCGAGATGTGGAAACGGAGGGCAAACGTCTGTCGGCCAAACACTCGCCGACATCATCGGGAGACCACGTGTAAGTCATTGATGGTGATGTAAGGATGATGATGACATTGATTCTGTTCTTCATCTGCATCAGGTCGACGGGGCAATGCTTTGAAGTCACTGGTCATCAAGATAACAGCAAGATGTTCTCGGTAGCCGGGCCAGTAAGGGAGGCGGCTGATGGGAAGGACGATGGTGACAACGGCAGTGGTGAGGTAAATGCAAACACAAAGAAGCAGCAAAATGCTAATATGCTAACGTGCTATTCATTGTCTTTTATTCAGTAGTATGTTTAAGTGGTGTGTTATTTTACTGTCTTGTGTTTTATGGTACCACAGAGTAGCTTTCCAATTTCGTTGTTTGCTTGGCTTGCAATGACAATAAAGGAATTGAACTGAATTTTCATGACGTGAACTCCTTCAGGGTCTAGTGACCTCCAGCCAATCGCTTCTGCGTTGGTGTCAGGAGGTCACGGCCGGATACGCGGGGGTCAAGGTCACCAACTTCAGCACTTCCTGGAGGAATGGTCTTGCCTTCTGTGCCCTCCTGCATCACTTCCACCCCAACCTCATGTATGCACAACTTGCCTGTCAAACATTTACTTTCTGACTCTCACACCGTCAGTCATGAAGTATTCTTTTTTTGTCCTGTTAGAAATTTTGACAACCTAAAAGCTCATGACATCGAAATAAACAACAAGAAGGTTAGCATCCTGGCTTTTGTGGTGGCCATGTTGGTAGGAGCAACATTACTATTAAATGCAATGTATTCACATTGGTATAAAGTCATAACTGGTTCATATGTTTCAAAACGTGGGCTTTTTTACAAGCTTGGATGCTGTTGGACTTGTTGTGATGCTTCACCCTTCCCGACAGGCCTTTGCCGCTTTTGAGTCTCTGGGAATTTCTCGCCTTCTGGAACCATCCGACATGGTTCTGCTTTCCGTTCCGGATCGCCTCATCGTCATGACGTACGTTAGCCAGCTTCGGAGTCACTTCACGCAGCAGGAGCTCAGCGTGCTGCATGTGGAGGGCGACGCCAGCCGCTACGGCCCCGCTCCCGGTGATGTACCGCCCGCCGAACTCCACGCCGCTGCCGCCGCGCGACTGGAGGAGAAAGCAGCCGCCGTGTTGGTCCCGCCACCGAGAGCCAAGAGACCAGTTAAAGGTGAAAATCAGCTGAAATGAAACTGTTTCAAACCCACTGGAGACATGACAACTGGCTTCTGATTTATTGTAGAATTCTTACTTCCTGTTCCAGTGGTAAGCATGACACACACTTCTGTGTTTTCTTCTGCTTCTGCATAATGTGTAATGTTTGACGTGTTTAGGACAAAGGTGAAAGCATCAATGTGTTAGCAGGAAGCGAACAGACACATGGTGAGGAAGTTCATTCGACCCTCCCAGTCAATGGATTGGACGCCTGCCACTCTTAGTGACAGCAAATGAGTTATGGTCTTAATTTTTTTTTTTTTTGTCCGTGCATGTGCAGAGTCCCAGTGCACCAAAGCCGAAGACAAAACGGTCAGTTTTCTTTATCTGGAGCTTATATGCTGTCAACCAATCAGATCACCTTACTGCTACATCATCAAGCTTTCTAATGTTTGGACCTTCCTGTTTGCTTCCTTTATCCCGACACACTTCATTCTTTCCTTTCTTCCCCTCCTTGCCTACTCGCTCCTTCCCAACTTTCTTCTTTCTTCTCCGGCTACTCGTGGGTTACATATCCATGTGTTCGTGTGGTTTGGTCAGCATCTTCAGGATGCGAGTCAGTATGTGCTGAGCGAGCTAGCAGCGTTGGAGGCGGAGCAAAAGCATGTCGACGGCAGGGCGGCCGTGGTGGAGCGACGCCTCAGGAGCCTCATGGAAACCGGTGAGAGGCTTGCACACTTACAGTGGGGCAAATAAGTATTTAGTCAACCACTAATTGTGCAAGTTCTCCCACTTGAAAATATTAGAGAGGCCTGTAATTGTCAACATGGGTAAACCTCAACCATGAAAGACAGAATGTGGAAAAAAAAAAACTCAGAAAATCACATTGTTTGATTTTTAAAGAATTTATTTGCAAATCATGGTGGAAAATAAGTATTTGGTCAATACCAAAAGTTCATCTCAATACTTTGTTATGTACGCTTTGTTGGCAATAACGGAGGCCAAACGTTTTCTGTAAGTTGTCACAAGCTTTTGGTATTTTGGCCCATTCTTCCATGCAGATCTTCCATGCAGATCTTCTCTAGAGCAATGATGTTTTGGGGCTGTTGTTGGGCAACACGGACTTTCAACTCCCTCCACAGATTTTCTATAGGGTTGAGATCTGGAGACTGGCTAGGCCACTCCAGGACCTTGAAATGCTTCTTACGAAGCCACTCCTTTGTTGCCCTGGCTGTGTGTTTGGGATCACTGTCATGCTGAAAGACCCAGCCACGTCCCATCTTCAATGCCCTTGCTGATGGAAGGAGATTTTCACTCAAAATCTCTCGATACATGGCCCCATTCATTCTTTCCTTTACACAGATCAGTCGTCCTGGTCCCTTTGCAGAAAAACAGCCCCAAAGCATGATGTTTCCACCCCCATGCTTCACAGTGGGTATGGTGTTCTTCGGATGCAATTCAGTGTTCTTTCTCCTCCAAACACGAGAATCTGTGTTTCTACCAAAAAGTTCTATTTTGGTTTCATCTGACCAAAACACATTCTCCCAGTCCTCTTCTGAATCATCCAAATGCTCTCTAGAGAACCGCAGACAGGCCTGGACATGTACTTTCTTCAGCAGGGGGACACGTCTCGCAGTGCAGGATTTGAGTCCCTGGTGACGAATTGTGTTACTGATAGTAGCCTTTGTTACTGTGGTCGCAGCTCTCTGTAGGTCATTCTCTAGGTCACCCCGTGTGGTTCTGGGATTTTTGCTCACCGTTCTTGTTATCATTTTGACGCCACGGGGTGAGATCTTGCATGGAGCCCCAGATTGAGGGAGATTATCAGTGGTCTTGTATGTCTTCCATTTTCCAATAATTGCTCCCACAGTTGATTTCTTTACTCCAAGCGTTTTACCTATTGCAGATTCAGTCTTCCCAGCCTTGCGAAGGTATACAATTTTGTCTCTGGTGTCCTTCGACACCTCTTTGGTCTTGGCCATAGTGGAGTTTGGAGTGTGACTGACTAAGATTGTGGACAGGTGTCTTGTATACCGATAATGAGTTAAAACAGGTGCCATTATTACAGGTAACAAGTGGAGACCTCGTTAGACCTCATTAGAAGAAGTTAGACCTCTTTGACAGCCAGAAATCGTGTTTGTTTGTGGGTGACCAAATACTTCTTTTCCACTCTAATTTGGAAATAAATTCTTTAAAAATCAAATGTGATTTTCTGTTTTTTTTTCTCCACATTCTCATGGTTGAGGTTTACCCATGTTGACAATTACAGGCCTCTCTAATATTTTCAAGTAGGAGAACTTGCACAATTGTGGGTTGACTAAATACTTATTTGCCCCACTGTATGTGACGTGAAGGTCAGAGTTGACATGTGCGTGTGCGGGACAGGAAGTGACCGTGCTGAAGAGGAGCGGCTGATTCAGGAATGGTTCACGCTGGTCAACAAGAAGAACGCTTTGATTCGAAGACAAGACCACCTGGAGCTGCTGTAGGTCATATGATAATGATGATGATAATGATAAAAAGGATGATGATGACGTTGACGACAACAGGCAGGAGGAGCAGGACTTGGAAAGACGATTCGAGCTGCTTACTCGGGAGCTGCGAGTGATGATGGCCGTGGAAGGTCAGCTGACTACCGTCTCGACTTTTCTGGTGTCACGTGACCCTGCCTGCAACTTGTGTGTGTTTGTATGCGGTTTATGGACTGCAGAGTGGCAGAAAACGCACGCCCAGCAAGAGCGTGAGCAGCTCCTCCTGCAGGAGTTGGTGTCGCTGGTCAACCAGCGTGATGATGTCATCAGAAACATGGATGCCAAGGAGCGAGGGTGCGGACAGTCGTCTTTCTGTGTGCGCACACAAGCGTCTCATTAACATCACTCACATATTTTGGTTTGCGTGCAGGGCGCTGGAGGAGGACGAGCGTCTGGAGCGCGGCCTGGCGATGAGGAGGAAGAAATACAACGACAAGGACGACAAGTGTGTCCTGCAGTAACACGGGTGCACACACTGTAGCTGTCGACGCCACTGTTTATTTATTTGTTGGTGTGCATTTGAATTGCAAACCTTACGATGATGAGCTGGACTCAACATGGCGGCTTGTCAAAATTGTCGAGACTTTGCCCCCCTGAACCGCAGCAACAGCATTGTCATCGATTTTCAGCGTTTTTTAAAATTTATTTTATTTTTTAGTTATAAGACTGTTTTTGTGAGACTACTGTAGACTTTACTTGACAGATGTAACAATGTATGACATCACAATCCAGCAGGGAAATTATAATAAAAAAATGAAGTTTTTCTGAACAAAATACATTTGTGAAAGTAGCTGTCTTGAAATTTCCAGTCTAGCCCATTTTTTTGTGTATATGAACATGCACGTTTAATCTTGAATTAACTCTTTCAGTGACAGTGGTCACGACAGTGGACAGCTATTTAAAAGTTACACTTATTTAACCCTTAATCGTGCAAGTGACTATTTTTGGTTATTTAAAAAAATATCAGCATTTATTATTATGTATTTTTATAAATCATGAATCATTATTGTATTTTTATTTATAATTACAATAAATATAGTATGTCATAAGTTTACAGATTAATTAAGAAAAACTAAGCATAGACTTCACACTCAGTTGACAGGAAACAGGGCGCGGGGCTGCTCTGTAGGGGGCCTCTTTTCAAAAGCTTAAAATTCAAATACTTTCAAAACCAAAGCCGTTAGTGACCTAAAACCGCGAAGTGGTGCCCCCACCCCTCCAAAAAAAAAAAAAAAAAAAATGTTTTTGTTCAATTTATTTATTCAATTTATTTATTCAGATCTATCATTGGAGAGAGATAAATAAAAGACATGTTCTTTTTTTATATACCTTTTTCCCCAAAGTATAATAAAAAAAAATATATATATATAATAAATGTTTTTGAGTACTTTAAATGTAATAATTATGTTAAGTTTCAAACTTGTTACTGTCCCACAGAATTTGTTTTAAACAAGAAAAAAAGTAGACGCCCAATTCCTTTTAAAAAAGTAAAAAAAAATTTTTTTTAAAAGCTTCATTGAGTGCCCACTCAAATCCACTCCAGCTGCCCACTTACACACAATGAGTTGCCACAGCAACTGTTCAACAAGTTAAACGATGATTGACGCATGAGGAGCTTTAAAGGTCGAGTCTCTGGCAAGATCAAAGCTTAGCTGTCTGTCAATCATCGTTTACTTTAATAAAGCCACTCCAGTTCACTCTCTGACGAACAAATAACAGGGAGAAGGAGGGAGGAAGCAAACGTGATCGGGACAGCTCATCTGTATTTATTTTATAATTGAAAGAGAATCTGTGATGGAATGAGGGCGCAAAGTTTGAAGCGCAAAGTAGGAAGGGATCACTTGAAGAAAGCATGCAGAATCATCTTAATTTAACTCAACAAAAGCAAATTTTGCATTTTTCCCATAAATAATCACAACTTATTTAGGTTCAATTCTGATGTCACTATTGCCTCGTCTTGCTGGCTATCTGGCCCTCGTCGTTTTTCGTTCGAAATGTTACATAAAATAAAACACCTAGAAGCTGAACTTTGGGGGGGGTAAGGACGCAGAAATGTCTAAATTGCCAAAAAACGGGCAGTTGGCTGACAATTACCTGATTATTTGAATGTAAAGTTACGTTGTTGTGTATGGACGGTTTAGAACAGTCTACATTCTTTGTTAAAATCAACAAAACGGGCAGTAATCCTTCATTTTAAGTAAATATTTCAAGCTAAAGTTATGCTAATTTTTTCCATTCATTTTTTCATAACGTTTCAAAGTGCATTCATAGTGCTATTTTATATAATACATTTGCCTGACATGCAGCCCCGCATCGTCAAGGACTGAGGGAATTTTGATGTTTTCTTCAGGCAGTCATCTTTGTAGATCTCACTGGAACAGCACCAAACAAATGTTCCAGCATCATCACCTTGTCCAATGCAGATTCTTGACTCTTGACACCTTGCCCAATGCAGATTCTTGACAAGGTGAGGATGCTGGAACTTTTATTTGGTGCTGTTCCATTGAGATTCACAAACATGACTGCCAGAAGAAAACATCAAAATTCCCCCAGTCCTTGATGATATGAGGCTGTGTGTCAGGTCAAAGGCACTGGGGTTGAACAGGCTGTGGTTAAACCTTCAATAAATGCTAAAAGTTTACATTCAAATTTTAGACAGCTTTGTTATCCCTTCAATTGAAAATACGTTTGTCATTTTCCAAGATGACAATGCATCATGCCACAGAGCTAAAACTGGTAAAGCATTCCTTGGAGATAGACTCATCCAGTCAATGTCATGGCCTGCAAATAGCCCAGATCTCAACCCTATTGAAAACCTATGGTGGAAATTGAAGAAAATGGTCCACAGCAAGGCTCTGACCCGCAAGAATGATCTGGTAACTGCAATCAAAGAGAGTTGGCACCAAATTGATAAAGAATACTCATCAAGTCCATGCGTCAGAGACCGCAAGCTGTCATAAAAGCCAGAGGTGGTGCTACTAAATACTCGGGATGTGTTTTGATTGTTATTTCTTTGTTTGTTTCTCATGATTCCATATTTTTTTCCTCAGAATGGAGTGATTCCATATATATTTCCCTGCACTTGCTCTATAAAAGTAACATTTACTGACCACCTCAATGTTTTTTATTCATTTTATTTTAGTGTTTCTGAATGCTAAAGAGTTGCACTTTTGAACTAATTCATTATTTTTTTCACTGTTTTATCTCAGTTTGTTCTACATGATAAAATGTCTGATTGAGTGCTCGTCCGAGACTGGTGATTCCATACTTTTAGCTAGGGGTTGTACAAGTAATTATCTTAAATCCTCGACCAAATGACTTTTGAGACACTCCTGCCTGCTTGTTTGCACTAAAACCTTCATCCTGTTTCTACCTACATCCGGCGTTAGAACGCAGCGTGTGTGAGTTTATCGCAGTGAAAGCTTTCACGCCGCTCTGCCTGGCCTGGCCCCCTATGGGAAGCCGTGGCGCAATGTCTGTAGGAGCTGTCTCGTCAACTGATAGTGAAGTCTATGAACTAAGCTAATGAAATTAAATTAAGTAGCTCATTAGTTTATTTTTATATCTCTGAAGTTTTTTTTAATAGTATTTAACTAAATAAATGCCATTGATGACGATAAACGTCCGATTCATGGAAACAGAGAAGACTGTGAAGGCTCATGTGTCAACGCCATTGACAGATTGATCGTCTAGCAATCGTCAATGTCATCCTGTGAGTTAAGTGAGTGTCCTGTAACCAAGGGCGTAGGTTTGCATAGGGACGGTAGGGACATAACACTACCAACTTTTCAGGGTGCTCAAATTGTCCCCACCAACTTTTAAGCAACCTTATTTGCATAGATAAAGCACTATATAAGTACACTCCATTTACCATTTTATATAACGAGTTTGGTTAAATAGGTAATTTAGATTGTCTACTTAGACTGTATGCCGTAAGGATACAATGGACCCTACCATTATTAAGTGAATTATTTTCATTATGTTCAGACTTACATTTCCCCCTTTTCACTTGGTGAATGTGCCGGTCCATTTTCCCCCCTCAAACACATTTTTGATTGGCTGATGACTTGGTCCCCCCAAACCCACCCCATACACACATGTACAGTTACAACCAGGGGTCGCGTTAACCGAATATTTTCCGTCGTTGACTAATTTTTTAAAACGGTGACGGAAAAAACTGAAGTCCATCTGTCATTTTGACAGGTTGCAATTCACACCTCAGACCACAGGGTGGTGAGTGAGCATATTAATTAGCTATTGTCTCTCTTGATGCATGACGTCATTGGCCTTACTCTGAAAAATGTCAAGGCAACTGAGTGTCCGAAGTTTCTTCAAAAAGCCCCAAAACGACGATGGTTTTGATAAAAGAGGTGAAAAAACAGGGACTGCACAAGCGGGCACGCAATTCAAGTCCATGCACACCAGGAGGAAGACTGCGTTCAGGCCACAGCAGGTGAACTGTTAATTTCCTTGTTCCATATGTAACCTCATCTGCTTGATGTGTGATGATGGCACGGTGTGGATTCTCTGTTAAGCTTGTTGAGACAGAATATTAATTTAAAATGAATGAAAACTAAATACTATTGAATATGTTGAAGCGGTATGCAATGTTAAGAGTCTTGTTAGCTCGAATTGCTGTGTCCAGCCGCTGTAGCTCTGCTGCTCTCTGTGAACTCTCTATTCAAGCCGGAACGCGCGCGGCTCTTAAGTGTCTCTGTCACGTGACTGTGTCGTAGCCGGTAACGCGCTCGGCCAAATTGACACACAAGTACGGAAGGTGAATTATGCCAAACAAAGGGTCACCACAATGTCATTATCATCATTTTAAAAATTTAAGTGACGGGTAAAAATAGATTATGACCGGATTTTTATGACCCTGTCAGTCAAAATGACAGACAACGAAAAAGTCTAGCACAACCTCTGGTTACAACATAATAATGTCATGCCTCCTCCTCCGCCCTCTTCGAAGAGGAGTGATATTAGAAATTTTTTTCCGGCCAGCAACAGCCACTGTAAGTAATGTAAAAAGATGTCTATGTTGTGGATGTGGGAAACGCACCACTAATTTTGCTACTGAAAGTCTGACCTGCATCACAGTTAGCATAACATTAAACTGTGTAAACTTGCTAACCTACAAAACTAGAGTTTTCAAAATGTTTCATTTGTAGTTTTTGAAACGAAGGATTGAATCGAACGGTATATCGCCTGAACCAAAACATATGAAAGTTAGTATTTATATATATGTGTACACATTTTTTTTTGCATTGATCATTTAGCCTATTAAATCATTAGGTTCATATTTTCTTGAGAAATGTAGCCCTGACCCCCGTTCACCCAATCTGTTTGGTTTTATTAATGTCCCCTGCCCAGCATAAAGTGTACAAGCAGGTTATGTTGTTATATGGTCCCTACCAATGTTGAGACCAAACCTACGCCCTTGCCTGTAACGGTTAGGAAAAAATTGCGTATTAAAAGGGTTAAAATATTTCATGGGAGAACAACTAATGTGGTTTTTTTATGTAAGAGGGGAACAGAAAAACCGAAATGAGGCCAAAGAGTTAAAGTCACATGGTAACCAGGAAAAAAAAGAAAAATAACGGTGCCAGGAGCAACACAATAATCCTCAACAGGCCAATAAGGAAAGATGGAAGCAAAGGCAACAATGTGGCGTTGATGAGCTGCGTGGAAAAGAAAAAGAAGAACGAAGAGAGGGGAGTAGACCAGAATAAGGAAAAAAAAGGAGGGACGGGTGAAAGGTTGAGCGTTTAGGCCTAATGAACTCTTCATATAAACAATGTGAACATTCCTCTTCCATAACCTTCTCTCGTTTCCATGTCGATAACGCGACTTCTTCCCCATCCCCTTCAACAAACAACACAAGACAAGAGCGTCCAACTGACTACAGTAGATGAACATCTACAGTAGATTTACTACAACTCACTGTGACCTGGACCAAAGCGAACCTGACAGCACCTAACTGATTTTGACTGCGCTTAAAATCCAACTGGATTAGATTGAATCAAAACTGCGCGCGTATTTGGCTTCCTTTGCGGAAAAGTTGCGAATAATCACTCAGCTCTTTCCATGTGCGCTTTCTCCAAGTCAGCAGCTTTGTGTTGCTTCTGTTTGTCACTCAAATGCTCGCTGCCCACCCCCCTCCTTCAGTAATACGCGAGCTTCCACGCTGTCCTACTTTTCCACATGCTCGCTGCTGCTTTCTTCATTTCTCTTCTCAAACTTTCCATGACTTCTACTGCATGCGCGTGCGTGTGTCACTACACGACTCTTGCAAGATGGAAGGTCAAAGTGGAACAGGTCAGAAACGCTATTTCTCCAACCTTACGTGCACGTCGTCTCCTCAACAGGAATGTCGACGCACGCAAGGCCACGACTAATTGCTCCAGTCTGTGTGCACATGCGTGTGTGACATAGGACACCCGCGGTTGGGAAGACTGAATGAGTGTTTGATCTGGCACGCACAAGCACATATGCTGGGTCGGTAGGTTCTGCTGCGACCCAAAAGAAACACCAACTTGCTCGCGTCACGTAAAATGAATTCTTTAGTATGCATTTCTTGAAATGACATATATTGCAGTTGTCAAATCTTCGGTCATTTCTCGTGTGTTGCACCACAGCACGCCAGATTTATTGTTGCATCTTTCCGCTATGAATATATTCCACATATAAATCTGGGAAAGATCCAATCGAGACCTGTTTCATGGGAGGAACCTTCAAAATAAATATGCAGCTGCCGATGGGACGATGACTCTTCTTGTAACATTTGTGAAAACATCATTTCCTGGGCAAAAAAAGCTTTTAGTTCTGTTCTTTGGTCCTCTTTTAATGAGGAACCTTGTGTATTTCAGACAATAATAGGGAAATTGACCTATTGACCCTACAAGAACTGCTTTGCATTTCTCCATCGTAATCAAGCAGAGAGTCGCTACCTGGTGACGTCTGCAGCTCCCGCCTCTTTGCCCTGACTGGCTCGGCATCAACAGGTCACCAGTCCACATTAAGCCACAGGACGACGGATTGGTCGGCGGAAGAGCAAAAACGTTGTTTTTAGGGTTGTTCCGATCATGTTTTTTTGCTCCCGATCGTTTTAGTTTGAGTATCTGCCGATCCCGATATTTCCCGATCTGATTGCTTTTTTTTTTTGCTCCCGATTCAATTCCAATCATTCCCGATAATTTTTCCCGATCATATACATTTTGGCAATGCATTAAGAAAAAAATGAATAAAACTGAATCCCTGGCGGCGCATTGTGTTACTGATAGTAGCCTTTATTACTGTGGTCCCAGATCTCTGTAGGTCATTCACTAGGTCCCCCCGTGTGGTTCTGGGATTTTTGCTCACCGTTCTTGTTATCATTTTGACGCCACGGGGTGAGATCTTGCATGGAGCCCCAGATCGAGGGAGATTATCAGTGGTTTTGTATGTCTTCCATTTTCTAATAATTGCTCCCACAGTTGATTTCTTTACACCAAGCGTTTTACCGATTGCAGATTCAGTCTTCCCAGTCTGGTGCAGGTCTACAATTTTGTCTCCGGTGTCCTTCGACAGCTCTTTGGTCTTGGCCATAGTGGAGTTTGGAGTGTGACTGGTTTTATACCAATAATGAGTTAAAACAGGTGCCATTAATCCAGGTAACGAGTGGAGCCTCGTTAGACCTCGTTAGAAGAAGTTAGACCTCTTTGACAGCCAGAAGTCTGGCCTGTTTATAGGTGACCAAATTCTTATTTTCCATGCTAATTTGGAAATAAATTCTTTAAAAATCAAGCAATGTGATTTTCTGTTTTTTTTTCCCACATTCTGTCTCTCATGGTTGAGGTTTACCCATGTTGACAATTACAGGCCTCTCTAATCTTTTCAAGTAGGAGAACTTGCTCAATTGGTGGTTGACTAAATACTTATTTGCCCCACTGTAGACATTTGAAATGATTGCATCAGCACGATTTTATACATATATAGATAGATAGATAGATAAATAGATAGATAGATAGATAGATAGATAGATAGATAGATAGATAGATAGATAGATAGATAGATAGATAGATAGATAGATAGATAGATAGATAGATAGATAGATAGATAGATAGATATACAGATAGATAGATATAGATATACAGTGTATCACAAAAGTGAGTACACCCCTCGCATTTCTGCAGGTATTTAACTATCTTTTCACGGGACACCACTGACAAAATGACACTTTGACACAATGGAAAGTAGTCTGTGTGCGGCTTCTATAATAGAGTTAATTTGTTTTCCCCTCAAAATAACTCAAAATATAGCCATTAATATCTGAACCCCTGGCAACAAAAGTGAGTACACCCCTTAGTAGATACGTACATCCGTAAATGTCCAAATTGAGTACTGCTTGTCATTTTCCCTCCACAATGTCATGTGACTCGTTACAGGAGTGCTGTCAGCATTGCTGCAGAGATTGAAGAGGTGTGGGGTCAGCCTGTTAGTGCTCAGGCCATATGCCGCACTCTACATCAAATTGGTGTGCATGGCTGTCACCCCAGGAGGAAGCCTCTTCTGAATACGGTACACAAGAAAGCCCACCCGTCTCATCAGACCATAGGACATGGTTCCAATAATCCATGTGCTTTGTTGACATGTCTTCAGCAAACTGTTTGCGGGCTTTCTTGTGTACCGTCTTCAGAAGAGGCTTCCTCCTGGGGTGACAGCTATGCACACCAATTTGATGTAAAGTATGGCGTATGAGACCCCCCTTAAACTCTATGTACTTGTTCTCCCCACTGTATGTTGGAAAGTGTACCAACAAGTCTTTGCTTCTGTGAATGGTGCAAAGACTTATATTATTATAGTTTTTATTATTATTATAATAGTGTAAAGAGTTTTAATAGTCTCGCTAAGAAGGCGAATAGTTTTTGTTGTTGTTCGTGAACTACAGTTCCACACAAACGCTCATCGATGTACCATTTAGCTTAGCAAGGAGAGGTGTGAGACTCACGTTTGATTGACTGATTACATGCATTTATTTCAAATGTATTAATTTATTTTCTAAATTATTTTGTTTTAAAAATGTTATTTGCAGCCTATGCAGACATTTTTTTCCCCAGATAATCATACATTAATCATAATCGAGGTTAAAAGTTTTCATTTTTTGTTAAGTTTGGCTGTGCTTGCGGACAGAAGCGTTTTACCTGAAGGAAGGCTCCCTTTTTATTTATTTTTGTTATATTCAAACTCAGAAGTTTTTGTAGTTATATTTAAATTATTCATTTAGACAATGTTGAGTGGTCTTAAGATGAAGCAAAAAGTGTACCTGCATGTTATGCTGTTGAGACCAAACCTACGCCCTTGGTATGACAGTCATTTTTCGAGTGTCCCAGAACTCACGAAACTTTAAAAAAGAACATTTATCAAATTTTCGTCAGTCGTGATTTGTGTATATCCGTCTGTCGAAACAGCTTGATAGCACAGATATAAGTTTATCTGCCCCTCTGCTATTGGATGCGTTGTTGATATAAGCGTGGCGGCACTCGGAAAATAAAGCACAGCTCTATTTTGGGCCCGCCTCTCGGCGCAAATTTATTTAAACTTACCGTTCCGACGACCGTCCACCACTCACTTTCGCCGAGAAGTCCGCTCCCACATACACAATGAATGGGTTACCGCTGAACCCTTTACGCTAGGCTGCCACTAGTCTGAAACGGCCTTTATTCTTTTGAATATGTACCCTTTAATTTATATGTTTAGCTATAAAAGGAACAGGGAGTGTGAAAATTCAAGGAAATGATAAAACAGTACGTCACTTAACTCATTGCATGCCATTTACAGTGATTGATGTTTAATCCATTTGAAATGGGAGGACTGTTCAAATGGACTGGACGTCTACTAGTGATAAACTCATTGAAATTCACAGGTAAATTTCCAATGCTGTTATCAATTTAATATTTGTTTGATGTCCAGTTCAGGGAAGACACCTGAAACGTCCTAAAAAAGCTTGGACGCTTCCTACGTGTTGCTGAACTTCCTGTGGGTGGGTTTTCGAGTTCACCTCGGGAAAGAGAGCCGCGTCTGCGGGATCCATCGCCGCGGTGGAATGTCTGAGGAATGATGGCGAAAGCAGACGGCGGCAAAGGAGCTGGAGAGTGGGAGGTTTGGGCCGAAGGTGATGAGGAGGAGAGAGCGGGAACCAAAAAAGAGGCGGAGGAGGAGGCGGGGCAGGAAGCAAGACCAGAAGGCTCTTCGGGATCCTCAGGTTTTCTTCTTTCTTTTTTGCCTGCTGCTTCTGTCTTACTGGAGGCAGCCCATGCCAGAACACACACACACATGCACGGTTAAGTTAACCCCCAAAAAACACTCCTTAAACTGATCCTGATGCACATCTGGTATTTCCTGTTTCCTCTTTTGCATCCCCATGCAATAATACCCTGACACACACAAACATTAGAGGAACACACATGCAAACAATACACTTTTACCAACTCAAATACACAACATATAGTTGCAATAACTCATTGGCTGCAATTTATGGTGATAGAGGTGTAACATAGACTTCACTATCAGTGATAGTGAAGTCTATGGGTTGAACTAGCAATCATTCAGTGGCTGACAACCCCCCGGTCCAAATGCATTGGACGTCTATCGCCGTCAATGTTGCTGAAACATGATCATCCAATGCCAGCCCATTTAAAAGTGATTGGATGTCACTCACATTACAAACATTTTCCACTTTTGTTGAAGGGCATATGGTTTTCATAACACCCCAATGCACACATTGAGTGAACCCCCTCCAGGCTTTCTTCCACTTCTTGCAGGCCCCCCACCTTCTTCTTCCAAAAACACACAATTCTTTTTCCTCAACGCAGCAAAAGAAGCCCCTTCCTCCCCATCCTACCCTTTTCTCCTCCTTCTACGACCCCCCCCCTTCAGCCCTCCATCCCTTCCTTCAGTCGCAGGCGAACTCAGCAGAGGCTAGTCAGACGAGTGATTCACCTTATTGATCAAAACAAACAAAAATAACTTAATTAAAAAGCCATTTGGCTGAATTAAAGCAGTGCTCTGCTGGTTCTGGTTCCGGTGCGGCCTTGCGTTGGATACACTTTTGTTTTTCTTCATTTATCAAAGCTGATTTTTCAATAATGCGGCTGTTTTGGGCGTGCACAGCTTGGCTGATGCTGTGCCTCACGACAGTGGTCAGCGGCGCCGATCTGGAGGAGAAGGATGCCCTTTGTCACCCGCACGGGTGTTTGGCTGTCTTCACTCAGCAGAGAACCTTCCGGGAGGCGGGGCGCAGCTGCCGGGAGCGCGGCGGCACATTGGCGACGCTTCACGACCGGCAGGCCGCTGACGCCGTACACCGGCTACTGGCGGGGGCTGAACCGCACGGCACCCGGTTGCGTCTGCGCCTGTGGATCGGACTGCACCGGGCACCTCGCCAGTGCTCTGCCGTGCGTCCGCTGCGAGGGTTCGTATGGGTCACAGGTGAGGAGCAAAGGTCATCTTTTGGGAGAACTTTGTAGCTATATGTACAGTGGCGCAAATAAGTATTTAGTCAACCACCAATTATGCAAGTTGTCCTACTTGAAAAGATTAGAGAGGCATGTAATTGTCAACATGGGTAAACCTCAACTATGAGGGACAGATTGTGGGAAAAAAAAACAGAAAATCCCATTGTTTGATTTTTAAAGAATTTATTTCCAAATTAGAGTGGAAAAGAAGTATTTGGTCACCTATGAACAAGCAAGATTTCTGGCTCTTAAAGAGGTCTAACTTCTTCTAACAAGGTCTAACGAGACTCCACTCGTTACTTGTATTAATGGCACCTGTTTTAACTCATTATCGGTATAAAAGACACCTGTCCACAACTGCAGTCAGTCACACTCCAAACTCCACTATGGCCAAGAGCAAAGAGCTGTCGAAGGACACCAGAGACAAAATTGTAGACCTGCACCAGGCTGGGAAGACTGAATCTGCAATAGGTAAATTGCTTGGTGTAAAGAAATCAACAGTGGGAGCAATTATTAGAAAATGGAAGACATACAAGACCACTGATAATCTCCCTCGATCTGGGGCTCCATGCAAGATCTCATCCCGTGGCGTCAAAATGATAACAAAAACGGTGAACAAAAATCCCAGAACCACACGGGGGGACCTAGTGAATGACCTACAGAGAGCTGGGACCACAGTAACAAAGGCTACTATCAGTAACACAATGCGCTGCCAGGGACTCAAATCCTGCACTGCAAGATGTGTCCCCCTGCTGAAGAAAATACATGTCCAGGCCCGTCTGCGGTTTGCTAGAGAGCATTTGGATGATCCACAAGAGGACTGGGAGAAATGGCTTATAATAACACATAATAGTCGTAATTTGTAATTTCCTCTCATAATAATAGTAACAATAATGTAAGACAGTAATAATAATGGCAACAACTATAGATTTATCATCATTTTTTCTTTAAATATTACCGATGAGTCAGTTCAACAATGTTTGTAATATTTTTCAAATGAATAATAAACTAATCATACATTTTAATTTATTATAATGAATGAACAAATTATTGAATAAACAGATTATTGAATAAATGATTCAACAATTGCAAGTACATATGTAAAAATGTATAAGTTAATAAAAATTTATACATTTTTTATTTTTTATAAGTAACCTATTTTTCATTAATATATTTGAAAAAATGTGTATGAAGATTTTTTTATTTTTAAAAAGATTTTCATAGAAAGGTTACATAAATGCAATCATAATATTTGTGCCCCAGTGGGCAGAATTAATGTGCAAAAAAAGGGACCAAATAGTAAATGCCAAATATCCTCAAAAAAAAAAAAAAAAAAAAAAAAAAAAAAAATTAAGTTAAAAAAATAAAAGGAAAAAAAAACGAAAAAAAAAAAAACGCAGTCGTGCTCCAAAGATGGAAATGGAAATGATGCACGTTCAGCATTCTGGTGACCTCTAGTGGCCGCAGTAACAAAGCGCGGAACCACACATTGAACAATGGCATTTTTTGGGCCAACAAATCGCGTTTGAATCCATTATAAATTAATAATAAGAGTAGAATTGATGAATTAAACTAATGATATTTAGACAAGATGAATGTGTTACGATGCAGTTGTCCAAGATGTGACTTTGTTGTGTCTGTTGCACTGCCTGCAGGGGACCAGGAGGGTCAATTCACCAACTGGCTACGTGAGGAGGCCCCGGGTTCTTGCGCGGCACCACGCTGCGTGGCCATGACAGTGAATACAGCAGACAGCGCCCGCCAAAACACTGACAACTTCAAGTGGTTAGACGGTTCATGCGGTCTGGCGCTGGATGGCTTTGTGTGCCAGTACCCCTCCAAGGGCATGTGCCCCCCTCTGGAGGACGAGGGTCAAGGGGCCGCCGTTTACTCCACGCCGTTCCATCTGAACAGCCGTGTTCTGACCCACGTGCCTTATGGCTCTGTAGGCACCATTGCTTGTCCGAGCCGGCCGACAGACGCCGACGCCCCCAGTGAGCAGACGGTTCTGTGCACCGAGAGAGACGACGGAACGGTGGGCTGGTCCCAGGACGCGCCACTCTGCGGGGCCGACGTGGAGTCGGCCAACCAGGACTGGTGTAGCAAAGACCACGGGTGCGAGCAGTACTGCCAGAACACGGACACGGACTACTATTGCTACTGTTCCGAAGGATATGCGCTCGCCGAGGACGGCTACAACTGTGTGCCAGACCCCTTGGGGCCCACGGACCACCCTGAGCGTGCTTCTTCAGATGCCTCCGCACCCAGCGAGGCGTCCCCCCACAAAGAAGCCTGCCGGGCCATGGGCTGTGAGCACGACTGTGTGGAGACAGCTCGGGGGGCCCGCTGCACCTGTCCTCCGGGGTACCAAATGGGCCGGGACGGGCGTGGTTGTTCCGATGTGGACGAGTGCCAGCAGCAGCCGTGCTCACAGGTGTGCGTCAACGTACCCGGAACTTTCCACTGCGCCTGTCACGCTGGTTACCAGCAGGACGACGAGGGCGAATGCGTGGATGTAGATGAGTGCGAGGACGAGGCGACCTGCGATGGCCCCTGCCAGAACACCGAGGGCTCCTTCACCTGCGCCTGTCGCTACGGTTATCAGCTGTCGGACGCCGGCGCGTGCCAGGACGTGGATGAGTGTGTAGGGGCATCGCCCTGCCAGCAACAGTGTCTCAACTTCGAGGGCAGCTACCAGTGTTACTGCGACGACGGCTACGAGCTGCAGGGCGACGGACTGAGCTGTCTGCTGATGCCGGCTGACGAAGAATACTCGACTCTGACCCCTGACTCAACCGACCCGGCCCAAGTACCTGAATTGGACCGCGAGAGCCAACGCACCGCTTGGCCCCACTTTGATGTCCAATTGCCAACAAATGCCCCTAAAGCTCGGGGATCTGATGAACATCTGAACCGATGGGACGCCCCCTCGTCGAGGCGGTACAGAACAGAGCGAACGCCGGTGCAGAGGGACGAGGTTGGGATCGACCCCGAGGCTGAGGGTCAAGAAGCCGAAGGCGATCGCGACAAGAGCAAACATGACAAGAGTTGGCTGCTGGTGGCGTTGTTGGTACCGCTTTGCGTGTTCCTGGTAGTGATGTTGGCACTGGGCATCGTCTACTGCACTAGCTGCGCCGTGGACAAAAACATGCGGTTGTCTGAATGCTGCCGATGGATCCTTCCCACGTCGAACACCAACGGCGCCGAGCCCAAAGGACAAGCGTGACACTGAATGGAACATGTTCACGCGATGTCATCATAGGACATTGACCATCGTATCTGGTTTAACATGGTCATTCAGTATGGCCTTGTGATATTCATGTGACATTGGTCATTTTACGTGGACATGCCACACTGGTCATGTTATGTAGATATGGGACATGGTCATCTTAAGCACTCAGTCTACGTTCTGTCTCTCATGCACCTTTTGTAAATACTTTCATTTCACTTTGAAAAACAATAAAAGGACTTAAACTCGCTTGTCTGGTGATAAACTTGAGTTCGTTTGATATGAAGTGTTGGATTTACATATGTACAACGTGTATATAGATAGAGATATGTAGATACAGTGTTTGCAACACGTAGGCTAATCTGGACAAACAGTTTCGTAATCGCTACCCAGACATTAGAATACTGTTGTGGTCATGGCCAGTTTAGTCATCTTTACCCACAGTTTACTAATCTCTGCAGATTACTAAACTGTGGGTACATTTTAGTGTAACCAAAGTTAACTAATTTGTACCCACAGATTACATATCTGTACACACAGATAACTAAATTGTAGGTTGGACTACATTTTACCAATGGAAATATATTTTTTTCTACCCTGGGACCAGGTGGGTTACGTAGTATAGTATCATCCAAAGAAAGCGAAACAGTTGAGAGCTGAGGTTTGGAGGTCACGAAATCCTTTGCAAATGTAACCCTTATTTCTTTAGATCTCACCAGTTCTATGGGTAGATCAGGTTACAGTTCATTTTTCAGTTCAAGAATTACCGCTATCTTTTCGGCTATATAAATGACTAACACGGCAGGCCCGGTGCTCAACTCAGCTTTATTGCCAATGTTGAATATTCAGATAGGAAGTAAAATACAGAACATAAAATATTGATACATAAGAATACTGCATCATGTTTGTAAATAAATGTACAATAGGATAATGTACCCTATAAATAAAACAAATTTAAATGAGTCAAAATCATGGGGTAATTTGTGCCGGATCCTGCCGGAACAAGATCTGGCACCTCTTGACTTTGACCTCCCAGAGTTTCAGGACTTATTTGGGCAGATTCCGCACCTCTCGTATATAAAAAAATAGTAATAATAATAAAGACAACATTTTTAAAAAATGTGCTGTAATAACCCCGAATGGGGGGAAGGAAGGAGAGGAGTTGTTGATGCTTTTTCCACTTTATTGTGGCAAAAAAACAATAAACAAAATAACAGCGGACTGCCGCCACATTTGACTGCTAACTTTGCTTATCGCCTGTCTCCCCCTCGCTTCCTACTACCATACAGCTCTCCAGTCCCAGGGTCTCTTAAAGGGACCATTCGTAGTTACGGACACTACAGTATAAAATAAAAATATGCATAAATTATTTTCCAGAACAAATCCCAAGAATTGCATGTTGTTTATAAAAATTGAACGTCATTTGAAAGAGTCGGAGATTTGTTGACGCACTGAAAAGCTGGACCAACAAATCACATTTTTACATTAAAAAAAAAAAAAAAAAAATTTGGAAATTTGCGGCATCTGGGGATCAAGCAGCCAGGATCAAACAGTATTTCAACATGCCAAAAAGATAGTTGCATTTGCTGTCTTTTTTAAAAAAAGAAGTAAGATGGTTCAAACCAGTCAGAAAAGTAACAACCGGCGATGAGGGCAGCTGCAGCGATCATGCTAACGGGCAGGACCGGGTGCAGCAGGAGGCTAGCGCCGCAGCAGCTAGCCAGGTTCACCGACAGCCAGCCAAGCCGGGGCAGGAGGCTGCTACCATTGCAGCAGTTGGTCATGTACAGCGCCATCCGGAGTGGGGGCCAACTACAGCGCTAGCAGTCAGCCAGGTGGACCATCAACAGCCGGAGCAACAGGCCAGTACCCTTACGGGAAATTTGGGTTTGGGTGGCACAATTTGTAAGGCGGTGGGAATCTTGGGGCCAGATAAGACTAGGAGGGATGAAACTCACAAAAGAATGGGTTTGAGTTATTTATTGTAATCTCTGATTTTTTTTCATGTTTTACAACTTGGACTGTAAGTTATTGTAAGTCCCACCTGTGGTTTTGTGGGCAATTGCCCGTGCTGTGCAGAGTATAGCCTAAATAAATGTAAATTATTGTCATAACCTATATATGTAGCGTACTGAAGGGGGCGTTGCGGACAAGTGCCTGAACTTTTCCCAGCAGGTGCTCCCAATCATCCTGATGAACACTTGGCCGCTATAAATACGGCCTTGGGAGGACACACGGAGAGGTCCCGCTCCGCGGACGAACGCCGCACCAAGGGAAGAGGGGTGGATGCATTTTTATTTCTTCTTTTAATCCATTTTTATCCCTGTTTTTTTACTTTTTAGAGACATTTTGAGGGGTGGCCCAGCAGGGCAGTGGGAGGCTCTACTCCCTGGAGGCCTGCTCAGGTGTATCGATTTTGTTGTGGTGGTTTGCAGTGACTTTTTCCTCGTTTTGTTTTTTTCCATTTGCTGTGCATGCCAAACCATGTAGCAGTGTCCTCCGTCCAGGGGTGAGATGATCGCCACACCGCCCTGCCCTAGCTGGGACCGAGGCAACCCTCTTTTAACCTATTTTTAGCTTTTTTTATTGTGTTTCAAATAAACTCTGGTGTGAACTGAAAAGCCTCGTCGGCCTCCTCCTTGCCGTTGTCTTAGGGGTGGAACAAACCTTCCGCGTTCGTTACATATACCATGGATATTATCTGAAATTGAGGCTTGTAAGTCCCACAGCATAGCAAGTGGGCATTTGCGTGTTGTTTTTAGCACCATTTTCTGCATATGTTCCGGGACCTTTTCCCGTCTCGTCATCCCTGCGCTGTCATATGTACTTTGGGTTCAGGCACCTTATGATTTACAACTTAAGCACTGGTCAAAATGTATAAAAGGAATAATTCACAAATCACTTTTACAGTATTTCCTCGGATTACACGAAATTAATTTAACAAATACGATTTTAATATTTGTGGTGTTCTCTTCGTCGAAACAACAACGCAGGGGTCATTTAACGTTTGCCAATAATATTTTCTTTTGTAGATCCTGTTGTTTAGAGAAACCTTGAAGCGTCACTGCGAACGTTGTTGCTGGTGGTTAGGTCGCTCGAAAAGAGACGCTCGCCGTCCCAATTAAACAAAACATAAGGGAAAGTGTCGCCGTGGGTTTATCTTCATATAAACACTTGCCGACTCAAAGGACCACGTGGGGATGTAGCTCAGTGGTAGAGCGCATGCTTCGCATGTATGAGGTCCCGGGTTCAATCCCCGGCATCTCCATTTTGAGCCGGTCAATCTTTGAGGTTCAGGGTATTACATAATCTTATAGGATTTTTTTTATTTTGCAAGGGACTCCTAACAGACGGTAATGCCACCAAAATGTTTTGACAATGGGTTCAAAATGGGCAGTACAAGATTTTTGACAATTAGAATTCTGACTATTATCGTAAATACAACGAAAAAGTAAATTAGGTGTTCATTTTGAATGCAAAACGATTTTTTTCCTTTTTGGAAGGAAAAAAAAACCATGGTTCCACTGGGGCTCGAACCCAGGACCTTCTGCGTGTAAAGCAGACGTGATAACCGCTACACTATGGAACCAGCTGTCGACGGTGGACGCATATTGAGTCTTTATATCATTATACATAACCGTATCACATCTTGTCTTCAAAAGTCTTTATGTGAAAGGCATTACAATGTCGTTTTTCTGAGTGAGTGGATCGCTCGATAGAGAGAGAGAGAGAGAGAGAGAGAGAGAGAGAGAGAGAGAGAGAGAGAGAGAGAGAGAGAGAGAGAGAGAGACAGAGAAAGAGAAAGCGAGAGAGATACTGTAAATAAATGGAGTCACTCAGCAGAAAATTGAAACTTTATTGTGTAGTTTAAAGTTCATTTTGATACTGATGTGGTCTGTTAAGACAGAAAAATTTTTTCTATTGACGAGGATTTGAGACAACTTTGCCATAAATAGTGAAAATCCCCAATTCACCAACCTCAAAAGACTTAAACTTGCCAAGAGATGGCGCCAAAGTAATACTTTTACACAAGATAGTGTCTTTGGCCGGAACCCCAAATCAGCAAATGGCATGATTTTCCTAGAACGTTTCCACGTCCTCCTTGACGTCGTCCTGCGCCCAGTTGTCCTTTTCCATCTGCTCTTACGTGTTTTCAACGTTCTCCTGGAAGTCATTTTACATGTTCTCCCCTTGTCCCGGATCCACCACCAGAACTTTACACTCACGCTTAGCGATCTTGTCCAGCGATAGGAGACTTTTGTCCTGCGGTGGCAAGTAGAGCGGCCGGCCCACCGGAGAGCCCACTGGTGGTGTGATGGCGCGCCGCTCCATGGCGCTGCCCGTCCTGAAGCGTATACGTCATATAAACTGTGATAAATAGGACTTTGCTGTACGTCGACGCAAAACTCTGCGATGACATCTCACCTCATGATGTGGGAGCGTGACGGCTGTTGGTGCGAAAAAGACTGTGAGCGACCCAAACTGGCCTGGTGGCGGTCCAGCAGGTCTCGCACCGCCGGGCTGGATGGGCTGTTCTTACCTGAAAAGATTCCATTTCTAAATCAGAAAACTCTGAAACATCTAGGTGACATCTACATCTAAAATCTACTAACGCGAGAGCGGCCTGGCGTCAGGGGGCGGGTTGGACACGGATGCCGTGAATTGGAGCTTGAGTTTCATGTGCTGACTCAGCTGAGGAGGGAAAATGATCAGATCAGTCCTTCATTCCGCACTTCAAAATGACAGTGTGTGACAACTCCCCGTGCGGGGGGATACCTCGTAGAGTCCTGGTCGGAGGATCTGGAAGGCCACACTGAAGGTTAGCGTGCTGCCTTTGCGACAGTGACCCAAGTTACTGAGTGGGGTGTGGCACACCACCGCTGACAATGTGGCATCTTCGCTCTGACCGCGCCCTGATAAACGCAATCCAAAACCTCTCCAGCTTGACCGCACTCAATGCTCAAATGAATCGTATCTATTCACTAGGGGTGTGCCATCTTAGGCACCCCACGATTCGATTACGATTCAGGGTGCTACGATCCGAATATTAAATGATCGCGGTATTGACGTTGATCGCGATTATCACGATTATCGCTGCATCGTACACTGCTGCTTAATACAGTAGCCAAACAAATTTATGTCCAATACAGTAGCCAAACAAATTTATGTCCATTATTTATTTAAAATATCCTAATGATTCAACAGGAATGAGGGAAACATGCCCATACAACAAAAAGCTGCCCTTCAGCTGCTTATTTATTATTATTTTTTTTTTTTACAAGAAAGTGCAAAAACATTAACCATTTTAAAGGGAGCACTTATTCCTCTCAACAATACAATAACATTTACACAGGTGGAATGAATTCCACATTTTCTGGAAACAAAGGCTATGTTCATACTACAGGTCTTAATGCACGAATCCGATTTTTTCGTGGTTTTCCGACTCGAGTGAGGCATTAATTTGACGGTCTGAATGTGACAAGTCGCATAGAACTGGACCATTTCAAATCCGATCTGGGTCACTTTCGTATGTGGTTCAAATCCGACCTGGGCCACATTTTTCCAGACTGTCGCGGCGGTCTGTACTGTCCAGTCTCCCAAATCGGAATTCATGCAGCAATTACCTCATCAAATAGCGAGAGAGACGGTAAGGTAGCGGTGCAGCTGTGCAATATTAGTGCCTAGCTTGCAGTGAACACGGCTTTTTGGGGAATGGCCGGGCTTGACAACAGTCATAAAAAATAAAAATGGGTTGAGGATAAGCCTGAGAAAAATCGGTTTTCTCTCTGTTCTATGTGAGCAATATTTTAACATTGCCTACACGGCCGAGAGTCGGGGCAAACTGCCTGTATGTGTGTGTGACATGCAGAGACAGTGCGTGCATGCTATCGATCCATATAAACTTTGACAATAAGCCTTAACGGGGATTATTTATGTCTGTTATTTGTGCCCTCTTTTTGAAAAGCTAAATATAATATCCCTGGAATGGCGGATGACGTGTGTCATTTATTTTGATGCTTCTGCGCATGCGGGTCTTCTTGCTCAGTGAGTGTCGGACTCCGAATTAGTGCGCATGCGTAATACTTGAATGGTCTCAATGGATAAAGGCAGTCTGAACGGGCAGGCAGAAAAAACGGATATGACAAAAAATCAGATATGTGCATTAAGACCTGTAGTATGAACATAGCCAAAGTGTCTTTAGAAATAACACTTCTTTTAACCAATATACTTTGTTTTCACAGAATTCTGTACTATTTCGCATGTTTGTAGTGTTACCGCAGTACTTAATCTTGGTTTTACACGTTCTGCATATGCAACACACTCAGGACATTTTTTAATTGAAATGCCGTAAAACTACTGCTGGACATCTAAATGACAAGGAGCAATGAACTATCTCTCTTCCCGTCTTGCTCTAAAAAAACAACTTGCGCACAAAAGCGCGACCACCCGGTTGCACTTCTGTCCCTGCCTCTCTCATACACAAATTTATTTTCCAGTCTTTTAAAAAGGAGTAAGTCTCTCTCTCAGTAACCAGCAGCATCCATCATAACGTGTGCGTGCCTGTTAACGGTGCCCGGCGGCAGACGTGTCTTGAATTTTGTTCTGCTACGAGCGGCTGCCATAAAATTATGAGGGAAAAACATAGTTTTTGAACCTTTATGAATCGTAATCGAATCGTCACGTGTCGAATCGCGATGCATGTAATAATCGATTTTTTGGAACTCCTCTACTATTTATGCCACAGAAGTCAAACCCACCCTCAGGAGTCCAGACGAGTCGTACGGAGAGGAAGTCTTGCAGGTTGTTGATCAGCACGTATTTGACCTTGAAGTGCTCTTTGACTTTGACAGTGCCGGGACAGCTGGCCGTCATCACGAACCTGGGCCGGTCTAGACGGACGCTCGGCAACCTGGCATTGGAGAGAAGTAAGCGAATACCAAATTTCAGATGCTTTGAGCCTCATACCTGTAGTGGGTGTAGATGCAGTTGGTGAAAGGCATCTTGGGAGTTGACCACTGAAGCACGGCAACTAGAGGAACCTCCATCCCCTTAGCAGATGGACCATGGCCATTGAGTTCAAGACAAACTGAGCAGACTTAAATATCAGGTTCACGAGCTTATCCCACCTCATTTGACTCATCCTGCGGCATGTCATTGAGATGCAACTGGAACATGAAATCGTGTTCCTCCAAGGCACCGAGTGTGCTGGGAAGGCGGCTGGCCGGGCTGTCCACCTTGCAGAAAGACGCCATGCCCACCTCGCCTGAGTGATGGCTGCAGCGGATAAATTGGGAAAGACAAGATTTAAACTAACAGTTCACAGACCCTCAGATGGCCAAGGCACCTAGCTGGAGAAGTACTGCTTTTAAGTACACACCAAACGTTGTCCACGAGCAGAACAGATCCGTCAGGCATCACGGGAAGGTAGGAAGCATTGAGGTCCGGCAGAATACGAAGGTCCCCCACGCTCACCTCCTCTTGTGATGACTTGTTTAACACTGTGCGGTAGCAGAGGACCAACATCACCTCCTGCTTCGATGGCGGCACGTTGACAAACTATACCTTTGAGCACAGCCAGGTGTCGCCCTGAAACACTCATCAGCTTGCAGCGAACAGTGGGAGGCGGCAGGACGGTCAAGGTGGTGCTCACTAAGTCAATTTATACGAGTTTACATAAATCCGTCATCGGGCCAAAATTTTTGCCCAGACTTTGCAGCAATTACTGAAAATCTTTGGACGTGAGGGCCTAACCTTGGGCCTTGAAGGTGTTGAGGTCATGTCTGAAGGTTAGTGACGGGTCCCGCTGTTGCAGGACACTTAGGTAGCCCAACTCTTGCACCTCTGCTTGCTCCGCCTCCTTCTTCCACACCGTCACCATCACCTAAAGACAGTTAGTAGTGTTGCACCAATACCATTTTTTGGCTCCCGATATTGATTGTGTGGTATTGGCATCAATCAAGGCGATACTGTACTATACCGTTTTTGAAAAATTACACAATTTTATATTCTTTTTATATGAAATCACTGCATACTCACTTGACTAATTGCTATTATGGCATGGTCAGACTCTGCTAAACTCATTGCCTTCCATTGACAGATGTCCAATATGTTTGAAGCGGGAGGGTGGCAGCAAATGAACGAACGTTCATTACTAGTAGGGTTGTTCCGATCATGTTTTTTTTGCTTCCGATCCGATCCGATCGTTTTAGTTTGAGTATCTGCCGATCCCGATATTTCTCAATCAGATTGCTTTTTTTTTGCTCCCGATTCAATTCCAATCATTCCCGATTATTTTTCCCGATCATATACATTTTGGCAATGCATTAAGAAAAAAATGAATAAAATTAGGATGAATATATACATTCAACATACAGTACATAAGTACTGTATTTGTTTATTATGACAATAAATCCTCAAGATGGCATTTACATTATTAACATTCTTTCTGTGAGAGGGATCCACGGATAGAAAGACTTGTAATTCTTAAAGGATAAATGTCACTTTGTATATTGTGACTAAATATTGCCATCTAGTGTATTTGTTGAGCTTTCAATAAATGAAACTGCAGCCATTTGCATGATGCCCAAATGCATGATGGGAAGTGCAACCATGACTGTGCGTAGGGGCACCAATTGATATATCTTCTCTGCGTTGGGAAAGAACATAGGGTGTTAAGAAAATGATCAACTACTACCTTTCTTCCCTACATTGCCTCCCACGTTATTTTTAATTGCTGAGAGAGGTGTTTTAAGGCTTTAGCCACATAAAAAATGGCTCCAAAGGCTGTCAAAATTCTCTCGACTCATTATACGCTGCCGTTTTGCACTATCTATAGGTAAAACGGCATCTTTATAGGTTGAATGCGACAATGCGTGAGTGGGTCGTGCAGCGCATGTGTTTATACCGCCGTTAACACAATAAATTTGATAGCCCTACCTTAAGCCAAAGCTACTCTGGATGAGTGTAAGACATTTTGTCTGTAACGTTAAATATAATTAGAAAACGATTCAAATAAAAAATATATATATATTAAAAAAAGGGATGTCCGATATTTTTTTGCCAATTCCGATACTTTGAAAATGACGTGATTGGACCCGATCCATCGGGATGCCGACATGTTTAATTACTAGCCTACTACTTGTAAACTAATTGGTGGGAGGGTACAACTTGGCCAGAGGAAGAACAAATTTGATTTACTGTGTGCAGCTGTCGGCCATAGGGCGACCAGCGGTTCTGAACATCAGTACGTTATTTCTTGTTGCTCATTTTAGTACCGTGTCGGTGCAACATTATTCAGTAAAGCGAGGAACTGCAGTTTTTTCCAAACGTTAAAGATCAAAAGGCCACCTTGACTTTCACAGTGCTGACAGGAAGTTTGTCCAATGAGACTGTGAGCGGGAAGACAACCTCGTCCGCAAGAACCATTGGCTCATCCAGAGGAGACTGAATCAAGAAGAATGATAAAAACAAGCGCTCAGACGTTGTGCAAGTCACATTTGAGCCTTATGCGCTTTCAACACTGACCTGGACCGGAGCCCTGCGGAACTCCCGGCTAGCCGAGCCACACGAGTTATGGATGAGCAGTGGCTTGCAGTCCCGAAAGCTTCGACATCGCGAATCCACCCTACTGCCCAGCGCCGCGATGGCTGCCTCCGCCGCAGCCATATAGTCGTCGCTGGTGTCGTCGCCAGCCTCGTCCCCGCTGCTGCCGTAGTCGTGGTAGTGCTGGCCAGACCGGTGGCGACCGCTCTCGCCCGGACTTACGCTGGCCACCGCACAAAGCGAGCCTGCCAGCTCGCGCCAGGCCCGCCCGCTGCAAGTCTCTGTCCCGAACCCCGCGCTGTCCCCTGTTGGAACAGGCATTGGCATTGGTCTTGTCCAGTACAGTAGTTTAATAAGGAAAAAGACAAATAAAGAAAAGCACTTAAAAATGTATGCAACTTCACATATTTTAGGTAAGCGAGATACCTATCATAAAGGCAAATAAAAATGATAAGCAAAATTGAGTCGTTCATCTCTGGCGCATTATATGATGTAACTTCCGGTGTGGTTTAGGGCAGTCATCCTCGGTATCGGTCCGTGGCGCATTTGCTACCGGGCCACAGATAAATAATAAATCAATTGTTCTTGACCACAATCTGGCCTGTATCTCTTGACACATCAATATACCTGTCTACTCTAATGATTAATCCGAGTAGAGATTTGTGTACGTTGCCATCTGGTGGTTGGCCACAATTACTGTTTACATACCTATAGCAGCCCAGCGTCAATCAATTTAAACAGTAACGCTAGCTTCTGTCGGCTGTGTGCTGCAGGCGGCGACGTCTTTGGACAGCTTTTTTACAGGGAAAAGGCCACCTGCAGAGCCAGAAAAGGAGCCTACAACCAATTTCATTCTGCATAATATGCATAGGCAGAGTTTTACTTTTGTGGCAGGGGGGGCAAAACATGTTGATGACCCCAAAACGCGGTTTCAGCAATAAAATTATGTATGGTTGGTTAGTAGCTTAGCCCGTGCTCGTAAATACAGCCATCCCAGCTATGTGTGTGGGGGTGTGCACGCGCGTTTTTCTGTGGAGAAGTTGACGCCGATTTTTGCGTTCCGCGGAGATATCCAATTTAAAGTTTTTCCAGTCACTCACACCCTTGCGAAATGAATCCTCACTGTGGTGAGTTTCAAAATGGCGGCAGGCAAAACAGAAGACGCAAGACGGCATCCTTTTTGACTGAATATTCCAGTCAGGAATATTTACAATCATACATTAAAAATAGGCATTTTTTTTGTTTCCCATAATTTTTTAGGGGAATTCTAAATCAGCCTGCTTAGCACAGCTATGCTTTGGCCTCTCTGGCGTTTTATGGTCCACATCTTCAATCCTTTGTTCTGTCTCAGTAGTTTTTGTCGCTTTTGAAAGTTTAGGTTTGAAAAAAATTACGTGAATCCATCTTGTTCTTCTGTCCTCAGGTGGTTTTGGCTAAGTAAAGCAAATGACTGTCTTTAAGGTGCTAGTCACCTGATCTGCTCAAAAATTAATTTTGCCCCACTATAATTTTTTTTGTTCATTTCTTTTGTTGTTTGTTTTATTGCTTTACATCTTTTGTAGAGAATATTTTACCGGCAAAGTCTTAATTTTAAAATTCATACACGTACTGAAAAGTCAGTTAAGTGCAATGAAATTTTCGGGCAACAAGGGGCCCCCCCTTAATTTCCACGTATGATAATATTTGGCTAAAAGCTCGCAAACGAGGCAACAAAAGTGAATGCAAAAAGAGCTTCATACCTCGTGGCGAACCGGATTGCTAAAGCCAAGAAACCTTTCACGATTGGGAACTCATTATGCCTGTGACCAAGGATACTTGCCGTCAAGTTTTAGGAGAGGTCGGAGTTAAAAAGGTTGATTTAGCATATGGTGAGTTACATTTTACCAGCACCTAATGTTTGTTTTTAGCACCGTTGTCTTATTTTATATTTACTGTAATTTTTTGCTACGCATTGCTGGTCTGTTGAAAAAAAGGTCCACATTACAATTTGGTCCAAAAAAGGTTGGGGACTACTGGTCTAGGGTGTCGTAGATTGTCGATAAAATATATATAAAAACATGCACTGATGCACATTGTGCAATATCAAATACAGTAATTTACATATTAATGTAAAGGCATTAAATTCAACTATCATTTGTCAATTTTGAACGCAAGGTCATCTCTTCTTACATAAATGTTGATTGACATTTGGCTGTAATGTGGAACAATCAATAACATGAGCACACTTGGGTCATGATTTTTCATATAATTCAAATGTCATGTCATGATTTAAAACTCAACAATTTGTATTGTAATTTAACAGAAAATGTTAAATGATGTCATCTGTATCGGGGAGTACTAAGAAGTAACGTGCCAGTGCTGCACAATATGTACTTTTTGAGACCTAGTTTGCAACCGCCAGTTGCCGTACTCAAGATGGCCGCCAACTATGCAGCCCTCTTATTAAATACACGTCCACTTGTGTGCCACCCGATCATCCTTCTGTGAATTTCAATGAGTTTATCACAATGAATTAAAATCGTTCATTCGCTGCCACCCCTCCTACTTCAAATAGATTGGACGTCTAGCGCCATCAATGGCAGACAATGAGTCAAGCAGTGTCTGACTAAGCTATGAAGGCAACTACTTTACATTTAAGTGAGTATGTAGTAATAATAGTATTAAGAGAATTTAAAAATGTTCAAGAAATTTTCAAAAAATACAATACGGATAGAGTATCGTAATTAGCCGATACCACAGAACCGGGTGTCAGAAACCAAAAATTGGTGTTGGTGCAACACTAATAAAGAGTACGTAAAAGTAATTCTTCTGTCTTTAGAAGAATTTAAATGTAAGATATTATGCTATATATAAACCTAAATACTCTATATTTACTAAACATCTTAGCTTAGCATGCTGTATCCCAATGGCAACATGAATTTATTGCTGTATTTGAACCTTTAATTTAAGCGTTATTATTAAAGATATTAGAAACGCGTGTATTGATTAGATGAAAGTATTCCAATCAACATAGAGCAGCATCCTCCCCTCAGATTGTCTAGCCCCACCTCCCTCCCCGTACCGGGGCCTGGTTCGGTCGGCGTCGCCTTGCCGGCGTCCCTGCAACGCAGCACCAGCAGGAAGCGGACAGTCTCCCCCAGATAGAGGTGGCTCCGGCGCGGCAGAGTTCGGTACCGGGCTGGCTCGGACAGGTCCGTGATGGGAACCGCCGGGAAATACATGAAATATTCGCACTGAGACTCCATCATCTGCACCATGGCGACGGGCGGATGAGGAGGAAGAGAGCGAGAGGAACAATAACATACAAGCACTTCCCAGTTGGTTTGGGGCGCCATCTGCTGGAGGCTGTAAGAGTTTGACGCAGCAGGATTTGGCTAGTAATGCCTGGTCTGGGTTTATTTTATGACGTCTATGGCTGGAACTATACAGTATATTTTTTGTACATTTCCAATAATACATTAATATAAAGGAATACTTTTAATTTATTTTTTATTTGCAAGGGAATGATATTAAACGTTCACATCCTTTAGGGATTTTTGGATCAAACATTTGAATTCGTTATCTTCTGCAGGTATTGAAATGAATATTTTATTTTAACCACATATAGGTGCAATAGACTTTTTGGTCATTTACCCAAACATAATTTCATAAAAACCTGACATCCACATATATAGGGCGGAAAACACTCAGGTGACTTGAAGTTCCGCTCTGAGACCCCCAATTTGGCCAACTTTGGCCGATATGCATGTGTGATACATAAATGGAAAGATTAAAATCTCAATTTTCTGGGGGAAGAAAATTTTTAAACTATCTGGAGGTGAGAGCACGTGAGAGCAGAATTACAGACGCCATGACTTTAACAAGATATTATTACGTACTTACCTTGTTTCGATCCAAAAACTCCATGTAGCATGGATCACTGAGTGTCAAGACACAGCTGTGAATGGCCACAGCTGGATTTTTTTAGGGATTTTATGGGTGAAACATGGTAATATAACAATGGTCGCGATACAGAAATGGTAGACATCA
Organism: Corythoichthys intestinalis; assembly: GCF_030265065.1. Lineage (NCBI taxonomy): Eukaryota > Metazoa > Chordata > Actinopteri > Syngnathiformes > Syngnathidae > Corythoichthys > Corythoichthys intestinalis. Next base: position 28,880,799 of record NC_080412.1, read on the forward strand.
AGGAGTGGGCCAGATTTTCTTTTTCATATATTTACCATTTTAAACGTTTTTTTTTTTCTCAAAATTTTCTCTGTTTGGACCGATTATTTATCATCTAACAAATCAGAGAAAATGCAACATTAACAAAAAAAAAAAAATACAATTAACCGATAGTTATGAGGTAGATATCCGTGACTTTTTTACAGACGTCATTTTTTTCATTGTGACGTCATTTGTTTAAAAGTAAAAAAGTGAATAATTTCTTTAAAGTGTTTTTTTTCTTAAACGAAATATGAAACATCAATTAATGATTCAAAGCTAAAAATTACAGATATTTTGAATAATAAATATAATTAATTACCTTCGTTTTATGGTTGGGTTAAAACAAACGCGGTTGCGCGACGTCTGTAAACGGGGGTTTCCAGGGTAAAACGGGCAGATTAAAAATGGTTCGGGGGCTCAATGCGCCATGAATCTGCTATGGCAGCATATAAACCTATTTTTCTCTCAAACACAACAGTTGTTTTGGCTTAAAATACAGCAGTTTCTTTTAAAGAGGAGTACAAGAGCAGAAACTGCTTTTTCAGTCTTGTCTGTGTTTTCTGCCATAGACATAGCATTTTGGCTCATGTAGACCATAGTATTAATGTAACGTTTCATGCACTAATTATGATATTTTTTTAAACATTACAAGACACTCATGTAAAGCAACACTTGGTAACTTTTCAGTTTTAGTTGATTTTAGTGACACCGGTGGACAAAGCGGTACTGTTTAGCCTTAACGAAGACTGTGTTTCCAATGACCACCAGCCCCGCGTTTCCCATGAGGACCATTGCACACCCACATAGTTTCGTAAAATAATGATGTCCTGCAGCAGATGGATTTCCAGCGGCTGTAAGAAGGATGAAAAGTAATGAATCCAGTTGTAGCTAAACAATAGCATATGACAGTTAGCAACCGTGTGACTTAAGAGGAGGCGTCCTCAGCTAACTGTGGAAGGGGAGTCGCACAGAGCTCAACGGCTGGCGTTTCTGCGACGTGACCCATGGCTGGTGTGCAGTCTGTCAGCGGGATTTCTGTGCTTCCCAAGGCAGGTGTTCCAGGAGGCCAGTCCACTGAGGGTGTAGTTGCAGGACAGATATGGTCTGTGCAAGGAGTGGAGTCCCCCATCAAACTCTGATGTTTGTATTGGCTCATGTCTAAAAATGAATAAATAAATAAATAAATAAATAAATATAAGTAAATAATAAAAAAATAAAAATAAAAAAAACATGGTAACAATGCTGCATTAGTCACAGTGTCATATACGGGTCGCGGCATTCATATGAGCAGATATGACGAGTTTGTTGTTCCTTAAAATTGCTTCCATACAGCACAGAAACTTTACATGCACATGCAATCGAAACTTTATGCAAATGCAAACGAACTTAAATTGGTAGAAGTCTTTCTCTATGCTACAAATTTATCAAGGAACACCATCAATGACGTGTATTTCCACGTCGGCCGGCACCGAACCAGCCACTGCTCTGTTCGATTATTGTAAACATATGAAGCATAGGCGTTTTCCCGTTTAGTCCGAGTTGTAGTAAGTTCTTGGCTTTAAGTACTGTAGCCCCTAATTTAGCGCTTGCTACCTTTTTTGCTTTAGTTGCGGCGTTAAATACAGTGGGGCAAATAAGTATTTAGTCAACCACTAATTGTGCAACATGGGTTAACCTCAACCATGAGAGACAGAATGTGAAAAAAAAAAAACAGAAAATCGCAGTGTTTGATTTTTAAAGAATTTATTTGCAAATCATGGTGGAAAATAAGTATTTGGTCAATACCAAAAGTTTATCTCGATACTTTATGTACCCTTTGTTGGCAATAACGGAGGCCAAACGTTTTCTGTAACTCTTCACAAGCTTTTCACACACTGTTGCTGGTATTTTGGCCCATTCCTCCATGCAGATCTCCTCTAGAGCAGTGATGTTTTGGGGCTGTCCTTGGGCAATATAGACTTTCAACTCCCTCCACAGATTTTCTATGGGGTTGAGATCTGGAGACTGGCTAGGCCACTCCAGGACCTTGAAATGCCACTCCTTTGTTGCCCTGGCTGTGTGTTTGGGATCATTGTCATGCTGAAAGACCCAGCCACGTCTCATCTTCAATGCCCTTGCCGATGGAAGGATATTTTCACTCAAAATCTCTAGATACATGGCCCCATTAATTCTTTCCTTTACACAGATCAATCGTCCTAGTCCCTTTGCAGAAAAACAGCCCTAAAGCATGATTTTTCCACCCCCATGCTTCCCAGTGGGCATGGCGTTCTTCGGATGCAATTCAGTATTCTTTCTCCTCCAAACATGAGAACCTGTTTTTCTACTAAAAAGTTCTATTTTGGTTTCATCTGACCATAACACATTCTCCCAGTCTTCTTCTGGATCATCCAGATGCTCTCTAGCGAACCGCAGACGGGCCTGGACGTGTACTTTCATCAGCAGGGGGACACGTCTGACAGTGCAGGATTTGAGTCCCTGGCGGCGCATTGTGTGACTGATAGTTGCCTTTGTTACTGTGGTCCCAGCGCTCTTAAGGTCATTCACTAGGTCCCCCCGTGTGGTTCTGGGATTTTTGCTCACCGTTCTTGTTATCATTTTGACGCCACGGGGTGAGATCTTGCATGGAGCCCCAGATCGAGGGAGGTTATCAGTGGTCTTGTATGTTTTCCATTTTCTAATAATTGCTCCCACAGTTGATTTCTTTACACCAAGCGTTTTACCTATTGCAGATTCAGTCTTCCCAGCCTGTTGCAGGTCTACAATTTTGTCTCTGGTGTCCTTCGATAGCTCTTTGGTCTTGGCCATAGTGGAGTTTGGAGTGTGACTGAGTTTGGGGACAGGTGTCTTTTATACCGATAATGAGTTAAAACAGGTGCCATTAATACAGGTAACGAGTGGAGCCATTATGATATTTTGCCCCCGAAGCTTCTGTGGTGGTGAATAAGCACTCTATTAAATTCAGTTGGACTCTCAATGTTATCCAAAGGTGCCAAATAAACAAGTTACATCATAAACATACACGATAGATGTTCAACTATTGGATTGGCTGTCCATTACCGTCAAAGGAAGCCATGAAATTAATTCATGAACTAAATCAAAGCAGTTACAACAGTACGAAGGTTATTGATGTGTCTGCTTAGTTTTCAGTAATAATGTAATGTAAATAATTATTTGCATTCAATCAAATGTCTTTGTATTCTCTTGAATTAAAATAAGAAACAAAAAGACAACAAAATCTGAAATTTGAACTTTGGAAGTCAGTCATACATTCATCTGACCAAGTTTTCTTTGGGCTTTTTCAATGACTTCCCACTGGAGAAACCCATGCAACACCTAAAGGACTCATTAATCAAGTTGATATTTGGTGAAAACATTTTGAATAATTAATGTGCCTAAATGAGCCTTTTGGGGACAAGATCAGAGGTATCGAAAACATGGTTGTTGGTGACATGTACACCAGAGAGGAGAAAGAAGGAAGAGATCTTAATTAGCAAAGCTCTGAACAACAACAACAAACACTTACGTCATGGACACAAAGTTTCGTCTTAAGTTTACGTTTTCATCAGAAGCAGATGAAATATAATTTTTACCAGCTCAAATAATACCACCTACACAAACTGTTTTGTTAATATAATAATACATGCAGTATATAAGTGTCACATGGCATTGTAATAGTTTTGCATTCAGAGTTACCCCCTGTGTATTCAATATACATTTAGTTAAATATCAATATATTCTTTAAATAGCAGCAATTTCCTGTTTTTTGTCATTTACGAATGTCCTTTACATATTCAATAGTAATGTCCATCAAGTACTTTGGTGTTATGTCAAATTTTTTTATAAGCTGTGGCTTGTTAAACATATATTATCTTCTGGTACTTTTTTTTTTTTTTTAAACAAATGGTTTCACTGAGCTTACACAGAAAGAAACATGTAAAAAAACAAAACTAAAACACGTCACATATTAAACTGACATTGATGACACATTGATGTGCAGTGACACACCGGTTTGAAATCAGGGTACTGAATAATAACTATTAAGGTATTATTAAATGTATAGGACCTAATTTTAAGAAAATTGAAGATATTAAGACCTTATCAAATGTAGTGCACATGGTTTTAAGAACATTGAAGATATTTTAGAGTTGTCAGTGAAACCAACATCCATGTACAGTATTTACCCAGGATGGATTTGAAACGGTGGCAGCGGACGACGTCCCCTCGACGCACGACTACTCATCGGTAAACCCGAATTGAAATGTCAGCGTGCCAACAGAGGCTAATTTAGGCCCTGTCCTTTAGGCTAAGGAGTTCAGCATTTGAATTTCAAATAACCAAAGATCAACAAGGTTTTTTGTCTTTTTGTCTGTTAATGTATTTCAAGAGAACACAAAGATATTTTATGGGATTACAAATTACTATTAAGACGATAACTCATTGACAGTGACATACAGTAACATTGGGGTGTTACTATTTACATTTTCAAATGAACCTTTTCATGCATGAATTATGATTTCTTCTTTTCCCTCTTTTTTACCGGCACTCATTTAACTCACTGGTTGCCATTGACTGAACTTCCCAGTCTAAATGGATTGGACCCTCAATAGCATGCGATCAGCAAAATACTACGAAATTTGTTTTTAAAAAATATTACTGTTACTAAGGGCCGTAACCAGAATGTATTTTGTTTTTAATCCATATTTGATTATTATTATTATTAACATCATATAGTTAATTTAGCTTTTTATTAACATTGTATTCATTTCAAAATCTATTTATATAATTATATAAATATATCACAAAAATACAATAATTATTAATAATTAAAAATATTTATATGATAATAATAATAATAATAATAATAATTGCTAATATTTGTGTCTTAATGACAAAAAATTCTCACTTTGTTAGGGAGCGCTGGGAAGTGGACCCCAAAGCAGACAAGGGTGGCTGTGGTGATTTTCAAAAGTTTATTTGAACGCACGTCGCAGCACCGCACGTGCACTTGGCGTGTAGCTGGCAGGTGTCGAAAGGAGATCAATCAGGCGTCGTACAATACTGGGAGCAGGCACGGGGAATCCTGGGACGGAACAAGAGGTCTGATTAGCCGGGTAAGAATTAATGTGGTAAATACCTGAATGCTGGACTTCACTGACGGGATTACTGAAAGTTTGGTCTGGCGACGAGCGGCAACGACGAGCTGGCTTATAAAGGCGGCTGATTTCGATGGCTTGCAGCTGTCGGCGTCTTCGCCCGTCTGTCTCCAGCCTGCAATCAAGGAGCCCTAACAGTACCCCCCCCCCACGGGCGCCACCAGGCGCCCGAGGCACGCAATCGGGATGGGCGCGATGGAAGTCGCGTATCAGGGACCTGCACAACACCTGCCTGGCTGGGATCCAACTTCGTTCCTCAGGCCCATAGCCCTCCCAGTCGACGAGGTACTGTACCCCACGGCCACGACGACGGACGTCCAAGAGACGTCTCACTTTGAAGGCTGGGTGCCCGTCAATTAACAATGGAGGAGGGGGAGTCTGCACCGGAGGGGACAACGGGCATGACGAAACCGGCTTTACCTGGGAAACATGGAAGGTGGGATGGACACGCAGAGACCTGGGGAGCTTGAGGCGCACTGAGCAGGGATTCACTATCTTCTCTACTTCAAAGGGGCCGACAAAACGTGGGGCCAGTTTCCTGGAATTAACTCTTAGTGGCAAGTGTTTTGAGGAGAGCCATACCTTCTGCCCCACAGAGTAGACAGGGGCTGGTGTACGGTGACGGTTGGACTGGGCCTGGGAACTTTCGGACGAGCGGATTAGCGCAGCGCGTGCTCTCCTCCAAACCTTGGTGCACCGGTTGATGTGCCTTTGCACCGAGGGAACCGCTATGTCCTGCTCTTGGGATGGGAACAAGGGGGGCTGGTAGCCCAGTGAGCACAGGAAGGGGGACATGCCTGAGGAGGCGTTCGGCAGGGTATTATGGGCATATTCGACCCAGGAGAGGTGGTCGCTCCAGGAATTGGGACAGGACTGTGCGACACAGCGAAGTGCTGCTTCCAGCTGTTGGTTTGTGCGTTCACACTGGCCGTTGGTTTGAGGATGGTAACCTGAGGAGAGACTCACACCAACATCCAGAGCTGAGCAGAAAGCCTTCCATACCTGCGAGGTGAATTGGGGACCCCTATCAGACACAATATCAGACGGGATGCCATGCAGGCGGAAGACATGCTGGACCAGCAGCTCTCCGGTCTCCTTCGCCGATGGGAGTTTGCGAAGCGGGATGAAATGGGCCCCCTTGGAAAATCTATCAACCACAGTGAGTATTACGGTGTTACCTCGGGAAGGGGGGAGACCGGAGACAAAGTCCAGGGCGATATGGGACCACGGGCGGCTAGGGATGGGAAGAGGGCGAAGCAGGCCAGAGCTGGGCTTGGTCGAGGTCTTGTTGCGGGCACAAACGTGGCAAGCAGTGACAAAAGCCCGTGTGTCCTCGGGCATTGTGGCCCACCAGAACCGTTGGCGCAACACAGCGAGGGTCCTGCGGATACCCGGGTGGCAGAACAGGCGAGACGAGTGGGCCCACTCCAGCACCTGTTGCCGGACTGATGCGGGAACAAACAAATTAGCCTGAGACCCCTGCCGGGGGTCCGGGTGCTCCCCAAGGGCTTCTTTAACCTTGGACTCCACCTCCCATTCCACTGCAGCAAGAAAACAGGTGGAAGGGAGAATGGGGGCTGGGTCCACCCTGGTCTCACTAGGCAGGAACTGGCGGGATAGGGCATCTGGCTTGATATTACGTGCCCCTGGGATATAGGAGAGAGAGAAATTAAAACGTTCAAAAAACATGGCCCACCTGGCCTGGCGAGGATTGAGCCTCCGGGCGGCCTTGAGGTACTCCAGGTTTTTGTGATCAGTCAAAACGATGAAAGGCTGGCGAGCTCCCTCCAGCAGGTGTCGCCACTCCTCCAGGGCAAGTTTAACAGCCAGCAACTCGCGGTCCCCAATGCTATAGTTTTGCTCGGCGGGGGTTAGTCTGCGGGAGAAAAATGCACAGGGGTGCACCTTGCCATCGCCAGTCTGTCGTTGGGACAAGACTGCTCCCACGCCCACTTCAGAGGCATCCACCTCCACAATGAACTGTAAGGCAAGGTCAGGATGTGCCAGCACGGGGGCTGAAGTAAAGCGTCGCTTAAGGTCCCTGAAGGCAGCGTCAGCAGAGTCAGACCAGCGAAATGGTGAAGCGGTCGATGTGAGGGCTGTTAGCGGTGCTGCGACCCTGCTGTAATTCCTGATGAACCGCCGATAAAAGTTTGCGAACCCGAGGAAACGTTGGAGTTGTTTCCGATCGGTGGGCCGTGGCCACTCTACCACTGCGGTTAGCTTACCAGGGTCCATGCGGAGTTCGCCCTTGGCAATGACGTAGCCCAGGAATTTGGTCTCTGGGACGTGGAACTCGCACTTTTCTGCCTTCACAAACAGACGGTTTTCCAGGAGTCTTTGGAGCACCTGGCGTACGTGCTGCTCGTGCTCTGTGAGGTTAGGAGAGAAAATCAGGATGTCATCAAGATAAACAAAAACAAACCTGTTGATCATGTCTCTCAGCACGTCATTGACCAGGTTCTGGAAAACCGCGGGGGCATTAGTGAGTCCAAAAGGCATGACGAGGTACTCAAAATGGCCCAGGGGAGTGTTAAACGCGGTCTTCCACTCATCTCCCTCTCTGACACGGACCAGATGATAAGCGCTGCGTAGGTCGAGCCTGGTGAAGATACGCGCGCCATGGAGGGGTGTGAACGCCGAGTCCATCAGGGGGAGTGGGTACGTGTTCTTAATGGTGATTTTGTTGAGGCCACGGAAATCAATGATGGGCCTCAATGTGCCATCCTTCTTCCCCACAAAGAAGAGGCCGGCGCCGACCGGGGATGAGGACGGACGAATTATACCTGTGGCCAAGGACTCTGTGATATAGGACTGCAGCACCTCCCTCTCAGCTTCCGAGATCTTATAAATGCGCTCCTTTGGCAGGGCGGTGCCAGGAAGTAGGTCTATGGCACAGTCATAAGGGCGGTGGGGGGGCAGGGCCACTGCTCGGTCTTTACTGAAGACTAGGCTCAGGTCATGGTAGCACTCAGGGACTGATGAGAGGTCTAGCTGGTCTGGGTTCTGGACAGGATAGGCTGGAACTAGGGCAGATTTTAAACAATTTTTATGGCAAAAGGCGCTCCATGCAGTGAGCTTGGGGTGGGTCCAATCCACCGCTGGGCTGTGAGTCTTGAGCCAGGGTAGGCCAAGAACCAGCGGCGTGTGAGGGCAATCGATTACTAATAGACTGAGTACCTCTTGGTGGTTACCCGATAGAAGAAGGTGGACAGGGTCGGTTTGTTCCCCCACACTAAACAGCACCTGTCCATTGAGTGCGATGGTCTTTAACGGGACAGGTAACGAGCGCGTTCCGACGCCCAGCTGTTTCACCAACCTGCGATCAATAAAACTTTCATCAGCACCAGAATCAACAAAAGCCTTCACACTGCAGGACTGGTCTTTCCAAGTAAGTGTGGCGGGGAGCTGGAGCCGAGCTGAGGAATTGTTAAACGCATGACTCACCAGTATTTCCTCACCTACTGGTGAGCCTGCCCGTTTCCCGGACGCACCGGACAATGGCGGAGGAAATGCCCCGCTTGGCCACAGTAGATGCATAGCTGGGCAGCGAGCCTACGTGTGCGTTCCTCCTCAGTGAGCCTGGCTCTCCCTAGCTGCATGGGCTCGGGGCTCTCAGCAGAGGGCAGTGTAGAGGCGACGGTGTGTGGGGAATACCCGGAAGTCGGGGCCATACTCTGGGCAGCGGGACAGTGAAACTTGAAAGGCGGCGGCTCGCGGCGTTGACGTCGTCTTTCGCGAAGTCGATTGTCGATTTGAATCGAACGATCGATGAGCTGATCGAGATTCCCTGGCTCGTCCCTGGAAGCCAACTCGTCCTTGAGCGATTCGCTGAGTGCGCCGGTGAAGACCTCTTGAAGCGCGGCGTCGTTGAATTGGCTCTCAGCTGCAAGCGTGCGGAACTCCACGGAGAACTCTGCGACGCTGCGCCCTCCCTGACGGATGGACATTAGACGTTTGGCGGCTTCCTTACCACGGACCGGGTGGTCGAAAACTTTGCGCATCTCGGCTGTGAAGCAGTCATATGAGGCGCACGCCGCCGAGCCCTTCTCCCACTCCGCTGTGGCCCAGGCTAGAGCTGGGCCGCGAAGACTCGCGATCAGGTAAGCGATCTTGGCCCGCTCGCCGCCGTATGTATGTGGCTGTTGGTCGAACACGAGACCGCACTGCACTAAAAAGGCACGACAAGAGCCCAAGTCGCCATCGTAGGGAGCAGGGGGTGGCACGTGCGGCTCCCGTTGCGTTGGCGGTGGGGAGACGAAGTCTCGGCGTGGTGGTGACGTCGAATGCGGGGGAAGCGGCGTGAATTGCGCCTGGAGAGACTGAAGTGCCACAGAAATTTCTCCTACCTTTTGGTAAAGATATTCGAGGGCTTGAGCGTGTCGGTCAACGGCGGGGGGTGACGAGGAAGCATAACTCGGATCCATGTCCGCGGAGTCCATGTGGCCAGACCAAGCTGTTAGGGAGCGCTGGGAAGTGGACCCCAAAGCAGACAAGGGTGGCTGTGGTGATTTTCAAAAGTTTATTTGAACGCACGTCGCAGCACCGCACGTGCACTTGGCGTGTAGCTGGCAGGTGTCGAAAGGAGATCAATCAGGCGTCGTACAATACTGGGAGCAGGCACGGGGAATCCTGGGACGGAACAAGAGGTCTGATTAGCCGGGTAAGAATTAATGTGGTAAATACCTGAATGCTGGACTTCACTGACGGGATTACTGAAAGTTTGGTCTGGCGACGAGCGGCAACGACGAGCTGGCTTATAAAGGCGGCTGATTTCGATGGCTTGCAGCTGTCGGCGTCTTCGCCCGTCTGTCTCCAGCCTGCAATCAAGGAGCCCTAACACACTTGTCCTGTAAATGGTTAAACTTTTGAATAGCTGTCCACTATTGTGATGACTGTACGTGAAAGGACTGGGAACTACGTTTCTACTGTTCTAAAGGCTTTAATGTTATTTCATAAATTTACTCAATGGCTGCCTCTGACGGTGATAGACGTTCAAACCCTTTGATGCTTACAAGAGGCGGGGTCACTGTTGGTGTGTCATGGTGACCTGATGGGTCAACATGGCGAAAGCAAGCATATAAAGCCGTCTATCAGGCAGTCAGTCTTCTGTGATGTGATTCAACAAGCTTGAGAACGTTTAGACTTTTTTTGGGGGGGGGGGCTACGTTTTCCCCATTCATGCAACCTTTTTTGCTGTCCAATGCGACTGTCAGGGTGGGCTTTGTGGAGCGGATCACAACCATCACCCTCACCTGCGCCTTCTGCTCAATCATCTTTTTTGTCAACGGGACTATGTTGTTCACCTTGAGGAGTAAAGGTGTTTTTCGGGAAACGGCGCGCTACATCCTGCTGTTCAACCTGTTGCTTGTAGACACGCTTCAGCTAAGCATCAGCCAGCTAATGTTCTGTCTGAACGCCTTTCACGTCACCCTCTCGTATCCCGTGTGCGTCCTTCTCGCTTTGTTCGCCAATCTTCTCACTAGAATGTCTCCTGTACTGCTAGTCGCAATGTCATTGGAGAGATATGTCGCTGTGTGCCACCCTCTCCGACACGCCTCCGTCACTACCGTCAGGAACACGGCGGTGGTCGTGTACGCCTTGTGGAGCTTTTGTTTTTTCAATGTTGTCATTCAGGCATTTTTATTTGTATATTATTTTCCTTTCGGCCAACTGGAGAGTCTGCAAATGACACAGTTGTGCAGCTACAAATTACTGCTCCTTGTGTCTGCCGGTCAAATCCACCACACTGTTTCCACGTTTTTTGTGTTCATCTCAGCAGGTCTGAGCATTATTTTCAGCTACGTAGCCGTAATCATTGTGGCCAGATCAATGGCTACAAACAAAGACTCCTCAACTAAAGCTCGTAACACACTGTTGCTGCACCTGTTCCAGTTGGGCCTCTGCCTCTTGTCAGTGCTCTACACAATTCTGTTAACAAGGATCGCCACTTTCTTTGAATGGCTGGATTTCATGCGACTCCAATGTTTTTTGTTCATATGCTTTATCCTAATGCCCAGAGGTCTGGGTTCGCTGGTGTACGGCCTGAGAGATCAGAGCCTCAGGGTTCCGTTTCTGTACCATCTCTGCTGTCACGTTGCATTGTCAGTCGCTTCTGATTAAACTGTTATTGTGTCCTGACAAAGCTCTCTTTCCTTCACCTGCACTTGGGACACGTTCAAACCGTACTGCCATCAACACAAAAAAACACATGTGCATGGCATCCCTTTTGACTCTGTATTGATTTGTAGTCCACGGCATGGTAGTACAAGCATGATGTGTATGTACAGGTTTATTGTAATACACCTGCAACAGAAACCTTTAGAATTGTGAACATTCTGACAGTGACTTGGGGGAAACTGTCTTGGGCTACTGGAACGTGTTTTAGACTGTCATATCATGTACTTTGTTTGACTTGCCTTTATCGTACAATAAAATGACATGATGTTTGAAAAGCTTTGTCCTTATTTTGTTAAAAATTGCCCATGAATGTGTTTGTCAAGAAATAGCATGGAGGGGGAAAACAATCATAAAAACACCAAAATGTATAAACCAGACCAGTACAGAACACTGGGTCTCCTAGCGACCCACTTTTAAAAGGCACATATACCAGTGCTTCAAAAACCGTGACAAGTAGCGTGTGAAGCTGTACAAAATGTTGGTCAGGCCCAACACAATCATATTTGTTGAATCATTCGGACGACTCATAAAATTAAACACGTGTTCCCTTAAAGTGCATCTGACACGAAAAAGCATGTTTATTTCATAATACATGCGGTATTTTATGCTCCTGAATGATATGGATCGCTTGGATGTGTGTGGAAGCGATGGCTATATTTATTTAGTTTTTTTAATCCCGCGCCATGAAAATGAGTGACTTCCGACTTCGGTCTTGCATTGAGGAGGAGGGCGCTGTGACGTGTACGGGTGAAGGCGTCCTCTTCATTAAACAGCCGTACTGTTGTGTATGAGGACTAAGGATTCAGCTGATTTTGCGGATTAATACGTTTATTTTTCGCATCACGCCAGCTAAACGGCTGCAGAAAAATCTTGCTTTATGAGGGAGAGGCGTGTGCGCCTTTTAAGAGTTTCAAAAAGTTCCCATTCACCGTGGATATCGACCAAAACAAGCCCCACTACTATGGGACCATTGGACTTACGAGGAAGTGAGTAAACATCTTGTTTTGTATTACAGTGGGGAGAACAAGTATTTGATACACTGCCGATTTTGCTGGTTTTCCCACTTGCAAGCCATGTAGAGGTCTGTAATCTGTATCATAAGTTCTTTTCAACTGTGAGGGACGGAATCTAATACAAAAATGCAGAAAATCACATTGTATAATTTTTAAATAATAAATTTGTATTTAACTGCATGAAATAAGTATTTGATACATTACCAACTAGTAAATATTTCGGCTCTTAGTTCTTTTTTAAGAACCTCTCCTGTTCTCCACTCATTACCGGAAGTAACTGCACCTGTTTGAACTTGTTACCTGTATAAAAGACACCTGTTCACATGCTCAAACAAACAAACTCCAACCTCTCCACAATGGCCAAGACCAAAGAGCTGTGTAAGGACATCAGGGATAAAATAATTGACCTGCACAAGACTGGGATGGGCTACAGGAAAATAAGCAAGCAGCTTGGTGAGAAGGTAACAACTGTTGGAGCGATTTTTAGAAAATGGAAGAAGTTCAAGTTGACGGTCAATCTGCCTCGTTCTGGGGCTCCATGCAAGATCTCACCTCGTGGGGCATCACTGATCATGAGGAAGGTGAGGGATCAGCCCACAACTACACGGCAGGACCTGGTCAATGACCTGAAAAGAGCTGGAACCACAGTCTCGAAGAAAACCATCGGAAACACATTACGCCGTCATGGATTAAAATCCTACAGCGCACGCAAGGTCCCACTGCTGAAGCCAGTGCATGTCCAGACACGTCTGAAGTTTGCCACTGACCATCTGGATGATCCAGAGGAGCAATGGGAGAAGGTCATGTGGTCGGATGAGACCAAAATTGAACTTTTTGGTCTAGACACGGCTCGTCGTGTTTGGAGGAAAAAGAAGGATGAGTACAACCCCAAGAACACCATCCCAACTGGGAAACATGGAGGAGGAAACATCATTTTTTGGGGCTCCTTCTCTGCCAAGGGTACAGAACGACTGCACCGTATTGAGGGGAGGATGGATGGGGCTATGTATTGCCAGATCTTGGCTGACAACCTGCTTCCTTCAGTGAGAGCCCTGAAGATGGGTCGTGGCTGGGTCTTCTAGCATGACAACGACCCAAAGCATGCAGCCAAGGCAACTAAAGAGTGGCTCCGTAAGAAGCATCTTAAGGTCCTGGAGTGGCCTAGCCAATCACTAGATCTGAACCCGATAGAAAATCTATGGAGGGAGCTGAAAGTCCGTGTTGCCCGGCAGCAGCCCCGAAACCTGAAGCTCTGGAGAAGATCTGCATTGAGGAGTGGAGTCTGTAATAGCAAACAAAGGTTTCTGAACCAAATATTAAGTTCGATTTTTATGATGTATCATATACTTATTTCATGCAATTAAATGCAAATTTATTATTTAAAAATCATACACCGTGATTTTCTGTTTTTTTGTATTAGATTCCGTCCATCACAGTTGAAGAGAACTTATGATACAAATTACAGACCTCTACATGCTTTGCAAGTGGGGAAACCAGCAAAATCGGCAGTGTATCAAATATTTGTTCTCCCCACTGTATAGAGAATGACATTGACGAAATATGTCATTATTGTTCGGGCCTCATCCCTCCCTCCTGAGACCTTGGCCACCTTCGGCAGGTGTGCATGTTTTTATTGATTTGCAGGTTGGACGACAAACGGGTGGAGTGGCCACAGGTGCTGCCAATGCAATCAGCCATCCATAAAAGCCAGTGGACGATGCCACCTCGTTGCCCGAACAACTCGTCTGGATTTGCTGTCAGTTGCTTCTCGCATTCTTATATGATATCACTGATTCCCAGCTCAGTCTTCTGCGCTCTCTCTGTCGGATTCTACTCCTGCCTCCTTCCATGTTTCCACGCCTGGCTCCTCCCAAGCTTCCACGTCTTACGCCAGCTCAGCTACCCTTAGCGAAGCAACCTCCTCCCGCCACGCTCTTTCTGGTGCTCGCAAATAAAATATTACTCGACTCGTATGGTCAAAAATCACAGCCACACATGTTTTTCTGCCATTGAAAATTAAAATAAAATTTGGACGTGCATAGCTGTCAATGGCAGAGCTTTTTTTAGGTGCCAGTTGAAGGTCAGTAAGCTCTAAAGTCAAGTGTATGGTCATATATCACAGCCACACGTTTTTCTGCCATTTAAAATGAAAATAAAATTTGGACGTGCATAGACGTCAATGGCAGAGCCTTACTTGGGTGCCAGCTGAAGGTCAATAAGCTGTAATGTAAAGTGTATGGTCAAAAATCACAGCCACACATGTTTTTCTGCCATTAAAAATGAAAATAAAATTTGGACGTGCATAGCCGTCAATGGCAGAGCCTTTTTTGAGTGCCAGTTGAAGGTCAATAAGCTCTAATGTAAAGTGTAAGGTCAAATATCACAGCCACACGTTTTCCTGCAATTTAAAATGAAAATAAAATTTGGACGTGCATAGACGTCAATGGCAGAGCCTTACTTGGGTGCCAGTTGAAGGTCAATATGCTCTAATGTTAAGTGTATGGTCATATATCACAGCCACACATGTTTTTCTGCCATTTAAAATGAAAGTAAAATTTGGACGTGCATAGCCGTCAATGGCAGAGCCTTACATGGGTGCCAGTTGAAGGTCAATAAGCTCTAATGTGAAGTGTATGGTCAAAAATCAAAGTCACACATGTTTTTCTGCCATTTAAAATGAAAATAAAATTTGGACTTGCATAGACGTCAATTGCAGAACGTTACTTGGTTGCCAGTTGAACGTCAATATGCTCTAATGTTAAGTGTATGGTCATATATCACAGCCACACATGTTTTTCTGCCATTTAAAATGAAAATAAAATTTGGACGTGCATAGCCGTCAATGGCAGAGCCTTACTTGGGTGCCAGTTGAAGGTCAATAAGCTCTAATGTGAAGTGTATGGTCAAAAATCAAAGTCACACATGTTTTTCTGCCATTTAAAAAGAAAATAAAATTTGGACTTGCATAGACGTCAATGGCAGAACGTTACTTGGTTGCCAGTTGAACGTCAATATGCTCTAATGTTAAGTGTATAGTCATATAACACAGCCACACATGTTTTTCTGCCATTTAAAATGAAAATAAAATTTGGACGTGCATAGTTGCAATGGCAGAGCCTTACTTGGGTGCCAGTTGAAGGTCAATAAGCTCGAATGTAAAGTGTATGGTCAAAAATCACGGCCACACGTTTTCTGACATTTAAAATGAAAGTAAAATTTGGACGTGCAGAGCCGTCAATGGCATGGACTTGTATCGCCTGCAAAACAGCCATATACCCCAAAAAATGTCATATACCCCCCAACAAACCAAAATACATTTTGCCACATACCAAAAAAATTTGCCACATGGCGAAAAAAAATGCCACATTGCAAAATCCATTTTGCCACATGGCAAAAAAAAAAAAAAAAAAGAAA
This sequence comes from Corythoichthys intestinalis, assembly GCF_030265065.1. Classification (NCBI taxonomy): domain Eukaryota; kingdom Metazoa; phylum Chordata; class Actinopteri; order Syngnathiformes; family Syngnathidae; genus Corythoichthys; species Corythoichthys intestinalis. The sequence goes on from NC_080412.1 coordinate 28,896,580, forward strand.
AAAATTGCTACATGGCAAAAAAAAATTGCCACATGGCAAAAATATTTTGCCACATGGCAAAAACATTTTTGCCACATGGCAAAAACCACTTTTGGTTTTCGGCCCTGCTGGATTTTTTCCCTTGATTTATGTGAAAAATTACCGACTTGTAGATGTATGGGCCTAATAAGAACAAATGGTAATATTTACTAAAAGTAAGTGGAAGAATTTGATGCATTTATCTCTTAAATAGCCTTTAAAACTCAAAACAAGATGAAAAAAAATATTCAACTAGATTTAAGAAAAACTATCAGATTAAGACGTTATGTTGTAAAATTTGCAGTTTGAAAGTTAGTACTCAGTCACACTCCAAACTCCACTAGGGCCAAGACCAAAGAGCTGACGAAGGACAATAGTCATAGTAATAGTCAATACAGATTTATTTTGCATTAATCAGCACCAGCCTATCAATTAATTAGGTTCTTTTTGGTCAGAAATGTAGCCCTGACCGCCGTTCACCCAATCTGTTTGGTCTTATTAATGTCCTGTCCCCAGCAAAAAGTGTACATACAGCTTATGCTGTTATATCGTCCCTACCAATATTCAGACCAAACCTACACCCTTGGATTGTACATGTCCATAGCGCCTGTTTTATGTCTAAGGTTTCTACAGTTATCATCTCTACACGACTGCTTCCTTGGGCAGATATAATTTGCTCAACAGTACATCGATGTCAGAGAAATAGGATGTTATGCTATCATCAGAAAGAGAGGACCAGACTACTGTATCTGAAATGAAACTGAAATTTATTTTAAAAAATACTACTGTGACTTAGGGCCGTAACCAGAGTGGATTTTGTTTTTATCCATTTTTGATTATTATTATTAACAACATCATGTAATGAATTTAGCTTTTATTAGCATTGTATTAATTTCAAAATATATTTATATAATTATATAAATATATCACAAAAAAATATATATATAACAATAATGATTATGAATAAAAATATTTATATGATAATAATAATAATGATTGCGAATATGTGTGTATTAATGACAAAAAATTCTCACTTGTCCTTTAAAGGGTTAAACTTTTGAATAGCTGTCCACTATTGTGACGACTGTACGTGAAATGACTAGGAACAACGTTTCTAGTGTTCTAAAGGCTTTAATGTTATTTCATAAATTTACTCAATGGCTGCCTCTGACGTTGATAGACGTTCAAACCCTTTGATACTTAAAAGGGGTGGGGTCACTGTTGGTGTGTCATGGTGACCTGATGGGTCAACATGGCGCAAGCAAGCATATAAAGCCGTCTATCAGGCAGTCAGTCTTCTGTGATGTGACTCAACAAGCTTGAGAACGTTTAGACTTTTTTTGGGGGGGGGGGGGCTACGTCTTCCCAATTCATGCAACCTTTTTTGCAGTCCAACGCGACTGTCAGGGTGGGCTTTGTGGAGCGGATCGCAACCATCACCCTGACCACCGCCTTCTGCTCAATCATCTTTTTTATCAACGGGGCTATGTTGTTCACCTTGAGGAGTAAAGGTGTTTTTCGAGAAACGGCGCGCTACATCCTGCTGTTCAACCTGCTGCTTGTAGACACGCTTCAGCTAAGCATCAGCCAGCTAATGTACTGTCTGAGCGCCTCTCGCTTCACCCTCTCGTATCCCGTGTGCGTCCTTCTAGCCTTGTTTGCCAATCTTCTCACTAGAATGTCTCCTGTACTGCTAGTCGCAATGTCATTGGAGAGATATGTGGCTGTGTGCCACCCTCTCCGACACGCCTCCATCACTACCGTCAGGAACACGGGGGTGGTCGTGTACGCCTTGTGGAGCTTTTGTTTTTTCAATGTTGTCATTCAGGCATTTTTATTTGTATATTATTTTCCTTTCGGCCAGCTGGAGAGTCTGCAAATGACACAGTTGTGCAGCTACAAATTACTACTTGTTGTGTCTGCCGGTCACATCCACCACACAGTTTCCACGTTTTTTGTGTTCATCTCAGCAGGTCTGAGTATTATTTTCAGCTACTTAGCCGTAATCATTGTGGCCAGATCAATGGCTACAAACAAAGACTCCTCAACTAAAGCTCGTAACACACTGTTGCTGCACCTGTTCCAGTTGGGCCTCTGCCTCTTGTCAATGCTCTACACAATTCTGTTAACAAGGATCGCCACTTTCTTTGAATGGCTGGATTTCATGCGACTCCAATGTTTTTTGTTCATATGCTTTATCCTACTGCCCAGAGGTCTGGGTTCGCTGGTGTACGGCCTGAGAGATCAGAGCCTCAGGGTTCCGTTTCTGTACCATCTCTGCTGTCACGTTGCATTGTCAGTCGCTTCTGATTAAACTGTTATTGTGTCCTGACAAAGCTCTCTTTCCTTCACCTGCACTTGGGACACGTTCAAACCGTACTGCCATCAACACAAAAAAAAACACATGTGCATGGTATCCCTTTTGACTCTGTATTGCTTTGTTAGTCCACGGCATGGTAATACAAGCATGATGTGTATGTACAGGTTTATTGTAATACACCAGCAACAGAAACCTTTAGAATTGTGAACTTTCTCACAGTGACTTGGGGGCAAACTGTCTTGGGCTACTGGAAAGTGTTTTAGACTTTCATATCATATACTTTGTTTGACTTGCCTTTATCGTACAATAAAATGACATGATGTTTGAAAAGCTTTGTCCTTATTTTGTTACAAATTGCCCATGAATGTGTTTGTCAAGAAATAGCATGGAGGGGGGAAACAATCATAAAAACACCCAAATGTATAAACCAGACCAGTACAGAACACTGGGTCTCCTAGCAATCCACTTTTAAAAGACATGTATACCAGCGCTTCAAAAACCGTGACAAGTAGCGTGTGAAGCTGTCCAAAATGTTGGCCAGGCCCAACACAATCACATTTGTTGAACCATTCGGACGACTCACAAACTAGGGTGACCATATTTTGATTTCCAAAAAAAGGGACACTCAGCCCGGCCTCAAGATACTTGAATTTTACTCCAAGTTCACTCAAAGATGCCTATATCACTTTAATATATTTAAAGTGTGCCCCCTCACTCTGGATGGAAAAATGCAGTTTGAAGAAGAAAAAAAAAAGACTAAATATATATATAAAGAATATATACAGTTGTGGTCAAAAGTTTACATACACTTGTGAAGAACATAATGTCATGGCTCTCTTGAGTTTCCAGTTATTTCTACAATGCTGATTTTTCTCTGATAGAGTGATTGGAACAGATACTTCTTTGTCACAAAAAACATTCATGAAGTTTGGTTCTTTTATGACTTTATTATGGGTGAACAGAAAAAGGGATCAAATCTGCTGGGTCAAAAATATACATACATACAGCAGCGCTAATTTGGTAACATGTCCCTTGGCCATTTTCACTTCAATTAGGCGCTTTTGGTAGCCATCCACAAGCTTCTGGTTGAATCTTTGACCACTCCTCTTGACAGAATTGGTGCAGTTCAGTTAAATTTGATGGCTTTCTGACATGGACTTGTTTCTTCAGCATTGTCCACAAGTTCTCAATGGGGTTTAAGTCAGGACTTTGGGAAGGCCATTGGAAAACCTTGATTCTAGCCTGATTTAGCCATTCCATTACCACTTTTGATGTGTGTTTGGGGTCATTGTCCTGTTGGAACACCCAACTGCGCCCAAGACCCAATCTTCGGGCTGATGACGTTAGGTTATCTTGAAGAATTTGAAGGTAATTCTCCTTCTTCATTATCCCATTTACTCTCTGTAAAGCACCAGTTCCATTGGCAGCAAAACAGCCCCACAGCATAATACTACCACCACCGTGCTTGACGGTAGGCATGGTGTACTTGGGGTTAAAGGCCTCACCTTTTCTCCTCCAAACATATTGCTGGGCATTGTGGCCAAACAGCTCGATTTTTGTTTCATCTGACCACAGAACTTTCCTCCAGAAGGTCTTATCTTTGTCCATGTGATCAGCAGCAAACTTCAGTCGAGCCTTAAGGTGCCGCTTTTGGAGCAAGGGCTTCCTTCTTGCACAGCAGCCTCTCAGTCCATGGAGATGCAAAACACGCTTGACTGTGGACACTGACACCTGTGTTCCAGCAGCTTCTAATTCTTGGCAGATCTGCTTTTTGGTGATTCTCGGTTGAATCTTCACCCTCCTGACCAATTTTCTCTCAGCAGCAGGTGATAGCTTGCGTTTTCTTCCTGATCGTGGCAGTGACAAAACAGTGCCATGCACTTTATACTTAGAAACAATTGTTTGCACTGTTGCTCTTGGGACCTGCAGCTGCTTTGAAATGGCTCCAAGTGACTTTCCTGACTTGTTCAAGTCAATGATTCGCTTTTTCAGATCCATTTATGTATATTTTTGACCCAACAGATTTGATCACTTTTTCTGTTAACCCATAATAAAGTCATAAAAGAACCAAACTTCATGAATGTTTTTTGTGACAAAGAAGTATCTGTTCCAATCATGCCACCTCCGGCAGGTGTGCATGTTTTTATTGATTTGCACGTTGGACGACAGACGGGTGGAGCGGCCACAGGTGCTGGCAATGCAATCAGCCATCCATAAAAAACAGTGGAGGCCGCCACCCGATAAACTCGTCTGGTTTCGCCGTCAGTTGCTTCTCGCATTCTTATATCACTGATTCCCAGCTCACGACTGCTTTGCTCTCGCCCCAGGTCCTGTCTTTTGCGCGCTCCCTGTCGGATTCTTCGCCTGCCTGCTTCCAAGTTTCCACGCCTGCCTCCTCCCAAGCTTCCACGGTTCCAGCCAGGCCTGACTTTACCCCTCTTTTTAAGTTTAGCAAGGGGTTTACTGGCAGCAAGAAGAGCTGAGACGATGTGATTGTACCAAGGGTGTAGGTTTGCATACGGACGGGAGGGACAAAACTTTTTTCAGGATGCTCAAATTGTCCCCACCAACTTTTAAGCCCTTATTTGCATTATATAATGTGTTCAGTCATAAAGGTCATTTAGATTGTCTTCCCATATGTTGTAACGATAGAATTGACCATAGCATTATTAAATGAATTGTTTTCATTATGTTCAGCCTTACATTTACTTAAACCCTTTTTCACTTGCTGAATGTGCCGCTCCATTTTTTTCCCCTCAAACGCACGTTTGATTGGCTGATGACTTGAACCCCCCACGCCCCCGCCAAACGCACACTCTTTCAGTTCAGAATTACGTTGCATGTCGACATGACCTCGTCCGCCCGCTTCGAAGAGGAGGGATATTAGAAGTTTTTTTCTGCCAGCAGCCACTGTAATTAATGGAAGTAATGGAGTTGGCATTACCATTACGATAAACTGTGTGAACTTGTTAACCTGAGTCGGCAGCTGCTTAGGTACAGTAGAAGTCTTCTCCTGTATGTATTTTCCACTATGTTAATGATAATCAATCTGTGAGAAATAAAGTCAACTCTGCTCAGCTGTAAGAAATGTAGTGAACCAAGGTTTACACCCTTTTCCCCAGTTTTCGTTTTTATTATGTGGTCTTAAAGCAGCCCTAAGGAGCTTTCATTTTTTGTCGAATTTGGGTGTGCTTTTGGACAAAAACAGTAGTGTTAATCTTGAAGGAAGGATCCATTTTTATTTATTTTTGTTATTCCATGACTGAGAACTTTTTTTTAATATTTATTTAGAAAGACAATTTTGAGCGGTAATAAGAAAAATGTTTATTTATTTATTTATTTTTGCGTTCCTGGATACTTAAGAGACGATTAACAAGTTTATATTTATTGTGTTTGTTAATATAATTTGTGTTCAAATAATGCAATTTAAATTTGCTTCTAAAATTCAGACATTTATTCTGGAAGTTTTCAAAATGTGTCTTAAGTAGTTTTTGTAGACAAGGGGTACAATCGAATGGTGTCTCACCTGAACCAATACATATGCGCAAAAACCATCCTCCTTAAAACTGAAAACAAAACAAAACCAAAAAAAAAAACTTAAATTTCCTTGTTTTCAGTGTAGATCTACTAGAAATAAGTGAAATTATCTGCCAGTGCTTCAAGTAAATTTTATTCAGATTTCTTGATAGCTGAAAGTAACAGACTTATTTGAAACAAAAAGTGAATATTAAATTAAAGTTAAAAAATAAAAAATAAAAACTTTTTTTTGTCAGAAATATTCTTAATTCAAGAATAGATGTTGTTCAAAATATTATTTGAAAGCATTTTTTGAGAGACAGCGAGAACCAAAAGTGTTTTTGCCACATGACAAAAAATTTTTGCCACATGGCAAAAACATTTTTGCCAAAGAATTTTTGCCACATGGCAAAAAAAATGCCACATGGCAAAAACATTTTTGCCACATGGCAAAACATTTTTGCCACATGGCAAAAAAAAAAAAAATTGCCACATGGCAAAAAAAAAAAAGCTACATGGCAAAAACCACTTTTGGTTTTCGGCCCTGCTGCATTTTTTCCTTGATTTACGTGAAAAATTACCGACTTGTAGATGTATGGGCCTAATAAGAACAAATGGTAATATTTACTAAAAGTAAGTGGAAGAATTTGATGCATTTATCTGTTAAATAGCCTTTAAAACTCAAAACAAGATGAAAAAAAAATATTCGACTAGATTTGAGAAAAACTATCAGATTAAGACGTTATGTTGTAAAATTTGCAGTGTGAAAGTACTCAGTCACACTCCAAACTCCAGTAGGGCCAAGACCAAAGAGCTGTCGAAGGACAATAGTCATAGTAATAGTCAATACAGATTTATTTTGCATTAATCAGCACCAACCTATCAATTAATTAGGTTCTTTTTGGTCAGAAATCTAGCCCTGACCGCTGTTCACCCAATCTGTTTGGTCTTATTAATGTCCTGTCCTCATCAAAAAGTGTACATGCAGCTTATGCTGTTATATCGTCCCTACCAATATTGAGACCAAACCTCCGCCCTTGGATTGTACATGTCCATAGCGCCTGTTTTATGTCTAAGGTTTCTGCAGTTATCATCTCTGCACATGACTGCTTCCTTGGGCAGATATAATTTGTTCAACAGTACATTGATGTCAGAGAAATAGGATGTTATGCTATCATCAGAAAGAGAGGACCAGACTACTGTATCTGAAATGAAATTGAAATTTATTTTAAAAAAAATTACTGTTACTAAGTACCATAACCAGAGTGCATTTTGTTTTTATCCATTTTTGATTATTATTATTAACATCATGTAATGAATTTAGCTTTTATTAACATTGTATTAATTTCAAAATATATATAATTATATAAATATATCACAAAAATACAATAATTAATACGTACAAATATTTATATGATAATAATTGCTAATATTTGTGTCTTAATGACAAAAAAATTCTCACTTGTCCTGTAAATGGTTAAACTTTTGAATAGCTCTCCACTACTGCGATGACTGTAAGTGAGAGGACTATCAACAACCTTTCAACTGTTCTAAAAGCTTTAACGTTATTTCTTAAATTTACTCAATGGCTGCCTCTGACATTGATAGATGTTCAAACCCTTTGATGCTTAAAAGGGGTGGGGTCACTGTTGGTGTGTCATGGTGATCTGATGGGTCAACATGGCGCAAGCAAGCATATAAAGGCGTCTGTCAGGCAGGCAGTCTGCTGTGATGTGACTCAACAAGCTTGAGAACGTTAAGACCTTTTTTTTTTGTTTGGGCTACGTCTTCCCCATTCATGCAACCTTTTTTGATGTCCAACGCGACCTCCAGGGTGGGTTTTGTGGAACGGATCGCAGCCATCACCCTGACCACCGCCTTCTGCTCAATCATCTTTTTTGTCAATGGTGCTATGTTGTTCACCTTGAGGAATAAAGGTGTTTTTCGTGAAACGGCGCGCTACATCCTGCTGTTCAACCTGCTGCTTGTAGACACGCTTCAGCTAAGCATCAGCCAGCTAATGTTCTGTCTAAGCGCCTTTCGCTTCACCCTTTCGTATCCCGTGTGCCTCCTTCTCTGCTTGTTGGCCAGTCTTCTCACTAAAATGTCTCCTGTACTGCTAGTCGCAATGTCATTGGAGAGATATGTGGCTGTGTGCCACCCTCTCCGACACGCCTCCGTCACTACTGTCAGGGACATGGCGGTGTTCGTGTGCACCTTGTGGAGCTTTTGTTTTTTCAATGTTCTCATTCAGGCATTTTTATTTATATATTATTTTCCTTTCGACCAACTGGAGAATCTTCAAATGACACAGTTGTGCAGCTACAAATCCCTGCTCCTTGTGTCTGCCGGTCAAATCCACCACACTGTTTCCACGTTTTTTGTGTTCATTTCCGCAGGTCTGAGCATTTTTTTCAGCTACGTGGCCGTAATCATTGTGGCCAGATCAGCGGCCGCAGACAAAGACTCTCCAACTAAAGCTCGTAACACACTGCTGCTGCACCTGTTCCAGTTGAGCCTCTGCCTCTTGTCAGTGCTTTACACAACTCTGTTATCATGGATAGCCACTTTCTTTGAATGGGTGGTTTTCATGCGACTCCAATATTTTTTGTTTGTATGCTTTATCCTACTGCCCAGAGGTCTGGGTTCGCTGGTGTATGGCCTGAGAGATCAGAGCCTCAGGGGCCCGTTTCTGTACCATATCTGCTGTCATGTTGTATTGCCAGTTGCTTCTGAATAAGCTGCACTTGGGACACATTCAAACTGTACTGCCATTAACACGAAGAAACACATCTACATGGCAACCCTTTTGACCCTGTATTGGTTTATTTGTACATGCCATGGTAATACAAGCAATGATGTGTATGTACAAGTCTATTGTCATACACCTGCAACAATAACCTTTAGAATTGTGAACTTTCTGACAGTGACTTGGGGGGAACTGTCTTAGGGGTCTGGAAAATGTTTTAGACTGTCATCTCGTATACTTTGTGTGACCTGCCTTTATCGTACAATAAAATGACATGATGTTTGAAAAGCTTTGTCCTCATTTTCTTAAAAATTGCCCTTGAATGTGTTTGTCAAGAAATACCATGGAGGGGGATAACAATCATAAAAACACTACAATGTAAAATTATTGAACTTGGGACTGATATTATATAAAGTCTTGGCCCAAAGTGATTTTTTATTTCAATTCTATCCAAAAAAAAAAAAAAAAAAAAGAAGATTATAGACTTCAAAAAGGAGAATAAGCTTGTCAATAGGACCACACCAATAGACACACAGCCACACTGTCACTTTTTTACACGTCTTTTCAGGGAATTAATCACACACAGTAGCACATTTTTATACCTGTAAGTTAACTAAATTCACACCTAACAAACATAATTTACACTCAAATTGATAAAATTGTTTGGGTTTTTTGTCACTGTTGAAGATAGCTTATACTTGAAGCCTACATAAATGTGTTTGTACTGAGGGAAGAATTAAGCCAAGTACATCATAACCAAATAATTGAAATGTGAATAGAAATGATTATTCAGAGATGGACCTAGAACTGAACATACAGATTTTGGAAATCGTATAACAGCATAGATCATTTTCTAAGGATTTCTTACTTTCCTGACAGAATTATTCAATGTAACTGCACACTGTGCACATTGGATTAAAAATAATAACATTAATCTCCTAATCACTTCAATGGCTAAATGTATTTTTAACTGTTTCCTCTCCTGCCTGCCGCTTCTCCCGCGTGCCTACAACAGCGCCTGCTTGTGTGTGTGTGTGCGCTGTAGTAATGATCTGCTTCAAACACGTCATGGAAGTAAATACACAGTCGTCAGTGGTCAAGAGCGCTGTCTGTTAAGCCGTTGTGTGACAGAGCACAACAGTGATTTGGTTATGTTTTTGATGTCACGTTATGACACATACTGTAACTTTGGGGTGTTACTATTTACAACCTGAAATTAACCTTTTCACGCATTAATTATGACTTCTTTTTTTTCTCTCTCTCATTCTGGGCACTCATTTAACTCCAGCGGCGTCACTAGGTTTTAAGAACAGGGGGGGGCTTAGACCCCAGGTGTTGCATAGGATGTAAGTGAACGTAGCGTAATAATTTATATACCGGAGTATATACGTGTAAATACGTATATATTAGGGCTGCAGCTATCGAATATTTTAGTAATCGAGTAATCGACTGAAAATTCTATCGATGAATCGAGTAATCGGATAAAACAAATATATTTTTAGGTGAAGAGCAATTATAAATATACATGAGAAAACAAGACATTTCATGTAATCTTGAACCATTTTCAGTCAATCAATGTCTTTGTTTTCGATGTATATTGTTGAAAACAGCCAACAACTGCATCTCAGATGTAACTAGAATAAAAAAAAAAGACTTAATTCACTGCTTTCACTCAAAAAACCTGTAGATCTTTTTTTTTTTTAAATTTTTTTTTTGTTGCAGTGTTCAAAATAAATGTATGATACAGGCTGTATTGGAGCACATTAGGGACCAGTGCTACTTGGTGTTTTATCCAGCAATGACTACTGAGCTAAAATTGATAGTTAGCATTATTGAGTTTTTATTTTACACCCTCATCACTCTACAACGCTAGGTTATGTTAAAGCCTGTATGTAAGACACGTTAGCCACGCATCGAAAGTGGTCATAATTAATAGAAACCTAGCCCTCCGCTGGGCTAACGTTACGTGAGCTAATGACATTAAAGTTCATCTTATTTATCAGCGCTTAGCACTCTTTATTAGCACTTAGCGCTCTACTGCTTTAAGATGGTGGCTGTTTACTAACGCTGGCCAGACGCGGCCGAGTCTGTCATTTCGCATCTTGTTCAACATACATGTGTTCTCTACAAGACTCATCAGACGCTACCTGCTACCAACGTAGCATCGTGCGGGCTAGTATTTAGCAACTTCGGCGTCGTTTGTAGCGGCTGTCGGCTGCAGTAAGTTTTTTTTTTTTTTTTTGCTTCTTCCTCTACGCACGGGACATCAGCGCGTTGTCCTGCATTAAAAGTAGTCCGAGCAAAACCTGATGCTTAGAGCTGTCAAAATAAACGATTACTCGAGGTGAATAAAATTACTCGGATCAGTTTTTAAACTCGAGTTACTCGAGTTGCTCGAGTATTCGTTTCAGCTCTAGTATATATATATATATATATACATACATATATATATATATATATATATACATATATATATACAGTATATACACACACATAAATATATATATATATATATATAAAATATAAATATAAAATATAAAAAAACTTTTTCGTGCATGAATTATGACTTCTTTTTTTCACTCTTACGGGGCACTGACTTAACTTACTGGTTGCCATTGACTGAACTTCCCAGTCTAAATGGATTGGACCCTCAATGGCATGCGATCAGTAAAATACTATGAAATTTGTTTCGAAAAATATTACTGTTACTGTTACTGCACCCGCGAGGCGCCCCCACCCGCCCGCGACACCACCGCGCGCTCAACGGGACCCACGCATGACCAGACGCAACCAGACAAGCCCAAGCTGTCTAACCACTGGGCCAGGACCGGCGACGGGACAGCACAGGGCAGGACGCCAACAAACTCCACCTGTGAAGCTGACAGAAGAAGAGGTTTATCAAACACCCTTAATTTTTCTGAATCTGGTAATTTATATATAGGGTGTCACAGAAACAATGCATACATTCCCCAGCAGCTGGCAACGAAATTGTTTATGGGTTTCATTGTAGATTAAAGTGCGTACGACAGGAGAAAAAGTCTTGAATAGGATTATTATGTGAATTAGAATCATATTTTGAGACGATTCGACTATATACAACAATTTAGCAAAGCGCAGATGACAAGAAATTAGTCTTTTAATCTGCTGGTTAGCCACGCCTACCATTATAGGGCTCTAGCGTCCCCAACATTGTTGTTAATAACGGCGTTAGAATATAACGGCGTTACTAGCGGCGTTATTTTCTTCAGTAGTGAGTAATCTAATTAATTACTTTTCTCATCTTGGCAAAGCCATTACCGTTGATTGACGCGAGAAAAGTCTGAGAAAGACGGACTCATGGAATCGAGAGAGCAGAGCAGGAGTGGGGAGGAGGCAAGGGAGGGTGACGCCGTTGCAAACGCGATGCTACTATGCTAGGTGGCTCCAATAATACCTGACTGTAGCCGATAGCCTACAAACTATGCCCACATGATGCTTCGGTAGATATCACATAGATACAGAACTAGATGCAAATGACAGACACGGCTGCATTAGCAACATGTATAATAAAGAACTAGATGCATTAGTAAACAGCCGCCATCTTAAAGCAGTAGACCTGTTGTAGAGAACCTTCCTAGCAAACCTAAGTAACTTTTTATCTAAAATGGTCCTAAATGGGCAAAATCTTGACTTAAATCTATCTTTAAATGATTAAATAGTTTTAACAGTGGCGCACCCAAGGGGTGGCCGCGGCCGCCCCTATAAATTTGTTGGCCACCCCACTGGCCACCCCGCTTGCCAGTATATCGTTAGACTGTTGTAGCATCAGTTATGCATTTCATCCCAAATGCAAATCTGCCAGCACCTGCTTTTCCCCAGTAATTATTTTGTTTTGTTAAATGTACACCTTATGCCTAATATATATGTGACACAATAAAACAGAATTGTTTTGGAACTTAAAATGTTGACTGGACAGTTATGGACTATGCACATTAAATCATTAGTAACATCAAATATTACACAATACACCAAAGTATATCAGTAGCCATGTCCTTAAGTCTTTCTGATAGTTTTCCCCTGCCCTTTTTTGCTGCAATAATATAATGGAAACCTGAAATTATGGCTTTTTGTTTTGGTGTGCCACCCCAAGATTTTAAGTGGCCCCATCTGGCCACCCCTATGAAAAATTTCTGGAGGCACCACTGAGTTTTAAAACTTACACATGTCAAAAGTAGACAGAAGGAACTACCGGTAATACAATAATGGGAGCAATTTTAACAACTTAAACGGTTGATTCACAACATTAAATGACTTCCACACATAGCAAAGGTTACTATCTAATTATCGCAATATCCGCAATACCCCTGTGTCTAGTTAAATTTAGGGTAAAGAATTGGGCTAGGGCCAATTGTCCCAAAAAACAAACCTTTAAACTTCACATTGTGTGATCTGTTTTTTTTTTTTGTTTTTTTTTTTGAGAAAAAAAAACATCAAAATTATCACCAGTTACTTTGCCAAGTAACTAATTACTCTTTCATCCAGGTAACTGAGTTACTAACGCAATTACTTTTGGGAGAAGTAATTTGTGACTGTAATTAATTACTTTTTTAAAGTAAGATTAACAACACTGGTCCCCAACAAGTGGATGACGTCAGCGGAGTCACGATTTTCTCTGATTCAGGCTACGCACGCCTACACTAGGAAAGATAATTTTCTGCAGGGCATTTTACCGACTATTTATATACCTGTCCACATTTCGTTAAAGGTGCGTTTAAGGCCCCGCTGCTTCTGCAAGGTGCGCCTGCATTTGCGCAAACTACGCATGCCTAGAAAGCAGAAGTCTAATGTGTTACGTCATCGCCCGCGCGGTTTACCTCTGAACTGGAAAGTCATTACTTGCCCGTGGCAATTTTCGAAATTACTACACATTCTATACTGTCATTATTTTGTGATCACAAATTTTTTTTTTTGTGATCGCAATGGCGTACCGCAAGCAAAACGTCACTTCCGTTCATTTATAGTCATGACATTAGCTACTGTTGCTAAGATGGGACACGCGACCTTTTGTCCCTAATAGGAAATGAATGGAAATAGTGTACGAAGGAGATGTTTACAGAGGTAAACCTACCAATTCTCTCCGAAAATGATGTCCCTGGTACCAAATTCACTGGCAAAGATGTGGAAGAGCATAAAAATGTTCAGTTAAAGAGATGGCTTGAGTGTCGAAGGCTGAAAAAGACGAAAAAAACGAGCCGAGTTAAGCATAGCCTTAGCTTTTTTATCGACGGGACTGAATGACATTCTCCTTTTTCAACAAGCTATCCTTTACCATCAGCCCTGTCTTTCTTATATATTATATTCTCTGGTTGTCCTATGTCTTTGACCGTTCTCGGGGGTAATTTACTTAGTTTTGTGTAGCGATTACTACTCAGTGACAGCCAACGAACACTTTTAAATTTTTAATTGATAACAAATCTTAATTCTATAATTTATTTACACTTCCCCCTTACTAAAGTTTTTTTTTTTTTTTTTTAACAACAGAAACTGTAACAGTGGCAGTCAGATACCATTGTCATTCTTTTTAGGTCATTCATTGTCAGACAAAAGCAGTACGGCACAACGTTACGCTAAAAAATAAGTTAAAAATATAAAAATGGCTTAAATCTTTGTCCTCTGAAAGACCATGCCAACCCAACAAATTGTTTACTGCATATGAAATGTGAATGGATTCACTGAGCTGCTGTTAAAGTCCGCGCAAGTTGATTCAGTCTTCACATTTTCTCCTCCCAAGTTTTTGGTTTCGGGAACGTCTGAAAAAAACATCCTTCATATGTCGTAATGTCTAGAGTCGTTTCTCTCTACTCCAGGGGTCCCCATCCACCGACCTGTACCGGTCCGTGGCACATTTGCTACCGGGCTGCAGAGAAATAATATTTTATTAACGATCGCATTCTGGCCGAATTAACTTTGGCCTGTGCCCCTGCTTAATGTTATTTCTTAAATTTACTCAATGGCTGCCTCTGAAGGTGATAGAAGTTCAAACTTTCAGTGTGATGCTCACAAGGGGTGGGGTCATTGGTGGTGTGTCATGGTGACCTGATGGGTCAACATGGTGCAAGCAAACATATAAAGCCATCCACCAGGTAGTCTGTCTGTTGTGATGTGACTCAACATGCTGGAGAACGTTTAGTCTTTTTTTTTGGGAGGGGGGGGGGGGCTACATCTTCCCCATTCATGCAACCTTTTGTGCTGTCCAACGCGACCGCCAGGGTAGGATTTGTGGAGCGGATCGTAACCATCACCCTAACCACCTTCTCCTACTCAATCATCTTTTTTGTCAACGGGGCTATGTTGTTCACCTTGAGGAGTAAAGGTGTTTTTCGGGAAACGGCGCGCTACATCCTGCTGTTCAACCTGCTGCTTGTAGACACGCTTCAGCTAAGCGTCAGCCAGCTAATGTACTGTCTGAGCGCCTCTCACTTCACCCTCTCGTATCCCGTGTGCGGCTTTCTCTGCTTGTTTGCCAGTCTTCTCACTAGAATGTCTCCTGTACTGCTAGTTGCAATGTCATTGGAGAGATATGTGGCTGTGTGCCACCCTCTCCGACACGCCTCCGTCACTACCGTCGGGAACACGGCGGTGGTCGTGTACGCCTTGTGGAGCTTTTGTTTTTTCACTGTTCTCATTCAGGCATTTTTATTTATATATCATTATCCTTTCGACCAACTGGAGAGTCTGCAAATGAGACAGTTGTGCAGCTACAACACCCTGCTCCTTGTTTCTGCCGGTCAAATTCACCACACTGTTTCCACGTTTTTTGTGTTCATCTCAGCAGGCCTGAGCATTATTTTCAGCTACGTGGGCGTAATCATTGTGGCCAGATCAATGGCCACAAACAAAGACACCCCAATTAAAGCTCGTAACACACTGCTGCTGCACCTGTTCCAGTTGGGACTCTGCCTTTTGTCAGTGCTCTACATAACTCTGTTATCAAAGATCGCCACTTTCTTTGAATGGCTGGTTTTCATGCGACTCCAATGTTTTTTGTTTATATGCTTTATCCTACTGCCCAGAGGTCTGGGTTCGCTGGTGTACGGCCTGAGAGATCAGAGCCTCAGGGTTCTGTTTCTGTACCATCTCTGCTGTCACGTTGAATTGTCAGTCGCTCCTGATTAAGTTGTTATTGTGTCATGATAACATCTCTCTTTTGTTCTGTCTGCACCAGGGACACATTCAAACCTCATGCTCTGTACTCCCATCAACACAAAGAAACATATTTGCATGGAATCCCTTTTGACTCCGCATTGGTTTGTTAGTACATTGCATGTTAATACAAGCATGATGTGTATGTACAAGTTTATTGTAAGACATTTGCAACAGAAGCCTTTAGAATTTCGAACTTTTTGACATTGACTTGGGGGGAAACTGTCTTAGGCTACTGGAAAATGTTTTAGACTGTTATATAGTGCACTTTGTATGCCTTGCCTTTGTTGGATAATAAAATGACATGATGTTTGAAAAGCTTTGTCCTCATATTCTTAAAGTTGCCCATGAATGTGTTTGTCAAGAAATAACATGGAGGGGGAAAAACAAGCAGAAAACACCACAATGTAAAATGATTGAACTTGACACTGATATTATATAGTCTTGGCCCAAAGTGATTTTTATTATAATTCTATCAAAAATGAAAAAAGATTATAGACTCTTCAAAAAAGGGGATACAGTTGTCAATAGATCTACATCAAGAGACCCACAGCCGCACTGTCACATTTTTTACACGTCTTTTCAGGGGATTAATCACACACATTAGCACATTCTCATACCTGTAGGTTCACACCGAACAAACATAATTTCGGCTCCAATTGATAAAATTGCTTTTTTGGGGGGCACTACTGAAGATAACTTATACTTGGAGTCTACATAGATGTGTTTGTACCAAGGGAAGAATTTAGCCAAGTACATCATAAACAGATCAATGAAATGTGCATTCAAATGATTACACAGAGACAGACCTAGAGCTGAACGTAGACACACAGCCACACTGTCACTTTTTTACAAGTCTTTTCAGGGGAATTATCACACACAGTAGCACATCTTTATACCTGTAAGTAAACTAAATTCACACTTAAAAAACATAATTTACACTCGAACTGATAAAATTGTTTGTGTTTTTTGTCACTGTTGAAGATAGCTTATACCTGAAGCCTACATAAATGTGTTTGTACTGCGGGAAGAATTTAGCCAAGTACATCATAAACAAATAATTGTAATGCAAATACAAATAATTATTCAGAGACGGACCTAGGACTGTACATACAGATGTTGGAAATCATATAACAGCTTAGATCATTTTCTGAGCATTTCTTTACTTTCCTTACATAATTATTCCATATCACTGCACAGGGTACACAGGGGAGATAAATATATATATATATCTGAAAAAAGGAATTATATTAATCTCCTATTCACTTCAATGGCCAAATTTGTTTTTCTTTCAAAATTGTTTTCTCTCCTATCGGCTGCTTCTCCCACCTGCCTACAAGATCGCCTGCCTGTGTATGTGTGTGAGCTCGGTGGCGGAAAATTTTGGGGCCTAAGGCGAACATATCCAGGGGCCCTCTTCATGGGTCAGGGGTTAAAAAGGTGAGAAGGGCGTGGAGGAAATTATATATATATATATATATATATATATATATTTTTTTTTTTTTTTTTTTTTTTTACTAATTTAGCAATGAAATTTTTGTTGGCGCTTATTAATTCACAAAACCATATTGGAACACTTAAAATTTTCATTAAAGTACAACCAATCATGTAAATAACAATAGTTAATCACAAATAAACAATGAGGTTAAATGCTGATAGCATTTACTAGTGCGAAAGAATGGAAAGTAAACAGATTCAGAACACTGACTTTGCCTTTCCAACATTATTCAAAACAATTCTTGAAAAAATTCTAGCATTATTATTATAGTATACTACTATATATAATAGTAGTATGATAAATATTATTCATTGCCAATCATATTTGTCATAAAGAGTGTCATTTGAAAGCTATTCTTAGTGTAGAATCTGCATTCTGTGGTGTTTACATATATATTAATTCTAGTAATTCTAGGGCTGTCAAAATTATCGCGTTAACGGGCGTTAATTAATTTTTTAAATTAATAACGTTAAAATATTTGACGCAATTAACGCAGATGCCCCGCTCAGACAGATTTAAATGACAGTAGAGTGAAACGCTCACTTGTTGTGTTTTATGGAGTTTTGCTGCCCTCTGCTGGCGCTTGGGTGCGACTGATTTTATAGGCTTCAGCACCCATGAGCATTGTGTAAGTAATTATTGACATCAACAATGGCGGGCTACTAGTTTATTTTTTGATTGAAAATTTTACAAATTTTATTAAAACGGAAACATTAAGATGGGTTTTAATATAAAATTTCTATAACTTGTACTAACATTTTTCTTTTAAGAACTACAAGTCTTTCTATCCATGGATCGCTTTAACAGAATGTTAATAATGTTAATGCCATCTTGATGTTTATTGTTATAATAAACAAATACAGTCCTTATGTACCGTATGTTGAATGTATATATCCATCTTGTGTCTTATCTTTCCATTCCAACAATAATTTACAGAAAAATATGGCATATTTTATAGATGGTTTGAATTGCGATTAATTGCGATTAATTACAATTAATTATTTTCAAGCTGTAATTAACTCGATTAAAAATTTTAATCATTTGACAGCCCTAATTAATTCTGAGTCTTATATTGGGGGGTATGTGGGATTAACTCCAGAAATCGTTATTTATATGACGAACATGACGTGCTTTTATTTTGAAATGTTCACCGGAGGTACGTTCGCTAAACGGCTAACCGAAAGCTTTACACTCCGTAAAAAAAAACATTCTTCGTCGTTGCTTGTGGTGTCACTGATAGATTAATTTTTTTTTTCGTTAGCAAATGCTGTTAAACAGCTGTTGAGTGTTATTGCATGACTGATTGGAACTGTACTTGCATTTTTTCACCACAGGCTGTGCTGTCGTGTATTTTGTGTTCGGTGTGAAGAAGAAGACAGTTAAAAGAGGCATTAGCGGCCTGTTCTCAACTTCTCCCTCGCTCACTGCACTTTGGCTCTCATGGAGAGCACGTTCACTCATGTGTTCGAAATAAACAATATCTGACATGCAAAGTAGCAAGTATGTTGTAAAAATAGCAAGCTTTGTGGCGTGAAAAACGCGGGAGAGCTAAGTGAAGCTAACGAACAGCTAAGCGGAGCTAAACGGCACTAAATGAAGCTAGGCGACTGATACTCAGTCCGTCGTCGTGGAACAGTCCATTGTAGTGCCTGTGTGTAGGGGAGAGATAATATAAATGAAGCATTCAAATGGCTTTCTTTTTTGTTTTGTTATTTGTTTGTTTGGTATGCTGACATAATTATACATAACGAATAGTTGGGGGTGCTGCTGGCTCCGGTGGCACAAGCCCTTGCTCGTTGCAGCAAGGGCAGCTGGTTGGGGGCCCCCTACTGGTTGGGGGCCTAAGGCGATCGGCTACTTCGCCTGAATAGTAGATCCGCCTATGTGTGCGCTGTAGTGATGATCGGCTTCAAACACGTCATGGAAGCACATACACAAGAGTCAGAGGTCAAGAGTGCTGTCTGTTAAGCCGTTGTCTGATATAGCACCATGGCGGATTGGTTATGTTTTTGATGTCACATTATGACACATACTGTAACTTTGGGGTGTTACTATTTACAACGTGAAATTAACCTTTTCATGCATGTATTATGACTTTTTTTGTCTCTCTCTCTTACAGGGCACTCATTTAACTCACTGATTGCCAGGGACGTCACTCAGTTTTAAGAAAGGGGGGGCTTAGCCCCCAGGAGTTGCGCAGAATGTAAGTGAACGTAGCGTACAAGCGCAAAAACAAAGACTGATAATTTATATATACATATTTTTAATAATGAACAGAGGCGTGCGAAATTTCCGGTTCTTAGATTATTCGCGATTCGGCCGTGGAAGATACGAGAACGATTCACAAACATCCAAATTCCGATTATTGAATTATACCAGGTAAAGCGGAAATAAAACACAGCGCGTTCATTGGGACGCCGCGGTCTTCGGGACGCAATGAGGAACAGACTGAGAGTAAATATCATGTTCAACTCATGCCGCAAGATAAAAAAAACCCAACAAAAAAATCGAATAATACCTGGCTGCAGCCATCAGCCGCTACAAACAGCGCCCAGTTGCTAGTTGCTACAAACATACGGTTATGGTAGATATCACATATATGTAGAACTAGATGTCAAATGACAGACGACGACGGCGTTAGAACATGTACAAAGAACTAGATGTGAAATGACAGACTTGCCGGCGCTAGTAAACAGCCGCCATCTTAAAGCAATAGACTTCTCTGGAAGGCTCTGTTGTAGCGAACCAAATTACTTTTGATCTAAAATACCCCTAAATCGACAAAATCTGGACTTGAATCTATCTTTAAATGATGAAACAGTTTTAAAACTTTGACATGTCGTAAGTAGACGGATGGGAAATTATGGAATAACGGGAGCAACTTTAACAACTTAAACGGTTGAGTCACAACATTAAATTAATTGAATGAAGTTTAAAGCTGCTGATACAGAATGGAAGGGGGGGTTGGGTGCATCAATAATCGATTTATAATCGAATAAGAGCCTCTGAATCGTTGTTAGGTTTTGTGTTGGTTTTCTCCGAGTGTGACTTGTCCCTGTGATTGCCCATTGATTTCACCTGTTGTACCTGCTCCTAGTGTATCCTCCAACCTGCATCCTCATGTGTTGCCCAGCTGTTCCTCGTTGTCTCGTTACCCCTTGTCTGCGTGTGTGTATATACGCTTCCATTTTCTTTTCACTCCTTGTTGCGTGATTGTCTATCTCAACGTCAATTTCAGGTCCTGTCCAAGCCCTCATGTACCAGTCCCTCCGTTCAAGTAAGTTTTGGTTTGAACATTGCCTTTTTGATCCCCAGTCCTTTTAGTTGTACTTTGTGCTTTTGGTTAGTTATTATTAAAACGTTTTTTGAGTTCACTGCCACCGGCCTTGCTGCCTTTTGTTTCCCCTGCAAATGGGTCCACATCACATGCCTGCCTGCGTTTTCCTGACAATCGTAATCAAATCGTTAGGTGCCCAAAGATTCCCAGCTCTAATAATTAATAATAATTTATATACTGATATATGTATATGTGTTTTTCGGAGTTTTCCCACCCTTTGCTGGAGCTTGGGTGCGACTGATTTTATAGGCTTCAGCACCCATGAGCATTGTGTAAGTAATTAGTGACATCAACAATGGCGAGCTACTAGTTTATTTTTTGATTGAAAATTTTACAAATTTTATAACGAAAACATGAAGAGGGGTTTTAATATAAAATTTCTATAACTTGTACTAACATTTATCTTTAAGAACTACAAGTCTTTCTATCCATGGATCGCTTTAACAGAATGTTAATAATGGTAATGCCATCTTGTTGATTTATTGTTATAATAAAGAAATACAGTACTTATGTACCGTATGTTGAATGTATATATCCATCTTGTGTCTTATCTTTCCATTCCAACAATAATTTACAGAAAAATATGGCATATTTTATAGATGGTTTGAATTGCGATTAATTGTGATTAATTATGATTAATTAATTTTTAAGCTGTAATTAACTCGATTAAAAATTTTAATCGTTTGACAGCCCTAATTAATTCTGAGTCTAATATTGGGGGGTATGTGGGATTAACTCCAGAAATCGTTATTAATATGACGAACATGACGTGCTTTTATTTTGAAATGTTCACCGGAGGTACGTTCGCTAAACGGCTAACCGAAAGCTTTACACTCCGTAAAAAAAAACATTCTTCGTCGTTGCTTGTGGTGTCACTGATAGATTTAATTTTTTTTTCGTTAGCAAATGCTGTTAAACAGCTGTTGAGTGTTATTGCATGACTGATTGGAACTGTACTTGCATTTTTTCACCACAGGCTGTGCTGTCATGTATTTTATGTTTGGTGTGAAGAAGAAGACAGTTAAAAGAGGCATTAGCGGCCTGTTCTCAACTTCTCCCTCGCTCACTGCACTTTGGCTCTCATGGAGAGCACGTTCACTCATGTGTTCGAAATAAACAATATCCGACATGCAAAGTAGCAAGTATGTTGTAAAAATAGCAAGCTGTGTGGCGTGAAAAATGCGGGAGAGCTAAGTGAAGCTAACGAACAGCTAAGCGGAGCTAAACGGCACTAAATGAAGCTAGGCGACTGATACTCAGTCCGTCGTCGTGGAACAGTCCATTGTAGTGCCTGTGTGTAGGGGAGAGATAATATAAATGAAGCATTCAAATGGCTTTCTTTTTTGTTTTATTTGTTTGGTATGCTGACATAATTATACATGACGAATAGTTGGGGGTGCTGCTGGCTCCGGTGGCACAAGCCCTTGCTCGTTGGGGCAAGGGCAGCTGGTTGGGGGCCCCCTACTGGTTGGGGGCCCCCTACTGGTTGGGGGCCTAAGGCGATCTGCTACTTCGCCTGAATAGTAGATCCGCCTATGTGTGCGCTGTAGTGATGATCGGCTTCAAACACGTCATGGAAGCACATACACAAGAGTCAGAGGTCAAAAGTGATGTCTGTTAAGCCGTTGTCTGATAGAGCACCATGGCGGATTGGTTATGTTTTTGATGTCACATTATGACACATACTGTAACTTTGGGGTGTTACTATTTACAACGTGAAATTAACCTTTTCATGCATGTATTATGACTTCTTTTTTTCTCTCTCTCTTACAGGGCACTCATTTAACTCACTGATTGCCAGGGACGTCACTCAGTTTTAAGAAAGGGGGGGCTTAGCCCCCAGGAGTTGCGCAGGATGTAAGTGAACGTAGCGTACAAGCGCAAAAACAAAGACTGCTAATTTATATATACATATTTTTAGTAATGAACAGAGGCGTGCGAAATTTCCGATTCTTAGATTATTCGCAATTCGGCCGTGGAAGATACGAGAACGATTCACAAACATCCAAATTCCGATTATTGAATTATACCAGGTACAGCGGAAATAAAACACAGCGCGTTCATTGGGACGCCGCGGTCTTCGGGACGCAATGAGGAACAGACTAAGAGTAAATATCATGTTCAACTCATGCCGCAAGATAAAAAAAAAACCAACAAAAAAACCTAATAATACCTGGCTGCGGCCGTCAGCCGCTACAAACAGCGCCCAGTTGCTAGTTGCTACAAATATACGGTTATGGTAGATATCACATATATGTAGAACTAGATGTGAAATGACAGACGACGACGGCGTTAGAACATGTACAAAGAACTAGATGTGAAATGACAGACTTGCCGGCGCTAGTAAACAGCCGCCATCTTAAAGCAATAGACTTCTCTGGAAGGCTCTGTTGTAGCGAACCAAATTACTTTTGATCTAAAATACCCCTAAATCGACAAAATCTGGACTTGAATCTATCTTTAAATGATGAAACAGTTTTAAAACTTTGACATGTCGTAAGTAGACGGATGGGAAATTATGGAATAACGGGAGCAACTTTAACAACTTAAACGGTTGAGTCACAACATTAAATTAATTGAATGAAGTTTAAAGCTGCTGATACAGAATGGAAGGGGGGGTTGGGTGCATCAATAATCGATTTATAATCGAATAAGAGCCTCTGAATCGTTGTTAGGTTTTGTGTTGGTTTTCTCCGAGTGTGACTTGTCCCTGTGATTGCCCATTGATTTCACCTGTTGTACCTGCTCCTAGTGTATCCTCCAACCTGCATCCTCATGTGTTGCCCAGCTGTTCCTCGTTGTCTCGTTACCCCTTGTCTGCGTGTGTGTATATACGCTTCCATTTTCTTTTCACTCCTTGTTGCGTGATTGTCTATCTCAACGTCAATTTCAGGTCCTGTCCAAGCCCTCATGTACCAGTCCCTCCGTTCAAGTAAGTTTTGGTTTGAACATTGCCTTTTTGATCCCCAGTCCTTTTGGTTGTACTTTGTGCTTTTGGTTAGTTATTATTAAAACGTTTTTTGAGTTCACTGCCACCGGCCTTGCTGCCTTTTGTTTCCACTGCAAATGGGTCCACATCACATGCCTGCCTGCGTTTTCCTGACAATCGTAATCAAATCGTTAGGTGCCCAAAGATTCCCAGCTCTAATAATTAATAATAATTTATATACTGATATATGTATATGTGTTTTTCGGAGTTTTCCCACCCTTTGCTGGAGCTTGGGTGCGACTGATTTTATAGGCTTCAGCACCCATGAGCATTGTGTAAGTAATTAGTGACATCAACAATGGCGAGCTACTAGTTTATTTTTTGATTGAAAATTTTACAAATTTTATAACGAAAACATGAAGAGGGGTTTTAATATAAAATTTCTATAACTTGTACTAACATTTATCTTTAAGAACTACAAGTCTTTCTATCCATGGATCGCTTTAACAGAATGTTAATAATGGTAATGCCATCTTGTTGATTTATTGTTATAATAAAGAAATACAGTACTTATGTACCGTATGTTGAATGTATATATCCATCTTGTGTCTTATCTTTCCATTCCAACAATAATTTACAGAAAAATATGGCATATTTTATCGATAGTTTGAATTGCGATTAATTGCAATTAATTGCGATTAATCAATTTGTTAAGCTGTAATTAACTCGATTAAAAAATTTTTTCGTTTGACACCCCTAATATATATAAATTGAGAGAGAGAGAGAGAGAGAGAGAGAGAGAGAGAGAGAGAGAGAGAGAGAGAGAGAGAGAGGGTAATGCCATGACTTTCGCTCACAACACAACAGTAATTGTTTGTCCCCAAATATTTGTAAATCTCGCAGATTACATTTTGGGCACATGTGCAACAAAAATCGCTGTACATTCAAACCCTGAAAAATACTACAAATTACTTGAATTTAAGTAATATCTGTGTCAGGCTAATTTGCATTACACACGCAAACACACCCAAACACGCACCCCAACAAATATCCAAACATTATACATATATTCATACATACATAAAGTACAGGCCAAGAGTTTGGACACACGTTCTTATCCATGCGTTTTCATTATTTTCATGACTATTTACATTCTCACTGAAGGTAATAAAACTATAAATGAACATGTGTGTAATTATGTACTTAGCAAAAAACAAACAAACAAAAAAAAACAGGTACAATAACTAAAAACATGGATAATATTCTATTATCTTCAAAGTAGCCACCCTTTGCTCTGATTACTTTTTTGCACACTCTTGCCATTTGGCGTTTGGTCCTTCATTTGTGTTGCATTAAATGAGGTGTGTCCAAAACATTTGGCCTGTACTGTACACAGTACATAAATGAGCTATTCTATGCGTAAAGTGAGAAACACAGCTGACGCTCCAGAAGAAAGTCAACCCAAAGATAGTAGTAAAAAGCCTTAACTTTATACACAACCTGGACTTTCACAATCCATTTCAAACTTTTGACCACAAAACAACAA
This sequence comes from Corythoichthys intestinalis, assembly GCF_030265065.1. Taxonomy (NCBI): domain Eukaryota; kingdom Metazoa; phylum Chordata; class Actinopteri; order Syngnathiformes; family Syngnathidae; genus Corythoichthys; species Corythoichthys intestinalis. The sequence continues at coordinate 28,921,675 of NC_080412.1, forward strand.
AGGTAAGATGTGCGCAGAGATTCTCTGTACTAGTATGCAAGCCAGGTTATTATTTGTCAGACGCAAAGCATTTGGTCTATTAATTATATGGGACTTTCTGCTGTTAGCAGGGGCCTGGAGCTAACTAACTTTTACTACCAGCAGTGATATATACTCACTTTCTTTAAAAACCTTCTTATGCCCATGCTTCATCCATCTATTGACATTCATGCTCTGCTCTGTGTGCGTCAGAGGTACACACACGATGTCGGTTTGAGCAAGGTCACAGGAATAAAGCGACTGAACTTTTAGTGGTGTGGCCGCTCTTTATATGAAATATATGATATGTGGAATGGATTGGACAATGACGCACGGAGGGGGCTCTCTACCTTACTCAATGAAGTGAGGGGATACGGACAGATTTATGATCATATTTAAGTTAATAATGACAGGTTATATGATTATTGATTTAAACTGATATTCTGGCAACTTCATCGTGAATATGGCAGCATTTTTTAAAAATAAAACAACATTTTTTTTAGGGGGGCTTAAGAATATTTTAGGCCTGACGACGCCACTACTGGTTGCCATTGACTGAACCTCCCAGTCTAAATGGATTGCATCCTCAGTGGCATGCCATCAGTAAAATACTATCAAATTTTTATTTTTTAATATTACTGACACTAAGGGCCGCAACCAGAGTGTTTTTTGTTTTTATCCATTTTTGATTATTACTATGAACATCATATAATTAATTTAGCAGTTTATTAACATTGTATTAATTTCTAAATCTATTTATATAATTATATAAATATATCACAAAAAATACAGTAATGATTAGCAAATAAAAAATATTTACTAGTATATAATAATAATAATAATTACTAATATTTGTGTCTTAATGACAGAAAATTCTCACTTGTCCTTTGAAGGGTTAAACTTTAAATAGCTGTCCACTGTTGTGACAACTGTACGTGAAAGGGCTAATAAACAATCTTTGTACTGTTCTAAAGGCTTTAATGTTATTTCTTAAATTTACTCAATGGCTGCCTCTGACGGTGATAGACGTTCTGACTTTCAATGTGATGCTCACAAGGGGTGGGGTTACTGGTGGTGTGTCATGGTGACCTGATGGTCAACATGGTGCAAGCAAACATATAAAGCCGTCAACCAGGCAGTCGGTCTGCTGTGATCTGACTCAACAAGCTAGAGAACGTTTAGACTTTTTTCTTTTTTTAGGGCTGCATCTTCCCCATTTATGCAACCTTTTTTGCTGTCCAACGTAACTGTCAGGGTGGGCTTTGTGGAGCGGATCGCAGCCGTCACCCTGACCACCGCCTTCTGCTCAGTCATCTTTTTTGTCAACGGGGCTATGTTGTTCACCTTGAGGAGGAAAGGTGTTTTTCGTGAAACGGCGCGCTACATCCTGTTATTCAACCTGCTTCTTGTAGACACGCTTCAGCTAAGCATCAGCCAGCTAATGTACTGTCTGAGCGCCTCTCGCGTCACCCTCCCGTATCCCGTGTGCGTCCTTTTCTGCTTGTTTGTCAGTCTTCTCACTAGAATGTCTCCTGTACTGCTAGTTGCAATGTCATTGGAGAGATATGTGGCTGTGTGCCACCCTCTCCAACACGCCTCCGTCACTACCGTCGGGAACACGGCGGTGGTCGTATACGCCTTGTGGAGCTTTTGTTTTTTCACTGTTCTCATTCAGGCATTTTTATTTATATATTATTTTCCTTTCGACCAACTGGAGAGTCTGCAAATGACAGAGTTTTGCAGCTACAACACCCTGCTCCTTGTGTCTGCCGGTCAAATCCACCACACTGTTTCCACGTTTTTTGTGTTCATCTCAGCAGGTCTGAGCATTATTTTCAGCTACGTGGGTGTAATCATTGTGGCCAGATCAGTGGCCGCAGACAAAGACTCCCCAACTAAAGCTCGTAACACACTGCTGCTGCACCTGTTCCAGTTGGGCCTCTGCCTCTTGTCAGTGCTCTACATAACTCTGTTATCAAGGATCGCCACTTTCTTTGAATGGCTGCTTTTCATGCGACTCCAATCTTTTTTGTTTGTATGCTTTATCCTTCTGCCCAGAGGTCTGGGTTCGCTGGTGTATGGCCTGAGAGATCAGAGCCTCAGGGTTCCGTTTCTGTACCATCTCTGCTGTCACGTTGCATTGTCAATCGCTTCTGATTAAACTGTTATTTTGTCCTGAGAAAGCTCTCTTTCCTCCACCTGCACGTGGGATGCATTCAAACTGTACTGCCATCAACACAAAGAAACATGTGCATGGCATCCCTTTTGACTCTATTGGTTTGTTAGTACGTGGCATGGTAATACAAGCATGATGTGTATGTACATGTCTATTGTAATTCACCTGCAAAAAAAACCTTTAGAATTGGGAACTTTCTGACAGTGACTTGGGGGGAAACTGTCTTAGGCTTCTGGAAAATGTTTTAGACTGTCATATCGTATACTTTGTGTGACCTGCCTTTATTGTACATTAAAATATGATGTTTGAAAAGCTTTGTCCTCACTTTCTTAAAAAATTGCCCATGAATGTGTTTGTCAAGAAATACCATGGAGGGGGAAAACAATCATAAAAACACCACAGTGTAAAATTATTAAACTTGAGACTGATATTATATAAAGTCTTGGCCCAAAGTGATTTTTTATTTCAATTCTATTAAAAAAAAAAAAAGATTATAGACTCTTCAAAAAAGAGAATAAGCTTGTCAATAGAACCACACCAATAGACACACAGCCAGTCTTTTCAGGGGATTAATCGCACACAGTAGCACATTTTTATACCTGTAAGTAAACTAAATTCACACCTAACAAACATAATTTACCCTCAAATTGATAAAATTGTTTGGGTTTTTTGTCACTGTTGAAGATAGCTTATACCTGAAGCCTACATAAATGTGTTTGTACTGCGGGAAGAATTTAGCCAAGTACATCATAAACAAATAATTGTAATGCAAATACAAATAATTATTCAGAGACGGACCTAGAACTGTACATACAGATGTTGGAAATCATATAACAGCTTAGATCATTTTCTGAGCATTTCTTTCCTTTCCTTACATAATTATTCTATATCACTGCACAGGGTGCACAGGGGAGATAAAAAAATATATATATCTGAAAAAAGGAATTATATTAATCTCTTACTCACTTCAATGGCCAAATTTGTTTTTCTTTCAAAATTGTTTTCTCTCCTATCGGCTGCTTCTCCCACCTGCCTACAAGATCGCCTGCCTGTGTATGTGTGTGAGCTCAGTGGCAGACTTGGCAATTTTGGGGCCTAAGGCGAACATATCCAGGGGCCCTCTTCATGGGTCAGGGGTTAAAAAGGTGAGAAGGGTGTGGAGGAAATTAGATAGATAGATAGATAGATAGATAGATAGATAGATAGATAGATAGATAGATAGATAGATAGATAGATAGATAGATAGATAGATAGATAGATAGATAGATAGATAGATAGATAGATAGATAGATAGATAGATAGATAGATAGATAGATAGATAGATAGATAGATAGATAGATAGATAGATAGATAGATAGATAGATAGATATAGATTTTTTTTTTTTTACTAATTTAGCAATGAAATTTTTGTTGACGCTTATTAATTCACAAAACCATATTGGAACACTTAAATTTTTCATTAAAGTACAAACAATCATGTAAATAACAATAGTTAATCACAAATAAACAATGAGGTTGAATGCTGATAGCATTTACTAGTGCGAAAGAATGGAAAGTAAACAAATTCAGAACACTGACTTTGCCTTTCCAACATTATTCAAAACAATTCTTTAAAAAATTCTAGCATTATTATTATAGTATACTACTATATAATAATAGTAGTATAATAATTGTAATTATTATTCATTGCCAATCATATTTGTCATAAAGAGTGTCATTTGAAAGCTATTCTTAGTGTAGAATCTGCATTCTGTATTGTTTACATATATATTAATTCTAGTAATTCTAGGGCTGTCAAAATTATCGCGTTAACGGGCGTTAATTAATTTTTTTAATTAATCACGTTAAAATATTTGACGCAATTAACGCAGATGCCCCGCTCAGACAGATTGAAATGACAGTAGAGTGAAACGCTCACTTGTTGTGTTTTATGGAGTTTTGCTGCCCTCTGCTGGCGCTTGGGTGCGACTGATTTTATAGGCTTCAGCACCCATGAGCATTGTGCAAGTAATTATTGACATCAACAATGGCGGGCTACTAGTTTATTTTTTGATTGAAAATTTTACAAATTTTATTAAAACGGAAACATTAAGATGGGTTTTAATATAAAATTTCTATAACTTGTACTAACATTTTTCTTTTAAGAACTACAAGTCTTTCTATCCATGGATCACTTTAACAGAATGTTAATAATGTTAATGCCATCTTGTTGATTTATTGTTATAATAAACAAATACAGTCCTTATGTACCGTATGTTGAATATATATATCCATCTTGTGTCTTATCTTTCCATTCCAACAATAATTTACAGAAAAATATGGCATATTTTATAGATGGTTTGAATTGCGATTAACTGTGATTAATTATGATTAATTAATTTTTAAGCTGTAATTAACTCGATTAAAAATTTTAATCGTTTGACAGCCCTAATTAATTCTGAGTCTAATATTGTGGGGTATGTGGGATTAACTCCAGAAATCGTTATTAATATGACGAACATGACGTGCTTTTATTTTGAAATGTTCACCGGAGGTACGTTCGCTAAACCGCTAACCGAAAGCTTTACACTCCGTAAAAAAAAACATTCTTCGTCGTTGCTTGTGGTGTCACTGATAGATTTAATTTTTTTTTTCGTTAGCAAATGCTGTTAAACAGCTGTTGAGTGTTATTGCATGACTGATTGGAACTGTACTTGCATTTTTTCACCACAGGCTGTGCTGTCATGTATTTTATGTTCGGTGTGAAGAAGAAGACAGTTAAAAGAGGCATTAGCGGCCTGTTCTCAACTTCTCCCTCGCTCACTGCACTTTGGCTCTCATGGAGAGCACGTTCACTCATGTGTTCGAAATAAACAATATCCGACATGCAAAGTAGCAAGTATGTTGTAAAAATAGCAAGCTGTGTGGCGTGAAAAACGCGGGAGAGCTAAGTGAAGCTAACGAACAGCTAAGCGGAGCTAAACGGCACTAAATGAAGCTAGGCGACTGATACTCAGTCCGTCGTCGTGGAACAGTCCATTGTAGTGCCTGTGTGTAGGGGAGAGATAATATAAATGAAGCATTCAAATGGCTTTCTTTTTTGTTTTATTTGTTTGGTATGCTGACATAATTATACATGACGAATAGTTGGGGGTGCTGCTGGCTCCGGTGGCACAAGCCCTTGCTCGTTGGGGCAAGGGCAGCTGGTTGGGGGCCCCCTACTGGTTGGGGGCCCCCTACTGGTTGGGGGCCTAAGGCGATCTGCTACTTCGCCTGAATAGTAGATCCGCCTATGTGTGCGCTGTAGTGATGATCGGCTTCAAACACGTCATGGAAGCACATACACAAGAGTCAGAGGTCAAGAGTGCTGTCTGTTAAGCCGTTGTCTGATAGAGCACCATGGCGGATTGGTTATATTTTTGATGTCACATTATGACACATACTGTAACTTTGGGGTGTTACTATTTACAACGTGAAATTAACCTTTTCATGCATGTATTATGACTTCTTTTTGTCTCTCTCTCTTACAGGGCACTCATTTAACTCACTGATTGCCAGGGACGTCACTCAGTTTTAAGAAAGGGGGGGCTTAGCCCCCAGGAGTTGCGCAGAATGTAAGTGAACGTCGCGTACAAGCGCAAAAACAAAGACTGCTAATTTATGTATATATTTAATAATTAATAGAGGTGTGTGAAATTTCCGATTCTTACCAGGTACAGCGGAAATAAAACACAGTCAGCGCGTTCATTGGGACGCCACGGTCTTCGGGACGCAATGAGGATCGGACCGAGAGTAAATATCATGTTCAACTCATGCCTCTAGATAAAAAAAAAAAAAAACAATAACTCCTGGCTGCAGCCTTCAGCCGCTACAAACAGAGCCCAGTTGCTAGTTGCAACAAACATACAGCTATGGTAGATATCACATATATGTAGAACTAGATGTGAAATGACAGACTTGCCGACGCTAGTAAACAGCCGCCATCTTAAAGCAATATTGTAGCGAACCTAATTACTTTTTATCTAAAATACCCCTAAATCGGCAAAATATTGACTTGAATCTATCTTTAAATGATGAAACAGTTTTAAAACTTTCACATGTCGTAAGTAGCCAGATGGGAAATTATGGAATAACGGGAGCAACTTTAACAACTTAAACGGTTGATTCACAGCATTAAATTAATTGAATGTAGTTTAAAGCTGCTGATAGAGAATGGGGTCTTGAGTGTTTTATTTACTGTTTTAACTGTTAACTTGATACTAAAATAGTAGTTTTGTTTAGCCTGAGAGGATTTTTGAGCAACTTTGGAAGGCGGGGTGGGTGCATCAATAATCGATTTATAATCGAATAAGAGCCTCTGAATCGTTGTTAGGTTTTGTGTTGGTTTTCTCCGAGTGTGACTTGTCCCTGTGATTGCCCATTGATTTCACCTGTTGTACCTGCTCCTAGTGTATCCTCCAACCTGCATCCTCATGTGTTGCCCAGCTGTTCCTCGTTGTCTCGTTACCCCTTGTCTGCGTGTGCGTATATAAGCTCCCATTTTCTTTTCACACTTGCGTGATTGTCTATGTCAACGTCAATTTCAGGTCCTGTCCAAGCCCTCATGTACCAGTCCCTCCGTTCAAGTAGGTTTTGGTTTGAACATTGCCTTTTTGATCCCCAGTCCTTTTGGTTGTACTCTGTGCTTTTGGTTAGTTATTATTAAAACGTTTTTTGAGTTCACCGCCACCAGCCTTGCTGCCTTTTGTTTCCCCTGGAAATGGGTCCACATCACCTGCCTGCCTGTGTTTTCCTGACAATCGTAATCGAATCGTTAGGTGCCCAAAGATTCCCAGCTCTAATAATTAATAATAATTTATATCCTGATATATATGTATATATGTATGTGTATATATGTATGTATATATATGTGTGTATGTATGTATATATATATATATATATATATATATATATATATTAGGGCTGTCAAAATTATCGCGTTAACGCGCGGTAATTAATTTTTTAAATTAATCACGTTAAAATATTTGACGCAATTAACACACATGTCCCGCTCAGACAATATTCTGCCTTTTGGTATGTTTTACAGCAAGGCTTTTTGTGCTGTTTAACAGCGAACTCTTGTGGTCGCTTTGCGACATGGTTTATTGTTTTCTTGCCAATTCAATATGGCTGCACGACGTTTCGGGCTGACGCCTACGTTGTAATGTTGTGCTTATATGATCCTTGGACAAGATTTGTCCGTAAGTATGGTTGTTGTAAAGAATGTACATATTATGTTAGCGAAATGTCATATTTTTTGTATGAGACTCTTTTTGTTTATGTTTAGTGAACCTGTATAGCGTGCTAAGCTAACGTTGTTGCTAATGCAATGTTTGTGTACTTTTTTTTTGTAGTTTTACGACGGTCTAAAGAGGACAATGGTTTGAGACCATTTTATTAATAAATCAGATGAAAAAGGAAGAAGTCTGATTATTAAGGCGTCGTTCACTAGCTGTCTAGCTTTGGAAAAAGTAGACGCTTCGGAGTGAGGACAGCATAGACAGATTTAAATGACAGTAGAGTGAAATGCCCACTACAGTCCTTATGTACCGTATGTTGAATGTATATATCGGTCTTGTCTTTCCATTCCAACAATTTATTTTATAGAATATATATATATAATTTACAGAAAAATATGACGTATTTTATAGATGGTTTGAATTGCGATTAACTGCGATTAATTACGATTAATTAATTTTTAAGCTGTAAATAACTCGATTAAAAACTATATATATATATATATATATATATATATATATATATATATTAGGGCTGTCAAAATTATCGCGTTAACGAGTGGTAATTAATTTTTTAAATTAATCCTGTTAAAATATTTGACGCAATTAACGCACAAATGCCCTGCTCAAACAGATTAAAATGACAGCACAGTGAAAGGTGTACTTGTTCTGTTTTTCGGAGTTTTCCCGCCCTTTGCTGGCGCTTGGGTGCGACTGATTTTATAGGCTTCAGCACCTATGAGCATTGTGTAAGTAATTATTGACATCAACAATGGCGAGCTACTAGTTTATTTTTTGATTGAACATTTTACAAATTTTATTAAAACGAAAACATGAAGAGGGGTTTTAATATAAAATTTCTATAACTTGTACTAACATTTATCTTTTAAGAACTACAAGTCTTTCTATTCTAAATATGGCATATTTTATCGATAGTTTGAATTGCGATTAATTGCGATTAATTGCGATTAATTACGATTAATCAATTTGTTAAGCTGTAATTGACGCGATTAAAAAAATATCGTTTGACACCCCTAATATATATAAATTGAGAGAGAGAGCGAGAGAGAGAGCGAGAGACAGAGACAGAGAGTGTAATGCCATGACTTTCGCTCACAACACAACAGTAATTGTTTGTCCCCAATTATTTGTAAATCTCGCAGATTACATTTTGGGCACATGTGTAACAAAAATCGCTGTACATTCAAACCCTGAAAAATACTACAAATTACTTGAATTTAAGTAATATCTGGGTCAGGCTAATTTGCATTACACACGCAAACACACCCAAACACGCACCCCAACAAATATCCAAACATTATACATATATTCATATATACATAAAGTACAGGCCAAGAGTTTGGACACACGTTCTTATCCATGCGTTTTCATTATTTTCATGACTATTTACATTCTCACTGAAGGTAATAAAACTATAAATGAACATGTGTGGAATTATGTACTTAGCAAAAAAAAAAAAAAAAAAAAAAAAAAAAAACAGGTACAATAACTAAAAACATGGATAATATTCTATTATCTTCAAAGTAGCCACCCTTTGCTCTGATTACTTTTTTGCACACTCTTAACATTTGGCGTTTGGTCCTTCATTTGTGTTGCATTAAATGAGGTGTGTCCAAAACATTTGGCCTGTACTGTACACAGTACATAAATGAGCTATTCTATGCGTAAAGTGAGAAACACAGCTGATGCTCCAGAAGAAAGTCAACCCAAAGATAGTAGTAAAAACCCTTAACTTTATACACAACCTGGACCTTCACAATCCATTTCAAACTTTTGACCACAAAACAACAAAGGTAAGATGTGCGCAGAGATTCTCTGTACTAGTATGCAAGCCAGGTTATTATTTGTCAGACGCAAAGCATTTGGTCTATTCATTATATGGGACTTTCTGCTGTTAGTAGGGGCCTGGAGCTAACTAACTTTTACTACCAGCAATGATATATACTCACTTTCTTTAAAAACCTTCTTATGCCCATGCTTCACCCATCTATTGACATTCATGCTCTGCTCTGTGTGCGTCAGAGGTACACACACGATGTCGGTTTGAGCAAGGTCACAGGAATAAAGCGACTGAACTTTTAGTGGTGTGGCCGCTCTTTATATGAAATATATGATATGTGGAATGGATTGGACAATGACGCACGGAGGGGGCTCTCTACCTTACTCAATGAAGTGAGGGGATACGGACAGATTTATGATCATATTTAAGTTAATAATGACAGGTTATATGATTATTGGGCTAAACTGATATTCTGGCAACTTCATAGTGAATATGTCAGCATTTAAAAAAATAATAAAACGCCAAATTTTTTAGGGGGGTGTTTAAGAATATTTAAGGCCTGACAACGCCACTACTGGTTGCAATTGACTGAACCTCCCAGTCTAAATGGATTGCATCCTCAATGGCATGCAATCAGTAAAATACTATGGCATTTTTATTTTTTAATATTACTGATACTAAGGGTGCTACCTGGTTCTAGGCTTTATTATTTTTTTAAGAAGTTTTTTTTAATTTTTTTTATCAGAGTGTATTTTGTTTTTATCCATTTTTGACTATTACTATGAACATCATAAAATTAATTTAGGTTTTATTAACATTGTATTCATTTCAAAATCTATTTATATAATTATATAAATATATCACAAAAAATACAATAATGATTAGCAAATAAAAATATTTACTAGTATATGATAATAATAATTACTAATATTTGTGTCTTAATGACAAAAAATTCTCACTTGTCCTTTGAAGGGTTAAACTTTAAATAGCTGTCCACTGCTGTGACCACTGTACGTGAAAGGGCTAACAAACAACCTTTGTACTGTTCTAAAGGCAAAATGTTATTTCTTAAATTTACTCAATGGCTGCCTCTGACGGTGATAGACGTTCAAACTTTCAATGTGATGCTCACAAGGGGTGGGGTTACTGGTGGTGTGTCATGGTGACCTGATGGGTCAACATGGTGCAAGCAAACATATAAAGCCGTCTACCAGGCAGTCAGTCTGCTGTGATGTGACTCAACAAGCTGGAGAACGTTTAGACATTCATGCAACCTTTTTTGCTGTCCAACGTGACTGTCAGGGTGGGCTTTCTGGAGCGGATGGTAGCCATCACCCTGACCAACACCTTCTGCTCAATCATCTTTTTTGTCAACGGGGCTATGTTGTTCACCTTGAGGAGTAAAGGTGTTTTTCGTGAAACAGCGCGCTACATCCTGTTATTCAACCTGCTTCTTGTAGACACGCTTCAGCTAAGCATCAGCCAGCTAATGTACTGTCTGAGCGCCTCTCGCGTCACCCTCTCGTATCCCGTGTGCGTCCTTTTCTGCTTGTTTGGCAGTCTTCTCAATAGAATGTCTCCTGTACTGCTAGTCGCAATGTCATTGGAGAGATATGTGGCTGTGTGCCACCCTCTCCGACACGCCTCCGTTACTACCGTCGGGACCACGGCAGTGATCGTGTGCGCCTTATGGAGCTTTTGTATTTTCACTGTTCTCATTCAGGCATTTTTATTTATATATTATTTTCCTTTCGACCAACTGGAGAGTCTGCAAATGACAGAGTTTTGCAGCCACAACACCCTGCTCCTTGTGTCTGCCGGTCAAATCCACCACACTGTTTCCACGTTTTTTGTGTTCATCTCAGCAGGTCTGAGCATTATCTTCAGCTACGTGGCTGTAATCATTGTGGCCAGATCAGCGGCCGCAGACAAAGACTCCCCAACTAAAGCTCGTAACACACTGCTGCTGCACCTGTTCCAGTTGGGCCTCTGCCTCTTGTCAGTGCTCTACATAACTCTGTTATCAAGGATCGCCACTTTCTTTGAATGGCTGGATTTCATGCGACTCCAATATTTTTTGTTCATATGCTTTATCCTACTGCCCAGAGGTCTGGGTTCGCTGGTGTATGGCCTGAGAGATCAGAGCCTCAGGGTTCCGTTTCTGTACCATCTCTGCTGTCACGTTGCATTGTCAGTCGCTTCTGATTAAACTGTTATTGTGTCCTGATAAAGCTTTCCTCCACCTGCACATGGGACGCATTCAAACTGTACTGCCATCAACACAAAGAAACATGTGCATGGCATCCCTTTTGACTCTATGGCTTTGTTAGTTCGTGGCATGTTAATACTAGCATGATGTATATGTACAAGTCTATTGTAATTCACCTGCAACAAAAAGAATTGTGAACTTTCTGACAGTGACTTGGGGGGAAACAGTCTTAGGCTTCTGCAAAATGTTTTAGACTGTCATATTGTATTCTTTGTGTGACCTGCCTTGATTGTACAATAAAATGACATGACGTTTGAAAAGCTTTGTCCTCATTTTCTTAAAAAATTGCCCATGAATGTGTTTGTCAAGCAATACCACGTAGGGGGAAAACAATCATAAAAACACCACAATGTAAAATTATTGAACTTGTGACTGATATTATATAAAGCCTTGCCCCAAAATGATTTTTTATTTCAATTCTATCAAAAAAAAAAAAAAAAAAAAAAAAGCTTATCGACTCTTCAAAAAGGAGAATAAGCTTGTCAATAGAACCACACCAATAGAAACACAGCCACACTGACCCTGAATTTATTTTACTTTACATTCACATTTATTTTTTATTTGAATCATTGTTTGATTAAATATTATGTTCCACTCAATATATACTTAAAAATTTTAACATATTAAATATTTCAAATATATATGTATACACTATGTATAAGCTGTATTGGGACCATGGAAAAAGTGCTTAGAAAATGGATTTCCTTCCACTACGGTGGATCTACACATTGAATACATTTTTTCAAAGCCAATACCCTCCTAACTTTCTGTCACCAGCCAGAAATGTATCTTGATGTGAAAACACAAAAATACAAATCTGGTGTTGCTGTTTTTGCCTGTTTTTAGTGCTATATTAATTCTGGCAACACAAAATCTTTATCAAATGTCATAAACACATCTACCAGACATTTGAAACAAGTATTGGTGCCTTAGTCACAATGCACACCATGATCATAAATGGCTGAAAATCAACCGAATCTCTACCACGCCCTCCTAAATCTGAATCATGGCAAAAAATGGAATAACAAAAAATACAGGGTGATTAAAAAAGAATCTGCCAAAATCATCAGGATACTTCGAAAAAGAAAAACATCACAAAAGATGTGATGGACACATATGTTGAAGATAACTTCAAGTTGTATTTCATGTTTCAAGCTCAAATGTGAGCACCACCAGCAGCACGGACAAAATTAAGCCGAGAAGAGAATTCCTCTCAAACGTGTGCATGTCGCGGTCCATTGTCTTGATTGTAACTGTTGTTTGATATTTCAAGTCATCGGTACTTGCTGGACGTGTTGGTATGTTAAAGACAACGTTCATTATCCATCTTTATGGCACATAACATACAGTATGTTTTACACTAAGTATATGTTCCACCACTTCCAGCAAATAATGACATGAAAGATCGAATAACAGACGCAATCAATGCAGTGGAACACGACATTCGGGAGGAATTCTCATGTCAACTTGACGTTGTCCATGCTGCTGGTGATGGCCATATTTGAATACTTTAAAAACATGAAATTGAATTTAAAGTTACTTCCAACATCTGTCCAAGGTAGAGTTTTGTAATGTTTTTCATTTTTGACATGGCATTATAATTTTGGCAGTCTTTTCGAATCACACTGTATATACACAAAAGGTTGGAATCATTCACAAGTATGATATACCACATTTATTTAAACATGGCAGTGTCTAATAATATGAAAATACATATTATTACACATACAAATATTGAGAAAGTTTTTTTAAAAAATAGAAATAAAAATAGTCAAACCGTACATGACAATATTACTCCTCAAAATCGCTTTCATCCAAGTCATCATCCTGTCCGAGTGTCTTCTGTTTCTTTGAAAATATTCTCGCATGCTTAGAAAGTTTTGCAGACATACAAGAACATCTTCCCGTGTCAGATTTGATAGTTTACTCTCCTGCAATGTTAGTACAGAGCATCAGTTGTTGGGGGAATAGAGTGTTCTGGCAAGGCTGACGAGGCAACACAGAAAGATCTGTATCTGGCATCATTTAAATTTTTGGCAGATGACTGGCCATACAGGCGGCACACGTATTTACACAACGTGTTAAATGTTTGTAAGTCAAGTTGAAAACTGCTGCCCAGCTTTGCAAACCCAGTCAGGTATTCTTTTCTTATGACATGCAACAGAAAATGTTTTGGGGTTTTTTGCCTTTGCCATGAAAGCCACTAGCAGAGTCACAACCTGTGAATGTACAGTTGTGGTCAAAAGTTTACATACACTTGTGAAGAACATAATGTCATGGCTCTCTGAGTTTCCAGTTATTTCTACAACTCTGATTTTTCTCCGATAGAGTGATTGGAACAGATACTTCTTTGTCACAAAAAACATTCATGAAGTTTGGTTCTTTTATGACTTTATTATGGGTTAACAGAAAAAGTGATCAAATCTGCTGGGTCAAAAATATACATACAGCAACACGAATTAGCAATTTCTTGTGAGTGATTATTGACTTGAACAATAATTGACTTGAACAAGTCAGGAAAGTCACTTGGAGCCATTTCAAAGCAACTGCAGGTCCCAAGAGCAACAGTGCAAACAATTGTTTGTAAGTATAAAGTGCATAGCACTGTTTTGTCACTGCCACGATCAGGAAGAAAACGCAAGCTATCACCTGCTGCTGAGAGAAAATTGGTCAGGAGGGTGAAGATTCAACCGAGAATCACCAAAAAGCAGATCTGCCAAGAATTAGAAGCTGCTGGAACACAGGTGTCAGTGTCCACAGTCAAGCGTATTTTGCATCTCCATGGACTGAGAGGCTGCCGTGCAAGAAGGAAGCCCTTGCTCCAAAAGGGGCACCTTAAGGCTCGACTGAAGTTTGCTGCTGATCACATGGACAAAGATAAGACCTTCTGGAGGAAAGTTCTGTGGTCAGACGAAACAAAAACGGAGCTGTTTGGCCACAATGCCCAGCAATATGTTTGGAGGAGAAAAGGTGAGGCCTTTAAAAAAACCTAATCTGGAAAAAACCTAATAATCTGGAAAAAAAACTAATCTGGATGCCTCAACCATTAGCAATTACAGGCCAATATCAAATCTGACATTCCTGGGGAAAATTATCGAAAGGGTTGTGTTCGAACAGATCAAGACTTTTATGATGCAAAACAATCTTTTTAGCTCATTTCAGTCTGGATTTCGGCCACAACACAGCACCGAGACCGTGCTTATCAAAGTCCTAAATGATATTCGTCGGAATACCGATGCAGGCAAATCATCTGTTCTGTTACTATTGGATCTCAGCGCCGCATTCGACACGGTTGATCACAACATACTACTCAGCAGATTGGAACAGTGGGTAGGGCTTACTGACACTATTCTTCAGTGGTTCACATCCTATTTACATGATAGGGATTTCTTTGTGTCAATCGGAAACTATCAGTCAGAACGAGCCAAATTCACGTGTGGAGTCCCTCAAGGGTCAATTCTTGGACCACTCTTATTTAACATCTATATGCTTCCGTTAGCTAAGATGATGGAACAGTATGACATCTCCTATCACGCCTATGCAGATGACACACAATTGTATATTTCTGTGTCCCCACATGATTATAGTCCCTTAGTCTCCCTGAGTAAATGTATTCATCAAATCAATGAATGGATATGCCAGAATTTTCTCCAGTTAAATGTGGAGAAGACAGAGGTGATCATTTTTGGGCCAAAAAAGGAAAGGTCAAAGATAAGCAGGCAACTTAGCACAATGTCACTTACAGCTACAAATCAAGTAAGAAACCTTGGCGTAATTATTAACTCAGACCTAAAATTTGATAGCCATCTAAAGTCCGTCACTAAATCCGCTTATTACCACCTAAAAAATATAACCAGAATTAAGGGGCTTCTGACTCAACAAGACATGGAAAAACTTATGCATGCATTCATTTTCAGCAGATTGGACTATTGCAACGGTATATTTACGGGTCTTGATAAAAAATCAGTCAGGAAGCTGCAGCTAGTACAGAATGCTGCAGCCAGAGTCCTCACAAATACAAGGAAGCTGGACCACATTACACCGGTTTTGAAATCGCTACACTGGCTTCCAGTGAGTCAAAGGGTAGACTATAAAATACTACTGCTCGTCTACAAAACACTTAATGGCCTTGGACCAAAAAACATGCTTGACTTGTTAGATTCCTATGAGACATCTAGACCCCTAAGGTCGTCTGGAACGGGTCTTCTGCATATTCCAAGAACAAGAACCAAGCAGGGTGAGGCAGCATTTAGTTATTATGCTCCTCACCTCTGGAACAAGTTACCTGAATGTCTGAAGTTTGCTCAAACTGTTAGCTCTTTTAAATCAGGGCTAAAAACGCTTTTGTTTAGCACCGCATATCCATAACTGGCTATTTATTTCAATCTACCTGGTTTCTATTCCTCTTGTGCTTATCTCCATTGATGATTTCAATTATTATTAGTAGTAGTAGTTTTTGTTATATTTTTATTTTATTTTTATTTATTTATTTTTATTCTATTTGTGATTAAATGCCATCTTTTGTCTTGGTTTCTACGTTGTATTGATTTAAATGTGATTTTTATGATCTTCATGTGATGTAAAGCACTTTGAATTGCCTTGTGTTGAATTGTGCTATATGAATAAATTTGCCTTGCCTTGCCTTGCCTTAACCCTAAGTACACCATGCCTACCGTCAAGCACGGTGGTGGTAGTATTATGCTGTGGGGCTGTTTTGCTACCAATGGAACTGGTGCTTTACAGAGAGTAAATGGGCTAATGAAGAAGGAGGATTACCTTCAAATTCTTCAAGATAACCTAATGTCATCTGCCCGAAGATTGGGTCTTGGGCGCAGTTGGGTGTTCCAACAGGACAATGACCCCAAACACACATCAAAAGTGGTAATGGAATGGCTAAATCAGGCTAGAATTAAGGTTTTCGAATTGCCTTCCCAAAGTCCCATTGAGAACTTGTGGACAATGCTGAAGAAACAAGTCCATGTCAGAAAGCCATCAAATTTAACTGAACTGCACCAATTCTGTCAAGAGGAGTGGTCAAAGATTCAACCAGAAGCTTGCCAGAAGCTTGTGGATGGCTACCAAAAGTGCCTAATTGAAGTGAAAATGGCCAAGGGACATGTTACCAAATATTAGCACTGCTGTATGTATATTTTTGACCCAGCAGATTTGATCACTTTTTTCTGTTCACCCATCATAAAGTCATAAAAGAACCAAACTTCATGAATGGTTTTTTGTGACAAAGAAGTATCTGTTCCAATCACTCTATCAGAGAAAAATCAGAGTTGTAGAAATAACTTGAAACTCAAGAGAGCCATGACATTATGTTCTTCACAAGTGTATGTAAACTTTTGACCACAACTGTATGGATGCCAATGAGTGCTGAACACACACTAGTGACAAGAGCAGCGGAGACCTTAGAGACGCCAATCCTCGTTCTGTTGCCTACTCCTGTAAAAAAATACAACTATAATATTTTGACAGATGAGCGGTCACAGAAGTTGTAGCTGTCAGTCAAGGATGTTTCCGTTCTGAAAAACAACCACACACACATAAACCATTTTTGAACTGTTTCATCCATATCATATTTACATAAACGTCCAATCACAATTATCTAGGCTTATCTATTTTGCCAATTTTTCCTGAATAACATGATCAAATAGGTTTTTGGAACTATAGTTAAACAAACTAAATACGATGTTGTTTGTCAATGCCTCATTTTTGTATTTGTTGTTCTAACCAGTTATTTAATGGATATGCTAGGCAAGTCTCAAACTTTTTGCTCAATGTAAAACAATCTAATGTTGACTTCTTAAAATGACAATCAGTTACAAAAGACCCCCTCCCAGTTACTTAATGGCATTGCTATACAAGTCTCAAACGTTTTTTTTATATAGTAAAACCAACATAACAATGGCGACTTCTTAAAATGACATCACAGTTAGAGCTCAGAATTCACATTGTAAGTCTTAACTTCATATGTGATCTGATCAGAAGCCCTCCAACCCCCATTATTATTCACAACAAAAGCTGTGCATGTGGCTTACCTGTCGTCAATGTCGTTAAAAATCCCTGTCGTTCATTTTCAGCAAGATCCTTCGACGGAGCCTGGAGAGAAAGCCATTGTCTGACGCAGCCACGGAAGCTCACACCACTTCGTCCAAATTCCTGCACTTTTTCGCCCTTGGACAGATGAGAGATGCATATAGCATCGTTTCGATGCCTTTTGACTAAACTTCGAAAGCGGTTTTCTTATCTTTTGTTCATCTTCGCTCGTGTCGTAGCGAAACACGGTCGACGCCATGTTTTTTTTTCCCCCCGAAACCATGACAACAGTCCTCGTATCCTATTGGTGCACGTGACCTAAAACAGCTTCACACACTGACGATACTACTCCGCTGTATCAATATCACTGCGCCACGGGGAAAAAAAAAGACCGACACAAAAACGCTAATTACTAAAAGATGACTGGAAACCGTGAGTAGGACTTTTTTTGTACTAATTAGCAACGTATGTATATTATAAAGCAGAGTTCATGTAGATCCATTTGAGTGGAACCAACCAACACAATTTCACTCAGCCAGTAAACCCCAATCACCAACGTCACACAATCACGTGATCGCTGTATTGTGCCGCCATATTGTCCGTCATTGTGTGTCCATAATGTCAATGATCGTTGTTTCTAAAGGTGGATGCACTTGCAAATTATGGAAGCCCTCAGACGCTGTAAACTCATTGGATGAGTTGCATAAAAGCTGTTATTTGGAAAAGCTTCGGTCGATCCAGTCGCCAGATCCATATTTAATGCCCAAACCGATGTTTCCTCCCGTCCGGTCCCGTCCCGTGCGTCAGAGCACGTCCTGAGACCACAAAATTTCCAATCATACTCCAGTTTATGTCACGATGAGGAGTCGGGTATCCAAAATCGGCATCGGCCTGAATATAAATCGACATTTGGTCAGCTGAGCGTCACCGTTGTCACGATTGTAAAATGAAACTTGATCGACAACGGGCCGGTGTGTGCCGAAAAATAGCTGCCCCGCATGAAATGTCCCCCCTAACGGGTGTGCTTGTTTATAACGCTTTATTGACGTGAAAACATCAAGTGTTTTCATGGACGCATTACAGTAATGGATTTACGACTGTAAGATCGGTTTTATATAATTAAATTACACAAAATATTAGCACTGTATTTTGGTAACAAATCGTGGACTGGGCCACATAACCATCTTTGAACAGAAATGTATTAGTCTACAGGTTTTCACGACCATATCCCAATGACAATCACACAGGTAGCAAGCAGAGTAAAATAATACATATTCACGGTACTAGAAAGTCGTTTCCGTGTGGGCGCTTCCGTCAGGGGGGACATTTCATGACGGGCGGCTAATTTTCGGCACAACACCTGTTGTTGCGCTCACCTTCTTGCTGCCGACCGTGGCGAAGAGCTTCGTAGTCTCCGTCTGATGATGTCTATGATCGTGTTGGCATCATATTGATGTTTTTGCCGCTGTCTGACGGCTGTCGACACAAACGCATCATGGACTGAGATAAACAAACTGTGCTGCTTTAGAGATTTGCCCTTTTAACAATGGGCACACAGTAACTACTAAAATGACCGTTTATCTTCTCTGTTACTGCAACCAACCGCCACACATGCCTTCACCATTTTGATTAATCAATGTTAACGATTGTCAGGAAGGTTTTTGGGTTCGTTTACTAGGCAGTGATTCCTTAGACAAGCTGAAAAACACGCAGTAATATGAGGAATGTACGTAGCGGTAATATGTAAACACGAGCTGACGGACAATATGGCGGCACCAGTCAGGGGGGTGGAGTTGTGACGTCACGTGATTGGGGTCTATAGACACACAGCCGCACTGTCAACTTTTTTACATGTCTTTTCAGGGGATTCATCACATACATTAGCACATTTTTATACCTGTAGGTTCACACCGAACAAACATAATTTCAGCTCCAATTGATAATATTGCTTTTTTGGGGGGGCACTACTAAAGATAGCTTATACTTGGAGCCTACATAGATGTGTTTGTACCAAGGGAAGAATTCAGCCAAGTACATCATAAATAGATAATTGAAATGTACATTCAAATGATTACACAGAGACAGACACTGAATTGAACATATAGATGTTGGAAATCATATAACAGCTTAGATCATTTTCTAAGAATTTCTTTAGTTTCCTTACATAATTATTCAATATAACTGCACAGTGTGCACAGGGGAGAACAAAACGAATATATCTGAAAAAAGGAATTACATTAATCTCCTACTCACTTAAATGGCCAAATTTGTTTTTCTTTCAAAATTGTTTTCTCTCCTGTCAGCTGCTTCTCACACCTGCCTACAAGAGCGCCTGCCTGTGTATGTGTATGCGCTGTAGTGATGATCTGCTTCAAACACGTCATGGAAGCTCATACACAGGAGTCAGAGGTCAAGAGCGCTGTCTGTTAAGCCGTTGTCTGACAGAGCACCACGAGGGTTTGGTGATGTTTTTGATGTCACGGTATGACACATACTGTAACTTTGGGGTGTAACTATTTACAACCTGAAATTAACCTTTTCACACATTAAGTATGATTTCTTTTTTTCTCTCTCTCTTTTGGGCACTAATTTAACTCCAGCGGCATCACTAGGTTTTAAGAACGGGGGGGGGGGGGGGGGGGTAGACCTCAGGAGTTTCATAGGATGTAAGTGAACGTAGCGTACAAGCACAAAAACAAAGACTGATAATTTACATATATAATTTTAATCATTAAAAATAATTTATATACCGGAGTATATACAGTGCCTTGCAAAAGTATTCGGCCCCCTTGAATCTTGCAACCTTTCGCCACATTTCAGGCTTCAAACATAAAGATATGAAATTTCATTTTTTTGTCAAGAATCAACAACAAGTGGGACACAATCGTGAAGTGGAACAACATTTATTGGATAATTTAAACTTTTTTAACAAATAAAAAACTGAAAAGTGGGGCGTGCAATATTATTCGGCCCCTTTACTTTCAGTGCAGCAAACTCACTCCAGAAGTTCAGTGAGGATCTCTGAATGATCCAATGTTGTCCTAAATGACCGATGATGATAAATATCCACCTGTGTGTAACAAGTCTCCGTATAAATGCACCTGCTCTGTGATAGTCTCAGGGTTCTGTTTAAAGTGCAGAGAGCATTATGAAAACCAAGGAACACACCAGGCAGGTCCGAGATACAGTTGTGGAGAAGTTTAAAGCCGGATTTGGATACAAAAAGATTTCCCAAGCTTTAAACATCTCAAGGAGCACTGTGCAAGCCATCATATTGAAATGGAAGGAGCATCAGACCACTGCAAATCTACCAAGACCCGGCCGTCCTTCCAAACTTTCTTCTCAAACAAGGAGAAAACTGATCAGAGATGCAGCCATGAGGCCCATGATCACTCTGGATGAACTGCAGAGATCTACAGCTGAGGTGGGAGAGTCTGTCCATAGGACAACAATCAGTCGTACACGGCACAAATCTGGCCTTTATGGAAGAGTGGCAAGAAGAAAGCCATTTCTCAAAGATATCCATAAAAAGTCTCATTTAAAGTTTGCCACAAGCCACCTGGGAGACACACCAAACATGTGGAAGAAGGTGCTCTGGTCAGATGAAACCAAAATTGAACTTTTTGGCCACAATGCAAAACGATATATTTAGCGTAAAAGCAACACAGCTCATCACCCTGAACACACCATCCCCACTGTCAAACATGGTGGTGGCAGCATCATGGTGTGGGCCTGCTTTTCTTTAGCAGGGACAGGGAAGATGGTTAAAATTGACGGAAAGATGGATGCAGCCAAATACAGGAACATTCTGGAAGAAAACCTGTTGGTATCTGCACAAGACCTGAGACTGGGACGGAGATTTATCTTCCAACAGGACAATGATCCAAAACATAAAGCCAAATCTACAATGGAATGGTTAAAAAATAAAGGTATCCAGGTGTTAGAATGGCCAAGTCAAAGTCCAGACCTGAATCCAATCGAGAATCTGTGGAAAGAGCTGAAGACTGCTGTTCACAAACACTCTCCATCCAACCTCACTGAGCTCGAACTGTTTTGCAAGGAAGAATGGGCAAGAATGTCAGTCTCTCGATGTGCAAAACTGATAGAAACATACCCCAAGCGACTTGCAGCTGTAATTGGAGCAAAAGGTGGCGCTACAAAGTTGTAACGCAAGGGGGCCGAATAATATTGCACGCCCCACTTTTCAGTTTTTTATTTGTTAAAAAAAGTTTAAATTATCCAATTAATTGTGTTCCACTTCACAAATGTGTCCCACTTGTTGTTGATTCTTGACAAAAAATTACAATTTTATATCTTTATGTTTGAAGCCTGAAATGTGGCGAAAGGTTGCAAGGTTCAAGGGGGCCGAATACTTTTGCAAGGCACTGTACGTATATTATATACAGTATATATACAGTGGGGCAAATAAGTATTTAGTCAACCACTAATATATATATATATATATATATATATATATATATATATATATATATATATATATATGGCGAAAAACACAGACAAGACTGAAAAAGCAGTTTCTGCTCTTGCACTCCTTTTTAAAAGAAACTTCTGTATTTTAAACCAAAAGAACTGTTGTGTTTGATGGAACAATATGTCTATATGCTGCCATAGCAGATTCATGGCGTATTAACCCGACGAACTATAGACCCTACCCACGTGACGTCACAACTCTGCCCTCCTGACTGGTGCCGCCCAATTGTCCGTCAACACATCGCTGTTTACCTGTTACGGCTACATACATTCCTCCTATTTACGGCGTGTTTTTCTGCTCGTTAACATTAATAATCAAAATGGTGAAGGCGTGTGTGGCGGTCGGTTGCAATAACAGAGAAGATAGACGGAGAGACTTGAAGTTCTACCGGATTCCGAGAGACCCGGAGAGGAGAGAGCGAGATGGGCTGCTGCAATTCGACGAGAAAACTGGGCTCCAAACAATTACCACAGATTATGTAGTAGTCATTTTATATCTGGTAAGATGCATTTAATATATATTTAGAGGGTTTGGGGCTGACAACCACAATTAAGATCATTGCTAGGCTAATCGCCGACAACATACACGTATGTATGTAGTGAGAGTGCTATCGCTAAACCATATAAACATTAAAAGCCCTAGCTCCATTGACAAATGACATGAAATACATTAGACTCGACAGTGGATGTTAGCAAGAACAAAAGATTTTGAATTGAAAATTTCGTAACTCACCTTTCCAAGCACAAGATAGATTCCTGCCGAATTTTCGTGGATGAGGAACTGTTTCACCCAACCAGCAACGAAGTATTTATCAGCCTCCAAGCTCTTAAAGTTTTTCAAACTTTCGTGAGAATAGGCTGATTTTGTGTGGACAAGATAGTTGTACATATCAGGGTAGCTAGCAGATGTCAGGCAAATACGGCGGAGACAGCGGGTCGAAAAACATCGATTTAGGCATCAAATATGGATCTGGCGAATGGATAAACTGAAGCTTTTCCACATAACGCCTTTTATGCAACGCATCAAGTGAGTTTACGGCATCCGAAAACACCGGGTCTTCCATGAAATGCATTATAAATTGCTCGATCAATTGAGACCATTGATAATACAGACACAAAATGACGGACAAGGGGGCGGAACAATACAGCGATCACGTGATTTTGTGACGTCGGTGGGTAGGGTCTATTTTTAATTTGCCCGTTTTACCCTGAAAACCCCCGTTTACAGACGTTGCGCAACTGCTTTTGTTTCAACCCAGCCATAAAACAAAGGTAATTAATAATATTTTTTTATTCAAAATTTCTGTCATTTTTACCTTAGAATCATTAATTGATATTTCGTTGTTTAAAAAAAAAAAAAACGACTTTAAAAATTATTCACTCGCATATTTCAAACTTTAAACAAATGATGTCACAATGAAAAAAATGGTGTCTGTAAAAAAGTTACAGATACCTACCTCATAACTATCACTTAATTGTATTTTTTTTGTTACTGTCGCATTTTCTCCGATGTTTTAGATGATAAATAATTGATTCAAACAAAGAAAAATTGAAGAAAAAAAAACTTTTAAAAGGGTAAATATATGAAAAAGATCATCTCAACCACTCCTTGAGGTCTGCCAATTCTGCATCACGACCCTTGTTATATTACAGTGTTTCACCCATAAAATCCCCCCAAAATCCAGCTGTGGCCATTTGCAGCTGTGTCTTGACACTCAGTGATACATGCTACATGGAGTTTTTGAATTGAAACAAGGTAAGTACGAGAATAATCTCGTTAAAGTCATGGCGTCTGTAATTCTGCTCTCACGTGCTTTCACCTCCAGATAGGGTTTTGCTGTTTAAATAACTTTTTTTAAATGCCCTCCTTTTCAAAAATTTTCTTCCCCCAGAAAATTGAGATTTTAAGCTTTCCAACGATGTATAACACATCCATATCGGACAATTTTGAACTTTGCCAAATTTGGGGTCTCGGAGCGGAACTTCAAGTCACCTAAGTGTTTTCCGCCATTTATACATACAGTATATACACTGTATTATAATAAAAAAAATTTTTTAAATCGACGTCTCGCCCACCCGGGCGGTATGGTCTCTCCTCTCAAGCTCAGGTCCTCTACCAGAGGCCTGGGAGCTTGAGGGTTCCGCGCAGGATCTTAGCTGTCCCTAGGATTGCGCTCTTCTGAATGGAGACGTCGGACGTTGTTCCTGGTATCTGTTGGAGCCATGCACCCAGCTTGGAGGTTACTGCCCCTAGTGTCCCGATCACTACTGGCCTACTGCCTTCACTCCCCACATTTTCTCCATCTCTTCCTTCAACCCTTGATATTTCACCAGTCCGTACTGGGCACAGATGTTCCTGTACACTATGAATGAGGTGTGTCCAAAACATTTGGCCTGTACTGCACATGAATGAGCTATTCTATGCGTAAAGTGAGAAACACAGCTGATGCTCCAGAAGGAAGTCACCCCAAAGATAGTCGTAAAAAGACTCAACTATACACACAACCTGGACCTTCACAATGCATTTCAAACTTTTGACCACAAAACAACTAAGGTAAGATGTGCGCAGAGATTCTCTGTACTAGTGTGCAAGCCAGGTTTTTATTTGTCAAGCACAAAGCATTTGGGTTATTAATTACAAGGGACTTTCTGTTGTTAGCTGGGGGCCAGAGCTAACTGTTACTACCAGCAGTGATATATACTCACTTTCTTGAAAAACCTTCTTATGCCCATGCTTCATCCATCTATTTACGTTCACGCTCTGCTCTGTGTGCATCAGCGGTACACACACGATGACGGTTGGAGCAAAGTCAGAGGAATAATGTAGACTGAACTTTTAGCGGTGTGGCCATTCTTTATATGAATGATATGATATGTGGAATGGATTGGACAACGACGCACTGCAGGGGCTATCTACCTTAGTCGATGAAGTGAGGGGATACGGACAGATTTATGATCATATTTAGGTTAATAATGACAGGTTATATGATTATTGATTTCAACTGATATTCTGGCAACTTCATAGTGAAAATGTCAGCATTCTTTTTTTTTAAATAAAACAACAAATTTTTTAGGGGGGCTTAAGAATATTTTAGGCCTGACGACGCCACTACTGGTTGCCATTGACTGAACCTCTCAGTCTAAATGGATTGCATCCTCAATGGCATGCAATCAGTAAAATACTATGATTAAAAAAAAAAATTACTGTTACTAAGGACCGTAACCAGAGTGTATTTTGTTTTTATCCATTTTTTTATTATTATTATTAACATCATATAATTAACCTAGCTTTTATTAACATTGTATTAATTTCAAAATCTATTCATATAATTATATAAATATATCACAAAAAATACAATAATGACTAATAAATAAAAATATTTATATGACAATAATAATAGTGGCTAATATTTGTGTCTTAATGACAAAAAATTCTCACTTGTCCTGTGAAGGGTTAAACTTTTGAAAAGCTGTCCACTGTTGTGACCACTGTACGTGAAACGGCTATCAACAACCTTTGTACTGTTCGAAAGGCTTTAATGTTATTTCTTAAATTTACTCAATGGCTGCCTCTGACGGTGATAGACGTTCAAACCATTTGATGCTTACAAGGGGCGGGGTCACTGTTGGTGTGTCATGGTGACCTGATGGGTCAACATGGCGAAAGCAAGCATATAAAGCCGTCTATCAGGCAGTCAGTCTACTGTGATGTGACTCAACAAGCTTGAGAACGTTTAGACTTTTTGGGGGGGGGGCGGGGGCTACGTTTTTCCCATTCATGCAACCTTTTTTGATGTCCAATGCGACCTCCAGAGTGGGCTTTGTGGAGCGGATCGTAACCATCACCCTAACCACCTCCTTCTGCTCAATCATCTTTTTTGTCAACGGGGCTATGTTGTTAACCTTGAGGAGCAAAAGTGTTTTTCGGGAAACGGCGCGCTATATCCTGCTGTTCAACCTGCTGCTTGTAGACACGCTTCAGCTAAGCGTCAGCCAGCTAATGTACTGTCTGAGCGCCTCTCGCTTCACCCTCTCGTATCCCGTGTGCGGCTTTCTCTGCTTGTTCGCCAGTCTTCTCACTAGAATGTCTCCTGTACTGCTAGTTGCAATGTCATTGGAGAGATATGTGGCTGTGTGCCACCCTCTCCGACACGCCTCCGTCACTACCGTCGGGAACACGGCAGTGGTCGTGTACGCCTTATGGAGCTTTTGTTTTTTCACTGTTCTCATTCAGGCACTTTTATTTATATATCATTATCCTTTCGACCAACTGGAGAGTCTGCAAATGACACAGTTGTGCAGCTACAACACCCTGCTCCTTGTTTCTGCCGGTCAGATTCACCACACTGTTTCCACGTTTTTTTGTGTTCATCTCAGCAGGCCTGAGCATTATTTTCAGCTACGTAGGCGTAATCATTGTGGCCAGATCAATGGCCACAAACAAAGACATCCCAATTAAAGCTCGTAACACACTGCTGCTGCACCTGTTCCAGTTGGGCCTCTGCCTCTTGTCAGTCCTCTACATAACTCTGTTATCAAAGATCGCCACTTTCTTTGAATGGCTGGTTTTCATGCGACTCCAATGTTTTTTGTTTATATGCTTTATCCTACTGCCCAGAGGTCTGGGTTCGCTGGTGTACGGCCTGAGAGATCAGAGCCTCAGGGTTCTGTTTCTGTACCATCTCTGCTGTCACGTTGAATTGTCAGTCGCTCCTGATTAAGTTGTTATTGTGTCATGATAACATCTCTCTTTTGTTCTGTATGCACCTGGGACACATTCAAACCTCATGCTTCGTACTCCCATCAACTCGAAGAAACACATTTGCATGGAATCCCTTTTTACTCTGCATTGATTTGTTAGTACATGGCATGTTAATACAAGCATGATGTGTATGTACAAGTCTATTGTAAGACATTTGCAACAGAAACCTTGAGAATTTTGAACTTTTTGACAATGACTTGGGGGGAACTGTCTTAGGCTACTGGAAAATGTTTTAGACTGTTATATAGTATACTTTGTATGACTTGCCTTTGTTGGATAATAAAATGACATGATGTTTGAAAAGCTTGTCCTCATATTCTTTAAAGTTGCCCATGAATGTGTTTGTCAAGAAATAACATGGAGGGGGGAAAACAAACAGAAAACACCACAATGTAAAATTATTGAACTTGACACTGATATTATATACTGTAGTCTTGGCCCAAAGTGATATTTGATTCTATCAAAAATGAAATACAGATTATAAACTCTTCAAAACGTAGAATAAGCTTGTCAGTAGAACCACACCAAGACAAACAGCCACACTGTCACTTTGTACACGTCTTTTCAGGGCCTTAATCACACACATTAGCACATTTTTATACCTGTAGGTTCATGCCGAACAAACATAATTTCGGCTCCAATTGATAATTTCTTTTTGTCACTATTGAAGATAACTTATACTTGAAGCCTACATAGATGAGACTGTACTGAGGGAAGAATTTAGCCAAGTACATATTAAACAGATAGTTGAGATCAGTGGTGTTACCAGGATGCCAGGTGTGGGTGGGCATTAGTCTTACCTGGAGGGGCACAAAAAAAAAAAAAAGCTACAATGCTCAAGTCAGTCGAAATCCAGCGTAGGGCTACTGGACCTTAAAACATGTTTTGTTTTCTCCTTGAGATAACTGTTGTTGTGATTTGGTCTAAACCAGACATGTCCAAAGTCCGGCCCGGGGGCCAAATGCGGCCCGTGGTCAAATTTCATCTGGCCCCCAGCCTCTGTCATAAAATCAATAACATCTGGCCCGCACACAGACTTAATAATTTGGTCAGCAGTACTGCTACCAGCATATGAAGTAGCTTACACACTAAATGCTGTTCCTCATATACCCACTAAAACGCAGCAGCACTCTAAGAAATATTACCCCGTGTGACCCTTTACTCCCAATTTTCTAAAATGGTGACAATCAACAAAAACAAGAAAGATGACTGCAACGGCCGACGCTTCAAGGATAGGTGGAAATTGGACTATTTCTTCACTAAAATACGCAACAACTGTGTCTGCCTTATTTGCAAAGAGACAGTCGCTGTTTTTAAAGAGTTCAATGTGAGGCGATATTACCAAACAAGACACGCTGACATGTACAACAAGATTACAGGGATGATACGTAGCGAGAAATTGAAGCAACTTGAAGGTAGTTTAACGTCACAGCAGCAGTATTTTGCAAGAGCCCGAGAGCCGAAAGAGAACACCACAAAGGTTAGTTGCGAGATTGTTGAAATTATTAATAAAAAAATAATAATAAAGCAAATGTGACACAGAGAACGGCTTGCTAAAATTTGCTTAAATACTGTATATTGTTCTACGTAAACCCCCACATTTTTATCACATCAAATCTGGCCCTCTTTGCAAAAAGTTTGGACACCCCTGGTCTAAACAAATAAAAGTTGAATTGATTTGATTTGATTTGACTTAGAACACATCCATAACTGAACAGTATGGACATGCAGGTGACAATGTTTTTTTTTTTTTTTTAGGTTTTATTATTATTATTATAATTTTTCTTTGTTCTGTAGCCCCTCAATTTGACCCCCTTAGAATGCTTCAAAATGCACCAAAATCAACAGGCAGGTCAACACAGGTGCAATGTTTGATACCGTGTAAAGACAAATTCCAAATACACTATGTAGCGCCCCCTAGCAGTCATTCTTTGTCCCGCTGACATTTTGAGCCCTACTTTGACCCCCTCAGAATGCTTCAAAACTCACCAAACTCAACAGCCAGGTGCGCACTGGTGAAAACTTGCTAAAATGTAAAAAGAAAAAAATCAAAATATGCATTAATGTGTGTAGCGCCCCCTAGGAACAAAACCAACATTACATTTCATTTTTGTTTTTGTTTTTTCAAGCTGAAAGAGGACGCAACAACGCAAAGGTTAAAACTTAGAACACATCAGTACTATATGAATGGGATACCATACGCGGTGCCCAGACTGCCGTTTGTACAACATCCAGTTTTCTTTGGGTGGGCAGAGCATGTCCGTGGGTGGGCAATGCCCACCCCTGCCCCCCGGTAACGCCCCTGATTGAGATGTGCATTCAAATGATTACACGGAGACGTACCTGGAACTGAACATACAGATGTTGAAAATCAAATAAAATCATAGATCATTTTCTAGGGATTTCTTTCCTTTCCCTCTAATTATTCAATATAACTGCACAGGGGAGATTTAACAAAAAAAAAAACAAAAAAAAATCTGAAAAAAGGAATTACATTCATCTCCTAGTCACTTCAATGGCCAAATTTGTTTTTCTTTCAAAATTGTTTCCTCTTCTGCCGGCTGCTTCTCCCGCCTGCCTGTGTATGTGTGTGCGCTGTAGTGATGATCTGCTTCAAACATGTCATGGAAGCACATACACAGTACTCAGAGGTCAAGAGCGCTACCCGTGTCTGACAGAGCACCACGGCGGTTTGGTCATGTTTTTGATGTTGATCTTGATCATGTTTGATGATTATCTATCTATCTATCTATCTATCTATCTATCTATCTATCTATCTATCTATCTATCTATCTATCTATCTATCTATCTATCTATCTATCTATCTATCTATCTATCTATCTATCTATCTATCTATCTATACAGTGGGGCAAATAAGTATTTAGTCAACCACCAATTGTGCAAGTTCTCCTACTTGAAAAGATTAGAGAGGCATAACGAGGTCTAACGAGGCTCCGCTCGTTACCTGTATTAATGGCACCTGTTTTAACTCATTATCGGTATAAAAGACACCTGTCCACAAACTCAGTCAGTCACACTCCAAACTCCACTATAGCCAAGACCAAAGAGCTGTCGAAGGACACCAGAGACAAAATTGTAGACCTGCTCCAGGCTGGGAAGACTGAATCTGCAATAGGTAAAACGCTTGGTGTAAAGAAATCAACTGTGTGAGCAATTATTAGAAAATGGAAGACATCAAGACCACTGATAATCTCCCTCGATCTGGGGCTCCATGCAAGATCTCACCCCGTGGCGTCAAAATGATAACAAGAACCCTGAGCAAAAATCCCAGAACCACACGGGGGGACCTAGCGAATGATCTACAGAGAGCTGGGACCACAGTAACAAAGGCTAGTATCAGTAACACAATGAGACACCAGGGACTCAAATCCTGCACGGCCAGACGTGTCCCCCTGCTGAAGCCAGTACACGTCCAGGCCCGTCTGCGGTTCACTAGAGAGCATTTGGATGATCCAGAAGAGGACTGGGAGAATGTGTTATGGTCAGATGAAACCAATTTATTTATTATATTATACAGTGCCTTGCAAAAGTATTCGGCCCCCTTGAACCTTGCAACCTTTCTCCACATTTCAGGCTTCAAACATAAAGATATAAAATTTTAATTTTTTGTCAAGAATCAACAACAAGTGGGACACAATCGTGAAGTGGAACAAAATTTATTGGATAATTTAAACTTTTTTAACAAATAAAAAACTGAAAAGTGGGGCGTGCAATATTATTCGGCCCCCTTGCGTTAATACTTTGTAGCGCCACCTTTTGCTCCAATTACAGCTGCAAGTCGCTTGGGGTATGTTTCTATCAGTTTTGCACATCGAGAGACTGATATTCTTGCCTATTCTTCCTTGCAAAACAGCTCGAGCTCAGTGATGTTGGATGGAGAGTGTTTGTGAACAGCAGTCTTCAGCTCTTTCCACAGTTTCTCGATTGGATTCAGGTCTGGACTTTGACTTGGCCATTCTAACACCTGGATACCTTTATTTTTGAACCATTCCATTGTAGATTTGGCTTTATGTTTTGGATCATTGTCCTGTTGGGAGATAAATCTCCGTCCCAGTCTCAGGTCTTGTGCAGATACCAACAGGTTTTCTTCCAGAATGTTCCTGTATTTGGCTGCATCCATCTTCCCGTCAATTTTAACCATCTTCCCTGTCCCTGCTGAAGAAAAGCAGGCCCAAACCATGATGCTGCCACCACGTTTGACAGTGGGGATGGTGTGTTCAGGGTGATGAGCTGTGTTGCTTTTACGCCAAACATATCGTTTTGCATTGTGGCCAAAAAGTTCAATTTTGGTTTCATCTGACCAGAGCACCTTCTTCCACATGTTTGGTGTGTCTCCCAGGTGGCTTGTGGCAAACTTTAAACGAGACTTTTTATGAATATCTTTGAGAAATGGCTTTCTTCTTGCCACTCTTCCATAAAGGCCAGATTTGTGCAGTGTACGACTGATTGTTGTCCTATGGACAGACTCTCCCACCTCAGCTGTAGATCTCTGCAATTCATCCAGAGTGATCATGGGCCTCTTGGCTGCATCTCTCATCAGTTTTCTCCTTGTTTGAGAAGAAAGTTTGGAAGGATGGCCGGGTCTTGGTAGATTTGCAGTGGTCTGATGCTCCTTCCATTTCAATATGATGGCTTGCACAGTGCTCCTTGAGATGTTTAAAGCTTGGGAAATCTTTTTGTATCCAAATCCGGCTTTAAACTTCTCCACAACAGTATCTCGGACCTGCCTGGTGTGTTCCTTGGTTTTCATAATGCTCTCTGCACTTTAAACAGAACCCTGAGACTATCACAGAGCAGGTGCATTTATACGGAGACTTGATTACACACAGGTGGATTCTATTTATCATCATCGGTCATTTAGGACAACATTGGATCATTCAGAGATCCTCACTGAACTTCTGGAGTGAGTTTGCTGCGCTGAAAGTAAAGGGGCCGAATAATATTGCACGCCCCACTTTTCAGTTTTTTATTTGTTAAAAAAGTTTAAATTATCCAATAAATGTTGTTCCACTTCACGATTGTGTCCCACTTGTTGTTGATTCTTGACAAAAAAATTAAATTTCATATCTTTATGTTTGAAGCCTGAAATGTGGCGAAAGGTTGCAAGATTCAAGGGGCAGAATACTTTTGCAAGGCACTGTATATAATTATATAGGCCTGTCGCGATTACAAATTTTAGTGTGCGATAAGTTCTCTCATAAATTATTGCGATATGCGATAATATTGCGCCCCCCCCCCCAAAATTTTTTTTTAACCAATTTACAATAACACATTAAGAATAGAGTATATATTAATAAGACTAAGTAATATTAAGTACACCTATTTAAACGGCATAAATTTAAATGGCATACTTTAGAGATGGTTTGACTTGCGATTAATTGCGATTAATTACGATTAAATAATTTTTAAGCTGTAATTAACTCGATTAAAAATATTAATCGTTTGACACCCCTCATATATATATATATATATATATATATAATTATTATTTAAATAAAACATTTTTTTTCTTGTTTCTCTTTTCCAGCCCCCTCAATTTGTCGGTGGTACGTACCATACAGGGGCTTGTCCATCCATGATACCTCCTCAACGTCCTCCTCCTTACTGGGGGCCATTTCCATGATGTACTCTTGGAGGAATGTAGTTTCCTCCTGGATAGTGGCTCTGATGCTCACTAGTCCTCACCCTCCCTCTTTCCGCTTTGTGTAGAGCCTCAGGATGCTGGATTTAGGATGAAACCCTCCGGTATTGTAAGGAGCTTCCTTGTCTTAATGTTGGGAGCCTGCATCTCTTCCAGTGGCCAGGATACGATGCCAGCAGGGTATCTGATTACTGGTAGGGCATAGCTGTTAATGGCCTGGATCGTATTCTTGCCATTCAGCTGACTCTTGAGGACCTGCCTCACCCTCTGTAAGTATTTGGTTGTGGCAGACCTCCTAGTTGCTTCCTCATGGTTCCCATTTGCCTGTGTGATCCCCAGGTATTTGTCGCTGTCCTGCACATCTGTTATGTTGCCCTCAGCTAGCTCAGCCCCTTCAGTTGAGATCACCTTCCCTCTTCTGGATACCATTCGCCCACACTTATCTAGTCCGAATGACATCCCGATGTCATTGCTGTATATTCTTGTGAGGTGAATCAAGGAGTCGATGTCACGCACGTTCTTGGCATACAGCTTGATACCATCCATGTAGAGGAGGTGGCTGATGGTTGTTCCACTTAAGAACTGGTACCCGAAGCCACTCTTGGTGATGATCTGGCTGAGGGTGTTTAGGCCTATGCAGAACAGCAGGGGTGACAGAGCATCTCCTTGGTAGATACCGCATCTGATATCACAGCAGGATTTGAGATGCTGGCAGGCAAGGCATACATGGAATGGCATAACCAGGTAGCAGGCATAGTGTACAGGAATATCTGTACCGAGTACGGACTGGAGACCCCAGAGTCAAGGTGGGTCACAATTCCAAAGTTGGTCGAGAACAACCGAGCCGAGATCCTGTGGGACTTCCAGATCGAGACGGACAAACTGGTGAAGGCCAACCCGCCATAGTGGTGGTGGATAAACATCAGAAGACAGCAGTAGAGATAGATGGAGCAATCCCGACGATAGCAACATCAGGAAAAAAGAGCATGAAAAGCTGAAGAAATATCAAAGGTGGAAGAAAGAGTTGGAGAAAATGTGGGGTGTGAAGGCAACAGTGGTGCCAGTAGTGATCGGGACATTAGGGGCAGTAACCCCCAAGCTGGGTGCATGGCTCCAACAGATACCAGGAACATCTTCCGACGTCTCCGTTCAGAAGAGCGCAATCCTAGGGACAGCTAAGAGCCTGCGCAGAACCCTACAAGCTCCCAGGCTTCTGGTAGAGGACCCGAGTTTGAAAGGAGTGACCATACCGCCCGGGTGGGCGAGACGACGATTTATTAATATATATAGTATATATTTTAATTCATTCATTCATTCATTTTCCATGCCGCTTTTTCCTCAAGGACAATTTAGAGTCTTCAATCAGCCTTCCATGCATATTTTTGGGATGTGGGAGGAGTTCCCGGAGGAAACCCACACAGCAACGGGGAGAACATGCAAACTCCACACAAGAAGGCCGAAGATATATAGATACAGTATATAGATAGATACAGTATATACCGTAATTTCCGGACCATTGAGCGCCCCTGATTACAAGCCTCACCCAGTACATTCTTAAAGGAAAAAGCGTTTTGCACATGCATAAGCCTCTCCTGCCTATAAGCCGTGTGTGCCCACATAGTAAACTGAAATATTTATAAAGAAATACACAGTTTTCTAAGTTTAAATACCATACTTTAACAAATCGGGTTATGATATAGCGCGTGACTTACAGGTAAGGGAGGTGCGGAAGAGCAAGAGATGTGCTGTTGTTGTTGTTGCGGGTGTGTCTGTGTGTGTGCGTTGGCTGCTAGAGGCAGCAGTCGTGTGTTGTTCCACAAGTTTCCAAAATAAAGAATTGCAACCTAACTTAGCGGGTTACTTTTTGTCATCGTTACAATACCTTAACTTTTCTTTCCAAACAGCGCCAGCAACACGGCACTTAGCTGACTCCTCAAGCTCATTCTTGGGCGTGTGTCGTCCTCTTTGTCACGCGGCAGACCAGCTTTTCGAAACCCATTGGTGATGGTGGATTTTTTTCACGCTGCTCCACGCTGTCAGACTTTTGCAAAAGTCGCTCTTCGCATACGGCCACTTTTGTAAACGATCTGACGCCGCTGGCCATCCAAGCCTTGAATTCAACTCGGCACGTCATATCCATTTCTTCTAGCATTTTCCATGATGTGGGTATGCTAATTTTACTAATGCACAAAGATGAAGGTCTGCTACTTTTATTCGTGCACAAAGCACAAAGTTAAAATACGGGTAAGAGTGCAAACTAGCGTCTTCCTTGACACATATATTCCACGTGTCTTACGCTTGCATTTTATGCTAGAGCGGTCCTGGCGATCATTAGAAAAATTGATAAATTGGCCGCATCATTGCATACGCCGCAGGATTCAAAATGAGGGAAAAAAGTAACGGCTTGTAATCCGGAAATTACGGTATATTAGAGTTTGGGACTGGGAGGGGAAAAAGGATAAGGCATACAGGCCTGCTGTGGGGCTCTAACACTTGGCTAGTATCTCAAATTTCCTTAGCTGGATGGTGTTGATGCGACTCGAAGCCAGTCTGTTTGTATTTTTTTTTCTACTCCCCAAATGCCTGAGTTCTCTCATCTACGGGTTAAAGGATCAGAATATCAGGGTCGTGCTGGTGTACTATCCTTGCTGTCATCTCAAATGGTCACCCACTCATGCTTAAAGACCTATTGAGTCCTGATAACCTTGTTTCATCCTCCTGCCTACACCAGAAACACATTCAAACTCTACTGCTATCAACACAAAGAAACTCAGCAGAACTCTGCTTTCATTTGTCAATCATATCTATATGAAGGGATGTATTTCTACGTGTTTATTGTATAGTATGTGCATGAAAATGCTTTGAGCTGCTGGATGGGGGGGGGATGCTTTAGAATGTTGTATGTTCTGTCTTGCTTTACTGCCTCACAAAATGAAACGATGTCAGAAAGCTTTTTCGCATGAATGTATTTGTCAAGAAATTACCATTCAACTGTGATGAAGAAATTGTCTAATAAACCAGAAAACACCAGACGAATTTCTTTCATGATGAAGTAGTGAATGAAGCACTCCCCAGTGGCAACAACACAATCTCGTAATGAAGAAAAAGTCTCATAGCCTCACAATAATCACATTATTAAAGGAACTCGAAGCAACTTCTTGACCTCAGATAGTCCATCTCAAACTCTTCTTCAGTGTGGGCCATTGTACGTCCAGCAAACACTGTAAATCCCAGCCATGACATCATGTGTATCATAAAAGTTTTCTTTGGTCTTTCTCAAGTAGTGTCCCCACAGACAGATCCATGCAACACCCACAGGACTCATTAATAAAGTTAATAATCGGTGAAAACATTTTGAATAATTAATGTACCTAAATGAGCCTTTTGGGGACGAGGTCAGAGGTATTGAAAACAAGGTGGTAGGTCACATGTACACCAGAGAGAACAAAGAAAGTAAAGCACATAATTAGAAAAGTTCTGAACAACAACAAACACGTAAGTCACGAAGACCTAAATGAGCCTTTTGGGGACGAGGTCAGAGGTATTGAAAACAAGGTGGTAGGTCACACGTACACCAGAGAGAACAAAGAAAGTAAAGCACTTAATTAGAAAAGTTCTGAACAACAACAAACACGTAAGTCATGAAGACAAATGAAATAGAATATATTCTTCTGCACAAATAATATCATTTACAATAACTATTACATTCAGCACTACAAATATGCTGTACACAGACTCTAATAAGTGTAGTAGTAGTTTTGTATGCATAGTGTTATCCTGTCTACATTAACATTCAATATAAGTAATAATAGTATTACATATTAGTGTAATATACTGTATATCCTCTATATAGCAGCAATTTCATGTTTGCCATGCCACATTAGAAATACTTCATTTTTTTGTCTTGCAGCGGTATAAATATATTTGTAGTGTCATATGATGTCAAAATGTCAAACTCTATGTAATAGGCTTGTCATGTCACACATTGTTTTGTCATTTGGATATATATATATTTTTTTTTTTTTTTAATTTTTTTTATTTTTTTTTTCTCCATCAAGTGGTTGTATTTATTTTAGGCAAAGCAAAATGTCAAAGGTAAACAAAACAAATGTCATAGAAGGTGAGAGATGAAAATCTGCATTAAAGAGAGAAAATACCATCGTTAGCAACATTACCATTGCCTATCCATAATAATCCCTAATTTTTTGTGTCTGCTTTTTATCATTTATTCTATTAGTATTTATATTGCCTTCACATCTCTTTTAGTATTTTAAATTTGCCTTAAATGTTCTATACTTAATTTTTTTTGGATGTTATCAATCTTTAATTTGTTTAAATGTTTTTTTAAATGATTGTATGGCGACCTTGAGTACCAAAAAGGAGCCTTCAAATAAAATGTATTATTATTATTATTATTATTATTATTATTTGATACATACATTTTTTTTTTTTAATCGCCCAGCAGTAGTTGTCAGCAAAACCAACATCCGTGTTTTTTGTCAGGACGGGAGTGGAAACCTTAATAGAATAGAATAGCCCTTTATTGTCATTATACAGTTGTACAATTAAATTGTGGAGCATCTCCCTTTACAGTGAAGGACAAGTAAAAATCTCGTAAGTGGCTTGCAAGAATAAAATCTAAATAAATATAAAATATGTACGACGTAGTTCTATGTTCGGGCAGTGCAAATAATTGAAGGGAAGTAGCAGCAGTTGACAGTAAAGGCATTGAATATTGTAAATTAATATTGCACGTAAATAAGTATTGCACATAGAATATGTGTGAATAGAAGTTAAGTAGCAGAAGTTGACGGTGAGGCATTGAATATTGCACTTAGAAAGTATTGCAGACAGTATATTGCATGTAAATGAGTATTTGACATTGGGTGATGTGGTGTTCCATATGGCTGTTCAGGGTGGAGATGACGTTAGCAAAGAAACGGTTCCTCAGTCTGTTTGTTCTTGCTTGTAAAACACCTATAGTGTCTCCCAGAGGGGAGCAGTTCAAACAGCCGGGCCACACAATCACAAATTGTAATGTCAGAGTACTAGCAGAGATTAAATAAGGCCCAGATTGTCCTGCTTCAAAGCAGGGAAGCAGTGGATGACACCAGTGTCTCGGAGCAAGGGTCACAAATTTGTGGCCCCCTACTCGGGCTGACGACAGTTTTCAGCAGTCTTTCCAACAAAAACGTAATTTCAACATGACACCAGGTGGATGGAAAATGAGAGACACAATAAATTTTTAGTTGAGTGCAGTGGCGTCCTGACCCCGATGTGTATTCTTTACACGGAGAAAGTTCCAAAGCTAAAAAAGTACACCATTAGACATCATTACTCAACAAGAAAGTGTAAAATAGCATGGAACTGAGAGAGGGGAGCATGTCATTGAAGTGTGTTTGACACCAAAAAGCATGTTTATTTCATATTTCACGCAGTGTTTTATGCTCCTGAATGAAATGGACTGCTTGGATGTGTGTGGAAGCGATCATTTTATAAATTCAATTTTTGAATCCCGCGCCATGAAAATGAGTGACTTCCTGCTCCAGTCTCGAGTTGAGAAAGAGGGCGCTGTGACGTGTACGGTAGAAGGAGTCCTCCTCACTCTCCAGCCGTACTGTTGTATGAGAAGGACTAAGGATTTAGCTGATTTTGCGGATTAATTTGTTTATTTTTCGCATCACGCCAGCCAAACGGCTGCAGAAAAATGTTGCTGCACCAGGGAGAGGCGTGTGAGCCTTTTTGGGGTTTCAAAAGGTTCCCATTCACTGGTGGATATTGGCCAAAACAAGCCCTACCACTATGGGACCATTGGAATTACGAGGAAGTGAGTAAACATCGTGTTTTGAATTATGTCAAATACTGGGATCATTTTAATACGTAGGTGGCTTGCATTTTGTGGCTGACATGCTCCTTGTCTACTCGGCTGACGACCGGCAGCTTGTCGCACATCCCCCCGCCGGGACAACACTATACTCAGCTTATTGCCCTCTTCGTGTGCCCAGTGTTCTGTCAAATTTTCCAACTGATCAGAAATTGCAACTTTGTGTTAAAAATAGCCGCGAATAGAGCGATTACAAAGTAAACACTACAAACTTTCTTTAAATAAAGGACTACCGTATTGGCCCAAATATAAGACGGCCCTGATTATAAGACGACCACCTCTTTTTCAAGACTCTAATCTATTGTGATAAAACAACAAAATTGCAATAACTGCATTAAAGTGAAGTCTAACTCTAACTGTAGTCTTCAAACAAATCTGAATAAGGAAAAACGTTGCAATAAAATAATGCAAACTGGTTAAATTTGAGGGTAGCTGAGATCTCTCATGACAGAACATCGCTTCAATGATATCTGGCACCATCTAGCGTCGTGAATGGGTATAACTTCTAGACCGCGAATATAAGACGACCTCCGCTTTTTCAGTCTTATTTCAAAGCAGAAAACACCGTCTTAAATCGGGCCAATACGGTACCTGCGTTTGATTATGGATGGGCAAGTAAAAAGCTCATCCACATTCTGTCATGTTAGCTGCACAACAACTGCAGCCGCTCTCCTATGACGCTCTCGCTGTTTATGTCTTCGCTGTGTACATTTTGCCATATTCGTGTTGCCCATTTGGCAGCTACACGCTCCTCCGACGTCGGCCGGTTTGTCCGGCGGTATTGTACCGTTTATGTTATCAACTATTATTCATAAATATTGATTATACTTTTAGGGAATAGTTGAAGCTTTTTTGTAGAATGCTTGTGGCCCACATTCACTCAGAGTTTATCTCGCACGGCCCTCGGATAAGTTGAGTTTGAGACCCCTGACAGGGAACTAATATGATTGCCCGACCAACCCATCCCATCACCGCATGTTTTGATGCTTTTTTGTCAACTTCAATGCATTTGATTTCAATTGACAATGATTGACAAACCCGATCTGCTTCCATTTGTTTTTACATCGGCTACAATGTAAGTTCGGTATATAACAATACAATACAAAACTACGAAATAGATCAATAACTGTCCTACTGTTAGAACTGCTTTAAAGTGATGTCCTCATTGGCTGCATTTGATGCTGATGGACATTCAATCCATTCCAGTGTGAGACCATCAAGGGGTGGGGGCAATGTGGTGTTGCATGGTGACCTGATGTGTCAACATTGAGCAAGCAAACATATAAAGCAGTCGACCTGGCAGTCTGCAGTAATGTGACTCAACAGGCTGGGGAACGTTTAGTCTTTCAGTTTTATTTATTTATTTATTTAGCTACTTTTTTGCTGCATTTTCAACACTCATGCAGCATTTGTTGGTGGCAAACATGACTGCTGGGCTCAGCCTTATGGAGCATTTGGTAACTGCCACCATGACCATCTCCTCCTGCTTGATGTTCCTCTTTGTAAACGGTGTTATGTTGTTCACCTTGAGGAGTAAACCTGTGTTCCGGGAGATGCCGCGCTACATCCTGCTGTTTCACCTACTGCTTGGAGACACGCTCCAGCTGGCCTTCAGCCTGCTGTTGTACTTGCTGAGCGCCTCGCTCATCACCGTCACGTATCCATTGTGCGGCGTGCTCGTCATGTTAGGTAATCTTGTTAGTAGGGTATCTGCTTTGGTGCTAGTGGTAATGTCACTGGAGAGATATGTTGCTGTGTGCCACCCTCTCCGACATACCTCCATCACTACCGTTAGGAACATGAATGTTGCGGTGCTCGCTGTGTGGCTTTTTTGTTTTGTGAACGTTCTCATTCAGGGACTTTTATTGATCGAGTTTCCTTTTGACCAGCTGGAGAGTCTGCAAATGACACAGAGGTGCACCTTCCATGCTATTTTACTTGTTCCTGTTTTAGAACATTACTATGATGTTTATACTTATTTTGTGTTCATCTTGGCGGGCCTGAGCATCATTTTCAGCTACCTCGGAGTTATCATGGTTGCCAAATCGGCGGCCACGGACAAAGACTCCACCCATAAAGCTCGGAACACGCTGCTACTGCACCTGGTGCAGTTGGGTCTCAGCCTATTGTCAGTGCCCTTCGCTATTATCTTGACAAAATTCTCAACTTTGTTAAACCGGTTGGTATTCTCACGAGTCCGATCGAGCCTATTTGTGTGCTTTTACCTCCTTCCCAGAAGTCTGAGCGGGCTGGTGTACGGGTTGAGAGATCAGAATCTCAGAGTCGTGTTTGTGTACCATTTCTGCTGTCACCTCAAAGTGTCTGTTAATGCTGTGATTGAGCCACAAGAGCCTCTTTCTGTCATCCTGCCTGGGACACATTCGAACTTGATACGCTGTCATGCCTTCAACACAAAGAAACACACATGTGCACAATGACAATAACGGCACATTCATTTGTCAGTACAAACAGAATATGCTTGTACTATAACTGTACTTCTAAATGTCGTTATCTGTATGCTACAGAAACTATAAGGAGTGGGGCGAGAGGCTTGAGCTGGTGGATGGTGGGAAAAGTATAAAGGATGCCCCACAGCATGTATTCTGTGTGACCTGGCTAAAATTCATCATAAAATGACACTGTCACAATCATTTTATTAAGGGAACAATAACACAGAACGCAATAAAACAAATAAACAAGAAAACACCACCAGATGAATGTTCTTCATTGTAAAGCAGTGATGGGGGGGGGGGGGGATGCCCCACATAAATTAAAAAAATACAAAATTAAACAACTTGCAACCAAAAGTGGAAAGTGTGAAACCACTGAATTTGCGGCCAAAAATCATGGGGAAGCCCTGTTTTTCAGGTTTCTTATGTGTCGATTTAACAAACTTTGGCCTCAAAAACCCAGCACAAGTACTATGTCCTGCAACACTGGGCTATGCTGCTTGTGTAAGAGTGAACTCTGCAATTTATTTTTTACTACTGCATTTGCGCACCTGGGCAGACCACAGAAAAGCACAGATATTATAGTCACACTTTGATTTGTTTATTCTGTTTTATTGGCGCTATTGTAACACAGTCAGTGCCGTTGACAGCAATAGACATCTAATCCATTTTAACTGGTATGGGTGGCATTGAAGGATACTGCTTCAGCCAACCCCTCTTAGTCCAAATGGAATGTACGTCTTTTACAGTCAAAGGCTGTCTTGTGTTATGATATGAAATAACATTAAAGCTCTTAGAACAATTGGAAAGTTCTTGATGTGCATTCATACTTTCAGTGCTATCGATAAACCTAAAGGGCCACACAATCACAAATTGCAATGTCAGAGTACCAACAGAGACTAATTTAAGACAAGATTTTCCTCTTTCTAGCCAGAGGAGATGTGTATGACACTGCTGGCTTGGAGCAAAGGTCTCAAACTTGTGGCCCCCTACTCAACATCCGGGGCATAACTTGGGATGATGACAGTTTACAGCATTCTTAGCCAACAAAAACATAATTTCAACGTGACACCAGGTGGATGGAAAATGGGAGACAGAATGTTTTTTAGTTGAGTGCAGCGGCATCCTGATGTGTATTCTTTACATGGAGAAAGTTCCAAAGCTAAAAAAAGTAGACCAATAGATGTCATTACTCCACTAGAAAGTGTAAAATAGCATGGAGCCGATAGAAGGGGAGTGTCATCAATCTTCTTCATGGTCTGAGGAACCGTTTATGTTCTAAATTATTATTCATAAAAATTGATTATACTTTTAGGGAATAGTTAACGCCTTTTTGTAGAATGCATGTGGCCCACATTCACCCAGATGTTTATCTCGGACGGTCCTCGGATAAGTTTAGTTTGAAATCCCTGACAGTAAACTATTTTGATTGTCTGACCAACCCATCCCATCACCGCATGTTTTGATGCTTTCTTGTCAACTTCAATGCATTTGATTCCATTGACAATGATAGACAAACCAGATCTGCTACTTTTGTTTTTACATCAGCTGAATGTAAGTTTGTTATATTACAATCAAACATAGACTTCATAATGTTTTGACGGGACACAGGGCGTGGGGGGCCAATTCATAGGAGGCCTACCGTAATTTCCTGAATATAACGTGCACTTTTTCCCCCAAAATCAACTTGTAAAATCATGGTGCGCATTATAAACGGGTACATGGATGGAGACAGAAATATATATATATTACATATACAGTACTGTGCAAAAGTTTTAGGCAGGTGTCCTGCCTAAAACTTTCGCACAGTACTGTATATACAAACCGATTTTTTTTTTTTTTTTTTTATTGACACGGCCACGTTGTGTTGAAGAAACGTATGCGGCGCCCCTTTGCCGACCATTACGGTACGTGACGTCACCATTTTGTTTAGGTAACACTTCACTCTAATCGGCCGAATGATTTCGTCTGTGTTAAATTCTGCTTTTTTCACTCTTCATAAAGCACAGAATTTAGTTTCTTGAACTCATTTGAGTCAACGTTTATTGGAGCTCCACAACTCAGACCATAACAAACGTAACAACACAGACTTCCTGTGTGTGTGCGTCAACTATATCCGTCCCTCGGGAAACTCAAACCCAAATAACAATAGTTCTTATTGTTACTGTCGTGTCGACAGCGATGACCTCTCTCTGATTTCCGACTTATGTTCTCACTTTCATTTTACCGTATCAATCCATGGAAGAAACATTTATTCATCATGATGAAACGAGCAAGTTATACAGCAGCCTTTAAAAGAAAAGTCACATCTGTTTTGTTTTCTCCTAGATTCTGGTAAGTTGGAGAAGTTGTCAAATCATATTATTACCGTAAATATTGTCAGTTTATGGTAATGTTTTGACCTACCAATGTGCTATGCTTGTGCAGTGTTTCATCAGTCAGTAAAATGACATTTCTGTATCGAGCTCTGTTTTCTTGTATTCTTCTATATATTGGTGCTAAAATTAGGGTGTGCGTTATCAACGGGT
This sequence comes from Corythoichthys intestinalis, assembly GCF_030265065.1. Lineage (NCBI taxonomy): Eukaryota > Metazoa > Chordata > Actinopteri > Syngnathiformes > Syngnathidae > Corythoichthys > Corythoichthys intestinalis. The sequence goes on from NC_080412.1 coordinate 28,965,013, forward strand.
ACAATAATTTTCCCTAGATTTTACAAGTAAATTTGGGGTGCGCATTATATTCGGGAAATTACGGTATCTCCGTCAAAGCTGACCGCGTGGAAACACAGATAAAGAGCTTTATACGTTGAAAATTCTTGTGAATAAATGCTTAAATCCCTGAATTCTTTATAGATATGGATGTAAAACAGTCTCGATTCTTGGTTAAAAGCAAAAAACAAGGCAGTTAGCATTTCTTTTACATAAATATTGCGAAGTATAATGCCAATGCTGTAGCGGCTAATTTCTCCCATTGTCTGTTTCAAAATGCATGCATGGTACGAAAAATATAATAATTACCTTGAATCCTCAAACAAATCACTCCTGAGACAATCATTCTTGTTTGTATCCGGTACAGCTTCCGTACTTTTTCAACCTAAATCCGGCGTTGGGTCACTGCATGTGTTGAAGAAGAACTACGACAGACTGCGAATAACTCAAGCGGAGTGTGGGACGGCCCCCCATGAAAAGGCATGCCGCAGTGTCTGGGGAATATGTCCCGTCAATATAATTATGAAGTTTATGAATCAAACTAAGAAATAGATCAAGAACTGTCCATCTGTTGGAACTGAAGTGAGAACTGTTTTTTTGTTGTTGTCGGTTCTGGCCAGTCATAAGTACCGTAATTTTCGGACTATAAGGCGCATCTGACTATTGTTGAAATTCGCCTCCCCAGACAAGCCGCACAGAAACAGCGACAGCTGAACAAAGTGCTACTCTGCCGATGCTGCCTCCGCGCGCGCCAACCGGAAAGGCGGAACTTTGCGCGTTCATCTCTGATATTAACCCTCTGTACTGACTCCATGTTCCAAAAGTTTGAAAAAGACTCGCCGAAAGCAGGTTGACAATTTATTCGTCGACAATGGTCAAAAACAAGGCAAAAACAGACGACGGAGGGACAATTCTGGATCCAAAACAAGGCTACATGTTTCCGAGCAGCAAAAATCTGTCTTATCTCAGTGTCCAGTGTTTTTTAAGTCCGTGGGCCGCCCGAAGGTGTGTCCAGGCGTTGCTTTGGGATCATCCCTCTCTGGCCACTTTCGGGCTGTTTAGGTTCGCGCGCGATGGGATGTGGTTGCCACAGCGACCGACGCTGGTCTTGATGTCACAAGCGCCTGCTATCAACTTTGTTATCCGGGCTGGAACTACTTGTTTTAGGACAAAGCACGCTGGTCTTTGTCCTTGTTCGTTTGTCGGGAGGACTGATTGCCAGAGTTGGTGCGTCAATCTTGCTCGTGGCGCACACGTTTTGGGCTTCTGTGATAAGATGGTGTTGTGTATCTATTCTGTTTCTTTAAACTATGGGTTGCTATTTATTTTACATTAGGTGTGTCAGAGTAGTGCAGTACTACAGTGAATATGAGAAATGACACTATTCCCTGATTGATTATATTACGTGTGTTCGAGTAATGCAAACAGTTAGACGGTGCCCACGAGAAACGGTACCATATTTCCTTTTCCCCCTCATGAGCGCATATAAGGTGATTCACTTTATTGTGTTCAAGGCCACTGAGTGGAGTCTGCCTAAACTATAATTAAATGAATGTGTTATACTAATGCAAACAATTATATGGTGTGTGCGAGAACGGTACCTTTTCCCTTCACTATAAGCCACCACACACCAAATTTGTCACGAAAACGGCATTTGTCGATAGATAAGCCGCACCGGACTATTAGCCGCAGCGTTGATTCCATGGACGAAAATAGACAAACCTGGTCAGCTGCTTTTGTTTTTACATCGGCTACAATGTAAGTTTGGTATAAAACAAACTAAAAAATAGATCAAGAACTGTCCGACTGTTGGAACTGTTTAAAGTGATGTCATCAATTAACTCATTGGCTGCAATTGATGCTGATTGACATTCAATCCATTCCAGTGTGAGGCTAAAAAGGGGTGGGGGCACTATGGTGTTGCATGGTGACCTGATATGTCAACACGGAGCAAGCAAACATATAAAGCAGTCGAGCTGGCCGTCTGCTGTGATGTGACTCAAGAGGCTGGAGAACATTTGGTCTTTCACTTTATTTATTTATTTATTTTGCTGCATCTTCCACACTCATGCAGCATTTGTTGGTGGCAAACATGACTGTCGGGTTCAGCCTCACGGAGCATTTGGTGACCGCCAGCATGACCATCTCCTCCTGCTTGATGTTCCTCTTTGTCAACGGAGTTATGTTGTTCACCTTGAGGAGTAAACGTGTGTTCCGGGAGACGTCGCGCTACATCCTGCTGTTTCACCTGCTGCTTGGAGACACGCTCCAGCTGGCCTTCAGCTTGCTGTTGTACTTGCTGAGTGCCTCGCTCATCACTCTCACGTATCCAATGTGCGGCGTGCTCGTCATGTTTGCCAATCTTGTTAGTAGGGTATCTGCTTTGGTGCTAGTGGTAATGTCACTGGAGAGATATGTCGCTGTGTGCCACCCTCTTCGACACTCCTCCATCACTACCGTCAGGAACACGATGGTTGCAGTGCTCGCTGTGTGGCTTTTTTGTTTTGTGAATGTTCTCATTCAGGGACTTTTATTGATCAAGTTTCCTTTTGACCAGCTGGAGAGTCTGGAAATGACACAGATGTGCACCTTCCATGCCATTTTACTTGTTCCTGTTTTAGAACGTTACTATGATGTTTATACTTATTTTGTGTTCATCTTGGCAGGCCTGAGCATCATTTTCAGCTACCTCGGGGTAATCATAGTGGCCAGATCGGCGGCCACGGACAAAGACTCCACCCGTAAAGCTCGGAACACGCTGCTACTGCACCTGGTGCAGTTGGGCCTCAGCCTATTGTCAGTGCCATTCGCTATTATCTTGACAAAATTCTCAACATTGTTAAACCGGTTGGTATTCTCACGAGTCCGATCGAGCCTATTTGTGTGCTTTTACCTCCTTCCCAGAAGTCTGAGCGGGCTGGTGTACGGGTTGAGAGATCAGAATCTCAGAGTCGTGTTTGTGTACCATTTCTGCTGTCACCTCAAAGTGTTAGCCATTCCTGTTAATATTGTGATTGAGCCACAAGAGCCTCTTTCTGTCGTCCTGCCTACACGTGGGAAACATTCAAATTCGATACGGTGTCATGCCCTCAATACAAAGAAACACTCATGTGCACAATGACATTCTTAATGCCACAATTATTTGTCAGTTTTGTCAATAATGTATAAACAGAATATGTGTGTACTATAACTGTACCTGTAACTGTTGTTATATGCATGCTACAAAAACTATAAAGAGTGGGGGTAAAGTCTTGACCTGGTGGATGGTGGGAGAAGGATCAAGGATGCCCCACATAATGTAAACTGTGTGAACTGACTTGACTGCATAATAAAATGTCATGGTGTCTGAAATCTTTGGCGTCATATTCTTATATTCACAAATGTATTTGACAATTTAGCTCTTATGAAGGAAATGTCTCATAAACAAGAAAATACCAGAGGAATTTCCATCCTGGTGAAGAGGTGAACTAAGCCCTCACGTTGGCAGCTTAAGATACAACAGATGCAGTTTCATACATAAACACAAAACAGATTACAGGTACTTTGTGCTGCTACTCTCTCATGAACAGAATATCTGCCATTAGACAACAGACGTCCAATCCGTTTGAAGTGGGAGGCTGAAAGCGAATGAACTTTGCTGCCAACCTCCTAGTTCAAATGGATTAGATGTTCAGTAGTGATACATTAATTTCAATTCATAGCAGAAGGATGAATATATTGTGACATCATGCGGGGGCAAGTAGTTGAGGGCTGTTACATTCTTCAGCCAGAGATGAAGAATTCAGTCAAAATGGCTGCCAGCCGAAAGACTACGCCCCCCAGCATGCCGCACAACACCTCCAGGTGTGGCTGCTTAAGCCACTTAATCGCAGCTGGCCTGGGGCACTATATAAGAGACAACCAAATGAAGCGAAGGGAGAGGCGGAAGGAGATTGACAGAAAGAAATGGCAGAAAATATTTTGATGAGAACAGACCTAAGTTGCCATTTTTGAGACATTTAGTTTGTTTGTTTGTTTGTTTAGTGACTTCTTGTGCTGCATTTTGGCCTTTTGATTTTGGGGAAACCCGCTGTTTTTTCTGAATAGAGAAGCTGTTTGGTTGGAAACCTTGGCGTCTCGAGCTCCTTCCTGGCAAGGCCTACCTCGTGTTCGGTCACAATAGACAGATATACCGTACAGTGGGGAGAACAAGTATTTGATACAGTGCCAGTGGGTTTTCCCATTGTCAGTGTATCAAATACTTGTTCTCCCCACTGTATACATATATATATATATATAGATATATTGGGCCTTCTCAAAAAATTATATTGTGGTAAAGGTAATTATTTTCCGTAATTTACTGATAAACTTTCATATATTTTAGATTCATTACACACAACTGAATATTGATGCTTTGAGCGAAAAAGGTCAAGAAAAAACAAAAATCCTTATCTCAGAAAATTAGCATATCATTTCGTCATCATTTGTTTTGCAAAGGTTTGATAATAAAAGACACCAAATCATCAGTCAAGTCTCACCCTTTTTCTAGGGTGACCATATTTACTCATACCCATACTCGAACTTCACTCAAAGATGCCTATATCACTTTAATATATTTAAAGTGTGTCTCCTCCGCCTGGATAGAAAAATTCAGTTTTATTAAAAAAAAAAAAATATATATATATATATATATATATATATATATATATATACAGTATATAAATCAATTTTTTACTTGACAGGTTTTTCTTCCAAAAAAATAATCAAACAATAAAAACGCAAAAAAAAAAAAAAGAACAAAAAACGAATTAAATGATTAAAAAAAATAATATAATGAAGACCAATGGAAATGTAATCCAGTCAATACACACACACAGTATGCTATATGCCAACTAAACATTCATTCATTTTCCATGCCGCTTTTCCTGACTACGAGCATTTTTATAAATTACTATTACGACAATTGTCGTTGAAAAATTGTAATTCCCACTCAATTTTTATTCTCATTCGATGTTCTGGATTGCACTCAAACAATAACCAAGGTAAACTGAAACTATTCAACCAGCATGTTTCCAAACGCAGCAGTTCAAAAATACATTTCCCATGATGCCTAACGGAGCTTAGCTCACTGATAGGCAAAATCACATTGCATGATTTATAAATAATTTTTTTGCAAATCATGGTGGAAAATAAGTATTTGGTCAATACCAAAAGTTCATCTCATACTTTGTTATGTACGCTTTGTTGGGAATAACGGAGGCCAAACGTTTTCTGTATGTCTTCACAAGCTTTTCACACACTGTTGCTGGTATTTTGACCCATTCTTCCATGCAGATCTTCTCTAAAGCAGTGATGTTTTGGGGCTGTTGTTGGGCAACACGGACTTTCAACTCCCTCCACATATTTTCTATGGGGTTGAGATCTGGAGACTGGCTAGGCCACTCCAGGACCTTGAAATGCTTCTTACGAAGCCACTCCTTTGTTGCCCTGGCTGTGTGTTTGGGATCATTGTCATGCTGAAAGACCTAGCCACGTCTCATCTTCAATGCCCTTGCTGATGGAAGGAGATTTTCACTCAAAATCTCTCGATACATGGCCCCATTCATTCTTTCCTTTGCACAGATCAGTCGTCCTGGTCCCTTTGAAGAAAAACAGCCCCAAAGCTTGATGTTTCCACCCCCATGCTTCACAGTGGGTATGGTGCAATTCAGTATTCTTTTTCTTCCAAACAAGAGAACCTGTCTTTCTACCAAAAAGTTATATTTTAGTTTCATCTGACCATAAAACATTCTCCCAGTCCTCTTCTGGATCATCCAAATGCTCTCTAGCGAACTGCAGACTGGCATGGACGTGTACTTTCTTCAGCAGGGGGACACGTCTGGCAGTGCAGGATTTGAGTCCCTGGCGGCGCATTGTGTTACTGATAGTAGCCTTTGTTACTGTGGTCCCAGCTCTCTGTAGGTCATTCACTAGGTCCCCCCGTGTGGTTGTGGGATTTTTGCTCCCCGTTCTTGTTATCATTTTGACGCCATGGGGTGAGGAGGGAGTTGAAAGTCCGTGTTGCCCAATGACAGCCCCAAAACATCACTGCTCTAGAGGAGATCTGCATGGAGGAATGGGCCAAAATACCAGCAACAGTGTGTGAAAAGCTTGTGAAGAGTTACAGAAAACGTTTGGCCCCCGTTATTGCCAACAAAGGGTACATAACAAAGTATTGAGATGAACTTTTGGTATAGACCAAATACTTATTTTCGAACATGATTTGCAAATAAATTCTTTAAAAATCAAACAATGTTATTTTCTGGGGTTTTTTTTTTTTCCACATTCTGTCTCTCATGGTTGACGTTTAACCATGTTGACAATTACAGGCCTCTCTAATATTTTCAAGTGTGAGAACTTGCACAATTAGTGGTTGACTAAAACGCTATGTAAAAAAAAAAAATTTTTTTTTTTAAATGCTAAGCTGCCATACATGCATTAAATCTCCAACAAGAAAAGCTTGTTTTCTGGAACAGCAAAAAAAAAAAAAAAAAATTGTTGAATTGATGCGACAAAAAAAGGGCAATGCAATAGAAAATGGATCAAATCTTTAAGAGCAAGGAAAGAGTTGAGGAGGCTTATTAATCATATTTAGTTTTATTTGCTCTGATGGGGAGGTTCAGACCATCTTAGCTGTCAATGTGCACTTTGGACTTATATTTGTTCATTTATGTTAGGCTACTTATTCATTTACTTATGATTTAAAAAGTCAATGTTTGCGCGATCTTCAAAATATATTCCATTTCACTCTGCATATTATAAGTCTTGTACTTATTTTCAGTGTTGTCAGCAACGCGTTAGTTACTGTAATCTGATTACTTTTTTCAGTAACGAGTAATCTGACGCGTTCATTTTTCTACACCAGTAATCTGATTAAAGTTAGTTTCCTTAGTGTCTCTGCGTTACTATTTTTTCATAGCCTCATAACGTATGTAGAATGAAGAATAGTTATGTACGAAGAGCATTTTGAATAGAAAATGCTAAAATAAAAGGTTCCCGGTACGTGTTTCCATGACAACCTCTTAGCTATTTCCTGTTTTGGTCTCGCGTCACGTGTTGTGGGACTGAGGCGGGTGGACATTCGCGCCGAGTGTTGAGACGTTGCGAGGGAATGTTGATCTGTGGATATCCATGAATGAAGGTGAGTATTTTTCCTTCATTCTGGAGGGTATCAGCAAAAGGTTGGACCCCCTACATGCGCGGCCGTTTCGTAGCTTTGCCGTAGCAAGGACGGGCAGTCATCGCTCCAAGTTGGCAAGCTTTGTTTACATCATATGCGTGTTGCACATTTATGCCGTGAGATGATGTGTTCGTTTAGCATCTGTGGGATGTGTTGTAAGTCCAATTGAGCGTAAAGTGCTTAGTTGCCGCCACGTTTTGTGGCCAACTGCGTGTGTGTTGAGAGGAGTACTTCCGGGTTGTTAATGTGCACGGCTGCACGCACATCCGCGCCCGCCACCACCTTTGTGTTTATTGCACTGTACAATCCACTTGTGTGTTGTTGATTATTGTGCCGTCAGTTTGCACTGTTTTACATTGGCACTGATATGCTGTTAACCATAACCCGAAATTCAGAAGTTTTGACATTAGGCCTAATCTTAGAGTTAGCAGGATTTAATTGGTCGGTGGAGTTGATTTCAACAAATTCTAAGCAGTTTGTCAGATATTTGTTAGTTTCAGGGCTCCGGAGTGGCTAAACTAGCGCGAAATTCTGATATTCCCCTTTAAATTCAATCATCGGAAAGTCAATTACATGTGATGACATTTTTCTGTTATCATTCTTATGTTGAGGCGGCAAAGGGAGAAAAATGGGTAAAAAGTAAATGATAGATTACTTTTAAAGTAACTTAGTTACTTTGATAATGAAGTAATCAGTAAAGTAACTAGATTACTTTTTTGAGGCGTAATCAATAATCAGTAATTAAATTACTTTTTCAAGTAATCTGTGACAACACCGCTTATTTTTCTATATGTATGTTACTTATATCTTTTTTTTTTTTTTTTTTTTTTAAGAAAGCAAAAGTAAAGTTATACATTTTTATTTTTAATATACATCCTATGTTCTTAAGTTCTTAAAATTGAGATTTGGCATTTAGTGCAGTATGTGAGGAAATGAGGGAAAATAAAAAATAGGAGATGGAGGTTAAGGTTATTGCTAATACAATTTTGAATGAAAAACAGTGCCAAAACTGTTTTCTTTGCATTTCAGTAGTTTTAGATTTTACCCCTACCCCAAAAAAAGGAAAAATAAATAAATAAACACAATTTCTGGCTCCGTGGCAATCTTCACATCGGGGAGTTCCGGCAAGAAATTCTAGCCACTTTCACCCCTGGTACAAATACTTATGAAACTCAGTAAATTACAAATAAACTATTGAAAAATCATACAAAATGAGTTCCGGATTTTTTTTTCTAGATTATGTCACTATAAGTGGAAATGCATCTATGACTGAAATTTCAGACCTCTACCTATTTTCTAAGTGGGTGAACTTGCAAAATCACAAGGGGTGCAAATACTTCTGCTGTAAATGTACTGTAACTGCACTGTAAATGTATTAGAAGTGCTGGTCTTGACAGAAAACCCCAAGTTCACCAATTACTGAAACTCTTGTTTGGCCTCTTTGTGACTGCACAAAAATAGCGTTTATCCTAAACCTGACAGAAACTTTGTGGAAAATCAATTGAATAATTAGGTGACCAATTTTAGGCCATGCCACACCTGGGTATGGAGTGAACTTCATACTCACGCTGAGGAATGCTTTACTCATCAAAAAATTAAATGTTATTCATTTTTTATTCAAGAGTTTCTCATCAATTTGAATACATTAGCTCTGTGACTCATTTTTCTTATCCTTACATTTGTTTTAATTATGTTTGTCTGTTGACTTGTGTGATCCAGGGTGATCTTCACAACGGGTGGGGGCTTGGCTGAGGTGGCGTTGCATGGTGACCTGCTGTGTCAACACGCAACATTCAAAACATATAAAGCGTGCTGCTGTCCAACTCACTGCTTGATTTTTTGTTGTTGTTGTTGCCGCATGTCTCACATCCATGTTGCAAGCCAATGTGACCTCAAGTGAAAGAGACAAGGTGAGTCTCATGGAGCGAGTTGCGGCCGGAACTTTTATCGCCTCCTTCTGCTTGGTCTTCCTAATTGTGAACGGGGTCATGTTGTTCACCTTAAGGAGCAAATGTGTATTTCGGGAGACGTCGCGCTACATCCTGCTGTTTCACCTGCTGCTCGGAGACACGCTGCAGATGGTCGTCAGCCAGCTGATTTACTTTCTGAGCACACTTCGCGTCACTCTCACGTATCCTGTGTGCGGCGTGCTCATCATGCTCAACTATCTCTTCAGTAGGATTTCTCCTTTGGTGCTGGTGGCAATGTCACTGGAGAGATATGTGGCTGTGTGTCACCCTCTCCGACACGCCTCCATCACCACCGCCAGGAACACTGTGGCTGCTGCGCTCGCCTTGTGGAGCTTTTGTTTTTTGAATATTCTCATCCAGGGGTTTTTGTTGATGATGTTTCCTTTTCACCAACTGGAGAGTCTGCAAATGTCACAGCTTTGCAATTTCATTAGTTTGGCCATTGAGCCAGTTTCTCTATTTTATAACAAATTTTATATGTATTTCATGTTCGCCTCAGCAAGCCTGTGCGTCCTTTTCAGCTACGTTGGTGTAGTTGTGTCGGCCAGATCGGCAAACACAGGAAAACACTTGGCCCGGAAAGCTCAGAACACGCTGCTGCTGCACCTTGTGCAGCTGGGCCTAACCCTAATATCATTGCTCTACGCCACTATCATGACAAATATCGCAGTCTGGTTCACCTCATGGTTGGCCTTCGTACGGTTCCACACTTTTATATTTGTATTATTTTTCCAACTCCCCAGATGTCTGAGTTCTCTCGTTTATGGGTTGAAAGATCGGGATATCAGAGTTGTGCTTGTGTACAATCTGTGCTGTCACTTACATTTGCCAGTTGCTCCTGCTAAAGCTGCCAATGTATTCTGAGAGCTATATTTTTTTCCTGCATACACCTGAAACATGTTAAGCCTCTGAACTTAAACATAAACCTTTCATGTACATGCTGTCACTTTAAACTCATCATTTATTTGTATCGAAACTATGAAATTCTGTCAGTATGTGAAACCTGGAAGGGGTCTTCAGCTGCTTGATGACGGAAATGTTTCATGCTGTCTAATCTATGATGTCTTTACATGATAAATTGTTCCCAAACTGTTTTGCTCACTGCTTTTTAAACTTGCTGATGAATATGTGTCAAGGAAAAACCAATAAACTTGAGAAAATTGTTTCACTCGTGACTGTGAATTAGTTAACTATACACTCACTGGCCCATTTAGAACCCATGTTGCAATTTTAAAACAAATTCAAAACAGATAACAGGCACGTCAAGTCAGAGATGAGGCAAGTTGGCTGTGCAGCCTCACTCACACCCACAGAGTGAATTGATCATTTTTTAGGAAGAAACATGAAGAACAAGAAAGCATAATGACAACATACTGAAGTCTTACCCCCCAAAAAATCAAAATGTAAAACAATAACATAAATACAAAAACATACATTTATACTATTCTTCAAAAAAGAGCAATACGTGTTATTCATAAGAAAGGATATGTGGACCATACTCATTCACTTTTTTTTTTATTCAAAGATTTTAAAATTCGCTGATTTGGTTGATTACCGAACAGTACAAATTATGTTCAAGGCAAAAAATAATAAATTGTCTGGTAATATTCAACAGTTGTTTAATTTAGAAGACGCGCATTATAATCTAAGAAGGACATTTAATTTTAAAAAGATTAAGAACAGAACAACAATGAGAGGTTTCAACATATCAGTTTGTGGAGTAAGGCTATCGAATGCTCTGAATGTAGAGTTAATAGAATGTCAAAATATTTATCAATTCAAGAGAATGTTTAAACAGTCAATATTTCAGTGTTACATGTGTGAACCTGTGCAATGATGGTTTTGAAGTTTGTATTTATCGTTTTGTGTTTATTTACTTATTGATTATTTTGTTATATTGATATGCATGTACAGTTTTGAATTATATGGAGGTACGTCTTATGCATAAAATTCATTGTATTTTGAATGTGTAGGGGTGGGGACCTTATAAGCTTTGCTTCTTCTCACTCCTTTTCAGATGTTTTTGTTATTTCAAATAATAATTTTTGTGTGGATTATTTTGTTTTAACACCTGAAATCAGTCTATCAATACAAAAAAAATATATTCTAACAAGATCAAATAAATTACAAGGGGCTAATTTATTTTCCCCCCTCGAACCCACTGCCCAGTCAAAATGAACGTTTGTTTATTTGCCGTCCCAGTCAAAATGGATTGGACGTCTTGCCCTGTCAATTGCAGCCAATGACTTAACAAGGAAGTGACCTGAAAAGGCCACAAAATTGACAGAAACTGACTGAAATTCTAGTGGAAAGTGACTCATTGGTACAAGAGCGTAGGTTTGGTCTCAACATTGGTAGGGACGCTATAACAGCATAACCTGCATGTACACTTTTTGAAGGGGATGAGACATTAAGACCAAACAGATAGGACGAACAGGGGTCAGGGCTACATTTCTCATGAATCTGCTGTTGTGTTTCAAACCTAAAAATGAAAAAGTTATTTTCATGGAGAAAGTCATTTTTCAAAATTGTTTCATATAAAGGAAATCGTGGTTGTTTTTTTTTTTTTTTTTTTTTTTTTATTCTCCTTAAGCTATTAACCTATACATTGAACCAGGGGCGGACTGGTAGCTGTAGCTTCTGGAGGATCACAGAACGGCCGCCGGTCGTCTAGAGGGCCGGCTGCCGCCTGGGGCATATAAGTATTTAGTCAACCACTAATTGTGCAAGTTCTCCCACTTGAAAATATTAGAGGCCTGTAATTGTCAACATGGGTAAACCTCAACCATGAAAGACAGAATGTGGAAAAAAAACAAAAAAACAGAAAATCACATTGTTTGATTTTAAAGAATTTATTTGCAAATCATGGTGGAAAATAAGTATTTGGTCAATACCAAAAGTTCATCTCAATACTTTGTTATGTACCCTTTGTTGGCAAAAACGGAGGCCAAACATTTTCTGTAACTCTTCACAAGCTTTTCACACACTGTTGCTGGTATTTTGGCCCATTGCTCCATGCAGATCTCCTCTATAGCAATGATGTTTTGAGGCTGTCATTGGGCAACACGGACTTTCAACTCCCTCCACAGATTTTCTATGGGGTTAAGATCTGGACACTGGCTAGGCCACTCCAGGACCTTGAAATGGTTCTTACGAAGCCACACCTTTGTTGCCCTGGCTGTGTGTTTGGGATCATTGTCATGCTGAAAGACCCAGTCACGTCTCATCTTCAATGCCCTTGCTAATGGAAGGAGATTTTCACTCAAAATCTCTCGATACATACATACATTGTCACCATTTCGGCAATGAGACAATGTGCGTTACTATGCGTTACTACGTTGGTTGAATGACGCGAGAAAAGTCAGAGACACGGAGAGGGAAGAGTGTTTGTTGTGATGCTGTAGCAAACGCGATGCTAGGCTAGGTGGCTCCAATATTTCCTGACTGTAGCCGACAGCCTACAATCTACGTAGATATCACATGCATATAGAACTACATGCGAAATGACATACTCTGCGGCGTTAGTAAACAGTCGCCATTTTAAAGCAGTAGACTTCTCAGAAAGGCTCTGTTGTAGGGAATCTTCCTAGCGAACCTAAGTAACTTTTTATCTAAAATACTCCTAAATCGGCAAAATCTTGACTTGAATCTATCTTTCAATGATGAAACAGTTTTAAAACTTTCATATGTCGAAAGTAGACAGAAGGGAACTAATGCAAAAACGGGAGCAATTTTAACAACTTTAACGGTTGATTCACAACATTAAATGACTTACAAACATAGCAAAGGTTACTGTGTTTTTTGTTTGTTTTTTTTAAAAATGAAAAAACAAAAACCATGAAAGTTAACACCAGTTACTTTGCCAAGTAACTAATTACTCTTACATTAAGGTAACCGAGTTACTAATTCAATTACTTTTTGGGAGAAGTAATTTGTAACTAATTACTTTTTAAAAGTAAGATTAACAACACTGGTCATAAAGATGCAGTCTGCAGAATGAAAAGCTATGCTGTGACGAAAGCGGAGATTTTATTCTGCCAATTTGTTGGCGAACACAATTTGCCTGCAACTATTGCTGATCACTTCTCATCAGTGTTGTTTTCGTCAACGATGACTATCATGAACATATTTTGTCGACGAACAACTTTTTCATGACGATGACTAGACGATAACGAGCTAAAAACGTATGTTGGGAGACTAAAACTTAAACAATATTACCAATAAATTAATATAATTTTAAAAAGTTTTATTTTTGTTTCATATTGCACGCTGTATACAACGTTGTAAGATTAGTCACCAATTTGTAAGGGCATACGTCACTATTTGTAAGATTGCCACGGCCTTGGGGTTGACAGGTATGCATTCAGCAAGTGAAAAGGGGCAAATATAAGTCTGCACATAATGAAAATAATTCACTTAATAATGGTAGGGTCAGTTCTATCCTTACAGCATATGGGAAGATAATCTAAATTACCTATATAATTGAACTCATTATATAATGCAAATAAGGTTGCTTCAAACTTGTTGGGGACAATTTAAGCATCCTGAAAAGTTGCTAGTGTTATGTCCCTTCCTTCCCTATGCAAGCCTACGCTCTTTGAGAACAAAACATTTTCTGTTTATCATTATTAATCTATTACTAGAAACTGCAAATTCTGGAGAATTTACTCTGGATCTTTGCTCTGTGGTGATACAGATCTTAACCCCGCCCAGGTTGGCTTGGGGACATTTTGGGGACAATATCAGGACACTTCCTGTTGATTTGGGGACATTTTTTTTTTTGCCATTGAAAATGAATGGGAAATAATTTGGACTTCCATGGACGTCAATGGCAGCACCCTCCATAAGCATCAATGGAATTGGGGACATTTGTGGGACACGTAGTATTGATATTTGGTCATTTCCTGTCGATCTGGGGAAATTGTTTTTTTTTCACCTTTGAAAATGAGTGGGAACATTTTTGGACGTCCATGGACGTCAATGGTATCAACTTACATAGGTGTCAATGGAATCCAAGTACATTAGCATCAATAGAATGAAAAAAAACATGATTAAATGCCATTGGAAATGAATGGGAAGTTTGGACGTCCATGGACGTCAATGGCAGCACCCTCCATAAGTGTCAATGGATTCTGGGACATTTGGGGGACACGTCGTATTGATATCTGGTCATTTCCTTTTGATCTGGGGAAATTGTTTTTTTTTTGCCTTTGAAAATGAATGGGAAAAATTTTGGACGTCCATAGACGTCAAGGGAATCGACTTACATAGGCGTCAATGGAATCCAAGTACATTAGCATCAATAGAATGAAAAACATGATTAAATGCCATTGGAAATGAATGGGAAGTTTGGACGTCCACGGACGTCAATGGCAGCACCCTCCATAAGTGTCAATGGATTCGCGGACATTTGGGGGAAACGTCCTATTGATAGTTGATCATTTCCTGTTGATTTGGAGACATTTTTTTTAATCCATTGAAAATGAATGACAACAAATTTGGACGTCCATGGACGTCAATGGCAGCACCCTCCATAAGCCTCAATGGATTCGGGAACAATTGGGGGACACATCCTATTAATATCTGGTAATTCATTTCTCTTGAATTGGGGACATTTTTTTACACATTGAAAATGAATGAGAAACAATTTGGTTATTAATCTATTATTACGATCGCTACTAGTACAGTAATGTATTTCAGAGTGGGTTGTGGTTTTATAAAGATCTACCCTCCACCCCAGCGGTGGCGCTAATGCATCAATAAACTGTTTGCCAACTACCAATGAAATATCTCCAAGAACCAAGGAATTACGTCATGACGACTATTTCCCCCCGCGCTGATAAAGCTAGCGTCATGTTAAGCTAGCGAAACATTTCTTACCCACACTTTATCGTAATTCTCAAGTTTTTACCAAGAAGGGGTTAGTGGAGAAAGTGAGAAACTCGTCGGCGAAGGTAAATAGCGGCTCAAGAAGGCATGCGGTTAGCTTTTTGTTGTTTAGCGAAACGAGCCAGAATTAGCCGTGCACGGCTAATGCTACTACATTGAACGCTCGGAACTTTTGACAAGTTCTTCCCGCATCTCAGCGTTGTGACCTGGGCGCAGTCAATCCGAAAACGACGTCGTTCGACCCCTACGTAAGACGAAAGCCACTTTGTTGACATGGGCGCGATGAGTTCGGCAAGCTAACGTGCTAGCGGGAAGTGTGCTACGCATGCACTGACCACTGGCTGTGACGTCGACCGTGTTTTATCAGCTTTATTACATCCGACCAGACTCGCCGACTTGTATAATGTGTTGTTTGCTTCAGCAACTTAAAATAGCGCAGAACGAAATGAAATGGAATGGGAAAATGTGGACGGTACAACAGCTTGTATCATGCTGATCGTGAGCCCTTCGCCTTCACCAAGTTTTTTGTAAGTGTTCATGTTGAACATTGCTAAAAAAAAATTCTGAAATGAGTTGAATTGCGAGGGGTTAGCATTATCACACTGATTAAATTATTATTCAACGTCTCGTATATGTAATTCGATACAAACTGCATTTCAGGCACGTCGTCCACTTTCATTTAAATAAAACAAAACAACAAAATACCTTAACCAGCTGAATTTGAAATTCAACTTTGTAAGTGACATAATGATTCAATTTTCAGACTCAATCCAAAGAATAATCTACTCACATTTGTGAGGTGAGAAACTATCAATAGCGGTACTTCATACCCCGATAGGTAATCGATATGCTCCTGCTATTATTCGATATATCAGGAACTGAAATGTTACAAAAATTTTCCACAATTGTCCATGTTAACGCATTGGCTGTCATTGACGGCGATGGACGTCTACTTGTGATAAACCAGTGCGAAACTCATTTGAATTTACAGCAGCCGGATCAAAATAGCTTGTTTTTTTCTGTTTATCAATAGATTTATTTCTTGGTCCATGTTTTGATAATTGTTGTATCGCCATATCGTGAGATAAATGTCAATTTCAAAAAAAAAATTTGAGTGATTCACTCTCTCGGCCCTTTCAATACATCCAAAACAAAACTGACGAATAACCTCTTTTACAGCATAAACATGTGACATGATGTTGATTGACTTTTTGCTTGTATGCAGGGAACCCGTGCTGGCCTGCTAGCGGGGCAAGATGTTCAACAAGTCGTTTGGCACACCCTTCGGCGGAGGCTCGGGGGGGTTTGGTACCTCGTCCACCTTCGGGCAGCAAAGTAAGTCCATCAACTTTTTACCAAGTCAAAAGACTGGCGCGTTCAGACTTTTGGACCAGCGAGCTCGCTGTGAGGAAAGTCACAACAAAACACCTCAGACGAAATGGGAAGGCACCGGAGGGGGATGGCACCGGGGAGGATGTGGGGGGGCGACACCCGTTGGGACCGGCGACCGCGATTCGTTTTTTTTGGTGGTGGGTATGTTGGGCGACATCCGAGTGTGCTTTATTTGTGCAGACACGGGCTTTGGGACCACGGGGGGGTTTGGTACGTCTGCGTTCGGGGCGACCACCAACACCGGAGGGCTCTTTGGCACCACACAGAATAAACCCGGTTGGTGAACTCTACTGTGTCACCGTGTTGACGCTCGCGCACAAAGCAGGACGCCTCATCCCTTTCCCTCATCCAGGCGGCCTGTTTGGATCAAGCACCTTCAGCCAGACGCCGACATCTTCCACCAGCACCAGTTTCGGCTTTGCCGCCCCCAGCGCCACATCCACCAGCCTGTTTGGCAACACAGCGGCAGGGAACACGGCCGCCGGCGGGCTCTTCTCCCAACAGAACAATGCTTTTAGCGCCAACAAACCCACAACCTTCGGGAGTGAGTCACTTTCACCGAATACACCTTTGTGATTTTAAAGGGGTCACAGCATGTACACCCGCGGTCAATGGTTTTCAGACTTTCAGTTCAGTTCAATGACAGAATTTGAAAACTTATGACCAAGGATGTATGTCTGAAACGCAGGCTTTGGGACGAGCACCAGCACAGGCGGGCTCTTCGGCTCTACCAACACCACCGCCAACCCGTTTGGAGGGGGCACCTCCTTGTTTGGAGGGTCGGGCTTCTCAGCCACACAGCAGCCTGGAACAACGATCAAATTTATTGTGAGTAGATGAGATTTAAATGTGGAGTGACTGCTTTAATCGTAGCTGTCAAAATCATTTTGCTCACAGGCCACATCAAGGTTTTGCAGAAGGTTTAAGACTGGAAACCATATTCACAAACTTCACTTTTTTTGATGAATCCAACTAAAAGTCTGACTAAAAGTAATTCGGATGAGACAAAAGCGATATTTCTAAGAGGAAATGACCTATGTGCAATTAATCCATTATAGACACAAGGCGGAAAAAAACTAATAGTGTTGTTATTGTCGAATATTTTCATTAACTTTATCCTATTGATGACTGGGGGGGTGAACATTTAAACAATGAAATACTCATATGGCTTTTTTTTAATTGGAGGAATTTGTTGATAGTGATTAGAATAGTTAAAACAGCTATCACTAGACACTGGTCAATATGGTATGGCCATAAACATAAATAATCTGGAGTAGAGATCGAACGATTTGGATTTTTAAGGCCCGATACCGATTGTTAGTAATTAGAGTGGCCGCTAACAGATTTTTGGAGCAGATATTCACTTGCCTTAAAATTGTGAAAAATGGCGTATAAAATTGAATAATGCAAACACTGAACTATATTGAACTGACTAAAGCATGTTTATTTAATCACACAAATATAAAATAACAGCTCCAGAAGTGCCTGAATTTCCAAGATTTAGGAAAATCTCTTATAATGTTGAATAAATTGCTCTCTGAAAATTTTCCACAGAAAATATATAACCACAAATATAAAAACGGGTCTAAACTAATGCACAACTTGTAGAAATAACAAATATATAACCCGGTTTTAAATTGAAATTTTTTTTTTTCCATATCGCTCAGTCAGGAGGAAAAAAAAAGGCCATTAGCGATATACTTCAAATTTCTAAATATCGGGGCTGATAATCTGTCGATTTCTAATTTGGAGGCAAAGCATTGATCCATCCAGCAGTGGTCCACAACTTTTTTTGCATTCTTAACTCATCTTGCATCCCGCTCTGGAGGAAAACAATCCACGAACATACAGGTAGACAATTATAGGATGTCCTACCTGAATTTTACAGGACTCATTGGGACTTATTTGAAAACCACAACATTCAGGAAAATATAAGAGTCTTAATTTTGAGATGCAAAGTGATAAATTATCAGGCACTTCCGGGTTTTGACATCTGTTGCTGAAAGTCCAAACATGACATGGTGTCAATTTACTGTGTTTTGTACTTAGGCTCCAACATCAAATGACACCATGGTGAAAGGCGGCGTGACCACAAACATCACCACCAAGCATCAGTGCATCACTGCCATGAAGGAGTACGAGAACAAATCACTGGAGGTAACTTGGTCGAGCCATCTACAATTTTGCATCAGAATGCCCTTAATTGTCATTTCACAACAAGTTTCAGAATGAAACTGAAGTTTCTCCCTATTCTGCTGGATCCCGTTTCTGACTGAATTGGGTTTTTAATTTTTTGCACTCCAGGAATTGAGGCTGGAGGACTACCAGGCAGGACGCAAGGGCGCCACCAACCAAATGCCCGCCGCGACGGGTGGCCTGTTTGGTGCTGCGGCCCCCACATCCAGCGCCCCCACTGGCCTGTTCGGCTCAGCAGCGTCCAACAACAACTTCTCTTTTGGACAGAACAAGACTACTTTTGGCCAAGGTGAGTTCTGAGGGAGGTTTGGCAATGAATTATTATTATGTTTCAGTGCCATCCTTGTTGAAATAGATTGGATGTCTATTTCAATCAATAGCAACTAATGAGTTGGCATTCAGCTTTTCAAAATCTCAAACTACACAATAATATTTCTTTAAAGATATTTTTGGGGAAAAATCAGGGCTGTCAAACGATTGCAATTTTTAATCGAGTTAATCACAGCTTAAAAATTAATCGTAATTAATCGCAATTCAAACCATCTATAAAATATGCCATATTTTTTGTAAATTATTGTTGTAATGGAAGGATAAGACACAATACAGATGTATACATTCAACATACTGTACATAAGTACTGTATTTGTTTATTATAACAATAAATCAACAAGATGGGATTAACATTAACATTGTTAAAGCAATCCATGGATAGAAAGACTTGTAGTTCTTACAAGATAAATGTTAGTACAAGTTATAGAAATTTTATATTAAAACCCCTCTTAATGTTTTCGTTTTAGTAAAATTTGTAAAGTTTTCAGTCAATATATAAACTAGTAGCTCACCATTATTGATGTCAATAATTACACAATTCTCATGGTGCATAAAATCAGTTGCACCCAAGCGCCAGCGGAGGGCGACAAAACACAAGTAACTAGTGGCCATGGCACTGTGCTGTCATTTTAATCTGTTTGAGCGGGGCATGTGCGTTAATTGCGTCAAATATTTTAACGCAATTAATTAAATTACAGCCCGTTAACGCGATAATTTTGACAGCCCTAGGAAAAATGTTTAAATTACATGTACATGTGCTAAAAGGTACATATAAGTTGTTTGTGTTCGTCCAAACCAGCCCCGACTGGGGGGTTCAGCGGCACCACAGGGGGGCTTTTCAGCCAACCCAACCAACAGCAAGCCGGCAGCCTTTTCAAGCCGTTCGGTCAGACCACCACAGCGCAAAGCAGCGGCTTTTCCTTTGGCAACACCAACACAATGGGCCAAGCAAGTACCAGCACCATGGTAAAACCTTTACTTACATATGACATTTTAAATTTTTCAATAGAAGCAGGGCTCCAGACCGCGACCAGATGGTTGCGTTTTGTGAGTGAAATTAGTCAGTGGGAGTATTTTTTCATCTGCTTGCACTTGTGCGACAAGTAACATTTTTTTGTTTTTGTCGCTGACAAACGCCTTCTCAGTTAAATCCACTTGTTGGCGGTAATATAACAAGCTGGTTTGCCAAGGGCGGATACAACAGAAGAAAAAGATGAAGGTGGACGATGTATGAAGCAGAAACTGCTCAGCCAGCGGCGGGGTCGGCCCTCCCGACTCCATGCTGAGCGAACTGGAGTTTATAAAAAAATACACAGTGGAAAATTAAACCACGAAAGGGAACCACATGGTAGTCTAAGTCACACAGTTGAGAAATCGCTTTCACTTTCGTGACTTTTTGGACTGTCAAATTGTCACCACTTCCAGGAGAGTGAGACTTGTGTCCCGCTGGTCGTCTCTGGTTGTTGGTTTTGCAGTTATTTAAAGTTATTTTCCAAGTGGTGAGTGTACAACTGCGTAACGATGTTTGACTTTCTATGTTGTTTTCTCAAGATTTATTTCAATGACAACTCGGCGACTATGTGTAAAAGCATATATACTGTATATATGTGACACGCACACACTTTGTTTGGCTCTCGCGGGACCACATTTTAAATTATTTTGGGTGCTTTGGCTCTCTCGGTCAGAAAAGTTCCTGACCCCTGACTTAAACCCATGACTATGTTTAAATTCTGCTTTTTTAATCTTCTTTTTCATATACGGTATATTTTTTTTTTGTCCTGAATGGGACATGCCACATCCATGTTATAACTGGGTGAATTGCCCTAAAAAAATCCTATATTAACTTAATTTGTAAGCAGTATAGTGGTTGATGTCAAAACTGATAGAGAATAAAACATAGATTCATAAGTTTGTAGTTTTATGCATTTATTATGAAAATATTTATCTGTTAAACAGTGAAAATTAGAGGAAAACTGTGCATGTCAGTTTCCAGTGTGCGTCCCCTGAAACGTTCAATCCGTTTGAACTGGGAGGGATGGCAGTGAATGAACACTAAAATTATAAGTTAGGGCCTCTGCTAGTAAAAAAATATCAGTCTGGAGCCCTACTAAGATATTTGTCAAATGCCACGCAAAATTCCTGAATGACTATTGCAGCATAAACGACCTCTCATGGTGTTCCAGGGTCTGTTTGGCAATACGGCGGCATCTCAGTCAGGCAGCTTGTTCGGAACGGCTCAGACGAGCACTGCCACCGGCTTCGGCGCCGGCGGCGGTCTCTTTGGCCAAGCCAGCACCGGCTTTGGCAATGTGGGCACTCAGGTAAGCGTGAGAACCAAAAAGGGTGTACAATGAATTGGACTTACGTGTCTTGTCGCGTCTTCCAGCCCAGCATATTTGGAAACAAAGCCAGCGGCTTCGGCACCACCACGACCAGTGCCCCCTCTTTTGGCACGGGCAGTGGAATCTTTGGCAACAAACCCGCGCTAACGCTAGGAACCGGAGCAAACCCATCAACATTTGGTGGTAAGAACATGCACTTAAAAGATTAAAACGTTGTACAATAGTGTTTTTACACATGTGAGTAGCTTCATTAGCACAAACACAGCAGAATGTGAGGAAGTCATATCCATGAACACCATGAAAAAGTTGGCCAAAAACAAAACACACATTTTCCTTTCATTTTCAAAATAAAAAACTGACTAAAAACTTAAAAGACGAATGTTAGCCTAGTCTTAGCTGCGAGAGCAACTTCGTCGAGGTTATAAATCTCACGGCCACTGAGAAACAAGGTTGAATGAAGGAAAAGGCTCTAAACACAAATGCACGTTCGCTGGACAAGGATAGGTCTCACTCCCAATGTTTTTTGGATGAAACCTTTACACAACAATATTACATTTGATCTAACTTATCCATGTTTAACTTAATAACTTATGAATTCTTTGTCTTTTTAATACAAAGGCATGACATGTAGACTAGAGTTGACACAGTGGCTGAAAATGGCAAAACTTCACTTGAGCTTTTTGCCTCCTCAAAAAAATCGTACAGTAGATATATTTTAATTTTATTTAGAAGTGTTTTTACTTTTTTTTATAGCAATTTTTGTGATTGCTCTAATCCTGAGCAACCTGAGTTGTGGCTGTGGGTAGGCTATAAGTTCTGTTGATTTTAATTTTATTTAAAATATTTAGTTTTATATTAGTATTTTTTGTTTCTTTATTTTAATATTATATTCATGTTCCAATTTGCAATTTTTTTTTTTAACCCATACATCTCAAAATAACACATTTTGGAGCTATAATTGCAATACAGTGATACTGTGAAACCGTGGTGTTTTTCCTCAAGGTTATCGTACCGTCAAAATCTCATTCCGGAACATGCCAATGTGTAACAGTTTATTTTTTGTATTGGTGCTCTCTGCAGCCTTTGGAGCAAACACGGCAGGTGGGAATCTATTCGGCAACAAGTCGACCACTGGAGGGCTTGGCACTGGACTTGTAACCACCTTTGGAGGAGGTATTGTTTATTCATGGTGTCTTATGCAGCAATACTTCCAATTCGCGGGGATTAGCTTTTGTGTGCTAACATTAGATATGACATCATCCTCTATTCAAATCACAAAATTGACATATGGGGAAAAATTATTATTAGTCATTTATGAAAATGTTTATGTTCAGCTGCAGTTTTTCAGATGTCTGGAAAATTATTTCTTGAATAAAATATTTGATTTGGGTTTTAGTCACAAAAATGAAGGTTTCACTCTATTATTACTATTAGAGCTGGGAATCTTTGGGCACCTAACGATTCGATTACGATTCAGAGGCTCCGATTCGATTATAAAACGATTATTGATGCACCCCCTCCTTTTCTTTTTTTTCTTTTTAATGTTTTGTACATTAGTTCCAAAATTGTTCAAAAATCCTCTCAGGCTAAACCAAACTACTATTTCAGTATCAAGTTAACATATAACAGTAAACAAATATACAAAAATAACAGTAAATAAAATACTCCAGTCCCCATTCTGTATCAGCAGCTTTAAACTACATTCAATTTAATGTTGTGAATCAACTGTTACAGTTGTTAAAATTGCTCCCGTTATTCCATACTTTCCCTTCTGTCTACTTTTGTCAAAGTTTTAACAGTATTTCATCATTTAAAGATAGATTCAAGACAAGATTTGCCGATTTAGGAATATTTTAGATAAAAAGTTAATTAGGTTCGCTACAACAGAGCCTTCTAGAGAGGTCTACTGCTTTAAGATGGCGGCTGTTTACTTAAGTCGGAAAGTCTGTCATTTCGCATCTCTGTTCAATAATACATGTTGTAACACCGACACAGTCTGTCATTTGCATCTAGTTCTACATATATATGATATCTACTGTAGCCGTATGTTTGTAGCAACTAGCAACTGGGCGTTGTTTGTAGCGGCTGTCAGCCGCAGTCAGGTATGATTGTTTTTTTATCTAGCGGCATGATTTGAACATGATCTTTACTCTCGGTCCGTTCCTCATTGCGTCCTAAAGACCCCGCTGACTGTGTTTTACTTCCGCTTTACCTGGTATAATTCAGTAATCGGAATTTGGATATTTGTGAATCTTTCTCGAATCTTCCACAGCCGAATCGCAAATAATCTAAGAATCGGAAATTTCGCACGCCTCTAATTACTATTATAAATTTGTCAATCAAACCAGTTGGGGAACATCCTGTTTGTATTTTAAAATGTATTTTTGTTGTTGTTGTTGTTGAGCAGTGGGCACTGGGACCACGTCTCTTTTTGGGAATAACCAGAACAAATTAGGCTCCACGCTGGGAACGATGGGGACGTTCGGAACAACCGGCTTCAACAGTGGCTCCAGCGCCATAGGCTTTGGAGCACCTCAGCAACATGTCGGTCAGCATCAGGATTTTGGTTTCCAGATTGCTTCAATTTGCAACGACTATAGTGAGCGATCATGTCAATTGAAGATCTTTCATCCCTCCAGCTTTGACCGACCCCAACGTGGCCGCAGCTCAGCAGGCCATGCTGCAGCAGCAATTTAGCGTGCTGGCATACTCACCGTACGGAGACTCGCCGCTTTTCAGGAACCCTTTGTCTGACCCCAAAAAGAAGGAGGAGGCAAGTGCTCGTTCCTTAATTTAGCGACAGCCCCTTCAGGTTGTAATTCTGCTGTCCAGTGTCCAGCATGCGTGCTCATACAGTCTTATCTTTATCACATCACAGCGTCTGAAACCAACCAACCCAACAGCACAAAAAGCTCTGACCACACCCACACACTACAAACTAACACCCCGACCAGCAACTAGGGTGCGCCCCAAAGCGCTGACCTCATCGGGCGGCTCCAAGTCGCAGCTTTTTGACGGACTGGATGATGATGAGCCCTCACTCACCAACGGGGCCTTCATTCCGAGGTGACTGTCCTAGTAGAGACGTAGTATAGGGTCAAATTTGCGCTAACTGAAGTTTGTGTCTACAGAAAGAGCATAAAAAAACTTGTGTTGAAGAACTTGAACAGCAGTCAGTACAACAGCCCCGCAAACAAAGACTCTGAGGATCTCGCCGTGCCGTCGGCGTACCTTCAAAACGGACACAGGTATCCAACTTACGCACAAGTTTGCGATTCATTTCCTGGTGAGAAAATGTTGATCATCGGTTTCCAAAGTAAAAGCAAATAATTGTTTTCAACACAAGAATAGTTCGACAATTATGCTGTTATGGCGATTGACAGAAATCTTGGAATATTTACTGTTGAAATATGAAATTCCACAGATGGACAGGGAAGTGACTGCCTCGAAATGATTTTCTCAATTCATTTGATCATCGATTTAAAAAAAAAAAAATAAATAAAATAAAAAAAAAAAAGCTTTAATATGGCAGCACATTTAAAATAACTGATTTTCTTGGCTTTTATGATAAAAGTGCTTAATACTACTTTTGAATTCCAGATAAGATTATTGGAGTTCATTTCATGTGATTTAAATGTGCAAACATTGCCCAGGCCTAATATTTAAACAAAAATATTTTAGCCATATTTTTGCATAACATTCTACTAGCCAAATGCTAACGTTCAGTACGAAATGCCATTGATAGGCTAACAGAAATTATTAACCTTCGAACAACTGCATACACTAAAGCGGCGCAACTCAAAATTAAACAGATAGAAGTTTACTAATTGCTTCGCGTTCATTCGCCACCGACTCTCCCGGTGTAAATGGTTTGGACTAGGGCTGCAGCTATCGAATATTTTAGTAATCGAGTAATCGACTGAAAATTCTATCGATTAATCGAGTAATCGGATAAAACAAATATATTTTCAGGTGAAGAGCAATTATAGATATACATGAGAAAACAAGACATTTTATCATTTTCAGTCAATGTCTTTATTTTTGATGTATATTGTTGAAAACAGCCAACAATTGCATCTCAGATGTAACTAGAATGAAAAAAAAAGACTAATTCACTGCTTTCACTCAAAAAACCTTTAGATCTTATTTTTATAAAGTATATACATATATATATATATATATATATATATATATATAAACACACCTAAAAATGCCTTTACGCTTGATAACACACATCACTTAAAAGTTAGGATTTTTTCCCACGTTTTTCAATTGAATTTCTATTTGTGTCAAGCCATTTTTAAGTTCTAGTTAAGTTTTAAGTTAGTCTAACCTGTAAGTCCTGATAAGATTTTGAGTTTTTGCATTGTTAAAAATAAATGTATGATACAGGCTGTATTGGAGCACATTAGGGACTAGTGCTACTTGGTGTTTTATCCAGCAATGACTACTGAGCTAAAATTGATAGTTAGCATTATTGAGTTTTTATTTGACACCCTCATCACTCCACAACGCTATGTTATGTTAAAGCCTGTATGTAAGACACGTTAGCCACGCATCGAAAGTGGTCTTAATTAATTTAAACCTAGCCCTCCGCAGGGCTAACGTAAGGTGAGCTAGTAGTGACAGTAACGTTAATCTTATATATTAGCGCTTAGCGCTCTTTATTAGCGCTTAGCGCTCTACTGCTTTAAGATGGCGGCTGTTTGCTAACGCTGCCTAGACGCGGCCTAGTCTGTCAATGTGCATCTAGTTCAACATACATGTGATCTCTATGAGACTCATTGGACGCTCCCTGTAACTAACGTAGCATGTGCGGGCTAGTATTAAGCAACGTCGGCGTCGTTTGTAGCGGTTGTCGGCTGCAGTAAGTTTTTTTTTTTTTTTGCTTCTTCCTCTATGCACGTGACATCAGCGCGTTGTCCCGCATTAAAAGTAGTCCGAGCAAAACGTGATGCTTAGAGCTGTCAAAATAAACGATTACTCGAGGTGAATAAAATTACTCGGATCAGTTTTTAAACTCGAGTTACTCGAGTTGCTCGAGTATTCGTTTCAGCTCTAGTTTGGACGTCTATCACAGTCAATAAATGTTAAATGGTGTTATACTTGTATAGCGGCCAATGAGTTTTAACGGCGTCTCACTTGGTTTTTCGCAGGCAAGCAGAGGAGGATGAGTCGAGGGTGGCGCTGGGCCAGAGCGGTGGCCTGGCTGACACCGCCGACCTTGAGATCACGCATTTCTATGTCAACCCCATTGCTAAGCCCATACCGCAAGGTCGCGGGCAATCCAACCTGCAGGACACGATATGTGAACTGAACATTCACAAGGCTGCCAGAAATGGTCTAGAGGTTAGAATCGAACCTTTGGCTGTCATTTGCGAGTTGTGTATTTTTGATGTGAGATTTCCTATGTCAACTCGTAGTTAAGCAATGAAGAAGTGTCAGCATCCCTTGGGGAGGAGTCTCTGCAGGAGGATCGAGACGAAGTTCTGCAGGAGTCTAACCAGCCTCCCCACCCCGCAGGTCTGACAGGTCGCGAGCTCTCGTCTTTGCTTCCCAACTCACCCGATCGCTTCCTGTTTTCAGGCATCGTTCTGAGGCGCGTTGGTTATTACACCATCCCCTCTATGGAAGAGCTGGCCGACATGGTGGATGACGGCGGCGAGTGCGTGGTGGAAAACTTTACTGTTGGCAGGAAAGGTACAGGCGCCTGCCTATAAAAGGATCTTTTGACATATTTTTGGCGTGTGTGCAATTGGTCGAGTGGCGGGAAGTTCAAAATGTGATTGGAGGCAGTGGCTTATAAACACTTGAATGTCTGAGGACCAGAGGTGGTTAAGAGAGAAGCTTAAAATATGTATAAACGACAAAATCTTAAGAAATTTGAAACCAGAAGCACCAAGCCATAGCCATGCTAAAACATAGACTTCATAGAAACATAGACTTCCTAATAATTGACATGACACGAGAGGCAGGGCCGAGCCGTAGGGGGCCAATTTTCGAAAATAAAACCAAAGCTGCTACTCACCTAAAACCAAAACACCTTAGCCATATATGTGTCTCCATGAGCAGCGGCTAGTCTGTTAGTGAGTGTAGCTAGCAGCCACCTGATGTAAACAGAGCTTTTCTGGTGAAAATTCGTATGAATAATCAAATAATAAATCTCCAAATTATTTATAGATATTATACATCGATTATATCAATTCTTGGTTAAAAGCAACAACAACAAAAACGTACCGTTAGCCTTTATTTTATATACATATGTTAAAGTACAATGCTAGTCTGTTAGTGAATGTAGCTAGCAGCCGCCTGATGTAAACTGAGCTTTTCCGGTGAAAATTCTTGTGAATAAATGCTCAAATATTCTTTATAGATATGGACGTAAAACAGTCTCGATTCTTGGTTAAAAGCAACAACAAAAAACTGTGCAGGTAGCATTTATTTTGCGTAAATATTGCGAACTATGAGGCTAGTCAGTTACGAAAATTAGCCCTTAGGAAGCCATGTCTGCACAAAATAGATCATTTATTGAACACAATATTTTACACTTCAACAGCAGCAAATACATTAAATGATAAATAAAAGAGCAGGTGCATTAGTCCTCTAAGTTTTTGACAAAATATAACAATAAATAAAAACTTCTGTAAAATAACAACAAAGTTGTACTGTAAACATATTTGAACAAAAATATTAAATATGACAAAAGAGTTGTTCAAAAACTATTAACAATAAATAAAAACCTCAGTAAAACAACAGTTGTCAACATATTTGAACTTAAATATTAAATCTGACTAATAAAAAGTACAAGTGCATTAGTCCCCTGAGTTGTTTACACAAAATATTACAATATAAAACTGCAAAACGGCAACAAAGTTGTAAAAATATTTAAACAAAAAAAGTGTCAAAACTTTATGTGCAGCAGTACTATATATAGTTATTTGAAAAATACGATTTAAAATCAATTTAAATATAAAAGAAACAAACTCAATTGAACTTGTAAATAATTGAACTGATTAACTGCAAATAACTGATGAATAACAGAACCATTTTAACTCCCAAATTTCCTGCCTTCCTGACAGCTGTCACATGAATAAAAAGAAGAAAAGACATTTCTGCAGCTGTGTTATGTATTTGTCTGCATATCGTCCACCTTCCTTGCTCAGCAATTCTCAACTGGGTCTCATAGGTTTTTGGCCAAGACTACTAGTTTATCCACTATTGCAGGCTTGAGACAAGAACGTTGGCACGTAACAATGTTCGCACCTGTACTAAAAAGCCTCTGATGGGAAGCTCGTAGCAGGAATGCATAGATACCTGTGTTTTAAATGGTCCCACATGTTCGACAGATTACTTCTTTTTAGGCAACCACGGCGAGGCACTGTCGACAGGGCTGTTTTTTGTCCCTTATAGTCTTGCTCTTGCCAAAATACTTCAAAAACTCCTTTTGGAGACGGTCTTGCCTCGTTTCCTTGCTTTAACGTGTTGCTTGGTTGCTTTCACTTTGAGAACGGCCCCTCCTCCCTCCGCTCTGCTGTTCGGCCCCTCCTCCCTCCACTCCGCTGTCGCAGGAGGAGGGGGAGGAGCCGATGACTTGCTGGAGGGAAAGAGAAGCTGTGCGCTCTCCTTCCTCAAAACAAACGTTTGTGGATTAAAAAAAATGAAATGAAAAAACTATCGCACGTCCTTGCGATGGGACTATTGCGCATGCGCACATCGCGATGGCGATGTTTAAACGATATATCGTTCAGGCCTATTATGAAGTCTATGGCTTGTCGACCAAATGGTGTACACTGGACTGCATTTGATTAGAAATTGCGGTCACCACCTATTTCAGGACTAAAATGCATATTATGGAACTTTCATGTCATCAAATAAATAGGACATAACTAATGAAGCAACGATTAATCGATTAACTCGAGTAATTCGATTATAAAAAAAGCTTCAAATCAATTGTTGCTGCCTCAAGTGTGTGTTTAATTAGCATTGGAATGGTTTATTTTGAAAGCTTTACATTTAATTTTATTGATTTGGGTGGATACGCTGCCCTCTAGTGGCAACAGTCAATATAACTCATTTAACATGGCTGAATCCAGCTGCTCTCTGTTAAGACCAAAATAAGGTTTTTGTTTGAGCTAATGTTTTTAATGCATTCTTAATTTAGTTTATTGGTTGTTTTCTGTTTTTTTTTGCAGGGATAATTGTTTGAACGATTTGTTAAGAGCACAAAAAAAAAAAAAAGCATTTTATAGCATTTACGGTAGCGGACATTTGCTATGCAAGATAGCCAATTGTTCTTTTATTGTACTTAGATCCTCTAATTTTTTTTTATACCGTGTGAGGCTAAGTTCAGGTATTGTAATTATTTTTAAATAAAAGTGCAACCCTGCATAGTTTGAAGGAACACTCAGGATTTTTTTTAATTCGCATTTTGCAATCTTGGCAAACCTTTGTTTTACATCTCCTAAAGTGTATTCCGCAACGCATTAAATGTTCGTAATCCGATTACTCGATAATTTGAAATAACTGGTTGATGGTAAATCAAATACTAAAATAATCAATAGCTGTAGCCTTATACTTATCATAAAGACAGTCATCAAGTGGTTGATCAAATAACCTGATAAAATTACAATACTGTAAATACATACGTATTATAAAACACTTTGATCAACATTAAATGTGTATAGAAGTCATCAAACGGGTATGCTAATCTGTAAGAATGAGTTTAATCACTTGATCGCCTTCAGCCATTTCAATTTTCGTGATCTTTTTCGCTAGGAATTTGAAAAAACTTTTAACAGGCCCCCCACACAGCTAGCGTGCACTACCTACAACACTGAATCCTTCTCTAAATGTGCAAAACAATTGAACTACATGTGAAATACGCTCTTTCTTGCCGTTCGCTACCATGATGTAATGCAAGAGATACAATAAAGTTGCAAAAAATCCTTCTATTATGACCTCCGATTGGATGGTGTGCTCAATGCCGCGATGCCATCGATATCCGCAGGTTACGGCTCCATTTTCTTCCCTGGTGCGGTGAACGTGACTGGATTGGACCTTGACGAGATTGTTCACTTCAGACGCAAAGAAGTCATTGTGTACCCGGATGATAAAAAGAAGCCGGCCCAGGGCGAGGGCCTAAACAGGTGAGCTTTCAGTGACCTGCTTGTATTTCTCGCCGTGCTTTTCTGACGCGCACCGCCGTATGCAGGCGGGCAGAGGTGACGCTGGACGGAGTTTGGCCAAACGACAAAACGAGCTGCACGCAAATCCGAAGCCCGGAGCGCCTCACGGATATGAACTACGAAGGGCGCCTGGAAAAGGCAGCGCGTAAACAGGGAGCGCGATTCCTCGAGTACAGGCCTGAGACTGGCTCCTGGGTCTTTGAGGTGGGTGCACGTGTGGCATTGAGTTAATGTGTCTGTCTATATGCAGGAGTCGACAATATTAATGACCCAGTGGCCCGGACGTTCTTTTAAAACCGTCAGAGCCACCAAAACGCTCCCATCACCGGCCCAGTGAGGCCGGTAAAAATAATGAATCGATTAAAAAAAATCTTCCCAATTTGATGCTGCTATGCTATCCCAATCAAAGACAACTTTTACAGTCTATGCGGCAGCCGTTGCTCTCGGTTGGGCGTAAACGCACCTCGTTCGTTCGCTCGCTCCCACGTGAACGCGCACAACCTGATTACTGCTGCTGATTGTCAGTATCTCAGTACCCACCTACAAGACATGTTTCTGAAACCCCCCCCCCCCCCCCCCCCCCACCCACCAAAGCACCTGGCCAAGCACCGGGGGGGGAACCACTCAAGAAATACGGTCGCCAGAGGGAAAGCAAAATCCAATATGAAAAGAAAAAGGAAAGTTTCAGCCCCAGTGGTGAGACCGCTGGAATTGGCTTGGCTATGTTGAGACAAAAAAACACAAGGTTTACTGTGAGTTGTGCAGATCGGTGTCCAAATATGCAGACAAGCAGTGTTGTCAGTAACACGTTACGTATGTGTTTGTTTGCCGAAAACATTCAAATATGTGTAAGTTGTCAGTGTAGTTGATTTTGGTTTATCCATGTTTCTTGTTAGGTTATGAGTAGGGCTGTCAAAATTACCACGCTAACGGGCGGTAATTAATTTTTTTAATTAATCACTTTAAAATACTTGACGCAATTAACGCACATGCCCCGCTCAAACAGTCTAAAATGACAGTACAGTGTAATGTGCGCTTGTTACTGGTTTTTTGGTGTTTGGCTCCCTCTGCTGGCGCTTGGGTCCAACTGATTTTATGGGTACCATGTAGTACCATGAGTGAGCATGGTGTAATTATTAGAGCTGGGAATCTTTGGGCACCTTACGATTCGATTACGATTACGATTCAGAGGCTCCGATTCGATTATAAAACGATTATTGATGCACCCCCCTCCTTTTTTTTCATTTTTTTATTTATTTATTTATTTATTTTTTTAAGTTTTGTACATTAGTTCCAAAATTGTTCAAAAATACTCTCAGGCTAAACCAAACTACTATTTCAGTATCAAGTTAACATATAGCAGTAAACAAATATACAAAAATAACAGTAAATAAAAAACTCCAGTCCCCATTCTGTATCAGCAGCTTTAAACTACATTCAATTAATTTAATGTTGTGAATCAACCGTTAAAGTTGTTAAAATTGCTCCCGTTATTCCATAATTTCCCTTTTGTCTACTTTTGACATGTGAAAGTTTTAAAACTATTTTAAAGATAGATTCAAGTCAATATTTT
The DNA here is from genome assembly GCF_030265065.1 of Corythoichthys intestinalis. Taxonomy (NCBI): domain Eukaryota; kingdom Metazoa; phylum Chordata; class Actinopteri; order Syngnathiformes; family Syngnathidae; genus Corythoichthys; species Corythoichthys intestinalis. Next base: position 28,997,106 of record NC_080412.1, read on the forward strand.
ACCGATTTAGGAGTATTTTAGATAAAAAGTTAATCAGGTTTGCTTGGAAGGTTCGCTACAACAGCATTGCAGGGAAGTGTACTGCTTTAAGATGGCGGCCGTTTACTAACGCCCGCATCTAGCTTTTTGCAGATGTGCTGCTACCGCTACCGAGTGTATATTGCATCTAGTCCTATATAAATGATATCTACTGTAACATTATGTAGCTTAGCTGTACTTGTAGCAGCTTTTCGGCAGCAGTCAGGTATGTTGTTGTGTTTTTTTATCTCGTGGCATGAGTTGAGCTAGAGCCGTGAGTTGAGCGTTGGCATTACCCGAGGGGCCGGTTAATGAGAAGCATGATGTTTAGCTACTCCCGCTCCGTTCCGTCCCGAAGACCGCGCAGCGCGCTGAGTGTGTTGTACTTCCGCTTTACTTGGCATATTTCAATAATCGGAATTTGGATGTTTGTGAATCGTTCTCGAATCTTCCATGGCCGAATCGCGAATAATCTAAGAATCGGAAATTTTGCACACCTCTAGTAATTATTGACATCAACAATGGCGAGTTACTAGTTTATTTTTTGATTGAAAATTTTACAAATTTTAATAAAACGAAAACATTAAGAGGGGTTTTAATATGAAATTTCTATAACTTGTACTAACATTTATCTTTTAAGAACTACAAGTCTTTCTATCCATGGATCGCTTTAAAAGAATGTTAATAATGTTAATGCCATCTTGTTGATTTATTGTTATAATAAACACAGTACCTATGTACCGTATGTTGAATGTATATATCCGTCTTGTGTCTTTCCATTCCAACAATCATTTACAGAAAAATATGGCATATTTTATAGATGGTTTGAATTGCGATTAATTACGATTAATTAATTTTTAAGCTGTAATTAACTGGATTAAAAATTTTAATCGTTTGACAGACCTAGTTATTAGTGTTCCAGTGTTCTGCCATTCCTTACTACGCGGCGAAACGTCCTACACAATGCTAAGCGCGCTTGCGCATGCGTCCACATGCATGCGCACATCTGTTAGAAGCGGTGAGTACTCACTATTTTTTGTTTTTATTTAGTTATCTAGAACCTTTTCACTGCCTCAAAGATCCTTTTTGCATGTATTACCCTCTCATACTTTTAACCATAGTTTTTTTTTGTGTTAGCTTTGAAGCAGTTGACCACATTAGTCACGTAGTGTATTTAAACCGTCCTTATTTGATATAACTTCATTTAAATATTTTCTGCAGGCATTTTTTTATTACGTTATTCCTGTGTGCATCTAAACAAAACAAGTTTAGAGCGCACAGTAGTACTTTGGGTGTTAAATTCGACTAATGTAGCACGTTTCGCCGATGTAGGAGATTTTGGCAGAACACCGGGTTGGTGCACGCCATAAAGTTGAAAACTGGTAAATGCTGGCACCACACGCCAGTTTGTTACACGTCGACGTTACACAAAAATTCTAAACATTTTAGTGCCAAAACTCTGGTCATGTGACCAATGGACTCAAAATCTGTTTGGGATGACAGCACTCCACTGGCTGCTTGAGTTAGGCTATGCCTCTTGTTATTATACAGTATATATAATTATGGAATTGGAATAGGATTCATGTTTTTGCAGCATTTTACTGCACTTTTCATTAAATCTACCGCAAAAATTATTCATGTTATACAAGCAAATTGTTCTTTTTGATTATTGGGATCAATAACTGACGTGTTGACCTGGGCCAGTGGTTTTGATAGTGGGACCTGTGGCTAATTTTCCCTATTTGTCGATCCCTGGTACGTGTAATAAGGCAACACGTTTTTCCTCTCTCCACAGGTCGCTCATTTCTCCAAGTACGGCCTGAAAGACTCTGATGAAGACGAGGACGTTCCGCTCAAGGCTGACCCCAAGAAACTTAAGATGACAATGTCCCTCCCTCCCTCCAGGCTGCCTCAGCCTCCTCTCCCCTCCCAGCAGCAGATAGCGCCACTGTCCCAGGTAGAGATGACAATATCATTGTGACATGTTCCGACAAATGCCAGACTCTGCACGTTCTTCCCGTTTCGTCAGACCGGGCCTGTCGTGGATCTGACCAGCAGCGTCGCTGAGTTGGACAGCGACATGGCCGACGTCACTCAGGGTTTCCCGGCCGATAACGTGCCCGGAGACGAGGACGATGGCGAGATGCCAGAAGGCCGGAGTGATGCGGCGGTTGCTGAGCAAGATGGATTCTCTGCTTTTGGCCACATGACATCCTTACTGGGCCTCAACCCACACAACCTACAGGTTGGCTGCTCGTTCACTTGATTGGTCCTTCTGAAATAAATGATTTTTTTGTTGTTTTCCATTTACAGTGGTGCCTTGAGAAGGAACAAAATTATGAAAAGCATTTGAGTTGATAAGGAAAAATATCAACCTACAATTTTGTACTTGATCGAAAAAGTAGTAGCAAACCTGAACTCTTTCAATGCCATTGAGGATAATAAACTATTATTTCATTTGGCTGTTTTCATCCTTCTACTGTGAATTTAAGTTTGTCACGAGTAGACGTCCAATCCATTTGTTCATACGCTGTCAACCCTCCCAGCTCAAATGGATTGGACATCTATCGCCATCAATGGCAGCCAACAAGTTCATGTGGGTTTTGTTTAGAAATCTGAGTCATGAAACAAAAGCGTTGTTTTGTTTTGGTTTTAGATCATGAAGGCATCTCTATTTGCTGAGGATGATGATGATGAGAGCAACCTCTTTAGGGATCCTGTGAAGAGTTCCTCTCAATATCTCGTCCTGCAAGGACGACCTTCTGGTAGGAATGTTGAAGCTTAATGTATAACACTTCTGCGGTGTCCAGTCATATTTTTCTCACAGACCAGAGCTTGCGTCCAACTATCTGAAATGTGTTTTCATCTCTGGCCAGTGGGCGGTCTCCTTCAGGCTCGTTTTTCCTCTAGTGTGCTCCCCGAGTCCCCTCGGGGGCCCACTCATCCCCGCTCACCCTACTGCACGGCGCCGGCCCCACCCTCCTTCTCGCTGCCCCCCAAGCCTGCAGAGCCCCCAGTGAGGACTGTCGGGATCCGGCGGTTAGGAGGCCCTGTCCCACTGGAAAAATCAATCGCTCGAGGAAAGGCAAGTGACAAGCAAAAGGAAGTGACCATATTAGTTGCACGATTAATTTTTCTTTTTTGTATTTATTCCCTTTGCTTGTAGGGACACTCACTGATGGATGCCGGTCTGTTCGCGGGTCGCTCCTTCCGGGTGGGCTGGGGGCCCGGTTGGACGCTGGTGCACAGTGGCTGTCGGCTCAGCTCGCCACTGGACAAGCAATTTTCTCAGAAACAAGTGGCAACCAACACAGATTTCAGTTTCATGCCAAAACCTGCCAGCAACATATCGTAAGACATAAGCCGTTTTGTGGTAAACCAACTAAAATTGGAAAAACATTGCATCTTTTCACCTTTTTGTATTTATTGCATACATAAGCATTTGGTTTTAAATGGAATATATTCTTAAAAATCATGTTGTTGTTGTTGACGCAGGCTGACCGAAAGTTCCTACAAGGTAGTTCTGGAGCAGGTGTTGGGTCTTGATGCTCACACAAGTGAGGAACAGAGCCAAGAGGTGCTAGAGCACCCCCTGGAGATCTGCCTGAACCACAGCACCATCAACACAGATGCGCCTGGTTGCCCGCAAGTGTGCCCAAAGCCTGGCGTGGCTGCGCTTCACGACTACGCCGATTGGGCCACCGAACTGAGTGATAAGTGGGCACACGCCGACCGTAAGTTAACGTTAAATTACACGCTTGAAAAGGAATGGGTTGAAAGTAACCGGGGGACTTTAACGCGTTAAACAATAACACATTTTTTAATCGACGCTTGCATTCCAAGCAACTCGGAACCTTTGTGTTGTTTTTGACAGCCCTTTTAATTTTCGTCATAGTCTGTCTTTTGGACGATAATACTTATTAGTCATATTTTAGTAATCTCATGTGTTAGTCTTCGTCTAGTTTTAGTCAACATTTACTAAAAATGTTTTTGTCTGTAATGTTTTTTTTAATAAATAAATAAATGTAAAGGTGTCCAGCTATTTCGACTGAACATATAACATACAAATACCCAAAATTGTGATCATAAGTATTTTTATACATTAACAGGCATGAAAATCTCTCATCTTTCAGCCAAATTTGCTGTTTTGAAGTCGAAAAGGGTGACCTACGTGAATTGTGTAGATCCGAGGAGAAAATTTTTAAGGGGGGGGGGGGGGGGGGGTTTATTAATGTCGGAAAAGTGGCACAAAGTCAAAGAAGTGCACCAGAGTGGCCAAAACATTTGAGTTATTTCAACGAAACAAAGGCGGGTACACTGTTGTGTCCCGTCTCTTCAATACCAAGCTTGGCTGCACGTCGGCTGTGAATGAACACCTAAAGCGCCGTCATCTAGTTGTAATTCTGGAAGACAGGAGATGATTATAAGCTAGCAGACCGTAAGTCCATCTAGCTAACTAACGACAGGTTTTATTGAAGTTGCTGAGCCTGTCGCGATATGCAATGAGTCCATTTATCACACGGTAAATAAAAATGAGGGTGGTAATTTTCACGGCTGCGTTTTATCACCACGCACGCTTGCATACATTTTTGTGTGCGTGCTAACGGCTTATGAGACTCTAGTCCCTTTAACAGATGTTTATTGGTCATCAACACACCGTAGAATTAAAGTTCCGACATACAAAATAATGAAAAAACACATCTATATTAAACACTGTAAAGTGTAAACATTATCATTGCTACATTGAGGCAAATGGGGAAAAAAGACAACCTTCTTTAGCCTTCTATAAAACATTGGCTGTCTTCTCCAAAACGCAAAATTGCGGTTAAAAGGTGACACTTCAAACATGAAAAATCGGTGGTTAACAGCATTTGCAAACGAAATAAATGAGAAGAAAAACTGATTACTGACACCACACCCAATGACAAAAAGAGCTTTTTTTGCTGAATGTAAAGCTTACGGTTAGCGGTTTAGCGAACGTACTTCCGGTAAACATTTCAAAATAAAAGCACTTCATGTTTGTCATATAAATAGCGATTTCTGTAGTTAATCCCACATACTTCAGAATTCAGATTCTACATTAAGAATAGCTTTAAAATGACACCCTTTATGAAAAATCTGATTGGCAATGAATAATTATTATACTACTATTATATATAGTAGTCCACTATAATATTAATGCTAGATATTTTTTTTCAAGAATTGTTTTGAATTATGTTGGAATGGCGAAGTCAGTGTTCTGAATCTATTCACATTCCATTCTTTTGCACGAGTTTATGCTATCAGCATTTGACCTCATTGTTTATTTGTGATTTATTTAATAAAGAATTTAAGTGTTCCAAAATGTTTTTGTGAATTAATAAGCGTCATCAAAGGGGAAAAAAAATATTAGATTAGTCGACTGATAGTAAAATTAGTCTGCTGACTAATCGGGAGAAAAATTACTCGTTTGGGACAGCCCTAGTGGTACAGTGAACCGGAACATATTTCCTCCACACCCTTGTCACTTTTTTAACCCCTGACCCATTTTCATGCCTGATTACATACCAACAATACATTTGTTGTTTTGTTTTGTTTTGTTTTGTTTTTGGGAGGGGGGGGGCAAATATTGTGATAATAAAGATTAATTACAAAGTCACAAAATATATATTTTTTTAATCGAGTCCCACCCAGTTAAGCCTCGTGATGTTTTGCATGTCCTCAGCGCTTTTAACTCACTGGTGCGAAGTGTGGACACTGTGCGAGGCCCTGTGGGGCCGGCGGCTTCCCGCGGAGCCCCAGGATGACTACGAGCGGCAACTGGAGAGGAGGCGCGCCTTCTCCGCCTGGCTATCTTGCCGCACTGCCCACCGGGTGGAGGAGGAAGTGGCACTGGCCAGTAAAGGTCGCCACACGCAGGCAGTTTTTAGCTACCTGACAGGAAACCGCATCAGTGAGGCTTGTTGTTTGGCGCAGAAGGAAGGTGAACTGCTGACAAAAGTGATAAAATGAAGTTGGGGAAACGCGGGGAAGATGAACTTCTTATGCACTATTCTGCGCCAGGAGACCACCGCTTGGCCCTGCTGCTGTCGCAGGCCGCCGGCTCGCAGTACTGCCGTGACCTGCTGGCCCTGCAGCTTGCCGACTGGAATCGTATGCAGACCGACACACACTTGACAGAAGAACACCTGCGAATCTTCACACTGCTGGCTGGAAAGCCTGTAAGTTTTATTACTCAACTTTGAGTAGCCAGAAGGAGCAGCAAGATGGCTGTTGAAGTGGAGCAGAAAATTCTTGACATTGTATTTAATTTTGTTTATTAATCGTGATCTAATTTTTTTTGTTCTAGGTGTGGCAGACGTCTGATTCGGTGGTGAACACGTGCTTGCAGCTGGACTGGAAGCGCTGTGTGGCCGTTCACCTCTGGTTCATGTTGCCGCCCACAGCCTCGGTGGCCGACGCCCTCACGAAGTACCAGGACGCCTTCCAGGTGAGTGCTCCGTCAGTTCATTCGCCGAGCGCTGTAGCCTAACTGGACAGGACTCTGGAATAACACATGTTCCTAGCTACTCATAGCAATCCAACACAACAGGCCGAGGAGGTTTTTAACCCTTAACAGGGCACTCACTTAAAGCGCAAGACATCACCTAGTATAAATGACAACCATATAAGAAAAGTTGCCCAAAAACACTTTTGTATGCAAGTTTCTAGACGTCTAATAATGGAGAAAATAATGTTTAAACACATGACAGCTTATCGGCACACCCGTTTTACCCACGCAGATGCCTGTCGCAATATGCAATAATTCCATTTATCGCACGATAAATAAAAATGAAGGCGGTAATTTTTGCGCTGCGTTTTATCGCCTCGCGTGCACGTGCGTGCGTGCGTCAGACTTGCTGCTAAAAGTTCAGATTCCGTGTTACCAACTGCGCAAAATGCATCTTCGTTCCAGGTCCAAAAAATAGCGCCGGAGCCAATCGTTCCTATTATATCCTATTGTTCAATGTATACCTGCCGGTGTTGTTGACACGTGGGTGCTCCCGTCAGGGGTGACATTTCACGCGGGGCGGCTATTTTTCGGCACAACACCGGATATTAACAACTAAGTCCGGCAAAACATTGTTACCAACTTGGCTGCTACAAACAACCTCGCTTTGACAACTGACAGCTGAAAGGACATGATGAACATTGGCAAATTAAGAGCGCTGCGCTTCAAACTCTGCCTGTTTATGAAAGTCGATTGTCATATGCTGGTGTTGTGCAGTAATGGCATTTGCTAACTTTTTTAATGCGCGCGCACACTAGATATCATGAAATAGAAAACTAAATGTGCTACGTCGCATGCCATTGGCTACGTGAAACCAGAGTGATTATGGGACACGTAGTCCATATACTGCATAGATGAATTATAAACCGCCATGACTGAATGGAAGTTAAGCAGGCCAAATCAATCCATACCAGTGACTATAGATAATGCTGCAAATATTGTTAATTCAGTACGTGACAGATGGATTCGGACCACAAATATGGTTAAATAAGGATGTTTTGCTTATGTAGTAAACCTAGCTGCTAAGAGCTGTAGCAATCAACAGTGTGCTCCGCCTCATTTTACAAACAGTAAAGATTGTTCTCAGCACTTTTATACAAAATTTCTTCAGATCAGTAAGAAGTAAGCACATTAATATTATGCACTAAAATGCATGTTTATATGATGGTAATTAAATTTTTGCTCATTAGCAAAAAAAAACGAAACAAAAAATACAATTGTTAATTTTTTTTTCAGAGCGTTAAATGTATTGAATCGGATCAAAAATCATGTCCCCTGTATCGAAAATCGTACCGAACCGTGACTTAACTGTATCGTTGCATCCCTATGGAACACCATTGCAGAAGCTATGAGGGGGAAAGTTTTCATTAGCCTAAATGCTTGTTAAGTGCAGTTTAATTTTTTTTTTCTTGAAAAACACATTTATTCTGTGTTTCTGTGCGGTATTAATATTGTTGTCTTTTACTTAAGAGGCATGGTCTATTGTTTTAGTTGTAATTTCTTAAAAAGTATTTTTGAATTTAAGAGTAAATATTTATTGCGTTTAAATGGGTGGACTTGATCTATTAATATATACGGTATTCTCACTGTGTTATTGTAAATTGGTTTAAACAAAAATTGGGGTGGGGGGGTGCAATAATATCACATATAACTAAAATTTGTAATCGCAACAGGCCTACCCACGCACATACCCAATATTAGACGAATTCAAAGAATGGCCAAATTTCTGACCTTTGACCTCATTACCTTCAAATTTAATCACCTCTTCCGTTTCATATTACTAATGTATCCTGCAAATTTGACAATTCCGTCAGGTCTCCAGACCTACTAAATGTGGGCATTTCAACCCTAAAATTTGTCAACGCAAGTAATTTTTCCATCTGCTTTCACCTATGCAAATAGGACTATTGTAGATGTTTTTTTTTTTTTCAAAAACCTTATTATTCTTGAATTTTTTTTGTTGCTGACAAACTTCTACTCCACACTTAAGCCTAATTTGTTGGCAGCAATGCGCAATATGTTGCTAAAGCTTTGCATTTATCAATAATATAGTAAAATGAGTTGAAATTAAAGTATTTACAGGGTTCATCCAGCTCATTGAAAGCTAAATTCAAGACTTATTAATGTTGTTTGAGATGGGGACGGGCACAACAGGACGTGAGGTAGTGTGGTCTTTGCTAAAAGTCACACCCAATCAATTGTATGACGTCCCGACAAGTGGAGCCACATAAACAACATGGAGTATCGGGAGGTGATGTTACTTGATTCATCAGTTTTATTCTTGCCACAAAATAAACATTTCTTGCAATACACCTGCAAAAGTCAAGATTCTTTGTTGAATTTCATCATTTTGAGTGCGCCATTGTTTAGTTAGGCTTGCCTGAAATCTCGCAAAAAATTTTTTTATATAAGTTAAACAGTTAAAATTAGAGGAAAACTTTGCATGTCGAGTTACAGTTTACGCCTCTGAATCTTCTCCCTGCGCCCCTAAAATGTTATGTTTTATTTTAATTTAATTTTAAGAGCCCATTGTGCTCCTAGTAAAAAATGTAAGTCTGGAGCTCTTCCCTTTATTCGTTCTTGAGTTATCTTGAACACAAACATATAGAACCAAATACATAACCTTCGTTTTCTGTAGATTTCACCTACGGCCAGAGGCAATAATATAAAAATAATTATTGATAAAACAAATGTTAATATTTTGGCCTACATAACCCAAAATGTAAGTTGACAACAGGTCTTTGTGAAGCTTTTTAAATAAAAAATAGTTACTTGCCCTCTAAAGCGTTAAGCTTTTTCCGACACAGTGAAATGCTGAAATAGATGAATAGCTCAAATCTGCCCTTGTTTTTCTTGTAGGGATCCTGTGATGGTAGCAAATATGCCTGCGCACCCCTGCCTCCATACATGGAGGAGGAGCAATCAGATATAGAAGAGGAGGAGCAGGAAGAGTCAAAGCAACCTCTCTACGACGTCTGTTTCCACTTGCTTAAACTCTACAGTGACAGGTACGGGGGCGGGGAGAGGGGGGGACATTTTTCCCTGGATAAGTTCTCTAAAGATGCCCTTTTCTGATCTGGTGCAGACACTACAGCCTGCCGCAGCTGTTGGAGCCTCTGAGTGCCACGTGGGACCGGCTGGACTTCCGCCTAAGCTGGCATCTTTGGGGCGTCCTTCAGGCGCTGCATTACAGCCACCTAAGCACAGCCCGCCAGGCCCTGCTGCACACAAGCTACGCCGCGCAACTTGAAAGCGGCGGCCTGTGGCACTTGGCCGTCTTTATCCTGCTGCATATCCCCGACCACGAGTACGCACTAATTTGATATCTCTCGGCGTCATTGCCACCAAAACCTTAAGTGTCACCCCCTTTCTGTTCTTCAGCCAGCGGGAGCGCGCGGTTCGTGCTGTTCTAACGCTGCACTGCACCCCACGGGAGACTGACGAGTCGCTGCGGCGGGAGCGCTTCCTAACAGAGCGGCTGCTGGTGCCCGTGCAATGGATCCACGAGGCTAAAAGCACTCGCGCTCGCCACGACGGCGACAAGCACCAGGAGGCGCTGCACCTCTATCGTGCCGGCAACTGGAGCCAGTGTCACCGGGTACTCATGGCGCACCTGGCTGCAGGTATACGGAATAAGAAAACTGTTTCAAATGAGAGGTTCTCGCCTCGTTTTCACAACTTCTCTTTTTTAGACTGCATCATCAATGACAACCACGAATACCTGCTGGAGTTTCTGGAGGGGCTGTCGGCACCCGAACGCAGTGCCACCATCCACGACTGGGACACTTCCGGCAAGGTCTACCTGGACTACATGAAGATCACACAGAGCCTGCGGGACATGCAGCAGGTGAGTCGTGCTTTTGTTTTTTGTTTTGTTTTTTTAAATCTTCCTCATGTGTCAGCAAGTGGCTAGTTAAAAATACTCCTTTCCAGATGGAGAGCAGCGGCGACTACGAGCTGGAGCGTCTTCACACTCAAGTGACGTCATTATGCGGCAGGATTCAGCTACTGCCCTGCACAGGCGCCAGAGACCGCTTGGCGCAATCGGGTACGCCATTGCTTTCTCACCAAAACGAAAATGTTTATTTCTTGAGTCCATCTTTTTTTCTTAAAAGTTCAAATTGTGCAATGAGAAAACAAAATTATAATAATCAAATTGAAGACATAGTATTTGATAGATAAGTTAGACGTTTCACATGAAATAGTCTTATTTTCCCCAAAAATACTTCTGGTGGGCGTGTTTTTTGTTGTTGTTTTAACCAAGAAAAAAATAGAAGTTATTTAGCCTAACCTAGATGTGCCTCCTATTTCTCACTTTCAGAAATGGCCAAGTGCGTGGCCAACATCCTGCGCGTGGTGCTGAGCCTTCAGCGTGACGCGAGCACGCCGTCATCCGTGCCACCGCCGCTTTCGCAGCTGGCGCCACACGTCACGCGTCTGCCCATGCCTGAGGACTACGGCATGGAGGAGCTACGGGGCCTGGCGATGTCATACCTGCTCACCATCGGCCAATGAGCATCCGCGCACCGACGAATACACGCGCTTCACAAAACAGTCCGTACACGTTGTGGGGGGCTGCTTCTATCAGCTTAGCATAGCGCTATGGCAGTTTGTCTATATGCAAGAAAAGGCGGTAAATCTATCTTGATGTTTTATGATAAGAAAAAAAGCGGAGAAATGTCTGATGGTCTATTTTTGTAGATTTTTGTTGTTTCTTTGGAGTGTTTGTAAGCACATGAAGAAGAAAAAAAAAGTTTTAAAAATGTCTTCGGAAGTGTTTTTGCAAGCAGCTTCACCCGAACTCCATTGTTTTTAGATATATTGAACTCACTTTTGTACAAATGCCAAGGTGTTATTTTTGTTATGTCACAACTCTGATTTGCGTGGTAAATCATTTAATAAAGTTGAGTAAAAATAAGGCTTTTGTTGTTCATAAGTCTTTACAAAAGAGACATGTGACTCCAATTTCACAATGAAATTAATATACTAGTCCTCAAAAAATTAGCATATTGTGATTGTTCATTTTCTGTAATGTACTAAACATTTGACTTTCATATGTTTTAGATTCATTACACACAACTGAAGGAGTTCAAGCCTTTTATTTTAATATTGATTTTGACAAAAAAAAGTCAAGAAAAAAAAAATCCCTATCTAAAAAAAAAAAAAAGCATATTTCATCCGACCAAAACAAAGTGTTTTTTAATACAAAAAAAGTCAACCTTCAATTATATCAGCTATGCACTCAATACTTGGTCGGGAATCGTTTTGCAGAGATGACTGTTCCAATGCGGCGTGGCATGGAGGCAATCAGCCTGTGGCACTCCTGAGGTGTTATGGAGGCCCAGGATGCTTCAATAGCGGCCTTAAGCTCATCCACAGTGTTGGGTCTGGTGTCTCCTTCACAATATCCCGCAGATTCTCTGTGGGGTTCAGGTCAGGAGAGATAGCAGGCTAATTGAGCACAGTAATGCCATGGTCAGTAAACAATTTACCAGTGGTTTTGGGACTGTGAGCAGGTGCCAGGTCGTGCTGAAAAATGAAATCCATCTCCATAAAGTTTTTCAGCAGATGGAAGCATGAAGTGCTCCAAAATCTCCTGATAGCTAACTGCATTGACCCTGCCCTTGATAAAACACAGTAGACCGACACCAGCAGCCAACATGGCACCCAGGCCCAGACCATCACTGACTGTGGGTACTTAACACTGGACTTCACGCATTTTGGCATTTCCTTCTTCTTCCTCCAAACTCTGGCACCTTGATTTCCGAATGACATGCAAAATTTGCTTTCATCTGAAAAAAGTACTTTGGACCACTGAGCAACAGTCCAGTGCTGCTTCTCTATAGCCCAGGTCAGGCGCTTCTGCCGCTGTTTCAGGTTCAAAACTGGCTTGACCTGGGGAATGCGGCACCTGTAGCCCATTTCCAGCACACGCCTGTGCACGGTGGCTCTGGATGTTTCTACTCCAGACTCAGTCCACTGTTTCTGCAGGTCCCCCAACGTCTGGAATCGGCCCTTCTCCACAATCTTTCTCAGGGTGCGGTCACCTCTTCTGGTTTGTGCAGCGTTTCCTGCCACACTTTTTCCTACCCACTGAGGTGCCTTGATACAGCACTCTGGGAACAGCCTATTCGCTCAGAAATTTCTTTCTGTGTCTTAGCCTCTTGCTTGAGGGTGTTAATGATGGCCTTCTGGACAGCAATCAGGTCCGCAGTCTTGCCCATGATTGCGGTTTTGAGTAATGAACCAGGCTGGGAGTTTTTAAAAGCATCAGGAATATTTCGCAGGGGTTTTGAGTTAATTTGTTGATTCAGATGATTAGGTTAGTAGCTTCTTTAGAGTACCTTTTCATGATATGCTAATTTTTTTAGATATGGATTTTTGTTTTTTCTTGACTTTTTTTGCCAAAATCATCAATATTAAAACAATAAAAGGCTTGAACTACTTCAGTTGTGTGTAATGAATCTAAAATATATGAAAGTGTAATGTTTATCAGTACATTACAGGAAATTATTATCACAATATGCTATTTTTTTAGAAGGACTTGCTAGTATTTGCATTAAAATGATTGATTGTACCTGCCTGGTGTTCACTCTCCTACCAATAGGTGGCAGCAATGCACTTAAGCAAATAGAAAATTAACGGAAGAAGACTGCCGAAGCTGTCCGAGTAGATCCCGAGCCGAGCTCTCTAAACGTCAGCTGAGGGGAAAACCCCAATTCGGCTCAGAACACCCGTCGTTTTCTTGCTTCCTTGTTCGAGGGGGCTCTCACGGACTTTTCGTTGTAGGGCCATAAAGGGGAACTGTTGTTGTTGCGTGACTTGGTAGCAGTTTGAGCGACAAGGATGCCGTCGTTGCTCTTCTGCGGCCCCAAAATGGCTGCTTGTGGCATCGTTATCAGTATCTGGGGCGTCATCATGCTGGTAAGAAAGACTAAACCTACATTATTCTCACATTTATCGTTTGGAAACGTGAAAATGACGGTACGGACCACGTAAATGTGTTACAAACACATTGTGGCAAAGCTAAATCAGTGTGCCGATAAAAACTCAGCGCCAACCGTTATTCGGTACCAGAAAATACTACTGATAAATATGAAGAGCTGAACAGAATTTTAGTAGTTATTTTCAGAATTAAATGTACCAGTAAAATGTGCCTAAAAGTACTAAAGGGTATTGAGTTATTAATGTATCAATGGATCATGTGATTTTTCTTCACCTTCACGTGACTTATCAAAACAGGAAGTGCCAAAATAAAAGCCTGCCTCGTCAATCGTAGAGTTATCAATTGTGATGACATGTAAATCGAGGGTGGGCCTTTTTTGTTTATACCTATAAGATGAAAGAACATTTTGTCGACAGTCAGTTATGAAGCAAATATCAAATTTTGTTGATGAAAGACTGCTGACAATTGAAACATTTGTTGATTCTGATGATATTTTTTAATTATATCTATGGTTCTGACACTAACCCGAAGTTGTAAAAATAATTTCACATGTGCAGGCAATGCTGGGGATCTTCTTCAGCGCCAAGTCAGCCGTGCTTATTGAGGACGTCCCATTTACTGAGGAGGACATTCGCAATGAGTCAGTGCTTGTCTGTCTTCTTTTGGTTCCGGCTTACTATTATTCTACTGTATTTTTATGAAATGCATCTATTCATGAACAGGGTTCCCGCAGGGTCTTAAAAGCATTGAATTTATGAATTTGGAAATAATACCTTTAAAAGTCTTGAAAAAGTATTGAATTTTCATAACCGGGTCTTAAAATTTATGATGTATGTAACTTCTCCGTGTCATATTTCTCCTCAAAAGTGTAGCCTAAATAAATAAACAAGGCTGAGGAGCCAATTATTGAGAACGCAACGCAGCCCCAGGTCAAAATCCCGTCCTGCGGGATTCCCGCGTGAATTCCGTGTCATGACGGGAATCCCGATAAAAAGTCATGCTCTACCCTACGAAGATTTTTTTTTTTTTAACACCTAGCCACACATTTCATATTAGTGAGATGGGGTAATATAAATTCAACAAAGCGTGGTTGAGTATACAATCCTTTCATCTTTGGCTCAGACCAGTGGATAGCCCTGTGTTTGTGGCTTTTTGCATCATATGCGAAAAAAAAAAAAAAAGGATTCAGCTGGGTACAATGGGCATGAAGGCGCTACAGTCCCATGCTAAATCGTTCAAGCACATAACTAGGGCTGTAGCTATCGATTATTTTTGTAGTCGATTAATCGATGAAATACTTCGAATAATCAAGTAATCGGATAAGGAACATGAAACATTAAAATACATGAGCTGAGCCTCAAACGGTAAAAACATTAATAAATTAGGGTCTATGTACAACAAAACAACAATTGCCGTTATAACCTACATAGCAAAAGTCCGATAGCTTAAATGCTATAAAATGAAGGTTTTTTTACAATGCTCCTAACAAATGGTTCAGACACATATTCCCACAAAAATCAGCTAAATATATCTATAAACTAATTTACGAATGCATAAAAAAAAAAAACCATTAGCTCAAACAAAAACTTAGCTTACGTTGGCCTTAACAGGGATCAGTTGGATTCAGCCATGTGAAATGAGGCAGACCAGAGGGCAGTGTATCCACACTAATCAATCAAATGAAATGAAAATACTTTCAAAATAAACCATTACAACATTACTATAATTAAACGAATACTCGAAGCAACAAAATTTAATTGGAATATTTTTTTCTAATTGAATACTCGCGTTAATCGATTAATCGTTGCAGTACTACACATAACCTCCATGAGAGGAAAGAAACAAACTCCTTCAATTGCCGGTGTTTTTCAATCTTCCTGCATAAGACTGCAAGCTGCTCACGAGCCTGAAGAGACAGAAGCTAAAGCGTGACACTAAAGATGTCGATCGGGTCCGATCACGTCATTTTCAAAGTATCGGAATCGGCAAAAAAATATCGGACATGCCTTTTTTAAATATATATATACATACATATATATATATATATGTATATATACATACATATATATATATATAAATTAAATCATTTTCTAATTGTATTTAACATTACAGACAAAATGTCTTACACTCATCCAGAGTCTTTAGTTTTGGCTTAAACAATTTATCGCGTTAATGGCAGTAATTAATTTTTTTTAATTAATCACGTTAAATTATTTAACGCAATTAACGCATGCGCTGCACAACCCACTCACGCATTGTCGCGTTCAACCTATAATGGCGCCGATTTACCTATATATAGAGCTAAAAGGCAGCGTAAAATGAGTAGAGTGAATTTTGGCAGTCTTTGGGGCCTGTTTTTCATTGGTTAAAACCTTAAAATCCCTCTCTCTACGATTAGGAATATCGTGGGAGAGCAATTTGGGGAAGTAAGGTAGTAGATGATCTTTTTCTTCACACCCTATGTTATTTCCCAACGCAGAGAAGATATATCAATTGGTGCCAATACGCACAGTCATGGTTGCACTTCCCATCATGCATTTGGGCAGAATAGTTAAATGGCTACAGTATCATTTGCTGAAAGCTCAACAAATACACGAGATGGCAATATTTAGTCACGATATACAAAGTCACATTTATCCTTTAAGTATTACAAGTCTTTCTATCCGTGGATCCCTCTCACAGAAAGAATGTTAATAATGTAAATGCCATCTTGAGGATTCATTGTCATATTAAACAAATACAGTACTTATGTACTGTATGATGAATGTATATATTCGTCAGAGTTTTATTCATTTTTTTCTTAATGCATTGCCAAAATGTATATGATTGGGAAAAATTATCGGAAATGATTGGAATTGAATCGGGACCAAAAAAAGCAAACTGATCGGGAAATATCGGGATCGGCAGATACTAAAACGATCGGGATCGGCTCGGGAGCAAAAAAACATGATCGGAACAACCCTACTCGCCACGCTAAATGCTAATGCTAACGCCCTACTTTGCCCTGGTCTGTGTCTGCGCTGTGGTGGTGTCGCGTGAGTAGCCTATTCAATGCTCGGCATTCTTACATCCTCCACACATTCCACATGTCCACTTTCGAGAAATAAATTAACACAAATTCACGGATTTTGTTTCTCTATGTCGATATGGCTGTGAAATAGATATTAAGCTATTAAAAAAAAAAGTCTTAGGTATTAAAAAGTCTTAAATTTACTTGAGGAAACCTGTTGGAACCCTGATGAAATGTCTTTACCAAAATGACTGGTTTTAAGCATGCGGAAAAGTAAAGAATCTTGAAATGTGTCAGAAGATTGTTTCCTCTTCCAACAGGAAGTGAGCTCATTTGTTTGTTGTTTTCCCCGCAGTCAACACCCTCCTCAGACTATCTACGGTCTGTACAGCCAGGTCGGCATCAATTGCTTCATCGCGGCCGGCGTCTACGTGGCAGTGGGCGCAGTGTCCTTATGCCAGGTTCGACTCAACAAGCGGCAGGAGTACATGGTGACATAATTTGGCTGGCCCCACCCCTCGCTGCCTATCCATTGGCTGAAGAAAATGTATTCCAAGTTTGGTGTTCAAACCGTGTAATTTATTGCAAGTTTGGTGTTCGTGTAGTCATTCCTTCATACTGTTATGACCTTGTCAACATTCATTTCCAAATTAAAACGTGAGAGGCGTGGATGTCCAAGTAAAAGATAAGTGGCTTTGTGTGGAAATAAAGATGACAAAATCTTAATGCACCTTCATTTTTGGGTTGTGTAAGGGGTGTGCTCACCTTTTTTTGCTGGCGTTTTAGCCTAAAATTGCTGTTATTTTGAAATGACAGTCAAACATTGTCAAACTAACAATGGTTGTATTTGGGACTCGAGCTCTGCTGCCCCCCTCGGGAGTCAAGCGTCACTGCGGAAGGATCGCTAGGACCGACTGGTGCACATGAACCAAACACAGAACAAATTGACAATACAGTATTTCAATCAGTTTTACATTGACAACATAACGTTTTACTTGTTTGGAATTCAGAACAATACATAACGAGACTTCTTTTGTTTCTGGAGGTGGTGTTACGGTTTTCACAGATCCGTCACGGTTTGGACTGAACCAGGTTTTGTAGACTTTGGGCCACCTGATCTGCAGACATGTTGTCCAGGGAGATGCTGCGTTCCTTCCCAAAATCTGCCAGGACACCAAGGAATTGTATTCACTACAAATTTATATTGGGTCTAGATTCAAATTATGAAAAATTCTTTAATGGAGAGTAGGTATTTTTCCTCCCAAGATGCTTTGCTGCCACTCACCAGAACGAGCCCAAAGTCGGGCCTCCACACCAGAACATTCTCGGACCATGATGGGGAAATCTGCGTTGGCTCGCTTCAGATCCACGTAGTGCTGCTCCACAAAGTCTCTGGAAAGCAGGTAATATAATAAACTGAATGAATGCCAATTTGAAGTTGGACAAGGCCTAAAAAAAAAAAGAATCACCCGAATAATAAAATACGGGCGTCATTAGATTTGTTTTCAATGCAATCATAAATTATTGGAAGAGGGCTCAAGTCACCAATTTTGATTTTTGTTTTACACAACGGCACATTTAAAATCGATGTCGGTAAAGAAACGAACTATTAACACCTGGCAGAATAAGGAACAATTATGATTATTATCACGCAAGTTAAAAGGACAAGGAACATTAAAAACATAGTACTGATTTAAAGCAAGCTCTTGTGAGGGTCACGTCGGCTTTGACGTTAACAGTTAGCAGCGGCTAGCTATCACCAGGTCAGTGAGGACAGCGGCCATTTTCTCAACACGCTAAAGACTCCTGCGGCTTATTTTTATTTGATTTTGGGGCTCACCTGGCCCCCTTGCTTGCAGCGGAGGTTTGGCAGAAGTGGATTCGGACTTCACGGAGGTTTTTGGCCAAAGTTGAGCCGAGACCCCGAACTACGGCGGCCGCCATCTTGGCTTGTTGTTAAATTACATAGGAGAAATGTTCCCCGAATTTAACCTGGCAGGCATTAAACCAGGGGAATTAAGCCCGATTTCAGGCCGTGCAGGCAGGTAAAATTTTCTTCTCCAGTTTTTGGCAGTTTAACGTAGCTAAAATTTTGTTGTGGTAAGTTTCCCTTATATCTCTAATTACGTTTATTTAAAACATGACGTCACTTTAACTTTCACATACGGATAGCGGATATTATTTATTGTACAAGTAGTATGTCTGCTTGTCTGTTTATGTTTTTATGCTGATTATCTTTTGAATTGATGAATAAGATATTTTTAAAAAAAATAAAAATTTATCAACTTATTCATGCACAGGAAATCCTTTCAATTGAAATTAACATCAACATTGATTTATTCGTTTCCTCCTTTTCTCTGTAAAATTACAAAAACTATTGTTGTTTTTTCATATAGTAAAAGCACGGCTCTTAGCTTGAAAGATCAGTCTTGATTTTATGGAAAATGACAGAAACCGAAGACCATTTAGTGTAGAGAGACAGTCATCGAAAATCAAATAACCATAATTTTCGGACTATAAGCTGCTACTTTTTCCCTTCATTTTGTCTCCTGCGGCTTATAGTCAGTCCAGTGTGTCTTATTCGTCATTTATTTTGATTTATAGATAACACTTTATTTGACAGCAGCCTCATAAGACTTTCATAAGATCGGCATAATTATGACTTGACACTGTCATGGCTGGATGACACTAAATGACATCTGTGATAAGAATCCACCAATGCTCATGACCTATGACTGTTTTATGACAGTCTTGTGACGCCACTGTCAAATAAAGTGTTACTGGTTAAAATCTTTTGGTGTAAATATCCCATAATACAGTGAGGACAGCTGTGGTTTATAGTCCGGTGCGGCTTATCTATGAACAAATGCTGTTTTTGTGTCAAATTTGGTGAGTGGCGGCTTATATTCAGGTGCACCTTATAGTCCGAAAATTATGGTAGTACTCAATTACAGTGATAACCGATGGCCCATTAATTAATCGAGCAACTGTTGGACCGCTTCTGCAAACTGATGAATTGAATGTTACACAAAATTTAACAATGAATGATCACTGCCAGTCCTTGCAGTTAAATTTATTGGAGTATCATTTGTCATTGGCAGCCAATGAGTTGCAGTAAGGTTGTAAATCAAGGTACCAATGCGCGTAAATGCTGCATCGCGTTCTCAGTCGGTTGTCATTGAATTTAATTTATTGTGTTGTTGAGTCGAGCATGAAGAGTTAAGACTTTATTGAATGAACTCCCATAAACACGCAGAACGAAATCCAAAAAAGGAGTCCTACAAGGCGCCATGTTTGCGGCGGCGGCCAGGCCTCCGCAGTTTCTTGTTCAAAAGCTCCTGAATGCGTTTGTTTTGCGTCCTCTTCCGGACGGGGGCCATCTGGGGAACAAAGTGGCTCTTCGGACCCCTGGTCCCGTCAGCGTCCAATCCCACGATGCCATAGGAAACCTCGCCCGCCGAGTCCTTCGCTATCATCACAGTCGTCGTTGGGAAGGAAGACGAACGTCCGACGGGGGTGACGACTTCTTCGGTCATCTCGCGGGACGGGGGTTGTGATGTTTGACCGGTGGTGGTCGCTTTGGCAAGATAAGTTAGCGTAGCGACAGTGGGCGGGGGCTCCGTGAGGAATAATGGCGTTGCCTGCGTGGTAGGGATGAGTGAGGCGGCTTCCCATGTGGTCAAATGCTCATCATCCTCGTAATCCACGTAGATGAAGTCGGTGGTGCTGGGGGGTGAAGTCGCTGTCCATGCGGTGCTGGAGGGGGAGGGACTTTGCTGTGGTGTTACTGTGGTGGTAGACAAGCTAAAAAGCAACAAAAATAGCATTAGGAGCACTTAGGAACACTTACTCATTATCTGCCATGGATGGTTATTGATCCCAGTTCAAATGGATATGTTTCGTCATCAATGGCACCCATTGAATTAATCAAACTATACTGTATAAGAAGGACCCATGAATATGTACGTGTTTGCAAGTCACCTGAAGTTGCTACAGGACTTGCAGCACATTTGTCTGTAGCCGGCGTTAGCACAGTTGCGACTTAGCGACTCCAAGCGACAAAAGGCGGAGCGGTCACCGCGACAGCGTTGCTCTACAGATACAACAAGGAAAGCTGTCAGAACAGTACACCTAGAAGACGAAATGGAAGAAAGTTGCGCTACTTGAGGCATTTCTAGCCGACAGGATGTCAGGACTGGACCTGGACAGCCATTGGACCATGTAGTTCTTCGAGTTGCCTGCAAAAACAAACGTTAGCATCTACTGGAGTATCTGTCTGGAAATGTATCTGTGCCGCATGAAATAGAACTCTAGCTTGTATTATGGATTTTTTTTTCTTCTTATGAACTTTTGGGTCAGGATCCTGCTGCATTTCCACATGCATTAGACCTACGATGCATGCTTACCGCCACACGGTGGCGCTCGGCAAGTGCGATTAGCCACTGGTGGGACAAGGCTGCAGTTCCCCGAAGATCCTTCGGGCCGAATGCAGGCCACTTGACGCGCCTGTGTGCCATTGCCGCACGTAACGGAGCACTGCATACAGAAGCTGCATCACTGCAAGGCGTCAACATGCATGCCGTCCCTGCTCTTCCTTACCGGTGTCCAGGGGCCAGCCCGCCACACCGCTGGGCACAGGAAGCGGTTGCAGGTTCGCTTGGCGTCCGGCCGGCGGTCCTGGCAGAGATCGCTGTTGACGGAAAGTCGCCGCCCTCCAACGGACACCAGCTGGCAGCCAATCCAGCGACGCTGCCACCCGCTTTGTCCACAAGAGGCGCTGCAGGCCTGCCAGCCACCCGTCATCCAGCTGATCGTTTAAGAGCAAGAAGTGCTCAGTGTGAATTCAGTGGGTCTTAACGCAATCCGATGTAACTCTGGATACCATTTGCGTGCTACTGTATCTACTGTCTGACTTTACCACACTGACTGTTCAAGAGCTGCGTGTTACCTTTATTTGTGTCCGACGTTACCATGGTGACGAGTACAGTATTACTTTGATTGTATGTTACCGTAGTATTCATTCGAGGCCTGGGTGTTATAATGACTCATGTCTACCGTCAAAGAGGTCTGATATTACCAGGGTGACCATTTAAATTGTATTCTAATTAGAAACTGATGTTTCTGCTGCAGCAGTGTTACCGTGAGTCGCTTCTGATGTTAGATTGTTGTTATGACGACAACTGTGGGACATTACCGTGGCGGGCTGCAGATGTCAACGTTGCAGCTGCGCGTGATAGCTCTCGGTTTGCTGATGTTAGAGCAGAACGTTCTCTGAACCATCACCCCGTCTGCCTTTCGGCGGCATCCGAAGCGGGTGTATTGTTTCCCTGGGGACAAAAGGAGGAGTAGTCAAGCAGTGTTTTATTTCCGTAATGGCCACGGGACGTCATACCTCCTCCGCACGACTTGGAACACTGAGACCACTGCTTGAGCGCCCACTCGTAGAAGATGGCATCCTCCTGCACAAGGTTGGACTCCAGCGATGCACGAAGTTTATCATGGATGACGTACTTGTAAGACACCATCACCTTGGCATCACCTTGGGAACGTAGCTGATGAAGAGAGAAACTATTCTTACCATGCTTATCAAGTGATGCCATTCAATGGTAGCTGTTTCAGAGCATTTGGACTAGTGTCGACTGATCTTTCTTCAGCGGGAAAAACTGATTTACTAGCTTTTTCCATTCTTTAGAAAGCAGCAGCAGAACATGGATTGTTTGAGATTTTGTCGAGTATGTAGGACTCACCATAAGAACCACTGGGTACTTGAGCGGCCCCTCGGTCTGGACCACCTCCCGCTCTTCGCTGTGGGTGTACTGCCAGGCTACGCCCATCTCAATCAGCTCTCGGGACTTTGGCTCCACGTCCTCGTCGTTCAGGAACAGGCGACCACTCTCCTGGTTCTTCAGTGCTAAGCAACCGAGAGACTTTAGGTGAGCCACACTTCGGGATACGAGAGTTGGCTCGGGATATGGCAGCGCCTTCTACCGAGAACATGAGGGGTCCTCTTGAACTCCTGTACCAGAAGATGTCGTGCCCCTCGGGGGATGTCCAGAATCTTTAGGTAACCTAGTGCACCGCCAACAGTCCATCAAATCAAAGGCAGAAAATTTGGACCATAAGTCCGTCATGATTCAGGTTTAGCCACGATTATGGTGGGAGTTTGAAACTGATTAATGCATTTCTGTTCATTTCAACGGAGAGTATTGATTTGAGGTAGCCAAAGCCACAAGTCGGTTCTAGTTAGCACGCAACTGTGGTCCTCAAGTCACCTGTTTTGTTGGCACTACGACTGAAGTTTCCTTTAACCACTTGACAGCGGGAATGATCTCCTCCGCAGACCCCGCAACGGTCTTCCTGGCGGTCCGATGCGATCTCTCCGTCACAGCCCACATGCTGTAAGGAGATGAGCAATGCAGACAAGTAAACAACGAAACTGTGGAATAAGACGAGGATGAAAGACGACACAAAGAGAGAAGAGGAGGAGAAGAAGGAGAAGGAGCTTGTTTTAGTCATCCAAATGTAACTAGATATGGGATAAAGACCTCACACTCTCCTCGCACACACACGCTGTAGGCATCGTTGTAGGAGCACAGCGTCCCATCCTGCACTTCTCTCTTCATGGAAACCAGGGCCCCGGTCTCATTGGAGCGACAGAATAGATTGCATCTTTCGTCAGCTGATGAAAAACAGCCAAAGTGAGACGTGGAAACATATGGGGAGTGAAATAGTGAGATATTAGGAATAAGAAATTAAAAGGGCTACATTTTGAGTGAGACGTTTTTATCAACTATTTTTTTGCTGGACATAGTACTCAAGCGCCCTCATAAGCACTCCTTCCTGTCTGCGCTTCAGCGTTGCAGTGGCCTCAAAGAGATTTGCTCCCTACATTAGGGACTGATGAATTCAACATGTGGCACGCACGCACAAAAACATACACATAGGCTCATCTCATTGTATGTGTGTGTCTGAGTGGGATTTATGGGAGTGTGTGCAAGTGCGTGTGTAGTTACGGTCAGCATGTTCAACAGGCAGCCAGTGATGTTTTGTTCCTTCGTGTTCTAAAACATCATCCCAGATGCTACACTGCTCCGCCCTGAAAGACACCACGTCATTCCAAGTCATCATCGGTGCATTCCAATCCATCCACCTTCTCCAAGTTGTTCCAAGTCTTTGCAACTCATTCCCGTAATCGGCTCATTCTAAGTTACCAAGTCATTCCAGACATTCCAAATTTTCAAGTTCTTGAAGTCAGTCCAAGTCGTTCAAATTCAGCAAAATATCTCAGCTGATTTCAAGCAATTTGAAGTCAAGAACACTTCCAAAGTTAATCCAGTATTAATTCTAGTGATTCCACACAAGGCTGGCCTCTTACTGACCTGAAGTCTGTCATTGGGGGACACTGGTGTTTCTGGTTGCACAGTTGGAATTCAAAACTGTTTCCAAAGCAGGTGCGTCCCCCATTGGCTGGCCTGGGGAGGGTAACAGTAATCCTCTGATTGTGATCTAAAGCTGTTCAAATAAAACAGCCAAAAACTTTGTCGTGGAAGGGCCGCTCACTCACGGCGGACTGTCACATTTTCTGGAACGGATCTGGATGCCGCCCCCGCACGTCCTGGAGCAGCTGGTGTAGTTGCTCCATGAGCTCCAGCCACCATCTTGTCTAAGAAGGTTGGCTGTCAGTGTTATGCAGAAGCCTTTAAAGCAATGCTGAGAAAGATGAAATGTTCATCATATTAACCGAATCATACTAGGGACTTGTGAACGGCAATGGCTGGACACTCACCTTCCCAATTCCGCATGGCGTTCCATCCAGAGGTGGACCCTTCGTGGCTCTACAGAAAAAAGGATGGTTGTGGTCGCTGCACCAAATCTGCTGGCACGGATGCGTGTTGGGATACTGACAAGAACATCAAACAGACCAGTGTGGATAAACACCCTCCTGGTAAAGAGACCAACTTCAGTGCTCCTTGTAAAGAAGCAAAAATTGATGTCTAAGCGACTTCTACCTCAGCAAAACAGCCTTCCCTCTACTAACCAACTCCTAACCTTGAGGAAAAATATGTCCACAATTAATTAAGAAATTAATACTGGCCCATGCTATATAACTGCCAAATTTCAACATGATCTATCCATGAATAAGGTAGTAGGACTTCAAAGTTAGTATCCACACGAAGAACAATAACAACAACTACTTGAGTGGCAATTTGACAGACAATCAGCCTGTAAAAAAGCTACTACAATGTCAACAAAACAAGATCAGGAATGGCAACAATGGTGACAAGAGAATAAGGTAAAGACTTACAGCTCTACAGGTTCCATATCCTGGACCAAATTCAAAGCTGCACTGCTGCTCCATGGAGTACTCGAATCCTGGCAAAAGCGGCGGAGCAGGCCAGTGGTGGCTGAACGGGTCATCGCGGAGACAGTCGTATGTGCTAAGCGAGGGAAAAAAACACTTGAAAAGGATAGATAGGCAGCAGACAAGAAGGGGATGGACTGTTAGCAAGGTTGGTGTAGTGTAAGTTGGTCTCACTGCAGGTACTTGTGCAGCTCGCTCCAGCTGCATCGAGACCAGTGGTAGCGATAAAAGGTGGCCTCCACTTGTGGCGACATGATGCTGCCGAGGGACACATCATCGTCGCACTCGTTTGCCTCACCGTCATGCTCCATTCCCAACCTGATCGGGGATATGTGACAAATTCTAACAAGGTCGCTGACCACACCAGTTATTTATGGGTTTACGTGTTCGTGCGCCTCACACATGTCCGATTTCGTGGGCAGCGACAAACGCTGATGAGAAACCATCTTCGATGACTAGGACGCAACTCTGGTGCATCTGACACATTCCTGTGACTGGGGCGTAGCCTACACAGAGAGCTACGGTTACTGGAATATTAGCAGTTTTCCTATGATCACAGTAGTCTTAGTCATTAAGATTCATGTTACTATAGCACCCTGACACTAGAATAGGTACCCTGCATGCCGGTAGGTCCAAACTCTCGTCTGGTTAGGTAGACCAGGTGGTCGTGCTGCTGATTGGAGTTCTGATCCATATGCTGGATGTAGGACCAGCCACAGACATTCTCCAGGCTCTTCTGGGCGTTTCCCACCGAAATTAGCTCCTGGGACTGGAAGAGATAACTGTGACACATCGATTGATGAGCAATGGCATACGGGCTGTTGGCGGTACCTTATATGGAGATAGCATGATGATTCGCACCACAACAATATTGATGTTTGCGCCCAGGGATTGGTCTTGATAAATCTCGTTAACCTGCAACACGTCAGTCAGAAACTATTCAGTATAGAACTTGATTTAAAAATCTATAGTGGGTTGAATCGAGTCACTAGAGTCAAGATTATTGGTTTTTGATCTAACTGAGAGGGAGAATCGCAACATGCAAGGTTTATGTTAACTTCACAACTTGGGTCATTAAAAGCTGGTCAAACATTACTTGATTAAAATTTGTTAGGGACTCTCCTTGACCTGCTTGAGTTTTCACAGTAACAGGACTTGGTAGGAGGGTGAAGCTTAAGACTTGACACATAGAGATGACTTGGGCATACAGTATGTGACTTACTCCAACCTCAGATGGGTCGACTTACGATGTTCATCAGGGTAAGAAGATATTTCTGGACATGTTCTTGTCCGTGGAAAAGAAGCACTGAATAATCCACAGCTAACAGGACCTACAGATGCAGGATAAGTGTTATGATTAGCTGTGGGGGAACATGCAACATCCTTTACCTCTATGTTGAACACATCAGCTTCTTCAATGTATCTCCGCCGCCGCTGCCAACTGGAAGCAGATTTGGACCTCAGCAGATCTGATGAACCTAACAGAGGTCCTAAAGACATCAAAAAGATCTTCAAAAATATCCCCACTGATGTCATCGTGGGACTATACGAAATACGAGCAAGAGTTATTCCGACCTCGCTGGAAGTCAGCAGTTTGATTGATTGGTTGTTTGGACCTGATGATAGCTGAAGACGGATAGACAATATGTTGTCTTCCTCCGCCGTCGACATCTTCGCCCTGGCCTCCCAGCTCCCATCGATGCAACGGCTCAATAAAAAATTCCCCCTCACTTGTTCGGATCATCCCGGCCTGCAGACATACAGGATCTATTCATATGTTGAGGATCTCATGGAGATAAGGGGAAGATTCACTGATGGTCCATTTTAAGGTTGGCCGAAGACTAAACGTTTGCATAAGACTCCAAGGTTGATCTTCAGAGACACCAACTAAATATTTATTGTTGGTTTATTCAATCTATTTTGAGGATCCACTGAGGTCCTCCAAAATATCATGCAGGGATCTATTTGATTCTTTAGGGGATCGGTTGCAGATCTAATGAAGAGCCACAAAGTGCATACTAAAGGTTTGATGAATATTTAATGAATGTCTACTGTAGAAATATTGAAGAGACGCAGACCCTATAGTGAAGAACTCCAGAAGAGCAACTGAGGACATACTGGGGATCTTCAGAAGCTCATCTCTGGATCCAGCAAAGATCTAAAGAGGACATACTGAAAGCCTATTAAATTTCCAGTGGGTGTAGTGTCAAGAAATAATTTACAATGGATACAGTAGATTGAGGGTTGGTGTTCAAAGTTCATGGTTAATTGGGACCAGGACAGGAGAAATCAAAACAGGAGTATTCCAAACAACAGGAAGTTTGTAAATCTGATTTCAAAATAAAAGGGAATGTGAGTTAGAAGATGAAGAAATCCTGCCTGTGCGAGTGTTTGGGAAACTCATTCCTTTCAACCAGTCTCATCTTTCCACGACATCTGGATCTCATCACAGCTGCATTCTGAGCAGTCATACGTTGAAAAAGTTTCAGTGCACTGCCAGTGTGCACGTGGCTTCTGCTGCTTTTTACAGAATTTGGTCTCTCTCTTCACTCTCGTTCAACTCTCCTCTCACTCATTCCATACATCAACTATGTGCCAATTTTTTCTCCATTGTTTCCTAACGTTTAATGAGCTCAGGAACACACAATAAGCAATTTAGCAATCAATTTACTGGAGGCCACTGTATACAGAGACAATGATGACCTTGTTTCAACTTGGATTACTTCATGTGAATTCTCACCTTTTTTGATTGAATACCTTGCTGTTATTTGTATGAAAGGCAAAAGGTGGTTACACAGGTTCATTGGACATTCTCCCATCTAATGGAGGAGCATTTATTCAATCTGTCACTATATGCCACTGACATAGATAAAATACCAAAGATGGATTACCGTAATTTCCCGAATATAACGCACACTTTTTTCCCCCAACATCAACTTGTAAAATCATGGTGCGCATTATACACGGGTACATGGATGGAGACAGAAATATATATATATTCTATATATATAAAAACCGTTTTTTTTTTTTGTGCTGTCTACACACCAACAAGCTGTTTGGGAGGCATGCACGGAGAAAACCTTTCCTCACTCACAATCATAGACGCAAACGTCTGGAGTTCGCCAAGCAGTATTGGGGCTTCAGCTATTACCGTGTGCTTTGGTCAGATGAGACCAAGATTGAGCTTTTTGGCAACAAACACTCTAATTGGGTCTGGTGTGCCACGAAAGATGCACATGCTGAAAAGCACCTCATACCCGCTGTGAAGTATGGGGGTGGGTAAGTGATGCTGTGGGGCTGTTTCGCTTCCAAAGGCCCTGGGAACCTTGTTAAGGTGCATGGCATCATGAATGTTTTGCAATATTAGGACATTTTAAATCAAAATCTGTTGCCCTCTGCCCAAAAGCTGAAGATGGGTCGTCACTGGGTCTTTCAGCAGGACAATGACCCTAAACATATGGCCAAATCTACACAGAAATGGTTCACCAGACACAAAATCAAGCTCCTCCCATGGCCATCTCAGTCCCCAGACCTTGTTTTGTTGGCAAAAGGGGGTTGTACAAAGTATTAACACCAGGGGTGCTAATAATTGTGACACACATTATTTGATGTCAAATAATTATTTCTTTATGTGGGATTTTTTTTCCCCACTGAATAAATGCACTTGTATTGAAGGTTGGATTTTTCTCTTTTTTTCCATTAAGGTCCCATATTATTTGAATTGAAAATATCAGAAGCTAAAAAACACATCTTAACCAGGGGTGCCAATAATTATGGAGGGCACTGTATCAGATCATATTATTACCGTACATATTGTCAGTTTACGGTAATGTTTAAACTAACAATGTGCTATGCATGTGCTGTGTTTTACCAGTCAGTAAAATGACATTTCTGTATCTGTACACGAGCTGTTTTCTTGTATTCTTCTATTTATTGGTGCTAAAATTAGGGTGCGCGTTATACACGGGTGCGCCTTATATTCGGGAAATTACGGTATTTGTCATTGATAGATCATCCCATTTGGACCAATGACATGAAATTGCATCATGATCTCAACTACACCTTTGGTAAGCATGCCAGGTAACGTTTCTGAGATGCGGTACCCACCAGCCCGTCACAGTTGCAAAGAGCAACAGCCGTGTCAACCATGTTGGACACGATGCCTGTGTAGAAGCAACCGGCGTTTCCGATTGGCTCTGATCGCTTACGTCCCGACTCCTCCCACCACTCCATGGTGGCGCGCGGGGCCACCAGGCGACGGTTGGCGCGTAACCGCAGGTGCAAATCCCGCCCGAACACCGTCACGTTGTAGAAAAGCTCTGAATCGGAGTCGGATTCCACCGTGTCCCTCCATGACTTCTCGATCCGGGGGGCGTGTCTTTTGCCTCGCGGAGCGGAGACCGATGCTGACAGGAAGTTGCCCTGAGCGTCCGTTCTGACTGGACGAACCACACTGAACTCTGACAATACCTCATGGAGGGAATCTGAGAAATACGATCCATCACCACTTTAATTAATTATGACTTGAAAAATGCAAAAACAATTTGTCCAATGAATTTATTTCAATGAGAAATACAATAACCTCATTTGGTCAAAGTTCATTCCCTTAAAATGAGAAACGCATTCCTACACTTGGTTAATCAGTGATGTTTTTTTGCTTTTTTATGGCAAACCTCATTGATAACTTTTCCAGCTGTCACAGACAGACTTTCCAGCACATGATTTACAGCATGGAAACTTGTTGGAACGCTACTAGGACTCCATCTTGTTTCTTATTAGAGAAGATCATAGAAGCCACTGGAATGTGATGGGACTATTATTTATGATGTCTTTGGTTGTTAGGTCGATTTAAGATATAGAGATGGAAATTGTTATTCACAGAACGTCGGACAATATTTCTTCCTTCAAGTGACTTAATATATTGTCTGTGCTAACTTTGATTTATTCCAACCTAACCTAAAGCTCCTGTAAGTCGTTTTAAGGGTGAAATTTAAGTTCAAGAAACATAGGTGATGAAGTGAACTGAACCATCTTGTCAATTTTTTCAAGTTCAGGCAGGCTAAAATCACGACACATGTAATCTCCATAGCACATTTTTACAGCATTAGATAACTTGTATAATCCTCATACATTATTGCAGCTCTAGATGAAAGAATGAAGTAGGCACAAAGTCTTTAAACTTTAAATAATATAATCTTATACTTTTTATACAGCACATTTTCTATTTATTTTGCACTTCTACTCTGATCGCATGCAAACTAGAGGAGTCAAGTTTGATCAATAACGGTATTTGTACTAGTAGTTACCTGTGCTGTGGGTGCTGACAGCAGAGACGCACACAAATGCAATGAACACCGTGCACACTAACAAGTCCATATCTTCATGTCTTCACGTGTTCACGCGTTCATATCTTCCTCATGTCTTCATGTGCCGGCGAGTGACTCTTGCGCATGTGTGTGTGTGCGTGCGTGTGCGCGTGCTCACACGCCACCGATAAGTCCTCCAGACTCTTAACTCCACCCACACGCTCTGTTGTGTGCGTGTGTAGCTGCAGCGACAGTCAAAGTCGGCGAGAAAGAAAACAGTAACATGATAAAATAATAACTTTGTGCACATGGATTCTCCAGTCCGGCCAATTAGAACTGTTCAAGCCGGGTGATGTCATCGCCACAGCCTCCATGGGGTGAGGGAGGAGGAAGAGAAAGAAGAAAAGGGGAAGTGGAGGAAAACAAAAAATAGCATGAGACCTGAGTTAGATGACAAGAAGAAGTGAGGTTTGTTAAGGTCTTGATGGAAGATCAATAAGAACGTCGCGTTTCCGCGATCCATTGGATGAAAGCCGAGACTCTAGCGTAAACTCCAGGTCTCTCAGGTCGACCGCAACCGATCCCGAAGGATGTGACACCTGTCGGCAACCAATCACACAGAAATGTGATTACCAATGTTTGCTGTGATTTGAAGAGTTGAAAAAAAACAGACCAGTCAGAGTCCAGCGTCCCTCCTCCTCGCACATGAGCGGACCTCCGGAGTCACCCTGTTTGGAAAAATCACCTGATGAACTTTGAATTCTCTTCACAACGTCCAATCAAGCGGGTGGATGCTGATCACCTGACATGAATCGACGCCGCCTTCTCGAATGCCCGCACACAACATGCTTGAAGTGATAGTGTATTCAGGCAAGTCCCGCTGGCATGAGGCCCGGTCCACCAGGGGAACCTTGGCCTCCTGCAGGACATCTGGAAGGGAACCTGAACAACACAAACACACACATATGGACAAATGCATAGCTAGACAGAAAGATAAATAGACAGATGGATAGATAGAAAGGTGACTGACCCTGCTCTTCCTGTCGTCCCCATCCAGTAATCCAACATTTTCTTCCTGCTGGAAACTCTTGATCATTTTTGGGCAAACACACTGGCTGGATCAGATCTGAACACACACATTGGTTGAATATGTGCATGTGATACAGTCATTTCTAAGAACAGGAAGTCTACTTCCTCAAGACTTCCACAGGAACCAGAAGTCCATTTCCACACAACTAAGTCAGAGGCTCTGTGGTAAACTGGTGTGCTCACAACAACTGTACCTCCTCACTACAATTACATATGGCGAAAAACACTTAGGTGACTTGAAATTCCGCTCTGAGAATCTCAATTTGTCCAAATTTCAAAATTGTCTGATCTGCACATGTGATTCATCATTGGAAAGCTTAAAATGTCAAATTTTGGGGGGAAGAAAAATTTGGAACAAGAGGGCAATTTGAAAAAAAAAAAATTTTTTTTAAACAGCAAAACCCTTACTGGAGGTGAGAACACGCGAGAGCAGAATTAAAGACGCCATGACTTTAATGCGATATTATCGCGTACTTACCTTGTTTCGATCCATAAACTCCATATAGCATGTGTCATCGGGTGTCAAGACACAGATGTGAATGGCTACAGCTGGATTTTTTCGGGATTTTATGGGTGAAACATGGTAATATAACAAGGGTTGCGATGCAGAAATCGCAGACGTCAAGGAGTAATCGAGATTTGCATTTTCATGTATTTACGCTAAATAAATAAACATTGAAAAATTTATTTTTTTTCCATTTTTCTTTGTTTGGATCAATTAGTTATCATCTAAAATATTGGGGAAAATGCGATAGTAACAAAAAACATAGTTAAGCGATAGTTATGAGGTAGATATCCGTGACTTTTTTACAGACGCCACTTTTTTCATTGTGACGTAATTTGTTTAAAACTTTAAAATATCCGAGTAAATAATTTTTTGAAGTCGTTTCTTAAAATTTAAACAAAATATTAGACCTCAATTAATGATTCTAAGCTAAAAATGACATTTTGATTAATAAATATAATTACTTTTTATGGCTGGGTTGAAACAAAAGCGGTTGCGCGACGTCTGTAAACGGGGGTTTTCAGAGTAAAAAGGACAAATTAAAAATAGTTTGGGGACCTAATGTGCCATGAATCTGCTATGGCAGCATATAGACACATTGTTCTATCAAACACAACAGTTGTTTTGGCTTAAAATGCAGCAGTTTCTTTTAAAGAGGGGTGCAAGAGCAGAAACTGCTTTTTCAGTCTTGTCTGTGTTTTCCGCCATATACATTTTTACTACTAGCACGAAAAGAGGAGCTGTAAAAATGGGAATGGGACTTCCTTATTGCTGTACCAGAACTGAAATTCTTCATCCTTATTACTCACACAAGAAGTCAACTATCTATTATTACCAGATCAGGAAGTTTGTAGAAAAGGAAGTCTCTTTTCTTAGAAAATAAAACTTACAACTACACATAGGACAGGAGATATACTTGTGTGAAGTTGACATACCAGTGAAGTTTGCAGGTGTGTTGAGGCGCATCATGGCGATGTCTGCCTCTTTACTGAGTCTATTGTAGTGCGGGTTCATGAACACGCCATCAATTTGAAACGAGTGCGTGTCACTGGCGTGGCTCTGAGCTAAAAGACCCAACTTGGCCGACCACCGGCTCAGGGGGCGGTCCTTCCTGTCGAAGATGTATCATCCGAGGCGATGAAAGAAGGTCAATAACTCAAATATTTTAATTATTTTAACATGTCAGCCATCCGCTGTTGAGTATCTCACCCGTATACACAGTGGGCGGCAGTCAGTAACCAACGGTGACCGAGCAACGTTGCACCGCACACGTGCCGTCCATTCCAGTGTAGCGACACCATCCATGGCCACGCCCCTTCGGCAGCATCTGCTCCGCCCACCACTCTGACCTCCTCTGGTTTAGAAAAAAAACCAAATGCTAATCCTGTAATTGTCAACATGGGTAAACTTCAACCATGAGAGACAGAATGTGGGGAAAAAAACAGAATATCACATTGTCTGATTTTTAAAGAATTTATTTCCAAATTAAAGTGGAAAATAAGTATTTGGTCACCTACAAACAAGCAAGATTTCAGGCTGTCGAAGAGGTCTAACTTCTTCTAACGGGGTCTAACGAGGTTCCACTCGTTACCTGTATTAATGGCACCTGTTTTAACTCATTATCATTATAAAAGACACCTGTCCACAAACTCAGTCAGTCATACTCCAAACTCCACTGTGGCCAAGACCAAAGAGCTGTCGAAGGACACCAAAGACAAAATTGTAGACCTGCACCAGGCTGGGAAGACTGAATCTGCAATGGGTAAAGCGCTTGGTGTAAAGAAATCAACTGTGGGAGCAATTATTATAAAATGGAAGACATACAAGACCACTAATAATCTCCCTCGATCTGGGGCTCCATGCAAGATCTCACCCCGTGGCGTCAAAATGATAAAAACAACGGTGAGCAAAAATCCCAGAACCACAAGGGGGACCTAGTGAATGACCTACAGAGAGCTGGGACTACAGTAACAAATGTTACTATCAGTAACACAATGCATCGCCGGGGACTCAAATCTTGCGTGTCCCCCTTCTGAAGCCATTACACGTCCGGGCCCGTCTGCAGTTCGCTAGAGAGCATTTGGATGATCCAGAAGAGGACTGGGAGAATGTGTTATGGTCAGACGAAACCAAAATAGAACTTTTTGGTTGAAACACAGGTTCTCGTGTTTGGAGGAGAAAAGAATACTGAACTGCATCCGAAGAACACCATAACCACTGTGAAGCATGGGGGCGGAAACATCATGCTTTGGGGTTGTTTTTCTGCAAAGGGACAAGGACAACTGATCTGTGTAAAGGAAAGAATGAATGGGGCCATGTATCGAGTGATTTTGAGTAAAAATCTCCTTCCATCAGCAAGGGCATTGAAGATGACATGTGGCTGGGTCTTTCAGCATGACAATGATCCCAAACACACAGCCAGGGCAACAAAGGAGTGGCTTCGTAAGAAGCATTTCAAGGTCCTGGAGTGGCCTAGCCAGTCTCCAGGTCTCAACCCCATAGAAAATCTGTGGTTGGAGTTGAAAGTCCGTGTTGCCCAACGACAGCCCCAAAACTTCACTGCTCTAAAGGAGATCTGCATGGAGGAATGGGCCAAAATACCAGCAACAGTGTGTGAAAAGCTTGTGAAGAGTTACAGAAAATGTTTGGCCTCCGTTATTACCAACAAAGGGTACATAACAAAGTATTGAGATGAACTTATGGTATTAACCAAATAGCTATTTTCCACCATGATTTGCAAATAAACTGTTTAAAAATCAAACAATGCGATTTTCTGTTGTTTTTTTTTTCCACATTCTGTCTCTCATGGTTGCGGTTTACCCATGTCGACAATTACAGGCCTCTCTAATATTTTCAAGTGGGAGAAATTGCACAATTAGTGGTTGACTAAATACTTAT
Organism: Corythoichthys intestinalis; assembly: GCF_030265065.1. Classification (NCBI taxonomy): domain Eukaryota; kingdom Metazoa; phylum Chordata; class Actinopteri; order Syngnathiformes; family Syngnathidae; genus Corythoichthys; species Corythoichthys intestinalis. The sequence continues at coordinate 29,031,769 of NC_080412.1, forward strand.
TTGCCCCACTGTAAAATTACTTTCAGTTAAATTACTGAAAGAAGCAGTTTCTTACTCTTACCGTCTATGATTTCCGATTGGTCCGTGGTCTCATTAGTACCCAAACGAACACCGCATGCTGAAGCATAAATACAACAAATGTAATATGTTCACTTCAGTTCTGAGATATAAATGTTGCAAATACTTACGTTCGTTGTCACAGTGAAGGGAAATCACCTGGTTACCAACACAGCTGTCACTGAAAAACAACAAGTTACATTCAGGACTTGCCATGGCCCTCTTGTGTGCATCACGACAACTGTTCATGTATTCAACAAACAGACACTCTTTGCTTCCATGTACCTCACACTTGTTTCCAGACTTCCATTATTGGTGAGTTTGACACTGGTGAAGGGTGAATCTCCCAGCATTGCTGGAAGCAGAGTGGCCTCCCCGGACCTGAGCAATGACAATTACCTGTCTATGAATTTACTCTAGATCCTGGCAAATCAAGCCCCACTGTTGGTCTTCAAGTATTTCAGGTTGTGTCAGATCAGGTCTGACAAATGGTCTACCTGTCAGGTCTCACAAGTTCTAAATTTGCCAGGTTCTAACCAGTAGTCTACATGTATCATAGTTGGGGTCTACCTCTATTCCAAATTGACTACCTGTATTGTAAGTGCTGACAGTTCCTAGCAGTTCACCTGTATCCCATTGCTCATGCTCACAGATGAAATCCTAAGGTTGGTCCACCTGTATCTTAGGCACTGAAGTAGTCTACCTTTAGCCCAACAACACTTATCTATTGCATCACAGATACTGGAGTAGTCTACCTGTATCCCAGGTACTGACAGGTGAAGTGAGACAGGTGCGGGGTCCAGGTGTCTGCACACACAGTGAACTGAGAGGAGCCGATCTGAAACTGGAGACGACTGGAAGTGTTCATCTGCAACACAACTGGACCCACACTTCTAACTAAATACTTGAAATTTACATTTAGTGATGTTGATAGAGTGCATTTTCACATAACTTAGACTGTCCTCACCACAGTTAGCTTCATCCGAAGCATCACTACAATCAATTGTCCCATCACACTGACGATTTTTGTGGATACAGCTGCCTGTCCGACACTGAAACTGGTCTACTCCACATGGCTCTGGATTTTCCAAACAAGAAGATTTGTCATTTTCATAATAGTTGTTGCTTCAGTTCAGCTGACCCCACCTGGAGAACCCAGGCTGACCCCGGAGGTGAAGTTGGCTTTGAACCCTCGTCCATGACCTGAGCTGTCCGTGAAGAACCAGACTGTCACCTGATTGGTCGTTGAAAACAAATCATGGTCCGGTCCACCACTGCCAGTGAGAACGGCTGCGGGAAGCAAGTTTAGAACAATTATTATGATATAACCATTATGCCTGTTTTAATAGTACTTTGTTTACACATCAAGGTGTTCATTGTACTGGATCCTAATTCAGGTGCGCTTAGACTGGTGGCCAGCTATTTGTCCATCAATATTTTTGTACCGCGCTTCCTAGTTGATATAAACTCACCCATTAATGTGGAGTTGGGTCCCACTCCATCACGCACTTCTACAATGTCGTAGTTTTCTTCAACATCCAAATCCAAGAAGTGGACTTGGATGTTTCGACCTGGGACAGCGTGGAGTGTCCACATACCTGTGGAAACAAAGGATTATGGGGGATTTTATATCACTTTCATGGATGAATGTGTAGGGTTGTGTTGGTAATAATTCACTTATTTCCTGCATATGTTTCCCAAAAGAGTGTAAATTTTCTCACAGCGAGCTCTGTTCCCGTAAGATTGTGGGTAATTTGGCGAGTTAAATGTGGAGTTTGGCTCCCATAAGTCAAAAGGACCGCCGCAATCGGCTGACCAATCGGAAAAGAGAGGGCAGAGTCGGTCAGCTTGCAGATGGTCAAACTATGACCTTGTAGAGGGGGAGCCGTGGTCACCTGGTATGGTGGGTACAGGAGTTGGAGTCGGCACTAAAGTGGGCTCAGGGGGAGCAGGGCCACAGGGCTCTGATGTCAATGAGATGTCATCCAATGCAATGTCATTCCTTATTCCGCCTCTCTTGAGAGCTTCAAACACAACCTGAACACAATTGACTTGAGTCACCAGTTGAAGATCACATTTGATGCAGAAATCAGGTTAGAAGCATTTGACTCACCTGTGTTTCTGCCGTGAAGTTGAGGAGCACTTGTCCATAGTTCCAATTGTCACCATAATTACCATCCCTGCGGAACACCACGTCAGCATCTGGAGATGAACCGAGTAGTAACACTTGAAGACCATGGACGTCTTCTCCAAACATGTGATACCTTCCACAAACACGCACACTGTTAAATTCCCACTAGATGGTTGTAACAATTTCCTTGTTGTTTTGTGTTGTTTACCAGAAGCGCAGGCACATGGGCTGGGAGGGTGGAATCAATGGTAGGCTGTGCATCCTGAATCTCTTCAGCCACTGGCCAGGACTCTGAGGAGTGACCAAATAGAAACCTGTGTGAGCAAACACATTTGATTGGCAGCTGCACAATGAATGCATATAATCCAGACCATAAGAAAATACAGCAAATGCATAATATCAGTATAGACGTAATTAGCACCTATGCTATTTCAATCCTTAACCAACCTGACACGTTTCCCAGTGTGTGGTCTACACTTGGGCCACTGAGTGGTGGGAATGTGGCCCCTCTGCTCCGAAGCCAGTCACCGTCGTCTTCGTATTCCTGCCTCCAGAGGCAAAGGCCACGCTCAAAAGTGCATGTTAGCTTCTCCGAATCTGAAACAACCGCAAATGTGTCAAAATACTGACACAACTTCTGTCATGGCAGATGCCAGGTGAGTAGTGTCTTACCTGAGAGTCCTGACAGGTCGCTGGCACTGAATGTGGCATTGAATCCCGACAGAGGTTCAATATTGTCTGAGGAAAACTCGATTGTGGAATTGTTGGACAACAGCCACACAGTTCCAGGGGGGGTGGAGCCCGATAGTTCAGCTGCAATGAAGAAGTATTGATGCTTATTCAGGGAAAGTGCTGAATCTTGGAACTGATCAAGGATCTAATCTAAGATCAGATTCAGGATCTTGGAAAGACTAGATCTGGAACCAGATATAGGATCTTAGCCAAAACTAGGTCTTGGACTGCATTAAGTTGTGAGACCTGACTCTGACTATATTCAGGGTCTGATCAGATACTTGATTCAAGACCTGATATATCAAGTTATCGAGGACCTGATACAAAATTTGATCAGGAGCTTTTGTTGAATCAAGGACCAGTCCCAAGACCTTATACAAAACCTGATTTATGACCTGATCCAGTACCTGGTCACAGATCTGATCCAGGAAATCCAGAAATTGATGTGGTCTCTTCTAACCTGCCATTTTTTTCTCATCACCAACTCCTTCGTAAAGTCTCACAATGTCAACATACTCTCTGCTTTCAAACCAATGGAAATCGACCTGAACGGAAAATCCCTTCTGGACTCTGAAAGGAAAAACAATTTTTTTTAAGGTTAATCGTCAGTGATGTTTGGTTGATAACCTATTGTGGTCAATGCCTTCTAGTAAGTCTACAAAGTCTGCTTTTGGGACCTGATGATCCAGCGACAGAAACTACTGTTTGCAGTTGAAGCGAACCACCCCGTTGGCCCAAGCAGCAAAAACTGTCCGTCGCAGGTTGTAGCTGCAGAGAGAGAGGAATGTTAATGTCATAGCAATACGCAAACAACTCTTAAGCAGGTAAACTTGAGGATAAAACACAGACCACAACGAGCAGCATCTTCGTCAGAAGAATCGGCGCAGTCCTCAATGCCGTCACACAGGTGGTCGATGTGGATGCAAGTAGAAGAGTGGTAGCAGGAAGCGTAGTAAGGCGGACACGCGACTGGACGCACAGACGGACACATGAGATGAGGCTGTGAAAACCTTGGTAGCCATGCAAAAAAATGTCTTCCTCACTTGTGACAAGTGTCGTCGTTGGTGTCTCTGTTGTAGTAGTTGTCACCTCCTCGTGTTTTTCTATTGAAAGGCTTATAAGGCCGGTGAACTATGACCTCACATAAGCTGTCAACTCACCGGTTATGTGGATGCTGTCTCTGTCGATGACCAATCCTCCGCTCTCCTCTAGACCTGCCTTCATCTCCTGCTCTGCCTCCTGGCTATCCACCATCTGCGTGAACCACAGGTCAAAGGTCACCAGCACGCTGCCCTGACTGAGGAAGGATGACAACATCAATGATAAATTATTATAATGGGTTAAGCAATTTTCAGTACTAAGCAGTACATATGGGCTGTGATCAACATTCTAATCAGTGTTCAGCAATCACTGTGCAATAAATATATACTTGGCCAATAGAGTTAATTCTGATGCAGTTATTTATTAATTATCAATATTTTCAATAATCAATAATTACTGGTGATCAATTATTAACGTGTCAAAGTATTCAGTCATCGGTGATCATTAATAAATGGCAAATGATCAATGTTTTAATTGTCTATGTTTGAAATAAGTGAGGTGCTCACGCGAATCTGATGACATCACATGACATGAAGCGCCGGCTGAGCCCACCGTGACTAAATGCTTCTCGCACCTGTCGCCCATTTACAAGTCAGCCTGGCTTCCAGTCACCGGCGGCATCTCTGCTCGCGCTCACCATTTGCTGAATGTCGAAGGCCAGAGATTTAAAGGCAATGCTGCTGTGGTTGCGCAGATCGTGGCTGAACTGTACTCCGTGCGTGATCGCCATCTCGCCGTACAGCCGCGCTGCCTCCACCTCATCGTGGTCTAAGAAACGTGTCTTTGATTAGTGTTCCGATTTGGTGCCACAAGATGGTGGCAAAGCACCATCTTCGATTTCACCTGGTGGCCGAGTGTCCGCCCACATCAGTGCCATCAAGGCAGCGCAGCAAAGCAGCAGCAGCACGCACAGCGTCAACAACAGGATGTTGAACGAAGAACAACTGCGGCGCACTGGCATTCTAAACAAACCAACGCAGAAACCATTTACCATAACTTTTTTTTTCATGGAAGAAGTGGTGAATCATATTCTGGACTTTCCAAAAGAATGGAAAGAACAAATATATAGTGGGGCAAATAAGTATTTAGTCAACCACCAATTGTGCAAGATTAGAGAGGCCTTTAATTGTCAGCATGGGTAAATCACAATCTTGAGAGACAGAATGTGGGGGAAAAAAACAGAAAATCACATTGTTTGATTTTTAAAGAATTTATTTCCAAATTAGAGTGGACACCTACAAACAAGCAAGATTTCTGGCTGTCAAAGAGGTCTAACTTCTTCTAATGATTTCTGACTAGGTCTAACGAGGCTCCACTTGTTACCTGTATTAATGGCACCTGTTTTAACTCATTATCGGTATAAAAGACACCTGTCCACAACCTCAGTCAGTCACACTCCAAACTCCACTATGGCCAAGACCAAAGAGCTGTCAAAGGACACCAGAGACAAAATTGTAGACCTGCACCAGGCTGGGAAGACTGAATCTGCAATAGGTCAAATGCTTGGTGTAAAGAAATCAACTGCGGGAGCAATTATGAGAAAATGGAAGACATACAAGACCACTGATAATCTCCCTCGATCTGGGGCTCCATGCAAGATCTCACCCTGTGGCGTCAAAATGATAACAAGAACGGTGAGCAAAAATGCCAGAACATCACGGAGGGACCTAGTGAATGACCTACAGAGAGCTGGGACCACAATAACAAAGGCTACTATCAGTAACACAATGCGCTGGCAGGGACTCAAATCCTGCACTGCCAGACGTGTCCCACTGCTGAAGAAAGTACACGTCCATGCCAGTCTGGTGTTTGCTAGAGAGCATTTGGATGATCCAGAAGAGGACTGGGAGAATGTGTTACGGTCAGATGAAACCAAAATAGAACTTTTTGGTAGAAACACAGGTTCTCGTGTTTGGAGGAGAAAGAATACTGAATTGCATCCGAAGAACACCATACCCACTGTGAAGCATGGGGGTGGAAACATCATGCTTTGGGGCTGTTTTTCTGCAAAGGGACAAGGACGACTGATCTGTGTAAAGGAGAGAATGAATGGGGCCATGTATCGAGATATTTTGAGTGAAAATCTCCTTCCATCAGCAAGGGTATTGAAGATGAGATGTGGCTGGGTCTTTTAGCATGACAATGATCCCAAACAAACAGCCAGGGCAACAAAGGAGTGGCTTCATAAGAAGCATTTCAAGGTCCTGGAGTGGCCTAGCCAGCCTCCAGATCTCAACCCCATAGAAAATCTGTGGAGGGAGTTGAAAGTCCGTGTTTCCCAATGACAGCCCCAAAACATCACTGCTCTAGAGGAGATCTGCATGGAGGAATGGGCCAAAATACCAGCAACAGTGTGTGAATAGCTTGTGAAGAGTTACAGAAAATGTTTGGCCTACGTTATTGCCAACAAAGGGTACATAAAAAAATATCGAGATGAACTTTTGGTATTGACCAAATACTTATTTTCCACCATGATTTGCAAAGAAATTCTTTAAAAATCATACAATGTGATTTTCTCAGTTTTTTTTCCACATTCTGTTTCTCATGGTTGAGGTTTACCCATGTTGACAATTACCGACCTCTCTAATATTTTCAAGTGGGAGAACTTGCACAATTAGAGGAAATTTTTACATAAGAAACACATCAGCATATTTGTTAAAAATGTAGCCCTGACCCCTGTTCACACTATCTGTTTGGTCTTTTTAATGTCCCATCCTCAGCAAAAAGTGTGCATTCAGGTTATGGTCCCTACCAATGTTGAGACAAAACCTAGGCCCTTGGATCAGAATGAGCGGTTTCATTTTTTCTTTCCTTATTCATAAAGTACTGTAGGTTTGTCCTCTTGGTCAGCAATAACCTTCTACTCCTGAAAGAAAGCTAATGTATTGTCAATATAAAATAAAAATGTATGAAATGAATTATAAACTAAGCTTATTAAGCCTTTTTAAAGAATTTTAACCCCAAATTTCCAATTCCAGAATGACCCCTACAAAACAGTAGAACTACAGTGAATTAAATCAATTTACAGTATAAATGAATGAATGAATGAAGGTGTTAACGCATTAACAAATAAATGAGTAAATATGAGAAGAGCTAAATGAGTAAAAAATGAACAAGTGAAAGCATGACTTACCTGTCAAACATTTCTCACCAAACGTCTTTTACATAGGATTCCCGGAGTTTTTATTGTTGAGCAGAAAACCTTGATAACCAGTTTGTCACATTAATCATGCACACGCGCTGACAAAATAAATCACTTTTTTTCCCAAACGCCCTTCCCTGCGCGTGTGTATGTGGGTGTGAGACAGTCCAGTGGTCGTAAAAATGTCACATGATTGCTGTGTTACTGTTATTAATGCACAAGAAAAGTACAAGAGGACAACGTGAGCAAACGGGCGGCACGCGATAAACCAACAATTGCAGCCATCAGTCAGGGAAGAGTGTTTGACTTGCTCTTACAATTTGATACATAATGTACTATATATTTTATGTACTGTAATGCCATGTAGTAAACTGAACCCGTGTTTTATTGTGGCAGATCTTTTCCACATCCACCTGCAAAATTACAACAACAATATAAAAACATTTTTCCCATGACAACTTTCAAACCTTAAAATTTACTGTGCATTTGTTATTTATTGGCTACATTGGCAACATTTTTATTACTGTATTATATTAGCAACACAATTGCCGTTGTGTTGTATTAAAAGTGTTGAAATATTTAGTAGTTAGATGGAGCTTTGCAAGGCAATGGCCCAGATTTTTTTTTTTTTTTTGAATGGCGCAAAACATTTGACCGACCGTCACCGTTCAAAGATCAAAATGACCAGAATTCTCGCGTGACCAAGCAAACTTTTTTAAAGACTCCCAAATCTTTTCCGGTCGCTTGTAAACACGGGTTTTTAAAAAAAAAAAAAAAAATTTTTTTTTTAAATGTAAATGTATCTAGTCCAACAATTTCTGACCAAATCACATAATTTATACATCAATAATTCCAAGACTGTAAGGTGGATAAAACTTGTACTAGTATACAGAATTTGGCAAAAATGTACATTCATTCATTTTCCATACCGCTTTTCCTCACAGTTCCTCCAAAATTCGCCAATAAGTTTAACATTCATCTCTAATGGGATGCCATTGACAGTCATGTACGTCCAAATTTCCCATTCATTTTCAATGGCAGGAAAACATACACTGCTGGCCAAAAGTATTGGCACCCCTGCAATTCTCTCAAATAACTGTCAATTTCTTCCAGAAAATGATTGCAATTACAAATGCTTTGGTAGTAATATCTGCATTTATTTTGTTTGCAATGAAAAAACACAAAAGAGAATGATTTTTAAAAAAAAAATTTTTTTTTTACACAAAGTTCCAAAAATGGCCCAGACAAAAGTATTCGCACCCTCAGCCTAATACTTGGTAGCACAACCTTTAGACAAAATAACTGCAAACAACCGCTTCCGTTATCCATCATTGAGTTTCTTACAATGCTCTGCTGGAATTTTAGACCATTCTTCTTCGGCCAACTGCTCGAGGTCTCTGAGATTTGAAGGGGGCCTTCTACAAATGGCCATTTTTAGATATCCCCACAGGTATTCAATGGGATTCAGGTCTGGTCTCATTGCTGGCCACTTTAGAAGTCTCCAGTGCTTTCTCTCAAACCATTTTCTTGTGCTTTTTGAAATGTGTTTTGGGTCATTGTCCTGCTGGAAGACCCATGACCTCTGAAGGAGACCCAGCTTTCTCTCACTGGGCCCTACATTGTGCTGCAAAATTTGTTGGTAGTCTTCAGACTTCAAAATGCCATGCACACAGTCAAGCATTCCAGTGCCAGAGGCAGCAAAGCAACCCCAAAACATCAGGGAACCTCCGCCATGTTTGACTGTGGGGACCGTGTTCTTTTCTTTGAAGGCCTCGTTTTTTCCCCTGTAAACTCTATGTTGATGCATTTTCCCAGAAAGCTCTACTTTTGTCTCATCTGACCGGAGATCATTGTTCCAAAATATTTTTGGCTTTCTCAGGTAAGTTTTGGCAAACTCCAGCCTGCCGTTTTTATGTCTCTGGGTCAGAGGTGGGGTCTTCTTGGGTATCTTACCATAGAGTCCCTTTTCATTGAGGTGCCGACGGATAGTACGGGTTAACACTGTTGTACCCTCGGACTGCAGGACAGCTTGAACTTTATTTGGATGTTAGTCGAGGTTCTTTATCCACCATCCGCACAATCTTTTGTTGAAATCTCTCGACAATTTTTCTTTTCCGTCCACATCTAGGGAGGTTAGCCACAGTGCCATGGGCTTTACACTTATTGATGACACTGCGCACGGTAGACACAGGAACATTCAGGTCTTTGGAGATGGACTTGTAGCCTTGAGATTGCCCATGCTTCCTCACAATTTTGCTTTTCAAGTCCTCAGACTGTTCTTTGGTCTTCTTTCTTTTTTCCTCCATGCTCAGTGTAGTACACACAAGGACACAGGACAGAGATTGAGTCAACCACCGTTAATCCATTTTAACTGGCTGTAGGTGTGATTTAAATATTGCCACCACCTGTTATGTGCCACAGGTAAGTAACAGGTGCTCGTAATTTCACTACTACAAATTAGAGAAGTGTCACATGATTTTTCAAAGGGTGCCAATACTTTTGTCCAGCCCGTTTTTGGAGTTTTGTGTAAAATGATAATAATTATTTATTTATTTTTTTTCCATTCTCTTTTGTGTTTTTTCAGTGCAATCAAAATGAATGAAGATATTACTACCAAAGCATTTGTAATTGCAACGATTTTCTGGGAGAAATTGAGCATTATCTGACAAAAATTGCAGGAGTGCCAATACTTTTGGCCAGCAGTGTAGAGTCTCGTGATTTTGGAACATTTTACCATTTCAGCCAATTGACATTCAGCTGACGCCCAAGTAATTTGACGGCACTGACAGCCATGCACGTTCATGCCATTGACGGCCATGTACGCCCAAATTTCCTATTCATTTTTAATGGCAAGAAAACCTGTGTGGTTGTGATTTTCAACCAAAAACATACCATTACAGACCATTGACATTCAACTGTCGCCCAATTAAGTTGATGCCATTGACAGCCATGCAACAGGACATGTCCCCGAAATATCCCCAAATCAAAAGAATTTGCAGTTCCTAGTTATTGATGTGCAATTGTTTATTTGTTTAATAATTTTGTATAATTTGTGTTTTCATAGTTGTGTAGTAAATATGTAGGAGCTGCGTTTTGGGTTAGAGTTACTGTGTAATTATGCATGCTTTTAATTGAATAGTCGATAAAGTGGGGCAAATAAGTATTTAGTAGGGCTGTCAAATGATTAACATTTTTAATCAAGTTAATTACAGCTTAAAAATTAATTAATCGTAATTCATCGCAATTCAAACCATCTATAAAATATGCCATATTTTTCTGTAAATTTTTGTTGGAATGAAAAGATAAGACAAGACGGATATATACATTCAACATACGGTACATAAGTACTGTATTTGTTTATTATAACAATAAATCAACAAGATGGCATTAACATTATTAATATTCTCTTAAAGCGATCCATGGATAGAAAAACTTGTAGTTCTTAAAAGATAAATGTTAGTACAAGTTATAGAAATTTTATAGTAAAACCCCTCTTAATGTTTTCGTTTTATTTAAATTTGTAAAATTTTCAACCAAAAAATAAACTTGTAGCTCGCCATTGTTGATGTCATTACACCATGCTCACTCGCCAAACCCATAAAATCATTTGGACCCAAGCGCCAGTAGAGGGCGCCAAACAACAAAAAACAAGTAACAAGTACACTGCTGTCATTTTAATCTGAGCGGGGCATGTGCGTTAATCGCGTCAAATATTTTAACGTGATTAATTTAAAAAATTAATTACCGCCCGTTAACGCGATAATTTTGACAGCTCTAATATTTAGTCAACCACCAATTATGCAAGTTCTCCTACTTGAAAAGATTAGAGAGGCCTGTAATTGTCAACAAGGGTAAACCTCAACCATGAGAGACAGAATGTGGGAAAAAAAAACACAAATCACATAGTTTGATTTTTAAAGAATTTATTTCCGCATTAGAGTGGAAAATAAGTATTTGGTCACCTACAAACAATTCAATTCAATTTTATTTGTATAGCCCTAAATCACAACAACAAACAAGCAAGCTTTCTGGCTGTCAAAGAGGTCTAACTTCTTCTAACGAGGTCTAACGAGGCTCCACTCATTACCTGTATTAATGGCACCTGTTTTAACTCATTATCGGTATAAAAGACACCTGTCCACAAACTCAGTCAGTCACATTTCAAACTCTACTATGGCTAAGACCAAAGAACGGTCGAAGGACACCAGAGACAAAATTGGAGACCTGCACCAGGCTTGAAGACTGAATCTGTTGAGGTTTACCCATGTTGACAATTACAGGCCTCTCTAATATTTTCAAGTGGGAGAACTTGCACAATTAGTGGTTGACTAAATACTTATTTGCCCCACTGTATGCAGAAGTTGTGTCGTTGGTATGAAGTAGTTGTATAGTACTTATTTTGTTGTTGTTTTTGTTTGGAAGTTGGTGTGTTGTAATTGTATGCAATCTATTTAGCGCTTTAAAATTCACTTCAACTTATCCACACTTTCCAAAGTATTGCTTTTATTAGTATTGATAATAATATACTATGAGAACAACTGCTACTCTAACTTATGCGGAGCAGCAACGCATACAAACGCAGGCAACCAAAGTGCAACTCGACAACACCAGTGAATACAGTGATCCCTCGTTTTTCGCGGTTAATGGGGACCAGAACAACCCCCGATAGGTGAAAAACCGTGAAGTAGAGCAAATCCACCCCCCGCCCCCATTTTTTTTTGTCTTCAATGTATTTATTCAGATTTAGCATTGGAAAAAGATACATATAAGACATGTTTTTCACCTTTTTTTTTCTTAAAGTATAATAAAAAGATCCATTTTATGAATATATATTTTAATAAATGGTTTTTAAGTACTTAAAATGTAATAATTATGAGTTATAAGTTTTAAACATGTTATATTGTCTTTATTAAATGCTTCATTGAGTGACTCGACTCAAATCCGCTCACGCTGCTCACTTACATACGATGAGTTGCCACAGCAAATGTTTAACAAACTAAACGATGATTGACACATGCAGCGCTTTGAAGTTTGGGCTTCAAAGCTTCTTTGGCAAGATCAAACCTTAACATCTGTCAATCATCGTTAACTTTAACAAACAACTCCAGTGCACTGCCTGAGAAAGAAGAAGAAAAGCAGCAGGAGGGAGACTGAGACTACGTGATCGGATTGGGACAGCTCATCTGTATTTTATTTTTTAATCAGAAAAAAAAATACTCGATAGACGGAGGGCACGAAGTTTGAAGCGTGAAGTAGTGAGGGATCACTGTCATGAAAAACCTATGAAAAATTTTTTTGTTTTGTTTTTTTGGTAAAACCACAAACAATAATGAAAAATACAAGAAAAAAAATCATCCTTAGTACAGCAGACATTTGCTCTGTACATGCTACTGTTGCTACACAAAATAGCAATTTTAAGTGAGTATGCAAATATTGCCACTGGAAAGTCTGGTAAGAGTATTCTTTATCATTTGTAAAGTGAATGTATTTGCATTATTGTATTTATTTAGCTTATATTTGGGGTCACTGAACAAAAAAAAAAAAAATAGACCTCAGACCTATTGAAAATGATTGTGGAGCATCTATGATTTGTATCTAAGTACCCCGACTTTAAAGCATGTTTGTGATCATGGATGTTAAGTAAACGATGGTAGTTGTAGTTCATTACACGAGAGCGTTAAGACAGCTGGTAAATATTCTTTGTCATCTTCGTCATCTTGATTGATTCCTCGTCGTCCTCGCCACTGTCTGAAATGGCAAAGATAAAATCAGGGACAACATTCCCATTACATGAAATGTTAAAAACTGTGTAGTAGTTGCGGTCACCTGGCTCCTCGCCCTTGAAGGAGTCTTCACCCATTCCATCCTCTTCCTCGCTGTCTTCGTCTTCCCCGCGTTCGTCAATATTTTTGTATATCGGCTTAAGTGCCAAAAAGCAATTGGTCAGATGTTTGCACTGTCAATCAAAGCGGCATCCGACACGTGATTGAGCCTCACCTGCTTGCCGTGCCCCGCCTTGTCGTCAGAAAGGAGGAGCCGTTCGACCAGCTGACAAATAATCTTGAACGTCGGTCTGTCGGTCGGCTCCAAACTCCAACACGACGTCATCAGCTGGTACCTGAAAATCGGATGTGTCAATCAGTCTTAAATGACACGTATGGCTGTCAATCAATTTGATTGATGGCTTTCTGGCCTCACATTTGCGGCGGAGCAAAGTCGGGTCGGTCCATATGGCAGCCATCTTTGATCATCTTGTAGAATTTGGTATCTACAGCAACGTTGGGGTAAGGACTCTTCCCTGAAGGAGGACAGACAGAGTGAGAGGTCACGTAAGGTCATGTGATGAAAGGGTTTTCACGGTTACCGAGGGAGAAGATTTCCCACAGCAGGACACCGTAGGACCAGACGTCACTCTGCACTGTGTACACACACTGAAAGATACTTTCAGGAGCCATCCACTTGACTGGCAGGCGCGCCTACCAAAATAAAACAAAGCAAGAAGCTTAGCGTTATACAGTAGTCAAGGAAAAGAGGAAGCTGCCTGTCAAAATAAAAGACCACAGGAATTGTATTGTTGCAACAAAAGAAGAGACATGAAGCTCCTTATCAAAATATAAGAGGACAGAAAATACAGTTCAAAATTAAAGATCAGAAGAGGAAGCTGCTGTGAGAGAATTTTATTCATGCTTAAAACACAACCATTATACATCATATTTTGTATGATGGGTCGCGGGTCGCGGATGAGATCCTGCCCCAAGTGGAGGAGTTCAAGTATCTTGGGGTCTTGTTCACGAGTGAGGGTAGGAAGGAGCGGGAGATTGACAGGTAGATCGGTGCAGCGTCCACAGTGATGCGGACTCTGCACCGGTCCGTTGTGGTGAAGAAGGAGCTGAGCCAAAAGGCGAAGCTCTCGATTTACCGATCGATCTACGTTCCTACCCTCACCTATGGTCACCAGCTGTGGGTCGTGACCGAAAGAACAAGATCCTGGATACAAGTGGCCGAAATGAGTTTCCTCCGTAGGGTGTCCGGGCTCTCCCTTAGCGATAGGGTGAGAAGCCAGGTCATCCAGGAGGGGCTTGGTGTCGAGCCGCTACTCCTCCGCGTTGAGAGGAGCCAGTTGAGGTGGCTTGGGCATCTGGTTCAGATGCCTCCTGGACGCCTCCCTGGAGAGGTGTTCCGGGCATGTCCCACCAGCGGGAGGCCCCGGGGACGACCCAGGACACACTGGAGGGACTATGTCGCTCGGCTGGCCTGGGAACGCCTTGGAATCCCGCCGGAGGAGCTGACTGAAGTGGCTGGAGAGAGGCAAGTCTGGGCTTCCCTGCTAAAGCTGCTGTCCCCGCGACCTGATCCCGGACTAAGCGGAAGATAATGGATGGATGGATGGATTTTGTATGCTTTTGTTAAGCTTGCATGAGAACATTGTAGCATAAAGCATCATTGTTATATCAACCTGTTTGAGTGTGCCTTTCCATAGACTGTATCACAATATGCCCAAATATGGACTGGTATGTTCCTGTTTTCCAATATGCCCTGAATGAATACAATGAGCGACTGTGGTTTATCAGACTAAGCTTATCTTCGTTCTAGCCGGGACCGGTGTTCAAGGTCTCAGCTCAATGATGTTTTTGTATGGAAAAATACCCGGGTTTGTGAGATGATGAGTTTCGTTTCTTAGTAAGTTTCGTTTCAGGGTGGGCTTCGGCACCGCCCTTTCATTAGTATAAATGTCCAGCCTCTATTGTACTTCTTCATACTTTCTGGGTGATCACAGCTCCTGGCTGGGTCACATTTGTTTGTACCCGAGAGCTCTTGTTCATAAAGCCTTCGAAGAAAAGCAATCCATGGTTGGGGTGGTATTCATTTCTCTAATCGAGCTATCGAGGTAACACTTGTCTTGGAGTTCAAATTTATGCTTCCCTGACAGCTGCATTTCAAAATAAAAGACAAGAGGAAACTGCATTTCAGGTGTTGTGTAGTAGTTCTCTAGTGGATGTGAAGTGGTTGAGCAGTTTGTTGATTGTCATGTAGATGTAGTTTAGTGTCATAGATGTGAAGTAGTTGCTGTGTAGGCATCATGTCGGTTGTTTAGTCGATGTATAATAGTTGTGTACTTGTGTAGTAATTGTTGTGCATTTATTGTGTAGTTAAAGTGCAGTGATCAATTGAAGTAGTTGTGTAGTAGTTATATAGTGCTTTTTTCTGTCAACTTACGTTTCCTTGCACGATGTAGCTGTCGTCATTGCGTATGTCTCTGGCCAAACCAAAGTCGCAGATTTTGGCAACATGGCGGTCACTCAGCAACACGTTCCTCGCTGCCACATCTCTGTGAATACACTGGCACACACAAACACACATTAGTTTACCACACTTAAGTTATTGTAAATTGTGCGTTTGTGTTTGTGTATTGTTACGTTTCGTGTCGACAAGAAGTCCAAACCCTGAGCCACCTGGTATGAAAACCTCATCAAGTCGCTCATAGACAAACACTCACTTTGCTGTGCACCTGGATAAGGACAGGACAGGCTAGGGTTATTATGTACCTTGCATGTGTTTGTGTGTGACGAACAGGTGTGTGCTACCTGAAGACGAAAGCATCGGTTGCATTTCCTGATATTCCGAACAACACGAGATCCCGCTATCACTAAAAAACACATATTCGCGCACACCAAATGTGATCGTGACATTGCCGCACATTTGCGAAATAGAAGAGTTTGATTTCTGACCTCCTGAGTCTGATGTTAAAATATTTGGCGTCATGCTCTGCCGGCTCCAGGCTCAAAATGGCTGCCACAAAATGCTGGGCATGCGTGCGCAGGAAGTTGAGCAGGTCTCCGTGGAAACAGTATTCGGTTATCATCAACATGGGTCCTGCAAGTTCACTTAGAATTAAGATAACCCGGCTAAATTTAGGATAGGTTGCAACATGTTAAGTGAAGTGACCTCCTTGAGTACAGGCGCCAAGTAGGTTGACAATGTTGTCATGGTAACCAAGATAACTGAGGATCTTCAGCTCACACATCAGCGCCTCTCGTTCCTCAGAGTGAGCGCTCGCTGCAAAACAGATAGAATTGACTTCTGCAATGTTCAGTTTGAAGTGTAATTGTAGTTGTGTATTTGTTGTGGAGTTGCGTTTTACGTTTCAGCATCTTGACAGCGACCCGTGTTTCATCCTGACTACCTAGGCCGTATGCCGTGGCCTCCACAACCTTCCCAAACGCTCCTGAACCCAACACACCCCCTGAGAGACAAAACAGGGTCAAACGTCAGTGCCAGGTTGGGTGTCAGAGACGAGGTCAAACGCTACCTAGACGCAGCTTGTCTCTGGGAAACTCCCACTTCAGGTTGTTGTAAGGCAGCAGGCTGGGGTCTACAAAGGTGTAGTTGTTACCCTGGAAACTCTCTATGATCTTCCAACGGACTTCGTACTTTGGTTGCTGCAAAAGGACAAGAAGGAGCAGGAAAGAAGCTGAGGAAGAGGCGAGAGGACGAAGAAATAATCTTCACATTTGCTTCTGTCCATAGTTGGCCCACGCACCCGTCTAATCCTGAAGATGAGGACGATAACAAGCAGAAGTAGCATGGCTGCGCCCACTGTGGCGGCCAGCATGTGTGCCGTCCACACGCTTCTACCAGCTGAAAGTGGACATATGAGAAAGTGTATTAAACCTTGAGGTTAAAAGGTATCAATATCTAAAAAAGGCCTGAATCACAACGTATTAACCGAAACAACTTTGGAGGGGATTGTTTAAGCCACAGGTGTCAAACCGATTCCAGATAGGGCCAAGTGGGTCCAGGTTTGCTTTCCAACCAATGAAGAGGACACCTTTTCACCAATTAGATCTTTTACATGTGTAATCAGTTAAACTTTGTCAGGTGCTGCTTGTTTCAGCAGGAAGTTTATTGGTTAAACTCTCTGCACGTTATCAGTTGGAACAAAATCCAGCACCTACTTGGCCCTTTCTGGAATCGGTTTGACACCTGTGGTTTAAGCCATGGGTGTCCAAACCTGTCCGCAAGGGCCGCTGTGGGTCCTGGTTTTTGTTCCTACCAATCGAGCACAGACAGTTTAACCAATGAAGTTTATGCTAAAACAAGCAGCACCTGACTGCTAACAACTGATTACACTTGTGAGACACCGGATTGGTGAAAAGATGTCATCTTGTTTTGTAGGAATGAAATCCAGCACCCACTGCGGCCCTATGTGGAATAGTTTGGACACCACTGGTTTAAGCTATGGGTCTCCAAACTATTCCACAAAGGGCCGCTTCGGGTGCAGGAATTCAGTACAACCGAATAATGGGACACCTTTTCATCAATCAGTATAATCAGTTGATTGCAATCATCAGGTGCTGTTTGTGTCTTCAGAAACCTCATTGGTTAAACTGTTGGAACATAGACAATGAACCCACAGTGAGCCTTAAGGACCAGTTTGGAGACTCTTGGTTTAAGCGCTTACGCAGGTAGAAGACGTTCCGCGAATGTCCCACGCTGTTGATGGATACACACTCGAAGGTGACGTCATCAGCCAACGCCTGCGGGAGCGCTATGTGTTGCTTCTGCCCCTCCTGTGCGGTAACATTATCAAGCCAGGAGATCGAGACATTGCCGCACCTGCGCAGGGAAGTCCAAGTGACACCCACGAACCAATGAGAGCACGCTGCGTAGGCAGAGACTTCCTTTCACCACAGCGACCCATCCCTCGCTTTACACGTACGTGTCGACAAGACCGCTGCATTGTGACCACAAAATGATGGGCGGGGGAAAACCCGAACTTCTGCAGATCAAGGTATCGTTCTCCAAAGTGATGATGCCACCCGGGGCACCTAAGTCATATGAAAACAGGTGATCAAATCGATGGGGTTGCAGAGGATCGGGAAGATAAGTAGTCGCTTACGAAGAACTCTCAGATCAAAGTTTAAGGAGCCACTGAAGCGGGCATTTGCATAGCGTAGCGTGTAGCGACCTTTCTCCTCATCACGCACACGCCGCAGAAGCAGACTGGCTTGGCACCTGCAAATGGAAGCTTTTTGATCACAACAATTCAAGAGGATTTGGTCACTATTATATTGTGAGCCATTCTCACCCCATTTTCAAAACCCTTTTGTCATTGTCTCATGCTGACCTGTAACCATCTGTTGTGCAGCTCTGCATCTTTGTCTTGACAAGGTGAGGTGATGTCCATTCGAGGCTGCTGATTGGCGGGTAAGCTTCCAAAACGACGATTAACGTAACGTCTCCGCCTTCATGCACATCCACAGTGCTGTTTCTGCTGACATCATGAACCCCTGTCGTGTCTACACTAATGTTAGCCAGCAGCATCCAGTCGTCCATCGCCGAAACATTGCTGACGTTTGGTTGTTGAAACCGCTCTGTTCCTTGGGTGCTCACATTACCCTCACTTTGAGAGCTAGTGCGGCGTTGCAGGAAAGCGGTCACAAAGGGAGCGTCTGTTGGCGAGACCCCACGTCAAACACCTGACAGAGTCTGATCATGTGAACAGAGGTCACATGACATCACCAAAGTTAGACTTAAGACTTCAATTTTGGACATCTGTTGTGACGAGGGGTGTAACGGTACACAAAAATCTCGGTTCGGTACGTACCTCGGTTTTGAGGTCACGGTTCGGTTTATTTTCGGTACAGTAAGAAAACAAAATGCTAAAATATAAATGTGCTAGTTGTTTACTACACACCTTTGTGCTTTCAACAATAGGAACATTAGCCTACACAAATCTAGAATTCTGCTCAAAAAGAAGCGGTTATTTAAAGATAATCCAACAACAATTTGCCTTTCAGACCCCGCGTATTGGTCAGATTTCTTTCTGAAAGAAAGAAAAAAAAAAAGAAGTCCTGTGCTAAAGAGAAAAGCAGTCCCAATGACAAAGATTTTAACATGTATTTTACAAATGAAATGCCTCAATGAATCTTTTTCTTTCTTCTTATGAACGGTTTTCAAAAGCTTTATTGGTGGATTTTCTCAAGTTAAAGCGCCACACACAAATTAATAAATTTAATTGTGTAAGCAGGATCTGTGTATTATTCTTAATATTTAATGACAGGTGTTTTAGCTCATTTCAATTTATTTGATTTAAATGGGCTATTATTTATTTTCTTATGTGTTTATATTTTACAAATGTGATGTAGTATTCATTTCTATTGTATATTTTATGTGGTATAACTTTAGTTCCTATGTGAATATTAGTTCCTACTTGTTTTGTTGTGGTAGGAGGGTTTTGTTTTGAACACGGGGCCATGTTGGTTATTATTATAGCCGAGAAGACCGCAGTAAATCAACAAAGACAAGTCAACTGTGCCCCGATCTACCACTCAAGAGATCTGATTGACTCAAAAAGTGGGTTACAATTGCATATTAGTTTGAAAATCGACCGGATCCACCATATTTTTACACGAGTGACTTTCGGTCTGCCCGATCTTAGCTACCGGTAGTAGCATTGACGCAGGAGGGTCGCGTCTCGCGTCAAATACTAAACTCTGCCGTTCTTTTCGCGTGTGTCGTGTTGAGCCACTTCTGGGACGCGTCTAACACGCGGCCGCACTGCGACTGGAGTGCATTGGCTGATTGACTTTAACGCCACGTTGTCGCGCCGTTGACGTTTCTGGGCTATACTGTCCTACCGTGTTGGTCCTCATTATAGTAGAGAAGACGGAGTAAATATAATATACACAAACAAACTGTAACCTGATCGACTCACAGCCTCGGGTTACATTACGTCAGAAACTCGTTCAGTACGCCTCCAAACAGAGCACCACGTACCGAAACGGTTCAATACAAATACATGTACCGTTACACCCTTAGTTGTGACTCAAAAGTTGTTGACTCAATGCAACTATGGTTTGACTTGGCTTGCTTCAAAGTTAATAAAGACTCGTCCCTCTTGATTGTAAACGTAAGAGGTTAGAATTTGGCAGAGACTCTATCACTTCCTCACCTAAGACGCGCAGTGTGGCTGTTGCCGAGTCTTCGCTGGGCCAGTTGTTTCTTGCCGTACACGTGTATCGTCCGCTGTGTTGCCGACCGACAGTTGCGATGCTTAATGTGCTGTTCTTGTATAACCCGTTGCTATATGAAGAAGTCTCTGTCATATTTGGAGCCTATGGGCCAGTGTTAGACAGTCTATCGACAGTCAAAAAGCACCAACAAACATCAAAATGCTAGTCTCACCTCAATGTCAGGGTATGTCCAGAAGATGACTAAGAGCATGGAAGAGCTACTGGTTACACATGTTACTGCAAAGCTTTCTCCCACTATCCGTAAAATATGACTCTGATTTACCAACACCTGAGGTCGACTTGGTTCTAAAGATACACAGAAAAATGAAAGACACATTACTGAGAGAGTAGTGCAAGAAAACAAAAAGACAGATGTGAGAGAAAGATAAGTAAGACAAAAAAAATGATAGACAGATGAGCTGTAACTTGTTAACGATTGACACGTAATAGAGTGACAGTTCAAAAGGGGCTAGTTAAAAAACATGAGAAATGGACGGCGGTAAGACCAAACAATTAGGGCTGTCAAAATTATCGCGTTAACGGGTGGTAACTAATTTTTGAAATCACGTTAAAATATTTGACGCAATTAACGCACATGTCCCGCTCAGACAGATTTAAATGGCAGTAGAGTGAAATGCCCACTTGTGAATTGTGTTTTATGGAGTTTTGCCGCCCTCTACTGGCACTTGGGTGCGACTGATTTTATAGGCTTCAGCACCCATGAGCATTGTGTAAGTAATTATTGACATCAACAATGGCGGGCTACTAGTTTATTTTTTGATTGAAAATTTTACAAATTTTATTAAAACGAAAACATTAAGAGGGGTTTTAATATAAAATTTGTATAACTTGTTCTAACATTTATCTTTTAAGAACTACAAGTCTTTCTATCCATGGATCGCTTTAACAGAATGTTAATAATGTTAATGCCATCTTGTTGATTTATTGTTATAATAAACAAATACAGTCCTTATGTACCGTATGTTGAATGTATATATCCATTTTGTGTCTTATCTTTCCATTCCAACAATTTATTTTACAGAATATATATATATAATTTACAGAAAAATATGGCATATTTCAGATGGTTTGAAATGCGATTAATTGCGATTAATTATGATTAATTGATTTTTAAGCTGTAACTCAATTAAAAATTTTAATCGTTTGACAGCCCTAAAAACAATACAAAAAAAAGGTCAGGGATAGTAGACGGGCGAGAGACAACCTGGTGTGTTTGAGAGTCAAAAGGAGGTGCAAACAGACTGAAAGACTAACAGACAGGTAAAAGATACTTCGATAGAGACAGGGTAGATGTGGCAGACAGGTGAAAGATCAGTGCCAGGAATGTATAGAGTCCCTGACAAAAGTCTTGTCGCTTATCCATTTTGTAGAAACAGTTGCTAATAACCTGACTTTTAATTATTCAATTGGTTTCAGAAATGGCTCATATGAAAGCTAAGACCCTCCCAAATGATGTTGAATGTACAAAAATATATTTGTTTCACTGAAAAAAGATTTACCATTTAATGAAGACATAAAGGTCAAATTTTGGCAAGACGAAAGTTTTATCGCCTACAGAAAGTAGTGTGAAAATTGAACAAAAAATGTACTACAAAAATATGTTACATAACATAAGCGAATTAAGTGGTGGTGCTGTGAGATCCAAATTTAATATTTTCTATGACTTCCATAGGCTTGGAGGACTGCATCCATGCGGTTCGGCAAGGATTCGTACAATTTATTGATGAAGTCATCAGGAACATCCAAGAAAGTAGTCTTGCATGCCTACCAGAGTTCATCAACATTCTTGGGTTTCGTCTTCCATGCTTCCTCTTTCATCCTACCCCAGACATGCTCAATGATGTTCATGTCTGGTGACTGGGCTGGGTGAAGTTTTCTGGTGGCAAAATCATGGTCTGGGTTTACATCCAGTATAGGGGTGTGTGAGAGATCGGCAGGGTGGAAGGCAACAAAAATAGTCTGAAATACCAACAAATCTTAGCTGCCTCTTACATTCCTAGCAATAAAAAGGGACAAATTCTGCAGCAGGATGGTGCTCCATCGCATACTTCAATCTCTACCTCAAAGTTCCTCAAGGCAAAGAAGATCAAGATCTTCCAGGACTGGCCACCCCAGTCACCAGACATGAACCTCATTGAGCATGAGCATGGAAGACGAAACCCCAAGAATGTTGATGAACTCTGGGAGGCATGCAAGACTGCTTTCTTTGATGTTCCAGATGACTTCATCAATAAATTGTATGAATCCTTGCCGAACCGCATGGATACAGTCCTTCAAGTCTATGGAAGTCATAGAAAATATTAAATTTGGATCTCACAGCACCACTACTTAATTCGCTTATGTTATGTAACATATTTTTGTACTTGAAGTACATTTTTTCTTCAATTTTCACACTACTTTCTATAGGCGACAAAACGTTTGTCTTGCCAAAATTTGACCTTTATGTCTTCATTAAATTATAAATCTTTTTTCAGTCAAACAAATATTATTTTTGTACATTCAACATCATTATGGAGGGTCTTAGCTTTCATATGAGCCATTTCTGAAACCAATTGAATAATTAAAAGTCAGTTTATCAGCAATTGTTTCTACTAGGGCTGTCAAACGATTAACATTTTTAATTGAGTTAATCACAGCTTAAAAATTAATCGTAAATAATCGCAATTCAAACCATCTCTAAAATATGCCATATTTTTCTGTAAATTATTGCTGGAATGGAAAGATAAGACACAAGACGGATATATACATACAACATACTGTACATACAGGGTGACCCAAAAAAAAGTTTACACTGCCATAATACAACTTAAATGCCATGTTTATTCATCTTAGAATTAGAATTTAATCACAAATTTTACATTATTGTAAAGAACATGTACAGTACACTCTATTTTTCAATGTGTCCTCCCTTAAGTGTCACAACAGCCTCCAGGTGCCTGCGGAACGCTTGACAGGTCTTCTTTATGTAGGATGCTGTCATCTTTTCCCAAGATCTAACAATGGACCTCTCCAAGGCTGCCACAGAAGTTTGTGGCTTCTTACAGGCACTGTCCTCCACAGTTGCCCATATGCTATAATCCAGGGGATTGAGATCTGGACTCTGGGGTGGCCACATATCACCTTGTCAATCAACTTTTTGGTCCGCACAGATCGGCACTTCCAGACCCAGGTTTTCGTGAGGCTGTTCCAGTATCTTTCAGCTTCTTTTCAACTTTGTAGACTGCACATCTGGATATTCTCAGATTTGCTGCAATCTCAGTAGGTATCAGACCAGCACGCAGCAATTCAGGTACAGCTAAAGTTTTCTTCATTTTCAGCAGAAGCACAGGAATTGTAGAGACGAGAGATTACCAGCTGCATTGAGGGACCTTAATGAATCACTTAAGCATGACAACCTATTTAGATATGTTTCAATGGCTTTTAAACAAGCAGTCAACTGAGTGTAAACTTTTTTTGGGTCACCCTGTAAGTCCTGTATTTGTTTATTATAACAATAAATCCACAAATTGCACTATTAACGTTCTTTCTGTTAAAGTGATCCACGGACAGAAAGACTTGTAGTTCTTAAAAGATAAATGTTATAGTTACAAGTTATAGTAATTTTATATTAAAACCCCTTTTCAGGTTTTTGTTTGAATAAAATTTGTAAAATTTTCAATCAAAAGTAGAGTTAATATAATAATAAGAATAAAAATAACAATAATAAGAATAGAGTGACCAAAGTCTGAGTATGTTTTATGTGTATTTTGCATAGCTATTTTGATTGGGAATGCTAGTTCACTTTGCATTGTTGTTTAACTGTGTGAAAATAGGACCTCATTACTACAGACTGAAGTGCTTTTCTTTTTGTGAACTTTTTTTTTGGAGTGATAGAAATATTATTTTTGTTGAGCTTTCACTAAATGATACTTATGTTTGTTGTGAAGGAGTTGCCGAAGCTTAAGCCAATAAACGGCGCGGTCCAAAGAACGCCTGTGTCCACTCGCCTTTATAACATATCACTGTACATATCTTACCCAAAAGACAACAAGAGACAAATAATTGCCACTGAAAGAAAGAATAATTACAGAAATATGTGTGAGCACAAATAGCACAATGCAACAGCATAAACGTCTCACAACTACTAATTCTCCACTAATAGAAGGAATAACATTAGTATGGAACGGCGCTGCCCCCAAGCGGCCGGTGGCATTCTCTTGATTCTTAATGTCCATAAACGGCGTCATTGTAATCTGTTTGAGGCAATGCGTGAGTGGATCATTCAGTGCATGCATTAATTGCGTCAAATATTTTAACGTGATTAATTTAAAAAATTAACGCCCGTTAACGCGATAATTTTGACAGCCCTAGTTTCTACAAAATGGATAAGCGACAAGACTTTTGTCAGGGACTGTAGAAATGTAAGACTGATGGGAGACAAACAGGAGCTACATAGGAGATACAGACTAAAAGAGAAAGAGGCAAAAGTCAGTGAGATTGGAAAGTCACAGGTACAAGACAAGGAAAATAGACAAGGAGAGACAGCTAAGTGTAGACAAGGTCCTCACTTGGCATGACCATGAGGTGTAAAGTGGCCGATGTAGCAACTGTATTGTTGTTCCGGGCGGTGCATACATAGCGTCCGTTGAACTTCCTGTCCGGTTTGTGTATGGTGACGCCTACGCGGGGGTCCGCGCTCACATTCATGCCCAGGGGTAAATGATGACCTGTCCCCTTATTCCGATCCTCAACCATTCGGAGTGTTAGGTTGGTGAAAGAAGGGTCGGTCAGTAGACATCGGAACAGGAAGTCTTCACCTTCACTGACGCTAGGGGTGTTGCGTTGCGTAACAAAGATCGCGGATGGGTCTGAAGGTTGATTAACATTGGAAGTGACATTATCGATGGGATGATTGATAAATGAAGTGAGGTCACTCACCTTTGATGTAGAGGTGAACCGTGGCATGAAGGTGTTTCAGGGTGCTGTTGGTGTATGCGCACCGGTACGTCCCGGTGTGTCTGGGGTTGGCGCGAAAGACCTGCAGTGTGCCACCGCGAATCACTGACGCTTCCTTGAACGCGTTACTGGACCAACTCAACGACGCATTGCCGTGACAGCTGAGACTGAAAGCAGAGCCGGGGGTCAAAACCGCCTCGGACCTGTTCTGCACTGGGTCTGAGTTCAGAAGAATGGATGGTGGTGAAATTTCTGGAAGGAAAACAGACATATCAAACATCCCAGCTGATTTGAATTGAAAGAGAGGAAGCCCTAAGGCCATTAAATCAGAAGAGGCGCGCACCAAGGCGCCATTTTGGATGAATGAACTGATTTCTATACAGGACAACTCTTTCAAGAACATAAATACCCTATTTTTGACTCCGTTCTTGAAAGAACACACCCACTGAGGCATACTTAGAGTATAGTAGTACAGTGATCCGTTGCTACTTCGAGCTTCAAACTTCACGCCCTCAGTCCATTGCGGATTTTTTTTCAATTTAAAAAAAAAAAAAAAATTACAGATGAGCTGTCCTGAGCCGATCACATAGTCTCACTCTCCCTCCTGCTGCTCTTGTTGGTCAGGCAGTGCACTGGAGTTGCTTATTAAAGTTAACAATGATTGACAGACATTTAATGTTTTTTCTTGCCACAGATGCCTGGAACCCGAAGCGGCAACTCATTGTGTGTAAGTGAGCAGCTTGAGGGGATTTGAGTGGACTCACTCAATGACGCATTTACAGTTTTGAAATTTGCAAATTACACCTTTGTGTGTGGGAGATTGATTGCAAGAGGCTGGACAAGATTCAGTTGACACTTGTCACTGCGATACAGAAAGCAAAAGACAGCACTGAGTATCACAAACAAAAAAAAATAAAGAGCAAAATTAGATGTGACCGTAAGACTGAGTGCTAGATATCGGGATTTTTTTTCCCTATGCTGTCTACGCATTTTGACATTCCACCCTGTTAGGTCACAAATTTTCATCCACGTCACAATGGATGTCCTCTCTTGCTATACAGCGTGGAAAGAATCTTCTTGATTGCTTTATCCAGCCTGTGCAGGTATATGCTGTGATTTCACTGCATGTTGCATTCATGGCATCCAGTAGAGTCATCTGAGTGTGAGGCTGGCAATCTAACACTTACACATTTCCATATGGAGAAAAAATATCCTCTGGGATTGAGACATGGGGAGTATGGTGGGAGGAACTCCATTACCATTCTGCTGTGGGTTGCAAACCTTACCCTGATTATGTTGGTGTGGTGGAAACCCACATAGTCCCAAACTATCACAAATTTTGGCAGGCTTAGAAATTAGCACAAACATGTTGACATACAGTGGGGCAAATAAGTATTTAGTCAACCACCAATTTTGCAAGTTCTACATGAAAAGATTAGAGAGGCCTGTAATTGTCAACATGGCTAAATCTCAACCATGAGAGACAGAATGTGGAGAAAAAAAAAAAAACAATCACATTGTTTGATTTTTAAAGAATTTGTTACCAAATTAGAGAGAAATTAAGCATTTGGTCGACTACAAACAAGGAAGATTTCTGGCTGTCAAAGAGGTCTAACTTCTTCTAACGAGGTCTAACGAGGCTCGACTCGTTACCTGTATTAGTGGCACCTGTTTTAACACTTATATCGGTATAAAAGACACCTGTCCACAACTTTAATCAGTTACACTCCAAAATCCACTATGGCCAAGACCAAAGATCTGTGGAAGGACACCAGAGACAAAATTGTAGACCTGCACCAGGCTGGGAAGACTGAATCTGCAATAGGTAAAATGCTTGGTGTAAAGAAATCAACTGTGGGAGCAATTATTAGAAAATGGAAGACATACAAGACCACTGATAATCTCCCTCGATCTGGGGCTTCATGCAAGATCTCACCCTGTGGCATCAAAATGATAAGAACGGTGAGCAAAAATCCCAGAACCACACGGGGGGACCTAGTGAATGACCTACAGAGAGCTGGGACCACAGTAACAAAGGCTACTATCAGTAACACAATGCGCCGCCAGGGACTCAAATCCTGCACTGCCAGACGTGTCCCCCTGCTGAAGAAAGTACACATCCAGGCCCGTCTGCGGTTCGCTAGAGATCATTTGGATGATTCAGAAGGGGACTGGGAGAATGTGTGATGGGCAGATGAAACCAAAGCTTTTTGGTAGAAACACAGGTTCTCGTGTTTGGAGGAGAAAGAATACTGAATTGCATCCGAAGAACACCATACCCACTGTGAAGCATCCATGCTTCCATCATCAAGAGCATTGAACATGAGAAGTGGCTGGGTCTTTCAGCTTGACAATGATCCCAAACACACAGCCGGGGCAACAAAGGAGTGGCTTCGTAAGAAGCATTTCAAGTTCCTGGAGTTGCCTAGCCAGTCTCCAGATCTCAACCCCAAAGGAAATCTGTGGAGAGAGTTGAAAGTCCGTGTTGCCAAACGACAGCTCCAAAACATCACTGCTCTAGAGGAGATCTGCATGGAGGAATGGGCCAAAATACTAGCAACAGTGTGTGATAAGCTTGTGAAGAGTTACAGAAAACGTTTGGCCTCCGTTATTGCCAACAAAGGGTACATAACAAAGTATTGAGATGAACTTTTGTTATTGACCAAATACTTATTTTCCACCATGATTTGCAAATAAATTCTTTAAAAATCAAATAATGTGATTTTCTGTTTTTTTCCCCCACATTCCGTCTCTCATGGTTTTGAGGTCTACCCATGTTGACGATTACAGGTCTCTCTAATATTTTCAAGTGGGTGAACTTGCACAATTAGTGGTTGACTAAATGCCCCACTGTATTCTGACAACATGTTCATCCATTTTGCATGTAAAGATTTGTGCAATGACGTTATGACTAAATGTTGTGGGAGGTGAGACTATTCAATAGAGACCCATGATCATCCATTCTGACCATCATGACAGATACAACTGATAATGTTGGAAACAGTAGAGAATTGTACAAAATCATTTGCATGGACGCACAAACACATCTGCAACGTGCTTAAAGAAATGCGAAATTGCTTTTTTGATGTGCAGTAGTGATACAATGTTGTGAGGATTGAACAAGTAGTTTTGAGAATTTCAATTCTGATCTGAAAAAGGTAACAAAGCAATTGAGAAAAACGTTAATTATATTTTGGGGAAAAAAGTGAAAAAACATGTCTTATATGTATCTCTTTCCAATGCTAAATCTGAATTAATACATTGAATACACACCCAAAAAAAAAAAACACAAAAAAATGTGGGGGGCGCTACTTTGTGGTTTTTCACTTCTCGCCGTGGGTTCTGGTCCCTATTAACCGCGAAAAATGAGGGATCACTGTATTTTGGTATAACTTTATGGTGAAACATTGCTAAAAAAGAAGAACGGTCCAGTTGCCTTGACTCAGCCTTTACGTACGCCAACCTCAGAAATGTAAGGCGAATTAACCACCCATGTTGATACCGCCCCCATGCTGTATATAAATCTTATGCTTATAAACTCTATATTTAAGGTTTAAAATCTTCCATTTAGGGAGTTTGAGGTCAAGGAACAGATTTTTGTTGATGTGACGGTTGAGTTTCACAAGAATGGAAGAAAAACAGAAGTGAAACCTTTGACTATAACGTCTGTCAGCAGTTTGGAAGGAACGTGCATGTGAGTGTCTCTGGAAAAGAAAAAAAGAGGAAGAAAAGTGCTGTCCTCATCAGGATCAAGAAAGATGGTCAAGATGGTCCAATTGTCGAGTCTTATTAAAAATAATATATATCTATAAAATTATATTTTCGGAGGCGTATCCACATGGCACAGTGCGGTAATTGAAAGCAGGTAACTCCACCCATACACCTTCAATCAGTGGACTGACTGTCAAGGACAGTCAACTTTTTATTAAAATGTGCACTCTCATGAGTTCTTAAATGATATTTTAGTTCTACAGACTAGACATATATAGATAAATAACAAATGTAAAACATCCACTTTTTGTGAAAAACATTTTTTAAAATGTTGATTTGTCGAAATGCTTCACCATAAGTTCCACTTTCCATTTACGGTAATAATAACTACTCATGGCTACTTTTATATTCTACAATGTATGAATAATATAAACCATTAAAGTTGATCTTACCTTCTGCTGAGATGACTGACAGCAGGGGCAAAAGTAACAACATCTTCATTTTCTACTGACGGACTAACATTCACACAGTTCTTGACTTCCTCATAGGCACTCAATGGCTCAGCCCACCTTTTCGGCCCACCAGCCGACTTTGACGGGATTCCACGACCCTTCCTGCCAGGGTCTCACCCATTAAGCAATATGAGCATTTGGACATCCATACGAGGGAATAAAACAACGTCAACAAGTCGCTGATATGTCAAATGTTTTTAATTCATGTTGAGGATAATATCAAGTTAATATAAAAGAAATGACAGGCGTATGATAACATTGTCAATGTTACGACAAATACGTAACACTGTACAGTGGGGCAAAGAAGTATCTAATCAACTACTAATTGTGCAAGTTCTCCAACTTGAAAAGATTAGAGGCCTGTAATAGTCAACATGGGTAAACTCCAACCATGAGAGACAGAATGTGGAAAAACCCGAAAATCACATTGTTTGATTTTTAAAGAATTTATTTGCAAATCATGGTGGAAAATAAGTATTTGGTCAATACCAAAAGTTCATCTCAATACTTTGTTATGTACCCTTTGTTGGCAATAACAAAGGCCAAACGTTTTCTGTAACTCTTCACAAGCTTTACACACACTGTTGCTGGTATTTTGGCCCATTCCTCCATGCAGATCTCCTTTAGAGCAGTGATGTTTTGGGGCTGTCTGTTGGGCAACACAGACCTTATACTCCCTCCACAGATTTTCTATGGGGTTGAGATCTGGAGACTGGTTAGGCCACTCTAGGACCTTGAAATGCTTCTTACGAAGCCACTCCTTTGTTGTCCTGGCTGTGTGTTTGGGATCATTGTCATGCTGAAAGACCCAGCCACGTTTCATCTTCAATGCCCTTGCTGATGGAAGGAGATTTTCAGTCAAAATCTCTCAATACATGGCCCCATTCATTCTTTCCTTTACACAGATCAGTCGTCCTGGTCCCTTTGCAGAAAAACAGCCCCAAAGCATGATGTTTCCACCCCCATTGTCCACAGTGGGTATGGTGTTCTTCGGATGCAATTCAGTATTCTTTCTCCTCCAAACACGAGAACCTGTGTTTCTACCAAAAAGTTCTATTTTGCTTTCATCTGACCATTACACATTCTCTCAGTCCTCTTCTGGATCATCCAAATGTTCTGTAGCGAACCGCAGACGGGCCTGGACATGTACTTTCTTCAGCAGGGGGACACGTGTGGCAGTGCAGGATTTGAGTCCCTGGCGGCGCACTGTGTTACTGTGGTCCCAGCTCTCTGTAGGTCATTGACTAGGTCCCCCCGGGTGGTTCTGGGATTTTTGCTTACCGTTCTTGTTATCATTTTAACGCCACGGGGTGAGATCTTGCATGGGGCCCCAGATTGAGGGAGATTAACAGTGGTCTTGTATGTCTTCCATTTTCTAATAATTGCTCCCACAGTTAATTTCTTTACACCAAGCATTTTACCTATTGCAGATTCGGTCTTCCCAACCTGGTGCAGGTCTACAATTTTGTCTCTGCTGTCCTTCGACAGCTCTTTGGTCTTGGCCACAGTGGAGTTTGGAGTGTGACTGACTGAGATTGTGGACAGGTGTCTTTTATACCGATAATGAGTTAAAACAGGAGCCATTAATACAGGTAACGAGTGGAGCCTCGTTAGAAGAAGTTAGACCTCTTTGACAGCCAGATATTTTGCTTGTTTGTATGTGACCAAATACTTATTTTCCACTCTAATTTGGAAATAAATTCTTTAAAAATCAAACAATGTGATTTTCTGTTTTTTTTTCCTCCACATTCTGTCTCTCATGGTTGAGGTTTACCCATGTTGACAATTACAGGCCTCGCTAATCTTTTCAAGTAGGAGAACTTGCACAATTGGTCTTTGACTAAATACTTATTTGCCCCACTGTATGTAGCAGAAGCTTCTTACATGCAGCTTTCCTCCTCCGTTTCACCTGACGATGTCACTTCCTGTGCGGGCGGCGACTCATCAGCTCTGAATAAGAAATACACCATGATTATTTAAATTGTCAATGTCATTAATTTACCATCACATCATTCATATTCATTATCGTCATTAACAGGTGAGAACAAGGCTCATGATAACGATGAGCTCACAATATGGCGACACAGCATCTAGCGAAACACGGGTCAGGAAATAAACCTACAATATTGTGCGATACGGCTATTAAAGAGAAGAACATGCTATTTTTCTAAATAGAACAGTAAACATTTATTTTTTTTGCACTGCTTCCTCACAGACTTGGAGAATATTTCATTTTTGTAAATCAATACAGCAATACGATACTATTTCAGCTTTGACAATAGATGTCTGCCAACGATAGACTGATTTATTTAAATTGGGAGGACTGGCTTTGAATGCTCATTTTTGAGTGCCATTGATGGTGCTAGACTGGGAGGGGTATTTATAAAGGTACACGAAAATACCCTGGACTCATTTATCCATTCACTTGGCTGACATTATGACATGTGATCAGCAGAGATGGTTAGCTCTGATTGGTTCAAATGTGCATGTTTTATGGAACAGCAAAAAAAAAAAAGAAAAGCTTGTTGAACTGATACGACAAATAAAGGGCAATGCAACATAAAATGGATCAAATCTTTAAGAGCAGCGAAAGAATTGAGGAGGCTTATTTATCATATTTAGTTTTATTTGCTCTGACGGGGAGGTTCAGAAGGGTTAGGGTTACATCTTAGCTGTCAATATGCACTTTGGACTTATATTTGTTCTTTTATGTTAGGCTACTTATTCATTTCTTTATGATTTAAAAAAAAATGTTTGCGCGATCTTCAAAATATATTCCATTTTACTCTGCATAATAAGTCATTTGTACTTATTTTTCTGAAAGTATGTTACTTATATGTTTATTATTTAAAAAAAGTTAGTGTTTACATTAACTTCATTTTTAATATACACCCTATGTTTTTAAGTAGTTAAAATTGAGATTTGGCATTTAGTATGTATGTGAGGAAATAAGGGAAAATAAAAATTAGGACGTAGAGGTTGGGGTTACTGCTGTTTTTGTAAACTTTTATTTTGCAAATCATTGAAAAAATACAATTTTGAATGAAAAATAAATAAAATTTCTGGCTCCGTGGCGACCTTCACGTCAGGGAGTTCCGGCAAAAAATTCTAGCCACTTTCATCCCTGCTGATAATCACTTAGGACATCTGGACGCTGTGCTACTACCTAATTTGACGTGATGCAAGTTAAACGCGAGACACCATTTTAGTGGTGCAACGGTTGTTTACTATTATATATAATTTTTTTTAATGCATATGCTCTTATATGTATTATAACTCCAGTTTTTGGTCAGCTATTTAATGGGTATCTTTATATACTTTTATATGGGAGTTAGAGGGGTGGATTAAGGTAGTATTAGACATGGAAGTACTTAAATTAGATGGTGTAGGTGTGCTGCACGTTTTCGCAGCTAGGGTTTTTTTGGGTGGGACGTTTTTTCTAACTGCCAATATTAATAGACCAAACGTTACACTTCGCCTGATTTTGTTATCATTGTCACCTCTATCCTCTCATCTTTTACCTTCTGCAGGCTGGAACAATATACCAAATCTGACTGAAAGAAATAATTTTGTGTTTATTTTTTCATACCTAACAATGCTGTTATGATTAACACAATTAATATTGTTACATGGAATGTGAAAGGTATGAACCAGCCTGTTAAAAGGAAGGAAGCCCTCACACATCTTAGAAACTTACACGCTGATATAGCATTTAATCAATAGACTCATCTTAAAGCAGAAATGTGAAGTAATTTCATAACATGTCAAATAGGGTCACAATTAAAGTAATTAAACATTGTCCAACAAATAAAGCATAAAAAAAATACTTTATATGTTGTATATTTGACAATCGCGTTTCCGAAGTTCGAGCCTGAAAGGGGACGAACCCGGAAGTGATATGTCACACCGGGAACAGGGATGGCAGCTCCATACTTACGGCCGCCATACAAAGCCCTTCAAACAATGATTCAAACAGCAATAGATCGAGCGCAAGGGAGGAGATCCAAGTTTTTGAAGAGTTGGAGGAAGAAGAGGAGGTTGGAATTTTATGTTGGACCTAACATGTATTGGCCAGATGCTAATCAGGATGCAAACAATGTGCCTAGCCCTAGACTATCTGACATGGAATGGATACAAGACCCATCGAGATTACAAGATAGGTAAGATATAGGCTGTTATTATTTTCATGATTTGAAGATGCAGGCATTTGCAAATAATTTTGTTTTTGTCTATCTGATAACATTGTTAAAAAAAATAATCAGACTTCATGTTCATTTTGCCAGATCCAGCAGCTCTCGTGCATATAAAATAATAATATAAAAACGTTGGGGGGAAAGAAGGAGATGAGTCATTGATGGCTTTCTCCACTTTATTGTGGCAACAATAAGAAAACAAAATAATAGCGGACTGCCGCCATATTCGACCGCGAAGTTTTGCTTCTCGCTGATCTCCTCCTCGCCTCCTACTACTCCAGCGTCTCTTAAACGGATCGTGCATAGTGTCTTGTTATGAGCTTTTTGTTTACAAATGTATCGAACACGACATGCTGACAACTTTGTTTCTTTATTAACACATGGAGCTAACAGTACAACACAGCTCGGGGCTTTTGGGAGGAAGTGGCGTCTAATGGCGTGAGGAAATGTAGTTTTTTCACAAAAGCGAACAGATTACAAAGCACCACTTTAGTGTTGTCCCGAGACTACATTTCCCATGATTCACTGCTTGACCTGCGCGCTCGCTGATTCGCTACCAGACATTAAAAGCAACACGCTTGTTGTTGTCACCTGTCAGCGGCTCTCGTACATAAAACACAAACTAGAAGGCTATCAAGCGATCACTGTGAAAGAAACGCCGATGCAAATGCAATGCAATGCTTGAAGCATGAAGCTGGAAATACACAATACAAATACAAATAAATGTGCACAAACTCACCGGCGGTGTGTGTCTCTTACGGCAACGTGATCGTGAATTACCGCGACGCCGACCCACTTATATGCTCATCCACACCCCTTTCCCGATTGACAGTGGATTAACCCTTTCGGACAAGATCGTAGATGACGCACAATTTAAACACGCTTAACCTAGCGAACACAACAACTATGATTGGGGATTGCCACGAGTTAACTTTCGGCTAACGTCGCTAGCTTATACTGTTCATTCCACAACAGTTGGCAGCTCTGCTTTGACAAAGTCATCAGTCATCCATCCAAAAATCACACTTACGTTTTGGCAAATCCTTGATCATAAGCAGACCGGTTAAGGAAGCAGGCATCTTCGAAGTGTTTGCAGCAGAGAACACTACTCGATGATGGCGTGAAATTCATTCGCTTCATGCGAACGAAAGATGTCCATTTACGTGCCCTGCTATCCTTTGGCCACTCATACAACTTTTCGTTTGAGTGAGAACAAAACATTGCCACACACCGCCGTGGCATCTTACCGAGAAGCAAAGCAACAAACAATACTGTTCTATGGCGGACTTCCCTCGCACTTCCCGGTGTGACGTAATTTCCGAAGATTGCCGAAGAAAAGCATTTTCGTTGTCAAGGGCGTTGCTATGGGTTAAACAAAGAATCTGGAAGGGTTGCGTTAAAAAGAATAACGAAAGTATGCTTATAATTGTTTAGCCATTGATATTATTCAAAAACATGGTTGGCCAACCTTACTTCACATTTCCGCTTTAAGATTCTCGATAATGTCCGATTGTAGTGTGGATGGGTGGGTCAAATATTCCATTCAACCTTTCAGGGTAAGGCTAGGGGTGTTGCCATTTTAGTAAATAAAAAAAATGTCCTTCACACCTCTTACAACAATAACCGACTCAAATGGCCGATATGTTATCGTCACTGGAAAACTTTATAACAATATTAATAATACTAAGTAATAATAAGTAATACTTGCAAACATACATGCCCCGAATTCTGATGACCCTTAATTTTTCGTACGGATCCCAATGAGTCATTAATCATCATCTTCATCCATTTACCTGACTGCGTCCAGCGCAGTGTCACCACCGTTGCTTGCCATCACGCTGACAGGAAGAATGTATTCGCCATGGGAAGGTCCTGCCTCCTCCAACCCTGCCTCTAACAGGTGAACAGTCGCCTCAGGAGCGGGACTTGTACCTAGAAACAAGGATTTACATCATGGGATAAGACAGCACCTTTAGAAAATCAGGCGATGGAGTTTCACCATTCCGGTCGCTCGCCATACTGGCGGCCGCGGACATTATTCGGGATCGGACGACGGCTGGGTGGTCACCTGACAGGAAGCTGTCAGTCAGCCTGGTGTATGTCTGTGTGAAAGAAGGGGAGACTGTTAAAGTTGAGGCGCTTTTAAGAGACGTCGTGGATTTGTAGGGGGTCTTTACTTTTCTGCATTCGTCCGGCAACATGGCGTCCAGGGACACCACCAAGGACGAGAACGATGGCCTTGAACCGGAATGTTCGTTCCAACATGTTTGCATCACGTCGTAACTAAACACACATAAAACATGTCATTTCACATGTATCATGTTTCAAAAATGTAATTTCATGTTGCTCTCAGATGCCATACCTGTTGACTCATTCTGTGAGGTCATACATGTTCTGATTTCAGACATACTGCTATTTCTCATTATGTTGGCATACACATAGTCATGCTAAATGTTGTATGCCAGACATCCTGCAGTGTTGTTTTAGGCAGCCCTTTAAATTTTCGTCTTATTCTTTTGGACGATAATACTTTTTAGTCTTAGTCAAGGGCGTAGGTTTGAATAGGGACGGTAGGGACATAACACTACCAACTTTTCAGGATGCTCAAATTGTCCCCACCAACTTTTAAGCAACCTCATTTGTATTTTATAAGTTCCGTTATATAGGTAATTTAAAATGCCTTCCCATATGTTGTAAGGATACAATTGATTATTAAGTGAATTATTTTCATTATGTTCAGACTTATATTTACCCCTTTTTCACTTGCTGAATGTGCTCGTCCATTTTCCCGTCTCAAACTCACGTTTGATTGGCTGATGACTCGACCCCCCCCCCACCCACACACACACACTGACCCGACGAAAATACAACACGTCACGAAAATACAACACGTCGTCAACATCCAGCCTCATCCTCCCCCTTCAAAGAGGAGGGATATAAAGAAGTGTTTTTTTCCCAGTCAGCAGCAGCCACTATAAGTAATGTAAAAAGACATCAATGTTATGGAGGTGGGGAACACACCACTAATTTTGCTACTGAAATTTTGCTACAACCTACATCATTTTGCATAACATTAAACTGTGTGAATTTGCTAACCTGCAAAACTCGAGTTGGAAGCTGCTTAGAGAGAAGTGCCCTCCACTTTTATATGTATTTTCTGCTGTTAACGTTAATTAAACTGTGAGAAATGTAGTGAACCGAAGTTTACCCCCTTCTACCCAATTTTGATTTTGTTTTGCTTATGCGGTCTTAAGCAACACTTGGTAACTTTTCAGTTTTGGTCGATTTTAGCAACGCTCGTTGACAAAAACAGTAGTTTTTTTGAAGACTGCGTTTCCAATGAGGACCAGCGCATGAGCGCATAGTGTTTTCCTATGATGGGCGTAACAGAAAATAATTGAGAAGCACTGGTATAACTCAATACGGATTTATTTTGCAATGATCAGTTAGCCTATCAATTAATTAGGTTCCTATTCGTGAGAAATGTAGCCCTGACCCCCGTTTACCCTATCTGTTTGGTGTTATTAATGTCACATCCCCAGCAAAAAGTGTACATGCATGTTATGCTGTTATATCGTCCCTACCAATGTTGAGCCCAAACCTGCACCCTTGGTCTTAGTCATATTTTAGTCATCTCAAAATGTGTTTGTCTTCATCTGGTTTTAGTCGACATTTACAAAAAAAAAAATTCGCCCGTAAAATTTAAAAATTTTATTCCAAAAATAAATAAAGCAAGGTTTCCAACTATTTCGAATGAACATTGACAGACGAGCACATATTGTAGCATCTACAAGGACAACACCAATTTGGTGATAATAGACACTCAGCAGTAAAAGAGTACATTATTTTCAATTAATTGTACTCACCTGGACGCCACGAACTGTGTGTAAAAAAAGTTGCCCGAGAGTTTAAGAGGACGCTAATGTGAACGCGGATGCTATGCTAATGCTATGAGTTACATTTAGTGTGTGATGATTACTCAGGACAGACCTTTAAATGTTAAAGCACATTGCATATTCACTCTGGCCAAGAAAAGACAAAAAATGTTACTGTGTGTGCAAGCCTTGGGAGTGGAGAGGACACTGCACTGGTGAGTGGGGGGGCAGCACGTCACACAAGTGACACAACAAGACACTGTTACGATGCACATGTGACAGAAACTATTGCACATTTTTCGTCTTGTCAGACAAAAATTGACATGAGGCTCGTTATTTTTCAGCCTCCCAAAACACGTTTAACTCATTATCGTCTCGTCATCCTCATGAAAAAAGTATTCGTTGACGAAATATTTTCGTTATCGCCATCGTTGATGAACACCACACTGATGCTGCCATACACGTTCCTGTTTATGTCTAGCATATATAATGTATTAAGTTAGACTGTCATAGTTGATGTCATGCCATACTATGTACCGTGATTTTCAGACTATAAACCACTACTTTTTTCCCTCATTTTGAATCCTGCGGATTATAGTCCAGTGCGACTTATTGATTTATTTGGGTTAATAGGTAACACTTTATTTGACAGCGGCGTCATAAGACTGCCATCGGACCGTCATACTTATGACACCATCATGGACATTAATTAATGCTTATGACAGATTTCATCAAGTGCCATCCGGCAAATTATGTCACTAACTCTATGTCCAGCTCGGATCTTTTACATCCATTCAAAAGTGAGATAATAGGCATTCATTAATGCTCATGGCAGTGTCATTTCATTATAATGATGGTCTTATGACAGTCTTATAGTGCTACTGTCAAATAAAGTATTAACAAATACCATTACTAGCAATTAATGAAACGACTGGAACGGTAACTGAAGAACTAATTAGCACAGAACATGAATTTTGATTATCTGCAGTGCTGTAATGCATGCTAGGAGGCATGTTAGATGACAACAGTATTGACAGCAGGTGGCAGCAAAGGTTGACTGTCTCCCCCAAGGGAGCAGTCATGGCCAAATGAAGCTTTTTTGAAGCAATGAAAGTTTGCAGCCGATTGGTTGAAAGCTTCATGGTGGGTCATGTGGTGTTATAACAGTCTTGTAATGCCGCTGTCGAATAAAGTGTTACTGGTTAATATCTTTTGGTGTAAATATCCCATAATACAGTGAGGACAGCTGCAGTTTATAGTCCAGTGCGGCCAATCTATGAACAAATGCAGTTTCCATGTCAAATTTGGTGGGTGGCGGCTTGTAGTCAGGCGTGCCTTATAGTCCAAAAATTACTGTAGATGTACATGCGGTCATGTGTCATATGTGTTGTACACATGTTGTATTTTCGGAACAATTTGTCATAAACGTCACAAGCAATGTTATAATTGTTTCATACTGTTTTCCATGCTGTCATACTTACCATTTATACATGCTGTCAAGTAGTATTTCACGGATACCAATACTAGTATCGCTATCGTTACCGATACGGCACCAAAGTGACATCATCACCATCAAGGAGTACCAAGAAATAATGTGCCGATGCTTTAAAGTACATTTTGATGTCTATTTTCCAGTTGTGTGGTGTTCAATTCTCATTGTCCTGTGAATTTGAATGAGTTTATCATTAATAAACGTCCAATCCATTTGAAGTGGGAAGGTGACGATGAACAAACATTCATTCCCCCTTCTACTTAAAATGGATTGAACGTCTATTAACACCAATGCCAGCCAATGAGTTAATGCAGTGTCAGGCCAATTCATGGTAGCATTTACTTTACATCTAAGTGAGTATGCAGTACTTTAGTACTAAAAATGACGTTGTATCGGTAAAGTATCGGCATCAGCCGATACCACATACAGTGGGGCAAATAAGTATTTAGTCAACCACTAATTGTGCAAGTTCTTCTACTTGAAAATATTAGAGAGGCCTGTAACTTTCAACATGGGTAAACCTCAACCATGAGAGACATAATGTGGGGAAAAAAAAAGAAAATCACATTGTTTGATTTTTAAAGAATTTATTTGCAAATCATGGTGGAAAATAAGTATTTGGTCAATACCACAAGTTCATCTCAATACTTTGTTATGTACCCTTTGTTGGCAATAACGGAGGCCAAACATTTTCTGTAACTATTCACAAGCTTTTCACACACTGTTGCTGGTATTTTGGCCCATTCATCCATGCAGATCTCCATCTGATCATCCAAATGCTCTCTAGCGAACCGCAGACGGGCCTGGATGTGTACTTTCTTCAGCAGGGGGACACGTCTGGCAGTGCAGGATTTGAGTCCCTGGCGGCGCAGTGTGTTACTGATAGTAACCTTTGTTACTGTGGTCCCAGCTCTCTGTAGGTCATTCACTAGGTACCCCCGTGTGGTTCTGGGATTTTTGCTCACTGTTCTTGTTATCATTTCGACGCCACAGGGTGATATCTTGCATGGAGCCCCAGATCGGGGGAGATTATCAGTGGTCTTGTATGTCTTCCATTTTCTAATAATTGCTCCCACAGTTGATTTCTATACACCAAGCGTTTTACCTATTGCAGATTCAGTCTTCCCTGCCTGGTGCAGGTCTACAATGTTGTCTCTGGTGTCCTTCGACAGCTCTTTGGTCTTGGCCATAGTGGAGTTTAGAGTGTGACTGACTGAGTTGCGGACAGGTGTCTTTTATACCGATAATGAGTTAAAACAGGTGCCATATATACAGGTAACAAGTGGAGCCTCGTTAGACCTCGTTAAAAGAAGTTCGACCTTAGTGACAGCCAGAAATCTTGCTTGTTTGTAGGTGACCAAATACTTATTTTCCATTCTAATTTGGAAATAAATTCTTTAAAAATCAAACGATGTGATTTTCTGTTTTTTTACCACATTCTGTCTCTCATGGTTGAGGTTTACCCGTGTTGACAATGACAGGCCTCTCTAATCTTTTCAAGTAGGACAACTTGCACAATTGGTGGTTGACTAAATACTTATTTGCCCCACTGTAGGAATCGTATCGAGAGCTAAAAAATGGTATCGGCGTAACACTACTGTGTAGTCGTGTAGCCTTATTATGGTATGTTGTCATGTCTAATCATTTTTTCATACATCTTGTTATATCATGAAATCATTTGACGTTACGTATAGTCCTACATGTTGGAGTTGGCGTGTTGTGGCCGCATCAAGCGATGACCTCTCTTCAGTGCAGCATAGAATTGGTGTGTCATGGGGAGCTCCGAGTATGGACTCTCACCTGCAAGAAAACGTGACCTATGATGTGTCACAGCATGTCCTAATGTGTCTTATCATCTTACCCAAAGAGAAGATCTCCCAAAGAAGAACTCCATAGGACCAGACATCGCTTTGGGAGGAGTAAACACTTTGGAAAATACTCTCCGGGGACATCCACTTAAGTGGCAGCAATGCCTATTGGAGGAAGAAATAATACGTCACACCACTGACACGCCACAAGCAACGTCACAGGCTGTCATTTCACACTGACATGTCCTCGGGCCACGTAGTCCTGATCTTTGAGAAGATCTCGAGCCAGGCCAAAGTCGCCCACCTTCACCAGCCGCTCCTCACACACCAGAACGTTCCGAGCCGCCAAGTCTCTGTGGACGCACTGCAAGACATGACATATGCTAACTTAATGCTCATCACCTGGTTACTTCATATTCTGTTAACTTGCGTGAACGTACATTGCGCGAAGACAGAAAATTCATGGCGTGGGCGACCTGGAAGGAGAAGCTGAGAAGGTCACTGACCTCCAAGATGGGAGAATTGCTCAGGAGAGGCAATGACTCGTCCTGATTGTCTGTAGATGAGCACACAAGTGTCGGTCAATACAGTGCCAAGTATGATTACTGGGAAAGGTACATGCACATAAGCAGGAAGGATTAAGTATATACATAGGAATAATAAAATTGGTACTCGCACACAAGCAGGTAAATTAACAGGACAGGTTGTACTAGGGTACATGAACTTAAACATAGAAAAAATATATACTGTACACATAAGACTCTAAAGCAGAAAGAGATACAAGCAGGTACAATTATACACAGGTATAAACGTACACTGATTTATGCATGATGAAGTAGACACTAGTACTGGAAATTACTGTAATTTTCGGACTATGTAAATAGGTAACACTTTATTTGACAGTGGTGTCATAAGACTGTCATAGGACCATCATAATTATGACATGACACTATCATGGGCATTACTGAATGCTTATGACTGATGTCATTAAGTGTCATCTGACAAATTATGTCAGTAACTCCATTTGTGTCCAGCTTGGTTCTTTTAAATCTATTCAAAAGTGAGGTAATTTGCCTGATAACACTAAATGACATCTGTTATAAGCATTCATTAATGCTCATGA
Source organism: Corythoichthys intestinalis (assembly GCF_030265065.1). NCBI lineage: Eukaryota > Metazoa > Chordata > Actinopteri > Syngnathiformes > Syngnathidae > Corythoichthys > Corythoichthys intestinalis. The sequence continues at coordinate 29,073,618 of NC_080412.1, forward strand.
CAGTTTCATGTCATGAATATGATTCTAATGACAGTCTTATGGTGCCACTATCACATAAAGTGTTACCAAATACCATAACTTGCAATTAATGAAACAACTGGAACAGTAACTGAAGAAATAATTAGCACACAAAATGAATTTTGATTGTTATTTACATCTATAGCGCTGCAATGCATGCTAGGAGGCATGTTGGACAACAACAGTGTTGACAGTAGGTGGCAGCAGAGGATGACTATCTCCCTCAAGGGAGCAGTGATGGCCTAATGAAGCTTCTTGAAACAATCTTTGCAGCCAATCGGTTCAAAGCTTCATTGTGGTTCGTTTAGTCTTAAAGTGTTACCGGTTAATATCTTTAGGTGTAAATATCCCATAATACAGTGAGGACAGCTGCGGCTTATAGTCCATTGCAGCTATCTATGAACAAATGCAGTTTTCATGAAAAATTTGGTGGGCGGCGACTTAGTCAGATGTGCCTCATAGTCAGGGGTGAAAGTGGCTAGAATTTCTTGCCGGAACTCCCTGACATAAAGGTCGCCACAGAGGCAGAAATTTTCTTTTTTTTTTTTTTTTTTTTTTTGGGGGGGGGGGGTCAATCCTCTTAAACTACTGAAATGCAAAGAAAACTGTTTTAGCACAGTTACTTCTATACCACATACAAAAACTGATTTTCATTCAAAATTGTATTTTTTTAATGATTTGCAAAATAAAAGTTAACAAAAACATCAATAACCACAACCTCCATCTCCTAATTTTTATTTTCCCTCATCTCCTCACATACTAAATGCCAAATCTCAATTTTACCTACTTAAGAAGATAGGATTTATATTGAAATTGAAGTTAATGTAAACATTTACTTCTTTTTTTATACCAAACATATAAGTAACATATATTCAGAAAAATAAGTACAAATGACTTATGTTATGCAAAGTGAAATGGAATATATTTTGAAGATAGCACAAACAGTGACCTTTTTAAATCATAATGAAATGTATGAGTAGCCTAACATAAATGAACAAATATAAGTCCAAAGTGGACATTGACAGCTAAGATGTTCTGAACGTCCCTATCAGAGCAAGTAAATGAAAAAATGCAAAAATATGATAAATAAGCCTCCTGAACTCTTGTTGCATTCCTTTTTTAAGTCGCCACAATTCAACCACCTTTTTTTTTTTTTTTTTGCTGTTCCAGAAAAAAATCCACCTTTGGACCAATCAGAGCTAACTATCTCTGCTGATCACATGTCAGTATGTCAGCCAATTGAATGGATAAATGAGTCCAGGCGTTTTGCCTTGCTGCGTGCATTCGCACATTGACGTGACTCATCATTGTCAGACTCAGATAACTGCAGCAGCTGGGGAAACCTCCATGCCGTCCATGGAATAAAATAAATAATGAATATTGGTGGAAACGGATTACGCTATACAAGCACTTTATTATGCTTGTTGTAAACACTTGTGTATGTAAATCTGATGTTGGTAGATTGTTTTCTTCTTGGAGGTGAAATGCATGTGTGGCAGCTTAGCATTTATTTATTTCTTTTTTTACATAGCATTTTGACGGTTGCTGTCATATTTTCGGAATCAAAGGACCGTCTACCGCAGGGGTCCCCAAACTTTTTCCTGTGAGGGCCACGTAACCCTTCCCATCTCTGATGAGGAGCCGGGGTCAGTTTGTAACAAAAAAAGTGACGATTGCAGGAGTGCCTAAATGTAAAAATGCATTGTTTTTCAGAAAGCCACAATCAAATAACCCTTTCTGGATTCTTCACGGAACCAAAGTAAATAAAATAAAAAATAATATAATATGATATATAATTAGGGCTGTCAAACGATTACAATTTTTAATCGAGTTAATCACAGCTTTAAAATTAATTAATTGTAATTAATCGCAATTCAAACATCTCTAAAATATGCCTTATTTTTCTGTAAATTATTGTTGGAATGGAAAGATAAGGCACAAGACGGATATATACATTCAACTTACTGTACATAAGTACTGTATTTGTTTATTATAACAATAAATCAACAAGATGGCATTAACATGAACATTCTGTTAAAGCGATCCATGGATAGAAAGACTTGTAGTTCTTAAAAGATAAATTTTAGTACAAGTTATAGAAATTTTATATTAAAACCCCTCTTAATGTTTTCATTTTAATAAAATTTGTAAAATTTTCAATCAAAAAAGTAACTCACCATTGTTGAGGTCAATAATTACACAATGCTCATGGTGCATAAAATCAGTCGCACCCAAGCGCCAGCAAAGGGAGACAAAAAAGAAAGTAACAAGTGGACATGACACTCTGCTGTCATTTTAATCTGTTTGAGCAGGGCACGTGCGTTAATTGCGTCAAATATTTTAACGTGATTAAAGAAAAAAATTAATTACCGCCCGTCAACGCGATAACTTTGACAGCCGTAAATATAATATAATATAATATAATTAGGGCTGTCAAAATTATCGCGTTAACGGGCGTTAATTAATTTTTAAAATTAATCACGTTAAAATATTTGACGCAATTAACGCAGATGACCCGCTCAGACAGATTTAAATGACAGTACAGTGAAAAGCTCACTTGTTGTGTTTTATGGAGTTTTGCCGCCCTCTGCTGGCACTTGGGTGCGACTGATTTTATAGGCTTCAGCACCCATGAGCATTGTATAGACCCTACCCACGTGACGTCACAACTCCGCCCTCCTGACTGGTGCCGCCCAATTGTCCGTCAACACATCGTGTTTACCTGTTACGGCTACGTACATTCCTCCTATTTACGGCGTGTTTTTCTGCTCGTTAACATTAATAATCAAAATGGTGAAGGCGTGTGTGGCTGTTGGTTGCACTAACAGAGAAGATGGAAGGAGAGACTTGAAGTTTTACCGTATTCCGAGGGATCCAAAGAGGAGAGCGAAATGGACGGCTGCAATTCGACGTGAAAACTGGGCACCAAAAAATCACCACAGACTATGTAGTAGTCATTTTATATCCGGTAAGATGCATTTCAGATATACTTAGAGGGTTTTGGGCTGACAAATAACCACAATTAAGATCATTGCTAGGCTAATCGCCGACAACATACACGTATGTATGTAGTGAGAGTGCTATCGCTAAACCATATAAACATTAAAAGCCTTAACTCCATTGACAAACGACATGAAATACATTAGACTTGACAGTGGATGTTAGCAATAACAAAAGATTTTGAATTGAAAATTTCGTAACTCACCTTTCCAAGCACAAGATAGATTCCTGCCGAATTTTCGTGGACGAGGACCTGTTTCACCCAACCAGCAACGAAGTATTTATAAGCCTCCAAGCTCTTGAAGTTTTTCAAATTTTCGTGAGAATAGGCTGATTTTGTGCGGACAAGATAATTGTAAATATCAGCGTAGCAGATGTCAGGCAGACAGGGCGAAGACAGTGGGTCGAAAAACATCGATTTGGGCATCAAATATGGATCTGGCGACTGTATAGAACGAAGCTTTTCCACATAACGCCTTTTATGCAACACATCCAGTGAGTTTACGGCATCAGAAAGCACCGGGTCTTCCATGAAATGCATTTTAAATTCCTCGATCAATTGAAACCAATGCTAATACAGAGACAAAATGACGGACAAGTGGGCGGAACCATACAGCGAGCACGTGGTTTTGTGACGTCGGTGGGTAGGGTCTATAAGTAATTATTGACATCAACAATGGCGGGCTACTAGTTTATTTTTTGATTGAAACTTTTACAAATTTTATTAAAACGAAAACATTAAGAGAGGTTTTAATATAACATTTCTATAACTTGTACTAACATTTTTCTTTTAAGAACTACAAGTCTTTCTATCCATGGATCGCTTTAACAGAATGTTAATAATGTTAATGCCATCTTGTTGATTTATTGTTATAATAAACAAATACAGTCCTTATGTACCGTGTTGAATGTATATATCCATCTTGTGTCTTATCTTTCCATTCCAACAATAATTTATAGAAAAATATGGCATATTTTATAGATGGTTTGAATTGCGATTAATTGCGATTAATTACGATTAATTAATTTTTAAACTGTAATTAACTCGATTAAAAATTGTAATCGTTTGACAGCCCTAAATATAATATAATTAGGGCTGTCAAAATTATCGCGTTAACGCGCGGTAATTAATTTTTTTAAATAATCACGTTAAAATATTTGACGCAATTAACGCATATGTCCCGCTCAGACAGTATTCTGCCTTTTGATAAGTTTTACAGCAAGGCTTTTTGTGCTAACAGCAAACTCTTGTGGTCGCTTTGCGACATGGTTTATTGTTGTCTTGCCAGTTCAATATGGCTGCAGGACGTCTCGAGCTGACGCCTACGTTGTAATGTTGTGCTTATATGATCCTTGGACAAGATTTGTCCGTAAGTATGGTTGTTGTAAATAATGCACATATTATGTTAGTAAGCGAAATGTTATACTTTTTGTATGAGACGCTTTTTGTTTATATTTTGTGAACCTGTATAGCGTGCTAAGCTAACGTTGTTGCTAATGCAATGCTTGTGTACTTTTTTTGGGTAGTTTTACGACGGTGTAAAGTGGGCATTTCACTCGACTGTCATTTAAATCTGTCTATGCTGTCCTCACTCCGAAGCGTCTACTTTTTCCAAAGCTAGACAGCTAGTGAACGACGCCTTAATAATCAGACTTCTTCCTTTTTCATCTGATTTATTAATAAAATGGCCTCAAACCATTGTCCTCTTTAGACCGTCGTAAAACTACAAAAAGTACACAAGCATTGCATTAGCAACATCGTTAGCTTAGCACGCGATACAGGTTCACTAAACATAAACAAAAAGCGTCTCATACAAAAAATATAACATAATATGTACATTCTTTACAACAACCACACTTACGGACAAATCTTGTCCAAGGATCATATAAGCACAACATTATCAGCCCGAGACGTCGTGCAGCCATAATGAACTGGCAAGAAAACAATAAACCATGTCGCAAAGCGACCACAAGAGTTCGCTGTTGGACAGCACAAAAACCTGTGCTGTAAAACTTACCAAAAGGCAGAATACTTTCTGAGCGGGACATGTGCGTTAATTGCGTCAAATATTTTAACGTGATTAATTTAAAAAATTAATTACCGCGCGTTAACGCGATAATTTTGACAGCCCTAGTTTAAACCCAAAAAAAGTATACAAGGACAGGAACACAAAAATGATACGCATGTAAGCAAGAGGAATTACACAAAAGTAGGTATAAACACAGGTGACTGACGACTTTCCTGTCTCACCTGACTCAGCGTAGTCCTTCCTGCTGGTGTCTCCCCCGTCCTGCTTGCTCATGTGCATGTAACCTCCATCTGCCTCTCTGAACGCACATATAACTTGAGTGTACACATGTATTTCCACGGTTTTTGTTTATGCTTTGTGTATGTGTGTACAGTTTGTATTTCAATGCGTGCATTCACTTCATAGTGTTTTTATGTGTGTTAGTGTATTCATGTTTGTCTTTGTGTTTCTTTTTGCTTGTGTGTATGTTTGTTGGTGTGTGTCTGTTTACCTCTTTGCATTAGCACTGCAGTTTCTAAAAGTTTGTTTGTGGCATCGCAGGTAGTTGGCCAAGTCACCGTGGCGACAGAACTCAGTGATGAGATAAACAGGACCTGAGGAGGCAGAGCGTAGCATGGGGTTGGCCAGCAGAGGGCGTTGTTGATTCCACTCGAATACTGGAATTTCACAGTCACCTCCCGTTGTGCATGCTCCCAGCAGGTTGACGATGTTGACATGAGGACCCAGATGGCACAAAACCTTCAACTCAGACAACAATGACTGACTTGCGCTGCTGTTGGCTGAACACGCACATATACATTACACATTAGAATACATACATGGACATAGAAAAAACAAGCTAGAGGCCATACAAACAAATCTACACATGAGCACATAGAGGAACATCCAGATAATCACACAGGAACTGATGATAGTTTACATTTTGATAAGAGATACATAAAGTTATCAGAATTTAAACTATAGCCATGAACAGCCCCATTCATATCTTGTCAAAGAAGAGAAACCTTGATGTTGATGCGGTATATACAGAAACACACAAGCGGGAAGACATGCACGGGACAGGAAGCGGTACACACATTTGAGCATTTTGACGGCAGCTCTGGTGGTTCTTCCGTCATGGAGCAGACCAGACACATCGGCTTCCACCACTCGACCGAAAGCTCCTGAGCCCAACACCTCGCCTGCAAACAAAACACGGCATCCAGTATCTTGGGCAGAGTACTAATACTGTAGTACATGAAAATTGCATTACCTAGTACTACACTGTCTCTTGGTACTTCCCAGGAGGTATTATAGGGCAGCTGGGCAGGGTCCAGGTAAGTGTACTCCAGGCCATCAGGACTTACAGAACTGATAAGCTTCCAGCGGACTTCATAGCGAGGTTTCTGAAGGATGAGAGTTCCTGTACTGCACTTACGAGTAATGCAAGAGTACTACAACTGACTTTTCTCCACAGGATGATGAGTATGACTAGGAAGATGAGGGCGATGATGACTAGAACCAGAACCAGCACCAACATGGCCACCTGAGACAAAAGAGCTGGACAGGAAGTGCTTCATCAACAGGATGTATTATATGGTGGTATAACGTCACATAATCATCCATCCATTATCCACTCATTATCCATCCATCAGATCATGCATTCACCTATCCATCTACCCAATCTAATCATCAATTCATTATCCATTTTGATAAATGGATCATCAATCAATCCTTCATCAATTGTTTATTTTCCACCCGATCATCCATCCATCCATCCGCTTACAAGTGGTCACCAGTCTAAGGTCCCTAGCTCTTCGCCCCACAGAGTTTGAGGCCTCACAACGAACTGCAGTCAAGGTCGTCGTGGTCTCCAGCATCAGCACACTGCGCACCTGCCAGATATTGATGATGTCATGGTCAACCAGTGGTGATGTCACATGAGTGATGATGTCAATGATTACCTGGGATAGGCCACTGTCCTCCAGGACAGTGATGTTCTCCTGCAGAACCACGCCCGCAGAAGCCACGGATTGCCTGGTCCAGCTACCCGTCCCATTAGTGCACCTGCACACAAACGCAAAACTTCATGTGAAGAACTAACACCACCTCCTGTGATCTCACATGACACTATTTGAATGCACCACAAAGTTGGCGGTCAGGTGGTTTTAGATTATGCTATACTAAAATAGGTTTTTCCTACCCATGTGCACTGTGACACGTAAACCAAGTGACAGAAGGGGGCGGTGCTCCTTCGCTGATGCACAATATAGATTGAGAGCTTGTTTCCATCAGCGAGGTGATCCTTGCGGGTGCTGCACAAATACCGTCAGCTGTCGTAACATCAATCAATGATGATTGTGCCTCTCACCTTTCACTTGCATGTAGAAGACAACCTCTTCCTGATCATCTTCATTGTACACTCTGGCCGTATAACTTCCTGTCTGCTCCAAGCGAACCCTCACCAAGGTCAGTGTACTGACGTATCTGCATCAGGAGGTTAGCATTTTTGTTTGCATCAGGCATAGCATCAGGGTTAGCATACCTGTCGGCTGTCACATGTGTTTTGGACATAGCAGTCGTTCCTGTAGCAACAACAATGCTGCTGTTGTCTTTGCGCCACTCAACAGTGGGTGAGGGGTAAGCATCCACCGCCACCCTCAGCACCACTGTGTGGCCAACTAATGTCATAATGTTGTTCTCATGGGTCGCACGCGCAGAAACGTAACCACGATCTGCGGAGGGAGAGTCCACATGTGAGTAAGTTTGTGTGTGAGTTTGTGTGGATGTGCTCACCTAGTATGGTCACTGTGATGTTTTTTTCTACCCGTCGTCCATGTAGTGTTTCCTGCACTGCGCACACGTACACCCCTACAGGAAGCATCCCCGAGATCTCAAAGTTACCGTGGAAACTATTTGTGTCGCCAATGATCGGTAGCATCAAGCCCTACCAGAGTCTGCCAGTGTCACCGAAGAGATGTTCACGAACGAACGGATTCGATTGGGCAGAAATTCTGTGAGTGGCTCGAATTCCTCAATGGACAAAGAAAAAATACAACATCACTTGTGTCTTTCAGTCAATCAAACTTTCATTTGAACCGTTACCTCTTTGCGGGGGAAGTTCCAGGTGAAGAAGACTAGGTCAGTGTCTTTAACGGTGCAGTTGATGATGAGCTGTTGTCCACGTGTCAACACACTGCTGGACGTAGTCAGTTCCACCTCCATGCCCCTGGCGACTGGAAAACATGAGTAGAATAGTGAGGCACACAGGTAATCCACAGAATGGTTATCTGACAGGCAAGTAACAAAACTCACCAACGATGCTGAAGACATAGTAAACCTGTGACTGCCTCATCTCAGAACTGTTGAAGGCTATGCACATGTATGAGGAGTCGTTCAGTCTTCCTGTGAAGCCGCGAGCCGGCTCGTACTTCAGTCCAGATACCAGAATTTTATTTCCATCCCCGCGTTCATACAGGCTGACATTCAGAAGAGGGTTAGACACCACGCAAGGGATGGTGTCCTCCTCCTTGTCCTTCATTACTACACCTGGACCGACTGGTACAAACCACTCATCTGGACCTGATGGGGTTTTAAAAATTCATGAGACGATGGGACACCCATCCGGCAAGGATCGAAAGTTCACCTTGTCCAGGTATGAATATGTCTATCTCTCTGATCTGATCGGAGGATTGCTCCTCACAAGCATATCTCCCAGAATTCCTCCAGGTGACATTAAAGAGCTGAAGGACGCTACGGGATCCCTGCTGCTCCACCACAACATTGCCGCCTTGAGACTCCTGCCATGGCAAGCGCCATGACACCTCACTCCAACCAGAACACACCTGAGAGACAGAAAAGTCACACCAAACACTTGAGAAGGATCAAGGCTGCAAGAGACACTGAGAGACCGACATGTACCACCAGAAATCTGAGAAAAAGACACACTGCACAAGCTATCCAAAGCACCGGAGAGAAAGTTAGCACAAGATGCCAGAGTGATAGAAGTAATCCCAGACAGAAATCAAGACACACACAAGTAGAAGTGATACCAGAGAAACTAACAAGTTGCAACAGACTTCTGAGTGAGATATGAATGCAGCACGAGACTCTAAATAAACAGACCGGTAGCATTTGACGGATAAAAGGTTACTGACCACAGTGAAGTTTGAGTCAGACTGCAGCAGAACCTGAGATGCAAGTGGAGTAAGCTCCAGATTAACGACCCCTTTTGGAAGAACCAGGAGCACACCTATATACAGACACAGATCATAATAAGTCCTTCCAGCCAATTGAGAAACATGACAGATGTTTTTTGCAACGTTATTTCTGACCCAACAGGATGCCCAGCAGCGTCAGACTTCCTAATTGTCCTCTGTTGGACACCAGCATGACTCCCAATTCTGTCCAAACACATCAGACTTCTTTTTTCACTTATTGTTCAATAGCTATGTCTGACATGTTGCTTACAGTTGGGCAAATAAGTATTTAGTCAACCACTAATTGTGCAAGTTCTCCCACTTGAAAATATTAGAGATTGTCAACGTGGGTAAACCTCAACAATGAGAGACAGAATATGAGGGGAAAAAAACAGAAAATCACATTGTTTGATTGTTAAAGAATTTATTTGCAAATCATGGTGGAAAATAAGTATTTAGTCTATACCAAAAGTTCATCTCAATACTTTGTTATGTACCCTTTGTTGGCAATAACAGGGGCCAAACATTTTCTGTAACTCTTGACAAGCTTTTCACACACTGTTGCTGGTATTTTGGCCCATTCCTCCATGCAGATCTCCTCTAGAGCAGTGATGTTTTGAGGCTGTCATTGGGCAACACGGACTTTCAATTCCCTCCGCAGATTTTCTATGGGGTTGAGACCTGGAGACTGGCTAGGCCATTCCAGGACCTTGAAATGCTTCTTACGAAGCCACTCCTTTGTTGCCCTGGCTGTGTGTTTGGGATCATTGTCATGCTGAAAGACCCAGCCACGTCTCATCTTCAATGCCCTTGCTGATGGAAGGAGATTTTCACTCAAAATGTCTCGATACATGGCCCCATTCATTCTTTCCTTTACACAGATCAGTCGTCCTGGTCCCTTTGCAGAAAAACAGCCCCAAAGCATGATGTTTCCACCCCCATGCTTCACAGTGGGTATGGTGCAATTCAGTATTCTTTTTCCTCCAAACAAGAGAACCTGTGTTTCTACCAAAAAGTTCTATTTTGGTTTCATCTGACCATAACACATTCTCCCAGTCATCTTCTGGATCATCCAAATGCTCTCTAGCGCAGACGGGCCTGGAAGTGTTCTTGAAAGTCCGTGTTGCCCAACGACAGCCTCAAAACATCACTCCTCTAGAGGAGATCTGCATGGAGGAATGGGCCAAAATACCAGCAACAGTGTGTGAAAAGCTTGTCAAGAGTTACAGAAAATGTTTGGCCTCTGTTATTGCCAACAAAGTGTACATAACAAAGTATTGAGACGAACTTTTGGCATAGACAAAATACTTATTTTCCATCATGATTTGCAAATAAATTCTTTAAAAATCAAACAATGTGATTTTCTGTTTTTTTTTTTTCCACATTCTGTCTCTCATGGTTGAGGTTTACCCATGTTGACAATTACAGGCCTCTCTTATATTTTCAAGTGGGAGAACTTGCACAATTAGTGGTTGACTAAATACTTATTTGCCCCACTGTATGTTTCACATCTGAAGTTGTGATGGTTGTCTGTGACACTCACCAGCAGACATCAGTTGGCCATATTAACTTTGCTGAGGATGAGTCGATGTAAAATGATCAACCTGTACAAATTTAGACACATTCACAAAATGTTAATTCAAATATGTCGCCAGAGGAATGAGAAGAACTCTGTGGAAACTATGGCTCACCCCAAGGAGGCGGAGTCAAATTTTGCCAAGTCAACACGTGTCTGCTAAAAGCATCAACAAACGTTCTCGTCCTTGCTCCTATGGAAACTCCACTGCTGATGATCATAATATTCAAGAATCTAGTTTTTAAAAAAAGTGTCGTCCATCTGACAAATAAAGTCAACGAGAAATAAAGCTTTCTCACCCGTACCCGAACCAGTAATATTAAAAGAAAGTTTTCTTCAAACCTTATCCTTCCTGGTCCCCCTTTTTGTCTCTTATTTTCCTCTTTTTCTGCGTCTCTTTCTCGCCACTTTTTCTTCCCGCTGCTGAGTGACTGGAAACAAACTGACTCACTGACTGAACAGGCGAGGGGAAAGAGAGACGGACAAATAGAGAGAGGGAGACGGACAGAGAGAGAAAGAGCGTCTGTTTTCAATCTGCATCTCTGCCAACCCCGACAGGAAGTCAACTGAGGTCCAACATACACTTATACACACATACACACACTGAGCAATAAAAGTGGGGAAAGTTTTGTTTTTTTTAGGTCTCAAAAAATTAGACATCAACTGTACTCCATCTATATCTATGTATTTACATTTAAAACACTGTTTATAGTTATATTCTAATGTTTTTCAATCAACAACGCAGATCTATTCCAACATGTTTTTCCATTTCATTCGTTTATTTCATGCCATGATTCCTTGTCAAGACAGCAAATATATACAGCTAATATAATCATGTAACAAAAAAAGAGCAGCAAAACTAAGTAACATTGCAACATCAACTACCTGCCTGAAAAGGGGTGGGAAGAAGAAATTATATTTAATCCCACCCCTATTCTCATCTAATTAAGAACAAAAAAAATCTTGCTACTTCCTTATAAAAATGTAGGCAACCAAAAAAATCAGTCCAAACAGTTTTGCACATATAAAGTGGGGCAAATAAGTATTTAGTCAACCACTAATTGTGCAAGGTCTCCCACTTGAAAATATTAGAGAGGCCTGTAAATGTCAACATGGGTAAACCTCCACCATGAGAGACAGAATGTGGGGAAAAAAAACAGAAAATCACATTGTTTGATTTTTAAAGTATTTATTTGCAAATCATGGTGGAAAATAAGTATTTGGTCAATACAAAAAAGTTCATCTCAATACTTATGTACGCTTTGTTGGCAATAACGGAGGCCAAACGTTTTCTGTAACTCTTCACAAGCTTTTCACACACTGTTGCTGGTATTTTGGCCCATTCCTCCATGCAGATCTCCTTTAGAGCAGTGATGTTTTGGGGCTGTCGTTGGGCAACACAGACTTTCAACTCCCTCCACAGTTTTCTACGGGGTTGAGATCTGGAGACTGGCTAGGCCACTCCAGGACCTTGAAATACTTCTTACGAAGCCACTCCTTTGTTGCCCTGGCCCTGGCATTGTCATGCTGAAAGACCCAGCCACGTCTCATCTTCAATGCCCTTGCTAATGGAAGGAGATTTTCACTATATCTCTCGATACATGGCTCCATTCCTTCTTTCCTTTACACAGATCGGTCATCCTGGTCCCTTTGCAGAAAAACAGCCCCAAAGCATGATGTTTCCACCCCCATGCTTCACAGTGGGTATGGTGTTCTTCGGATGCAATTCAGTATTCTTTCTCCTCCAATACGAGAACCTGTGTTTCTACCAAAAAGTTATATTATTACTATTTTGGTTTCATCTGACCATAACACATTCTCCCAGTCCTCTTCTGGATCATCCAAATGCTCTCTAGCGAACCGCAGACAGGCCTGGACGTGTACTAGCTTCACCAGGGGGACACATCTGGCGGCGCATTGTGTTACTCATAGTAGCCTTTGTTACTGTGGTCCTAGCTCTCTGTAGGTCATTCACTAGGTCCCCCCGTGCGGTTCTGGGATTTTTACTCACCGTTTTTGTTATCATTTTGACGCCATGGGGTGAGATCTCGCATGGAGTCCCAGACTGAGGGAGATTATCAGAGGTCTTGTATGTCTTCCATTTTCCAATAATTGCTCCCACAGTTGATTTCTTAACACCAAGCGTTTTACTTATTGCAGATTCAGTCTTCCCCAGCCAGGTGCAGGTCTACAATTTTGTCTCTGGTGTCCTTCGACAGCTCTTTGGTCTTGGACATAGTGGAGTTTGGAGTGTGACTGACTGAGCTTGTGGACAGATGTCTTTTATAAAAGATAATGAGTTAAAAATGGTGCCATTAATACAGGTAACGAGTGGGACCTCGTTAGACCTCGTTAGAAGAAGTTAGACCTCTTTGACAGCCAGAAATCTTACTTGTTTGTAGGTGACCAAATACTTATTTTCCACTCTAATTTGGAAATAAATTATTTAACAATCATACAATGTGATTTTCTGTTGTTGTTGTTTTCTTCTCCACATTCTGTCTCTCATGGCTGAGGTTTACCTATGTTGACAATTACAGGCCTCTCTAATCTTTTCAAGTAGGAGAACTTGCACAATTGGTGGTTGACTAAATACTTATTTGCCCCGCTCTATATATAGATTAAACAGTTTTGGCCAAAGTATGTTGATACCTACTTAATAGATCTGCTTGGTCTCTACTTCTACTTTGTATCTTCAATATAAAGTTAGTTTCTTTCCACAGCTACAACACATAAAGCTCTTCTAATAACTCTTTAAATACTACATATACGTATTTGTACTGTTATATGACACAAATACGAATATAGGGCAGCCTCTGCTGATGTCGACAGAAAATAGTCAAAAGTTGTGAACCACTGAGCTGTATCTAGTCTGTAGCGATGCAGTACAGTGTGCCACCACATGTTCACTGTTTGTAATCTACAGATTCACATATTTTCAGTTTTGAATATACTGTATTGTATATGCACACACACACATTTACTCATTTACATACACACAGTAGCTCTGTGTTGCCCTTCGTAGTGTTGCATTTATAAATTTGAGGAAAAAACGTTTAATCCATTTTGAAATAGCTCTAACAAGTGCTCATAATTATGCACGTACAGTATGTACACAAATCCACATACACGCATACTGTATATACACATGTTTTCAAGCATACTTGTGGGATGATGTGAGCGGGTGAAACTGGTTGTGTGAAGAAAAGATTATCAAAGTGACTGAGCAGGTTGGACGATATCTACCAGTCATGTGAACACACTGTTCTACCTACGTCCAAACGGAGAAACACATATGTCGCAGAAACAACATAGAAGACAGGAATACAAAAGGACAGAAGAAAAAGAATACAAAATATCACAGAAAAGAGAAGTGATAAGAGGATCTCAGAAGTGACACGGTAAGAAAATGTCTGAATTCCGACTCTTCAACAAGCTCCGTAGCAGATCATTCACATTCTTTTAACATGACATTTGCATTGGTTACTAAGGAAATAATCTTTTGTTCGAATTCTCATATTCAATGACCGATTATCTATGATGGTGATCATTGATTGATTAATAATGACGAGTCAATCCCACCAGATGACTACACCCCCACCTGTCCCCAAGCCACGAGCTCGCTATGCAAGGGACAGCCGTGGTTCCACGTTTTTGCCGAACGGCAAGTAAGTGTATGCACAAACATACAGTAACACACATTTTTCGATGTTCACATCTGCCAGTTGACTGGAGAATTCCTTCTAGTCTTTTGGCAAGTGACTCAGAAAGAAATGTTGTCAGCGTACATTTTTCGACAGCGGGCTAAAATTAGTCTAGGGTCTTCCCCAGGTTTCAGTAGTAGTATTACCGTGACTAACTTCATGAAGCTTCTGATTCAACTAGGGCTGCAGCTATCGATTATTTCAGTAGTCGATTAATTGATAAACCATTAGTTCAAATAATCGAGTAATCGGATAAGGAACATGAAAAATTAAATTACCTGAGCTGAGCCTCAAACGTTATAAAAAATAAATAAATAAATGAGGATCTATGTACAACAAAACAACAATTGGCTAACTTACATCGCTAAAGTCCGCTAGTTTAAATGCTAAAAAATGTTAACTTTTTTATAATGCTCTTAACAAATGGTCCAGACACATATTCCCACAACAATAGGCTAAATATACCAACAAACTAAATTACGAATGCATTGAAAAAAAACATTAGCTCAAACAAAATTTAGCTTAGGTTGGTCTTAACAGGGAGCACCTGGATTCAGCCATGTGAATTGAGGCAGACTAGAAGGCAGTGTATCCACCCAAATCAATAAAACTAAATGCAAATACTTTCAAAATAAACCATTACAACGACACTTTAATTAAACGAATACTCGAAGCAGCAAAATTTAATTTGAATATTTTTTTTCTAATCGAATACTCTAGTTAATCGATTAATCGTTGCAGCACTAGGTTCAACCATTGTCTTTTATCCCTGTCATTATTCTGAAATATAACGACGCAAGTATAAAAAACAACTGTTAAAAAAAAAAAAAAAGATAAAAACTTAACAGGGGAACCATCTTAACCTGAGGCTTTAACTGTTGGGATAGGCGTGCAATTCTGCCACAATTGGCAGCGCATCAAAGGTTTTCCATTTTTCTAAGGTAAGAGAGGAATACTCAGTTTGCAAATATGTTTCAATTTTGTTGTTGTTGGGCTTATAAACAATTCTAAAATACTGTTGTAGTTATTCAATGCATTATTTTTCATTGAGGACTGCATTAAGTTGCCAGCTGATAATTGTATGCATACATTGTAATTTTCTTTCATACTGTCAAGCTGCTGACAGTAACACACAAGCATATACATAACAGTTAAACACAGATGTCGGTAGGAACACGTTACATGTACTCCGTTACATTTACTTGGGTAACTTTTTGAGAGTAATTTTACTAAGCCATACTTTTTGCTTTTATGTGAGTAGATTTGAGAAGAGGGGAAAAAAAAGTTACTCTTAGTCCACTACTTTGGGCTGCACAAGAGTCATTACATTTTTCCTCTTTATTCTACATTTTCTTTTTTTTTTTTTTTTGCCAGCCGATGCCAAGAGTAGCTCTACCGATTTCACCAATGACACGTCGCAACAATAATCACGACTCCATTATACATAACCTTACTTATGAATATACGCAAACACATAAAAACTTATTCATGTTTATCCTGCTTGTCATGCTGACAAACATTTTCTTGTATTTCAGAGATCAGACTGCTTTGAATGGAGTTCCGTTAATCACAGGTACACACGCACATAACTATATTATGCACACGCAACGGAATGCTTGATTCAAAGAAGAGTTAACACTATGAGATCACGTTGACAACTTTTTCACAAAACTGGTTTCAAACCAGTTTGTCTCATCACTTTAACTCATATAAACACACATACCAATCATCCACGCGTCAGTCTTCTATGCAGTCGTCCAATTATTAAGTGATGTCATTGTCTCCTACCTTTTAGATGAAGACGCCAGCTCACATGCTGATATTCCATATATGGTCACTCCTGTTGACAACTCTACCTACAGCCCTCACCCATCATCCCCACCCTCCATACACAGTATGGTTAGCAATATAGCTAGCCACGTAACTAGTTTAGCAGGGGCTGCAACCAGCATCACTAACCCTGCTCTTACGCCAAGTTCCTCCGACAAGCCACCTGTTAACTTTGACGCCATCGTTAACTCCTTGTCAAACATACCCAGCTTGAGAGGTATGCTTAGCATGGTGGCTAACTCGCCGTCCCAATCTGTCAGAGGTGTCCCTCCTTTGACACCAGCTGGTAAATAAGTAACTAATCAATTTCTGGCTAGGGGTTATCCCATGATAGTCATTCTTGTTTTTCTTCTTATCGAGATGCCGTTGTCGTGGACTCGACTGTGCCAATAGAGGGCCGTGCTGAACCAGCAGGACCAGGTAGTGGTGGAGAAAAGTCAGCAGAAGTGTTGTAACGCCCCCAACATCAATTCTTCTAATGCAGTGGTCTCCAAACTATTCCACATAGGGCCTCAGTGGGTGTAGGATTTCACTCCAACAAAACACGACCACACCCTTTCACCAATCTGGTGTTTTATAAGTGTAATCAGTTGATTACAGTCAAGTGCTGCTTGTTTTAGTAGAAACCACATTGGTTAAAAGGTCTGTGCTTGATCGGTATGAACAAAAACCAGGACCCACAGCGGCCCTCGAGTACCGGTTTGGAGACCCCTGGTCAAATCGCTTCAGTCAACTACTGTATATGTAGATTACCGAAGAAATCCCAGTGTAGTGATGAGAGAGTAGAGAATGAGTGATTGATTCTGAATGCGGAATCATCTACAGTGCCCTCCATAATTATTGGCACCCCTGAAAAAGATGTGTTTTTTAGCTTCTAATATTTTTTCACGGTCCCAGTTGAAGCCTGGGACCGTGTGTATTTTTGTGTGAGACCAAGATTGAGCTTTTGGGCAACAAACACTCCAAGTAGGTCTGGCGTGCCACGAAAGATGCGCATGCTGAAAAGCACCTCATACCCACTGTGAAGTATGGGGGTGGGTCAGTGATGCTGTGGGGCTGTTTCGCTTCCAAAGGCCCTGGGAACCTTGTTAGGGTGCCTGGCATCATGAATGTTTTGAAATACCAGGACATTTTAAATCAAAATCTGTTGCCCTCTGCCCGAAAGCTGAAGATGGGTCGTCACTGGGTCTTTCAGCAAGACAATGACCCTAAACAAACAGTGGGGAGAACAAGTATTTGATACAGTATGGCACTGTATCAAATACTTGTTCTCCCCACTGTATGGCCAAATCTACACAGAAATGGTTCACCAGACACAAAATCAAGCTCCTCCCATGGCCATCTCTGCCCCAGACCTTGTTTTATTGGCAAAAGGGGGTTGTACAAAATATTAACACCAGGGGTGCTAATAATTGGGACACACATTATTTGATGTCAAATATCTTTTTCTTTATGTGTGATTTTTTCCCCACTGAATGAATGCACTTGTATTGAAGGTTGGATTTTTATCTTTTTTCCATTAAGGTCCCATATTATTTGAATTTTTAAAAAATTATTAGAAGCTAAAAAACACATCTTTTTCAGGGGTGCCAATAATTATGGAGGGCACTGTACTCATTCATTACTCCCACATCTCTACAGGAAAAATTTTAGTGGACATTTCATGGGATTATCTTGAGCAGGGCTGGGCAAATAATTCCACAAAGGGCTGCAGTGGGTGCAGGTTTTTGTTCCGACTGATTAAGAGGACACCTTTCACCAATGTGGAGTTTTGCAAGTGCAATAATGTGATTGCAGCCAAGTGCTTCTTGTTTTCGCTGAAACCTCATTCGTTAAACTGTTTTTGTCTGGATCAATTGGAACAAAGACCAGGACCCACTACGGTCCTCGAAGACCAGTTTGCCCACCTCTGATCTAGAGTCACCACAGAAAAATCTCTATCTCTAATATTGAGTAGAGATTACAATAATTCAAATTCATCCTTGAAACCTTATTTCCTCTGTCTGCCCTGCGCAAAACTCCACAGAAGCAGAAGAAGAGGATCTCTACATCACTGTGGTGGAAAGTTGGGACGATGATGCCGATTCTGATTCCTCCAATGAGGGGGACGTTTATCAAAATTGGCCAGCCTCACCCACAGCTAATGGACCCATGAGAGGAGACCAAATAGACAACCTACCTAACAACATCGCGTGCGTACTCGCCACTATACTATGTGCTATACCTAGTGCTGCCACAGCTTTTGCTACGTCTGGTATTCAACTGAGTATGACACCTTGGGCAACGTTAGCTGGCAATACTCTTAGTACTACAATTAGTTTGAGCCAAACTTCATTCTTCACCTGGTAGTCGACTAATACTGCTTTGTTTGTTGGGCCAATTACAGTCGTTCCCCAAGTCTGGCGCCTCCTCGGCCAGTCCTGCCTCTTCCTTTACCCGTTAGCCAGTCAGCAAAGAGTAGGAAACCTTCCACACAAAAGACGCCAAGGTACACAAAAGACACATATTTTGGCAGCATGGTGGTTGTTTGCATTATCAACGCTAGCAATGTCAATATTAGTGTTATTGCTGTGTTTCTTGTTGCTTTGATGGTTGTAGTCTGAAAGTTTTCCTTAATGTTCATCATGGCTGTTGATTTCATTGTCATTCTTGTCATTTTCTTCTCTTTGGCTTTGTGGATGTTGTGCCTTTGTCATTGGTATTGTGACTGTGAAGAGTGGCAACCATCCGAGTATCAAGAAAGAAAGGAAAACGCCCAGACATTGGTCCAGAAAGTGCGGTGGTCCGAGCAAGCTGGTTGGATGTCTGGAAGGGCTTCAGGTATAAGATGTTTCATATCTATACAGAGATTGATTGATTAATTGATTGACTGATTTATTGTTTAGACACAATGTCTATTGGGCAACCCTGGATGGACAGTTGATGTTTCTGTGGAAAAAACGGACAGTAAGTGTGTGCTCCAAAGTGTACGTATGTGTGTTTTTGTGAGTGACTGTTATGTGTCTCGTTCTGCATCAGGACCAGTTCAGCGAGATTCTCTTTCATGTGTCCAGCATCACAAACGTGAAAAAACTTGACAAAGGCAGATTTTCCATCTACTTCAAGAAGAAACATTATGACTTCATGGCTCACAGTGATGGTCCGATACAACTCAATAATATATGCTTCTCTCTATTGTTACATGCATTTGCTAGACCAAGCTTTGAACTTTGAACTAATTAATTGACTGGTTAAGAAGCTACAGTCGGGGCAAATAAGTATTTAGTCAACCACCAATTGTGCAAGTTCTCCTACTTGAAAAGATTAGAGAGGCCTGTAATTGTCAACATTGTAAACCTCAATCATGAGAGACAGAATGTGGGGGAAAAAAAACAGAAAATCACATTGTTTGATTTTTAAAGAATGTATTTCCAAATTAGAGTGGAAAATATGTATTTGGTCACCTACAAACAAGCAAGATTTCTGGCTGTCAAAGAGGTCTAACTTCTTCTAACGAGGTCTAACCAGGTCTAACAAGGTTCCACTCGTTACCTGTGTTAATGGCACCGGTTTTAACTCAATATTGGGATAAAAGACACAATGTCAGTCAGTCACACTCCAAACTCCACCATGGCCAAGACCAAAGAGCTGTCGAAGGACACCAGAGACAAAATTATAGACCTGCACCAGGCCGGGAAGACTGAATCTGCAATAGGTAAAACGCTTGGTGTAAAAAAATCAACTGCGGGAGCAATTATTAGAAAATAGAAGACATACAAGACCACAGATAATCTCCCTCGATCTGGGGCTCCATGCACGATCTCACCCCGTGCTGTAGAAATAATAACAAGAATGGTGAGCAAAAATCCCAGAACCACACAGGGGGGACCTAGTGAATGACCTACAGAGAGCTGGGACCACAGTAACAAAGGCTATTATCAGTAACACAATGCGTCGCCAGGGACTCAAATCCTGCACTGCCAGACGTGTCCCCCTGCTGAAGCCAGTACACGTCCAGGCCCGTCTGCGGTTTGCTAGAGAGCATTTGGATGTTCCAGAAGACGACTGTGAGAATGTGTTATGGTCAGATGAAACCAAAAGAGAACTTTTTGGTAGAAACACAGGTTTCGTGTTTGGAGGCGAAAGAATAGTGAATGGCATCCGAAGAACACAAACAATGTGATTTTCTGGTTTTTTTTCCACATTCTGTCTCTCATGGTTGAGGTTTACCCATGTTGACAATTACAGGCCTCTCTAATATTTTCAAGTGGGAGAACTTGCACAATTCGTGGTTGACTAAATACTTATTTGCACCACTGTAACTAATAGCAAATTTCATGTTTTTGGTGTGACTCAACCTTAATTTCATTAGTATCCTCTACAAAAAAACTCCAATCTACTTTTGCAGATGTTCAGGACGGTTGGGTCCAGTCTCTGCTAGCGACTCGAGGTCAGCCCAGTCCGGATGCTCCGGACATCCACGGATCGATCACGGTCAAGGACCCCAAGAGCCGCTTCTATGCGGCCATCTGGGGTCATGACTTCTGGATTTACCAGAATAAAGACAGCTACCAGCTGGGTGTGGCCTGTTACAGCATTCCCCTCAATCTGGCCACAGTCCGAACCACAGGAAAACATTCCTTGACCCTCACCACACCATTCAAGACCTTCAAGTATGCATGAGGCTTGCCTTGTCATTCTATTTTGAGCCAACTTCTGTAGAGAAATTTTAGGTAGAGATTCAGAAGTGAGTTTGTGCTAATCAGTTGTGAGTGTGAGATGCATTCGTTTTTGTGTGGCCTTTATTTAATTCCTCCTCTCTCTCTTTTCCCTGTCCCCCACAAATAGTCTGTCTGTTGATTCGTCGAAGGATCTGTCCATTTGGCTCGAGGGTCTGTCCTCGTCCATAAGCAGTGCTCTATCCTGCAGCCAGGTGGCGACGCGCCTGTGGAAAAACCCGTCTAATCGTCAGTGCGCTGATTGTGGCACTACCGACCCCGAATGGGCTTCAGTCAACCTGTTGCTCGTCATCTGTCACAGCTGCGCAGGTGATCATGCCTGTGCGACACCTCCACTGTTGTTGTCAGCGCAAACAAGCTAATGCTCACGCCCTTTCCTCAGGGCAACATCGAGCTCTGGGCAGCACCCGGTCCAAAGTCCGCAGTTTGAAGATGGACAACAAGGTGTGGACTGAACCACTGATACAGGTGAGTTGAGTAAGTAGGGATGGAATAAACCATTCCAGAAAGGTGGTTGTCTGCGTCTGACTTTGGACCCCGCCCCTCTCGCACAGCTCTTTGTTGCTCATGGAAATCGCCTGGCCAATCAGGTGTGGGCACCCCTGGTACCCACTGCTGAGCAGATTGGTCCAGATTCTTCTGATGAGAGCAGATCAAAGTTCATCCAGGATAAATACAGCAAGGGTCGCTACCGACGAGTACATGCCCTTGCATCCTCTGCTGAATTGATGCAACAGGTATGACGCCCTGCAATCAAGTGAAAACAAGTTCCATGTCCATGCCGTAAATTGAGTGTTTTGTTTCAGAGGCTGCGAGAGGTCGTTTGTGGTGGGGATGTAGAAGAAACTTTGTCACTGATCTGTTCAGGGTCAAAGGTAACACACAACGACACATGCGCATATGACATACTGTGACACACTTCCTTTCTGAAGGTGTGTCAAACAGACCCTCAGAGCCCCTCCGTCATCCAGCTGGCTGAGAGAGCAGGGCAAGCTATGCAGGCCGAGCTTCTTAGACTCAATGAGTACACAGGTCAGGAAACCCACATACACTCACAGGAATTCATATTACAAATTCCTTATTATTTCAACAGAGATGCCACCTTACCTTCCGAAATCAGTATATCAGAGAACTAACTCCGCCCCCTCAGGTATTTTTTAAAAAGTGAAAGATATTATGTATCATTTATTATTACATATTTACATCAGTGTTTGCACGCTTTTGTACGCGTAGGAGAGGAGGACGAGGAGCTTCACGGCAAGCTAGAAGATGATCGCTTCCTGTTCTCTCTGGAAAATAACTCTGCAGCGTGCGACGTTCTCGACCTACGTGAAGTTCTATCGCTTTTCCGAAAAGACAAGTAAATGCTCTTTTGGTGACAATAACAATATGAACAATTATTCAGATGAGTGTTGCTTCCTCCAGGACAACCTTTCAGTTTGAGTTGATTACTTTGGACAATCGGCTCATTTGTGGAGCTGAGAGTGAGGACGAACTCCTCATCCACCTGGTCCATATCCTTAAAGTAAGACTGCCAAGTACTAGTACCTGAGATTAAAAACAAAACCTGACAGGATAAACATAACCGAACAAAACCAGCTGACACCTTTTTACCTATTTTTTAAGGTGATTCTCCCGAGTGGTGTGTCTTACGCTGAGGTATGCGGAGCGGTGGGGGTCAGTAAAGTGTGTGTGTTAGAAGACAGCGGCGCCTCGGACAATTCCGAGGCCTGGCTGTTACTGTGGGATGACGGTGTGAGCGTCCACCGAGCTCGCAGAGGCTCCAAGCAAGCGCTAAAGATGGAGCTGGGCACACTCAGTCACCACGGTAACCATCCTTTTATAATGTATTTGCGCCGATTCCAACGTAATGATCCACACCCAAAGGAAGGTTAACCTATGTTTCTGTAGAGATGCTTCCATCTGAAGACATCCTCACCATGGTACTGGGACAAAGGTGAGTGTGTACTTAAATACACGAGTTGTGGTCTGTTGCATGGGGACGAGAAACCTGACCACTGTTAGGTCTTGTACCAACTGACAAGTCTGACAAAAACTAAGACTAGCTTTCAAGACTGACCACACCTGACAAGATTCAGACAACCTATAACAAGACTCTGAGCAGCTAACAAGACCACTGACTGATCTCATTCCACCTGACCACTAACCTACCAGACTCAGCCGCTAGCTATGACATCTGACTAGCCTGACACCCTCTGCCAGGCAAAGATCACCTGACAGGACTTACAGTGGGGCAAATAAGTATTTAGTCAACCACTAATTGTGCAAGTTCTCCCACTTGAAAATATTACAGAGGCCTGTAATTGTCAACATGGATAAACCTCAACCATGAGAGACAGAATGTGGGAAAAAAAAAAACTGAAAATCACATTGTATGATTTTTAAAGAATTTATTTTCAAATCATGGTGGAAAATAAGTATTTGGTCTATACCAAAAGTACATCTCAATACTTTGTTATGTACCCTTTGTTGGCAATAACGGAGGTCAAACGTTTTCTGTAACTTTTCACAAGCTTTTTGCACACTGTTGCTGGTATTTTGGCCCATTCCTCCATGCAGATCTCCTCTAGAGCAGGGATGTTTTGGGGCTGTCGTTGGGCAACACTGACTTTCAACTCCCTCCTCACCCCGTGGCGTCAAAATGATAACAAGAACGAGGAGCAAAAATCCCAGAACCACACGGGGGAACCTAGTGAATGACCTACAGAGAGCTGGGACCACAGTAACAAAGGCTACTATCAGTAACACAATGCGCCGCCAGGGACTCAAATCCTGCACTGCCAGACGTGTCCCCCTGCTGAATAAAGTACATGTCCAGGCCCGTCTGCGGTTCGCTAGAGAGCATTTGGATGATCCAGAAGAGGACTGGAAGAATGTGTCATGTTCAGATGAAACCAAAATAGAACTTTTTGGTAGAAACACAGGTTCTCTTGTTTGGAGCAGAAAGAATACTGAATCTCACCATACCCACTGTGAAGCATGGGGGTGGAAACATCATGCTTTTTCTGCAAAGGGACCAGGACGACTGATCTGTGTAAAAGAAAGAATGAATGGGGCCATGTATTGAGAGATTTTGAGTGAAAATCTCCTTTCATCAGCAAGGGCATTGAAGATGAGACGTGGCTGGGTCTTTCAGCATGACAATGATCCCAAACACACAGCCAGGGCAACAAAGGAGTGGCTTCGTAAGAAGCATTTCAAGGTCCTGGAGTGGCCCAGCCAGTCTCCAGGTCTCAACCCCACAGAAAATCTGTGGAGGGAGTTGAAAGCCCGTGTTGCCCAACGACAGCCACAAAACAAAACTGCCCTAGAGGAGATCTGCATGGAGGAATGGGCCAAAATACCAGCAAAAGTGTGTGAAAAGCTTGTGAAGAGTTACAGAAAACGTTCGGCCTCCATTATTGCCAACAAAGGGTACATAACAAAGTATTGAGATGAACTTTTGGTATTGACCAAATACTAATTTTCCACCATGATTTGCAAAGAAATTATTTAAAAATCAAAAAATGTGATTTTCTGATTTTTTTTTCCACATTCTGTCTCTCATGGTTGAGGTTTAACCATGTTGACAATTATAGGGCTCTCTAATATTTTCAAGTGGGACAACTTGCACAATTAGTGGTTGACTAAATACTTATTTGCCCCACTGTAGATTAGTTGGCAAACAAGGCCCAGATCTCCAACACACATGGCTTTGTTATGTGATTGGCGATATGTTACATTTGTACAGGCGTGTTTCATTGCACTTTGATGAGCATGAAAGCTGTGGAAGATGGTACAGTCTCCTACAGGACGCTCTGGCTAATCGAAACACTCCAGAATCTACCGTAGTGCCCAACCAGACTCTGTACCCGCTGGATGAACTCAAGGAAATGGACTTAGTGCCGCTAGCTGTCCAACGGTGCATTCAACACATCAATGAACATGGTCGCCACTTCTTCTAATACTCCTCTTTTATTTTGTCCACTTTTGCTTATTGTAGCTGTGTTGACCTACTTGTACCACACGATTCAGGTCTAAGGGTGGAGGGTGTTTACCGGCGCTGCGGCCTAGCCTCCAAAGTATCCCGGCTGGTGGAGGCCCTGGTGAGAGCCCCGGTTTCAGCTCCCCTCGAGTCGGACGAACAAGGTGTACTGGATGCCGCCGCCGCCCTCAAGCAATACATACGTCAACAGGAAATGCAACTCTTCTCCGAGAGTGAGCGCAAGAACTGGATGCGAGCTGCGGGTGGGTATTAGTGGTAATGCCGCTGGTTCTCGTAGTGTTTTTTTGAACTTGTGATCAAGGGTTTGACCACAGACTTCACTATCAGTTGACGAGGCAACTCCTACAGACTTTGCGCCACGGCTTCCCATAGGGGGCCGAGAGTCATGGCAGCTTTCACTGCGATAAACATACGTTGCGTTTCTAACGCCGAATTTAGGAGGAAACAGGACGAAAGGTTTAGTGCATACAAGCATGCAGGAGTGTCTCGAGAGTAATTTGGTCAAGGACTCAAGTAATTATTATATAAAATAGCACTATGCATGCACTTTGAAATGTTGCGAAAAAAATTGAAATGAATGGGAAAAAAATAGCTTAAGTTTAGCATGAAATAATTGCGTAAAATGAACGATAACTGACCATTTTTTGCTTTTAACCAAGAATCTAGACTGTTTCACTTTCATATCTATAAAAATTCCGGATTTACGCAATTATTTACAAGAATATTTAACTTAAAAAGCTCTTTGTTTTGTGAAGGCCTCCACGTTGGCTTTTGTATCTAATAATACCAATAACAACAATAATAACAAGAGCGTAACTTTACATTTAAAAAATCAGGTAATTTTTAGCTTACTGCCTGTTTTTTCGGCAGAAAAATAGCAATTTAGACATTTCTACATCCATACACACACACACACACAAAAAAATCAGCTTTTACGTGTTTTATTTTGTGTAACATTTCACTCTAAAAACGACGAGGGCCAGGTAGCCGGGAAGACGTGCTGAGGCAATATAGTGACATCGGATTTCGACCTAAATACAGTGGGGCAAATAAGTATTTAGTCAACCACCAATTGTGCAAGTTCTCCTACTTGAAGAGATTAGCGAGGCCTGTAATTGTCAACATGGGTAAACCTCAACCATGAGAGACAGAATGTGAGAAAAAAAATAGTAAATCACATTGTTTGATTTTTAAAGAATTTATTTCCAAATTAGAGTGGAAAATAAATATTTGGTCACCTACAAACAATTTCTGGCTAATGGCACCTGTTTTAACTTATTATCGGTATAAAAGACACCTGTCCACAATCTCAGTCAGTCATACTCCAAACTCCACTATGGCCAAGACCAAAGAGCTGTCAAAGGACAACAGAGACAAAATTGTAGACCTGCACTAGGCTGGGAAGACTGAATCTGCAATAGGTAAAACGCTTGGTGTAAAGAAATCAACTGTGGGAGCAATTATTAGAAAATAGAAGACATACAAGACCACTGATAATCTCCCTCGATCTGGGGCTCCATGCAAGATCTCACCCCATGGCGTCAAAATGATAACAAGAACGGTGAGCAAAAATCCCAGAACCCCACGGGGGGACCTAATGAATGACCTACAGACAGCTGGGACCACAGTAACAAAGGCTACTATCAGTATCACAATGTGCCACCAGGGACTCAAATCCTGCACTGCCAGACGTGTCCCCCTGCTGAAGCCAGTACACGTCCAGGCCCGTCTGCGGTTTGCTAAAGAGCATTTGTATGATCCAGAAGAGGACTGGGAGATTGTGTTATGGTCAGATGAAACCAAAATAGAACTTCTTGGTAGAAAGACAGGTTATCATGTTTGGAGGAAAAAGAATACTGAATTGCATCCAAAGAACATCATACCCACTGTGAAGCATGGGGGTGGAAACATCATGCTTTGGGGCTGTTTTTCTGCAAAGGGACCAGGATGACTGATCTGTGTAAAGGAAAGAATGAATGGGGCCATGT
This sequence comes from Corythoichthys intestinalis, assembly GCF_030265065.1. Classification (NCBI taxonomy): domain Eukaryota; kingdom Metazoa; phylum Chordata; class Actinopteri; order Syngnathiformes; family Syngnathidae; genus Corythoichthys; species Corythoichthys intestinalis. The sequence continues at coordinate 29,100,666 of NC_080412.1, forward strand.
GTCGAGAGATTTTGAGTGAAAATCTCCTTCCATCAGCAAGAGCATTGAAGATAAGACGTGACTGGGTCTTTCAGCGTGACAATGGTCCCAAACACACAGCCAGGGCAACAATGGAGTGGCTTTGTAAAAAGCATTTCAAGGTCCTAGAGTGGTCCTAGCCAGTCCCCAGATCTCAACCCCATAGAAAATCTGTGGAGGGAGTTGAACGACTTTGAATTTTTTCATGCTGCTGCTCATGGAGACTCATATATGCCTAAGAGAGGTGCCTGTTTTAGTTTTAGGTCGCTAGCGGCTTTAGTTTTGAAAATATTTGAATTTTAAGTTTTTGAAAATAGGCCCCCTACGGAACGGCTCCGCGCCCCGTTTTCCCTCAACTGATAGTGAAGTCTATCATTTGACTTTCGAACACACACAATAATTTGTGTGTAAATTGTCTTTGTTTTTACGATCTATTGATTTTAATGTGATTTTTATGATCTTTATGTGATGTAAAGCACTTTCAATTGCTTTGTGTTGAATTGTGCTATATCAATAAATTTGCCTTTGCCTTGCCTAAAGTCATTTCAGATGAGCGTGCCAGGTTCTCAGCCTACCGTCACGTGCTACAGCAACTCCCCTCCGATAAGCGAGCGACTCTGAACGCCCTATTTGGACATTTTTACATGTAAGAAAGTATGAATCGTCACACATACTGCTGAAAACTTGTATAACAATGGTTAACGAAAAAAATGTTGCATTAATGCATACACTTGTTTTCATGTAATTTTGCAGCGCCAAATCCAAATCTGAACCTTTTAAGTAGTTAAAAAGACAATTAAAGTGTACAGAAAACAAGTGATGGCAAATTTGAAATCACCGACCAATAATTGTATAGAATATGAAAAAACCTGAACAGAAAATTCAAGGAAAAAAATTTTTAGTCAGTCAAATATGTTTTATGAACTGTTTCCGTAAAGGGAAAGAGATAATAATGAAATCTACCCCTGAACATCCCTCATACTTTTTTTTTTTTTCCACACCAGGGTCCAGACTTTCTCTCAGGTCAACAAAATGTCACCCCACAACCTGGCCCTGGTTCTGGTTCCATCTCTCTTTTACAATCTGAACGCCGACCTGCTCAAGATGACCCGCGAGCTGATCCTTCACCACGCGCTGCTTTTTCTGGTAAACCCAGAAGAAGAAATCACTGTCCTCTGAATAATATAGATGCGGAATGATTATAAATTCTTTTGATGTTTTTCCCCTTCAAACTATTAAAGTGCCTGTGACACAAGGAAGCATGTTTATTTCGAATTACCCGCGGTATTTTACGCTCCTGAATGAAATGGACCTCTTGGATGTGTGCAGGAGTGATTGATATACAGCATTTATTCAATTTTTTTAATTCCGCTATACGAAAATGAGATACGGACACAGTCTCGGATTGAGAAAAAGGTGGATGTGACGTCAATGAGAGACATCTTCACTATATAGCCATACTCTTGTATGACAGGACTGCAGATTCGTCTGATTTTGTGGATTAATTTGTTTATTTTTCCCGTCACGCCAGTCCAATGTGCTGCAGGCTTTTGTTGCTACATCAGGGAGAGTGGTGTGAGCTTTTTTGGATTTCCAAAAGATCATGTTCACCGCAAAGAATGGGGAAAACATGTCCGACAATTGAGGGACCATTAGACTGGGGAGGAAGTTCGTAAGCTATGAGTTTTATATTATGTCAAATACTGGGATCAAGACTTGGCTTTTGCCTAGAAAATATCTATTGAGAAATAAAGTTAAAGAAATCACACTCAAAATACTTCACAGGTGTTATCCTGTGAAAACAACAATCGTAAAATTTTAAATTAATATTGATACATTATGTTCTTTTTGTGCAACTGCAAAGGAAACTATCTCGTGTTTTGGGTTGACTTGAATAATTTTATCAACTCCAAAGTTGAACCCTCATTGAAATTAGTTTTTAGACATATTTTGTTTGACCTATCTAACATTGACAAACTAGAAAGAGATAAAAGATATGTTATGAATCTTAATTTTGGCAAAATTTCACATTCACTGTGTAAAATATACTTATCAAAGACCAAATTTTCATGTTTTGGGAATTTTTTTTTTTCTTTAAATTTGGACGATTTAAGTTTCTCTTTGAACCCAAAAGCTATAAGGACCAAAAGACATTGCAAACAATACAGCTTGTGTTGAAAATAACCCCGACCCTTTTATTTATTATTTTTGTTGTTGCAAATTGTTGATTATATGTGAATTGTCTCGCCCTATATTTGTCTATTTGTATTTGTTGTTAATAAAGTTTGTTTAAAAAAATAAAAAATAAATACTGGGATCAGGGCACACGTTTTATTAAGGAGGTGGCTTGCATTTTGTGGGTGACAATGCTCCCTGTCCAGTAGGGGTGTGACAAAATATTGAAATGGTGATACTGTATATCGTGATACTTTGTATCCATAAGCGGATTTTAAGGGGGGGGCCAGGCCCCCCCCGGTGGCCGAAAAGAGTCACTGCATATAATTGACTTTCTTATATATATATATATATATATATATATATATATATATATATATATATATATATATATAAGTTGTAAAGCAATAAAACTGCAACAAAAAATGAATGAAATGAACAAAAAACATTTTTATAATCGGTCAAAAATATTTTTCGAGCATCTTAGACAGTCATTTGCTTTGCATATCATTTAATATATATATATATATATATATATATATAGAGAGAGAGAGAGAGAGAGAGAGAGAGAGAGAGAGAGAGAGAGAGAGGAAAAAATATTTTTAAAAATTATTTTTTCATTGATAGAAAATATTTATTTGAAGCAACTTTTGGGGGGATTGAACGATTTAGATACAAATGTCCTAATCATAATATGGCCCAAACACAAAAAGGATTGCTTCAATCAAAGAAAACTTTTTCAATGAAAAATTAAGTGTTCATATGCAGATTTTTCAATCGCAAATATTTTTTCGCATTCAAAAACTTTTTTCTATGATTGAAATTTTTCTTGAATTGAATTGAAGCAACTTTTTTTTATTGAATAATAAAGACACAAATCTACCTCCATATAGCTCCGCCCCGGGGATACAATTTTTGGCTGGGGTAACTACATTGGCACGACACCGGAGGGCGTACCAAATTCAATGGATGACGATCTTGGCAAAAAGTGTTGCCTAAGCAGCCTGATTTAGAATTCCCCTCAAGAATGATGGGAAACAAAAAAACACTCATTGTCAACTTGCTATTTTAAATATTGTAAGTTAATTTTATTGCTGACTCTGCGTATTTGGGTCATCAACATGTTGTGCCCCCCTGCCCTAAAAGTCAAACTCCGTCTATGTTTGTATCCCAAAAGGTTATCAATATGCTCCTGCCAAGAATCAAGATATCGTTTTAAAACAGTGTCAATGTCCAAAAAATAATAAATCAAAATAAACCAACAAGTTGCTACCAAAATCTTCCCCCATAATAGTGTCTCAGTTAACTCTAATGCTGCATTGATGGTGCTTGACGCCCAATCCATTTAGACTGGGAACGTTTGTTCTTTCGAAATCAGAGCATTCACAGTCCTTCTGTCCGATTTTCAGGGCATTTACAGGTCACTTGTCCATTTTAGGGCATTTACAGGTCGTTTCCTGTTGAGTTTGAGTCACTACCTATTCATTTGGGTGATTCCCAGGTCACTTCCTGTTCTGTAAAGCAACATAAACAGGAAGTGACCCATAAAATACCCCAAAATCAACAGGAAGTAACTGAAAATTAACAGGTAAATGACCTTAAATAGCCCAAAATTACCTCATTGCCTGGCACTGGCTGCCACTACTGGCCATAGACGTTCAATCCATTTGAACTGGGAGGGAGTTCAAATGGATGGGACGTCTACCAGTGATAAAATCAATCCAATTCCCCGTCTCCGGTTCTCGATTGTGTTGAGACTTCCACCTCGCTCGGCCCACCTAGAGAACGCTATCCTCCGCTTGGGCTCAGGCAGCAACGCGCTCCAATGTCGGCGGGTTTGTCCACCGAGAATGCACAATTTTCGGCGTTCATGACGAGAGGAAACTTGCTTGCCGATCGGTAAAGGCCGTCACCCCACCGCCATGTGTGGCACGAGTCGGGGTAGTTTTGTGTGATTTTTCGTGTTCAAAAGGCGAGGAAGAGCCGCTTGGTTCGGGTTAGCATGTAGCCCATCTCTTTTAATTACAATAAAAATGCTATTTGAATTTTTTTTGTCATGTCGCATGCACTTTAATAGCAAATCTCTATGCTTGCGTGAATTACATTGGGGCAAATAAGTATTTAGCCAACCACAAATTGTGCAAGTTCTCCCACTTGAAAATATTAGGCCTGTAATTGTCAACATGGGTAAACCTCAACCATGAGAGACAGAATGTGGAGGGAAAAAAAACAGAAAATCACATTGTTTGATTTTTAAAGAATTTATTTGCAAATCATGGTGGAAAATAAGTATTTGGTCAATACCAAAAGTTCATCTCAATACTTTGTTATGTAACCTTTGTTGGAAATAACAGAGGCCAAACGTTTTCTTTAACTCTTCACAAGCTTTTCACACACTGTTGCTGGTATTTTGGCCCATTCCTCCATGCAGATCTCCTCTAGAGCAGTGATGTTTTGGGGCTGTCGTTGGGCAACACAGACTTTCAACTCCCTCCACAGATTTTCTATGGGGTTGAGATCTGGAGACTGGCTAGGCCACTCCAGGACCTTGAAATGCTTCTTATGAAGCCACTCCTTTGTTGCCCTGGGTGTGTGTTTGGGATCATTGTCATGCTGAAAGACCATGCCACATCTCATCTTCAATGCCCTTGCTGATGAAAGGAGATGAAGCATGATGTTTCCACCCCCATGCGTCACAGTGGGTATGGTGTTCTTCGGATGCAATTCAGTATTCTTTCTCCTCCAAACACGAGAACCTGTGTTTCTACCAGAGTTCTATTTTGGTTTCATCTGACCATAACACATTCTCCCAGTCCTCTTCTGGATCATCCAAATGCTCTCTAGCGTACCGCAGACGGGCCTGGACATTTACTTTCTTCAGCAGGGGGACAGGTCTGGCAGTGCAGTTCTTGTTATCATTTTGAGGCCACGGGGTGAGATCTTGCATGGAGCCCCAGATCGATCAGTGGTTTGGTATGTCTTCCATTTTCTAATAATTGCTCCCACAGTTGATTTCTTTACACCAAGCGTTTTACCTATTGCAGATTCAGTCTTCCCTGCCTGGTGCAGGTCTACAATTTTGTCTCTGGTGCCCTTCGACAGCTCTTTGGTCTTGGCCATAGTGGAGTTTGGAGTATGACTGACTGAGGTTCTGGACAGGTGTCTTTTATACCGATGAGTTAAAACAGGTGCCATTAAGAGGTAACAAGTGGAGCCTCGTTAGAAGTTAGACCTCTGACAGCCAGAAATCTTGTTTGTAGGTGACTAAATACTTATATTCCACTCTAATTTGGAAAAATTATTCTTTAGAAATCAATGTGATTTTATGTTTTTTTCCCCCCACATTCTGTCTCTCATGGTTGAGGTTTACCCATGTTGACAATTACAGGCTTCTTTAATCTTTTCAAGTAGGAGAACTTGCACAATTGGTGGTTGACTAAATACTTATTTGCCCCACTTTATCCTCAGGTCCGCTGAGGGCAGTGACTGCTCTTTGAAGCAAGGACACCCAAAACATGTTATATTCCATCCATTTAATGGTCACAGTAGAAGGACATGGTAAAAAAGAACATTTCAACTTAGCTTTTTAAATACAAAATAATCTTTCCCACACACACATAAATGCTTCCTACTGTCACAAGACACCCCATTCACAAGTAAAAACCACAAAAAAAAAAAAAAAAAACAGGATTAAAGTGCATGTATGACTCAACACAATCGAAGCTTCACTTGCCTCACGCACACACACGTAAAAAAAAAAGGTAAAAGTTGTGCTTTACAGTTTCACAAATTTGAGACAAAAAAAACCCATTAACAGACGTCAAAATATTGACATCCCAGCTACACAGTACACACGAATGGCATCAGCACTTGATGGGGGAGGCAGAACATTTCAGGTGTGCGGCTCTCGTGCTTCTGAGGTACAACGTCATCAAAATAAGACGGGAAAAAAATGAAACAAGTTGCTTCTGATTGGCCTGAAACATGACCATGTGACCTGACTGATCAGTTGTGAAAGGAAGAGCAACTCGCGGGTCAGAGGTGACCGCGATGTCACGTTCCAACATTCCAGCAAACATTAGCTGCAATCTACAGAAGGTCATGAAGAGGAAACACGTGGCTTCACATTGGGCTTGTTTAACCTTACAACATCCTCTAAAAGAGGGGTGTCCAAACTACAGCCCAGTTTTTATATGCCCACAGCAAATAATGAAAATATAACTGAATATGGCCGGCACAAGAAGCTTAAATTCAGCCTAGATTCTATTGCACTTTTAGGCTTTAACACTAACTGTATCTAGTCACTTAAAGAGTGCCTCTCCATAAGCTCAAGGGTCAAAATCCTACATGTTGCAATCAATGCAGGAAAGTTGAATTCCAGTATTTTGTTTTCCATGAATAGATTTATATTAAAAAAAAATAATCCAATGTGATAAATTGTGCTATGTTGGTTGAGATTTTTTGCTGGTGGACATTTTCTCTTTGTTGCGTACATATATATACTTCTTACGTCGCACCTGAGTACAAGTCTAACCAACCAAAAAAATGCATAATCAAGAGAAAAAAAAAAAGTCATAGTGGAATATAAGTCACATTTCTGTTCTGCAATTTTTAATTACTAGGAACCAAGAACTATACATTAAAGCGGAAGTTCAAAATGTTTGACATTAGGCTTAATTTTTGAGTTAGCGGGGGTTAAATTAGTTTGTGGAGTTGATTTCAACACATTTCGTGCAGTTTGTTGGCTATTTATTAATTTCAAAGCTCCGGAGTGGCTAATCTAGCGCGAGTTAATGGTCCCGTCCTAGCATGCCAATAAAAAAACGATACTAACAGATCTAAAATAGTAAAATAAATTCAGATTGTGTTCAAAATACCCATGCGGCCAAAACAATGTCACACCAAACTGCCGTAATTCATTTATTTCTGCGTGACTATTTTTTTCAGATGCGTATTGTGACCACGACAGAGAGAAGTGCTTTGGCCACTTGTGCTCATGCTGCATTCGAGGAAGGTGGGAAGTCTGACTTATCCCACTCGGATGATACCAGTTGCGACCTCAAAGCGTTCTAAGAGTTTTATTTTGGCCATCAAAAGACATGTTGACGTCCAGCAAACATGGCTTTTTGTAAGCGATCAAATAGTGGAGGAAAAATAATGGCTAAGGTAAATAGACCACACTGTAAACTGCCTTATTTAGTTTTACTACTGACAGTCTGCTTTTTGACAGGCATCGCATTTTGTCGTGTGACGTCTGATTGAAGCAACTCGTGAAGTTGGGCCACTTTTTTTTTTTTTTTTTTTACTGATTTCGCAATTAGGGCCCCCCAGTTCGAGTGGCGTTCCAATTCTATTTATGCTGGTCGAAGTTTGGAAAACTCCGATTTCCTACCTTCCTTGAATGCAGCATCAGTCTACAGTCTTTACTGAAGAACGGCAACATAGTGAAATTTGCATGTAGAGGCTGTGGAAACAAACAGAAGAAATGGGCAAATGAGAGTTCCCACAAATTCCCTATTAAGAACAAAGAACAATACAACCTGTGGATACTTGCTGCTGGCTATGACATAAACACACCGCTGGAAAAGATATCACTCCACTCTGCATCCTGTTAACTACAGAGCTAATGGATTACAAATGTTGCTGTTCATACTGCAATTATTGACATCCGAAGGTAAGTTTTAATAACTTCATCCTGAAAACATAGCCAACACTATTGGTCATGGGTGATTTTCATGCGTGCATATGTTGTTTTTTATTGGCATGCTAGGACGGGCTCATTGATTCGCGCTAGCTTAGTCACTCTAGAACCCCGAAAAAAATAAATAGCTAACTAATTGAACGCAATTTGTTGAAATCAACTCCACCGACTAAATTAACCCCCCGCTAACTTGAAGGTTAAGTGTAATGTCAAAAATTTTAAAATGTTAAATGCTAAATAGGTATCTGGTAACGTAACATCCGTAAAAACCGATAACTATAGCCTAAAAAAACAACATAGCATGCTTTCGGCGAAAAAAAATAAATAAAAACATACGTAGCAGGCCTAGCCAAGCTAAGTGCGACTTATAGTTAAAAAAAAAAAAAAAAAAACACGACGCGCACATACACACACAATATTTGTTACAATATCCTTATACCTCTCGATAATTTTGTTATTGGTAGCGAGCATTGAGGGATATGGCCGCCAATGGCAGTGAAACATGTCACTGCCATTGACGGCGATAGAGTCAGAATGGATTGGACATCTATTCCTGTCAGTAGCAGCCAATGAGTTAAGACTTTAAAAATAACAATATTTTAAACCCACCATTTTTTCCCCCGATATTTTCAAGTTGGCCCAAGTTTGGACACCCCTGGTTTAAGGCAAGAGGCTTTGTGTTGGGAATGACGCCTACATGGTTTGGTAGAGGGCGCTGAGGTTTGTTTTCTTGAGACGCCTAACGGGGTGACTCCTCCCGTACTGCTGCCTGGACGTGAAGAGCGGCTGAAGCGGCGAGGGCGACGGAGAGTCTCTGAGCCGCCGCGGGCTCTCGGCAGGCGATCGCTCGGCCGGAGAGCCGGCATCATAGACGCGTTGCTTTTTGGGGTCCTCGCCACTCGTGTGGACCAGAGGCTCCGCGGGCGGTGGCGCAGCGACAGCTTGGCTCAGTTCCCAGTCCGCGAGATCATCGACCAGCAGCTCCAAACAGCCCAGCTTGGCCAAGGAGGCCGAGCGCTTCATCAGCGAAGGAGGTGTCAGGCCGGCCCGGCGGATGCGAGCCTCCGCCTCTCGGACGCGCCGTCGTACGCCGCCGCCTCGCTTCCCGTTGGCTCCGGCCACGCCCACGCTCACCTGTTGAAGGAAGGCCCCGAGTTCACGCAGCGTCTCCCACGTCTCCTTGAGGATGGCCCCGCCCCAATCCGAAGACAGGAAACTGGCGTTAGCCGGCCAGTCGCTGCTCCTCGTGGCGATACGAGTGCGATCCCCAGCGGGACTTCCCTGGTGTGAGGACGGGGATGAGGTCAGCGAGGGGGTGCGATGTTGCGTGTGGCGATCCCGCTTCATCTGCCGTTCCAGCTGGCGCGTGACGCGACGCACCGAGCCTCGTGTCCAGTCCCTGTAGAGACGGGTATTATCCTCCTCTTCCTTTTCCCCTTCCTGCTTTATGCCAGAACAAAAAACATCGCCATCCTTCACTTCCTGTGCAGGCTTGGCCACTTCCCGGCCCCCATCCCCCAATTGGCTGGGCTCGGACTCATCTGATTGCTCGGCGGGCTTTGATTCTGCGACCTGCACGGGAATCAGGCTCTGTTTCAAAGAGAGCACAAAAATAACCCATAGGTCAGAGTGTTGAATGTTAACTCAATGGCTGCCATTGATGGCAATAGACGTCTAATCAATCTATTTGAACTTGGATTCAGAGTTCAAGTGGATTCAACATCTACTCGTGATAAACTCGGATAAAATGACCTTCAGTAAAAAAAAAAAAAAGGATATTGTAAGTCTCACCTTTCTTTTGGTCTCATCCCCGGTGAAGAACTCAGGCGGCGTCGACGAATGTCGCTGCGCCATCCCTTTAAATTTCTCCCTGGCGCTTAAGAAGTCGATGCGGTCCCTGTGCCCCAACAACGCACCGGGCGTGTCGAGGGAGTCGACGGGTGACCGAGATGCGTGATGCTGCACGTTGTCACATGGCGGCGAGCTCAGGGGACGAGACGGGGCGCCGAATCCCGCCGTTTTTTTGATATAGTATTCCAGCGGGGTGGCTGAGCAGTCCGGGCCTCGCGGCCGGTGATACGCTTTAGACAAGGGCTCATGGTGGTCGGACAAGTCGCTGTCAGAGTGAGAACGCCAAAGCTTGTTGTGCCGCTGTTTGCTGCGTGAAAACGACAAGCGTCAATACTGTCCGGACAGGTCGGCGACAGAGCGGTGCCTCGGCTCACCTGGCCAGCAGGATGCCCTGGTACTCCTCCAGCTGTCTCATGAAGGACGGGTTGGGTTTGGTGACGGTTCGGCGCGCCTTGACGTAATCGAAGGCCTTCCTCAGATCCCATCCGTACTCCTTCATTGCATACGCAATAACAGTGGCCGCCGAGCGACTTATTCCCATCTTGCAGTGCACCAAGCACTTGGATCCATTTTTCCTGAAAATCGGCACCACCGTGAGCCCTTGTTTCTTTGGATTCATCAGTATATTGGCCGGCCGATATATGGGCTTTCTTTCAAGATCGGCCATCGACCAATACATAAAGAAAAAAGCCAATATAATCGGACAGCTGTTACGTTGGTGACTATCTTCGTTACTTTGCATTTTGCACCACCTAGTGGCCAAACTAAAGTAGTCGTAGAAGAAAAAGGACAGGAAGTAGATGAGGTTCCTAGAGGCAAAATGGCTGCTCTTTTTCTTGTTGTGTTCCTTGTTTCAAGTACAGTAAGCAAGTTCTTAGACACAAATGCTTCCATCATCTATACGTAAGCTAATGTAGTTTTTGTTGTCTACTCACAACGGGATTATGCTATGTAGATGCTAACGGCTAGCACTACGCTAACGTGGACCCTATTTATGTGTCGATTTTATATACAGGTAGTCCGCGGGCTACAAACGAGTTCAGTTCCTGCGCTGGCAACATAAACCAAATTTCCGCATGAGTCGGAATTAACACTTTAAGAACCCCAAAATAACCATCTAAAAAGTCCTAAAGTATAGTACAATGGTACTTCTACATGCAAAGTTAATTTGTTCTAGGACATTGTTTTGTAAGTAGAAATGGTCGTAGGATTTTCCTGTAAGAATACATTATAATTCCATTAATTCCTTCCACGGCCTAAAAAACCTACACTAAATCCTTGATAAATGCTGCTGGTACTATTGCAAATAGCAATTACACAGAGCCAAAAAAATACATTATGAATAAAAAACACAATATTAATATAATAATAGTAGTAATAATAACTAACTAGAAACTGCAATTTCTGGAGAAATTACTCTTGAACTTTGCTGTGTGGAGATACAGATCTTAGCCCTGCCCAGGTTGGTTTGGGGACATTTCAGGGACAACATCAGGTCACTTCCTGCTGATTTGGAGACATTTGGGGGATGAGTCCTGGTCATATCAGGTCATTTGAGGACATTTAGGAGACGTGTCTTCATTATATCAGGCCATTTGTGGGACATGAATAATGTAACGAATCAAGTTCTAAGGTGGCGGATGTGTTTTGCGGATGTACCTGAACGCACCACATGGCTGACTTGACAGAATGAGAGAGGGACTTTTTTACAGCTGTGGCAGACAGTTAGGCATGTTGCAGAAGTTCTGAAATAAATGATTAAAAACCTGACGAAGCTGGCGATTTTTTTGGCGATGTTACAACAATAATAATTGTCACCTTAACTTATAAAGACTGGCGAAGGGAGGTCAGAGGAGGACCGTTGAGATCGTAGACATTCTACAGCTGTATTGTTGAGCCAGTTCACGGACGCGCGGACCACGCTCATTTTTCTTTAATTTCCCATCTTCAATTCAATGGTAAGCCTCACCTTTTTCCTTTTTTTCACCACCTGCACTAACATTCTTTGAACCCATGTTGATTTCACTCACAAGAAAATAGCCGCCGTCTTGTGGGAAAACAAAGGAACTGCGGCGTGGTCATAAATCGTCATATTTCGAGCATGTCGTCGGATGTCGAAACAAAAAGCGGGTCAAATTTTACATCGGTGGTCGAAAAGATAGTGTGTCGAGGCGACCGTATGTCGAGGTACCAATGTATTTTGTTTCATGATGGAGGACACGCTGTCCTCTGGTGGCAGCGTTGGGTCGCTGTCGTCTTATGACTGAGGAGCAGACTCTCGTCTGACGTGGATAATGGACAGCTGCGCACTGGTTTTGGCCCACATAAGGCTGAAAGTTGTTTCAGCTAATATACGTGTATGCAATTGTAATGAAGTTTACAGCTACAGTTTGTGGAGCTACCTGTGAGCGATTTGCTATGAGAATCTAAATACGTTAGCATTCGTAGCATTAGGTCAATTTAATCTACTAAATTTACATATTGATCAGACTAAATGGACGTTTGAACACCAAGTGTTTTGTGTCAAGTGTTTTATTGCTAAAATGCGTGTTGTTTTGAACATAAGTGTACATATGTGTGTTACAGCTTTAAAATTGTCAAAAGTGAAGGAAATAAAAAGCTTCAAAAAGCACAATTATTTGATTCTGTAAAACTGAACAACTTCACGTTTAGTGAGGACAGAACACGCCATATTAATAAAGCAAAAAATAAGATAATGTAAGGTACAATAAGTTACTGTTTATGCCACTAAAACAGTGGTGTCCAAACTATTCCACATAGGGCCGCAGAGGGTGCTGGATTTCGTTCCTACACAACAAAATGACATCTTTTCACCAATCTGGTGTCTCACAAGTGTAATCAGTTCATTGCAGTCAGGTGCTGCTTGTTTTAGCACAAACTTCATTAGTTAAACTGTCTGTGCTCGATTGGTAGGAAAAAAACCCAGGACGCACAGCGGCCCTTAAGGACAGGTTTGGACACCCATGCACTTAAATAAATAAACGACGGGAGACAAAATAGCGGACAAGACTCCGGCGTCGTAAAGTCGAAGTCGCGTAAGTCGAGTACGTCGTAACCTGTATAAAATTCCTTCTTTATAATAATTATTATTCCACCGTGTCTTTCGACGCACTGCCTAGCCAACACCTTTTGACTCATCTTTGGAACGTTCCAAAATTTAACGCGACGCAGCTCCTTTTGAATTCGCACCTCACGTTTATGCTTATGGCAAAAATTCCACTTTTGCGCCCAAAAAAAAAAGCCACACTCATTTCAATTGCTAATTGAGACTGACTTGGCTCTGGTGATGAACTTGTAGGTGTCGTTCCAGTAGGCCAACAAGTCGGTGGCTTCCTCGTCGTACACGCGGATGTTGTGGTACTCGAAGACGCCCGGGAAGAAGTTGTCAATCTCGCGGGTCACATTCAGGATGTAGTGAACTCTACGTGACAGACACCCGTTACCTCCTGCTTAAAAATCACGGTTGGACTTCCTCCCCTCACCCGCAATTCTGCAACTCCTCCAAATTGGACGCGTTCCACTCAGATCCCTGAAAGGAAAATCATTGCGTGTATCAGACCATCGGCTCAATTTGGAAGAAGTTCATTTTTTCGGGGGTGCCGACCAAGAAGACGTGATCAAAAATCTGTGTGGGACTGTCCATCTGGCCCAGAATGATAATCATCTCGTTGTCAATGAATTCCTTGAACTCGCGCAGGTTGCACGTCATGTGCATTTCCAGCTCCGTGCGAATCTGTGTCACACAGTGTTGACCGAATAAACAGTTTGGTGAGCGTTCGGGAAATTGCATTGATCTTATTGAACAAGTCCAAGATAAATAGAAAATTGAACGACCTCCTTGCAGGTGACATTCTCCAGATCTTTCTGCATCATGATCTCCCTCAAGCTGCTCTTGATCTCACGCTCCGTCAGCTCGCGTTCGGTGGGCCTGCGCAAGCACAGGTGTTAGGCGATGCCACGACGGCGTCCCCCACCAACGCCGCTCGTCACTCACGTGTCAGAGAAGAGGACCGGGGAGTCGGCGCGGTGCGACTGCAGGTCTTGCATAGCGTTCCACTCGTTGATGCGGGCCTGGTCAGACGAGACGCGACTCTGGTAGTAGCTGACCCATGTCAGGAACAAGCTTCCTGGGAAGTAGTTGTGACAACGCGCCACTTCGCAGGCTTTGTGCAGGGACTGCAGCGCCGACCTGCCGGCAAGGAAGAACACTTGACATTTACCAGAACATCGGGAGGTAGAAGAAATGTCCGGTGCAGGGTGTTGACTCACCACATGGCCTGCACGGAGACGGGCTTGAAGACGTGCACACGGCAGTCGGTGGACACGCTGAAGCCCCTGTTGGGAAGAAGAACACAATGAGGAAGGAGATGCCGCTTAAGATGATGGCGAACGAGTTGACAAAACCGTACCCATCTCCATCCAGGTGAATCAGCGTGTCGCTCCAGAGTGGAAGAACCAAGCCCAGGGAACACGAGCTGAGGAACACATGACATGTGACATCGTATGCAGTAGAGGAGTTCCAAAAAAAATCGATTATTATATGCATCACAATTCAACACGTGACGATTCGATTACGATTCATGAAGGCTCAAAAACGATGATTTTCCCCCATAACTTTATGGCAGCCGCTCATAGCGGAACAAAATTCAAGTCACATCTGCCGCCCGGACACCTTTAACGGATGCACGCATGTTATAATGGATGCTGCCTGTAACTGATTGATTTACTCTTTTTCAAAAGACTGGCAAATAAATTTGTGTATGAGACAGGCAAGCGCGCTTCTGTGCGCACGTTATTTTTTAGAGCGAGAGGGGAAGCGAGATAGTTCGTTGCTCCTTGTCTTTCAGATGTCCAGCTGTAGTTTCAAGTCATGTCAATTGAAAAATGTCCTGAGTGTTTTGCTAAGACCTGTGTGTGTCTATAATAGGTGAGTACACGAACCCTCTTGTACTGTTTAGCCTTTATTGTTGTTGTTTTTGGGGTGTTAATAGTTAGCGCCGAGCGCTAATCTAATTAGCTAATTCACTAACGTGTATTTAATATGCAGAACGTGTAAAACCACGATTAAGTAAAGCCGTAACACTACAAACATGCAAAATAGTACAGAAATCTGTGAAAACAAAGTATATTGGTTAAAAGAAGGGTTATTTCTAAAGACATTTTGTTTCCAGGAAATGTGGAATTCATTCCACTTGTGTAAATTTTATTGTATTGTTGAGTGAAATAAGTACTCCCTTTAAAATGGTTAATGTTTTCGCACTTTCTTGTAAAAATAAATAAATAAATAAATAAGCAACTTAACCCTTGAGAGTCGAAGGACGCGCCGGCGCGTCCTCAGCGCACGTCGTCTTTGAAGCGCCCTCACGTTTTAACTACGTCACCCACATGCCGTTGGTTAGTCTTGTTTTAAAGTGCGGAAGTTGCGGTTTACTCTCGTTATTATTTGAAATCAATCGACCAACTAAAACGTGAGATATTGTCATTTAAGTTTTATAGTTTTATTGTCCTCTCAAAAAAACATTAAAACGCTGCATGGATCATTTGTTTATGTCTATATTTCCATCATTTCTTGTCCTTTTTCAAAACTGAAGCTCCATGAAAAAAACACAAATCAAACGAACCCTTTGGAAGTCACAGTGGAAGCACAAAATGCGTTTTTTTTAATAAATATAACTGCCGTGCGAGGTTCCATCGAACGAGAGGGAGGAGTGCTCTGAAGCAGCGAGGTGGCGAGCGACGGCCGTTTGGATCGAGCAGCGACTTTGTGTGACTTTGAGAATGAAGGGAAAACTAAATTTAGCGCAAGCAATTGTGCTTTTTGATCAACTTGAGGAAGAGGATGGTCCAAATTCGTCATCATCGTCTTCTTTGGAAGAGTCCCCGAGTGAAGATAGTGACGGATTTGAACACGTGGGTGACGCCATCGACGAGCAGAGGTAAGCCAACTCTTTTTTTTTTTATTGCTGAAAAAGTTTCTTTTGAAAGTTTCTTTTGATATTGCAAGACAAAGTTAATTTTGATGCAATATAAGTGTGTGTTCGTGTATATAATAATAAAATGTGCATATCAGATCAAAGTCCTACGTGCACTGTGTGTATGCCAGGCAGGAATTTATAATTTGTGGTGTTCTTCTTTCTATATGAAGATTGGGGATGTAGCACATATTCAGCTATGGTATTCTTTCTATTGTCATGCATATAGATTTCCATTATTATTTATTGCTGTATATATTTTTATTTTATACTTTATTATTTTCATAAATACTGACTTTTTCTTCATGTACATTTATAGTGACAATGAAAGTAAAGTGAAATGAAAATGGAAGGGTGGAAAGAGGACCGACACCCCATGGAAGTGTGGGCTGTGTGATGTCGCCCTGTGTCTAATTCCAGGACGAAACTGCTTTTCGGAGTGGCATGCCTGAAAAAAATTTAGCTTGTTTATTGTAAATATTTTTGAAAATACTTTTTCCCCCCAATGTTATATATATATTTTTTCCCCCCACAATCAGTCTTCTCAATTTGTGTATATAAATGTGTGTTCAAGAAGCTTGATTGTGTGTACATAGTTTTCATCAAGTGATGGGCCGCAATACCTAAACTCATAAAGAGATGGCCTCTAAACACTTTTTGTGTTAGATGGTATATATTTTTTCACTGTTCTTCACTGTTTGGTCTGCTGTATATAACCTGTTTTGACTAGAGCATGTATAAAGGCAAAAAACGCCTATGGCTATACCTGTTGTTTATGTTGAATTGTCAAATATAAGACTATTTATTCTAAATTTTTTTTGGTTGAATGTTCATCCTAACATGTTGAGTAAATATTACAAAGTTTCGAAACGGTTCGTTACGCATGTTTGGTTGTCAATTGGACATCAATATTAAAAATTTTGACAAAACGATTTTGGAATTTTTGGTCTTTTTGGGCCCAAAATGATGATTTATAATTGGTCAGTGAAGGAAACAACAGTTTGGACATGAAGTTCAAGGTGTCACAAAAAAAGGGACCAAACCAGGCCATCGTAAACAATTCTTTCTTTGAAATATAAAGGCAACTTCAAAGGCATGCAAAATCAGACAAAATAGGCCCAGACCTTAAAGGGTTAAGGGAAGGTTTTTGTTGTATGAGCATGTTTCCATCGTTCCTGTTGCATCATTATAATATTTTAAATAAATAATGGACAAAAATGTGTTTGTCTACTATATTAATTATGAATGTACTCGATAATCGTGATAATTGTGATCATCGTCAATACCGTGATCATCGTTCAAGAATCGAATCGTAGCCCCCTGAATCGTAATCGAATCGAATCGTGGGGTGCGTAAGATGCCACACCCCTAGTATGCAGTACACAACATTGCTTGCCCATGTTTGACACTCACCCGTCCACGGGACTGAAGTCCACGCCGAGGAGCACACTCTCCTCTGTGTCCTGCCTTCCATTGGTGGACACCACTACCATGTAACGTGTCAAAAAGGCGTGGGCACTCTCCAGTCGGACTGCCTGGAAAAGAAACAACACAATAACACCCGAAAAATAAGCAGCCTGCCACTTTTTTTCCTGCTTTGGTGCGTTATGTACACCCACCAGTTTGATGTTGTCCTCTGGTCTGAGGACAGTGAACATGGTCTGAAGGTGTTGCTGGATGTCACCTAGAACCAACAGAGACATCCACCGGGACAGATTGATTGAGAAGGTGAGAAAAGGGAAATTGGATGGAATTAAAAAAAAATTTCCTCTTACCAGCATGTTTGCTACGCAGTGAGAAGCGGGATGCTGACGACGAAGTGGAGGAACCATTTCCTCGGGGAAGGAAGAGCGCCGCCCCTTTAACGGTCAGGAAGCTTTCACTGATACTAGACACCAACAAAACAACAAAGAACAATTTAGACACGTTAAAGCTGAAAGGGGCATAATCGAAGACATGCTAGTTGAATGGAGGCATGTGCCGTTTACCGGTTTCAAGTTATACCATGGTATGAAAACGTTGCGGTTTCAAAACCACTAAAATTTTCCATCATACTATAGTACGGTATCAGCCATTTTTTTGTCCCAAAAATGCAGCGAGAAATGGCTTGGAGCGGTAGCGCTCACCCCTCCTTCTCTGGTTGTTGCTCTGTCCTATGTGTCGTTGACACTGCTGTCGCTGTCAAAACTACACCTGAGCTCACCTCCAAAGACAGTCGCTAGTATGGTATTAGTATTAGGTATTAGTATTTCGGCTACCGAAAAGTAGTCAGCACGCTTCACTGCCATCCTAATGACAAGTGGAGAACAAGAGCGCAAAGACATCACCATCAAGACTCCAAATTTCACGGACTTCCAAGTGGTTAGTCATCATTGAACAATACAACGTAAGGAAAAACATTTGGTTAAGAAACCGTGATACATTAAAAAAAAAAAAAAATTGTAATAAACCTTTACACAAAATAACTGAGCGCGCATTTGGCTACCAGTGTTGTCACAGATTACTTGAAAAAGTAATTTAATTACTGATTAGGCCTCAAAAAAGTAATCGAGTTACTTCACTGATTATTATTGCAGTTACTAAATTACTTTAAAAGTAATCTATCTTACTTTTTACCATTTTTTTCCTCCGTTTACTGCCTTAACATAAGAATGACAACAGAAAAATGTCATTGCATGTAATTGACTTTCTGATGATTGAATTTAAAGAATTTTTCACATAAGGCTTAATCTTGGAGTTAGCGGGGATTTAATTAGTCGACGGAGTTGATTTCAACCACCATTGACTCGCGCTAGTTTTATCCAGTCAGCAGCCCTGAAACTAACAAATAACTGAAACTGCATGGAATTTGTTGAAATCAACTCCACAGACTAGTTAAACCCTCGCTACCTCGAAGATGAAGCCTAATATCAAAAATTCTGAACTTCGGGTTAGGGTTAACAGTAGAGCTGGGAATCTTTGGGCACCTAACGATTCGATTACGATTACGATTCAGAGGCTCCGATTCGATTATAAAACGATTATTGATGCACCCCCCTCCTTTTTTTTTTCTCTCTTTTTTTTTTTTTTTTTTTTTTAAATGTTTTGTACATTAGTTCCAAAATTGTTCAAAAATACTCTCTGGCTAAACCACACTACTTTTTCAGTATCAAGTTAACATATAGCAGTAAACAAATATACAAAAATAACAATAAACAAAAAACTCCAGTCCCCATTCTGTATCAGCAGCTTTAAACTACATTCAATCAATTTAATGTTGTGAATCAACCGCTAAATTTGTTAAAATTGCTCCCGTTATGCCATAATTTCCCTTTTGTCTACTTTCGACATGTGAAAGTTTTAAAACTATTTTAAAGATAGATTCAAGTCAATATTTTACCGATTTAGGGGTATTTTAGATAAAAAGTTAATTAGGTTTGCTTGGAAGGTTCGCTACAACAGCCTTGCAGTGAAGTGTACTGCTTTAAGATGGCGGCCGTTTATAACGCCCGTATCTAGCTTTTTGTAGATGTGCTGCTAACGCTACCAAATCTATATTGCATCTAGTCCTATATAAATGATATCCACCGTAACATTATATGGATGAACTCTGTAGCAGCTTTTCGGCAGCAGTCAGGTATGTTGTTGTGTTTTTTTTTATCTCGTTGCATGAGTTGAGCTAGAGCCGTGAGTTGAGCATTGGCATTACCCGAGGGGCCGGGTAATGGGAAGCACAAGGTTTAGCTACTCTCGCTTCGTTCCGTCCCGAAGACCACGCGGCGCGCTGAGTGTTGTGTACTTCCGCTTTACTTCGCATATTTCAATAATCGGAATTTGGATGTTTGTGAATCGTTCTCGAATCTTCCTCGGCCGAATCGCGAATAATCTAAGAATCGGAAATTTTGCACACCTCTAGTTAACAGCATATCAGTGCCAACGTAAAACAATGCAAATTGACTGCACAATATTCAACAACACACAAATGAATTCTGCGATAAACACAAAGGTGGGGGCAGGCACGAATGCTCACGCACAACCCGGAAGTACGCCATACACACACGCGTTCAATTTGGCCACAAAACTTTACAGTCAATCGGACTTACAACACATCCTATAGATGCTAAACGAACACATCACCCCATGGCATAAATGTGCAACACAAATATGATGTAAACAATTCTTGTCGACTTGGAGCAAATGACTAACCCTCCAAATGAAGGAAAAATACTCACGCACACAGATCAACATTCCCTCGCACATCTCAACAGGTGGCTGCACTCGGCTCGAATGTGAACCCACATTCCTCACGCCTTTCTCAGTCCCAAAAAAATTAGCGCGTGCGACTTGAGACCAAAACAGGACGTAACTATGAGCGGTGACCATGGAAACGAACCTTCGGGAACCTTTCTAACATTTTCTATTCAAAATGCTCTTCGTACATGATTACAGTGTTCTTCATTCTACATACATAATGAGCCGATAACAAAATACAGTATTGGCCCAAATATAAGACTGTGTTTTTTGCATTGAAATAAAACTGAAAAAGTGGGGGTCGTCTTATTTTCGAGGTCTAGACATTATTCCCCTTCAAGACGCTAGGTGGCGCCAGATATCATTGAAACAAATGCTGAACTTGACTCCCCAGGCCAAAGCGAACCCCCTTATGGTTAATGCAGTTATTGCAATTTTTTTGTTTTATCACAATAGATTGGTTTATTTACATTTAAAAAACCAGAAGCCATGCATTTACAAATGTGATTGCACTTTAGTTTACATATTTAAATGTTCAGATATTAAGATTTGAATGAGGCAAAATAACATGTTTTTTCTCTCAAATATATTGTAATAATCATTTGTTTCAGATGTACTCTAATTATTTTCTGTATAAAAATTAATTTGGTGTTCAAAAAGTCTTTTTTCAAACTTGAGTCTTGAAAAAGACAGGGTCGTCTTATAATCAGGGCTGTCTTATATTCGGGCCAATACGGTAGTAACGCACAGACACTAAGGAAACTAATCTGGTATCTGGTTTGGAAAAATGAACATGTTAGATTACTCATTATCGGTGTTGTTAATAACGGCGTTACTAACGACGTTATTTTTTTCAGTAGAAAGTAATCTAATTAGTTACTTTTCTCATTTTGGCAACGCCGTTACCGTTACTGAGGCGGGAAAGGCGTGCGTTACTATGTTGCTTGAATAACCCGAGAAAAGTCTGAGAGGGACGGACTCACAGAGGCGAGAGAGCAGAGCAGGAGTGGGGACGCCGTTGCAAACGCGATGCTAGGTGGCTCCAATAATACCTGAGTGTAGCCGATAGCCTACAACCTATGCCCACATGATGCTACGTTAGATATCACATACTATAGAACTAGATGCAAATGACAGACACAGTGGCATTAGCAAGATATATATATATATTGAACTAGATGCGTTGGTAAACAGCCGCCATCTTAAAGCAGTAAACCTCTCAGGAGGGCTCTGTTGTAGAGAACCTTCCTAGCGGAGCTAAGTAACTTTCTATCTAGAATGCTCCTAAATCGGCAAAATCTTGACTTAAATCTGTCTTTAAATGATGAAACTGTTTTAAAACTTACCCATGTCGAAAGTAGACAGAAGGGAACTCATGCAATAACGGGAGCAATTTTTAACAACTTTAATGGTTGATTCAAAACATTGTTTCTTTTTTTTTTCTCTCTCTCAAAAAAAAAATAAATAAATATCACTAGTTACTTTGCCAAGTAATGAATTACTTTTACAATCAGTTAACTGAGTTACTAACGCAATTACTTTTTAGGAGAAGTAATTTGTAACTGTAATTAATTACTTTTTTAAAGTAAGATTAACAACACTGCTCATTACTGAAATAAAGTTATCAGATTACAGTGTTTACTGACAACACTTGCTGCCTACAGTGGAAGTGCATTGGTGGACAGCAACAGGCTGTGGATGCGTACTGACTCGAACAGGATGAGCGAGATTCCATACCAAGAGTGGGACAGCGTGCATGACCGGGGCACACACAAATGCAAGTTTGTCTTTGCATACACTCGATTATGTTCCAAAGCCATTTGACAGACATGCAAAAAATGTGAAAGTGCCTTCAGTTCTCTTTTCATATCTGACCTGCGAGGTTGAGAGCGTCGATCATCCTCGCCACTGCCCGACTCCTAAAAATAGAACAGAAAACCTCTATTAGCAAAATGGATTTATGATTCTTCACGCAGTTATTACCAATGACGGCGATGGGTAGTCATTTAATTTGAACTGGGAGCCCCTTCCAGTTCAAAATTATTGGACGTCCATCACCGTCAATGGCAGCAAATGAGTTTATATGAAGTATTTCACTCCTCTTAGTGGACATTTATTTTGTAATTTACACTTCACATATTTTTAATGTCCGAATCAGTACTATCGCTTTTTGGACACAGGTATCTGTAATTTAGTACAGAATGGGAGTTGTTTTGCCATCTCTGTCGTCAAGACAACCCCAAACCAGTGCAGCAGTAAACACTGCGTCACAAGGTGTTTCTCGTCTGTGATTGGTTGTATGTGCGCGCACCTGCTCTACTGCTTTGCTTGCACGCGCTGCAGCCTGCAGGCAAAGCGGAAGTGCGATTTAGACACGCACAACACGCTAAGAAACGTCAAGGAGCTCAGTAGAGATACAGGAACCCAAACAACAAACACGTTCGCCCCTTTGGCTCCCGAAACGAGCCGGAAGTAGAATTAAAAGTTCAACTTTTTATCCCGCTTGAAGTAGTACAACCGACCGGAAGTACCTGCTCATACTCCCCAACAAAAGGAAAAAGCAATAATTTGGATATTTGTCAAATGTGGGTCACATTTGCATTGCGAAAAACAGGAGCACACCACCTTGTTCAGATAAATAAAGGCTAATAGTGACTCATGGACTAGAAGTCGGCTGAAGAACAACAAGCGGGTGTACTAGCTTGGCGCATGCGCACGGGCACAAAGGCGAGCCCATTTCGGAGAGAAAAAGCAAGCCAAGAAAGCTTATGGAAGGTCAACGATGGCAAATGTCTTACCGACACGCAGGGGCTGGAGGTGTTGCTAGGGGTCGGGGAACGCTGAACGGTCACCAGCGCCATTCACGAGCCGGACGCCAGCACCTGAGCACCGAGAGCATAATGGACGGAATCAGGTGCGCGTCACCAGGCGTCGTCTTGTGTCACGGCCCCCTCCGCCTCTCCATGGCTGGCTGTGGGCTCGTCGTTGAGCTGCTTTTCAAGCGCCTTCCTTTAAAAATCGGACAGCTCTTGATTGCTCGGCGCCGTCGGCTCGACGGCTCCTCCCCGGTCGAGTCGGCTGGCTGCTTCCTGTTAACCGCGCATGCGCACGATTAATAGATATCACATGTATATAGAGGTAGATGTGAAATGTGTGATTTGGCGGCATAATTAATCGACGGCCATCTTAAAGCAGTAGACTGGTTAGGCAGGATGTTGCAATGAGCCTAAAGCAGCCATGTCCAAAATCCGGCCCGGGGGCCAAATGTGGCCCGTGGTCAAATTTCATCCAGCCCCAAGCCTCTGTCGTGAAATCAATAATGTCTGGCCCACACACAGACCTAATAAATTGATCAGCAGTACTGCTACCAGCATATGAAGTGGCTTATACACTAAATGCTGCATCTCATTTACCCACTAAAAGGCAGCAGCACTCTAAGCAACAATACCCAGCGTGACCTTTTACTCCCAATTTTCTAAAATGGTGACAATCAACAACAAAAAAGTTGACTGCGACGGCCGACGCTTCAAGAATAGGTGGAAATTGGACTATTTCTTCACTAAATACGCAAAAACTGTGTCTGCCTCATTTGCGAAGGGACAGTCCCTGTTTTTAATGAGTTCAATGAGAGGCGATATTACCAAACAGACACGCTGACATGTACGACAAAATTACAGGGAAGATTCTTAGCGAGAAATTGAAGCAACTTAAAGCTAGGTAGTTTAATTTTACAGCAGCAGTATTTCGTAAGCGCCCAAGAGATGAAAGAGAACGCCACAAAGGCGAGTTGCAACACTTTGTGGAAAATTTTAATTAAAAAAATAATAAAGCAAATGTGACACACAGAATGGCTTGCTCAAATTTGTTTAAATATATATTGTTCTACGTAAAGGACGTCAGCTAAGGCCGGCCCCCCACATTTTTACCACACCAAATCTGGCTCCCTTTGCAAAAAGTTTGGACACCCCTGGCCTAAAGTGAATGATTTTCTCCACTAAAATACGCTTAACTCAGCGACATATGAACGAATTTTCAAACACTTTGGTAATTATAACAAACCGTGTTGACGTGGCTATTATTTGGGGTGAATGTTAAAATATAAACAATAATTATTTTTTAATAGTCTATGCCAGGGGTCAGGAACCTATGGCTCGCGAGCCACATCTGGCTCTTTTGAGGAGTGCATCTGCCTCTCGGCCAAACAGTACTCTTAAATGTGAAACCAGCCTGCTCGCTTGACATAAACAAGCTGTTTTGAGCTGATGGAGCATTCACACATTTATCTTGGACATTTCAAACATATGTTGCAATGATGTGTTTTGATTCGGTGCCCAGTGGTGGTCCTCTCGTCACGGATTGCGCGGCATTGCATAACTCACCTCGCACGTTAAGTCTCCGCTCAGCCAGCAGCATGGCAAAAGTAGAGGATATAAAAAAGCGTAAAGGAAAATTAAACCACGAGAGTGTACTGCGTGGTACCCCAAGTCAGACAAGCAGGCGATCGGTTTCACTTTCATTACTTTTTCGTCTGTCAAATTGTTGCCACTTCCATGAGAGTGAGACTCACTAAACGGCTGCCTTGAGACGCTCCACCTGTCTTGGCCACTGTAATGTACGCGTCCACATGGTTGTCCCTGGTTGTGGTTTCCGCATCCAGGAAATATACGCAACGCCATTCCATGTTTTCATTTGTTTTTTTCCAAGTGGTGAGTGCGCAACTGAGCAATGATTATAATATCTTAAGTGACGATGAAAGGCTTTCGTTGTTGTTTTCTCAAGATTTTTATCAGTCACAACTCAGCGACTATAATATACAGTATATAGTGTATATATAGGCACACAGATTCTGTATGGCTCTCTTAGAATCACATTTTTAAAAATGCTTTGTGAATGCTTTGTGTTTTGGCTCTCTCAGTCAAAAAGCTTCCCGATCCCTGGTCTATGTAGTTAATTTACGGCATCTCTGACGTTTAGGAAAAAACAAGAATTGAGTTGAGAATTGGTTAGAAATTGAGCAATTTATAGCTATTTCAAAGTACAAGCTCCATTGACTATTTTATGTTTATCAAGAGGCACCGTCACACAATCGCCGACAAGTGATAATGGCCGTCCTGATTTGTTCACAGCACACTTTCCGCATCTAGTTCCATTTACATGTCAAATCTATTGATCAAACTGATATAAAGAAAAAATTTCAAACGCTTTTATTTGAAAACACATCTCAAAAAACAATAAAATAGCAATTCAAAATCTATAACTACAAAAAAGGTGTTACATAAAATCTATTGAAATGCTTTAAAAAGGTACATGAATTCACCGTTTAACCAGCTTTTATATTTGAGTTTTTTTTTTTTATTATTAACCTGTTATATTTTTGGCTTCATTTGGAATATACGAAATAAAGGTCAATCATTAGAGTAGGGCTATCAGGATGTGTGGATTTGTCATTTAACCAAAAATATGGTTGAATTTAATCATACAAAAATGTTTTTCCTTTTTGGGTTTTTCGAAGAAGCCAAACAAAATATTTTCAAAACACAGGGAAAGGTAAGAATCGGTGACAAAAAAAATAAAAAAAATTAAAACAAGAACAAGCAGTTTATAAGGCAAGGCACGGCAAATTTATCTATATAGCAGAATTCAACACAAGGCAATTTAAAGTGCTTTACATCACATGAAGATCATAAAAATGACATTAAATAAATAGAACGTTTAAAACAAAGACAATCAAAACAGGAAATAAAATTATACATAAAAATCGCATTTAATCATGAAAAGAATGAAAAACATACTACTACTACTTATAAATGGTAAATGGTGTTATACTTATATAGCGCTTTTCCACCTTTCAAGGCGCTCAAAGTATAATAACCAATATAATATAAAATATAGTAAATACATTTCCATAGGTCAATTCATAACCATAATAAATTATTGATCAAGATAGCGTGCTGATTGAAAGATTCATGACCGACTGAAAAATGTGACAACCAACAGAGCCACCCCCCACTTCAGCAGATTCAAAAATAATTGAAGTGACTTTCAGGGAGCATTGAGGAGTCTCCTAAAAAGTATTTCAGTACATCTAGAAATTTTAGTAGGGTATGATAGTATGAGTATTAGTATGATTTTAAATTTGGAAAGGTACAGTACAAGTATTAAATGTAATTATGTAAGAACAATAGCGGCATCTACTGAATAATAATAAAACGTAAAAAGTGTGTGTGTGTGTGTGGGGGGGGGGGGGGGGCGTTGCAGAAATTTAACGTATTATTATTTCATGTTAGTCGGAAATGATCTGAGAATTCACCAAGTAATATCCTGTAGCGAAAAGGCAAATAACGCCCAAATTTAAAAAGAAAAGAATTTTAATAATCATTTGTCATACCATTTAATTACAACATTCGCACTTTCGCTTCATATAAACAAACGTGTCAGAAAAAAAGCTGTTTTAATTTTTAACTAAAAAATAAACATCTTTTAAATGTCACTAATTATTTTGAACCATTAGGCGTCATACTAAGTCAGGAATTCATTATTTTTTTGACAACTTGACTGCATTAAAAAATGTGTCGAAAGTGCCGCATGCGTTCTTCCCGAGTGGACTAAAATGGCGCTGCCGTCTAAACAGTAAGTGCTAACTAACAACAGTACCAGCTAATGGACAGTTTTGGGCTCGTATGGGACTCCCGAAGATTGTAAATCAAAGACTGGATTTTGTTGGCTGTTTTTAAATTTTTTTAGTTCGTTTTGTAGAAAAATATAACGTACTGCTCCCTGCTGCTAATCGCTAATCTGGTAAACAGAAACTGCATAGAAATACTGCTCAACGTGCTTTACTTGTATCCTTTTACTCGTTCAAACACTCGTGTTATTATTATTATTATCAAACATCGATTTCATCCCGACGAGATAATAAGGCGTATTGTCACAATTAACGGGGATTTTTTTCTGAAGGATCCTGCCTACTAAAAGATTTAAAGATTGAGTGACTTTTTTATGTTTTAATTCGTGAATTGTCTTTTACACTCAGATACGGGCTCATCTTGCCTCAGAAGAAATGTTTGACGAAGCCAAGTGGTCTCCAGAAACATTCCGTGTTTGGGGATGACTCCGATGATGAGGTAGAACAATCAAACCTGAAATTCCTACTTTGTTTGGTGTATATGTATGCTTTTGTCACAATGGGATTTAACCGAATGCTTGAATTGTATTGATGTAGACGTCTGTCGGAGAAAGCCTGCAAAAAGAAGCAGCTAAGAAGAAGACAATGAGGCAGGTGAGTGCAAGATCGCCGTATCGTTTGTCCACTGTCTTCTGAGCCGCATCGCCATTGAAGCCGGATGTGCGTTTGCAGACACAGCTTGAGATGAAGAAAGCCTTGGAGGAAGACAGCACCGTGTACGACTATGACGCCGTTTACGATGACATCCAAAAGCAGAAACTGGACAACAGACAAAAAGTGTTGTCCAGAGCAGACAAGAAGGTAACGTCGCGGAAGAAGCCACATCTGTGACTGTTTGCTTTTACTCCAGCGAGCGCTTCTCTTATGCTTGTAGCCCAAGTACATCGAACAGCTGAAGAAGGCGGTGGAAAACCGCAAGAAAGAGCAGGAGCGTAGGGATGAGCGCAAAATTCAGAAGGAGCGCGAGGCAGAGGGGGAGCGCTTCGCTGACAAGGAAGCGTACGTCACGTCCGCCTACGAGCGCAAGTTGCGGGAGCAGAAGGAGGAAGCGGAGCGTGAGAGGAGAGAGGCTGCCATTGAAGGTCGCGCCAACTAATGTCACCATAAAATACTTTTAAGCAGTTTTATGATGTTTTTTTTTTTTTTTTTTTTGTTCCTTTCATCAGCCGCTTTGGATGTGAGGAAACAAAAAGATCTGAGCGGCTTCTACCGACATTTTCTCAACCAGACCGTCGGAGAGGAAGCCATCCCAGACCGCTCAGCAAACAAGTAAGCCATCTTTCTTCACTAACACTGAACTAATGTCCTTTATTGTGAAACCTATTTTCACGTCTGCTTTTGCGCAGAAGTGAAAAGTCAGAAGACGTTAAGCTCACGGAAACGACTGAAACCAGTCGAGATCTTACGTCAAGTCCTGGAAGTGACGGAGAAGACATGCGAGAGGAGAAGCGTGAAGTCAGCTCGTCG
Organism: Corythoichthys intestinalis; assembly: GCF_030265065.1. NCBI lineage: Eukaryota > Metazoa > Chordata > Actinopteri > Syngnathiformes > Syngnathidae > Corythoichthys > Corythoichthys intestinalis. The sequence goes on from NC_080412.1 coordinate 29,128,786, forward strand.
CATTCGAAGCGTCACTACAGACGGAGGTCACATTCGTCGGAAAGTGAGCGCGAGAGAGAAGAGCGCAAAAAGGACGACAAGCGCAGGGAGAGACGAGAAGATCGCGACCGTGGTCACAGAAGCAGACGCAAAGACAGCGAGAGAGAAAAAGAGCGGCCGAGGGAAGAAAAAGGAAAAGAGGAAGAGGAGACGAGAAAACCAGAACATAATGCGGTGGAAGAGAAGAACGGAGGTGAGGACGAAGGAAATGCCAAGAAGGATGATGGTGACAAAAGTGAAAAGGAAAAGTTGAACAAATTTGCCAAACGTTCAACCGAGCAGACACTAAGTTCGGCCCGAGACCGCTACTTAGCCCGTCAGACGGCTCGATCAGCCTCCAAGGCTTATGTTGAACACGAAGAAGACTGAGCGCAACACCCCCCGTTCACTCAAATGTTTTTACTTGTGGAAATAAAATTCTATCATGCAGATAGCATTTGTCATTTGATCGTGGTGGCGATTGACGTTTAATCCATTTTGAGTGGAACATTCATTCGCCCCTTACTCAAAATGGATGTCTATTAGTGCTGCAACTGTCAATTATTTGAGTAACCAATTTAATCTATCGACGAAATAGTTTGATGAATCGAGTAATGGGATAACAAACTTTTAATGCGTTGCAGAGTAATTTTAGGAGATGTAAAACAAGTATGCATGCAATAACATTTATGTTGACCTGTATATCCATTGGCGCCTAGATTGCACTTTCAAAAGAGCATTAAATGAGAATACAAGATAAAATAACTTAGTGTTTCTTCTAGTGATGGGACGAAATGAGCCGAGGTTCCGAAGCTTGTGTCGAGTAATGGGAGGGGGGTTTCCACGAAGCTTGTAGCGAGGCGCACTTCATTTCGGCAAAACCCGGAAATGATGACGTGGGAAGCCTTGCTGGCGGCCGGCCGGTGGCCGGCGGCGGGCTGAATCTCATGAGTGCTTCGGAAGTGATCCAACGTTTGGCGCACATTGCTAAAACAGGACAGACTACGGTATAAATTGGTTGCAAAACGCAATGGCGATCGCCTGTTATCTCACATTTTGTGGATTTCGGGCTCCTGTACTTGTTACATCCGTGCGCAACAGTGCAACCAGTGCAATCTTTTTTCGAGCCTTGTCCTTTGCTTGCGATGGAACCTGCACGAAAAGAGCGATCCTCCCCTGTATGGGAACATTGTGATTTGATTGCTTTCAATAAGGTAAGGGAGAAAAACTACTTTAATATAAATGTGAGTGTGTGTGTGTACCTATCGGAACCAAACATCAACAGAATGAACAATCCATTAGTGTACTGGGAGGCACAAAAGAATACCTACCCAAATTTATATAAACTGGCACTCACATTTCTCTGCACCCCAGCTTCATCTGTGCCTTGTGAAAGAATATTTTCTAAAGCTGTTGAAATATTTCCCAAAAAAAAGAAACTGTTCAAAGCCAGCCACTGTGGGAAATCTATTATTTCTAAATAAAAATGAATAACAAATTACCCTTAGCACTTGTTGTATTTTGTTCACATACTAAATTACTAACACAAGCACATTCATATCTTTGTCTTAAGCAAATAGCCATTGAATTCTTAACAATGTTGACCTCTTGGGCTTCTAGACCACTTTAATGGCGCCATAGGGTAAATGAAGCACCATGAAGCTTTGCAACATGTGCAAACCAATTGGCTGCAAAGCTTCATTGCTTCATGAGGCTTCATTTGGCCATCACTAGTTTCTTCAAACTATAAAGAATTGTACTCATTTCACAAGAGCAATGAATGCACTTTAAAATACATTAATTTGAAAATAAATTCAAATACCGAGCTTAGCAACAAATGGTAATCAGTGAAAATGATATGTAATTTTAGTAATTAAACTTGTAGAGTAAATGTCTGCTAGCTTAAATACTACAAAATGCTTACTTTTTGTTTTAAAATTCTCAACACATCGTTCAAATCATATTCCTACCCAAATTTTTTTTGAAAAGGGCTCTAAACTAAATTACAAATACATGTTAACAGTGAGCAGCTGGATTCAGCTCATTTTAGACTAGTGTCATATTCAATGTTGCCAATTGAGGGCAGACTTTCAAAACAAACCATTACAACGCCACTCTAAACACATGAAGTCTGCCAGTCACATCATTACTCGAAATTATCAAGCCCCCTCATTTACTGCAAAACGGACCCAAATGCGTGCCGTTCGTTTGCGCTACATTTGCGCTAGTTGTTGGGACAAGTTATTGAGTTGGTACGCTTTATCAACTGCTACGGAGGTGCCGCAATTGATGTCACTCAAAATATCAATATTTAATAGCACAAAATTTACAGCACAAACGCAGTACAAACGAATGGCACCATTTCAGGTTCATTTTGCAATAAATTGGCTGTGTTGAATCACTTGAAATTAAGATTCCAAAGATTGCAGCACAAACGACTGACAATTTTTCGCTATTTGTAAACAAAGTGGACTGGTTGACCTCAGATTGACCGGTAAAATAGTTAATATCTCAAAAATGAGACACTATAAATTTGTATCTGATGGGGGGGTCAACTTCACAGAAATCACCGTCAAGTATGCAACGTTGTGATCATGCAAGCTTCATCAAAACATTTTTAAATAGGAAAGTCATGTTAAGACAAAAGAAAAAAATTGGTTTCCACAAATATTTATTCAGTACGACTCACGCTCTAACACAAAAAAAAGCTCCCCTTGACTTAAAATGTCCACCGTGATCACAGTTCATCCTTGGAATCTGCAGCACAGAAAAATAAAATTATATTAAATGAATCCCTGTCTGACATCCTTTTTAACATGTTTCAATTTATTTGTGTCCAAATAAATATATGGGGCAGCACCAAACATCTAATTCCAGCTGTTCATTTTGGATTTTATCACAGCACAGGACAAAAATTACAAGTGGACTCTCACCCGTTATAGGGGAACTCAGCAAAACATGAGGAAATTCAAATCTGCAGTTTTTCCAGAGTAAATCTGAAGAGAGAACATTTGGTTACTATCACATGGGACTATTTGGACATTAAACAGGTTCAACTTACTTGCACTTCTTTGGAGATCACCTCCAAATCTTCAGGTTATCTAAAAATACAAACAAACTGCAAATTCCTTAAAGGTGAAAGTTAAGAATACATTTTTTTTTTCCGTTGACAAGTTCAGAAAACCGAGTATCACCACTGAACAATCTGCCGGTAATTCCAGCTATTTCAGTTTTAGTTTCATCACAACAAATAGATGTTTAAATTTAAATACTGTATCTTTAAATGTCAGTACCTTGCCATTGAGGTGAGAACCTCATAAGATTCTATCAGGACGTTGGGGGTCGTCCATCTGACATCATCTGTGGGTTAGGAAGACATTTTTTTTTTAAAGACAACATTATGATATTACGTGTATTAAGCTTTGTTGCCATGGCGACTCAGATTCGTGATTAAGAAAAATCGTCAGTTGTCGCATCGGACGGCACTTCCTATTCACAGTTTTCATCATTGCGTCGATTATCATCTTGCTTAGTGGGGGGAAAAAAACTCACCAAAAACATGATTGAGAATCGGCCAACATCTGTAAAGAAAATAGAAAAAAAAAAAAAAGTCTAAAAACTAAAGCTAGACTAAAGCTGTTTTCCATGAGAGTAGCCTCACCATTAGTCACGTGGTCCCTCGTTGACTACACGTGGTCACGAAAATGTTAAATTTCGGCGAGCAAAGTTGAACATTAAAATTCAGCATCCTATTGAGATGAATGCCGAACATTTTGGTTGGATTAAGATTATTCGGATTCGAAGTCGAAAGGGCGAACAACTCAGAGACTCACACAGCTCAATAAACCAGAGTGGAAAAGACCGAAAATGCTACGGCGGAGATTTTTATACAGAAAGAGTCGCGCAAATGTGACGTCACAACCACGTTTTGCAATTTAAAAAAGATAATTTAAAATAATTTAAAACAAAGCTTTTTAAAGTACATTTCAATATATATACGTTAAAAATTTGATATACTGCATTTTCAAAAGTTTGATTTTTCCGCGTAAGGTCCGACGAACGAACTCGTGTTGGTGCTAGTTTAGGCCACACGATGACGCTATTGTTCCGCCGGCTGCAAGAAGTCCATTGATTTGATTGAGGAAAGTCTGCTGACTTGATTTGGTGCCATCAGCATCAGCTGCTCGGCTTTTGTTTTCTCCTCACACGTCCGGATCTCTTTTTTTTTCTTTTCCCTTGGTGGTCACCAGCAAAAGGTAAACTTTTTCTGATTGTTCACGTCCACTGTTTTCCTAAATGTTTTATTTTTCTGCCGTTAGCGTTGAGGGATCCTCGACTTTTTCTAAAAAAATAGCAAAATGACGACGATTGCGCAGATGGACCGAAGCTTCAATAGTTTATCATGGACAAACTTTGAGACAACAAAGTGTCCTCTTTAATATTTGATGTCGTTTTTTAACTCCAGTGGCCTTCAGGGTCGTCATGTTACCTCCCATCAAGAGCGACAGGATCATAACGCACCTGCCTAAGGTGACACACACTTTCACACACGCACGCGCAACTTCACCAAAGATTGATGTCGTGACGTGATGACGTCACGTTAGTGTTTCAGTGCGAAGGCGGCACTGCAGACCAAAGAAGTTTTCCATCCTCAGGTACAAGCGGCGTGCCAGACGCACGATAAAGATGGTATGAGGTGAGTTAAATTGCAGTCACCTTTTGGGAAAAGATGATTGTCTTAAAAGTTGACTTGTAGTCTGCGGCTGTTAGTGTGTTTTTTTCCGTCAGCAAGGAAGACTGAAAACAAAAAAGTGAATATAGCTTTAAGTTGTTTTTTTTTTTTTTTTAAATCTTTTTTTTTTGTAGCTTCAACGTTGCCAAAGTCATAGTGGTGGGCGATGTGTCTGTTGGGAAAACATGCCTGGTCAGCAGGTAAGGTTCTTGTATTTTCTCCTAAAATCTTGTTCTTGATGAAGACATAGCCACCTACGCACTTCAGTTACAAGTTTTCGAACAACTCTGCCTCCTGTCAACCAATCGACGGAAAAAAATAATGTTGAGGTTGTCAAGAACCAACGAGCTGATTATGGCTATACCCTCTGGTCCAAGATTACACGAACATCCAAATGGACTAAAAATTAAACCATCACATACATTTATTGGAATTATTGAAGCCCAAAGCAAGACTACAATTTCATAGAAAATATATTTGACTTTAGATTTTCATTGTTGTGTCAGCAATTGACCAAATATATTGTTTCACTAATTCAATTTTTGGCTGCGTTACCGATTCCAACGCACGGCTGTGTGGTATTTTGAGGTGTTTTTTTTTTTTTTTTTAATAATCTGTAATATTAGGACAGTGGTTCTTCCCCAAAAGTTCCACGTGTGGATTCAAAGAACCCTTCGGAATATGATAATAAAGCAATTCTTTTTCAAATTCAAAACCAATATATCTAAGCTATCAAGCTCTTCAATTAGCAAATTCCCGTTCGAAATTCTACTTATTTTGACAGCATGTTTTCTAAAAAGTTTAAAATTTGAGACGACACTGCCAATTGGTCATTTGTATTCCCTCATACCAAGTGCGAGTCAACCTTCCACTGAGCAAACCAGTTCCTCATCCCATCAGTTCGAGCAGTAGCAGTTAAAGTAAATGTAAATTGGGAACCAGTCGTAAACCTGGTCTAAAAAGCCACTTACCCTAGATTTAATCAGCGTACGAAAATCGGGCTCTGCGTTTAACCTTCGCCGAACCCCTTAGACTTACTCACCAAAACCCTGGTTAAGAACCACTGTATTAGGACTATAAGCTGCTACTTTTTCCCCTCATTTTGAATCCTGTGGCTTATTTGTTGATTTATTTGGGTTAAAGTGATCCACGGATAGAAAGACTTGTAGTTCTTCAAAGATAAACGTTATTATGAGTTAGTCATTTGATATTGAAACCCCTCTTAATGTTTTCGTTTTTATACAATTTGTAAAATTAGTTTCACTTGTAGGTCGCCATTGTTGTTGATGTCGCAGGGTGGTGACGTCACATGGTTTCGCTGCCGGGCTTCCAGAGTATGACTCTAGCGACATAAACATCTCAGCTGTTCAACCCTTTCAATTTGAATCCGAGAGGAACATTAATGAGCATGACAGCACTGCAAATATTTCACAAAATGAGTAGCAAAAGCAAAATGAACAGGAAAGACTGGATGAGACGAGAGTAGGGAAAAAAAACGGTGTTCTGCCACAATGTGCTACACTGGCAAAACGCCTACAAGAGGGGAATTTGACACCCAAAGTACTGTGTGCTTTCAGCTTGTTTTGTTTAGATGCATACAGTCAGAACATACTAAAGATACCTTAAGAAAATACTTACACGTAGCAATATCAAATAAGGATGGTTTAAATATGCTACGTAACTAATGTGGTCAACAGATCAACAATCTGCTTTAAAACAACCACAAGAAAACACATTTCTTAAAAGTATGAGAGGGAAACACATGGAAAAAGTATTTTCAGGCAATGAAAAGGTAACAAAAGAATCCATAAAAACACAAATGGTAAGTACTTGCCGCTTTTAACCGATGAGCGCATGTGTTGGACGTCTCGCACCGTAGAGGGAATTGCAGCAACCCGGTAGTATTCGTCGAGTGACGGGCAATGTACGTCATCACCCTCAGCGTCCATTGCGGGTCAAAACATGAACTAAATATTGTAGATTTTTTTAAATCAATGGGAATATTTTATGTGTTTCTAATATTTTAGTAAAAGAGAGCAATTGTGGTTTATTAGAGCCTACAAGTCTTTAAGTCCGAGGTTCCCTTTCATGGGTAACACTTTATTTGACATTGTTTCATAAGACTGTCATAAGACCGTCATAACAATGACATGACACTATCATGGGCATAACTGAATGCTTATGACAGATGTGATCAAGTGTCAGGTGGCAAATTATGTCACTAACTCTATGTCCAGTTCCGATCTTTTACATCCATTCAAAAGTGAGATCTTTTGCCAGATGACACTAAATGACATCTGTTATAAGCATTCATTAATGCTCATGACATTGTCATGTCATAATTATGATTGTCTTATGACAGTCTTATGGTTCCACTGTCAAATAAAGTGTTCCCACATACCATAACTAGCAATTAATGAAACAACTGGAGCCTTAACTGAATAATTAGCACAGAACATGAATTTTGATTGTTATTTTCATCTGTTGTGCTGCAAAGCACGTTAGGAGGCATGTTTAACAATAACAGTGTTGACAGCAGGTGGCAGCAGAGGTTGACTGTCTCCTCCAAGGGAGCAGCGATGGTCAAATGAAGCTTCTTGAAGCAATGAATCTTTGCAACCAATTGGTTCAAAGCTTCATGGTGGTTCATTTGGTCCTATGACAGTTTTATGATCCAGCTGTCAAACAAAGCGCTACCGGTTTGTTTTGGTGTAAATATCCCATAATACAGTGAAGACAGCTGCGGCTTATAGTCCAGTGCAGCTTATCTATGAATAAATGTCGTTTTCGTGTCAAATTTGGTGGGTGGCGGCTTACAGTCAGGTACGCCTTATTGTCTGAAAATTACGGTAGAATTTTTTTTTTACATTTAATCCTAAATTACTGCATATTCACTTAAGCCTAAAGGCTGTCATTGATGGCGCTTGATGTCCAATCCATTTCAAGTGGGAGGGTGGCAGCGAATGAATGTTAATTAGCTGCCACCCTCCCACTTCAAATGAATGGGAGATTTACTAGTGATGAACTCGTTCCATTGGATGTCTATCACAAATGTTGCTGGCGGCCATCTTGGGTAGGGCAACGTGCTGTTAGAAGCTAGATCTCGAAAAGTTCATTTCGTGCAGCATCGGCATTTCTTAGTTGATGTCATTTTGGTGTATCAGAATCGGCGCAACATGACTAAAAATTCTCGTCAGGTTCTGCAGGGGCGCCTTCGATAAGAACTACAAGGCCACCATTGGCGTAGACTTTGACACAGAACGCTTCCAGGTGCTTGGCGTACCCTTCAGTATGCAGCTGTGAGTATGTAATAAAATCAAGAGGATGGACGCAGAACCCTGGGGGACCCCCACTGATTTTTGCAGGTGGGACACGGCAGGCCAGGAACGCTTCAAGTGCATCGCCTCAACATACTATCGAGGAGCTCAAGGTGAGGGGCGATCTGGGGTGCTTTCCCACCTAATTGACTAACCTTGGTTCTTTTTTTTGTGTTACACAGCCATCATCGTTGTCTTTGACTTGAGCAGAGGAAGTTCCCTAGCGCACGCCAGGTACCAAGAGCTAGTTGGCATTTCAGTAGTGCAGTATCATAGACCCAACCCAACTACTAACAATACAATTCCATTCCCAACTCACTTTTTTAAGTGACCTAAATATTCAAAACAACTCATATAATAGCTAAAAGGGACCTAAATATTTAAAACTACTGAAATATTGAATACAAATGTTTAAATTTCTTAAAATTGACCCTAGTAATTGAACGTAGTCTCACAAATGTCAACTACTCTGGACGTAAATTCCACCTAAAATGACGTAAATGCTGTACTCACTTAAACACTTTCAGGGGTAGTAGTCACTACAGTGGACATGTATTTTAAAGTATTCAACTGAAGTCATTCACTGACAGCACAGGTCACAGAGTACGTGTTATGCTAGTTGGTGAAGGTTTTTGAAAAAATTGACAGCAATAGACATTCGAGCAATTTCAACAGTTGAAATGGAATGGACGTCTATGGCCATCAAAGAATTAAGCATTGAGGTCACGAGATTTATATAACAATTCCCAGACGGGCCAAGTTAAATTATTCTTTATTTCCAATTTATTACGTTTAAATTTTTTAGAGTTATATTGATTACACATGGCTTTTTATTTTTTCACGATTTAAATACCCCCCCCCCCCGCCCCAAAACCGGATCCCCATTTTATTAAGAGTATTTATTGCCCTTTGCAAAATATGTGCAGGCAAAACTGATATAGCACAAGTACTGTATTCATATTAATTCATTAATTACATTCACATTCATTTGAGAAGTTTTTGAAAAGGTTAAATCTTGAATTAAATCCACCAAATTTCTTCAAAGTGATTTGAATTCAATGAACTTTATTTCATTGCATATTCATTCATTAGAAATAAAAAGCCCATTTACATTAAAAGAAATTATGTACTACATAAAATACAGCAAATAAGTCCTAAAGGTACTGAAATACTTGTTTAAAAGTAACTGAAATACTCTTTGATATGAATGTAAAACATGTTGGGTGTACATATAGGCAGTGGCTGGAAGACGCCATGAAAGAAAATGACCCTTCCAGTGTTCTTCTCTTCCTTGTGGGCACAAAGAAGGATCTCAGCGTGGGTGATCATGAAAACAAAACCAAAACCACTAGGTTACGAGTCCTCGGTTGACATTTTTCTCTCTCAAGACTCCCGAGCAGCTGACTTATGTCGAACAAGAAGCAGTCAGAATGTCGGATGAAATCAGGGCCGAGTTCTGGGCCGTGTCAGCCAAGTCAGGTGCGACACCTTCACACCGCAAAGTTTTAAGCATGCGAATAACGTGATTTGCGGGTCCACCGCAGGAGACGGCGTGAGAGATTTTTTCCTCCGCGTGGCCGCTTTGACGTTTGAAGCAAACGTTCTGTCAGAGCTGGAGAAAAGTGGACCGAGGAACGCCGCCGGTGTCATCAGTGAGTGGCGTCACGCTCTTAATTTGGCGTGCGCCTTTCTGTGATTGTAACACTATTTGTCTTTTCAGAGATCACCAGCGGCTCGGAGGATGAACGAAAGCGGGCCAAGAGGAAGCCCGACTGTTGCTGATGCTGCCACGAGTGGGCACGCGACTTTCTTTGTAAATAAAAAGGTTCTACAACATTCCTGTGTGCCTCCTTGACTCTGCGTGCATGTCATGTGCCTCGGCGTGACTAATCTCGCTGTCCCATGACCGGCATGAGTGTGTTCTTCTACATTGACATCATGCTTGCCAAACAGACAAAAAGATTGTTTAACGACAAGTCGCACTTATTGGGTTAAAGGACATGATTTCCCCCCGCCCTTCGTAAAAACTAGTCCAACTCCAAACCTCACAGGTCTGCGTGACAGCGGCAATGGCATGTGAAACTTATAATAACAAAAAAAAAAAGTCAAACTTTTTTTTATTAGTTCCTTACAAAGATTCCGTCCTTGTTGGCAACAGCCGTCTATCTTTTTTAGTCCGGGTAATCCCCCCATGTGACCGCCCCGGCCCCCCCAAGACCAAACTAAAAGCGAAGCAACGTTAACCACGGTTCGCCAGTTTTCTACAACACTGAACGGTATGTTGTCACTGAAAAAGATGGAGACGGGAAGGGTGGGGTCAGGGGGACGTCCTACTATCGGTCCATCTCATCCAACAGGGGCGTGGCGTCACCGGCGATTGACATGGGCGTGCTCTCTATCATGGGGCTGGGCGAGGGTCGCGGGGTCATCCTCTGAGATTTCTTACGCCCCTCAGCCTCTTTCTCTTTCAGCCATTGTTCGGCCATCTTGCCCCAGTCCACAGCCGCTGCCGTCGAGCCGCCGCCGCCCACGCTGCTGCTCGGCCTGTGCAAAAAGGACCGGTGGAGTCAACACCATTTGATGGACACTTGAGCCACCATAATAAACTGAAAAGTGACACGGTGCAATTTCAGGACTCACTTTGGCTGCTGATGCTGCGGCGTTCGCCCTCGTGAAGATGATACAGATGGGGAGGGCGTACCCGCTGTGTGGTGACCGTGGTGGTTGTGGTGCGGCACGTGCGGGTGTGCAGATTGAGGGGTGGAGCCCGGGTATTGCGGCGTGCCCAGAGCTGGCTGGCTGGGTGTGGCGTACGAGTAGCTGGGCGTCATCATGGGTGTGGCCATGGGCTGCTGGGGCGTGGCGAAGACCTGCATGGGTGGACATCAAAGTTGGCACACGCATGCGTGAAACAGGACACGGCACGGAACACGGACATGATAGGCCGAGGAACTGCCGCCTCCGCCGGTGCTTCCTCCATATCCGTATTGGCTGGATCCCCACTGCGCCGGTGTGGTGTTGGGGTTTTGGTTCTGGCCTTGACCAGTGACGGCGGCGATGGCGTTGAACATCTGCGAGGTCATGTTTCGTGGGAGCGAGTTGACAGCCCGCGTCAGGTCTGTGGAGAGAAGGCGGCACCGGTCACGACATACAGAGGAAAGACAGGGGAAGAGCTAGTTGGCAAGGCCTTGAGACTCACCGGCGATGTTGATGTTAGCGGGCGTGGCGTTGAGCGAAGCCGGCGTCCGTGTTCGACTGGTGCTGCTGTTGGTCGGTGTGATGCCTTGGCCAGAGAAGATACGTGGTGAGCGCACGAGAACGGAGCGCGACCTCTGCTGGAAGTCTAATGTCGTTTTCGTTACCTGGTACCGGCTCCTGATAGTGGTCCTTGAACCAGCGGAACAGGCCGTTGACAGAGGGAAAGATCTGTGAGCGGTACCTGAAGCCATCCGGGGTGATGGTCACATACTCTACCCTGTGAACAGCCCGAGACTGGTGTCAAAGTCACGATTAATGACATGAGGTGGAGCCTAGTGCGGCAACGATTAATCGATTTCCTCCAGTAATTAGATCAGAAAAAAACCATTGAATCAAATTTTGCTTCGTTTCATTAGAGTGGCATTTTAATGGTTTGTTTTATTCATTTGGGTGGATACACAGCCCTCTCGTGGCAACAGTAAATATGACATAACTCATCTAACATGGCTGGATCCAGCTGCTCCCTGTTAAGACCAACATGAAGTTTATTTAGTCTAAAAATATTGGCATTTTTGTGGGAATGTGTTTGAACCATTTGTTGAGACTAAGAGCATTGTAAAACAACAAACGTTAGCATTTTATAGCATTTAAGCAAGCAAACTTTTAGTTTCTTGTAGTTCGATCCCTTTTTTAACCCTTTATTGCCAAACGTATCACATTTGATACACCTAAACTTTCATGATTTTGAGACTTAATTCAGAATTTTGACAATTTTTGGGGGGGGAAAAATGGATGCAAGTCAACACATGCATCTGAAAGTTCAATGAGAAAAACAAACAGGATTTAGTAAGGGTTACAGATACCAGAGCGCTTATTTTACATATTCATTTGGACTTTTCTTTTTACAAATTTGAAAAAAAGGTTTCATTAGGACCTTATTTTTCAGATTTTGGGATTCTCTGATAATTGCTTCATGTTGCAGGTATTAATACTGTTTGAGGTCATGAATTTAAAAAATTTTAATGCATGTATTGCTGCTGTGAAACTAAAGTGCAATTTTGCATAGTCTGAAAAAACACTTGGGAATTTTATATTGTAGTCGCACTTAATACTCTTTTGAAAGTGCCATCTTAGCAAGCCTTTGTTTTACATGGGTTAGGGTTAGAATTTATCATGCAACACATTAAATGTTACTTATCCGATTATTTGAACTAACTAATTGATAGATTAATCGATTATCGATAACTGCAGCCCTAGTGGAGACGGTCACTGACCGTGGTTTTCCTCGAGGTTGGTATCCCAGCAGGAACTTTCCAGGCAGAGCTTTACACGCAGACACAAAATACGGAATGAAGGTGGGCTTTTCCCTCTTGGTCCTGACCAGCAGCTCCTCCATTTTCTGCCAAGGCAAGAGCACTTCATTAGCACTCCCGTTTCCCATTCGACAATGAGTGACAAAGCTAAGAGGAACTCGCCTCCTTGGTTCCTCCGTTACACTCTTGAAAGTATTTGTGGCTCAGCAGGTCACGAGCAAATGACGCCATGGGTTGAATGAAGCGTGCTGTGATTTCATCCAGGTCTTCAAACTCCTAGAATAATTGAGCCGGTCATCAGGAATTGCAGTTTGTCGAGATGTTTCAATGCTTAAGAGGCTGGTTACCTCATTGTTGATCCACAGTGTGTGTCCTAAACTGAAAGCATTTTCTTTGCCTTCCTCCCTCACGTCCACATGTTGGTAGATGCCATCAGCCACCTGGCAAAGGTGCAAACATTAAAAGATGCGCTACTGCGAGACCACGGACCATCTTCTTACCTTCCACGTGACGGTGAGATGATTCTCTCCTTTGCTGCTGGGTCTAATGATCAGGTCTCCCTGATCCAACGTCTCCATCATCTTCTCGGCCTGGTTGAAGCTGATGTTGTGGAAGTTAGGGTGGGCGATGACGCGCTTAATGTACGCTGCAAGGACGGGAACGAGAGCGCGAGGTTAGCAGAGTCGGAGATGGAGGCAAACCAAAGTTTTGCCTGCCACTGACGCGTGCGCTGCTGTTTCTTTTTCAGCTCCTCCTCCAACTTGAGGTCTTCTGATTCCGCGTCAAAATCGTAGTAGGTATCCTTGGGCAGCTTCCACTCGTTGTTCTTGTCCGAAAGGTCGGAAGTGCGACACGTGAGGTCCACGCTGAACTTCTCGATATCTATCTTCATGATGCGACAGTGGACCGTCATGCCCACCTGAAGGACAAGAAGTTTGTGAGCGGCGACCTGAAAAATGAGAACAAATGCCTCACCTTCACTCTCTCCTCAGGGTGTTTCACTACTTTGTCGCTCAGGAACTTGGTGGGAATGAACCCCTGCACGCCATTGTCCAACCTACTGCGCACCCCGATGGCCTGTCCGGGACACGAGCCGCTGTCAAAGTGGTTCCACACCTGCAGACGAAAAGATGAGTGACGTCAGTGCCCGGAATGTTTGTTTCTCCGTGTATGGGAAGTAAAGCTGAGTGTCCTCCACCTCGCTGAGTTCTGGAAAATTGTCCTGCTGGCAGAAAGGACATTGCCATAGGCCCGTGGTGTCGTTCCGGATGGCCTGGTCGTAGCTCTCCCCTTGGGGGCGCCGATGAGCGATACCGGTCACCACGCTGGTGATCAACTTACCTGGACGGGAAAAGAAAAAATGATAAAAATGAGCGCTTGTTCTTCACAAAACCACAAATCATCTCTTTTAAGTGTCAGACCGATGTAGAACGTCTCGGGAGTCTCCTTGGTGAGCAAGTTGAAGACTTCCTCGGTGTTGGGGACTCTGTAAGGGACTCGCAGGTCTTTGTACCTGCAACTTAGCTCGGCTCTGATGTCGTACAAAGTGATGCCCTTGTTTCCGTAACCCTGCGGACGAGACAATGCTGTGAGGAAACGGGACGTGATGCCCGCGGGCAAGTCGGCAAGAGCGTGCTGACCTGTCTCTCCAGCTCCTCGGCAAAGGCATCAAGGTCCAGGTCTTTGAGCCGTTCCGGGTTCTCTAAGATCTCTTCGAGAGCGCCAGATGGGTTAGCGTCGTCAGCAGACTCGTCGTACTCCAGCGCGTCCACAGCCATCTTGCGAGCCCACTCGTAGGTCTCCGGGTGGACACGTGAGCCGTCCAGAACCTCGATGTAGGAGTCGGTACTGCAGAAGCGAAAAAAAGCTAAATCAGTCGCACGGCAGACGGCAGCAATGTGACGGACGCGCTGACCTATCCCCGAGCGACGCCGTGTCAATCTTGATGAAACCGGCACAGTTGATAAAGACCTTCGGACCCATGTGACACATAGTGACCAGTTGGGTTCTGTTCTCCAGACGCGTGTTGTTTTGCTTGAGAATCTATTCAACAGACGAGAACACCAGTCACGACCGACAGCGGCGCAAGAGACGCCTGCGTCGCAAACAAACCTTGAGCAGGTGCGAGCCCTTCCTCGGGCCGAGACCGCACACGTACTGGACCAGACTTTGGGTGTGAGGGTGAGCGATGGCACGGTTCACGTCCACGCCGACCTCATTGACCCGATTGATGAACTCGCAATACAGAGCCGAGAGGAGATCCTCCTTCACCACATGCTCCTGGAAACCGAGCGTACACTTGTTTTGCTTGAGCAATGAGCCATGTTTTAAAATAAGGCGCTCCCAACTGACCTGCAGGGGGTGGAGCTTGAGGCAGAGGATGTCTTCGTCAGAGCTGCAGACCTGAGCGTACTCCACCAGGGGATCTTGGATCTTCCTGGCTACTGACACAGCCTGACGCAGTAAGGGCGGGTAATCCCGAAAGTCGGCCTGCAGGCGACCACGGCTGGGCGTCAAGCGGCAAGCAGGCCTATAAAGGCGGCGGGGCGCATACCTCGGACTTCTTGCCGTTCATGTAAAGCGTGGCCAGCTCGTTGTCGACCAGCTCCACGCCAACGGCGGGCAGTGACGACTCTTGCTCCAGCTCTCCGATAGTCCTCTTGATGTCCTCCATGATCATTTGAGCGTCTCTGCGTGTAAAAGCAAGTTCAACACGCAACATCGGGACGAGTACTAGCTATAAAAGTTCTTACCGGTTCTCCCCGGCAACTGCGACGACGTGAGGCTTCTTGGTGGACAAAAACTTCTTGAGATTCTCAAGGTCGTTGGCCTAGCAATGACGAAAGCAGTGAGAGGCGCTCAAATGCCTTTGTCGGGTTTCTGACTCACCTTCCTCTCCCGTTCTTCTTCCCTGAAGGCGTTCCTCCTCTTCATAAAGTACGGTAAGCGCAGAAAGTCTGCCACCTCGCCTTCGCCATTGATCAGGGCGCAGAAGACCGGCGTGTCTCTATGGAAGTGACAAAAACACAGTTTACAGCCAGAGCGTTTAGCCTTTTATTTGGAGGCCCCAAGAGTTGGATCTTGGTTGGTGCTTTACCTGCTGGGTGCGTAGGCAACTCCAAGCACCCTGATGCCTTTGCCCTGACTCTCGTCCATCAGATCGTCATCTTCCTCAACCTGTTGGTCGGGCCTGTAAGGCGACACCTTCAACCAGTTGTACAGTCGGCGGCAGCACGACTGTACCGAGACCATTGGACAAGGCCGTTAGACTTCACGGTGGCATTTTATCCGTCTTTCAAGCCACTCACTAATCACATACCCGCACGATACTCTCTTTGGCTTCAGCAATTAGCTTGCTCTTAAGCTCTTTGGCCATCTGAGGGTAGAGGAACTGGTTGAGGGCTCTCTCGATGGCCGACGTGCGCTGCCTGTTCCACTCTTGCACCTGATGGCTGAACTCGTCTCGGTAGTAAAACTGCTTGATCTCGTCAAAGTAGGTCTGGTCGCCGGCATACCTGACAAGCGAGATATAGACCCGGTCGGATCACAGAACCTGATCTCATCCAACCTTTGACCTTCTATTTACCCCTTGACTCCAAGGAGGTCGATGCAGATGTCGACAGACAGCAGCCCCTCATCCTCTGCCAAACACATCTTGAGGAACTGATCTCCGTTGAGCTCCTTCACTGCCTTATTCTTCAGGTACTTGAAGGAGTAGGCAAAGTGTGCCTCATCCACTTCCTGCCAAAAGAAAACACAAATTAACAGTTGCCTTTGCTCGACGATCTACCTACAGCACGCGTCAGACCTTTTTGCCCTTCTTTGTAGGCTTGATGTTGATCTTGGCCCTCTCCTGGAAGGTCTGGCGCAGCACGTGCCTAACCAGAGGCTCACGGGCTATTTGCATGGCCACCATGTAGCGTGTGCCCTCCAGGACAGCCTCTGGGCTTGGGAACTGACTGCACACGTAGTCCTTGGCCAGCTCAACGGGCTCAGCGGGGAACTGCTCCGTCTCGTGGCGCTGGTAGCTGTCTCGCAGGTTCTCACCGAACTGCTCGGGCGTCAAGCCGAACTTCTTGGCCAGCCCGTCTGAGATGAGCACGGGACACCGTGAAGCCCAGGGTGCAACAGTAGCGTGACAAAAAAGCGGACGTACCGAGTCCCACGCTCTGACAGATGCTGTACATGTCCCTGCGGGACGCCAGCTTGAGGTCTGGACCCTTCTGCTCCTCCTCTTCTTCTACCTCCACCTCCTCCTCTTCACCTAGAAAAAGAGATCAAAAATCACCTTTCTGCCCTCGAGCATGACCGTTCCTCTTCACTCACCATCTTCCGTCACTTCCTTGATCTTGCGGAGTCTCTTCTTGGTGGCCTTGGCGGCATTCTGCATCTTGGGAATGTCTCGCCCGTAGTACAGCAGAAAGTGGTTGTAAACGTCACTCAGTTCTTCCAGAGTCTGGACATCTTTTAGCCTGCGTCACATGATACGCACGGGGTTAAAGACTAGAGCTGGGAATCTTTGGGCACCTAACGATTCGATTACGATTCAGAGGCTCCGATTCGATTATAAAACGATTATTGATGCACTCCCCCCCCCCCCCTTTTTTTTTTTTTTTAAATGTTTTGTACATTGGTCCCAAAATTGTTCAAAAATCCTCTCAGGCTAAACCAAACTACAATTTCAGTATCAACTTAACATACAACAGTAAACAAATATACAAAAATAACAGTAAATAAAAAACTCCAGTCCCCATTCTGTATCAGCAGCTTTAAACTACATTCAATTAATTTCATGTTGTGAATCACCCGTTACAGTTGTTAAAATTGCTCCCGTTATTCCATAATTTCCCTTCTCTTTACTTTTGTCTAAGTTTTAAAACTATTTCATCATTTAAAGATAGATTCAAGACAAGATTCTGCCGATTTAGGAGTATTTTAGATAAAAAGTTAATTAGGTTCGCTACAACAGAGCCTTCTAGAGAGGTCTACTGCTTAAAGATGGCGGCTGTTTACTTACGCCAGAAAGTCTGTCATTTCACATCTCTGTTCAATGATATACTGTATGTTCTAACAACGACGTCGTCTGTCATTTTGCATCTAATTCTACATATATATGATATCTACTGTAGCCGTATGTTTGTAGCAACTAGCAACCGGGCGTTCTTTGTAGCGGCTGTCAGCCGCAGTCAGGTATGATTGTTTTTTTTAATCTAGCGGCATGAGTTGAACATGATATTTACTCTCGGTCCGTTCCTCATTGCGTCCCAAAGACCGCGCTGACTGTGTTTTACTTCCGCTTTACCTGGTATAATTCAATAATCGGAATTTGGATATTTGTGAATCGTTCTGGAATCTTCCACGGCCGAATCGCGAATAATCTGAATCGGAAATTTCGCACGCCTCTATTAATGGCAAACTCGGAAATAGACGAACAGGTAAACAGAGGGGGAGACGGACCTCTCCATATCAGCAGTGTCCAGCGGGCGGATCCCGTCAGCCAGAGGTTTGTCAGGGTCTGCGGAGATCTGTTCAAACTGGTAGGACTGCATCTTTTGAAAGAGTCGGGTCAGGTTCTGCTTGCGCGTCTTCAGCTGAGTCCACTAGAGGATAAAACAAATGTCAGTCAAGAAATAATCCCATATTTAACCAGCAAGAGTGAAATGTGAGTACCTTTTCATCCCACTGCCACACCTTCCACAGGTCATTGATGTTCAGTTCTGGTTCGACGTATTCTTTTCTGTAGAACGCAATGAAGGGAACCTGGAAAAACAAAATAAAAAAAAAAAAAAGGTGTTTATTCAACATGAAAGCAGCAACCAAGCCACAGTGAGGTTAAAGTGCGGTTTTAATGAATAAACCTCAAACTGCTGATTCCTCATGAAGTTGAGCGCCTCTTTGATTTTGGCGATGGTGCTGGGGCCTCTCCGGCTGAAGTTTGTTGATGTGCCACGTTCCAAATAGTCCGTGCTCTCCTGCTCGCAGACAAATCGATTCATTCACTGGCTGGCTTGCTGGCAGTCTCCCTTTCGGGAGGGGGGTCACGCACCTGAATGGAGATGGTAAGTGTGGAAAAACCATGTCTGAAGATCCATTCCGCTTCCTCCTCCAGCTCCTCGTCCTCAGCTGCTTTGACTGGGATCGATCGCAGCTAAAGGAAGGACGAGATCTTCTTAGTGATGTTGGCAATAGGTAACACTTGAATACTTGGTTAAGTCTGTATTTTGATGTTGATCATTATAGTGGTACTGTGTAGGGCTGCAGCTATCGATTATTTTAGTAGTTGATTAATCTATGAATTAGTTTGAATAATCGAGTAATCGGATTAGGAACATAAAAAATGAAAATACCTGAGTTTAGCCTCAAACGTTATAAATAAATAAATGAGGATCTAAATACAACAAAAGAACAATTGGCTAACTTGCATTGCAAAAGTCCGCTAGCTTAAATGCTATAAAATGCTAAAGTTTTATTCATTTACAATACCCCTAACAAATCTTTCAAACACATTTTCCCACAAAAACTGCTGAATATAACAAAAATAAAAATTATCATACAAAAACTTATGTTGGTCTTAAAAGGGAGCAGCTGGATTCAGCCATGTTAAATGACTTGTCATATTCACTGTTGCCACTAGAGGGCAGTGAATGCACCCAAATCAATAAGATTACAAACACTTTCAAAACCATTACAACACCACTTTAATTAAACGAATACTCGAATTTTAATCAAAGTTACCGTATTGGCCTGAATATAAGACGGTGTTTTTTGCATTGAAATAAGACTGAAAAAGTGGGGGTCGTCTTATATTCGGGGTCTAGACATTATACCCATTCACGACGCTAGATGGCGCCAGATATCACTGAAGCGAATGCTGAACTTGACTCCCAGGCCAAAGCGACCCCTTATGGTTAATGCAGTTATTGCAATTTTGTTGTTATATCACAATGGATTGATTTATTTACATTTCAAAAACCAGAAGCCATCCATTTACGAATGTGATTGCACTTTAGTTTACATATTTAAATGTTCAGATATTAAGATTTGACAGAGGCAAAATAACATACTTTTTCTCTCAAATATATTGTTATAATCATTTCAGATGTACTGTAATTATTTTCTGTATAAAAATCAATTTAGTGTTCAAAAAGTCTTTTTTTCAAACTTGAGTCATGAAAAAGAGGCGGTCGTCTTATAATCAGGGCCGTCTTATATTCGATCCAATACGGTAATAGATTGTTGCAGCATAAGTACTAAGTGTAAAATGTTAGAGGATATATATATTTTTTTACCTTTTTTATTGGTGAAAACCTAATTATTTTATTAAGCTGAGTTTAGTTTTGCCTTTGCTGGTTTTATTATGGCTGGCAATTTCTTTTAAAAAAATGAAAAAGTGCCGACCTGGAACCTTTCAGGCATGTCGGTGGAGCGGATCTCGTTGTCCTGGTCGGTCATGTGACTGCTCTCCAGCTCGCTCGGCTCGTAGAGCTCAAAGATGCTCTTACGGCCCTGCCGCCTCTTGATCTGCTTCTTGGGTCTGTCCCAGCTTTCTTCATCCTGGTCCTCCTCTTCCTCCTCGCCCTGGTCGTAGGCATCGACGTCGAATTCAGCAAAGTCAAAGTCCCCGCCGAAGATCTCCTGCGCCTCCTGAAGGGCTCTGTGGGAATAAGAGGAGCAAGGATCAACCACTCAACTGAAGGTGCAAAGTTTGAAAAGGTGTCTCGTTTCTGACGCGGGGAGAAAAACTTACGCGTCTGTGTATCCGGAGAATTTCTTGCCCCTCTTCTTTGTGATGGGTTGTCCATCATCATCCACGATAAAGTCGTCAATATCTGCGCAGGTCAAATAGAAAACAATTAAGAAATAGAAAACCAGCAGCTAATAATTGTTTCTGCAGAGATTCAACTCGCGCTTTACCAGATTCCTCTTCCTCTCCTTCCTCTTCGTCGTCAGCCTGCTGGAGCGACTCGTGGACGGCCTCGCCATCCTCCAGCTCGCCCTCCGCGTCGCCGTGGAAGATTTCATCAAAGATCAGGTCCTTCTCATCGTCGTCGTCATCGTCCAGCGTTTTCACACGGTCGTATTTCTTCTTCTGTGAGTGCAAGGACAGGAGCGTTTTAAAGCGGTTTGGGATGAAGTGGCCAAGCTGTGACTAAAATATGCTTACCTTCCTCTTGACTTTGACTCCCAAGTTTTCCTCAATGAGGTCAAGGTCATCTTCATCTAGATCATTGTAATCTGGGAAAAGTGTAAAGATATGTGCGAGACTTTAAAAAAAATTGGTGTGCAGTGGTGAGCGATGATGAGTAGACAGTAGAGCTGTCCCGACTAGACGACGTTATCGATGACGTAAATGCGACGGTCATCACACCATCCCCGTCGACCAGGGTTCCCCCTGCATACAAAACATTGTGGCGCATCGCCACACCAAAAATAAAAGCCGCCACACCTGACAAAAGGTGTTTTTTAAGGCCGTTTCAAACTAGCAGCAGTCTAGTGTGGAGGGTTCAGCGGCAACCTATTCATTGCGTATTGCAATGTTCGCACCTATGCGCTGCCCCCTTAAGAGACGAGAAGGAAGCGAGAAGGAGAACAGGCGAGATAGCGGTCGCATGTCGCGGCAGCCCGCTGTTATTTTGTTATCGTTTTTCTTTATTATTGTTGCCACAATAAAGTGGGTAAGCCAATAACGACTCCTCTCCTTCTCCCCCGCCCAATCCGGGGCATTACAGTATTTTGGATCGGACTTTTCAGCGAAAGTGAGCGGAGGATGGCCGTCTTGGACGGAACGGCAACTTTGAATGAATTTGCGCCGAGTGGCGGGATAGAGCTTTGCTCTATTTCAAAGCGCCGCCGCGCTAAAGTCAACGCATTCAATAGCAGGGGGGCAGGCGTACTTAAATCTGTGCTATCAGGCTGTTACGGAAGACGGATATACGCTATCACGGCTGACGAAACCTTGATAAATGCCCCTTTTTCCAGGTTTTGCGTGCTTTCGGACACAGGAAAAATGGCTCTCACACCTCCCCTTGCTAAGCTAAAAGGTACCTCGATGTGCGTTTGTGTGGAAATGTAGTTCACGGACAACAAAACAAGGGAATTTAACTAGTCATCAGCCAATTAAACGTGCATTTGAGGGAAAAAAATGGTGTCAGTGTAAGTCTGAACATAATGAAAGTAATTCACCTAATAATGGTAGGGTCAATTATATCCTTATAAAATATGGGAAGACAATCTAAATTACTTCTTAACTGAACTCATTATATAATGCAAATAAGGTTACTTGAAAGTTGGTGGGGACAATTTGAGCATCCTGTTGCTAGTCTTATGACCCTAATGTCCCTATGCAAACCTACGCCATTGGTCCATTAACAAAAGGGCTATTATTTTTGTGGTAATGTAGTAAGTACTAGGGCCAAATAAAAGGAAAAAGAAAGACTACGAGATGCAAGTTGTACTATTCCTACAAGAAAAAAGTCAGATTATTACGTAGGGTAATGTAGCTGTAATTAGCTACGCATTTTAAGTGCATGTACCGTAGGTGAGTGCGACGACATTAGTCGGCTAATGAAATATTTCAAATAGATCTTTTTTTATGGTTCCTCTTGGGGAAAAAATGTGAAAAAAAATCTCATTTGTCATGCTATGATGCAATTTTGCCGTGGCACGACATGGTGAGGTTGTCGGACTCCGATGCAGCCCACCACCACAGCTTCAAAAAATCCTAGGGGAAACCCTGCGTCGACTGTTAATAAAGGGTTAAAAAAATACATGCGTGGAAAGTTGAGAATGACAGACGCTCGGGATTTAAGCAGGGAAAGTGGCGCAGGGCCAAAAAAGCGCACCAGAGTGACCAAAGCATGGACTTAATTCAACAAAACAAAGGAGGGTACACCGTCGTGTGCAGTCTCTTCAATGCCAAGCTTGCACACCACGGCAGCATGTCGGCCGTGAATTAACACCTGAAGAACCGTCACCCGGGTATAATTTTGGAAGACGACAGGGGACAACAACCTGGCAGATCGTAAGTCCATATAACATTTTTTATTGGAGTTGCCTTTATGTGGGTCGTATGACAGAGTATTAGGGGCTAATGTCGGGCCAATGTAGCTGAATACGCAGCTAAGTACTTTAAGTAGCGCATTGCCGCATACGTTAAACTCAACAATATTGAAAGCATCTTCTGTTTTGGAATCAGTTTTACAAATAAGGAAATCGTTATTATTTTTGCTTCATTTACATCAAATTATAATCAATAGAAGAATTTATACTAATGCTTCGTCGTAGCTCCCAGCAAAGGTGCATGTACTATATGTTAAGTGCGTACCAGCTCACAGATACATTACCCCTACTTTTTTTCTCGTAGCAATATTACCACTTTAATCTCTTTCTTTTTTTAAAGAAATTATTTATTTGGCCCTAATACTTTGTCGTAGCAACGTGCATCATTATAATTTTTTTCCCCACGTACTTTAATCCAGTGATACGTGACATTTATTAATATGAGCCCATTGTTTATTTGTGATTTATTATTGTTATTTATGTGTTTATTAGTACTACAATAACGAATTTACAGTAAATGTTCCAAAATGTTTTTGTGAATAAATAATGGTCAACAAAAATTTAATTGCAAGATTTGGAAAAAAAAAAAAGTTCATTGAAAAATTATTAGACTCGTCGACTAACCGTTAAAAAATTCTGCAGCCTAATCGAGAGAAAAATAATAATTTGGGGCAGCCCTACAGACATTCAGTTTCGCTTCGCTACAATCTAAACTTACTTCGCTTTTTGCGCCGATGCCTGACTTCCTCCTCCGAGTCGCTCCCATCTGCGCTCGCACTCTTTTGACCTTCGTTCTCTTCTTCCTCCACCTCACCGTCATCAATAAGCCCACGCAGGTTGCCACGCTCGTCCTGGTCTTCCGTGTTCTCCTCTTCCTCTTCATCTGTGAGCAAACAGCGTTTGAGCGCAACCCGAGCACACCAGTCACTCACCGCATCTCACCGTCATCCTCCATGAACTGCTGAACCTTCTTGGGCTTCAGGTCTTTCTCTTCAAACTCCTCCTCAGACTCCTCGGCCTCGCTTTCGATGAAGAATGACATGACTGCTGTTCCTGTCCAGATTTGGGAATTCCGACAGGTAAAGAGAGAACACCATTAGGCTTTTCTTCACCTCCATTTGAAAATATTCTTCTACTCGAAGATACCAAGACGGTGAAGCAAGACAAATGGACACAGTGTATCCAAAAAGCATCTAGGGTTTGAAATTTGAGGTTTACCAAATTAGGCGAGAAAAATTCTCACGATTTGACATCAATGAAATCTTTTAGTTTTTAAAATCATAAATGTAGTATTTCATAGTGTATGATTTCACGTGGAATAAAGTAGAACACAAGCGATGTCGCAATGCGGACAGCATCAACGACATGACATCCCAACATCAACTAGTTCGTTGCTTGGGAGGAACATAAGCATTAGAATTCAACGCATTATTAGAATTCTGACATGACTTCGTTTAGAAGAAAAATCTCCGTTTAAAATAAACAATCTTCTCCCAATGCACTCGTTTGTTAGCACGCTAGCATTACTAAGCTAGCGTGCATCTTTCGAGTCCTTCTCGGCGATAATGTTCATATGTTGTCTAAATTTCCGTTCTGGACGCCAAATGTAGCGGTAAAACAAACAAGAAAATAAATGTTAAGAGGAAACAGGAGGCTCTGATGGAAATAATTCCCGCTTGTTTGCAGTCTGCATTCCAATGCTAACTTAGCATTAGCATCAGCACCGAAATTGACGACTCGTTCAGTGGCGTCGCAACACCGACAAGCCTCTAACCGGGACTTACGCGTCCGGCCGTCTCTCTGCGGAGAGAAGTCTTGAAGAAAAAAGAAAAATCTGATTTCAGTGTTTTGTGTGTGCGATTGAGAGAAAAATGGCGGACGGCGTGATGGCTTCCGGGATGCCGGGCACGACTTCCGGAGTTTTCAATGGCACGATGCTGCCTCCTGCTGGTTCATCCTCACGTTACAATGAAAAACTGTACTTTGTTCAGTGTAATCATTGAATAAAGTACAGTGGTACCTCCAGGGGTTAATTTGTGCCGGATCCTGCCGGAACAAGATCCGGCACCTCTTGATTTTGGCGTCCCTGTGTTCCGGGACTTATTTGGGCAGATCCGGCACCTCTCGTGTATAGAAAATAATAATATTATAAAAACATTTTTAAAAAATGTATTGTAACAGCTCCGAATTTGGGGGGGGGGGGGGATCATTGATGGCTTTCTCCACTTTATTGTGGCAACACTAAGAAAACAATAAACAAAATAACATCGGACTGCTGCCACATTCGACAGCTAACTTTTGCTTCTCGCCTGTCTCCCCCCTCACTTCTTACCTCACAGCTCTCCAGTCCCAGCGTCTCTTAAAGGTACCGTGCATTGATACGGACATTACAGTATAAAATCAAATAATAGTATGCATAAATTCATTTACAGAACAAATCCCAATAATTTCATGTTGTTTATAAAAAGTCAATGTAACTTGAAAGAGTGGGAGATTTGTTGATGCACTGAAAAGCTGGACCAACAAATAATAAAAAATAAAAAAAACTTTGGAAATTTGCGGCATCTGGGGGGCAAGCAGCCAGGATCAAACGGAATTTCAACATGCCAAAAAGACAGTTGCATCTACTGTCTTTTTTCAAAAAGAAGGAAGATGGTTCAAAACGAGTCAGAAAAGCAACAACCGGCGATGAGGGCAGCTTCAGCGATCATGCTAACGGAGGCGGCATGCTAACAGCAAGAGGCTAGTGCCGTAGCAGCTAGCCAGGTTCACGGACAGCCAGCCAAGCCGGGGCAGTAGGGTGCTTGCCTGGTACACCAGACTCACCGCTGTTCCAGCTATTGAGTCTGGCTACCATTCAGCGGATACAATTTCCAGGGCGGAGCAAGCCACAGCAAACAGACAGCGGAGTGGACCAATCAGCGACGGGCAGATGTGGCGTTAGTAAAACGACGAGGGCAGGACGAGGGACTTGCGCGCGGAAGTAAACATACGAGGAGAGCGGAGTTCATTCACCATGGCTAGCGCGAGACGGACTGTTGTCAATGACTCGTGTCGATGTGTTTTTGGTAATTTAAAACTGATTTTACCGTGGATTGGAACATATTCTCGGCTCTCCTGTTCACCATCTGTGTTGTTGAGGAGACGACTTCCGACGCGCAAGAGTGACGTTGCTTGTTAAGAACACGTCACGCAAATAAACGAATCCGATTTGTCGATTGATTTTGTACCTGCTCGAGAGGCCGTTAATGGGATGGTTCCCAGACTATTTCTCTCAGTGTTTGAAAAATACAGGGAGAACAGTCTGGCCGTGCCAGGCAAGTAGGGTGCTACCGTGGCAGCAGTTGGTCAAGTTCAGCGCCACCCCCAGTAGGGGCAAGCTACAGTGCCAACAGTCAGCCACCAACAGCCGGAGCAACAAGCCAGTACCCTTAGGAGAAATTCGGGTTTGGGCTGCACAATTTATAAGGCGGTGGGAACTTTGAGGCCAGATAAAACGGGGGGATGAAACTCGCAAAAGAATGGGTTTGTGTTATTTATTGTAATCTAAGATTTTTTTTTTTTTTTTTTTTAATGTTTTACAAGTTAGACTGTACCTTACTGTAAGTCCCACCTTTGGTTATGTGGGTAATTGCCCGTGTTGTGCAGAGTATGGCCTAAATAATTGTAAATTGTTGTCATAAAATTTATACCATGGATATTATCTGAAACTGAGGCTTGTAAGTCCCACAGCGTGGTAAGTGGGCATTTGCGTGTTGTTTTTCAGCACCATTTTCTGTGTATGTTCCGGGACCTGTGCCTGTCTCGTCATCCCTGCGCTGTCATATGTACTTTGCGTTCCGGCACCTCATGATTTAAAAATTAAACACTGGGTACCTCTACTTAAGAATGTCTGTACATACAGAATTTTCAGGTTAAGACACGCCTTAACGTGAAAATATTGCCTCTTGTTATGAAAGAAATTTCAACTTAAGACTAAAGTGAATGCGCGGAGTTTTGCCTTTTGGCCGGATTGCCGGTTTCCCGCCGGCCCGGGCCGTTGGAGCTGCGCCAGCATGGGTCCGGCGGTTCGGCTGGCGCGATTCTGGTGGTCAGGCTAGAAGGTCAGATTTCTTCAAAACATAGCCAACACTATTGATTGCGTGGATCATTGGCAATTCTCATGCGTGCGTATGTTGTTTTTTACTCCGGAGCCCTGAAACTAACAAACTGCACGGAATTTGTCAACTCCACCGACTAATTAAACCCCTGTAAACCCTGAAGATGAAGTCTTATGTCAAAAATTCTGAACTTCCCCTTTAACCTTTATTCAATCAATAACGGTAAATTACTTAACCTTACCTTACTTGATTTCATGTGGAAAATTAATTAATTGTGAGAAAATAAAATGAGTATGTTAATCTTTGTAGTTGTGTTTTTTAAATTGATTTTTTTTTTAATGAATTAAAACACTGACGACCTTAATGTGGCAGGGTGCCCCGTTAATGCAGCTCATTTGTCTGCCACATTATATGTTTCCCACTGTATTGATTTAATACAAAACAAACATGTACCTTTACGATGAATGGACTTTTACTTGCATGAAGATACAGATCGTGGCGAGCATCCACAAGATGTTGTCGTCGTTTTTCCACCTTGCCACCAGGGGCGCTGTGGGAAACCGCCTGTGTGTCGTCTGCGGTGACGCCATCACAGCGATGGAAGCCGCGGACGGAAAAAGAAAAAGAACGATGGACTCGCTAAATTACGCTCCTATATCTCGCATTTTGGCATTTGTTTTTGTCTTCTCGTCCTTCTTTTTCCGTACCTCGCTCGGCACCGAGTTGACGTTCGTCACTTGCGGCTCGGTGCTGAAACTTTTAAACATCAAACACAACGTGAGACTTCACTCGCATGACGTCCGCTACGGCTCAGGTCAGAACCACCTTTATGCAAATCACTCCCAGTTTAATAAAAATCAAAGATGTTACTTTGGATGACCGTTCTTATGTGCACGTTGAAACAAATCTCCTGAGTTGTATTGTCGGTGTCAACTGTCAAGTGTCTTTAGCGATGATTTCGTTTTCCTTGGCGAAAGAACTTGCATGACGTGTCCGTCCAAGTTCTGATTATCTTCATAGAGACTCAAACTTTTCGCTTGACACCTTTGTTATTGTGACGTTTGCGCACAGTAAAATAGAACACAACCCGTCGACGCTGTACCTAACATGAAATACTTAAAGTAGTCTTAAATAGAGCTGTTGACAAAAATATCAATTGTTTGCAATCAGCTATTTACCAGACTTAAAAACTACTGTACATGTGAAGTAGTTTCCATTTTAATTTAATGTTAAACTTGGTTCTAATTTTGCTAATGTTGTGACCCAATTAAAATACAATATGAATGAACAAAATTGATTTATGAAAGCTCATTCATTACCAATGACCATTTTTAAACAGCTTTTCCCAATGAGGTGTGTTTGATTGTCACACTAAACAAGTAATTCATCTTCAGTCCACATCCACTTGCCGAGTGTCCAGTGGATTCTGATGTGTCCCATTTGTGTGTACGTTGTACGCCTTTGAAACAGGAAGTGGCCAGCAGTCGGTGACGGGCGTTACCAGCGCGGAGGACAGCAACAGCTACTGGCGCGTCCGTGGTACACGTGACGCCACCTGCCTTCGGGGAAGCGCCATCAAGTGTGGACAAAACATCCGACTGACACACGTCAACACTGGACGCAACCTGCACAGCCATTACTTCAGCTCGCCACTAACCTCCAACCAGGTAGGGGTCTTGAGTCAACTAAAATACACCATTGAGGTGATCTAAAAGTCATATCTGCGCAGATATTCTCAAAAAGTGGCCTAAATACTCTTAAATCGACTGCAACGCTCCCTAGAAGTTATTTAGATACTCCTAGATGTACTGAAATGCTTCCTGAAAGTGATCAGAATATTCTTAAATCTAGAAATGAAATGCTCCTTAAAAGTCGTATAAATACTCTGCGATGTACCGAAGAAACTAAAACGAGATTTTAAGTCTTAGATGTAAATGAAAAATATTCATCAAAGGGGTCAAAATATTATTTAATGTATTGAAATGTTCTCTAAAAGTGATATACAGTGGGGCAAATAAGTATTTAGTCAACCACCAATTGTGCAAGTTGTCCTACTTGAAAAGATTAGAGAGGCCTGTAATTGTCAACATGGGTAAACCTCAACCATGAGAGACAGAATGTGGGGGGAAAAAAAAGAAAATCACATTGTTTGATTTTTAAAGAATTTATTTCCAAATTAGAGTGGAAAATAAGTGTTTGGTCACCTACAAACAAGCAAGATTTCTGGCTGTCAAAGAGGTCTAACTTCTTCTAACGAGTTCTAACGAGGTCTAACAAGGCTCCACTCGTTACCTGTAATAATGGCACTTGTTTTAACTCATTATCGGTATAAAAGACACCTGTCCACAAACTCAGTCAGTCACACTCCAAACTCCACTATGGCCAAGACCAAAGAGCTGTCAAAGGACACCAGAGACAAAATTGTAGACCTGCACCAGGCTGGGAAGACTGAATCTGCAATAGGTAAAACGCTTGGTGTAAAGAAATCAACTGTGGGAGCAATTATTAGAAAATGGAAGACATACAAGACCACTGATAATCTCCCTCGATCTGGGGCTCCATGCAAGATCTCACCCCGTGGCGTCAAAATGATAACAAGAACGGTGAGCAAAAATCCCAGAACCACACGAGGGGACCTAGTGAATGACCTACAGAGAGCTGGGACCAAAGTAACAAAGGCTACTATCAGTAACACAGTGCGCTGGCAGGGACTCAAATCCTGCACTGCCAGACGTATCCCCCTGCTGAAGAAAGTACACGTCCAGGCCCGTCTGCGGTTCGCTAGAGAGCATTCGGATGTTTCAGAAGAGGACTGTATTATGGTCAGATGAAGCCAAAATAGACAACTTCAACCAAACAACTTCTGTATATTGCCAGGAAGTAACATGTGGATAACCTTATACATGAGCTGAGCTGTTTGGAAATGAACCAAGTCTGTGAGTTTTAAAGCTCTGGATTTTAAAAATAATATATTAGTATGATCTCTATAACCAGCATTATGTATTATTCTTATAGCTCTTTTTTGCAAAATGGATGGTGAATTTATTGTACATTTATAAGTATTACCCCAGACCTCTGCACAGTAGTGTAATAATTGCAGATGTAATAGAACACAGTCTGTATCACATGTTCTGACTTTCCACCGGTGTCTCCAAACAGGAAGTGAGCGCATTTGGCGAGGAGGGCGAAGGCGACCACCTAGATGAGTGGACAGTGGAGTGCGGGGGCACGTTGTGGGAGCGCGCCGCGGCCATTCGCTTTCGCCACAAAGCCACTGAGGCATCGCTGGCCGTCACGGGCGAGCAGTACGGCCGGCCCATCAGCGGCCAGTACGAGGTCCACGCGGCTGTCGGCGCCGGCCAGCACGGCTTGTGGAGAGCGGCGGAGGGTGTCTTCGTCAAGCCCGATGACGGCCCTCACGCCGTCCAGCGGGACGCAGGTTACGCGCATACGGAGTTCTGAGTGCGGTGCGACCTTTCCAAACTTGCTGCCTAAACGTGTTGAATTCCTGTCTGGGACAGGAATGAATCGCCACGGCACTATGCCTTTTGTACAAAATAGTTGGATACAATAAGGATAAATGAACTCAATTTGACTGCAGTGTTGAGCGAGCGCCTGACAGTATTTATTGTCCTTGTTGCGTGTCAACGTGTTTCACAACTTGGAATAAAAAAAAATTTAAAAAAAAAAAAAAAAAACATTTGGAGCAGCTTTCATTTGTATTCTGATGATAATCTACCATTGATATTTGGAAAAACAGAAAAGCTACTGAAATAGTTAAAAGCAACACGTGGTAACTTTTCAACCATTATGAAATATTTTCATAACATTTGTGATGATATGTTAACTGATAACTAGTTGAATGACACCCCTTTTATATCTTGAGGGGGTCTGTATTGCTTTCACCTGCACTAATTTAACTTTGAGGCGGGTGGCAGGAACCCTGCCACACAAAAAAACTACAAATGTGCAGACTGCTTTATGGCAATCGTCACTTCCCCCTTTCCTAATTTGTTATAAAGGCGGAAGTGGATGTGAATATATATATGTGTATATATATATATATATATATACACACAGTGGGGAGAACAAGTATTTGATACACTGCCAATGGGAAAACCCATTGGCAGTGTATATATATATACAGTGGTACCTCTACATACGATCACTTCGACACACGATCTTTTCGACATCCGACGTAAAATTTGAGCCGCCATTTGTTTCTACATCCGACGAGTTGCTCGAAATACGACGACATGACAGCACTGCAAACGAACCCACGGTGGATTTTCTTATGTGAGAAATCAACACAGTTTTCAAAAAAAGTTGATACAGTTGGAGAAACAAGGAAAAAAGTGATGCTTACCTTTGAAATGAAGATGCAAGTTATAGAAAAATATGAGCTTGGGGTGCGCGTCCCTGAACCGGCTCAACAATACAGCTCCATGGTCCTCTTATGACCACCGTTCGCCACTATTTATAAGTTAAGGTGACAATTATTATTGTGGTAACATTGCCAAGGAAATCGCCAGCTTTGTCACGTTTTTATCATTTATTTAAGAACTTATCCAACACAAAACGCTCAATGTCTTAAGCAGTTGACTGCTCTAAGGAAAACGAAAGTATTATCTCTACCGCACCGACCTATCTCACTGGAGACGTCACCTTCGCGGTGCGTTCAGGGACAGTAAAAAGTGTCCGCCATATTAGAATCCGATTCGTTACATTATTTTCAGGAATAATTATTAATTCTTCTTCTTCTTCTATTATTCTGAATTATTTATTTATAACTTATTTGTTTTTCTATGTTTAATTGCCATTTGTAACAGTGCCAGCAGTATTTATTAAGAATTTAGTGTATGTTTTTAGGCTTTGGAACGAATTAATGGAATTATAATGTATTCCTATGGGAAAATCCTGCTCGACATACGACCATTTCGACTTACAAACAAGGTCCTGGAACGAATTAAATTCGTATGTAGAGGTACCACTGTATATATATATATATATATATATATATATATATATATGGCGGAAAACACTCAGGTGACTTGAAGTTCCGCTCTGAGACCGCCAATTTGGCCAAATTTCCAAATTGTCCGATATGCGTATGTGATACATCATTGGAAAGCTTAAAATCTCAATTGTCTGGGGGAAGAAAATTTTTGAACAGGAGGGCATTTAAAAAAAAAAAAAAAAAAAAAAAAAGGGTTTTGCTGTTTAAAAAACTTATCTGGAGGTAAGAGCACGCGAGAGCAGAATTACAGACACCATGACTTGACTTTAACGAGATATTATGGCGTACTAACCTTGTTTTGATCCAAAAACTCCATGTAGCATGTATCACTGAGTGTCAAGACACAGCTGTGAATGGCCACTGCTGGATTTTTTTTAATTTTATGGGTGAAACATGGTGATATAACAAGGGTTGTGATGCAGAAATCGCAGACATCGAGGAGTGGTCGAGATTTTCCTTTTCATATATTTACCCTTTTAAACTTTTTTTTTTCTTCAAATTTTATTTGTTTGGATCAATCATTTATCATCTACAATATCTGAGAAAATGTGACAGTTACAAAAAAAATGACAATTAAGCGATAGTTATGAGGTAGATATCTGACTTTTTTACAGACACCATTTTTTTCATTGTGACGTCATTTGTTTAAAAGTTTAAAATATGCGAGTGAATAATTTTTTAAAGTCGTTTTTTTTTTTTAGAAAACGAAATATTAGACATCAATTAATGATTCTAAGCTAAAAATGACATTTTTCATAATAAATATAATATTTACCTTTGTTTCATGGCTGGGTTGAAACAAAAGCGGTTGCGCGACATCAGTAAACGGGCGTTTCCAGGGTAAAACGGACAAATTAAAAATAGTTTGGGGGCTTAATGCGCCATGAATCTAATATGGCAGCATATAGACATATTGTTCTATAAAACACAACAGTTGTTTTGGCTTAAAATGCAGCAGTTTCTTTTAAAGAGGAGTGCAAGAGCAGAAACTGCGTTTTTAGCCTTGTCTGTGTTTTCCGCCATATATATAGTGACCACTGTCACCGAAAGGGTTAATATGCAGTTTTTAGAGGACTGGTTCTTAACCTTGCTAAAGGTACTGAACCCCCGAGTTTCACATTTGCATTCACGGAACCCTTCGGAATTAGATCATTGATAATTAAAAAAGAAATCTCATTCAAAACCAATATTCATTCATTTTATATGCCGCTTTTCCTCACAAGGGTCGTGGAGGTGCTGGAGCCTATCCCAGCTAACTGCGGGCAGGGTACACCCTGAACTGGTTGCCAGTCAGTCTCAGGGCACAATGAGACATACAACGATTCACGCACACACTCATACCTACGGACAATTTAGAGTGTTCAATCAGCCTACTATGCATGTTTTTTTGGGGTGGGGGTTGTGGGAGGAAACCGGAGTTCCCGGAGGAAACCCACGCAGGCACGGGGAGAACATGCAAACTCCACACAGGAAGCCTGGAGCCCGGGAATGAACCCTTGATCTCAGAACTGTGAGGCGGATGTGCTAACCACTCATCCACCGTGCCGCCCAAAACTAATATATCGCACCTAATATCTAAGCGCTTTCCCATTCAAATTTCTTCTCATTTTGACAGCATGTTTTTAAACAAGTAAAAATTTGAGTCCACGCTGCCCATCAGTCTGTTATACTTATTCATACCAAGTGTGAGTCAACCTTCCACCGGGCAAAATAGTTTCTCCTCCCATCAGATAGAGGACAAGCAGTTCAAAGAAATGAAATAAAGCATATAAATTGGGGCAAGCCAGTCAAAAACCTAATCTCACACACCACTTTGCGTACTGTAGATTAAGTCAAAGTACGATAATATGGCCTGCAGGTCCTTTGCCGAACCCCTTAGACTTACTCACCGAACCCAGGGGTTCGATTGAATCCAAGTTAAGAACCACTGTTTTAGAGAGAATGGCGATTTTTGGACGACCACTACAGGGTGCTGACATGCGGTGCAACGGTTTGCGGTTCAAAGCCGAACCGTACGGTTCACCCTGTACGGTTCAATACGCCTTTATGAACCGCGCCTTTTTGGTTTTGCAATTAATGTATTCCGAACGCTTGTGGAAATTAATTGATCGAGCTCTGTGTGCCTGTGTGTGATGTGAAGCACCACTGTGGAGAAATTCCCGCCCCGCAAGTAAATGTCGGATCGCTGTCAAGCACATGTGTAATAGAAGCCGAGTAACGCCCCCTCTCGCTTACGAGCGAAGTGAAAGTGAAACAAAGAAAACAAATAGCTATGGCGAGCGGAGGAGTGGAGAGACCGAATTTTGAGGAAGCACCGGCTTCTTTCAAACCTGCGGTGTGGCAACATTTTGGTTTCCCCGTGGACTACAATGCAGAGGGATAGAAAATATTGAAAAAAAAACAATTTAAAGCATTGCTCAGTGCTTGTTCCCCATGCTAATGGCAACACTTTTATAACATAACTCCGGCATCTCAGCCGGGATCACCCACAGATATCACTTTCTCAGGGCAGGACAACCCCGAAGATGACACCAGTGAAAACACACGGCGGGCTTCGTTAATTTATTTGCAACGCTTGACCCGCGTTACATTGTTCCCTCGCGGACATATTTCTCCAACAACGTAATCCCCGACATTTATGACATGGCACGCAAAGCCAGCGAAGATTATTTCGCTAAAGCACATAGTTTCGCCCTGACCACTGATTGTTGGACATTCCGTGCTACAGAGTGCTACTACCTAACTGTGACGGTCCACTATAATTCATACCTGTCATGTTGTACGGTCTCGTCGTAATTTGTACAAGTTAGCACTGATTTTTAAATGTGTACACCGTACGTTACGTTCAAAATCTGCACGTTTTTCGTGCATTACGGGTTTTTTTTTTCATCCGTTCAGATTTGGTCACCGTTTCTGCATCGAGACAAAGTTCGTTAATGCATTGGTTGAATGACGCGAGAAAAGTCAGACACGGAGAGGGAAGAATGTTTGTTGAGACGCTGTAGCAAACGCGATGCTAGGCTAGGTGGCTCCAATATTTCCTGACTGTAGCCGACAGCATACAATCTACGCCTAGATATCTCATGCATATAGAACTACATGCGAAATGACAGACCCAGTAGCATTAGTAAACAGCCGCCATTTTAGAGCAGTAAACTTCTCAGAAAGGCTCCATTGTAGTAAACCTTCCGAGCGAACTTAGGCAACTTTTTATCCAAAATACTCCTAAATCGGCAAAATCTTGACTTGAGTCTATCTTTAAGGGATGAAACAGTATTAAAATTTTCACATGTCGAAAGTAGACAGAAGGGAACTAATGCAAAAACGGGAGCAATTTTATCAACGGTTGATTCACAACATTAAATGACCTCCAAACATAGCAAAGGTTACTATGTTTTTTTTTTTTTTTTTTTTTTTTTTTTAAATGAAAAAAAAACCACCATGAAAGGTATCACCAGTTACTTTGCCAAGTAACTTTTTTACTACTGTGTGTGCATTTCAGTAGTCAGTCACTACACTAGCTAAAGAGCTACAGTGCCTTGCAAAAGTATTCGGCCCCCTTGAATCTTGCAACCTTTCGCCACATTTCAGGCTTCAAACATAAAGATATGAAATTTAGTTTTTTTGTCAAGAATCAACAACAAGTGGGACACAATTGTGAAGTGGAACAACATTTATTGGATAATTTAAACTTTTTTAACAAATAAAAAACTGAAAAGTGGGGCGTGCAATATTCTTCGGCCCCTTTACTTTCAGTGCAGCAAACTCACTCCAGAAGTTCAGTGAGGATCTCTGAATGATCCAATGTTGTCCTAAATGACCGATGATGATAAATAGAATCCACCTGTGTGTAATTAAGTCTCCGTATAAATGCACCTGCTCTGTGATGGTCTCAGGGTTCTGTTTAAAGTGCAGAGAGCATTATGAAAACCAAGGAACACACCAGGCAGGTCCGAGATATTGTTGTGGAGAAGTTTAAACCCGGATTTGGATACAAAAAGATTTCCCAAGCTTTAAACATCTCAAGGAGCACTGTGCAAGCCATCATATTGAAATGGAAGGAGCATCAGACCACTGCAAATCTACCAAGACCCGGCCGTCCTTCCAAACTTTCTTCTCAAACAAGGAGAAAACTGATCAGAGATGCAGCCAAGAGGCTCATGATCACTCTGGATGAACTGCAGAGATCTACAGCTGAGGTGGGAGAGTCTGTCCATAGGACAACAATCAGTCGTACACTGCACAAACCTGGCCTTTATGGAAGAGTGGCAAGAAGAAAGCCATTTCTCAAACATATCCATAAAAAGTCTCGTTTAAAGTTTGCCACAAGCCACCTGGGAGACACACCAAACATGTGGAAGAAGGTGCTCTGGTCAGATGAAACCAAAATTGAACTTTTTGGCCACAATGCAAAATGATATGTTTCGCGTAAAAGCAACACAGCTCATCACCCTGAACACACCATCCCCACTGTCAAACATGGTGGTGGCAGCATCATGGTTTGGGCCTGCTTTTCTTCAGCAGGGACAGGGAAGATGGTTAAAATTGACGGGAAGATGGATGCAGACAAATACAGGAACATTCTGGAAGAAAACCTGTTGGTATCTGCACAAGACCTGAGACTGGGACGGAGATTTATCTTCCAACAGGACAATGATCCAAAACATAAAGCCAAATCTACAATGGAATGGTTCAAAAATAAACGTATCCAGGTGTTAGAATGGCCAAGTCAAAGTCCAGACCTGAATCCAATCGAGAATCTGTTGAAAGAGCTGAAGACTGCTGTTCACAAACACTCTCCATCCAACCTCACTGAGCTCGAGCTGTTTTGCAAGGAAGAATGGGCAAGAATGTCAGTCTCTCGATGTGCAAAACTGATAGAAACATACCCCATGCTCCACTTCACGATTGTGTCCCACTTGTTGTTGATTCTTGACAAAAAATTAAAATTTTATATCTTTATGTTTGAAGCCTGAAATGTGGCGAAAGGTTGCAAGGTTCAAGGGGGCCGAATACTTTTGCAAGGCACTGTAAGAGGGATTTTAACAGTCGAAAATGTTTACATTTTAAGTGTTTATTTAATTTTTTTTTTTTTTTTTTTTTAATGCAAAACGCAAACCGAAACCGAACCGAAACCGTGATCCCAAAACCGAGGTTCAAACCGAACCGTGGGCTAACTGAACCGTTACACCCCTAGTGCTGGCGTAGCTTCGTTAGGCTTTACTAATAGAGTTTCACATTTGCTAAACAAGCTAAGCTAAGCTACCTTTTTGCAGCAATAAAAGAAGCCACCATTTGAAAGAGCGCATTTTCTTACCGAAACGAGGCTTTATTGCATAATCAAGATTTACACAGTAGAAGATGAAGCGGATGTCGTGTATTGCTCTTCAGTCTCCTCGAGTCGCCGAGGTCCATCACGTTATTTGCATATTTGCCCGATGATGCCACGAAAAATCAACAGTGTTCTTGCATCCGTCGTATAAGTGCCGAGCACTTAAGCAATACAATCGTGTCTATTCAAAATGATAAACCGTCTTATAATGCCAGCGAACCGCCGGCCTTAAAAGAATTTTGGCTGCTTGAGTGCTACAAAGATGTTCACATGCTATATATTGATATATTTATGTATGTATGTAGACTCACGACCGCAATGTGGGGACGCCACTCCTTTTAAAATCAACTTAATAAACAACTAGAATTTCGAAAAACGGAACAATCGTGAAGTGATGTTGAAACAAACTCTCAAATGATTGACAACAACAATCAGTATTTGCAAAATAACTTTCGTCAAGATAAAACATTCAAGTTGAGATAGTCAATGATAGCTGCGCTTCTTCAATGGGTGATGGTCCCGTGTCGTGTTGATGGGTGCCATCTGGAGGGCGACCCGAACACGACCTCGTCCTCCTGAGGTCAAAGAAAGAAAACGTGGAGATATGCGCACTCTTATCACTCCATGCCGTTGCGCAGCATTTGATTGGCTGCGATGAGCATAACGCTGATGATGAACGCCATAGCAAAGGCGCAGATGAGACTTTTCCTCACGCAGGTCTGCCGGTTCTTTTTCTTGGGATGAACTGA
The DNA here is from genome assembly GCF_030265065.1 of Corythoichthys intestinalis. Lineage (NCBI taxonomy): Eukaryota > Metazoa > Chordata > Actinopteri > Syngnathiformes > Syngnathidae > Corythoichthys > Corythoichthys intestinalis. The sequence continues at coordinate 29,166,621 of NC_080412.1, forward strand.
AGCCATATGAGAACAAACACTGTTAGAACGCCACAAGAAATTACTTTGCTCCGACATAATTGAAGTGTAGCAACAGGGTGGACAGTTTAACTGTCTTTCACTAGATGGCAGAAGCCATAATAAGCCTGAGTATAGACTTGTCAGCACCTTCCTTAAATGACCCACAAGAACTCAAGACCCTGAAGACTGAAGGACCGAAAGAACTCAAAGACTGCACAACCTGAGGAGATTCTGTCAAAGAGCCTCAAAATCTCAAAGACTCAAAAGAACCTGAAAACTCTAAAACACCTTAGTACCCTATAGAACCTAAAGACTCGGAAGACTGAAGAAAAAAAAACAAAAAAAAACCCTAAACTACCTGAAGATCTTCAAACATTTGAAGATCCTAAAGAACTCAAAGTCCCCAAAGACTTAAAAGATTGAAAATCCTGGGGGACATAACCCTGAATAGGAATGGGAATTGAGACCCGGTTCCGTGTGTTTCAATTCCATGGAATTGTTTGACAGTTTATCTAACAGTTCTCTTATCGATTCCAAACAGTACAATTAACGTCACCTAATTTACGCATGTTACATTCATTCAATTCAGCAAGAAACACTACATGGTTACTCAAAGAGGGACAACTCACCAAGTATAATCTGAGGAGTAATTGCCAAGTGACTATGCACTTATTTTCACAGGCCAAGTCATTATTCATGAGACTACTTAAAGAAATTGGGATTTTTTCCAAAAAAGTCTATTAATGGGTTTATTGTATTCCTTGTCGAATACTCTATAAGAAAAATATAACATATATGCATCTAAAACAATCCTAAATAATTTTATCAGCAATTTTAATACTCCTGTTAGAAAAGTTCCTTGGGTATGCGTTAGTTCCCATAGCAACCAGTCAGTTACTTCCTGTTATTGTCCTTCGTCACAAGCGCTGTGTAGTCTGGGACCGAGAATAGGCGTAAGGTGCGCATTTCGAGCAGAAAGCGGTCACCTGTTAATCTGTGTGCGTCCATGAACAAATGTAAGTATTTCCTCTTCATGTCATAAAGTTCCTATGGTAAATTAGAGCCGTTATCAGCGCAACCTTTTTGTGTTTTTACTGTTACATCATTACATCCGTTACATCCTCGCTGCGTCGAGGAGAGCGTTGTTCACATTATATTCGCGTTGCACATTTGTGTTAAGAGAAAACGTGTTACATTAGCATCTTAAGATGATGTTGTACATCCATATGAGTGTATAGTGCTTGGTTTTCGCCACTTGTATGGCCAAGATGACCGCACGTGCCCGCTTCTGGGTTGTGCACGCGCACTCGCGCCCCCCCCCCCCCACCTTTGTGTTCATTACACTGTATGAGTCATGTATGTTTCTTATCGACAGCTTTACAGTCAATTTGCATTGTTTATTGCATCAGCACTAATATGATTCAATTTTCTTTCCTTTCAGAGCCACACATATACCCACACATTCCAGTCTTCTTCCAGACACATACAAATACATCAACATCTTTCCACGCATGCTCTCATCTGCTCATTGAGTGATTCTCATATCAAGTGCCATTGCCTGTATATAGTTGAGCCTGTTGCCAAGTTGGATCAAAAGTGCCAATGACCAACTCCACTCTCCGCTGCTTGTGTTCAAACCGACACTCCGAGGCGAATAAACCATATAACATATTGAACCCAGAACTTCATACAGTCCATAAGTCCAAATTAGAATCGATAAGAGAATCGATAAAGAATCGAATCGTTAGGCAATATCGATAATGGAATCGGAATCGTAAAAATCTAATTAATTCCCATCCCTAAACCCGAATGTCAATGTACTAAAATAACTATAAAACCTTAAAGGACCTGAAGCCCTATGACCTGAAAGAACTCAAAGACCCTAAAGGACTCAAAGATGGAAAAACACGAAGGAACTAAAAGACATCAAAAATCCTAGAAAACCAGAAGACTCAGAAGACTGTTAAAAAAACGCAATAAAAACCCCTAAAGTACCTGAAGATCTTTAAACATTTGACGAGCCTAAAGAACTCAAAACATTAAAAATCCTGAAAAAACAGAAGGTACTAAAATAACTCAAAAACCTTAAAGAAGCAACTCTAAAAGACCTGATGCCCCGAGACCTGAAAGAACTCAAAGACCCAAAAGGATGCAGACTGAAAAGCCTGAAGGGACTAAAAGAGATCAAAGACTTTAAAAAAAAAATCTCAAGCCCCTAAAGCACATGAAAACATGAAATAACTTGATGAATTCCAAAACCCTGAAGACCCTAAAAACCTGAAGACCTGAAAACTCAAAGACCCTAAAGGACTCAAACACTGAAAAACCTGAAGGGACTAAAAGAAATCAAAGACCGTAAAAAAAACTCAAGCCCCCAAAGCACGTGAGGACATGAATTAACTTGATAAACTCCAAAGCCCTGAAGGCCCTAAAGAACTGAAAGACCCTAAAAACCTGAAGACCTGAAAACTCAAAGACCCTAAATAACAAAAAAAAAAACACCGAAAATCCTGGAGATCCTACTGAATTGTAAGAACCTGAAGACTAAATAACTCTAAGACCCTAAAGAACTCAAAGACACTCAAGGACTTGAAGAACAAGCGTTTCACTTATACTAACCAGAACAACAATAGAAGAATCAGAAGGAACTAGCCAAAAAACAAAATAAGTAAAAAGTTAAACTCTGTGAATACTTCTATTCTGACCTCCTTCGTACTCGGGGCAGTTTCCTGACGTCTCGTTGAGGCTCTCCTCCTCGGTGATGATGATGTTCTCGATGTCCTTCATCGTCAGGTGCTCTCGGAAGGCGTGGAACAGAACCTGCTTGAGCTCGTCTAGCGACAGCTGCTGCATGTCAAACTGCACGCACACACACGCAAACATGGCAGGGTGACTTTGCTTGTCACTTTCACTGCGGCAGCAGTAAAGGTCTTTCTACGTTAACTCATTAGCTGCCTCATATGCGATGAACGCATTAAAACACATTTATAGACACGTTGACTCCAACAAAGAAGCAAACTTCAAACTCAGCAGACTTTTTTCCTTTCAGGCCCTGAGAGGAATAGTCTTTGTTCTCATCAGGGAACACAGGAAGCACGTCGTGTGTGTGTGCGTCTGTACGCGCGTTTGTGTGAGGGAGAGCGAAAGAAACTAGGCTACGTTTTAAGATGTGCTCTGATTCTGCCGTACAAAGCCAGAGACGAGAAGTAAGAACTGACGACATCATCAAATCTAGCCTTGTAAATATGTTTATAAAGGTGCTATTTAAATAAACGTATCAGCATCATCTGGGTCACCTGCCAGAAGATGTTGTCGATGGTGTTGCCAAGGAAACCTTCTCTGTTGTCAGACGATAACAGCTTCGGCCCGAGTATCGTCATGAACTCGTCAAAGTCGACCTGCCCGTCTCCTGGATACGCAGAGTAGAACATTAGGTACAAAAACTGAAGGACCAAGCTGAAAGTGCGCATCCCTCACCGTCCATGTCCAGCCTCTGCATGATGATGGCGAGCTCCACTTCGCTGGGCATGTATCCAAGCGAGCGCATGGCCATTCCCAACTCCTGCTTGGAGATGAAACCGTTCCCGTCTCGGTCCAGCACACGGAACGCTTCACGGATCTCTAATGCACACAACATATATGTAATGGCCAGTGTTGTCAGTCACGCATTAGTAACGCGTTACTGTAATCTGATTACTTTCTTTCAGTAACGAGCAATCTAACGCGTTCATTTTTCCAAGCCAGTAATCTGATTAAAGTTAGTTTCCTAGGTGCCACTGCTTGTGCGTTACTATTTTGTTGTCGCATCATACTGTATGTAGAATGAAGCATATTGTAGTCATGTACGAAGAACATTTGAAAAGAAAATACTGCGCTTGAGTTTGGGAGTGACATCACGTCTCACGTTTTCTCATCAGGGGGAAAAAAACGGGTCACGTGTATTACCATGCTGTCTGCCACGGCGGTCAACAACATAGCCTGGCTAGTGGCTACCTATCAGGATGCTAATAGTAAAGGAGCTGTAGAGATACAACAAACGGCTGCATTTGCTCACTGGAGATACAGCCATTACTTCACATATCCGCCCAGTAACGATGACAAAAATATCTCCATGTGTTGCAAACGCTGCGCTGGCTCAAAAAGACTGTCAACCGCTAAAAACTCGACATCCAATTCAACAAGGAAGCACTTGGAATTACAGCACAACGCGAAAAAACTCGAAACAAAGCCGACAGGTAACGAGACAGCCAGCCTTTCTACAGTTTGTAACCAGCCTTTATAATATGTGTAATTATGTACATTATACAGTTAGAGTTTGTAATCATAGGCAAAGTTTTACATTTGTGGACTGGGGGAAAAGCATGTTGAAGACTGAAACAAAAGTCAAAAGTTTGGACACACTTCATGATTTTTGCGTTTCATATATTTTCACTACTATTCTATATTCTCACTGAAGACATCAAAACTATGAACGAACATGTGGAATGGCAAAAAAAAAAAGTGAAATAACTGTAAACAGGTTTTGTGTTCTACTTTCTTCAAAGTATCCACCTTTGAGGTGTCTCCAAACTTTTGGCCAATACTGTGGATATACTGTATATATACACATCTTGACACTGTTCGAGTTCAATCAACTGTTCAAGTTGTTCTTGGCAGTGTTTGAAAGCTTAGGTTTAAAGAAATTCTAAATATCCATCTTGCCTCCTCTGGTGTAGTTTTGGCTAAGCAAAGCAAAGGATAGCCTCCAAGGTGCTAGTCACATGATCTGTTCGAAAAATGATTTTGACCCATTATGAAAACTTTACGTTGTAGGATTTTTGTTCATTTCATTAATTTTTGTTGTTTTTTTTATTGCTTTAAAACTTTTAGAGACAACATTTTAACGACTAGGTCTTTATTTCAAAGGGGAAGTTCAGAATTTTTTACATTAGGCTTAATCTTGAAGTTAGCGGGAATTTAATAAGTCGTTGGAGTTGATTTAAACAAATTTTGTGCAGTTTGTCAGTTATTTGTTAGTTTTAGGGCTCCGGAATGGCTAAGCTAGGGCGAGTCAATGGTGGTCGACTAATTAAACCCCCGCTAACTCAAAGATTAAGCCTTATGTGAAAAACTCAATTACACGCGATGACATTTTTCTGTTATTTTTATGTTGAGGCAGCAAAAGGAAAAAGAATTGGTAAAAAATAACTGATGTTACTTTAAAGTAACTTAGTTACTTTGATAATAAAGTAATGAGTAAAGTAACTAGATTACTTTTTTGAGGTAATCCGTGACAACACTGGTGATGGCGAGTGTTCTTTAAAGAGTATTACAACACCTGGGGAAATGCTAATATTCCATCATTTATCCATAAACGCATGCCTTTTGGATTCATATTATGCCACTTCGTGTAATTGGACACATCGCAACACCAAGAAAATGATAGAAATTTGCATCGATTGTCAAGCTAAAACGTCCCGCGCCCGAGATCCCAGAAATCTAGCGTATTGTGTGCATGACGTCACAACTCGGAAACACCCGGCTCAGTGCTTAGTACTGAATGGCGGCGATGATGGCGGACAATTTTGTTTCTAGTTGCAGCGACGAATCCGATGTAACGAACGTTCTTCTAATGGTGACGAGGAGAGTTATGAACCTTTCTTTTGTGTTTTGGGTTATCAATTTGAGCCCAAACGAAAGCCAATGCAGCCTAATGAAACGACCATTGAGGGGAGCAATCACACTGATGAAACACCGGCAACAGATCATGTGGGAAACACCGAATGGTTTGTTTTGCATTCCTTTTTGTGAAGCTGATACACCGTGACTGCAAAATAAAGTAATGTATAGAATAATTATCATTTATTGTGCTATCATAGGTTTTTGCTCTGCCAACCGACACAAATATGAATGGGATTAGAGGATTTGTTTTATATATTTTACGAGCGATAATTTATACATGTGTTCAGTCCTATATCCAATGCGTGATATGTTTTTTATTATAAAAGAGTAGTCACTATGGCCATTTCGAGCTTGGCTGCTCCCCTCCTTTGCTTAGCCTGGGGCGGTGGGGTGGTTTCATCAGTGCCAGTCATCGTCCTCTTTCTTGATATCTCAGGACATTTAGGTGGCTGCGCGTGTATGGTGGGCACCGCATCTGCTTTCAGCAGCAATTTCTTAGCAAAACCTGTTTTCATTTGTCCATAGTTCGAATAGCTTTCAGGTAAAAAATGCGCACCACATAAAACCGTGCCGGAGGCTGGGTCTGCAAAATTAGCCATCTTTGCACGGACTAACTTTACTCCTTGTCTGCGTAGTCCAGCTCTTTTTCTCACGTTCGAAATTCATGGGTACTACATTGCGACAAACAGCTATTTGTACACCACATAGCATGACAGGTTTGAACCATTTTAGCGATTTTTTTGAAAAAACAAGAACGCAACGCTCTCGTCGATAAACAACGATGGCACCTGCCTCAACCTTTTGTTTCCTGGCTGTGACGTTAAAGCCCCATTCGGCTGTTTCCGGAATACTTTTGGAAATGTTCGTAATTTTCTATCTATTTTCGATAATTGCTCATGAATGTGATTTATTTTTTTTGTTAACTTTAATAATATTTGTTATCTTGCCACATAACGGTTCTATTGATATCTCACAGCCCCTTAGTATTATAATTCTCTTTAAACCACTCATCAGTGATGGGGCACACACCTGATTTAAATTGTTTGGTAAAACTTTTTCAATTGCTCTTTAAGTCTCCTTAGGATTCACTTACTTATTTTTCCCCCCTCTGTCATTGTTTTCACACTATCATCATTAAAATATGAAAACCTATAAATGTTTGTGTGGTTTTAGTTAAAGCAGACACTGTTTTTACATCTGTGTGATTTTGGCTAAGTTCAGATCACATTTCATGGTGATTTTATGCAGAAATGTAAGAAATTCCAAAAGGTTCAGATACTTTTTCATACAACTGTACAATGCAGGCTAACAACACATAAAATGTCACCCATTGTGAACATGTGACGGAAACTATGGCGACTATTCGTCTCGTACTTGTCTTATCAGATGAAAACTGGCATTCGTGCCGTTATGTTTTAGTCTCCCAGGACATATTTTTAGCCCGTTATCGTCTTGTTATCGTCATTAAAAAAATTGTTCGTTGCCGAAATATTTTCGTTTTACCGTATTTTTCGGACTATAAGTCGCAGTTTTTTTCATTGTTTGGCTGGGGGTGCGACTTATACTCCGGAGCGATTTATGTGTGAAATTATTAACACATTATTATATCATTTCACATGTTATTTTGGTGTTTTGGAGTGACACTGATCGTTTAGTAAACTTGTTAGCATGTTATAGTTATCTGAATAATTAGCTTAATAGCTATGTTACGTTAACATACCGTCCACGTTTGCATTTCGTTGTTCATGCATCATGTAACATTATCATACTGTACACGTATTCAGCATGTTGTTCTCTATTGTATTTTTACTTGAAATTGCCTTTCAAGATGACATATCTGTTCCATGTGTTGGATTTTAAGTAAATTTCCCCCAAAAATCCGAGTTATACTCCGGTGCGACTTATATGTTTTTTTCCTCTTCATTGGGCCTTTTATGGCTGGTGCGACTGATACTCAGGTGCGACTTATAGTCCGAAAAATACGGTAGTCTTCATTTACGAAATCAACACTGGTCCGACCTGTTTTTTTTTTCGTTTGTTTGTTTCTTGCCTGTCGTAAAACAGCTGACAGGTTGTCTGTTCAATTCAATTTTATACATTTATTACTTGATCGTGAATTGTTTTTTTGTTGTTATTGCTTGCCTGTCATAAGACAGCTGACAGGTTGTCTATTCATGTCAATTTGATACTTTTATTACTAGTTCTATATAACTACTCGTCTGTTCTTGCAATTACAGATAATTATTTCACAGAATGACTGGGGAAAAAAAAGGTTCAGAGAGAAATCACAATGCTAGACATTGGTCGACCAATCTTCCTTTCGTGAAGTGTCGTGCCGCCAACTGGCGTCATCACTAACGTCTGCTGTGCCTAGTAAATCATCGTCATGACGCCTCAGGTCCAAACATGTAGGGATTAATTGTAGATAATCTTTCCTGGGAGCCTTTGCTATCGTTAGCGTCACGAAGCGTGATCCTGAATGGTTACTTCTGGTGGAAATATCACTGATATCGTAGCAGCTGCTGTAAATAGTCTTCTGTTAAGTTTGGGAATTTACGTCACACTCTTGGGTTTGGTAAAGGACTATTAACGGATTGCAAATAAAGCAAAATAAGAAAAACCCACAAGTTATCCTTGCAGTTACGCGCTAAAAATGACATGGTTGTTTTGACGAACTCGTCATATGTTTCTATTCGTAAAATTACACCGAAATCCGAAAAGCTCTACAGCTGCCCTTTAACATACATTTATATTTCATTTTCTCGCCCGCTTTGAAGAACCGAGAAACTTGGCCAAGATACGCAACCCAACGATTTGTATGCAGCGGATGCTCGATGAGCTGCTCCCTAATGTAACTACGTGCGTGTGTGTGTGTATATGTGATTGATGAAGGGCCTGCAGGAGGCGTGCTGAGAGCGGCGGTCGCACTCGGAATGATGAACAAGCTCAGATGATCCTTGAAGAACCTTCACAAGCCCTCAAGTTAGTTCGGAGTCTTCACCGGACCCAAAATGAGCGAAAAACGACAAGCACCACGTCCAAACAAACGTGCCCTTAGGCGGATTAAACTCGCGAGTCCGTTTTGTGTAGACACAACAAAAGAAAGGCAACGTGATGAGCTGCTTTTTGGCAGCGGTGTTTGCACTTCCTGTTTTGGGAATACGCTTGCGTTTGTTTGCCGGGATGAGCGGGAGTTTACATAAGTCGGCTTAGTCTTGGTTCTTGCTTCATTTGACACACACAACACGGAGCAACATTGCAGTCTCAGCATTGCGCTCAATATGCATTGTGTTACTTTGGGGTTTCATGCCAAGTGATTCAACAATCAATCTCGTCAATTACCATTTTTGCACTATAAGTCGCACCTGAGGTTGAGTCGCAGAGGCCAAAAAATGCGCAGTGAAGAGTAAAAAAGAAACATTTCAGTCGCCCTGAAGTTCAAATCGCTTTTTTGAAGGGAATTTTATTGGATCCCAGACTAAAGAACAAGCATTACACTTTATTGTAAAAACAATACAATGGAGAACAACAGATAACTAGGCCAGCAAGCAGGACTTAACGGGCCCTCGCAGTTTGGCGCAACTGGGACGAACACAGCGAAAAGAGGGGGAATACAGGGAAATTTCTTTCGCTGTATTCCTTCATTTTTATTCCCCAGCTATTCGTGGTGTTCGCATTTTTACGAAAAACAAAGGATTGCAGCAAAAAAATTCACTGTATTCTCGCGAAACGTGAAAAACGAGGGAAAACGGCGAAAACATTTGACTATTCCTCCGCTTTCCTGCGAAAAACGAAGAAATACAACGAAAAAATGTTTCACTGTATTCCCTCGCTTTTCCGCGAAAGCCGCGAAAAACGAGGGAATACAGTGGAATTTTTTTCGCTGTATTCCCACAGTTTTCGCGGAAAAGCGGGGAAATACAGTGAAATTATTAACATTGTATTCATTTATACATTTATTTATAACTAGGAGTGTAACGGTACACAAAAATCTCGGTTCGGTACGTACCTCGGTTATGAGGTCACGGTTCGGTTCATTTTCGATACAGTAAGAAAACAAAATGCAAAATAGAAACGTGCTAGTTATTTATTACACACTTTTGTGCTTTCAACAATAGGAACATTAGCCTATACAAAGCTAGAATTCTGCTTAAAAAGTAGTGGGTATTTAAAGATAATAATTCAACAACAATTTGCCTTTCAGACCCCGCGTATTGGTCAGCTTTCTTTCTGAAAGAAAGAACAAAAAAGAAGTCCTGTGCTAAAGAGAAAAGCAATCCCAATGACAAAGATTTTAACATGTATTTTACAAATGAAATGCCTCAATGAATCTTTTTTTCTTCTTATGAACGGTTTTCTGTTAGGTTTTGTGTTGGTTTTCTCCTAGTGTGACTTGTCCCTGTGATTGCCCATTGATTTCACCTGTTGTACCTCCTAGTGTATCCACCAATCTGCATCCTCCTGTGCTCACCTGTTCCTCGTTGTGTCGTTACCCCTTGTCTGTGTGTGTGTATATAAGCTCCCAGTTTCTTTTCACTCCTTGTTGCGTCATTGTCTATGTCAATGTCATTTTCAAGTCCTGTCCAAGCCCTCATGTACCAGTCCCTCCGATTAAGTAAGTTTTGGTTTGAACATTGCCTTTTTGATCACCAGTCCTTTTGGTTGCACTTTCTGCTTTTGGTTAGTTATTATTAAAACGTTTTTTGAGTTTACCGCCACCTGCCTTGCTGTTTTTTGTTTCCCTGCAATTGGGTCCACACCACCTGCCTTCTCGCGTTTCCCTGACATTTTCAAAAGCTTTATTGGTGGATTTTCTCAAGTTAAAGCGCCACACAGAAATTAATAAATTTAATTGTGTAAGCAGGAGCTGTGTATTATTCTTATTATTTAATTAGTGGTGTTTTAGCTCATTTCAATTTATTTTATTTAAATGGGCTATTATTTATTTTATTATGTGTATATATCTTACAAATGTGATGTAGTATTCCTTTATATTGTATATTTTATGTTGTTTAACTTTAGTTCCTATGTGAATATTAGTTCCTACTTGTTTTGTTGTGGTAGGAGGGTTTTGTATTGAACACGGGGCCGTGTTGGTTATTATTATAGCAGAGAAGACAGCAGTAAATCAACAAAGACAAGTCAACTGTGCCCCGATCTACCACTCAAGAGATCTGATGGACTCAAAAAGTGGGTTACGATTGCATATTAGTTTGAAAATCGACCGGATCCACCATATTTTTACACGAGTGACTTCCGGTCTGCCCGATCCTAGCTAGTAATATTGACGCAGGATGGTCGCGTCAAATAATAAACTCTGCTGCTCTTTTCGTGTGCGTCGCGTTGAGCCGCTTCTGGGAGGCGTCTAACACACGGCTGCACTGCGACTGGTGTGCATTGGCTGATTGACTTTAACGCCCGCGTTTCACTGCGTTCTCGCGGCGGCCACGTTGTCGCGCCATTGACGTTTCTGGGTTATATACTGTCCCACCGTGTTGGTCCTCATTATAGTAGAGAAGACGGAGTACACATAATCTACACAAAGAAACTGTAACCCGATTGACTCACAGCTTCGAAAAGTAAGGGTTACATTAAGTCAGAAACTCGTTCGGTACGCCTCCGTTCTGAACCGAGCACCCGTACCGAAACGGTTCAATACAAATACATGTACCGTTACACCCTTATTTATAATGATACAAAAATAACAACATAATAATGTGGAAAAAAAAGCTCATATTTAGGTTTTTATTTTGAAAGACCAAAAGTACTGACTTCCCTATAAAGGGTCAAATGTCTTAAGTGTATCCCCAATTCTTTTTTAAATTATAAAAAATGGTCACTTGCCCAGTAAAGGGATAAAGATCGTGTCAACATTTGAAAAGTTGTCCACTGTAGTGACCACTGGCCCTAAAAGGGTTAAAGCCAGAAATTTGCTATTTGAAATTATTTCAATTTTATGTCATGTCTATCATTTCCTGTTTTTTCTAAACAATAAAAATTGAGGGGCCTTCTACATGGTGACGCTGTGACACCAAGACGCACCGATTGTGTTGCTAAATGGTCTCGCCTTTTGGCGAAAATGGAATGCCTCCAAAGCGGAACGATTTGATTGCGGGGATTGCTCCGCAACCATATGAATGGAACACTCTCGCCCCAATGACGTCAGCACTCGCACATGTCAGTTCGTGCATACGCAGTCGCTGCTACTAAGCATTCAAAAAGGAAAACATAGTGAAACGTCGGCTTAAGTTTACATGGTGACTGTCCGAGAATACGAAAAATTTAAAATTTTACATTTATATGGGCATGTCTCCATTCGAACAATGTCGCAATTCCGTATGAAAACGATGTAGTATTCATGCCAGGCCCTAGAGGGCAGTGCAGATATGCAAGGCGACAGCGAATGATGCACTTTGATTCCACCAAAGTTCCTCAGCCCGGAAAAAAATATGCCCGCCCACTCGGAGCGATGGCATTTTCGTTTGTTCAAAAAAGCACAAAAATGGAAACATTCAACATTTTTTTATTAAAACAGTAAATTAAAGCCGACATTCCGGCTTATTTGCCGTTTTTAATGTTTAGTAGCACCGCTGCGCACATCCAATGTGACGTGTACGAGTACTGACGCTTTTGGCGCGGTGTCCCACCGCAGGAGCCTTTGATATGCATGAGGAGCAAGCCCCCCTCACTACCCCGCAATCAAATTCTTCCACTTTGGAGGCAGGATTCAGAATTTTTCATCTTCACCTTCCGTCTTCGCCGACACCAGAGTCGCCATGCAAACTGCCCCTAAATTTACTGTTTGTGTAATATTTTAAATTTAAAAATATTTTATGTTCATGTTTTTGTGCCTTTTGAAGTGAAGGAAAAAAACACGTAGACACCATTGCTTCAAGTGGGCGCGTATGTTGTCTTCGGTTATTATCAAGGAAGTGCATCACTGTCTGTCGCGTTGTAGAATTACACAGCCTCCTAGGGCCTGGCACGAATACTACGCTGAATTGTGACATCGTTCAAATTGAGACAGAACCAAGACGGAACCATGTAAATTTATACAGTATATGAAATGTGTCGAATTCTAGGAGCGTCACCATGTAAACAGCCCCTAAGTGAACATCCATTGGGACTGCTGATTCCCTAATTTTAATAAATCGCACCAGCCAGTGGCAGAACAAATGTGAACATGGCCCGGGTATGATGAGGATAAACGGTACCCCCCCCGAGTGGACCGCCCATGGCGGGGTTGGCTGTTGGACAATTATTCGCGGGCCCCTCAAGATGATCACCTGGTGTGTCTGTGTGTGCGGGGTGCAAGTGGAATTTTTTCTGCGTCCCCTCCAGACAACCGGCTGGCAGAGATATTTTACCATTTAAAGCAACACTCAGTAACTTCTCAACTTTTATAAAATATTTTCTAGGGCTGTCAAAATTATCGCGTTAACTGGCGGTAATTAATTTTTTTAATTAATCACGTTAAAATATTTGACGCAATTAAAGCACAAATGCCCCGCTCAAACAGATTAAAATGACAGCACAGTGAAATGTGTACTTGTTGTGTTTTCGGAGTTTTGCCGCCCTCTGCTGGCGCTTGGGTGCGACTGATTTTATAGGCTTCAGGACTCATGAGCATTGTGTAAGTAATTATTGACATCAACAATGGCGGGCTACTAGTTTATTTTTTGATTGAAAATTTTACAAATTTTATTAAAACGAAAGCATTAAGAGGGGTTTTATTATAAAATTTCTATAACTTGTACTAACATTTATCTTTTAAGAACTACAAGTCTTTCTATCCATGAATTGCTTTAACAGAATGTTAATAATGGTAATGCCATCTTGTTGATTTATTGTTATAATAAACAAATACAGTACTTATGTACCATATGTTGAATGTATATATCCATCCTGTGTCTTTCCATTCCAACAATAATTTACAGAAAAATACGGCATATTTTATGGATGGTTTGAATTGCGATTGATTGCGATTAATTACGATTAATTAATTTTTAAGCTGTAATTAACTCAATTAAAAATTTTAATCGTTTGACACCCCTAATATTTTCATAACATTAGTGATTATATGTCGACTGACAACTAGTTGAATGACATCTCTTTTATATCTTGAAGGGGTCTTTATCACTTTCACCGGCACTAATTAACTTTGAGGAGGTTGGCGGGAACCCTGCCACACACAAAAAAAACCTACAAATGTGCTGACTGCTTTCCGGCATACGTCACTTCCCCTTTTCCCCCAAAAATTAACTACAAATGTGCTGACTGCTTTACGGCATACATCACCTCCCCCTTTTCCACGTCTCCTGGAACTATATTAAAACACAACACAACGCAGAGTCCAGGAGTTCGACGCTCCAAATCGCAGCAGACAAAGAAAAAGGGGTTACACTGGTGCCGTGACCCGGCAGCGAAGATTTTCGGGGGGTGAGTGTGACGGGTACACGCAGGTCCGCGTGTGTGAGGCGGTGCGTGGAAAACCTTCCCTCTGATACCTTCAAGTAGGGATGCTGGTGGCTGTGCCGTTAGCTCGAGCTTTATGACACAGTGGTTAGCGTCCCTATACCATTAATATTAAGCACGTCACGCAGCGCAGCGTGGGTTCATGTCCCAGCCTAGGTCGGGGCGCGGCACATTTCAAACCGGTTACATATGCAGCTGCATTTGTTTTTATGCTTCTGCGCATGCTGGTCTTGTTGGTCAGCATGTGTCAGACTGCGAATAAGTGCCCATGCGTAATACTTGAACAGACTCAATGGACGAAGGCAGTCTGAATGAGCACACCAAAAAAACAGATATGACAAAACATCGGATTTGTGCATTAAGACCTGCAGTATGAACGTAGCCTTAGAGGCCAAAGCACCCCCTTACAGTGGGGCAAATAACTATTTAGTCAACCACCAATTGTGCAAGTTCTCCTACTTGAAAAGATTAGAGAGGCCTGTAATTGTCAACATGGGTAAACCTCAGCATGAGAGACAGAATGTGGAAAAAAAAACAGAAAATCACATTGTCTGATTTTTAAAGAATTTATTTCCAAATTAGAGTGGAAAATAAGTATTTGGTCACCTACAAACAAGCAAGATTTCTGGCTGTCAAAGAGGTCTAACTTCTTCTAACGAGGCTCCACTCTTTACCTGTATTAATAGCACCTGTTTTAACTCATTATCGGTATAAAAACACCTGTCCACAATTTCAGTCAGTCACACGCCGAACTCCACTATGGCTAAGACCAAAGTGCTGTCGAAGGACACCAGAGACAAAATTGTAGACCTGCAACAGTCTGGGAAGACTGAATCTGCAATAGGTAAAACGCTTGGTGTAAAAAAATCAACTGTGGGAGCAATTATTAGAAAATGGAAGACATACAAGACCACTGATAATCTCCCTCGATCTGGGGCTCCATGCAAGGTCTCATTCCGTGGCATCAAAATGATAACAGGAACCGTGAGCAAAAATCCCAGAACCACACGGGGGGACCTAGTGAATGACCTACAGAGAGCTGGGGCCACAGTAACAAAGGCTACTATCAGTAACACAATGCGCCGCCAGGGACTCAAATCCTGCACTGCCAGACGTGTCCCCCTGCTGAAGCCAGTACACGTCCAGGCCCGTCTGCGGTTCACTAGAGCGCATTTGGATAATCCAGAAGAGGACTGGGAGAATGTATTATGGTCAGATGAAACCAAAATTGAATTTTTTGGTTGAAACACAGGTTCTCGTGTTTGGAGGAGAAAGAACACTGAATTGCATCCGAAGAACACCATACCCACTGTGAAACATGGGGGTGGAAACATCATGCTTTGGGGCTGTTTTTCTTCAAAGGGACCAGGACGACTCATCTGTGTAAAGGAAAGAATGAATGGGGCCATGTATCGAGAGATTTTGAGTGAAAATCTCCTTCCATCAGCAAGGGCATTGAAGATGAGACGTGGCTGGGTTTTTCAGCATGACAATAATTCCAAACACACAGCCAGGGCAACAGAGGAGTGGCTTCGTAAGAAGCATTTCAAGGTCCTGGAGTGGCCTAGCCAGTCTCCAGATCTCAACTCCATAGAAAATCTGTGGAGGGAGTTGAAAGTCCGTGTTGCCCAACGACAGCCCCAAAACATCACTGCTCTAGAGGAGATCTGCATGGAGGAATGGGCCAAAATACCAGCAACAGTGTGTGAAAAGCTTGTAAAGAATTACAGAAAATGTTTGGCCTCCGTTATTGCCAACAAAGGGTACATAGCAAAGTATTGAGATGAACTTTTTTATTGACCAAATACTTATTTTCTACCATGATTTGCAAATAAAATCTTTAAAATTCAAACAATGTGATTTTCTGTTTTTTTTCCCACATTGTCTCTAATTGTTGAGGTTTACCCATGTTGACAATTACAGGCCTCTCTAATATTTTCAAGTGGGAGAACTTGCACAATTAGTGGTTGACTAAATACTTATTTG
This sequence comes from Corythoichthys intestinalis, assembly GCF_030265065.1. Classification (NCBI taxonomy): domain Eukaryota; kingdom Metazoa; phylum Chordata; class Actinopteri; order Syngnathiformes; family Syngnathidae; genus Corythoichthys; species Corythoichthys intestinalis. The sequence goes on from NC_080412.1 coordinate 29,182,743, forward strand.
CCCCACTGTATGTTCCGCCAATGGCACAAGCCTAACTATGAAAAAATAGTGCGACTTATAGTCCAAAAAACACATTACAGGTGAAGATCTTAACTGCTGGTGACCACTGCACCAAAATCTACATCACGAGAGGGATGAATGGAAAGAAAAAGTAGTTCTGACCTCCAAGCTCTTCGGTGGAAATGCTGTTGAGCTTGAAAGCTTGCGCTCCTTCAGCAAGCGAACCAGTCAAGTAGTTGTCGGGATAGAGGAGGCCTGCACGCACGTGATGGAACGGCATCTTCCTCCTGCGCACACGCAATGTGGGAATTGACGCTGATAGACAAAGCGCCGGGAAATTGAGCGTACTCTGTGACATGACCGTTGTTGAAATTTCTGTAATTACTGTACTGTAATTTCCTTGAATAGATGCACTGGAGCTCTAATAGAGATGACTCTTGAACCTGTGGAGTCACCATCGGATTAAAATTAAATCTAATGTATTACCTTAATTATAGGTCATTTCGAGTGCTATCTGCTTAAAACCAAAAGTATCGTTTGAAAATGCCGTGTATGATAATCACCCATGATTTCTATATTATTGTTAAGTTTGTGACAAATGTGGAAAATCCATTTTAGTTTCCGATTTAATCTTATTTTGATATTTGCTACTCTGTGGAAAAATATTCGGCAGAGCTTGAAGCCGAGCATCAGTACCCGTCTCACGTCAGAGTGTGTTTTTATTGCATGAGAACGTAAACCAATTAGAAAAATGATCCGATTACTCGGGCCATCTTTGTCTCAAGGTCACGATTTGATTCCTGTCAGGTCACCTTGTCTCGCTCCGTTTCCTTCTTTTCCGCCTATCAAAAGCTGAGGTTCGTTGATCGTCGTTACAGTTTTGAGTCGGGAAATTTCAGGTTAGCGAGCGTCACTTTGACGGCGTTAGACGTCATTCACCCTTCCCAGTCAAAAATGGATTGGACGTCTAGTGCCGTCAATGGCAATTACAATTTCAATGAATTGGACATTTATCAAGATCATGGGCAGGCTATGAGTTTATTCAGGGTCACTTTTTGTTAAATTTAGGGTACTTACTGGTCACTTTCATTTTGGGTAGAGGTGGGTAGTAACGCGTTACGTGTACTCTGTTACATTTACTTGCGTAATTATTTGACAAAAATGTACTTCTAAGAGTTTAGTTTTACGAAGTTATACTTTTTACTTTTATTTGAGTAGATTTGTGAAGAAAAAATGCTACTCTTACTCGCTACTCTGGGCGTTTTTTTTTTTGGTTTGTTTTTTTTTGGTATTTTTTTTGTATTTTGTTTTGTATTTTTTTGTATTTTTATATCTATGTTTTTTGTATTTGTATTGTATTTTTTTTTGTGTGTTTTGCATTTCTTTGGCTTAATGTGGTTATGTAATGGGTACAGTATCATTATGCACGCTTATAAACCACCAGTTTTTACCTAAAATGCGAAAACCGTGAAAACCGTGAAAAACAAGAAAAACTACGGTATTATAAAGAATAAAAAAACGTTATCATATTCCCCGCTTTTTGTGGTGTTCGCTTTTTTTTTTACGAAAAACGCCAAAGCTGAAAAAAACCCGAAAACCCCAAAAAACCAAGGGACTACAGCAAAAAAAAAAAAGTGTCCCCAAATTTTTTTCGCTGTATTCCCTCGTTTTTCACGGTTTTTACTGCAAAATAGCGGAGGAATACGGTGAATGAATTTTTTTTCTCTGTATTCCCTAGTTTTTCGCGGTTTTTACGGAAAAGTGGGGGAATACAGTGAAAATTTTATAACAACAGTTCATATAGATAACTTTGCACTCGGAAAAAAAAGTACAATTGTTTAAAAAAAAAAAAAAAAAAATCCATCAAAAATATACGCAGTTACTCACAATCTACTCATTACTTGAGTATTCTTTTCACCTAATACTTTTTTTGACTTGTACTTGAGTACATATTTTGGACGACTACGTTTACTTTTACTTGACACTACTTTTGTTTGAGTAAAATTTTTGGCTACTCTGTCCACCTCTGATTTTGGGTCACGTCCTGCAATAATTGGGGATCTCTGGGGTCACATTTTGTACATTTTGTATCATTTCCTGTTGATATGAGGGCATTTCTGGGTCACTTCTTGTACATTTTGGGGCTTTTTAAAATTTGAGCAAATACGGAATTGTGTTTTTTGCTTCAAACTAGAATACATACCGAATCATGATTTGATTGTGAACTGGTGTACATACTGTACTAAATTTAACTTCAATCTAGAATACGCACCTAATCGGGAATTAACTTCAAATGTATGTACATGCCAAATTGTGTTTTAATTTTAGCAATTGTTCGTGATTTAATTTTGAAGTAATATACGTACCGAATCACGATTTAATTTTGAACTACTGTACATACTGAAATTAACTTCAATCTAAAATACGAACTGAATCGTGAGGTAACCTCAAACTTGAGTACGCGCCGAATCGTGACTCAACTTCAAACACGAGTTTGTCACAAATCACGATTTAACTTCAAATTTGAGTGCATACCAAATTCACTGGAGTATGTACCGAATTGTGATTTCACCTCAACTTAGGGTAGGCACTGAATCATGATTTGATTCGGAACTAGTGTACATACTGAATTTAACTTCAATTTAAAATACGCACCGAATCGTGACTTAACTTAAAACTTGTGTACGCGGCAAATTTTGATTTCATTTTAGTAATAGTTCTTGATTTAATTTTGAAGTGGTGTACGTACTGAATCGTGATTTAAGTTTAACATGAGTTTGTCCTGAATCGCGATTTGCAGTAACTTTAAATTTGAGTGCATACCAAACTGTGATCTCCTTTTAAACTGGAGTATGTACCGAATTGTGATTTCAACTCAAGTTAGGGTAGCCGCTGAATCACGATTTGATTCGGATCTAGTGTACATACTGAATTGAACGTCAATCTAAAATACGCACCGAATCGTGAGTTAACTTCAAACATGAGTACGCGCCAAATTGTGATTTAATTTTAGTAAAAGTTCATGATTTTATTTTGAAGAAGTGTACGTACCGAATCGTGATTTAACTTTAACATGAGTATGTCCCGAATCACGATTTAACTTCAAATTTGAGTGCCTACAAAATTGTGATCTCACTTCAAACTGGAGTATGTACCGAAATGTGATTTCACCTCAACTTAGGGTAGGCACTGAATCAGGAGTTGATTCGGAACTAGCGTACATACTGAATTTGACTTCAATCTAAAATACGCACTGAATCGTGAGTTAACTTCAAACTTGAGTACGCGCCAAATAGAGATTTAATTTTGAAGTATTGTACGTACTAAATCGGGATTTAACTTTAAACATGAGTTTGCCCCGAATCACAATTTAACTTCAAATTTGAGTGCATACCAAATTGTGATATCACTTCAAACTCGAGTATGTACCGAATCGTGATAGGGTATGCACTGAATCACGATTTTATTCAGATCTGGATTATGTACATAATACTGATTTACAGTAGCTTCAAACTGGAGTTGGTGCAAAATGGTGCTGATGCTGAGCGCTTCTCTGAGTCATTTGTATCACAACAGGTGCACACGCACAGATCAAGAGTCTATTCCCGCATGCAGCCTACCTGCGGCATGTGGAGCCAGCCGGCCCCCTTGTGCCGGTCCCCTCCTCTGGGCGCGTCGGGCGACGGGTCTCAGGGAAATCAGGACACTGGAGGCGGCTGCCGCTCGGCTCCGTCTTGTAGCGCGCGTACCGCGTCCGCTCATCCGCACGCGTCCCACTTGTGACAATGATCAATCAGGCGAGCCATCAAATTATGATTTGAATCAATTAAGCGAGCGCTCTCGCCTCCTCGGTCACGGTCGCGTCCGTGCTTGTTTTACCGGACGGGAGACGTCAAGTCAAATGTTCCGTCTGATCTTCAGACGCTGGGAAACACCGACGCGACACACAGAAAGAGAAGGAGGGAGGTTGGGTGAGAGAGCGAGAGAGAGAAAGAAAGAGGGTGAGAGAGAAAACTCCCCTTGCAGATAGTCTCCATCCTACCAACACCTAATCTGTGTGTGTGTCCAGTTGGAGGTTTACTTGCCTGCACATTTTCCGCCTTTTCACCTCATGATCAGCAAAACATTCACTCTTTATCTATCGAGCTGCATCCTAGTTTTCTATTTTCCTATCCTATTTACATCCATACTTAGAGTACATTCTCCCATCTGCCCCTCCATTCCTCCACATCTGTTCTTCCATGCGTCATCCATCCATTCGTTATCCATCCACTGAAGGTACCTTTTCTCGTAGGCACCGTCTAACTGTTTGCATTACTCTAACATACTTAATGTAATCATTTAGGGAATAGTATGGTTTCTCGTATTTACTGGTTGTCTGTTTGTATTACTCTAACACACCCAATATAAAATCAATAGCACTTATACCATAGTTTAAGGAAAACAAGCAGAATATAGGGCATAAGAGATAAACAACGCCTTCTTATCACGGAAGCCCAGCGCGTGCGTCATACAACTGACTGAGCAAGATTGACGCACCAACTCTCGCAATCAGTTCTCCTGGACACTCCAGAACAAATGGCAGGACGCTCTGTCCCAACACAAGGAACACCGGAGAATGCCCGATATCCAACTGATAACATGGCTGACAAGGCTCCAAGAGCCCCTTCGCCGCTGAGGTGGAAAATCCACAACCCTCATTGCCCGGACAACACTAACTCCTGAATCCTCCTGTCCAATCCACAAACAGACAATAATCCTGAACACACCCTTCTTCCTGCCTACAGCCCGCCCTGCGAGAGCCTTCAAAAGACTGAATGTTTAACTAAGCGTGGTCATTTTTCTCGGGAACCTTTTGTTGACGTGTGATAGGGTGACCTTGCCTCCCCGCCTGAGTGTTTCTGTGTCGCCTTGCCGTTTTGATCGCTGTCGACCTGAATAAATTGTCAACTAGTTTTTGGTGAGCCTTCTTTAAACCAAAGTACAAAGGGTTAAGAATAAGGTGAACGCTGTTAGGGCCTCTGCCCCTCCTTCCTGAGCCTTGCCTCAGGTGAGGGGAGTTTTGCCTGATTACAGGTCGGACGGGTGGAGCGACCAACTGGTAGCAATCGTCATCATCCAGCTTAAAAGCCCGGCGGATGCACCACCACGTCACCCGAACAACTGTTTTCCACGTCAGTTGGTTCTCGCATCCCTAGTACCGTATTGGCCCGAATATAAGACGGTGTTTTTTAGATTGAAATAAGACTGAAAAAGTGGAGGTCGTCTTATATTCGCTGTCTAGATGTTATTCCCTTTTCACAACGCTAGATGCCGCCAGATATCATTGAAGCGATGTTCTGTCATGACATATCTCAGCTACTCTCAAGTTTAACTAGTTTGCATTATTTCATTGCAATGTTTTTCCTTATTCAGATGTTTCAAGACTACAGTTACAGTTAGACTTCACTTTGATGGTTAATGCAGTTATTGCAATTTTGTTGTTTTATCACAATACAGGTTTATTTACATTTCAAAAACCAGGAGCCATTCATTTACGAATGTGATTGCACTTTAGTTTACATATTTAAATGTTCAGATGTTAAGATTTGAATGAGGCAAAATAACATGCTTTTTCTCTCAAATATATTGTTATAATCATTTGTTTCAGATGTACTGTAATGATTTTCTGTATAAAAATTAATTTGGTGTTCAAAAAGTCTTTTTTCCAACTTCAGTCTTGAAAAAGAGGGGGTCGTCTTATAATCAAGGCCGTCTTATATTCGGGCCAATACGGTATATCTATTGACTTTGACCACCGACTCACGATATATTTTCATCGTTTCCAGGACCTGAACAGTGCGCCCCTCGTCGGATACTTCTGCCAACCCATTGACTTGTCAAAACCCCAGCTGACAGCTACACACGTGGCATCCACAGTGCTCACCACGACCACTCCGCCTCCTGCCTCGCTCGAAGCTCAAGACCCAAATAAGACTTCTCTCTCTCTCACTCGTGTTTTGTCACAATGTCTGCGTTGGGATCCCTCCCACCGGTTCCACGATCCCTAACAAACGCGCAGAGTTTGCCTTTCTGGCCGGGTTGCCGGGGTCTCGCCCGCCCGGATCGTTGGATCTGCGCAGGTGCGGGTCCGGCGGTTCGGCTGGCCCAATTCCGTCGGTCTGGCAAGAAGGTCAGTTTCCTTCACCACCCATACATCTTCTCCTGAATCCATCCATTCTTCCATCCACATAGTCTACCATCTGCCCATCCATCCCTCCTCTCTATCAAATAAATAATCGAAGAATGATGATGGCAAAGATGATATTGCCGATCACATGACACCTTATCTAAAAAACCGATATTTTCCACAATCATGCCAATGCATGAAAATGAGAAATAGAAAGACGCCATTCAAATGAACTACAGTTGTTTGATAATGACTTTTTAACTAATAACCGATATCCCGATATTGTCCAACTCCAAAAACCCGATATCAAACTGGTACCTACAGTATATACAGTAATACCTCGTTTTCGGCGGTTAATGGGGACCAGAAGCCGCCGCGATAAGTGAAAAACCGCAAATTAGCGCCTCCACCCAACATTTTTTTTGTGTTTGTGTGTTAATGTATTTATTCAGATTTAGCATTGGAAACAGATTAGGGCTGTCCAAATTATTGCGTTAACGGGCGGCAATTAATTTTTAAAATTAATCACGTTAAAATATTTGACGCAATTAACGCACATGCCCCGCTCAAACAAATTAAAACGACAGCACAGTGCAATGTCCAATGGTTACTTGTGTTTTTTGGAGTTTTGTCGCCCTCTGCTGGCGCTTGGGTGCGACTGATTTTATGGGCTTCAGCACCCATAAGCTTTGTGAAATTATTGACATCAACAATGGCGGTCTACTGGTTTATTTTTTGATTGAAAATTTTACGATTAAAACGAAAACATTAAGAGGTTTTAATATAAAATTTCTATGTCTTGTACTAACATTTATCTTTTAAGAACTACAAGTCTTTCTATCCATGGATCACTTTAACAGAATCTTAATAATGTTAATGCCATCTTGTTGATTTATTGTTATAATAAACAAATACAGTATCCATCTTGTGTCTTATCTTTCCATTCCAACAATAATTTACAGAAAAATATGGCATATTTTATAGATGGTTTGAATTGCGATTAATTACGATTAATTTATTTTTAAGCTGTAATTAACTCGATTAAAAATTTTAATTGTTTGACAGCCCTAAAACAGATACATATAACACATTTTTGCACTTTTCCCCCAAAGTATAATTAAAAATAAACTTGTATGTATGTATGTATATATTTCTATATTTCAATAAATGGTTTTAAAGCACTCCAAATGAAATAATAAGGTTTTAAACTCTTGCTGTCCTACCGAATTATTTTCAAAAAGGAACTAAAGTAGAAAAACGTTTGTCTTTATTAAATGCTTCTTTGAGTGAGTCCACTCATGTCCGCTCAAGCTGCTCACTTACACACAATGAGTTGCCACAGCAACTGTCTAACAAGTTAAACGATAATTGACGTATGCGGCGCCTTGAAGTTTCGGCTTCCAAGCGTCTCTGGAAAAGATCAAACCTTAACGTCTGTCAAACATTGTTAACTTTAATAAGCAAATCCAGTGAACTGCCTGACCAAGAAAAGCATCAGAGAGACTACGTGAGACAGCTCTATAAAATACTGCATTTATTTATTTCTTAATCGAAAAAAAAAAATCCGCGATGGACTCATGGTGCAAAGTTTAAAGCGCGAAGTAGCGAGGGCTCAGTGTACGTGGTCGTGAACTTAAAATATTATGGCTAATTGTATTGTGATGCCCCACTGGATGCTTTAACAATGGTAAATGTAACAACTTCTAGGCTTTTCAAATAAACATTTTGTAAAAAATAGGGAGAAGCTGTGGTAAACTGTGGCCAGCCCTTGTACAAAGATAGAAGGCAGAGGGCTTCTACATTCACTTTGAAGACAACATGCATATTGGTCCAAAACCGATAACAAAAAAAAACACTGTCAATATTATCCGATATCATTTTAAAATCCTTTGATTTGATTATACCAGGGATCAGCAACTCAAAATATTGAAAGAGCCATATTGGACCAAAACAAAAAAACAAATATTTCTGGAGCTGCAAAAAGTTAGAAGCCTTATAATGAAGGCAACACATGCTGCAAGGATCTGATAGCTATATTAGCCTACTATCAAAATGACTAAGTTGGCTATAAATACATAATGAGCCTTCATGATTAAATTTTTATTTTCCCTGCAGTGCATCCTAAAGAGAATGACGCACCATGGGACTACTCTGTTGTACGATGCCGCCTCAAGTTTAACTTCATTACAATATTAATGATTAAAGAACAATGTTTCTGTTGTTTGTCCTCCTACAGAAACCATGTTAAAACAAAAAATATATTTCCCTCCCACATCTTTTTCCATTTTCAAACATTTTTGAAAAAGCTCGAGGGAGCCACTCGGGCAACGCTAAAGAGCCGCATGCGGCTCTAGAGCCGCGGGTTGCTGACCCCTGGCCTGTACTATTAGCTACCCGATAATTTTGGCCATCTCTAAAACTGAATGACAAATTGAGCTGCGACCAATCTTCAGCAAACATCAGACCACAGGACATGGTTCCAGTAATCCATGTGCTTTGTTGACATGTCTTCAGCAAACTGTTTGCGGGCTTTCTTATGTTCCGTCTTCAGAAGAGGCTTCCTCCTGGGGTGAAAGCCATGCACACCAATTTGATGTAGAATGTGACGTATGGTATGAGCACTAACAGGTTGAACCCCTACCTCTTCAATCACTGCAGCAATGCTGACAGCACTCCTGTAATGAGTCACATGACATTTTGGAGGGAAAATGACAAGCAGTACTCAATTTGGACATTTTGGGATGTACGTGGTTTCTAAGGGGTGTACTCACTTTTCTTGCCAGGGGTTTAGATCAGGGGTGCCCAAGTCCAGTCCTCGAGAGCCCCTATCCAGCTTGTTTTCCATGTCTCCCTCCTCCAACACACCTAAATCAAATAATGAGGATCGTTGTCAGGCATCTGCAAAGCTGACTGATTAGCTGATCTTTTGATTCAGGTGTGTTAAAGGAGGGAGATATGGAAAACAAGCTGGATAGGGGCTCTCGAGGACCGGACTCGGGCACCCCTGGTTTAGATATTAATGGCTATATTTTGAGTTATTTTGAGGGGAAAATAAATTAACTCTATTATATAAGCTGTACACAGACTACTTTTCCATTGTGTCAAAGTGTCATTTTGTCAGTGTTGTCCCATGAAAAGATGTACTTAAATATCTGCAGAAATGAGAGGGGTGTACTCACTTTTGTGACACACTGTAAGTCTGAAAGGGGCTGATGTCAAAAAGACTGCACTCATGTAATTTTACATGTAAAAAACATTCAGGACTCATATCTTGCTGTCATTTACCAATTCATAGTTATTACATCAAGACAAATACATCAGGGAATGCCCACCTTTTTTTTCCCAAGAAAGTCTGGTTGTGATGTCACAACCAGAATTGATGTTCATGCCTAGATACCTAGTACAGGGTCCCCCCAGGATTGATAAATCTAAATTCAAGACTTTTAAGACCTATTTTAATGCCATTTCAACTGAAAATTAATACTTTTCTCGCACCCGTTATTTAGATAATATTGAATCATATTAAAAAAATAAAGCACTGAACATCAAATTTAACCTCAATTATTAAGTGTGTTTGACAAAACAATGCACATTTATTAAAGATACGATTAAAACACATTTAAATATAAGGTCTTTCAGAATTTTTTCCCCCAGGATAAAATGGATTTTACACTATTATTGTAAAGCAACTTCAGAAATTACATTTGCAATACAACAGGTTTCCCTTTTAAGAGGACCTAATCAAGGTGGTAGGTAGGTGATTGTCAAGTTGGCCACCTTAACTGTAAAGTGCTTGCAATTGGCAGTGAAAGTTTAAAAAAACAGCCACTAAATGGCAGTAGTTTACCATTAATTAACACAAAATAAAAAAGCTACACATGACCATTTCCCTTGGTAATCGTTTTTTTTCTAATCACATTACATACAGTGCCTTGCAAAAGTATTCGGCCCCCTTGAATCTTGCAACCTTTCGCCACATTTCAGGCTTCTAACATAAAGGTATGAAATTTAATTTTTTTGTCAAGAATCAACAACAAGTGGGACACAATCGTGAAGTGGAACAACATTTATTGGATAATTTAAACTTTTTTAACAAATAAAAAACTGAAAAGTGGGGCGTGCAATATTATTCGGCCCCCTTGCGTTAATACTTTGTAGCGCCACCTTTTGCTCCAATTACAGCTGCAAATCGCTTGGGGTATGTTTCTATCAGTTTTGCACATCGAGAGACTGACATTCTTGCCCATTCTTCCTTGCAAAACAGCTCAAGCTCAGTGAGGTTGGATGGAGAGTGTTTGTGAACAGCAGTCTTCAGCTCTTTCCACAGATTCTCGATTGGATTCAGGTCTGGACTTTGACTTGGCCATTCTAACACCTGGATACGTTTATTTTTGAACCATTCCATTGTAGATTTGGCTTTATGTCTTGGATCATTGTCCTGTTGGAAGATAAATCTCCGTCCCAGTTTCAGGTCTTGTGCAGATACCAACAGGTTTTCTTCCAGAATGTTCCTGTATTTGGCTGCATCCATCTTCCCGTCAATTTTAACCATCTTCCCTGTCCCTGCTGAAGAAAAGCAGGCCCAAACCATGATGCTGCCACCACCATGTTTGACAGTGGGGATGGTGTGTTCAGGGTGATGAGCTGTGTTGCTTTTATGCCAAACATATCGTTTTGCATTGTGGCCAAAAAGTTCAATTTTGGTTTCATCTGACCAGAGCACATTCTTCCACATGTTTGGTGTGTCTCCCAGGTGGCTCGTGGCAAACTTTAAACGAGACTTTTTATGGATATCTTTGAGAAATGGCTTTCTTCTTGCCACTCTTCCATAAAGGCCAGATTTGTGCAGTGTACGACTGATTGTTGTCCTATGGACAGACTCTCCCACCTCAGCTGTAGATCTCTGCAGTTCATCCAGATTGATCATGGGCCTCTTGGCTGCATCTCTGATCAGTTTTCTCCTCGTTTGAGAAGAAAGTTTGGAAGGACGGCCGGGTCTTGGTAGATTTGCAGTGGTCTGATGCTCCTTCCATTTCAATATGATGGCTTGCACAGTGCTCCTTGAGATGTTTAAAGCTTGGGAAATCTTTTTGTATCCAAATCTGGCTTTAAACTTCTCCACAACAGTATCTCGGACCTGCCTGGTGTGTTCCTTGGTTTTCATAATGCTCTCTGCACTTTAAACAGAACCCTGAGACTATTGCAGAGCAGGTGCATTTATACGGAGACTTGATTACACACAGGTGGATTCTATTTATCATCATCGGTCATTTAGGACAACATTGGATCATTCAGAGATCCTCACTGAACTTCTGGAGTGAGTTTGCTGCACTGAAAGTAAAGGGGCCGAATAATATTGCACGCCCCACTTTTCAGTTTTTTATTTGTTAAAAAAGTTTAAATTATCCAATAAATGTTGTTCCACTTCACGATTGTGTCCCACGTGTTGTTGATTCTTGACAAAAAAATTAAAATTCATATCTTTATGGTTGAAGCCTGAAATGTGGCGAAAGGTTGCAAGTTTCAAGGGGGCCGAATACTTTTGCAAGGCACTGTAATATACTATACATGTATATATAGTATACAAAACACATGTTAATCCTTTGTTAGCTATTGAAGACATTTAATCAGATAGAGAAAATCCGTACTCTTATTCAATCAAGAAAAACATTAAATATACCAGGAGGTGTTTTACTATCACCTACATTATAATTTGCCTATCACCATGCCATGTTATTCAGATCAACGTTACCCCGCACTCGTTCCAATAATAGACAGTGTCAACCGTGTTGTGTATCTGAGAGTGATGGTGAATCTACGACTCCAATTTATCCATGCTAAGGCTAGTGCACCTGCCAATACCGTATTGAACATGGCTAACTCTTGAGTTAAAACTGCGAAATTCACATTCATTCGAAAGGCAAACCGTGCAGAAATACATTATTGCATCTAACACATTTTAATTGGAGAAATTGGCAACTTACTTTGAAATGTTAAGCAGGTCCACTGCCTTCGCATGACCCATAAACTGCGACCCAAAGTATCTGGATGCGACCAATACCTCACATGCTGGTCCAACTGTTTGGACTTGGTTGTCTTGTTGAGGCTTTCGTTGAACATAACAACTGATAACATCTGAGCAGTTCCTTGCGTTAGCACACAGTACTGTGCGATTGCCTGCTGTTGTGATGTTGATGCTAATGATGCTAACGGCGCGCACACACGAGGTGCAGTGCATCGTAAAAATTCTACGCGTCATCTTCGTTATGGATTTTAAAAAAAAAAAAAAAACTTCGTCAAGGATATAATTTAGGTTGCACTAAGATGTTCTTGAAAATTAAAACCACGGTGAAAAAATTCCAGACTTACGACAGCTAATTTAATACTTTTAATACCTTTAATAATGGAAAACTAAATTCAATGCTTTTTTAATACTTTTAATAACCCGCGGGTACCCAATAGTACTGCGCAATAACAGAACAGTCACACGGCAACAACAGAATAGAAAGACTATACATAGCATGCTAACAGACGGCAGAAATCTGCATTCTGGTTATGTAAAAATTTCCACCAGAATAGTTTCTATGTTAGCTCATTGGCAGCCATTGACGGCGCTACACGTCCAATGTGGCAGTTTAGTGACGTCAATGGCACTCAAACATTAGCATTCAAAGCCATATAATCGTAAATGCAAATCGTATTATATCAGAGGGTATCCAGAAGTTCCTAGTTACGACAAATCTTTTCAGGCACATAAGCAACCTCCAACATGGCAGCTGCTGTAATATTCTTAATGCACACACGCACACACACATCGAGAGTAAAGAGTTGCGTCGTAACCCAAAATGTAGTCAAGCCGGAGGTAAAAGTTGCGCCTGGTCCTGTGAGGTTTGAGTCTGCAGAGTCTCATGAATTATTCAACACAACACACACACACACACACACTCCCATTTTACAAGGTGTGTGCGTGTTTAAGCAGCAACAAGGAGAACATTAGGACACTGCAAGTGAACGTTAACTGTGTGAGACCTCTGCCTATGCCACAAATGATGGCAGATCATTGAGAAGACAATCAAGACAAAAGGAAGCGAAAAGAAGCGTCACCACACATAAAACAAAGGAAAATGAACTTGAACGTGAACGACAACATCAAAAGATTGCACTGAACGGAAACCCAATTTTAGCATCAAAGCCTGTGAACTATGTGTTAGTGAGTTTGAGAGTACAGAGTGCAAAACAGGGTTAGAATAGTTTGGGGTTTTCTTTGAATTACTTTTTATGTTAAATTTGATAATTTTTTATTGATATTATTATCAAAATACTTCTGGTAAACAAACGAGTGTCTTTCTTAACTCATTGCCTGCCACTGACAACAACAGACGTCAAGTTCATTTAAACTGAAAGGACTAACTTTGAACGCTCATGTTTGAGCTCCATTGACGGCGCTAGACGTCCAATTCAAATTGACTGGGAAGGGGTGAATGAACATTTGTTCATTTTCCTTCCAGTCAAAATTGATTGGACTTCTAGTGCTGTCAATTGCAGCCATAGATACAATTCTAATGGAAAATTTTGGTAACAACCTACCAGTTACTTTATTAGACAGTGACATAACCCTTTTAAATGATTTATTGCTTCTTGGTGGGAGCGCATCGATAACCTTTTGGGATACAAGATACCTCTGCATACCATTTATTGATATATTGTCACAACACTAATTTATTTTCCAAAAATGTAAAAACATCACAATTACAAAGAGAACTACAATTGCCAAACGTCCTCGCTTGTCATGAAACCCCCTAAAACATTTCAAATAAAGTCCAAAATCACAAGAATGAACATTAACTGACATGACAAATACAAGGTACATTGTGAACCGCCTAATTGCGTCTCCTTTTGAATTACCTTCCCTCCTTTTCTCCTCGGTTATCAGGCACTCCACATGTTATCCACGGGTAAATATAGTTAGCTAACGATAACACCACTATGTTCTTAAGTAGCATAAGCGTGTAATAATCAGGGGTGAAAGTGGGCCGGAACGCACCGGATCGGCGTTCCGCCAAGAAATACGATGGCGGAACGCCGTTCCAGCATACGGTTCTTTGATCACGAAAATATGACGGCAACTGTCAAAACCCAATGTTTAAAAAAAAAAAAAAACTGCCACGCTGCCACACACGCATCTCCAATAAGAACAATCTACTAATGTCAGATTTACATACACAAGTGTTAACAATACAAGCCTAATGAAGAGCTTGCTTAGCGTCATCCGTTTTCACTGATTTTTATTATTCATTTATTCTACATAGTTCTCCCCAGCGTCTCTCTCTATCTGACAAGTCACATTGCCTGTAGCCCTTTTCACACATATTACCAGGGAATTTCCCGTATAAGGTAACGCAGGATTTACTCTCGTCATTGCTTTCGTGCATGAAAAGATTCAGAGATTGAAGCCAATTGGACACTTTCACTGATTTGACCTGTGTTGCCCACTGGCACTCTCTGTGCGTGAAAGGCTGCTGGGCGATTTTATAACCTGGACATTATGTCATTTTTGGTCAGCATTGTCACAATGTTGGTCAAATCCTGTCGTGTTTTGTTCCGGAGGGAGCGTTCCCCGACGTGTAACTGCAACCAATTTAAGGTCATCAAGAGGTAAGATCGGGCCTAAAAAAATCCAGCCCGACCCGACCCGGCTCCACTGGTATTAATGCCCGACCCGCCTGAGCCCGATCAATTAACTTGATTTGCAGGCCCGAAAAAACCCCAAAATGTTATGTTTTATTTGTAGGTCCGAGCCCGGAAAAAAAAAAAGAAATTTTATATTTTATTTGTAGGCCTAAGCCCGAGAAAAAAACCCCTCAAAATTCTATGTATTATTTGTGAGGAGGAGAGGGAAGGGATGCTCCAGTCAGACCTGGACAGATCACTGCTTGCTGCTTGGAAAAACGGACTGGTTGCGTTTTGCGTGATCACATTTGGTGACAATGCCTGCGCATTAAAGCCTGTCTTTTGTAACGAATTCTCAGCTGGCAGAAAAAAACCGCAACTTTTCTTAATGTTTAAATAGTCTATATATTTTTATGATCATTTTAAATGCATTTGCACAACGAAATAAATCTGTAAAATAGTCACGGATATCTACCTTATAACTATTGCTTAATTGTATTTTTTTTTTGTTACTGTCACATGTTCTCCAATATGTTAGATGACAAATACTCGATCCAAACTAAGAAAAATTGAAAAATAACATTTAAAAGGGTAAATACTGTATATGAAAAAGAAATTCTTGACCACTCCATGATGTCTGCGATTTCTGCATCGTGACCCTTGATACAGTATATTACCATGTTTCACCCATAAAATTCCCAAAAAATCCAGCTGTAGCCATTCACAACTGTGTCTTGACACTCAGTGATACATGATACATGGAGTATTTGGATCGAAAAGAGGTAAATACGCGATAATATCTCATTAAAGTCATGGCGTCTGTAATTCTGCTCTCGCGTGCTCTCACCTTCAGATATGGTTTTGCTGTTAAAATTTTTTTTTTTTTTTTTTTTAATGCCCTCCTGTTCAAAAATTTTCTTCCCCCAGAAAATTGAGATTTTAAGCTTTCCAATGATGTATCACACATGCATATCGGACAATTTTGAAAGTTGGCCAAATTGGGGGTCTCAGAGCGGAACTTCAAGTCACCTGAGTGTTTTCCGCCATATACATCAAACTCCTATGTTATACATTAAAACTGTTCAGACCAAAGGGCACTCACATTCCGATTCTCTGTGTCTAAGCACCTGAACGGGACGGTTAAATAGTTAAAAAAAAAAAAAAAAAAAAAAAAAAAAAGACAAATACAAGGAACTTTTTTGTTTTAATTTTGCATTCGTAAAATTTTTTATTTCAATTAATAGTTTTGATTTTATTTACTAACTATACTAACATTAAGGGGGGGAAATTAAGTGAAAAGAACCCCCCAAAAAACCAACAAGAAATGCCCCAAAATGAGCATGAAGTGGGCCAAAATTCAACAGGAAGTGACACAAATTCAGCAGGAAATGCCCAAAATGAAAAGGAAATGTGACTATTCAAAACCAGGCATCTAATCGCTATAATTTGACTCCACTGGCTTTATTTTTTACCATTCTAACTTGAGACTCATTGTCGCGGGAAGTGGGGTGCTAAAATATAATGAAACAAGCGTATTTAACTTTGGGGATTAAATATATACAGTGGGGCATATAAGTATTTAGTCATCCACTAATTGTACAAGTTCTACAACTTGAAAATATTAGAGAGGCCTGTAATTGTCAGCATGGGTAAACCTCAACCATGAGAGACAGAATGTGGAAAAAAACGCAGAAAATCACATTGCTTGATTTTTAAAGAATTTATTTGCAAATCATGGTGGAAAATAAGTATTTGGTCAAGTTCATCTCAATACTTTGTTATGTACCCTTTGTTGGCAATAACGGAGGCCAAACGTTTTCTGTAACTCTTCACAAGTTTTTCACACACTGTTGCTGGTATTTTTGGCTCAATCCTCTATGCAGATCTCCTCTAGAGCAGTGATGTTTTGGGGTTGTCATTGGCCAACACGGACTTTCAACTCCCTCCACAGATTTTCTACAGGGTTAAGATCTGGAGACTGGCTAGGCCACTCCAGGACCTTGAAATGCTTCTTACGAAGCCACTCCTTTGTTGCCCTGGCTGTGTGTTTGGGATCATTGTCATGCTGGAAGACCCAGCCACGTTTCATCTTCAATGCCCTTGCTGATGGAAGGAGATTTTCACTCAAAATCTCTCGATACATGGCCCCATTCATTCTTTCCTTTACACAAATCAGTCGTCCTGGTCCCTTTGCAGAAAAACAGCCCCAAAGCATGATGTTTTCACCCCCATGCTTCACAGTGGGTATGGTGTTTTTCAGATGCAATTCAGTATTCTTTCTCCTCCAAACACGAGAACCTGTGTTTCTACCAAAAAGTTCCATTTTGGTTTCATCTGACCATAATACATTCTCCCAGTCCTCTTCTGGATTATCCAAACGCTCTCTAGCGAACCACAGACGGGCCTGGACATGTACTGGCTTCAGCAGGGGGACACGTCTGACAGTGCAGGATTTGAGTCCTTGGCGGCGCATTGTGTTACTGATAGTAGCCTTTGTTACTGTGGTCCCAGCTCTCTGTAGGTCATTCACTAGGCCCCCCCGTGTGGTTTTTACTCACCGTTCTTGTTATCATTTGGCGCCACGGGGTGAGATCTTGCATGGAGCACCAGATCGAGAGAGATTATCAGTGGTCTTGTATGTCTTCCATTTTCTAATAATTGCTCCCACAGCTGATTTCTTTACACCAAGCGTTTTACCTATTGCAGATTCAGTCTTCCCAGCCTGGTGCAGGTCTACAATTTTGTCTCTGGTGTCCTTCGACAGCACTTTGGTCTTGGCCATATTGGAGTTTGGAGGGTGACTAACTGAGGTTGTGGACAGGTGTCTTTTATACCGATAATGAGTTAAAACAGGTGCCATTAATACAGGTAATGAGTGGAGCCTCGTTAGAAGAAGTTAGACCTCTTTGACAGCCAGAAATATTGCTTGTTTGTAGGTGACCAAATACTTATTTTCCACTTTAATTTGGAAATAAATTCTTTAAAAATCAAACAATGTGATTTTCTGTTGTTTTTTTTCCACATTATGTCTCTTATGGTTGAGGTTTACCCATGTTGACAATTACAGGCCTCTCTAATCTTTTCAAGTAGGAGAACTTGCACAATTGGTGGTTGACTAAATATTTATTTGCCACCCTGTATATGTTGATATATTTTTTTTGTTTTTATTAACATGGTCATCACCTGACAGCTTGCTTGCTGCTGGCTCACTTATGAATAAGAAGCTATTTGTGAAAAGGGGGCGTTAAACCAAGGCTTATTGGACCTTTTAGTTTTCAAATGTGTTTGTGTGTCATTGCGCCGTCTAGATGCAGGGAATTGCATTATAATACACGGGCGCTTTTATTTCCAACACACACTATAGGTAAAATAAAACGTTGTCTTTGTAGTAGCCTAGTAGTAGTACGTAAACTCTCCAGCACGCGTGTGTACTGCCATTTTGCACGCCTTGTATGGAGAAAACGCGCGAGCATGACAAATTTGGACCAAAACGGCTAATTTGGGATGTGAAAAACTTAAAAAGATCCTCAGCATCCTCTGCTGTGAGTGACTTTCTGCGCCCCTGTTGTGACTTGTTTAAAAAATTGGAATTCTAGACGATTGTTCACTTCCTGCAACTTGTGCCTGTTCGCCATGTTTACCCATGAAATGCATCGAAAGCCGAGCGCGTGTTAAAATCCCTAATGACGTTAGCAGCGCCCACTTAAACACGCTAACTACCCGCTGGCGTGCGGGCACCAAAGAAGAACAAGAAAACTAAAGCGCAAGTTAGCGGGTGTCCTCACATGATAGCTAGCTAGACACAACGACACTCACTCACAAACACACATCTCCCCCTCAAAGTGCATTTGAATGCGCCTCATGCAGCATCATCATAATTTAATAAAGTTTTGGCACATTTTAAAAGCTCGACTGGAACAACTTTTACATTTTTTATGGATTTCAGGATGACTTGGATTTTTCAGCACTCACAAAACATCAAAGACACACACTTTTTAGTGTGTTTAACTTGAAAAATACACAAGTGAGCACAGGCTGTTTACCGGAGGACAAGTCAAGCGACAATGACAGTTAGCGTGTTTCGACGCCATTGACGGCGATACACGTCCGATTCGTTTCAAATGGGAGGGTTGGCAGCACCGTCAATGACAGATAATTAGTTAATGAGATCAAAGCAGCTAACACATGCCCGCACAGCAAATAAATCTGAATTCAGAGCAGATTTTAGTTTGATGATAAGACAATTAGCGCTGCTCTCCGGCTAACAGGATTAGGACGCGTCTGACCGGCCGTCTGTGTGAGTCTGCATTTTCAATCTATTTTCTCTCACTCGTCTTCAAGACGAGAATTTTTAGTCAGAGTTGAAAAGTTCACAAAGTAAACAAAAACGCTCGTTAACTCTTTTGCACGAATTATGGTTTTTTGTTTTTTTTTAAATTACATTCATACAGGACTGGGGTTGGAAACTTGAAGCTGAAGGGCCAGTTGCGGCCCACGGAACAATATTTGGGGCCCCAATTTGATATCCAATTGTGGTATTAGTGTTATATGTATAAATAATTTTTCAATAAAATAAATCTATGAATTGTAGAATCCATTTTTGGGGGGAAAACTATTTAAGTTATAATTAAAACAAAAAAGAAGAAGAAGAAAACACAAATGAAAAAAACTTGAGTAACTAGAAACTGCAATTTCTGAAGAAATTACTATGGGACTTTGTTGTGAGTGACACAGATCTTCGACCTGCCCAGGTTGATTTGGGGACATTTCGGGGACACTTCCTGTTGATTTGGGGACATTTGGTTGACACATCCTCTTAATATCAGGTCAAATCCTGTTGATTTTGGATATTTCAGGGACACGTCCAGTTGATTCGGAGACATTTTGGGGACATGTCCTGATGATATCAGGTTACTACCTATTGATTTAGGGACACAGGTTATTTGAAAATGAATGGGAAATTTGGATGTACATAGTCGTCAATGGCATCAGCTTACATATGCGTCAATGCAATCAAAGTATATTGGCATCAATAGAATCGACATACATGGCCGTCAATGGGATATGTCTAAATTGGCCTCAATGCAATGTAAATGCCATTGGAAATGAATGGGATTTTTGGACATACATGACCGTCAATGGCATTGACTTACATATGGTCAATGCAATCAAAGTACATTGGCATCAAAAGAATGGATATACATGGCTGTCAACGGCATGGGCGTGCGTAGTCATCATTGACATCTGTGAACATGGGCAGCAATGCAATGTAAATGCAGTCGGAAATGAATGGGAGATTTGGATGGACATGGGCGTCAGTGGCAACGACTTAAATATGCCTCAATGAAATCTAAGTACATTGGCATCAATAGAATTCAATTGACATACATGGCTATCAATGGCATTGACGTGCATCATCCTCATTGGCATCTGTAAACATAGGCGTAAAAAAAAAAAAAAAAAAAAAAGGCATTGGAAATGAATGGAAAATTTGGACTCAAAAGGCTGTCATTGACATCCCATTAGAAATGAATGGGAATGTACTAATAAAAAAACAAACAAAAAAATTGATCTGGGAATTGTATTTATTCATTTTTCTTGCTTTTTTCCCCCTATAAATCTGTTGCGATCTCACATTGCTCATCTCTTTGGCTCACATTGACGGCAATAGACGTCCAATCCATTTGAACTGAATCTTAGTTTAAATGCATTGGACATCTATTGCCGTCAGGGTTTTCTAGACCAATTTACCTCTTTTGGTCCACTGTAGTCATCACCGTTACTGAAAGGGTTAAAGAAAATTATAATACTAAGGGGCTGTGAGATGTCAATAGAACCATAATGTGGCAAGATAACAAATATTGATAAAGTTAACAAAAAAATAAATCACATTCATGACCAATTATCGAAAATAGATCGAAAATTACGAACATTTCTGTATGTAGCCCTGAAACAGCTGAATGGGGCTGTGACGTCACAGCCAGGAAACAAAAGGTCAAGGCAGGTGCCGTCGTTGTTTATTGACGAGCGAGTTGCATTCGTGTTTTATCAAAAAAATCGCTAAAATGGTTCAAACCTGTCATGCTACGTGGTGTATAAATAGCCATTTGTCGCAATGTAGTACCCATGAATTCCCGAACGCGAGAAAAAGATCTGGACTACGCAGACAATGAGTAAATTTCGTCCGTGCAAAGAGAGCTAATTTTGCAGACCCAGCCTCGGGCACGGTTTTGTGTGGTGCGCATTTTACACCTGAAATCTATTCGAACTATGGACAAATGAAATCAGGTTTTGCTAAAAAATTGCTGCTGAAAGCAGATGCGGTGCTCACCATACACGCGCAGCCACCTAAATGTCCCGAGATATTAAGAAAGAGGACGATGACTGGCACTGATGAAACCACCCCACCACCCCAGGCAAAGCAAAGGAGGGGCGCAGCCAAGCTCGAAATGGCCATAGTAAGTACTCTTTTATAATAAAAACATAACACGCATTGGATATAGGACTGGACACATTTATAAATTATCGCTCGTAAAATATATACAACAAATCCTTTAATCCCATTCATACAGTGCCTTGCAAAAGTATTCGGCCCCCTTGAATCTTGCAACCTTTCGCCACATTTCAGGCTTCAAACATAAAGATATGAAATTTATTTTTTTGTCAAGAATCAACAACAAGTGGGACACAATCGTGAAGTGGAACAACATTTATTGGATAATTTAAACTTTTTTAACAAATAAAAAACTGAAAAGTGGGGCGTGCAATATTATTCGGCCCCTTTACTTTCAGTGCAGCAAACTCACTCCAGAAGTTCAGTGAGGATCTCTGAATGATCCAATGTTGTCCTAAATGACCGATGATGATAAATAGAATCCACCTGTGTGTAATCAAGTCTCCGTATAAATGCACCTGCTCTGTGATAGTCTCAGGGTTCTGTTTAAAGTGCAGAGAGCATTATGAAAACCAAGGAACACACCAGGCAGGTACGAGATACTGTTGTGGAGAAGTTTAAAGCCGGATTTGGATACAAAAAGATTTCCCAAGCTTTAAACATCTCAAGGAGCACTGTGCAAGCCATCATATTGAAATGGAAGGAGCATCAGACCACTGCAAATCTACCAAGACCCGGCCGTCCTTCCAAACTTTCTTCTTAAACAAGGAGAAAACTGATCAGAGATGCAGCCAAGAGGCCCATGATCACTCTGGATGAACTGCAGAGATCTACAGCTGAGGTGGGAGAGTCTGTCCATAGGACAACAATCAGTCGTACACTGCACAAATCTGGCCTTTATGGAAGAGTGGCAAGAAGAAAGCCATTTCTCAAAGATATCCATAAAAAGTCTCGTTTAAAGTTTGCCACAAGCCACCTGGGAGACACACCAAACTTGTGGAAGAAGGTGCTCTGGTCAGATGAAACCAAAATTGAACTTTTTGGCCACAATGCAAAACGATATGTTTGGCGTAAAAGCAACACAGCTCATCACCCTGAACACACCATCCCCACTGTCAAACATGGTGGTGGCGGCATCATGGTTTGGGCCTGCTTTTCTTCAGCAGGGACAGAGAAGATGGTTAAAATTGACGGGCAGATGGATGCAGCCAAATACAGGAACGTTCTGGAAGAAAACCTGTTGGTATCTGCACAAGACCTGAGACTGGGACGGAGATTTATCTTCCAACAGGACAATGATCCAAAACATAAAGCCAAATCTACAATGGAATGGTTAAAAAATAAACGTATCCAGGTGTTAGAATGGCCAAGTTAAAGTCCAGACCTGAATCCAATCGAGAATCTGTGGAAAGAGCTGAAGACTGCTGTTCACAAACACTCTCCATCCAACCTCACTGAGCTCGAGCTGTTTTGCAAGGACGAATGACATTCTTGCCCAGTCTCTCGATGTGCAAAACTGATAGAAACATACCCCAAGCGACTTGCAGCTGTAATTGGAGCAAAAGGTGGCGCTACAAAGTATTAACGCAAGGGGGCCGAATAATATTGCACGCCCCACTTTTCAGTTTTTTATTTGTTAAAAAAGTTTAAATTATCCAATAAATTTTGTTCCACTTCACGATTGTGTCCCACTTGTTGTTGATTCTTGACAAAAAATTAAAATTTTATATCTTTATGTTTGAAGCCTGAAATGTGGCGAAAGGTTGCAAGGTTCAAGGGGGCCGAATACTTTTGCAAGGCACTGTATTTGTGTCTGTTGGCAGAGCGAAAACCTATGATAGCACAATAAATGATAATTATTCTATACATTATTTTGCGGTCACGGTGTATCAGCTTCACAAAAACGAATGCAAAACAAACCATTCTGTGTTTCCCACACGATCTGTTGCTTCATCAGTGTGATTGCTCCCCTCAATGATCGTTTCATTAGGCTGCATTTGCTTTTGTTTGGGCTCGAATTGATAACCCAAAACACCAAAGAAAGGTTCATAACTCTCCTCGTCACCATTAGAAGAACATTCGTTACGTCAGATTCGTTGCTGCAACTAGAACCAAAATTGTCCGCCAACATCGCCGCAATTCAGTACTTTGTCAGGACCCAAGCACTGAGCCGGGTGTTTCCTAGTTGTGACGTCACGCACACAATAGGCTAGATTTCCGGAATCTCGGGCGCTGGTCGTTTTAGCTTGGCAATCGATGCAAATTTCTATCATTTTCTTGGTGTTGCAATGTGTGTAATTACACAAAGTGGCATGCGTTTATGGATATATAATGGAATATTAGCATTTCCCCAGGTATATTAATACTCTTTAACACACTGCCTCCCATTGACAACAATAGACGTCCAATCCATTTGAAGTGGGAGGGTGGCAGCGAATGAACGTTCGTTCATTCGCTGCCACCCTCCCACTTCAAACGGATTTGGACATCTACAAGTGATAAACTCATTTCAATTCCCAGCAGATCGTCAAGAGTTAAAATTTCACGAGCGTCTGATGTCTGCTTCTTATTTCAGCACTTGACCCCGCGCTGACCCCTCAGGCTGAGCAGGTCCTCCTCAGGACGCCAATAAGTGCAATATACTTTGGTTTCCATGGCAACAGGCTAGAGAAGTTAAAAAAAAAAACATGCAAAAGTTGCCCTTATGAGAAGATGGTCCCCGCGGCGCGGAAATGTAATAACGTGTCAACGGTTGAGCTGTCAATCGCGACGCCTTTGTTGACATCGACGGCATCGCGCCGATTTACTCCCATCATCGTCATTCATCCCTCTGACCTCCAACTCTCCTTCCTTCCCTCCTCCCACTCGGCACGTTGCGGTTTACTCTGCAAAATCAAACAAGTCTGAATACAGAGTATCTTGAGCTTGTAAACCAGCTAGTACTACAGTATATAGAAAACACTTAGAAAGTCTTAAAGGGAACCTCAGACTTAAAGACTTGTGGGCTCCTTCAAGCCACAATTGTTGTCTTTTACTAAAATATGTTATTAGAAACACATATGTTATTCCCATTGATTTAAAAATCTACAATATTTAGTACATGTTTTGACCAAAGGAGGGCGCCATGGCTGGATGGTCATCAATCTGGACAGCGCTTTTACGTGACAAAAATAAGGTAAAGCCCCATTCTCGCGGTCACAGAGCCAATTAGACATCTCGGTGGAGGCAAACTGCATCAACGTTTTTGTGTGCCGTGATGCACGAGCTATCTGCAAAAATCAATCATCATCAATATATATATATTTTTTAACCTGTCTTGTTCAGCTGTTTGACATGGAGAATGGAAATCGAAGTGCCCGGTTGGTCTGAACAGTTTTAATGTTTCACATTTAGAGTATGACATTCTCCCATTGTGATCAGTCAACATACCTCGTTTATTATGACAATGCAGTGAACAGGAAGGGGTTATGGGGGAACAGAAGAAAACGAACAAGAGAAGAAAGAAAAGAAACTCAAAACAACAACAAGAAATATAGTGAACGTCTAAACTAACTACTAATATGTTGGTCCCAGGCCATTTGGGGGCCCTAAGCAAAATAATGCAAAGGGGCCCATATATTTGGCCCACCATTTCGTCACAGTGTACTGTGAAACCTATACATGCAATCCAACCCATACATCCATATTTTGTATATTAATCAGATTTTGTTGCACTGCATACTTCAAACTTCTCACCCCAAATGATTGTCAGTACTTACAGTAGATAGCGCCAAACCTTTTTCTAAAAGAGGAAAGAAAGAAGTTAAGGAAGAACTTTTATTTTTTTTAAGCTTGAAATCAAGTATCAAAACTCACAAAAGTCAAATAAAGCAAACTGTACTAAACAAAATAGAATATAAATCAAACAATTGCCAGATTGGGGGCCCCCTAGTGGTCAGGGGCCCTAAGCAGTTGCATAGTCTGCGTATAGGCTTGGCCGGCCCTGATTGGTGCTATCGTCAGCTAGATGTATTTCCAGTTGACACCATGTGGGGGCCTGTTGACCAGGGAAAGAGGCGGATGGGGGTGGGGAGTCTATAAGCTTAGTGATTGAAAGGGGAAGAATGTACACAAATCAGCTCTGTGATCTAGAACCCAGTAATCCTGTGAATCCCTTGTAAATGTAAGCCCGTTGGCGACCGACCCTACACCACCCCATCACCAATCCCGGCACCAGAACCCCCCACCCGAGCGCGCCCTATCACATCCAGTCGCACGCGAGCCCCACCAAGCGTGCGACAGCCACGCAGACGAGCGGAGATGCCACGTGGGAGGTAGCCCAGGGAGGGGGAGGGGGTTTCAGCCCATCCCTCCTCCCGCAGCCCAGCAAAGGAGCCATCGCCCCCCCAGGGTGGTCCCCCGGGCCAACCGCGCACAAGACGGGGCGCACCACCAACCCCACGCCCACCCCCACCCCTGTCCGCCCACCCAGCCCACGAGCCACAGCCGCAGCCCCCCAACCAGCACGCCACGCCACGGGACCTCCAACGGCCAACCAAGCCCAGGGCATGGCAAGGTCCCCCGCCGGAGCAGGCCACATCCAGCCATCATCAATAATTAAACCGCTGTGTTACATTGTACAGTGATCCCTCGCTACTTCGCGCTTCAAACTTTGCGACCTCAGTCCATCGCAGATTTTTTTTTTCAGTTAAAAAAAAAAAATACAGATGAACTGTGCCCAGCCAATCACTTAGTCCAGCTCTCGCTCCCTACCTCTCCCTGCTCTTTATTCCCCAGGCAGGCAGTGCACATGCACTGGAGTTGCTTATTAAAGTTAATGATGTTGACAGATGTTTGTATTTGATCTTGCCAGTCACGGGCTTCTGAAGCACCGCATGTGTCAATCATCATTTAACTAGTTAAACAGTTGCTGTGGCAACTCATTGTGTTAAATGAGAGGATTTCAATTAAGTGCTGCCTTGGAATAGACAGGCTCTATGTGCGCATTGCACGGGCGGGAGGATAAGGAAGCACGCGCTTGAATGAATATGTGTGTGGCGACATTCGAGGTAGCCGGACGTGTTTTTGCGTGTGTTTGCGGCAAAAAACGGTAAGGTAGGAGGTAACAGAAACATAAAAAAAAAAAGCCAAGCATTTCTCTACTACAGTAATGTACTTTATTCTTGTTTAAAAATAATTCGGTGGGACAGTATCATGTTTAAGTTATCATAATTATTACATTTGGGGTATATACTATTATATATACACTGTATACAGTGCCTTGCAAAAGTATTCTGCCTCCTTGAATCTTGCAACCTTTCGCCACATTTCAGGCTTCAAACATAAAGGTATGAAATTTAATTTTTTTGTCAAGAATCAACAACAAGTGGGACACAATCGTGAAGTGGAACAACATTTATTGGATAGTTTAAACTTTTTTAACAAATAAAAAACTGAAAAGTGGGGCGTGCAATATTATTCGGCCCCTTTACTTTCAGTGCAGCAAACTCACTCCAGAAGTTCAGTGAGGATCTCTGAATGATCCAATGTTGTCCTAAATGAACGATGATGATAAATAGAATCCACCTGTGTGTAATCAAGTCTCCGTATAAATGCACCTGCTCTGTGATAGTCTCAGGGTTCTGTTTAAAGTGCAGAGAGCATTATGAAAACCAAGGAACACACCAGGCAGGTCCGAGATACTGTTGTGGAGAAGTTTAAAGCCGGATTTGGATACAAAAAGATTTCCCGAGCTTTAAACATCTCATGGAGCACTGTGCAAGCCATCATATTGAAATGGAAGGAGCATCAGACCACTGCAAATATACCAAGACCCGGCCGTCCTTCCAAACTTTCTTCTCAAACAAGGAGAAAACTGATCAGAGATGCAACCAAGAGGCCCATGATCACTCTGGATGAACTGCAGAGATCTACAGCTGAGGTGGGAAAGTCTGTCAATAGGACAACAATCAGTCGTACACTGCACAAATCTGGCCTTTATGGAAGAGTGGCAAGAAGAAAGCCATTTCTCAAAGATATCCATAAAAAGTCTTGTTTAAAGTTTGCCACAAGCCACCTGGGAGACACACCAAACATGTGGAAGAAGGTGCTCTGGTCAGATGAAACCAAAAGTGAACTTTCTGGCCACAATGCAAAACGATATGTTTGGCGTAAAAGCAACACAGCTCATCACCCTGAACACACCATCCCCACTGTCAAACATGGTGGTGGCAGCATCATGGTTTGGGCCTGCTTTTCTTCAGCAGGGACAGGGAAGATGGTTAAAATTGACGGGAAGATTGATGCAGCCAAATACAGGAACATTCTGGAAGAAAACCTGTTGGTATCTGCACAAGACCTGAGACTGGGACGGAAATTTATCTTCCAACAGGACAATGATCCAAAACATAAAGCCAAATCTACAATGGAATGGTTCAAAAATAAACGTATCCAGGTGTTAGAATGGCCAAGTCAAAGTCCAGACCTGAATCCAATCGAGAATCTGTGAAAAAAGTGAAGCACACACATCTCTACAATAATATTAGACTAAGTTTACCGTGAAGATTTGCAAACATTTTTTGACATAAAACACTCTCCTGCTCCGTCCCTAGAGCAGAAGAGTACTGTCACTAGCGAACTTGACCCATGAACACTACTGGTTTTGTGCTACACTCGTTTTATCCCGTCTTTCCTGTTCATTTTGCTTTTGCTGCTCGTTTTGTGAAATAACGACAGGGCTGTCCTAATTATTAATGTTCTGCTCGGGTTCCAATTGAAAGGGCAGAACCGTCGACATGTTTATGTAGTTAAAGAGTGACACCGTGGAAGCAGGGCAGCGTCGCCCAGTGACGTCACCGCCCAGAGTGCATTGCGTCGTCAACAAAAATGGTGACCTACTAGTTAAACTAATTTTACAAATTTTATTAAAACGAAAACACTATGAGGGGTTTCATTATCAAATTATTATAACTCATACTAACATTTATCCTTTGAGAACTACATGTCTTTCTATGTGTGATACCCTTTAAAGGGACAGATAACAACGGTATCATGTACATCCCTGCTGAAATAATCTTGTATATCAAATTGACAAAACACCAACATTCATTTTTATAATGTGTAACAGCAGAGGAGAGTTGGTCGGAGGTCG
This sequence comes from Corythoichthys intestinalis, assembly GCF_030265065.1. NCBI lineage: Eukaryota > Metazoa > Chordata > Actinopteri > Syngnathiformes > Syngnathidae > Corythoichthys > Corythoichthys intestinalis. The sequence continues at coordinate 29,211,105 of NC_080412.1, forward strand.
AATCTCAGATTCAGGAGGAGCAGTGTGGTTTTTGACTCGGCCGTGGAACAGTAGACCAGCTCTACACCCTCGGCAGGGTCCTCGAGGATGCATGGGAGCTCACTCAACCGGTCTACATGTTTTTTGTGGATTTGGAGAAAGCGTTCGACCGTGTCCCTCGGGGAGTCCTATAGTGGGTGCTTCGGGAGCATGGGGTACCGAGCCCCCTGGTAAAGGCTGTTCAGTACCTTTATGACTGGTGTCAGAGTTTGGGCTGCATTGCCGGCAGTAAGTCGGATTTGTTCCCAGTGAGGTTTGGACTCCGCCAAGTTTGCCCTTTGTCATCGATTCTGTTCATAATTTTTATGGACAGAATTTCTAGGCACAGCTGAGATGTTGAGGGAGGAACCGGCGAGAGGCCCTAGGGACGAACCAGGACACGCTGGAGACACTATGTGTCTCGGCTGGCCTGGAAAGGCCTAGGGATCCCGCCGGTTGAATTGGCTGGGAAGAGGAAAGTCTGTGCTTCCCTGCTAAAGCTGCTGTCCCCGCGACCCAACCCCGGATTGGATGGATGGATGGTAACAGCAGATAAAAATGTCAATAAAAGAAAATTTGCCCGAATTTGTTTTAACCAATCAAATGCTAGCATACCAGAATGTCTGCCCTTCCTCGTGAAGAATAGAATAGAATAGAATAGAATAGAATAGAATAGAATAGAATAGAATAGAATAGAATAGAAAAGCAATAGAAATTGAAAAGCATAGAAATAGCAAAGGAATGAAAATGGAAAACTGGGGAACAGAACAGAATAGAATTAAAACCCTTTATTGTCACTCTAGACTGGGAGAGCCAAATAAACATTTGCTCATTCGCTCCTCCAAGTCAAAATGTATTGGATGTCTAGTGCCGTCAATGGGTCCCAAATGAGTTAAAAATTTATACTGGTTTTCTAATATAAACCATAACTACTACTAAGAACGAAATTAGTTTTATACCCCTGGTTTGCATTAATATGTGACTATTAAAGCCAGTGGAGTGGCAAGTAAATTTATAGGGGTCCACCATTGCAAGCACGGAGTTGACAATGTCATGAAATTAAAAAAAAAAAAAAAAAAGCGCAGGTGGGAGTGCGGGGAATGGCAATGCAGCACCCAAGGACACGTCAAGGACCTTTTTTTTTTTGTCATCTGGCATCAGCTGAGACACCAAAGGCCGAGTGAACGCGCGTCTCCGCTTTGTTCAGATCATGTCTGCACGTGTTCCGGCTAAGTGACAAGAATATAAATGTGAACTGTTTCCATAGCAACACAGGAGCTTTGTGAGTCATGGGAGCACAAAATGAATCTTTCCTCTTCCTTTTGAAAAATCAGTCCGACCTTTCATGTCCTCCACATTTCCCCATTCCATTGTCACCCCCACCCCCCCCTTTTAACCCACTTTCAGGCATTGTTCAGCATGTCCCCCCAGATTCCTCGCGCCCCACCGCAGAGATGTAAGGAAAGAGGTAACATGACAGCTCGAGTTTTGCTTGGCACAGCAGCTGACAAAATAAGAATCGGATCAATCCAAATGTGTTGATGTATGATAATGTGAGCCTTTAACTCGCGGCACGGGGGCCGATTGCATACCAGGCGACACTATTTAGCGACCCCGTACTGGCCATCTATCATCTTGTTGGCTGCCATTGACTGTGTTAGATTCCAAACTAATTTTTATAGACCCTCAACAAAATACAGGGTGATTCAAAAAGAATGTGTCAAAACCATTGCGGTATATTAAACAACAACAAAAAAAAGCATTAAAAAACAATATCTAGCTGAATATAACTATTGTATATAACTTCGTTTTTATTACATGCTTTACAAGTGCTCAATGTGACCACCACCAACGGCACAGACAACATCAAGCCGATATGACTTTTAATTTGTTAAAATAACTTGTTAAAAAGACTTTTAATTCCTTTTTTAATTCTTATTAAATTATTAATTAGTTAATTTTTTATTTTATTCAGGACAATAGTTATAGGTTGCTTTAATTACCTGACATGTTTCGGCGAACACTTCCGCCTTCATCAGAGTCACTGGTGTTGGTGTGACGCCTGTTGACAGGCAAGTCACGCTCTCTGCTGACCATTCACTCTTCCAGGACGCTGGTCCAGGTAGTAGAGCGTGTGTAAGCCCCCACGTCCCTATTGATGGTCCTCGGGCCCTGCTTACGCACCTCAATGGCCTCCCTGATCCAGCGCAGATGTTTGTTTTCTTCGCTGCGGATGACTCTGGCCTTTTCCCAATCCATATATGAAATTTCATGCAAATCATGCAATAAATCATACATCGGGGAGCCAGGGAGGAGCTTTATTACAAGAAAAAAACAACACAAGAAGGAGTGTGAGGAGACAACAATAAGACATACAAGGGCAATAAAAGAACAAGCACGACAGGAACATCACAAGTCAGCCATCACCGATCACTGTAAAAGGGAAAACCACATTATGGACTGGGAAAACGCCAGTCATCCGCACCGAAGAAAACAAACATCAGCACTGGATCAGGGAGGCCACTAAGATCTGCAAGTGGAGCCCGAGGAGAATCAACAAGGACAAGGGGGCTTACATGCTCTCTACTACCTGAATCGGCATCCTGAAAGAGTCAATGGTCAGCAGAGGGCGTGACTCACCTGTCAATCTGACAGGTGAGTCACGCCTTTATCCATCAGCTGATAAAGATTCGTCACACCAACACCAGTCTGTCTCTGATGAAGGAAGTGTTCGCCGAAACATGTCTGGTAATTAAAACAACCTATAACTATTGTCTGGGATAAAAGACATTCAAGTAATCTGTAAGTGTAGACAAAATGAACTCAATACAACTAATTATTAATTAATTCAATGTATTGGCACGAATATAAGACGGCCCTGATTATGAGACGACCCCGTCATTTTCAAGACTCAAGTTTGAAAAAAAGACTTTTTGAACACTAAATACAGAAAATAATTACAGTACATCCGAAACAAATGATTATAACAATATATTTGAGAGAAAAAGCATGTTATTTTGCCTCATTCAAATCTTAATATCTGAACATTTAAATATGTAAACTAAAGTGCAATCACATTCGTAAATGAATGGCTTCTGGTTTTTGAAATGTAAATAAACCAAACAACAAAATTGCAATAACTGCAGTAACCATCAAAGTGAAGTCTCACTGTAACTGTAGTCTTGAAACAAATCTGAATAAGGAAAAACATTGCGTTAAAACAATGCAATCTGGTTAAACTTGGGAGTAGCCGAGATCTGTCATGACAGAACATCGCTGCAATGATATCTGGCGCCATCTAGCGTCTCGAATGGGGAGAGTAGCTGAGAGCTGTCATGACAGAACATCGCTTCTATGACATCTGGCGCCATCTAGTGTCGTGAATGGGTATAATGTCTAGACCGCGAATATAAGACGACTTATTTCAATGCAAAAAACACCGTCTTATATTCGGGCCAATATGGTAATTCCGTCTATTTCAATGATTTTAAAATGAATAAATGCGTGATGATTTTGGCACATTCTTTTTGAATCACCCCGTACAAAAAAAATAATTGAAAATGGCCTGCACAACAAGCTTTAGTTCAGCCTACATTTTCAGCTTCAACACTAGATGAAGCTAGTCACCTAAAAAGTACCTCAGGGTCAAAACCTGTTTTTCACGGTCAATGGCGACCAGAACCCACCGCGATAAGTGGAAAAACCGCGAAGTAGCCCCCCTCCCCCCAAAAATTTGTTACACGCCGAAATTACACAAATATAAAAACTATAAACATTTTAGCGCGAAAACTCCCTGGCCATATGGCCCATGGACTTAAAATCTGTACGGGATAACAGCACTCCACTGGCTGAATGGGTTAGGTTGGATTATTTGTACTAGATATGTTTTTTGTACCGTTTTGCTGCACTATTCATTAGGGCTGTCAAAATTATCGCGTTAACGGGAGGTAATTAATTTTTTAAATTAATCACGTTAAAATATTTGACGCAATTAACGCACATGACCTGCTCAAACAGATTAAAATGACAGCACAGTGTCATGTCCACTTGTTACTTGTTTTTTGTTTTGTCGCCCTCTGCTGGCGCTTAGGTGCGACTGATTTTATGGGTTGCAGCACCATGAGAAGTGTGTAATTATTGACATCAACAATGGCGAGCTACTAGTTTATTTTTTGATAGAAAATTTACAAATTTTATTAAAACGAAAACATTAAGAGGGGTTTTAATATAAAATTTCTATAAGTTGTACTAACATTTATCTTTTAAGCTCTACAGGTCTTTCTATCCATGGATTACTTTACCAGAATGTTAATGCCATCTTGCTGATTTATTGTCATAATAAATAAATACAGTACTTATGTACAGTATATTGAATGTATATATCCGTCTTGTGTCTTATCTTTCCATTCCAACAATAATTTACAGAAAAATATGGCATATTATAGAGATGGTTTGAATTGCGATTAATTACGATTAATTTTAAAGTTGTGATAAACTCGATTAAAAATTTTAATCGTTTGACAGCCCTACAATTCATTAAATCTACCGCAAAAAAAGTAAATGTTATCCATGTTATTCAAGCAAATTGTTCTTTTTCATGATGATTGAGATCAATACCTGACACGATGACCTGGGCCAGATTTTTTGATAGTGGGTCCAATGAACTTCAAAAGCTACTGGCTAGCGGCTAATTGTGTGTGCTACCGCTAATGAAATGTGTCTACATCCGTGCATTTCGTCCACGCCCAAAACACCAGGATTTATGCAATACATAGCATGTCGCGTCAAAGCTTTCGCCTACATGATTAGATTTTGAAATGGTAGACGATTTTTGTTGGATGGATATGTTTACCTGGAAATAACCATTTCCATTTCAGTTAATACCCATTTTCACCTAAATTGCTTGGATTTTAACTAGGGCTGTCAAAATTATCGCGTTAACGGGCGGTAATTCATTTTCTTAATTAATCACGTTAAAATATTTGACGCATTTAACGCACATGCCCCGCTCAAACAGCAGTGTCATGTACACTTGTTACTTGTTTTTTGGTGTTTTGTCGCCCTCTGCTGGCGCTTGGGTTTGGCTGATTTTATGGGTTTCAGCACCACGAGCCTTGTATAATTATTGACATCAACAACGGCGAGCTACTAGTTTATTTCTTGATTGAAAATTTTACAAATTTTATTAAAACAAAAACATTGAGAGGGGTTTTAATATAAAATTTCTATAACTTGTACTAACATTTATCTCTTAAGAACTACAAGTCTTTCTATGCACGGATCGCTTTAACAGAATGTTAATAATGTCTTCATGTTTTTGATTTATTGTTATAATAAACAAATACAGTACTTATGTACAGTATGCTGAATGTATATATCCGTCTTGTGTCTTATCTTTTTATTCCAACAATAATTTACAGAAAGATATGGCATAAAGATGGTTTGAATTACGATTAATTAATTTTTAAGCTGCGATTAACTCGATTAAAATTTTAATCGTTTGACAGCCCTAAGTTTAACATTTCGGCCATAGGCTGTATCTCAACAACTATAGCCAATTGAGACTTTTGGCACCATGTTTCTTTTTAGAGACCCAAATTTACTTTTTCCAGGAAGCATTTTGCTTATACTTCAGTGGTATTAAATATATTAACCAGACACAACATTTCAATATTGATACTTGGATACTTTCCAATACTTTTGCAACCTTAAGTAGCCAGAGAAGAATGGGAGCGTAGGCGGGCAAAACATAACAAACGTTGTATTGAAATGCTCAGTAAAAAAAAAAAAAACATCCATGAAAATAAATGTAATTCAAGACTTTTGCGGTGTCAAATAAAAACACTTGTAACACTTGGACGTGCAGACAAAAGGCTGTCGCGGTGATAACACAGAACAGAGAAATAAATAGCGCGAGAAGTCAAGAGACGTGTAGTGTCGATCGAAGCAAAAACACGAAATAAGCATTATGATAGCATATGGCAAACAACCGAACTGAGTTGAAGCACATTGAAGACAAGTGCAGCAGTAGCGAGAGTAGAAGTAGGAAGAGTTGAAGTAAGTCGACCATATTCTCCGAAAACAAAGTGAACCAACAAAAAGGCACGTGTGAGCAAAGCCAAAAAGTCTTAGTGTCCAAAGGTTGATGTCAATCAGGGGAAAAACGCTGCTCAGACCTCCTCGAAGAATGCCATCTGGGACACGAAGGCCGAGTTTCTCTAAACGACACAAAAAGCAGGATGCTGTCAACAAGGAGCTTACTCGCTATGTGGCGCTGAAAGCCGCAATTAGCGATGTGATCAATATCGACAAAATACGTTTGGTAGAACCCGATCTTGATCCAAGCCCCGTGATTGCAATATTGATCAAAACTAAAGAATGCAAGTACTGTAGAAAAAATTGTGCATGAATGCTGAAATGCAAACAGATGTGGAATGATGAAAAAATTAGTAATCAAATGTTGAATAAAGTGGAATACTGCAGAGTGCAGGACAAATGATTTTGAGTAAATGAATAATTGTAAATATTAAAAATATCAGCATGATTCTGCTGTGAATTTAGTTTACTCGTAGACATCCAATCCATTTAAACTTGGAGGTCTGGCATTCGCTGCCAGCCCTCCAAGTTCAAACGGATTGGACGTCTATTGCCGTTATTAGCAGCCAATAAAATTATCTGGGAAGTTTAATATCCCATTGAAATGAATGGTAACTGTTTTGATTGACAAACATAGAATTGTGGGGCAACCATAAATAATTGAATAATGTTAATGATGTGGAAAAAGTGTTGAATGATGTGGAATACTGTAAAAGTATTGAATGATGTGAAATCGCGGAGTATGATGTCGGATAATGCACGATGTGAACAATTTTTGAATGATGTGGAATACTGTAGAATGATGTGAAAAATGTTAACACATTTGCTCCCAAAAACGTATAAATACGTTCTATTTTCAATTGCGTCAGTGTCCCAAAAATGTATTTATATGTCTTTTGCGTTTCTTTTTTATTATTATTATTATTATTATTATTATTTTTTTAATAAAAGGCATCTATAGGTTCCAGTGTATCTAAGATACAATGCACAAAGCTCAAAACCCATTTTAAAGCAATAAAACTGGCCACTGGAGGTCAGTAGCGCATTTGGTAAGAACTCATCTCGGGCCAAGAAAGGAAGTGAAGAAAAATAGTCAGGAAACGGAAGTTGGAGAGGTCTTGTGAAGACGCGTTAGAATTTGAGAAAAATGTTGAGAACGATCAGAAAACAAGGCAAACAACACTGGAGGAGTGTTTTGAAAAGAAAACGAAACCATTGTCAAAGAAGGATTTTTAAAAAATTTATCTTGATGAGACAGACAGCGACAATTACTTAGCCTTCCCCGTTGTTATGTGCGCAAACAGTTCAACGGTTCAATAGTTTAGTTATGCATAAATAAATTGTTACTTTGCGATCAAAAGCTCTATTTGTCTTGTTGTTTGTTATTTTGTATTCGTATTGTTTGTTATTTTGAAGAACGAAAACATTATTCAGATCTTTGGGATGTCACATAAGCGAAAAATAGCTGTGTTAAAGTTATGTTTGAAATGTATGCTTTCGCAAAAAGCTCTATTTCTGTTTTTTCATCAGAAATTGGAAAACTGCTCAAACTAAGCTATTCTCTAATGCTGATTTCTAAAGAATGGAAAAAGATATGAACTAACTTTTTTTTCTGATGAAAGAAGAGAGTCTAATCTTTCTTTTGGTGGGTTCCATGTTTATATAGTAATAGAACAGAATTTTCTGTGGGCCTTGCAAAATCAGTCAAAATCAAGTAAAACGGCCGGGAGAGAAGGGCCTTGCTCCAGTGAAAATGGCTGGGAGTGAATGAGTTAAATGGTGTGCAATCATTTTGTATCATTTTGTATGATAAAAATATTGAATGATGTGAAATAGCCGAAAATGCTGTTGGATAACGCACGATGTGAACAATTTTTGAATAATGTGGAATATTGTAGAATGATGTGGAATACTATAGAATGATGTGAAAAATGTTAAATGATGTGCAATCATCTTGTATGATGTTAAAAATATTAAATGATGTGAAATAGCTGAGAACGCTGTTGGATAATGCACAATGTAAACAAGTGTTGAATGATGTGGAATAATTCATTCATTTTCCGAGCTTCTTATCCTAACGAGGGTCACGGAGGTGCTGGGGCCAATCCCAGCCAAACTCCATACAGGAAGTATTGAGTAAACATATTGAATGGTCCGAAATAGGGTAGAATGATTTTGGATAAACTCATGATGTGAACAAGTATTTGAATAGTGTGGAATACTGTAGAATGATGTGGAATAATTTATGATGTGAGAAATGATAAATGATGTGGAATCATTTTGAATGATGTTAAAAATATCGAATAATGTGAAACACTGTAGAACGATGTAGAATGTATGATGTGAAAAATGTTAAATGATGTGAAATACTGTTGAAAGATTTTTAAAAAATGTTGAATAACGTGGAATACTGTAGAAAGTTGTATGATGTGGGAATATGTTGAATACATCGGCAACCAAGTACATCAAAATAAGCCGACATCAGCTTGATAGATATATGGCGGTATCGGTACTTGCCCCTACTAATTGTGTAATAATGAAGTTTGGAAGCTTACGTTGCCGTGAGGAATGTAAAGCGGTTCAGGGATGAAGCCCCTGGTGTCGTGGAGCGCGTATACGCTGGCCGCCTGCTGATGAGGAAGATGATGCTGCTGTTGCTGCTGCTGCTGCTCTTCCAGCTTGAGAGACTCGATCTCAGACTTGAGTTCCTTCAGTTGGTCTTGAAGATGTTTGCTCTTCTCCATGTACTCCAGCCTAACACGCAGACACACATTGTTACACACATAATGACAAAGGGCAAAAGATGAAGATGACACGTGTGCGCGCGTGACCTCTCGCGCTCGATTTCCATGGAGAGCCTCTTCATATCTGAGTCTTTAAAGTCGAGACGCGCGGACGTGGATTCGTAGGTCGAGTCATCTTCCGGGGCAGCAGCGGGGGCGCGAGAGGGAACGGCGACAGGAGCGGGAGGAGTCGAATAGGCCGCAATCAGCTGAACAAATGACGCAAGAACAATCTTGGACTATCTCTTCCTTCGGAAGGAAGAAGAATGAAATTACCACATACCGGGTAGGTGGTCTTGGTGATCTCTAACAGTTTCTGCTTGGCCCTCCTCTCTGCGTCTTTGGCCTCACTGAGGTCCTGCTTCAAGTGGTCTGCTTCCTTCAGCCTACGGGCATAACTGGCTTGAGAACCACGAGAACGGCGAAAAAAAGAACATGGAGACGGGACCTCCTTTCCGACTGCTCCACGAGTTTGACAGCGAGCTGCTCGGCCTCCCTCATCTTCTGCTCCATCAGCCGCTTCTCCTCTTTGCTCTTCAGGGCGTTGACCTCTAACCTCTGCCGTTCCTGCTCGGCCTCGGCCGCCTTGTGAGCCAGCAGTTTGGCTTCCTCCTCGGCGATCTGCGCTTTCTCCGCCAGGAGGTCGGCCGTCTCCTCTGAGCGCAGCTGGAGGGCAACCGGTCGCGTCAAGAGTCGAGCGTCTATTCTTCGGTGTTGCCGGCGAAACTCACCAGCGCTTCATTGGCCAGACGCGCCTCATCCTGCAGCTGGAAAAGTCTCCGTTCCATCTCCTCCTTGGCTCGTTCCGCATCCTCCCTCATCTGCTTCTCACGTGCCAGGATCTGCCGCTCCATCTGGAGGAAGCGCCTCGCTTTCAGTCAGCACGTTTTGACTCACGCATTGTCTCAATCGTTCACCTTCTTTCGGGCCTTCTCCTCTTTGGCCTGAGCTTTCATCTGCTGCACCTCGATGGAGTCCACCTTCCTCCGCCGCATGAACAGATCGTGGTTACCGATGCACAGCTGCAAGATCTGTACACAAACGGCAAAATTGTCGATGTAACTCCCGTCATTAGGTCGTGCACTAACGTCGTTCGCCTCACCAGCTTGTTGACGCGCAGCTGAGACGAGTAGAACTTGAAGACGTCTTTCTTCTTGTCCAGAGGCTTGATAGTGAACTGTGAAGATAAATCGGCATCACAAGATGGACAAGGAGGAATAGAAGATTGCGAGAAGACGCCGCTTGCCTCTTTTTCGCTGTACGAAATGTTGCGAATGCCACTCCAGGGAAATGACTTGTTTGGCGTGAGTTTGCTGTTGGGGCTGTAGATGTGAAGACCCTGCGCGTCCACGCCCAGCAGCAAGTCTGTGTCCCGCTTGTTTTGCTGGAGCAGGAAACAACGTTACGAGGGCGGCGTCACGCAGACCGTCGGCCTGGGCGAGGACTCACGGTGATGTCGAAGTAGCTGACGCCATACATCTCCAGGTCCTGCGCTATCTTCAGGTACTCCATCTCCGCTTCATCCCTGCGACAAGCAGACGGTTAATGAGAGTTCTCATATTTTTAATCGAGATGGTACATTGAAAAAAGTTAAATTTGATCTCAGTGATCGGCCGTGACATTTTTTAAGGGCAGGTAAAGAGTTTAATTCTTGAGCGTTTTACTCGTTTAATTTTATTGAATGCATCATTCGCTGTGTCGGACATCCTGGCATTAATGACGTCACCAGCCACAACAAAGCGTCGCCTTATTGAAGAGGGGGCAAAACACGAGTCACAAGCCGTTGCTCCGTCATGTGTTGTAGTACAAACGTGTTGAATTTTTGTCTTATTTGCGGTCTTTTTTTCCGTCGGAATGACTAAAAATTGCTGTGTTGCAGGTTGTAACACAAGGAAGAGTTCGGAGCCGCATTTGAAGTTCATTCGTCCTCATGAGAAGAAAAGGAGAAGCAAACGGCTGAAAGCAATCAATCAAGGAACAGTAAAAGAAGACGGTTCCATGGACCATTCTTGCCTGTGGGAACCTAAATCAAGGCAAATTTACGTTTGCAGCCGACATTTTATTTCAGGTAAGTAAACTTTAATCAATTTTTTTGCCCCAATTAGCTGCTAGGATTCAATAGACTAGGCAGTGGTTATGACCGTAATTTCCTGAATATAAGGCGCACCCGTGTATATTGCGAACCCTAATTTTAGCACCGATAATTAGAAGAATACAAGAAAACAGAGCTCGTGGACAGATAGAGAAATGTCATTTTACTGACTGGTGAAACACAGCACAAGCATAGCACATTGGTAGTTCAAAACATTACCATAAACTGACAATATTTACGGTAATAATATGATTTGACAACTTCTCCAACTCCAGAATCTAGGAGAAAACAAAACAGATGTGACTTTTCTTTTAAAGGCTGCCGTATAACTTGCTCGCTTTATCATGATGAATAAATGTTTCTTCCATGGATTGATACGGTAAAATGAAAGTGAGAACGTAAGTCGGAAATCCGTGAGAGCTCATCGCTGTCAACACGACAGTAACAATAGGAACTATTGTTATTTGGGTTAGAGTTTCTCGAGGGACATATATAGTTAACGGACATAGGAACTCTATGTTGTGTTACGTTTGTTATGGTTGCCGAGTTGCAATAAACGTTGACTCAAATGAGTTCAAGAAACTAAATTCTGTGCCTTATGAAGAGTGAAAAAAGCAGAATTTAACACAGACAAAATCATTCGACCAATCAGTATGGTATTACCGAAACAAGTATTACCAAAACAAAATGGTGACGTCATGTACCGTAATGGTCAGCAACGGATCGCCACATACGTTTTCTTCAACACAACATGGCCATGTCAATAAAAAAATCTGTCTTTATACATATTTATGTCTCCATCCATGTACCCGTGTATAATGCGCACCCATGATTTTACAAGTTGATTTTGGGAAAAAAAAGTGCGCATTATATTTGGTATTACCGTAACCGACAACTTGCAAAGCGTTGTTTTTCTTTTGCCGTGAACTGCTCTGAGTGGTCAATCGGTATATTATTGGCCTGGTGGGAATTGGTTATTTTGCCATGACTAGACTCATGCACTGTGTTTTTGCCTCGTGACACCCCATTTAGTTCTACTACCACGCTTCACGGCTAAATAACGCTTGGAGGCGAATTACCGGTTACGGCAGAAATAATCATCCATTATTCCATCCATTAATCGAAATACCTTCCCATTTATTTAATTTGTTTATAAACAAAAAATGCCTAGAATTGATAAAGGTCAACTTACTGGGTGACTTTATGAGGTAGTTGTAGATGTTTCCGAACTCCACTGCAGGCCATTCCTTTGGATTGTTTATCCAGCTATCAGCTTCGACTTTGTATGGGCAAATTGGCAAGCTAATACACGCTAATTTTAAGTTGTATCGCTTCCTTGTGTCTGTCGGCAGTGACTCGTGATAATAATAAGTCATGTTTATGACGTTTTTATAAAAAAAAGACGCAAAACAGCAGAAATATATGAATTTCAGACAACGTTTGTCTATGGATGTTTACCTGTGCGTGCCCCCTTCTCAAAATGGCGACACGTTGCTAATGGCGTCATCGCGACATCACACCGACTGCGAGAATAACAACACCTTAGCAACGAGGGACCCGCCTCGCTGCCAGCGGCTACACGATGACGTAATTTACAGAAGACCTCACCTGCACTCCAATACAGAAATATTGCACTACGGTACCTTCGCCATATATTGCAAAGATTTTCAGTGTTTTACTCGCAAGATTCATCATGCCAACTAGATGTTTAGCGATGAATTGCTCACAAGAAGGCTCGAGACCCGATCAGTGTAAGCCTGTCGTGATAACAAATTTTAGTAGGCGATATATTGTCTCATAAATTATTGTCGATATGCAATATTATTGTCAATGTTTTTTAACCAATTCAGCCACTACATTAGTGACAATACATGCTGATAATCACCTATTCAAATGCATTAAGTTGTTGAAAAAACGACATTAAAAATATTTTTAAAAAAAAGAAAAAACACAATGCATAACAGGCCATTTGAAAGATAGGTAAGTGCAAAATGTCTTTTTGTTAACTGCCAATCAGAGCCCATCAATAATTCATAATGGGTGTCATTTTTAGGCTATTCTTAGTGTAGAATGTCAAGTATGTGAGATTAACTCCAGAAATCTTTACATGTTGAACATGTGCTTTTATTTTGAAATGTTCACCGGAAGTACCTTCACCAAGCAGCTAACTGTAAGCTTTACACTCAATAAAAAAAGTTGTCTTCAATTTTCGTCAATGGTGTTGTGCATGAGGTGTCAGTAATACATTTCTAAACAAAACTTTTTAGATTTTAGATTTAGATTAGAATTTTTTTTTTTCGCATCATTTGCAAATGCTGTAATGTCGCACTTTTTCATGATTGAAGCGTCACCTCTTTGGAGAAGACTGCCAATGTTTTATAAGGCTAAAGTGGTTAGGACATTGCCCTTTTTCCATTAACCTTCAAGTGCCTATGACACCAAAAAGCATGTTTATTTTATATTTCACGTGGTGATCATTTTATTTATTCAATTTTTGAATCCCACGCCATGAAAATGAGTGACTTCCGGCTCCAGTCTCAGGTTGAGGACGAATGCTAATGTGACGTCACCCGGATAAGCATCTCACAATACAGCATTGTTTTATAGCATGCAGATGGACTGCGGATTAATCAGTTAATTTTTCGAATCACGGCAGCCAAATGTGCTAAACCCTGCACCAGGGAGAGGCCTGGGAGCCTTTTTGGGTTTCATTTTGGGTTTCAAAAAGTTCACGTTCACCCTCGGAGAATGGCCAAAACAAGTCCGGCAACTGTGGGACCATTGGACTTACAAGGAAGTGAGTAAACATCGTATTTCGTATAATGTCAAATACTGGGATCATGGCACATGGTTTTAAAACTGAGGTGGCTTGCATTTTGTCCTGACAATGCTCCTTGTCCACCGAGAAAGCCACTCGGCCGACAACCAGCGGCTTCTCGCACACACCCCTCGGTCGTTCGCGTGCCCGCCGGGAGAGCGGTATACTCGGCTTCTTGCCCTCTTTGTGTGCCCGGTGTTCTGTCAAATTTTCCACCCCATCACAAATTGTAATCGCAATTGCAATCGGCGAAGACAATCGACAACCCCGCCGCCGTGTGGCATGATCCGCGGTAGTTTTGTATGATTTTTCGCTTCGAAAGGCGGGAATAAGACTTTGAATCATCACTCGGTTCGGGTTGGCATGTCGCCTAGCTGTCATGCCTCCTGGTTTATTTACTCTCTCCAAACCTGGGGAAGGGAAATGACAAAAGCCGGACTAACTCCAATAGCATAAAATATTGTTCGGCAGGTGCAAGAAGTTGACAGTTTTGACCATAATGGAGTAATTTTGCCATGTTGTACTGAATAAATGCATTTTTAATATTTCATATTCCATTTAGCACAAGACTGTTATTTGTCATGACCATACCATTTATTTAGCAATTGAGGAGAAATACTTAGATAAAAAGAATATATTGTAAAAATATTGGAGTAGAGAGATTGAAAAAATGACATTTTGCGGCTCTCTTCGTCGCATTTTCCTCTATCTGAATAATTCCCCCTCAATGGGCTGAATTCTAAATAAAATGAAACCATGACCCTGCCGACGTCATCCTCCTGTTGGGGACGCTAGAGCGCTATAATTACAGGCAGGGGTTAAACGGAAGATTAAAAGACTAATTTCTCGTCATCTGCGCTTGGCAAATTGTTGTATATAGTCGAATAGTCTCAAAATATGATTCTAATTCACATAATAATGCTATTTAAGGCTTTTTTTTACCCTGTCATAGGCACTTTAATGTAAAAATGCTTTAATATAGATGTCTTTCCTTATTTTGTATGTCTGAACTTTAATTCTACAGTGCATTGATGAACAATAAACATCTGTGAAAGGAACTGGAGTGTCATATGCAACCAACACGCACGAGTGCCGTGTGCACATGCAAACACATGCACACAGCGATAAATCGCAGCCGGGAAAATTACCGACCTCATTTTTATTTACTGTGCGATAAATTGACTTACTGTATATCGCGACAGGCTTAGATCAGTGGAGAAAAAAAAACTTCTTTTGCAAGGATTTGGACATCTTTTGTGAGAGTCAAGCGGAAGAACTTCTTCCCGGCTTCTCGATCGCTTCTTTGCTTTCAGCATTTCAGCGACGACAGCTTTGAAAGCCTTAGGTACAGGGGTCGGCAACCCAAAATGTTGAAAGAGCCGTATTCAACCAAGAAAAAAAAACAAAAACAAAAAACAAATATGTCTGGAGCAGCAAAAACTTGGCCTCATTATATTATATAATCCTTATAATGATGGCAACACATGCTCTATGTATGTAATAGCTATATTAGCCTACTATTAAAATGACTACCGGTAAAGTGGTAATATATACATAATGACCCCTTCATGATTTAATGTTTATTTTCCCTGCAGTGAATCCTAGTTTATTACAATATTAATGAATTAGAAGAATGTTTGTGTCATGTTTGTCCTCCTACACAAACCATATTGAAACAAAACATTTCTCTCCCTAGTCTTTTTCCATTTTCGAACATTTTTGAAAAAGCTCAAGGGAGCCACTAGGCGGCTATTCTGTTGATATAGAAGGGGAAAATCCTACTGCTTGTTCGCTGAAGTGTGACTTATTTTAGTTGTTGTTGCTGGCCTGTCATAAATAGATAGGACAGCTAACAGGTCATCTATTCATGTGAATTTGATACATTTATTACTAGATAAATATAACCACTCATCTGTTTTTGCAATTACTGATAATTATATCTCAGAATGACTCGGCAAAGAAAGGTTCAGAGAGAAATCACGATGCTAGACATAGGCTTACTACTCTTCTTTTCGTAGTCATCTGACGCCTCAGTTTCAAACATGTCCAGCATAATATTTCCTGGGAGCCCTCGTCATCGCTAATGTCACGAAAAAGCCATCCTGAACGGGTAATTTAGCTGGAAATACAGTGGTAGCTCGACACACGATCGCTTAGACACACGATCTTTTCGACATCCGACTTAAATTTGACTTGCCATTTGTTTCTACATCCAACGACATGCTCGAAATACGACGAAATGATAGCACCGCAGACAAATGCAGAGCAGATTTTCTTGTGTGAGAAATCAATTCTGGTTTCAAAAAGATTGGTACAGTTGGTGAAACAAGAAAAAGAGATTACGCTTACTGTCTAAATGAAGATGCAAGTTATAGAGACATGTGAGCGTGGGGTGCGCATCAGTGAACTGGCTTAACAATACATCTCCACGGTCCTCCTACGACCACCGTTTGCCAGACTTTATAAGTTAAGGTGACAATTATTATTGCGGTAACATCGCCAAAGAAATCGCCCGCTTTGTCAGGTTTTTATCATTTGTTTCACAAGTTATCCAACACAAAATTTGAAGGTGTTCTCTAGAAAACATTGAAAGTGAAACTCTCAACCTCCACCGCTTCCTCTCTCTGACACGTTAGCCACGCCGTGCGTTCAGGTACAGCAAAAAACGTCCGCCACATTAGAACCCGATTAGTTAAAAGAATAAATAAATAAATTTTTTTAAAAAATAACCCGATTCGTTGCATTATTACAGGAATTATTATTATTACCGTATTTTTTGGACTATAAGTTGCAGGTTTTCTCATAGTTAGGCTGGGGGTGCGACATACTCAGGAGCGACTTATGTGTGAAATTATTGACATATTATGATATCATTTCACGTGTTATTTTGGTGTTTTGGAGTGACACTGATGGTTTGGTAAACTTCTTAGCATGTTCTATATGCTACAGTTATCTGAATAACTCTTAATAGCTATGGCCACTTTCGCGTTCTGCCTTTGGCAATGTGTGTTCAATTGTACTATTGACTATTTTATATTGAAATGCATGCTTTTAGTTTGTGGTGCTTACACGCCCACGTGGGGGCGCACTCGCACTTGTTTACGCGAAGAAGAATGCTCCACGCCAGAAGAAGACGGACAGCTACGCAGCTCTAAATGAGTGGGCGAGTTAGCGAGAGAGAAACAGAGCTGCGAACCTACGTTCATTGTTTATGCTTGTAAAATATCTCTACAGACGCAACGTCTGTATCATCTTTTCTGTTGTTGTTGTGTGTTTTCCACCCGCAATCGGACACTAGGAGCCAGTTGTGTGGTTGTTTGAGCAATGTGCTAATGCTAGCGAACGCATGCTAACCGTTTGTGTCATTGCTGTAATAGCACCTAATTATCATTTATTTACGTTGATGCGAACCTGTTTGGTATCGAGGACGAAATTAATTCAACAAATTATGAAGACGTCCAGCATTGTCATTTGGAAGTTTAGCTCGCTGTATAGACTCCACTCACATGACGTCACGACCACGCCTCCGCGCCATATTGTCCGTCAGCTTGTCGTGTTGATGCATTACCGCTACGTAAATTCCTCCTATTATGGCGTGTTTTTCTGCTCGTTAACATTAATAATCAAAATGGTGACGGTGTGTGTGGCGGTTGGTTGCAGTAACAGAGAAGATAGATGGAGAGACTTGAAGTTTTACCGTATTCCGAGAGACCCGGAGAGGAGAGCGAGATGGACTGCTGCAATTCGACGCGAAAACTGGGCACCAAACGATCACCACAGACTATGTAGTAGTCATTTTATACCTGGTAAGATGCATTTAATATATATTTAGAGGGTTTTGGGCTGACAACCACAATTAAGATCATTGCGAGGCTAATCGCCGACAACATACAGTTTCAAATTCAAGATGTTTATTTCTTCCGCCATCATTATTTTTTGAATAATATTTAGCTGGTACCAAATGAAAGAAGCTGGCCTCGTCTACGGATCATCAGTTAAACAGGGGTGTCCAAACTTTTTGCAAAGGGGGCCAGATTTGGTGTGGTAAAAATGTGGGGGGCTACCTTGGCTGATTTACGTAGAACAATATATTTAAACAATTTTTAGCAAGCCCTTCTGTGTGTCACATTTGCTTTATTATTTTTTTAAATTCATAATTTCAACAATCTCGCCTTTGTGGCGTTTTCTTTCGACACTCGGGCTATTGCGAAATACTGCTGCTGTGAAATTAAACTAGCTTCAAGTTGCTGTCATTTCTCGCTGCGTATCTTCCTTGTAATGTTGTCGTACATGTCAGCGTGTCGTTTGGTAATATCGCGTCACATCGAACTCTTTGAAAACAGTGACTGTCTCTTTGCAAATGAGGCAGACACAGTTGTTGCGTATTGTATCGAAGAAATAGTCCAATATCCACCTATCCTTGAAGCGTCGGCCACCGCAGTCAACTTTTTTATTGATTGTCGCCATTTTAGAAAATTGAAAGTAAAGGGTCACACGGGGAAATGTTGCTTAGACTGCTGCTCTTAAAGTTTTTCAAAGTTTCGTGAGAATAGGGTGAGTTTCTGTGACAAGATAGTTGTAGATATCAGCAGATGTCAGGCAGAGACTGCGAAGACAGCGGGTCGAAAAATATCGATTTAGGCATCAAATATGGATCTGGCGAATGGATAGACCGAAGCTTTTCCACATAACGCCTTTTATGCAACGCATCCAATGAGTTTACAGCGTCTGAAAGCACCGGGGCTTCCATGAATTGCACTATAAATTGCACGACAAATTGAAACCATTGAGAATACGGATAAACAATGACGGACAATATGGTGGCCGGATACAGCGACACATCATTGTGTGATGTTTGTGAGTGGGGTCTATAGCCAGGACTGAGCCGTAGCGTCCTGGTAAGGATAATATATTCGCATTTTGTTGTTTATGCACTGTAAACTTATTCAGCATGTTGTTCACTATTGTATTTTTATATTAAATTGCCTTTCAAGATGACATACCTGTTCTATGTGTTGGATTTTATCAAGTAAATTTCCCCCAAAAATGCGACTTATACTCCGGTGCGTCATATATATGTTTTTTTCCTCTTCGTTGGGCATTTTATGGCTGGTGCGACTTATACTCAGGTGCAACTTGTAATCCAAAAAATACAGTATATTATTATTCCGATTTTTATTAATAATTTATTTGTTTTGCTATGTGTAATTGCCATTTGTAATAGGACCAGCAGTATTTATTAAGGATTTAGTGTAGTTTTTTTGGGCTGTGGAACGAATTAATGGTATTATAATGTATTCCTATAGGAAAATCCTGCTCGACATACGACCATTTCGACTTACAAACAAGGTCCTGGAACGAATTAACTTCGTATGTAGAGGTACCACTGTATTACTATTGTTGGTGCTGATAAGGATAAAGTCACCCATGCCTTCTGTATTCCGGGTTTCGGACCGCAATATTGAAGGAGTGCTAACAAACTAAAAAAAACACAAATTGTTCTCGCAGTTACGCGTTAGAAATGACATAGTCGTTTCGACGAACTCATCCAAAGTTCGAATTCGCAAATTACACTGAAATCCGACAAACTCTTTCATCTGCCCTTTAAATTTTAAATCCAGCAAACATAGCAGGGATGCAAACTGACTGTAGTTTGGTAGCTAACAGCCTAAGCGCAGGTGCGGGTGCATGGTGGTCTTACCTAGCGATGCCCCTGTGCTCGGCATACCAGGCTGTGATCTTCTCCTCCCACATGTCCGCCGTCATCTGGTACTGCATCAGCACCTGACATTAAAATGTCAACAACAAGACCGTCATGAGCGTTGAGTCACTTAAGGAGAAAAATTGACTGCTCCGACAGTCGCCTACCGTCTTGGGCAGAAGTTCATCTTGCGCCAGGAAGCCCGGCTTGTGGAAATTGGGGTCATAGTCGCCGTACTGGAACAACAAAAGTTCTGCTCATGCATATTACCTAATAAAATTAGTGTTGCAATTTAACTATTTTTACTTTGGCTTGGACAGCGTATGAAGCCAGCAGAACAGAAGCTTCTGGAGAGCAGAAAATTTCCTCATCCAAGATCTGTTTTTTCACCTGATACCAAAGGAATCAAAACAAACTCAGCATAGTTTTTAAAAAAAAACCTACAAATGAATATCTTCTTCTAAGTCACCTGTAAAAAGAAAAGGTGCTGCGTGATTTCTTGGACGAGTTCTTCTTCGACTTTCTCTGGGAAGAATTTGGCCAAGAAGTGAAACGTGATGGGGGAGTCTTTGGGTACTTCCTGGTCCAGAACCTGAGTGGAATCATCAGTAAGTGAACCACAACCATAATCGTCTTATTCCATTTTCTTTTCTGTTTCCTTGCACACTCACTCGCTTGTCGGGTTTAAGCCAAGCATATGTGTCCTTGATGGTGTAACGAAGGCCGAAGAACCAGGTCTCCCTCAAGCCCACTGTGCGACACACCAGGTCAAACAAGTCTTTGCCTTTCCACTTCATCTGAAAAGTGAGACCCAAAATTCAAAACAAAGTCAATCGTAAATCATCCATCCATCCATCCATCCATCCATCCATCCATCCATCCATCCATCCATCCATCCATCCATCCATCCATCCATCCATCCATCCATCCATCCATCCATCCATCCATCCATCCATCCATCCATCCATCCATCCATCCATCCATATCAAATAGACTGGACGTTAATTGCCATCAATGGCGGCTAGAGGTGGGTAGTAATGAGTTACATGTACTCTGTTACATTTACTTGAGTAACTTTTTGAGAAAAATGTACTTCTAAGAGTAGTTTTACTCCGCCATATTTTTTACTTTAGTAGATTTGTGAAGAAAAAAAACCCTCTCCCTCCACTACTTTGGGCTACACAAGAGTTGTTACATTTTTTTGTTTTTATTCTACATATAACATTTTATTTTTCTTTTGCCAGCGATGCCAAGACTAGCTCTACCAATTTCACAAATGAGACGTCGAAACAATAATCACACATAGACTTCATCATGATATTGACGGGACACATTCCCCAGACACTACGCCGCGCCATCAAGTAGGAGGCCGTCCCACACTCCGCTTCAGTCGGTCGACGTCGGTCGTAGTTATTCTCAAACACATGTAGCAATCCAACGCCGGATTTAGGTTGAAAAAGTACGAAAGCTGTACCGCATACCAACAAGAAGGATTGTCTCAGGAGTGATTTGTTCGAGGATTCAAGGTAATTATCATATTTTTCGTACCATGCATGCATTTTGATACGTTGTGAAAAAAATCAATGGGAGAAATTAACCACTACGGCGTTGCCGTCGTAATTGACAATATTTATGTAAAATAAATGCTAACTGCCCGTTTTTTTTTGCTTTTAATCAAGAATTGAGATTACATTCACATCTATCAAGAATTCAGGGATTTACCCATTTATTGACAAGAATTTTCAACGTAAGAAGCTCTTTATGGTGACAAGGCGGCACCACAGTGGCTTAAAGACTAGCAGCGCATTCGACATATTTACATAAAACAAATGTTAACTGCCGGTTCTCTGCTCTTTTAACAAAGAATCAAGACTGTTTTACGTCAATATCTATAGAGCAGGGGTGCCCAATCCCGGTCCTCGAGAGCCCCTATCCAGCTTGTTTTCCGTGTCTCCCTTCTTTAACACACCTGAATCAAATGATCAGCTCGTCAGCAAGCTCTGCACCAGCCTGATAACATTCCTGATTAGTTGATTCAGGTGTGTTAGACAAGGGAGACATGGAAAACAAGCTAGATAGGGGCTCTCGAGGACCGGAATTGGGCACCCCTGCTAGAGAGAATTTGGGGATTTACACGTTTATTCACAAGAATTTTCAACGTAAAAAGCTCTTTGTGGTGATAAGGCAACGCCACAGTGGCTAAAATACTAGAAGCACATTCAACATATTTACGTAAAATAAATGCTAACTGCCCTTTTTGTTGTTGTTGCTTTTAACCAAGAATTGAGAATGTTTTACATCCATATCTATAAAGAATTCAGGGATTTGAGCATTTACTTACAATAATTTTTAATGTAAAAAGCTCGTTGTGGTGATAAGGCGGCGCCACAGTGGCTTAAAGACTAGTAGCACATTCGACATTCATTCATTCATTTTCCATGCCGCTTTTTCCTCACGAGGGTCGCGGAGGTGCTGGAGCCTATCCCAGCTAACTACGGGCAGACGGCAGGGTACACCCTGAACTGGCTGCCAGCCAGTCGCAGGGCACAATGAGACATACAATCATTCACATTTATGTAAAATATATGCTAACTGCCCGTTTTTTTTGTTTTTAACCAATAATCAAGACTGTTTTACGTCCATGTCTATAAAAAATTCAGGGATTTAAGCATTTATTCACAAGAATTTTCAACGTAAAAAGCTCTTTGTGGTGATAAGGCAGCGCCACAGTGGCTTAAAGTCTAGCAGCACACTCGACATATTTACGTAAAATAAATGCAAACTGCCCGTTTTTTTGTTGTTGCTTTTAACCAAGAATCGAGACCGTTTTACGTTCATTTCTATAAAGAACTCAGGGATGTAAGCATTTATTCACAAGAATTTTCAATGTAAAAAGCTCTTTGTGGTGATAAAACGGCACCACTGTGGCTTAGACTCGCACCACATTCAACAATTTTACGGAAAATAAATGTTAACTGCCCGTTTCTTTTTTGCTTTATCCAAGAATCGAGACTGTTTTACGTCCATATCGATAAAGAATTCAGGGATTTAAGCATTTATTCACAAGAATTTTCAATGTAAAAAGCTCTTTGTGGTGATAAGGCGGCGCCACAGTGGCTTAAAGTCTAGCAGCACATTCAACAAATTTACGTAAAAAATATGCAAATTGCCCGTTTTTTTTGCTTTTAACCCAGAATCGAGACCGTTTTACGTTCATATCTATAAAGAACTCAGGGATGTAAGCATTTATTCACAAGAATTTTCAATGTAAAAAGCTCTTTGTGGTGATAAGGCGGCACCACAGTGGCTTAGACTAGTAGCACATTCAACAATTTTACGTAAAAGAAATGCTAACTGCCCGTATTTTTGCTTTTAACCATGAATCGAGACTGTTTTACGTCCATATCTATAAAGAATTCAGGAATTTATTCACAAAAATTTTCTACGTAAAAAGCTCTTTATGGTGATAAGGCGGCGCCACAGTGGCTTAAAGACTAGCCGCACATTCGACATATTTTCATAAAATAACTGCCCATTTTTTTGCTTACAACCAAGAATCAAGATTGTTTTACATCCATATCTATAGAGAATTCAGGGATTTAAGCATTTATTCACAAGATTTTCAACGTGAAAAGCTCTTTGTGTTTTCACTCGGTCAGCTTTAACGGAGATAGGCCCCCTATTAATCGGCCCCGCGCCCCGTCAATATATTATTAAGTCTATGAATCACATGACTCCATTATACCAATAAGAAGCACGTATGCTGTTCTATGATCACGCCAGCCTGTTCAATCACGTGGCATCTCTAAAGTACCGTAAAAAATGAAGTATTTGACATAGAGCGCTGCCCTCAACAATACTTGAAAGCGTGGATTTCAACCTCTCTCCCAGTTTTTATTTGGCGCCTATTGACCATTTAAAAAATGGAGATATGATCATTATAATTTCCTAACAGTAACTATGAAGGAACTATTCACTATTAGAACTCGGAACTATATACTCCACTAGAGGGCACTCATGCTCTTTGGATGAATGATGCTTAATTTCAGTCATTTGTTTTTGTCTTGGTGGAGTTTATTGATTTTTCTTTTTTTGTAATTGTTTGGCTTAATGTTGATATATAATGGGTTATTGTACAATATCATTAAAATAACTGTTCATATAGATAACTTTGTGTTGAGGGAAAAAAAGACCGTTAAAAAAAAAACAAATAAAAATGTAAGCACTTTCAATGTTACTCATTACTTGAGCATTCTTTTCATCATACTTTTTTTTTTTTTTTTTACTTGTACTTGAGTACATTTTTTGGATGACAATTTTTACTTTTACTTGAGTAATATTATTTAGAAGTAACGGTACTCCTACTTAAGTAACATTTTCGGCTACTCTACCCACCTCTGATGACAGCCTATGAGTTAAAATGAGTGTTTCTGGGAGTCGTACCTCACAGCTGAACTCCATCTCAGCATCCATGGTGGTGACTTTGACTTTGAAGGTCTTTGGTTGTTTCTTTTTCAAGCCTAAAATGGACATTTTGCTGCGGTGCTGTTAGGCAAACCTGCAGGGAAGCAAATAGCTTTTTCAGCATTTTCACGCCTCAACACAAAGCATGGATTTTCCACGTCATTTAAGCACAGTAAAACACAAAATATCATGCCATAACCAAGAAAAACTCTTTAAATGTTGGCAAGACACATTACCAGGGAGAAATGTTCAATGTTTGTGCCGGTCAACGAAGTTTTGGAGACTTTTTTTGGTTTGTTTGGCCAGTCGATGCTAAGTCAAGCTAACTTGCTTCAACTACAGCACGTAAACACATTGATAGCCACTCAAACAAGTCCGACACTTGTTGCACGACTCCATGACTTGTCCCAAACATTAAGCGACAGCTCGTCTGAGGTTTTTGGGGGCAAATAGCTGCCGAAATGTGTATTAGTGCTAGTTCGCATGTAGCAAAAGTTGAGGAGGGTAAGCCACAAGATTGTTTTGACTCAGGGAAAGAGAGAGAAGCGGACTCTACAGGCAGAATCGCCAACTGCAGATTGCGGCAACACGGACACTCGTCCGCCATATTGAATGTGTCAAAAGTGCGAAAGTTGGATTCAAAGGTCTCCCTTTAAATGAGTAAAATCTCTTGCGTGCGCGTTCTAGATTTATGTAGGGCTGGGTTCACTAAATCCGGACCTCGGTGCCACTTTTCCTGTCGTGTTATCCATGTTTCCCTCCTCCAACACACCTGAATCAAAAATAATCAGGATCACTATCAGGCTTCTGGAGAGGTTGTTGATCACATAATCATTTTTATTCAGGTGTGTTAGGGGAGAGCAGTGGCGCCTCCAGAAATTTTTCATAGGGGTGGCCAGATGGGGCCACTTAAAATCTTGGGGTGGCCAAAACTATAAGGCATAATTTCAGGTTTTCATTATATTATTGCAGTAAAAAGGTCAGGGGAAAACTATCAGAAAGACTTAAGGACACGGCTACTGATATACTTTAGTGTATTGTGTAATATTTGATGTTACTAATAATTTATTGTGCATAGTCCGTAACTGTCCAGTCAACATTTTGAGTTCCACAACAATTCTGTTTTATTGTGTTTTCGTATATATTAGGCATAAGGTGTACATTTAACTAGGGCTGTCAAACGATTAAAATTTTTAATTGCGTTAATCACAGCTTAAAAATTAATTAATCGTAATTAATCGCAATTCAAACCATCTCTAAAATATGCCATATTTTTCTGTAAATTATTGTTGGAATGGAAAGATAAGACAAGACGGATATATACATTCAACATACTGTACATAAGTACTGTATTTGTTTATTATAACAATAAATCCACAAGATGGCATTGACATTATTAACATTCATTCTGTGAAAGGGATCCACGGATAGAAAGACTTGTAATTCTTAAAGAATAAATGTGAGTTTGTATATTGTGACTAAATATTGCCATCTAGTGTATTTGTTGAGCTTTCAGTAAATGATACTGTAGCGACTTAACTGTTCTGCCCAAATGCATGGTGGGAAGTGGTGCAACCATGACTGTGTGTGGTGGCTGCAAATGCTATATCTTCTCTGCATTGGATACACTAAAGCAGACATGTCCAAAGTCCGGCCCGGGGGCCAAATGCGGCCCGTGGTCAAATTTCATCCGGCCCCCTGCCTCTGTCATAAAATCAATAACGTCTGGCCCACACACAGACTTAATAAATTGGTCAGCAGTACTGCAACCAGCATATGAAGTAGCTTACACACGAAATGCTGCTACTCATTTACCCACTAAAAGGCAGCAGCACTTTAACCCTTTATTGCCAAATGTATCACATTTGATACACCTTAAATTTCATGATTTTGAGACTAATTTAGAATTTTGACATTTCTTTTTGAGAAAAAAAAAAACTATAGATGCAAGTCAACACATGCATTTGCAGGTTTTATGAGAAAAAAAAACATGATTTAGCATGAGTTATAGACATTACAGCGCTTATTACACATATTCATTTTGACTTTTCTTTTTACAAATTTGAAAAAATGCTTTCATTAGGACCTTATTTTTCAAATTTTGGGATTCTCTGATAATTGCTTCATGTTGCAGGTATTGAAGGGCTAAGCAATATTACCCTGTGTGACCTATTATTTCCATTTTCTAAAATGGCTACAATCAACAACAAAAAGAAAGTTGACTGTGATGGCCGACGCTTCAAGGATAGGTGGAAATTGGACTAATTCTTCACTAAAATACGCAACAACTGTGTCTGCCTCATTTGCAAAGAGACAGTCGCTGTTTTTAAAGATTTCAATGTTAGCTGATATTACCAAACTAGACACGCTGACATGTACGGCAAGATTACAGGGAAGATTCGCAGCGAGAAATTGAAGCAACTTGGAGCTAATTTAATTTCAGAGCAGCAGTATTTCGCAAGAGCCCGAGAGTCGAAAGAGAACGCCACACGGCGCCAATGAATATATATATATACTCCACTATACTACTTATATACTCCACTCACTTGACACTGCCTCTTATCTCTGTATATAAGTAAAACGGCTCCATTGAGGCTGTTTGCCGCAATGCGTGAATGAGTCGTACTGCGAATGCAGTAATTTCGATAAATATTTTCACATGATTAATTAAAAAAAATTAAAAAAAATACCGCCCGTTAACGCGATAAATTTGACAGCCCTGCATTTAACATAACAAATGCATTCATTTGGGATGATATACATAACTGATGCTACAACAATCTAACGATATATTGGCAAGCGGGGTGGCAAACCAATTTATCTCGCCACTGGGGGAGAGAGACGTGGAAAACACGACAGGAAAAGTGACACCGAGGACCGGATTTAGTGAACCCTGATGTAGGGGTTTGACTTAATGCCAGTGTTGCACGAATGTCATTTTTGGCTCCTGATAACGATTCCGACACCGATGTGCGGTATCGGCCGATGTCGATACTGTACCATTTAAAAACATTTTTTTCCTTTTGATAGTAAATGTAAAGATTTTTCTTATCATGGCTTGGTTGGACACTGCTTATCTCATTGTCTGCCATTGACGGCGTTAGACGTCCAATCCACAACATTCGCTCGCACCCTCAAACTGATTGGACGTCTACTGGATATGAACGAATATTTTTTTTATTGCACAGCATTGGCACATTCTTTCTTAGTAGTTACTCCCCACTACCGATGACGTCATTTTAGTGCTGTATCGGTGCCGATACCGATACTAGTTCGGAATCTGTGCAACACTACTTAAACCAACACCAGGTAACTTTTCAGTTTTGGTCGATTTTAGCAACGCAGGTGGACAAAAGCGGTAGTGTTTTGCCTTAAGGAAGACTGCTTTTCCCATGAGGACCAGCGTAGTGTTGTAAAATCCTGTTTTCCTGGTGGCCTGCAGATGGATTAAACAACATTTCTGTTTCCAGCGGCTGTGTGAAGGATGAATAGTAGTGAGGTAATGAATCCAGTTGTGGCTAAAACATTTGCATATGACAATGTTGAAATTAGAAACATTTGATTTTGTACCGGATTCCCCCACCAGCCCTTTGGCACCACTCCCTTCAACCGAAATCGTCAGCGCTGGTGGGGGTGGGTGGTGGTCACACCAGCAAGTGAAAGCCGGGCCAATGTTTATTCTTGAGCGTCCTTTTGTCCTGGTAGCCTCCCTTTGTCTTTATCTTTTTATCTCCTCGGACAAAAATTTTTGTCTATTGTTGCTCTGCCATCTTTGCAGAATTTGCACGAAAGCATTCGCATCGACTTCCGTCTTTATATGGGGCAAGGTGGAAGTGTTAGGGCCTCTTCCCCTCCCTCCTGAGACCTGGCCACCTCCGGCAGGTGTGCATGTTTTTATTGATTGGCAGGTTGGACGACAGATGGGTGGAGCGGCGACAGGTGCTGGCTATAGCAATCAACCATCCTTAAAAGCCAGTGGACGCCACCACTCGTCGCCCGATCAACTCGTCTTGTTTCGCCGTCAGTTGCTTCTCGCCTTCTTATATGATATCACTGATTCCCGGCTCACAACTACTTTGCTCTCGCCCCAGGGCCTGTCTTCTGCGCGCTCCCTCTCAGATTCTTCGCCTGCCTCCTTACAAGTTTCCACGCCTGCCTCCTCCCACGTCTCACGCCGGCTCAGTTACGCTATTTCTGGTGCTCGCAAATGAAATATTACTCACCACAACCCCCGTGTGTCTGCATTGAGATCCCTCCTCGTCGCACACCCTAATACGACGTGACGTATGCCGTAAAGCAGTCGGCACATTTGTATTTTTTTTTGTGTGGCAGAGTTCCTGCCAGCCTCCTCAAAGTTAATAATTAGTGATGGTTAAAGCAATACAGACCCCCTCAAAATATAAAAGAAGTATCATTCAACTAGTGTGCAGTAGACATATCATCACAAATGTTATGGAAATATTCTATAAAGGTTTAAAAGTTACCTAATGTTGCTTTAATGCGATTGCAATATTTTCGAAAATTATTTATATTTATGAACAAGACTAATTAGCAATTAGGGATGTTTCGATCGCATATTTTTGCACCCAAATCAAGTGATTTTGAGAATGTGCCGATACAGAGTCCTGATCCGATATAAAAAAAAAGTTATTTTGTTTTTGTTTTTAGTCGAACAAAATTTCCAAACATGTTAACACGTTGCGATATGTATTACCAAGGCTCCACAGTTACTTTTTGCATCGGTTGCTATAGTGTGCCTGATTTTTTTCTTATGGTGCACCAGCACAAAATGTAGGCACACCAAAATTTTTCTTTGTATCACCTTTAACACCATACTTTTAATAACTCCCCATAACATTCATATAATTCATATGAGTGAGTCCACTCATATTCACTCACGCTTTGATGCTCACGCTGCAGACAACAGAATCTAGACAACGACGATTGATTAAACGATGACTGACACATTCGTGCCTTTGATCTTTGAGCTACATAGTCTTCACTTGCGAGATCAAAGCTACAAACGTGTCAATCATCGTTAATTTTAACTTGCAAACTCCAGCTGATAAGCTGACCAAAAAAAGCAGCAGGAGGGAGAGTGAGAGGCTGTATGAGCATGGAGTAGAAAAACAAATATATTTTTAAAATAAAAACCCGATTCGTATCCTCTGAAAAATGCCGTGATTGGCCCAATTTCCGATCATGTAATCAGATTGGGACATTCCTATTAACAATTGCTTAGACCAGGGGTCCCCAAACTTTTTCCTGTGAGGGCCACATAACTTTTCCCTTCTCTGATGAGGGGCCGGGGTCAGTTTGTAACAGAAAAGGTGTGACGATTGCAAGAGTGCCAAAATGTAAAGATTTATTGTTTTTCAGAAAGCCACAATCAAATAACCCTTTCTGGATTCTTCACGGAACAAAAGTAAATAATATAATAATATAATATAATAATAAATAATAATAACACTATTAATTAAATTGATAACAACCAAATAACCCTCTCTAGGTTCTTCACAGAAAAAAGCCAGGAATTCTTTAAAAAAAAAATTTTTTTTTGTTCAGGGGGCCGGACCAATTGTGGAGGCAGGCCGTATCCGGCCTGCGGGCCGTAGTTTGGGGACCTCTGGCTTAGACAAAAAAAACAACAACAAAAAACAGGACAATCGACTCTCTTTGGTGCCCTCTTGTGTCCCTAATTATGGTCACAAGACATCTCTGTGCTTGCAAAAAAAAAACACACAAAGAGAAAAGGCATGGCTTCTGTGTCAATGTTTTTTTGTGCACATACACACACACACATGGCAATAAAAAGGGCAAAAATGATTTTCCTGAGAGTTCCAGTGCACTTTAATACTGTTGAATAAACATATGGAATGGATGAAGAGTCATCCCATGAAAAGTGACACGCGCTTTCTGCTGAGAGGCGTAAAGTACATGCCATCAGGTTTGCATTATTTACTTGAGATTGACACATTCAATATGGCGCATGGAGTGGATTGATATTTGATGCTGTGGGCGTGCCCCCTTCGAGCGCTGCAAGTCAAGATGACAACGTGTTGCTTCAATTTGGCCTCAACTGTACAGAGTGTACCGACTATATATTCACTCCACAATAATTTGGATTTTCATTATTTGTTTTGCTTGCTACGGTAAGAAAATCCAAAACATTTTGTCATTCCTCTTACTTTGAATTGCGGATTACTTTCTGTACTTTTCCTTTCTTATTTGCATGCAAATATAAACAGAATTTTGGCTTTTGGCTTTTGTTTCATGTGTACTCCACAGATCACAATGTCGTCCGCAGAGCCTCGCACCTTTGAAATGGCCAAAGACACCATCCTGTCCATGCGCAATGACGCCACGACAGAGGAAAGGATGCAATACTATGACCAATGGGCCCAAACTTACGAGCAGGTCACAAATAGAAGTACAAAACTAATGAATGCATCTTTACGTATGACTCTTATGTAAAATTGTTGAGTAAGACTCATTCACTGCTTCTGCATAGGGAAAATACCGTAACAGAAAAGAAATACATGTGGGGGGTTAAAAAGCCTTAAGGATATCAGGAAGGGAATTGTGGACCGGAACAAGTCAGTTTCATCCTTGGGTGCAATTTCCAGATTCCTGATGGCTCTTTTTGAACAGTTCCATACAAGACTCTCAAAATAAGTTAGCTGAAAATATCTTCAGTCTGGATTTAATAAAGGCGAACATTGAAACATTTTTAGCGCAATTTAAAAAAGATTACGAGGGCACATGCCAGTTGCTACTTTTTTGGGCTATTTGCAACTGAGCTTCCTCCTGATTTATGACTATTTACTAGTTTGTGGCATCCGTTCAACAGGATCTGTCACTTGTTGAGTACTGCGCGCACAGTCAGGCAGCAGCCAAGGTCTCCGCCCACTATAGCGGTGATCGTCAAGCGGCAAAGGTCTTGGACGTGGCCTGTGGTACGGGCATGGTTGCCAAGATGGTGGGCGCCATCATATACTTGATACATATTGCCTTAAAGTCAAAGTGCTCCAACAAAAACGTGTTTGGCGCAGATGAAGAAGGAGGGATTCCAGCAATTTGTAGGAGTCGATGGCAGCGAAGGAATGCTGCACCACGCCCGACAAAGTGGGCTGTACCAAGAACTCAAGAAGACCCTGATCGGTGACAGGCCGCTGCCTGTCAAGTCAGGTACTTTGATTCATTTCATTCAGTTACCGTAATTTTCAGAATTTTCTCTCATTTTGAATCCTGCGGCTGATAGTGCACTGCGGCTTATTTGTTGGTTTATTGGGTTAACGGGTAACACTTTTTTTGACAGTGATGCAGGGGTGAAAGTGGGCCAGAACGGTCAGGAACGCAGTTCCGGTATAAGATCCAGGGCCGGAAGGCAATTCCGGTATAAGATTCAGGGCCAGAATGCTGTTCCGGTACACGGTGCTTTGATTCCAAAATATGACGGCATTTGTCAACAAAAAAAACAATGCTAAGCTGCCACACATGGATTTCATCTCAAAGAAGAAAACAATGTACCAACATCAGATTTACATACACAAGTGTTAAAAACAAGCATGATAAAGTGCTTGTGTCGCGTAATCCGTTTCCACCCATATTTATTATTTATTTTATTCCACGGACGGCATGGAGGTTTCCCCCAGCTGCTGCAGTTATCTGAGTCTGACGATGATGAGTCACGTCAATGTGCGAATGCAAAGCAAAACGCCTAAACTCAGTTATCCGTTCAATTGGCTGACATACTGACATGTGATCAGCAGAGATGGTTAGCTCTGATTGGTTCAAATGTGCATGTTTTCTGGAACAGCAAAAACAAAACAAAAAAAGCTTGTTGAATTGATGTGACAAAAAAAGGGCAATGCAACATAAAATGGATCAAATCTTTAAGAGCAATGAAAAAGTTGAGGAGGCTTATTCATGATATTTAGTTTTTTCTACTCTGATGGGGAGGTTCAGAACATCTTAGCTGTCAATGTGCACTTTGGACTTATATTTGTTCATTTATGTTAGGCTGCTTATTCATTTCCTTATGATTTAAAAAAGTCAATGTTTGCACAATCTTCAAAATATATTCCATTTCACTCTCCATAATATAAGTCATTTGTACTTATTTTTCTGCATGTATGTTACTAATATCTTTATTATTAAAAAAAAAAAAAAAAAAAGTAATTGTTTACATTAACTTCTATGTCAATATATATCCAATGTTCTTAAGTAGTTAAAATTGAGATTTGGCATTTAGTATATGAGGAAATGAGGGAAAATAAAAATTAGGAGATGGAGCTTGGGGTTATTGCTGCTTTTGTTAACTTTTATTTAGCAAATCATTGAAAAAAATACAATTTTGTGATGTCTAAAGACTACCATAAGACCGTCATGATTATGACATGACACAATCATGGGCATTAAAGAATGCTTATGACCAATATCATTTTGTGTCATCCGCCAAATTAAGTCACTAACTCCATTTATGTCTTGCTCGGATCTTTTACATCCACTCAAAAGTAAGATAATTTGCCGGATGACACAAAATGATATCATGGCTCATGGCAGTGCCACGTCATAATTATGATGATCTTATGACAGTCTTATGACGCCGCTGTCAAATAAAGTGTTACCAAATACCATGACTAGCAATAAATGAAACAACTGGAACAGTAACTGAAGATATAATAAGCACATGACATGAATTTTAATTATTTACATCTGTATTGCTGCAATGCATGCTAGGGGGCATGTTGGACTGCAGGTTTTTACAGCAGGTGGCAGCAGAGGTTGACTCCCTCCTCCAAGGGAGCAGTGATGGCCAAGTGAAGCTTCTTGAAGCAATGAAGCTCTGCAGCCAATTGCTTCAAAGGATCATGGTGGTTCATTTGGTCTCATGATGCCTCTGTCAAATAAAGTGTTACCGGTTATCTTTTGGTGTAAATATCCTATAATACATTAAGGACAGTTGCAGCTTATGGCCCAGTGCAGTTTATCTATGAACAAATGCAGTTTTCGTGTCAAGTTTGGTGGGTGGCCGCTTATATTCAGGTGCGCCTTATAGTCCGAACATTTCGGTAAATGGAAATGGGAAAACTTTATCATCGGTTCACTTGGGATTGTCCTCGCTGCAGATGAATATGACGTAGTGGTCATCACTGGCACATTGAGCGCGAGTCACCTTCCGCCAAAGGTGATCCGGGAGCTATGCCGGGCTGCCAAACCAGGTGAGTGCTCTTTGCAAGGCGTTGTCACTTCATGTTTCGTGCATCAAAATGACTCGTGACCCCACAGGAGGCTTCGTATGCATGACCGCCAAGGGTGACCGTGAAAACCTGGATTACAAAATGGATTTAGAGTGCGAGATGAAGAAAATGGTGGACGAAGGACAGTGGCGCCGCTACGATGTCACTGACGTGACTTTGTGGCAGCGAGACTTGATCGATGACCAGGAATATATGGCTGGATGTGTGTATCTGTTTCAAAAGCTCTGACACAACACGATGCCTTGGCTGGGATGCAAAGCGTGAATAAATGTCATTTTTGTCCATTTGTTATCCAGCAATTTATGCACCCGAGTGACTGATTTCATCAACACATGTCTATATTAAGAGTAGAAACATTTTTGGGAAAACAGCATGATGTCAACGATATGGGGGGCCCACATTGAGTCTCAAGTCAATAGCAGTGAAACTTCACATGCAGACCTCCCATTTTAAAGACATCTATGACTGTCAATGGCAGGCAGTGAGTTAAATACTATGAAATTAAAATACATAAATAAATTTGACTGTTCTTAGAGGTCTTAACCAGAGTGCATTTAAATTTTAACTGAAATTGTATTCATTTTGTTTTTAATTAATGTCTTATTTAGGATTGTTCTGATCATGTTTTTTTGCTCCCGATCCGATCCCGATCGTTTTAGTTTGAGTATCTGCCGATCCCGATATTTCCCGATCCGATTGCTTTTTTTTTTTTGCTCCCAATTCAATTCCAATCATTCCCGATAATTTTTCCCGATCATATACATTTTGGCAATGCATTAAGAAAAAAATTAATAAAACTCGGACAAATATATTGCATTCAACATACAGTACATAAGTACTGTATTTGTTTATTATGACAATAAATGGCATTTACATTATTAACATTCTTTCTGTGAGAGGGATCCACGGATAGAAAGACTTGTAATTCTTAAAGGATAAATGTGACTTTGTATATTGCGACTAAATATTGCCATCTAGTGTATTTGTTGAGCTTTAAAGAGCATACGACACCAGAAAAAAAGTCTTAAATGGCATTATTATGTGAATTAGAATCATATTTTGAGACGATTCGACCATATACAACAATTTAGCAAAGCACAGATGACGAGAAATTAGTCTTTTAATCTGCCGGTTAGCCACGCCTTCAATTATAGGGCTTTAGCGTCCCCAACAGGTGGATGACGTCAGCGGTAGACTAGGCTCATCGGTTTTACTATTCAGCCCATTGAGGGGGAATTGTTCAGAACGAGAAAAACGAGACGAAGAGAGCTGCAAAATGTCATTGTTTCAGTCTCTCTACTCCCAATATTTTTACAGGATATTCTTTTTATCCAAGTATTTTCCCCAATAGCTATATAAATGGCTTGAGAAGGACCAGTCAGCCCGTCGAGGGGGAACTATTCACAATGAGGAAAACGCGACGAAGAGAGCGGCAAAATGTCATTGTTTCTGTCTCTTTACTTCAATATTTTTACAGGATATTCTTTTTACCCAAGTACTTTCCCCAATTGCTAAATAAATGGCATGGTCATGACAAATAACTTGTGCTAAATGGAATATCAAATAATAAAAATCCATTTATTCAAGACGACATGGCAAAATTACTCCATAATGGTCAAAACAGTCGACTTTACCTTTACTGTCACACCTGCCGAACGATATTTTATGACACCTAAATCGGACATATGTCATTTCCCTTCCCCGGCTTCGGAGAATGTAAACAGACCAGAAGGAGTGACAGCTAGCCGACATGCTAACCCGAACCGAGGGATGTTTCAAAGTCTTCGAAGTGGAAAATCACACATAACTAGCCTGGATTATTTGACATGACGACCCGGTTGTCAAGTTTCTTTGCGGATCGGCAAACCGCCCGGCGGAGAGCAATTTACAGTTCGTTCCCTGGAGGAGGGTGGCTGGAATTGTTGTGTAGCTAACGTGCTAACAGCTAACTGCTAATGAGCGTGAGGATAGCTTTTTACATGCCTATCAATGATCAAACGTAAGTAGTCCTTTATTTAAAGGAATTTTATAGTGTTTACTTTGTAATCACTGTATTCGTATTTGACATAATACAAAACAAGATGTTTACTCACTTCCTTGTTAGTCCAATGGTTCCACAGTAAATATCCACGGTGAATGGGAACCTTTTGAAACTCCAAAAAGGCGCATACGCCTCTCCCGCATACAGAATGATTTTTCTGCAGCCGTTTGGCTGGCGTGATGCAAAAAATAAAAGTATTAATCCGCAAAATCCGCTGAATCCTTCGTCCTCATACACAACAGTACACTGTAGCGTGAAGAGGACGTCTTCTACCGTACACGTCACAGCCCCCTCCTCCTCAATGCGAGACCGAAGCCGGAAGTCACTCATTTTCCTGGCGCGGGATTCAAAAAACTAAATAAATATAGCGATCGCTTCCACACACATCCAAGCGGTCCATATCATTCAGGAGCATAAAATACCGCGTGTATTATGAAATAAACATGCTTTTTCGTGTCACAAGCACTTTAAGTAAATGATACTGTAGCCATTTAACTTCTGCCCAAATGCATGATGGGAAGTGCAACCATGACTTTGCGCCGTGGTACCAATTGATATATCTTCTCTGCGTTGGGAAATAACATAAGGTGTTAAGAAAAACATCAACTACTACCTTCATTCCCCACATTGCTTCCCGCGATTATTCTAATCTTAGGGAGAGGGATTGTAAGGTTTTAGCCATTTAATAAAAGGCTCCAAAGGCTGCCAAAATTCACTCCACTCATCTTCCGGCGCTATAATAGACTGAACGCGACAATGCGTGAGTGGGTCGTGCAGCACATGCGTTAATTGTGTTAAATATTGTAACGTGTTGAAATTCTCCCCCCCCGACCAAGGCGCACGGGAACAGCGACGGCCGAACAAAGTGCTGCTCTGCCGATGCTGCCCCCGCGCACTCCAACCGGGAAGGCAGAACTTCGCGCGTTCTCTTCTTATTTTTAACCCTTTGTACTGACTCCATGTTTAAAAAGTTTGAAGAACACTCACCGAAAACAGGTTGACAATTTATTCGTCGACAATGGTAAAAAACAAGGCAAAAACAGACGACTAAGGGACAATTCTGGATCCAAAACAAGGCTACATGTTTCCGAGCTGCAAAAATCTGTGTTATCTCAGCATCCAGTCTTTTTAAAGTCTTTGCTGAAGCGGGCTGTGTCAAAGGTGTGTCCGGGCTGTGTCAAAGGTGTGTCCGAAGGTGTGTCTGGGCGTTGCTTTTGGTTCTTCCCCTCTGTGGCCGGTTTTGGCCGGCTTAGGTTCGTGCGCGGATGGGACGCCCGCTATCAACTTTGTTGTCCGGGCTAGCTTGTACTTGTTTTAGCACAAAGCGCTTTATCCTTGGAGTTTGCTGGGAGAGCTGATTGCAAGAGTTGGTGCGTCAATCTTGTTTGTGACGCACGCGTTTGGGCTTCTGTGATAAGACGGCATTGTGTATCTCTTCTATTTCTTCTCATTAAACTATGGTGTGCTGTTAATTTTATATTAGTAGTGCAGTCCTACCGTAAATATAAAAATGATACTATTTCCAGATTAATTATATTACGTGTGTTAGAGTAATGCAAACAGTTAGACAGTGCCTACGAGAAAACTGTACCATTTTTTCTCATCTCCCCCTCATTAGCCCGGATTAGGTGATTCACTTTACTGTTTCAAAGGGCATGTGGTGGAGTCTGCTTAAACAATAGTTAGATGAATGTGTTAGATTAATGCAAACAATTATATGGTGTGTGCGATGACGGTATCTTCTCCCTTCAAACGTGATAAATGTAAAAAATATTAATTCTCGCCGTTAACGCGATAAATTTGATAACCCTACCTTAAGCTTAAACTAAAGACTCTGGAAGAGTGTAACACATTATGTCTGTAACATTAAATACAATTAGAAAACGATTTAATTTAAAAAATATATATTTATATTAAAAAAAGGCATGTCCGATATTTTTTTGCCGATTCCGATACTTTGAAAATGACGTAATCAGACATCTGTGGTCTTATTCATTTAGACATTTATTCATTCACAAAAACTCAAACACAAATGATATAATGATTAATATATATATGGCGGAAAACACTCAGGTGACTTGAAGTTCTGCTCTGAGACCCCCAATTTGGCCAAAAATCTAAATTGTCTGATATGCACGTGTGATACTCAAATTTTGAACAGGAGGACATTTTTGAAAAAAAAAAAAAAATTTAAACAGCAAAACCCTAAATGGAGGTGAGAGCACGCACAAGCAGAATTAAAAACGCCATGACTTTAGCGAGATATTATCGCGTACTTACCGTGTTTCGATCCAAAAACTCCATGTAGCATGTATCATCGAGTGTCAAGACACGGATGTGAATGGCCACAGCCGGATTTTGGGGAGATTTTATGGGTGAAACATGGTAATTTAACAAGGGTCGCGATGCAGAAATCGCAGACATCAAGAAGTGGTCGAGATGTTCTTTTCATATATTTACCCTTTTAATTGTTTTTCTTTTTAATTTTTCTCTGTTTGGATCGATTATTTATCATCTAACATATCGGGGAAAATGCGACGGTAACAAAAAAAAAAATACAATTAAGCGAAAGTCATGAGGTAAATATCCGTGACTTATTTACAGACACCATTGTTTTCATTGTGACGTAATTTGTTTAAAAGTTTAAAATATGCGAGTGAATGATTTTTTAAAGTCTTTTTTTTTTTTTAAACGAAATATTTGACATCAATTAATCATTCTAAGCTAAAAATGACAGACATTTTGCTGTGTGATCTCAACAACCGCACAATGGCGCTGCTTGAGTCCACTGGACAAAATTCTTTCAACAATGCGGCCTACTCCTAACCATCGGCCATGTCCGGCCAACACCTTCACGTCTGGATACGCGGAGGATGCCTGGGTAAAATGGAGGCCCATGTGCTTGACTGCTCTCCAGATTTAGGACGTGGAAAACCTCTTCATCTTCGGCTCGCTACTGGCGCTCGCCCTCCCGCTGCTTATTGGTGCCCTCTGAATACACCGATTCTCGGTGAGAGTGATGCGGCAACACAAAGAGGCAATGGAGATTGCGCGTAACATCGGTGATGCTGTCAACAAGGCCTGTGATGAATTATCCCAGGTGAAGAAGGAACAAGCAGCGTTTGGTGATGCCGCCGCTCAAATGGTGACGAAAATCATTACGGAGATCCGGGATCAAGAAAGGCTCGCTCGGGGGAACCGGGCCAGGGTGGATGACGATTAACCCACCTGAGCGGATTGCAGCGGATGTGGACCTCCATGACCCCCTCGGCTATCCCTCCCTTCTCTACTCAGACACTCGAAGGCGAAGGACGCAGTAATCATTACGAAATCTGAATGTCAAAAATTGTTATTCGATATTTTCTGCGTCCTATATGGTATGCTGTGGATGGGTTTCAATAAGCTTCGGCTTCTCCTGTCAGCCCTTGGCCTGAAGGGAAAATAAATTTTTAAAAAAACAAAAAAAAACTTGACAATCATCCTAATCAATGAACTCATACTAAACGACAACACTGCTTAAGTGCCATGGCAATTAATAACTTTTGGGAAGATAATTCATGAGAAAAAAAAAAAAAAAGAAAAGCTCATGTAATGTGATGTATGCAACTCAACCATGTTTGACTGTGCGTCCTTGGCTGTAGGGGGATGGGTAATGATAAGCATATGCTTCTCCCGTCTGCCCTTGTCTGTCTTCGGTTCTTTCTTTCTTTGGGCAAATCATATCACATTTTGTAATTGTCAATAATACCGATGATGATGACAATAAATATTTCATTCATTCATTCATTTTGACAAGGGCGTAGGCTTGGTCTCAACATTGGTAGGGACCATATAACAGCATAACCTGCATGAACACTTTTTGTTGGGGACGGGACATTAATAAGACCATACATAGGAACCTAATTAAGTGATCATTGCAAAACAAATCTATATAATACTTACTTTCTTATGTATTGGTTCAGGTGATACACCGTTTGATTCAAACCTTTGTTTTCAAAAACTACTGAAGAAATATTTTCAAAACTTCGAGAATAAATGTCTGGATTTTATTTGCAAATTTAAAGAGCAATATTTGAACACAACCTAAATTACATAATATACACAATAAAAACTTGTTAAAAATATCTAAACTATCCAGAAATACAAAATAAGCATTGTCTGTCTAAATATAGAAATTAAATATAACTGAAAAAATGTCTTAGTCAGGAAATAACAAAACTAAACAAAAATGGATCTTTCCTTTAGGTAAAACACTACTGCTTTTGTCCACAAGCACAGCCAAACTCATCAAAAACATGAAAGCTACCGTGGCTGCTGGCTGAAAAAAACATCTAATATCCCTTCCCTGTGAAAGGGGTGGAGGCGACGGCATGCTGTCGACATGCATGTCTGTCGGGGCTATGACTGCATGTGTGTGTTGGGGGAGGTGGGCAAGTCATCAACCAATCAAACATGCGTTTTGGGGAAAAAATGGACTGTCTCACTGAGCAAGTGAAAATGGATAAATAAGTCTGAACATAATGAAAATAATTCCATTAATAATGGTTGGGTCATTTCTATCCTTACAACATACGGGAAGACAATCTAAATCACCTATATAACGAAACTCATTATATAATGCAAATAAGGTTGCTTAGAAGTTGGTGGGGACAATTTGAGAATCCTGAAAAGTTGGTAGTGTTATGTCCCCTACGGCCCTATGCAAAACTACGCCCTTGCATTTTGAATAATAAATATAATTACTTACCTTCGTTTTATGGCTGGGTTGAAACAAAAGCGGTTGCGCGGTGTCTGTAAACGGGGTCTCCAGGGTAAAACGGACAAATTAAAAATAGTTTGGGGGCTTAACGCGCCATGAAACAGCTATGGCAGCATATAGATATATTGTTCTATCAAACACAACAGTTGTTTTGGCTTAAAATACAGCAGTTTATTTTAAAGAGGGGTGCAAGAGCAGAAACTGCTTTTTAGCCTTGTCTGCGTTTTACGCATAATATTTTAACCTGATTAATTAAAAAAGTTAATTAACGCGCGGTAATTAATTTTTTAAATTAATCACGTTAAAATATTTGACGCAATTAACGCAGATGACCCACTCAGACAGATTTGAATGACAGTACAGTGAAACGCTCACTTGTTGTGTTTTATGGAGTTTTGCCGCCCTCTGCTGGCGCTTGGGTGCGACTGATTTTATAGGCTTCAGCACCCATGAGCATTGTGTAAGTAATTATTGACATCAATAATGGCGGGCTACTAGTTTATTTTGTGACTGAAAATTTTACAAATTTTATTAAAATGAAAACATTAAGAGGGGTTTTAATATAAAATTTCTATAACTTGTACTAACATTTTTTCTTTTAAGAACTATAAGTCTATCTATCCATGGATCGCTTTAACAGAAAGTTAATAATGTTAATGCCATATTGTTGATTTATTGAGACCTGGCCTCCACATATGTGGACATCATATTTTGGTGGTTATGTGGAGGCCAGGTCTCATCTATAACACATAAAATAGTCACCTGGCCTATAAAGGGTTAAGCATTAAAGCCGATTGGAGATCACAATCCTCTCTATCATGGTGAGGATACTGTACTAATCATGTGGTTGAAACACACTGCTTATTTGTGTACCATAATGGCAAAGTCAAAAAGAAATTGGCCAAGGTAGCAGGAAAGGAACTTGCATAAGTCTGTCGCATACTTGGCTGCAATTTCCCAAAAATGCCTGAAGGCAACACTTTAATCTCTTTCAAGAATTCAACGTGAGTACAAACAACTTGGTAGGTGTTCTGTTGCTGTCTAGTTAACATCAATTTAATGCCAAGAAATGTACCTGACCTTAATGAATGACAATATTTACCATGTTCCATGGTCACGTTTGGAGGAAAAATTGGAAGTTCGACTGACACCATCCTAACTGTGAAACACAAGGGTTGTATGTCTTGATGGCATCTTAAGAAAAGAATATTATGTGGAAATAATGAGACAACATCTCAAGACATCAGCCGGACATTTGGGTGCAAATGGGAGAGAATTAGCTATAAAATTGACATAATTTTGTTGGACCAGGGATTGGCAACTCAAAGTGTTGAAAGAGCCAAATTCGAGCAAAAAAAAAAACCCTTATATGTCTAGAGCCAGAAAAAATTAAAAGTATAACAATGAAGGCAGCACATGCCGGATGTATCTATATTAGCTATATTAGCCAACTATCAAAATTACTAAATTGCCTACAAATACA
Organism: Corythoichthys intestinalis; assembly: GCF_030265065.1. Taxonomy (NCBI): domain Eukaryota; kingdom Metazoa; phylum Chordata; class Actinopteri; order Syngnathiformes; family Syngnathidae; genus Corythoichthys; species Corythoichthys intestinalis. Next base: position 29,252,623 of record NC_080412.1, read on the forward strand.
GCCTTCACAATTACCGTATTTTCCGCACCATAAGGCGCACCTGAAACATTCAATTTCCTCAAAAGCCGACAGTTCGCATTGTAATCTGATGCGCCCTATATATGGATCAATATTAGTTAATCATGGCATAACATTCCATTTAGCTGAGCTCCACCTTGTAGATGCATGACACAACGCCAACCACTACTACTACTACTACTACTACTACTACTAACTTTACCCGCTGCCCTGACGTGACGGTTGGCAATTGGGTCCAACCGGAGTGTCGCGACACGCCGGTACGGGAGTGGCCAGCGAGTGGCCCGACACACAACTAATGACTTGTTACTAGCCGCTGACGTTGGATTAGTCTCGATCCTGGTTCTGTTGGACCTGAGTGCAGCCTTTGACACAATCGACCATAATATCTTATTGCAGAGACTAGAATGTGACATAGGCATTAGAGGAGCAGCACTCTGCTGGTTTAAATCATATTTATCTAATAGGTACCAATTTGTCAATGTAAACCAGCAATGATCACCGTACTCTGGAGTTAGTTATGGTGTTCTGCAAGGATCGGTCCTCGGGCCCATCTTGTTCACGCTGTATATGCTTCCTCTAGGTAATATAATCAGAAAACATAGCATTAACTTTCATTGCTACGCTGACGACGCACAACTGTATTTATCAATTAAACCTGAGCAGATCAGGCAAGTGGACAAACTAAGCACCTGCGTCCGAGATATACAGTGCCTTGCAAAAGTATTCGGCCCCCTTGAACCTTGCAACCTTTCGCCACATTTCAGGCTTCAAACATAAAGATATAAAATTTTAATTTTTTGTCAAGAATCAACAACAAGTGGGACACAATCGTGAAGTGGAACAAAATTTATTGGATAATTTAAACTCTTTTAACAAATAAAAAACTGAAAAGTGGGGCGTGCAATATTATTCGGCCCCCTTGCGTTAATACTTTGTAGCGCCACCTTTTGCTCCAATTACAGCTGCAAGTCGCTTGGGGTATGTTTCTATCAGTTTTGCACATCGAGAGACTGACATTCTTGCCCATTCTTCCTTGCAAAACAGCTCGAGCTCAGTGAGGTTGGATGGAGAGTGTTTGTGAACAGCAGTCTTCAGCTCTTTCCACAGATTCGCGATTGGATTCAGGTCTGGACTTTAACTTGGCCATTCTAACACCTGGATACGTTTATTTTTTAACCATTCCATTGTAGATTTGGCTTTATGTTTAGGATCATTGTCCTGTTGGAAGATAAATCTCTGTCCCAGTCTCAGGTCTTGTGCAGATACCAACAGGTTTTCTTCCAGAATGTTCCTGTATTTGGCTGCATCCATCTTCCCGTCAATTTTAACCATCTTCTCTGTCCCTGCTGAAGAAAAGCAGGACCAAACCATGATGCTGCCACCACCATGTTTGACAGTGGGCATGGTGTGTTCAGGGTGATGAGCTGTGTTGCTTTTACGCCAAACATATCGTTTTGCATTGTGGCCAAAAAGTTCAATTTTGGTTTCATCTGACCAGAGCACCTTCTTCCACATGTTTGGTCTCCCAGGTGGCTTGTGGCAGACTTTAAACGAGACTTTTTATGGATATCTTTGAGAAATGGCTTTCTTCTTGCCACTCTTCCATAAAGGCCAGATTTGTGCAGTGTACAACTGATTGTTGTCCTATGGACAGAGTCTCCTACCTCAGCTGTAGATCTCTGCAGTTCATCCAGAGTGATCATGGGCCTCTTGGCTGCATCTCTGATCATTTTTCTCCTTGTTTGAGAAGAAAGTTTGGAAGGACGGCCGGGTCTTGGTAGATTTGCAGTGGTCTGATGCTCCTTCCATTTCAATATGATGGCTTGCACAGTGCTCCTTGAGATGTTTAAAGCTTGGGAAATCTTTTTGTATCCAAATCCAGCTTTAAACTTCTCCACAACAGTATCTCGGACCTGCCTGGTGTGTTCCTTGGTTTTCATAATGCTCTCTGCACTTTAAACAGAACCCTGAGACTATCACAGAGCAGGTGCATTTTTACGGAGACTTGATTACACACAGGTGGATTCTATTTATCATCATCGGTCATTTAGGACAACATTGGATCATTCAGAGATCCTCACTGAACTTCTGGAGTGAGTTTGCTGCACTGAAAGTAAAGGGGCCGAATAATATTGCACGCCCCACTTTTCAGTTTTTTATTTGTTAAAAAGTTTAAATTATCCAATAAATGTTGTTCCACTTCACGATTGTGTCCCACTTGTTGTTGATTCTTGAAAAAAAAATTAAATTTCATATCTTTATGTGTGAAGCCTGAAATGTGGCGAAAGGTTGCAAGATTCAAGGGGGCCGAATACTTTTGCAAGGCACTGTAAATACCTGGATGAGCACTAACTATCTTCTACTTAACCCTTAAAAGACAGAAGTCCTTATAATAGGCCCAAAAAGTGTGAGAGACTCTTTAGCTGCCCAAATAGTCACTCTGGACAATGTAAGTGTAGCCTCCAGCACCACAGTTAAAAACCAAGGAGTTTTATTCGACACTGACTTATCGTTTAAAGCTCACATTAAACAAACCTGCAGAACGGCCTTCCTTTACCTGCGCAACATAGCCAAAATTAGAAATATTTTATCTAAAAGCGATGCAGAAAAATTAATTCACACGTTCAATACATCGAGATTGGATTACTGTAACTCCCTACTTGCAGCTTGTCCTAAAGCTTCTCTAAAAGGTCTTCAGCTAGTCCAAAACGCAGCAGCAAGACTTTTAACAGGAACCAATAGAAGAGAGCACATCACCTCTGTGCTCCAGGCCCTTCACTGGCTTCCAGTCGAGTTTAGAATTAAATTCAAAATCGTCCTTCTTACATTTAAGATCATTAATGAGTTGGGGCCATCTTATCTCACCGATGCTCTGGTTCCATACTGCCCCAACAGAACACTCCGCTCTCAGAATGCAGGTCTACTGGTAGTTCCCAGGGTTTCTAAAAGTACTGTCGGAGCTAGAGCCTTTAGCCACCAAGCTTCTGTTTTATGGAATCAGCTTCCAGCTAATATTAAAGAAGCCGAGACAGTCTGCACATTTAAGATTAGATTAAAAACGTTCCTATTCGCCAAAGCTTATGGTCAGGCTAGTTGAAGTCGGAGTAAACTCACAGTTTAGTCTAAGCTGCACTAGAAGCTATAATGGAGGTGGAAGTATAGCCACTGAGCTCTATCTCCTTTCTCTCACTCTACCTACCACTTGTCTTACTTTATTTCTATTTTCCAATGCTAATATCTAGTTGTCTAGTCTCTTCATCACTAGTCACCAGGTGTCCCCTTTTCCCCCTCCCCTCTGGGGAGGGGCTATTTTTCAGCTGCAGCCTCCTGACTGTCCGGACCCCTGGCTGGATGGACGTCCTCGTTGCTACCCCCGTCTCATCTGGCTAGATAGACCTCTTCTTGTTCCTTTACTCCACCACATCTTTACGGACTGTAATTTCGCCTGCTAATTCCCATTAGCAGCCCTGGGGCTTCCTGTCTATCAGTCCTGGGAGTGGATCCCTCCAGACTGTGGTACTCCCCAAGGTTTCTCATTTTCTCCCAAAGACTTTTTGGAGTTTTTCCTTGCCGACATGGAGGGTCTAAGGATGGGGGATACCCAGGACTTGAACTTTATTTATTCATCTTTGTTGCTTCATTTGCTGTTTCTGATTGTGTATCATATTGCCTCTGCAAAGCCCTTCGAGACAACCTTGTTGTGATTCAGGGCTATACAAATAAAATTGAATTGAATTGAACTAGCGAGTGGACTACTGGCGAGTCATCGGCGTCCGCGCCGGGGGCCCGTCGCTTCAGCTTTAAATGAGTGTCGTATCACTCGTGGGCCGTCCATTCGACAGTTGGCCTCCGCGCCTGGTGACATTTTTCCTCCTGCAAAAAACATACTAAAACTAAAAATATATTTCCCTCCCCCATCTTTTTCCATTTTCAAACATTTGTGAAAAAGTTCCAGGAACCCACTTGGGCAGCGCTAAAGAGCCGCATGCGGTTCTAGAGCCATGGGTTGCTGACCCCCATATTAGACCTATTTGTGATGGGGAATATAGAGTAAATGTATTTTAATATTGTCTTTGTCGACTTCTGGTTTCATCTGAGTTAAAAGTGACATCCGCTATTTTTAATGCTGCGTGAATTATTGTCATGACATTTATGTACTTTTTTTTGTGGGTGAGGGGTGTCATTTTCCCCGCTGGACTTGCAGCTCAGATGTGACACAAGTAATATGGCGGACGCTTTGCTGTTGCCTAGTAACTGGCTAAAGACGGGGTTTATTTACATGTGTTGTCTATGGTGCCAATTTGACGTGTTTTACAATCTGGACTTTGTAAACATGACTGGACGCAACGCAACTATACTGTCTTGGTAAGGTCAACCACGGAACTCAGTCTCACAGTTGGACGACCAACCACTATTAGAGCAAACGTGCAATTTAGTTAAAACGTCTCGAACGTTTCTCTCTTTTCTTGCTGGACAGAAGCGAGCGATGTTGTCCGAGGGCCCGCGGACGTTTGAAACGGCCAAAGACGTCATCCTGTCCGCGCACAATAGCACTTCCAGGCCGGACCAGATCCAGTTCTACGACCGGTGGGCCCAAACTTACGAGCAGGTCGTCAGTACCAACAACTAAAGGGAAAAAATAACAGTACAACACATGAATTGTTAAATTAGCCCTGCCAGTCCAAATGGATTGGACGTCTGGCGCGGTGAAATGCGGGCATTTAGTTAAATTAAGTTGGGTCTAAATGTGTGCCTGAAATGGTTAATGTGCTGTAGGGGTACCATTTTACCCCTTATACAGTAACAGCTTTGAGAAACTTGATCCAAGTTTAAACATAAGATTTGGCAATAGCAGACCACCACCAGTAGGTTGCAGCAGTGAGCAACATGAGTCAACTTCATTTCTAGATAAACGCATCCAGCGGTACCTCGACATACGAATTTATTTCGTTCCAGGATCTGGTTTGTAAGTCGAAATGTTCATCTGTTAAGCGATATTTTCCTATTAGAATAAATAACTTATAATTCGATTAATTTGTTCCACAGCTCACAAACCTTCGCTAAATCCTTGATAAATAATGGCGGTTCAATCACACATAGCAAAACAAATAGATTATAAATACAAACTATAATTCCGGGGAGAGTCGGGACAGGGCCATACAGTCCCGGCACGGCTCCCCCTGATTTTAATGCATCACACACCAAGGTTGAGGGATAGATGGGACCTGTTGGAGGGCGGGGTGGGGGGTGCTCACGGTTACTTCCTCACGGCAGGTCCAGCCATTCCTGCACATTTATCACACCACACACATCATACTTCACAGGAGAACTCCGGCAAAAGGAGGTGGGATGGGCGGCTGGGTAGAAATTCCATGCAGCGGTCCCACTGCCCCAAGCTGAGCTCTCCTATTTTAATGCATACATTGCACTACCCTCCCCACACAATCCCATCACGGTGCTGGGTAATGGCTGTCAGCCGGGAACCTGGCAGCCACAGTAATCGGGTGGGAGGTGGGTCCCACACTTTTCCTCTATGGCGTAGCTCCCAGGGCGTGGCCTCCCCCTCTGCCTGCGCTGCCGGCCCCGCGGCGGCTCCTTGGCGTTCTCCTGTCTCCGCCTTCCTTTTTTTTATTTTTATTTTTTAAACCTGTCCTGTTCAGCTGTTTGACACGGAGAATGGAAGTCTTAAGTGCCCGGTTGATCTGAACAGTTTTAATGTTTCGCATTGAGAGCATGACATACTCCCATTGTGATCATTCAACATGCCTCGTTTTTTATGACAAAGCAGTGAACAGGAGGCGGGTTATGGGGGAACAGAAGAAAAGAAACACAAGAGAAGAAAGCTATCGTCAGCTAGATGTATTTCCGGTTGACACTATTGCCCCTTTCCCACTGAAACCAGTGGGTCAACGCGCGTTTTTTCCAAGCCGATGCAACCCACTAGCAATTGGCATTTGGCACCTTTCCCATTGACAAAAAAAAAGCCGTGTTTTTTTTTTTTTTTTTCATTCGTCTAACCCCCCCACCCTCTCCTCCTCCGTGCGTAAGGTTACGTGACATCACCACGCTACAATGCGCGTTGATAAGTGCGATCGAATTCATTCAGTTCAAGGAAGTAAACAATGCAGAGCAACATGGAAGCCTCCTTTCCGTTGGTGTTCTCTGTTTTCATGCTTTTTACTGCCCTCAAAATGATCGAAATGCAGCAAAGGATCAACACTCTACTTGTGCTGAGGCAACGTAGGCGACGTGAATTCTTCTTCGACTAGCTTTGTTATGAGCATCGACGTAACTACGGTTGTGGGGCGTGTTAAATGGGAGGCGACTGGCACGTTGTTATGACGCATCACGTAAGAGCCTACGTCACCACGTAGATTAGGGTGTTGACTGTTGACCCAGGGTTTTGCTTTCACACTGCGTGACGATCAGAGTCGAGGTGATTTTAACGTGGGTCGCTTGGCGGGTTGATTGACACGGGTCAAGGCGGGTCGCTGCACCTTTCCCACTGCCACCAAAAGCCGATTGTTAGTGGGTTGACATGGGTTTTTTTGGCCAGTGGGAAAGGGGTATATGTGGTGGGCCTGTTGACCAGGGAAAGAGGGGGACGGAAGTGGGGAAGTCTATAAGCCAAGTGATTGAAAGGGGTAGAGTGTACACAAATCAGCTCTATGATCTAGAACCCAGTAATCGTGTGAATCCCTTGTGAGTGTAAGCCCGTTGGTGACCGACCCTACGCCGCCCCATCGCCACTCTTTGCACCGAGACCCCCCACCCGAACACGCCCTTTCACATCCAGCCGCACGCGAGCCCCACCAAGTGCGCGACAGCCACGCAGACGAGAGGAGACACCACGCGGGCGCCAACCCAGGGCCACGGCCCCCACCCAGCCAGCCCGGGTAGGGAGGGCGGGCGTGGACGGGGGGGGTCAGCGCAGCCCATTCTTCCTCCCGCAGCCCAGCAAAGGAGCCATCGTATTGTATGTATTTCTTTTTGTTGTTTGTGTTTCTTTTCTTTCTTTTCTTGTGTTTATTTTCTTTTCTTCTGTTCCCCCATAACCTCTTCCTGTTCGCTGCTTTTTCATAATAAACGAGGTATGTTGAATGATCACAATGGGAGTATGTCATACTCTCAATGTGAAACATTAAAACTGTTTAGACCAACCGAACACTTAGACTTCCATTCTTGGTGTCAAACAGCTGAACAGGACAGGTTTTAAAAAAAAAAGAAAAACCTACAATGACAATAATTGTGTAATGAATCGGGTTCTAATACTGCGGTTGTGTTGTGCATGCCATTGCTGTTCCTGAACACACCGTGTGACTAACAAGATCGTGCGAGAGGTGCAGAAGAATGGAGGGGTTTTACTTTCTTGTTTCGTGTTGTTGTTGGCGTTGGCTATGGCGGACAGTTGCCGAGTTGTGTTGCTCAAGTTCTGAAATACAAGATTAAAACCCTAAAGGAGCTGGCGATTTCCTTGCCAATGTTACAGTAATAATAATAATGAGAGTCGTCCTCAAGATTGTAAACATTCCGGCCGTATTGCCGAGCCAGTTCACTGACGCGCGTACCACGCTCATATTTTTCTATCATTTTCTTCTTAATTTCAATGGTAAGCGACATATTTTTCCTTTTTTCACCACCCACACTAACCTTCTTTGGACCTTCTTTTCTCACAAGAAAATCCGCCGTGCATCCTTCTTGCAGGAGAACACAGAAATTGAGACGCTGTCATGAATCGTCATATGTCGCGACAAATAGCGAGTCAAATTTTACGTCTGATGTCGAAAGGATCGTGTCGATGCGATTGTATCTTGAGGTACCACTGTACATACGGTGGGGCAAATAAGTATTTAGTCAACCACTAATTGCACAAGTTCTCCCACTTGAAAATATTAGCGAGGTCTGTAATTGTCTACATGGGTAAACCTCAAACATGAGCGGCAGAAATGGGGAAAAAAAAAAAACAGAAAATCACATTGTTTGATTTTTAAAGAATTTATTTGCAAATCATGGTGGAAAATTAGTATTTGGTCCATACCAAAAGTTCATCTCAATACTTTTTTATGTACCCTTTCTTGGCAATAACGGAGGCCAAACATTTTCTGTAACTCTTCGCAAGCTTTTCACACACTGTTGCTGGTATTTTGGCCCATTCCTCCATGCAGATCTCCTCTAGAGCAGTGATGTTTTGGGGCTGTGGTTGGGCAACACGGACTTTCAACTCCCTCCACAGATTTTCTATGGGGTAGAGATCTGCAGACTGGCTATTGAAATGCTTCTTACGAAGCCACTCCTTTGTTGCCCTGGCTGTGTGTTTGGGATCAGTGTCATGCTGAAAGACCCAGCCACGTCTCATCTTCAATGCCCTTCCTGATGGAAAGAGATTTTCTCTCAAAATCTCTCCATACATGGCCCCATTCATTCTTTCCTTCACACAGATCAGTCGTCCTGGTCCCTTTGCAGATAAACAGCCCCAAAGCATGATGTTTTTACCCCCATGCTTCACAGTGGGTATGGTGTTCTTCGGATGCCATTCAGTATTCCTTCTCCTCCAAACACGAGAACCTGTGTGTCTACCAAAAAGTTCTATTTTTTTTTCATCTGACCATAACACATTCTCCCAGTCCTCTTCTGGATCATACAAATGCTCTCTAGCAAACTGCAGACGGGCCTTGATGTGTACTGGCTTCAGCAGGGGGACACGTCTGGCAGTGCAGGATTTGAGTCCCTGGCGGCGCATTGTGTTACTGATAGTAGCCTTTGTCACTGTGGTCCCAGCTCTCTGTAGGTCATTCACTAGGTCCCCCAGTGTGGTTCTGGGATTTTTGCTCTTTGTTCTTGTTATCATTTTGACGCCACGGGGTGAGATCTTGCATAGAGCCCCAGATCGAGGGAGATTATCAGTGGTCTTGTATGTCTTCCATTTTCTAATAACTGCTCCCACAGTTGATTTCTTACCAAACGTTTTACCTATTGCAGATTCAGTCTTCCCAGCCTGGTGCAGGTCTACAATTTTGTTTCTGGTGTCCTATGACAGCTCTTTGGTCTTGGACATAGTGGAGTTGGGAATGTGACTGACTGAAGTTGTGGACAGGTGTCTTTTATACCGATAATGAGTTAAAACAGGTGGCATTAATACAGGTAACGAGTGGAGCCTTGTTAGAAAAAGTTCTTGCTTATTTTACACTCTAATTTGGAAGTAAATTCTTTAAAAATCAAACAATGTGATTTTCCGTTTTTTCCACAATTTGTCTCTCATGGTTGGGGTTTACCCATGTTGACAATTCCAGGCCTCTCTAATCTTTTCAAGTAGGAGAACTTGCACAATTGGTGGTTGACTAAATACTTATTTGCCCCACTGTAGTATGTGGTCATTATTCTATAATAATATTGTATAATTGTTTCATGTTATGTGCTGCGTCTGCACAAAACAAATGATCTAATAAGCGAATTGAGATTACTAATTGCTGATTTGCGGGGTCAAATCAACAGGATGTCGATCTTATTGAGTACCGTGCTCCCGGGCTGGCAGCGGGCCGAGTGTCTGACCACTTTAGCGGCGAGCGCCGAACAGCCGCGGTGTTAGATGTGGCCTGCGGCACGGGCATGGTGGCCCAGATGGTGGGTTGTTATTTGGAATAATCCCGTCAGTTGGCCTTGCCTGATTTTCATTTGTGTGCTAAAACATGCTCATGCTTCAAGATGAAACGTGATGGGTTTGAGCGCTTTGTGGGCGTCGACGGTAGCAAGGGGATGCTGCAGCATGCCAGAGACAGTGGACTGTATCAGGATCTCAAGTTGGCCATGCTCGGCGACCAAACGCTTCCTGTCCCTGCAGGTGAACCATCTGTCAATCTTTTTGCGCCGTGGAGCAGCATGCACTTAACACTTATCAGCCACCTCATCTGGCTTCATTTGTAACTTTCTCCCCCTGCAGATGAATTTGATGTGGTGATGATTGTTGGCGGTCTCAGTGCGAGTCACGTTCCCGTGAAGGTGATCCGTGAGTTGTGGATGGCCGCTAAGCGGGGTGAGCATGCTTTTTATGCCGCCAAATGTTGCTTTTTAAGATGTGGACGCTCATTTGTGATCCCACAGGGGGCCTCATCTGCATGACAACCAGGAGTAATCATGACAATCTCGAATACAAGGAGGCCTTGGAAGGTGAAATGGCGGAAATGGAGGCCGAGGGACTGTGGCACCGCATTGACGTTACTCATGTGACCGAATGGGAGCGAGGGGTGACTGACCAAGAGAGGGGATACATCCCTGGATGGGTGTATGTCTTTCAAAAGCTCTAAAACTGTATAGTATTCAATAGTATGTTAAAGTACAAGTAGTGTGTAGTTCTAAGATGTAGTAACTAGGATGCAGTGCATTAATAAATGTCATTTCTGTGAATTCAAGTTATCAAATTTTATTTGATACACCTGTTTGACTTACAGTGCCTTGCAAAAGTATTCGGCCTCCTTGAACCTTGCAACCTTTCGCCACATTTCAGGCTTCAAACATAAAGATATAAAATTTTAATTTTTTGTCAAGAATCAACAACAAGTGGGACACAATCGTGAAGTGGAACAAAATTTATTGGATAATTTAAACTTTTTTAACAAATAAAAAACTGAAAAGTGGGGCGTGTAATATTATTCGGCCCCCTTGCGTTAATACTTTGTAGCGCCACCTTTTGCTCCAATTACAGCTGCAGGACGCTTGGGGTATGTATATATCAGTTTTGCACATCGAGAGACTGACATTCTTGCCCATTCTTACTTGCAAAACAGCTCGAGCTCAGTGAGGTTGGATGGAGAGTGTTTGTGAACAGCAGTCTTCAGCTCTTTCCACAGATTCTCGATTGGATTCAGGTCTGGACTTTGACTTGGCCATTCTAACACCTGGATACGTTTATTTTTGAACCATTCCATTGTAGATTTGGCTTTATGTTTTGGATCATTGTCCTGTTGGAAGATAAATCTCCGTCCCAGTCTCAGGTCTTGTGCAGATACCAACAGGTTTTCTTCCAGAATGTTCCTGTATTTGGCTGCATCCATCTTCCCGTCAATTTTAACCATCTTCCCTGTCCCTGCTGAAGAAAAGCAGGCCCAAACCATGATGCTGCCACCACCATGTTTGACAGTGGGCATGGTGTGTTCAGGGTGATGAGCTGTGTTGCTTTTACGCCAAACATATCGTTTTGCATTGTGGCCAAAAAGTTCAATTTTGGTTTCATCTGACCAGAGCACCTTCTTCCACATGTTTGGTGTGTCTCCCAGGTGGCTTGTGGCAAACTTTAAACAAGACTTTTTATGGATATCTTTGAGAAATGGCTTTCTTCTTGCCACTCTTCCATAAAGGCCAGATTTGTGCAGTGTACGACTGATTGTTGTCCTATGGACAGACTCTCCCACCTCAGCTGTAGATCTCTGCAGTTCATCCAGAGTGATCATGGGCCTCTTGGTTGCATCTCTGATCAGTTTTCTCCTTGTTTGAGAAGAAAGTTTGGAAGGACGGCCGGGTCTCGGTAGATTTGCAGTGGTCTGATGCTCCTTCCATTTCAATATGATGGCTTGCACAGTGCTCCTTGAGATGTTTAAAGCTTGGGAAATCTTTTTGTATCCAAACCCAGCTTTAAACTTCTCCACAACAGTATCTCGGACCTGCCTGGTGTGTTCCTTGGTTTTCATAATGCTCTCTGCACTTTAAACAGAACCCTGAGACTATCACAGAGCAGGTGCATTTTTACGGAGACTTGATTACACACAGGTGGATTCTATTTATCATCATCGGTCATTTAGGACAACATTGGATCATTCAGAGATCCTCACTGAACTTCTGGAGTGAGTTTGCTGCACTGAAAGTAAAGGGGCCGAATAATATTGCACGCCCCACTTTTCAGTTTTTTATTTGTTAAAAAAGTTTAAATTATCCAATAAATGTTGTTCCACTTCATGATTGTGTCCCACTTGTTGTTGATTCTTGACAAAAAAATTAAATTTCGTATCTTTATGTTTGAAGCCTGAAATGTGGCGAAAGGTTGCAAGATTCAAGGGGGCCGAATACTTTTGCAAGGCACTGTATATATACTGGATTGGCTATTCACTTGAATGGGATGCTGATCTGAGTGAGTTTTTGATATGTTAAACAGAGACCGCATGAATAGCGTACCGCATGCTACACTTAACTTCCGCTCATTAATATTCATGACGTTAGCAACTCTTGCTAAGGTGGGACACGCTTGCGTTTGTCCCTCATGCTAGATGCATGTAAATAGTGTACGAACGAGATGTTTACTCAGCTAAACCTACCAATTCTGTCCAAAAATGATGTCCCTGGTGCCAAATTCACTGGTAAAGATGTGGAAAAACATATAAATGTTCAGATTGCTTGAAGGACTGGGAACCTCTTGGTACCTCACGATACAATACGATTTGCGATACAAAGCTCACGATTACGATGATCTGAGGATATGGCGATACAACGATTATCGATACACTGGTCAGGAAATCATTCTAGGATATTCTACAAACAACTAATGAACAGAAAAGCTTCTGTTGTGAATTGGAATGACTTGATCACTTGTAGACGTCCAATCCATTTGAATTGGGAGGGTGGCAGCGAATGAACGAATGTTCATTCGCTGCCATCCCTCCCACTTCAAACGGATTGAACATCGATGGCCGTTAGTGACAGCCAATGCCAGGCAATGAAGTAATTTTGGGCCGTTTAAGGTCATGTACCTGTTTTTATTCAGTTACTTCCTGTTGATTTTGGGGTATTTTATGGGTCACTTCCTGTTTATTTTGAGTTACAGAACAGGAAATGACCTGGGAATCACCCGGATCAATAGGCAGTGACTCAAACTCAACAGGAAATGACCTGTAAATGCCCCAAAATGAACAGCAAGTGACCTGCAATTGCCCTTAAAATCAGACAGGATAACTGTAAATGCTCTGGTTTCGAATGAAAAAACGTTCCCAGTCTAAATGATGGGCGTCGAGCACCATCAATGCAGCCTTATAGTTAACTGGGACACTATTATGGTGGAAGATTTTGGTAGCAACTTGTTGGTTCCATTTAAAAAAAATTTTTTTTTAAACAGTGACACCTTTTTAAAACAATATCTCGATTCTTGGCAGGAGCATATCGATAACCTTTTGGGATACAAAGTATCACGATATATCACCATTTCGATATATTGTCACACCCCTAATTGCTTCAGTGTCGAGGGCTGAAAAAGAGCTGACCTGATCCACACCTTTTTCCTTACGCCACTGACAATGACATTCTCCTGTTTCAACAATCTATCTTTTACCACCATATGCCCTGTCTTTCTTATATATTATAGCTTCTGGTTGTCTTACGTCTCTGACCGTTCTTGGGGGCAATTTAGATTGCTATTTTTGTGTAGCGGTTGCAAATGCTACTCGGTGAAAGCCAACGAACACTTTTTTTTTCATTAATAACAAATCTTAATTCTATTAATTTATTTACACTTCTCCCTTACTAAATTTGTTTCTTTACAAAAGAAAAGGCAACAACAGTGATAGTCAGATACCACTTTAACTTTTTTCAGGTCATTCATTGTCAGACAAAAGCAGCACGGCAAAAAGCCACGCTAAAAAGTAAGTAAAAATATCGAAATGACTTACTGTACCTCTTCATCCTCTGAAGGACCATATCCCCCAATAAAATGTAATATGAAATGTGAATGGCTTCACCTTGCTAGCGTTAAACTGGTCTTTTGGACGTCCCGGCAAGTTGATCCATTCTTCACATTTTTTCCTCCGAGGTTTTTGTTTCGGGAAACGTATGAAGAAAACATCCTTCATATGTCGTAATGTCTAGAGTCGTTTCTACAAGTTCCGTAGCAGCAGTGTTTGATCAGCATGTTTATTTTTGAAAGATTACCGGAGAAAACAAGCAGAAATACAATGGGTCAAATAAGTAGAGTGCCTTGCAAAAGTATTCGGCCCCCTTGAATCTTGCAACCTTTCGCCACATTTCAGGCTTCAAACATAAAGATATGAAATTTAATTTTTTTGTCAAGAATCAACAACAAGTGGGACACAATCGTGAAGTGGAACAACATTTATTGGATAATTTAAACTTTTTTAACAAATACAAAACTGAAAAGTGGGGCGTGCAATATTATTCGGCCCCTTTACTTTCAGTGCAGCAAACTCACTCCAGAAGTTCAGTGAAGATCTCTGAATGATCCAATGTTGTCCTAAATGAACGATAATGATAAATAGAATCCACTTGTGTGTAATCAAGTCTCCGTATAAATGCACCTGCTCTGTGATAGTCTCAGGGTTCTGTTTAAAGTGCAGAGAGCATTATAAAAACCAAGGAACACACCAGGCAGGTCCGAGATACTGTTGTGGAGAAGTTTAAAGCCGGATTTGGATACAAAAAGATTTCCCAAGCTTTAAACATCTCATGGAGCACTGTGCAAGCCATCATATTGAAATGGAAGGAGCATCAGACCACTGCAAATCTACCGAGACCCGGCCGTCCTTCCAAACTTTCTTCTCAAACAAGGAGAAAACTGATCAGAGATGCAACCAAGAGGCCCATGATCACTCTGGATGAACTGCAGAGATCTACAGCTGAGGTGGGAGAGTCTGTCCATAGGACAACAATCAGTCGTACACTGCACAAATCTGGCCTTTATGGAAGAGTGGCAAGAAAAAAGCAATTTCTCAAAGATATCCATAAAAAGTCTTGTTTAAAGTTTGCCACAAGCCACCTGGGAGACACACCAAACATGTGGAAGAAGGTGCTCTGGTCAGATGAAACCAAAATTGAACTTTTTGGCCACAATGCAAAACGATATGTTTGGCGTAAAAGCAACACAGCTCATCACCCTGAACACACCATCCCCACTGTCAAACGTGGTGGCAGCATCATGGTTTGGGCCTGCTTTTCTTCAGCAGGGACAGGGAAAATGTTTAAAATTGACGGGAAGATGGATGCAGCCAAATACAGGAACATTCTGGAAGAAAACCTGTTGGTATCTGCACAAGACCTGAGACTGGGACGGAGATTTATCTTCCAACAGGACAATGATCCAAAACATAAAGCCAAATCTACAATGGAATGGTTCAAAAATAAACGTATCCAGGTGTTAGAATGGCCAAGTCAAAGTCCAGACCTGAATCCAATCGAGACTCTGTGGAAAGAGCTGAAGACTGCTGTTCACAAACACTCTCCATCCAACTTCACTGAGCTCGAGCTGTTTTGCAAGGAAGAATGGGCAAGAATGTCAGTCTCTCGATGTGCAAAACTGATAGAAACATACCCCAAGCGACTTGCAGCTCTAATTGGAGCAAAAGGTGGCGCTACAAAGTATTAACACAAGGGGGCGGAATAATATTGCACGCCCCACTTTTCAGTTTTTTATTTGTTAAAAAAGTTTAAATTAACCAATAAATTTTGTTCCACTTCACGATTGTGTCCCACTTGTTGTTGATTCTTGACAAAAAATTAAAATTTTATATCTTTATGTTTGAAGCCTGAAATGTGGCGAAAGGTTGCAAGGTTCAAGGGGGCCGAATACTTTTGCAAGGCACTGTATTTAGTCAACCACCAATTGTGCAAGTTCTCCTACTTGAAAAGATTAGAGAGGCTTGCAATTGTCAACATGGGTAAACCTCAACCATGAGAGACAGAATGTGGAAAAAAAAAAACAGAAAATTACATTGTTTGATTTTTAAAGAATTTTATTTCCAAATTAGAGTGGAAAATAAGTATTTGGTCACCTACAAACAAGCAAGATTTCTGGCTGTCAAAGAGGTCTAACTTCTTCTAACGAGGCTCCACTCGTTACCTGTATTAATGGCACCTGTTTTAACTCATTATCGGTATAAAAGACACCTGTCCACAACCTCAGTCAGTCACACTCAAACCAAAGAGCTGTCGAAGGACACCAGAGACAAAATTATAGACCTGCACCAGGCTGAGAAGACTGAATCTGCAATAGGTAAAACGCTTGGTGTAAAGAAATCCACTGTGGGAGCAATTAATAGAAAATGGAGGACATACAAGACCACTGATAATCTCCCTCAATCTGGGGCTGCATGCAATATCTCACCCTGTGGCGTCAAAATGATAACAAGAACAGTGAGCAAAAATCCCAGAACCACGGGGGGACCTAATGAATGACCTACAGAGAGCTGGGACCACAGTAACAAAGGCTACTCAGTAACACAATGCGCCGCCAGGGATGCCATTCCTGCACTCCCAGACGTGTCTCCCTGCTGAAGCCAGTGCATGTCCAGGCCCGTCTGCGGTTTGCTAGAGAGCATTTGGATGATCCAGAAGAGGACTGGGAGAATGTGTTATGGTCAGATGAAACCAAAATAGAACTTTTTTGTAGAAACACAGGTTCTCGTGTTTGGAGAGAAGGAATACTGAATTGCATCCCAAGAACACCATACCCACTGTGAAGCATGGGGATGGAAACATGCTTTGGGGCTGTTTTTCTGCAAAGGGACCAGGACGATTGATCTGTGTAAAGGAAAGAATGAATGAGGCCATGTATCGAGAGATTTTGAGTGAAAATCTCCTTCCATCACCAAGGGAATTGAAGATGAGACGTGGCTGGGTCTTACAGCATGACAATGATCCCAAAAACACAGCCAGGGCAACAAAGGAGTGGCTTCATAAGAAGCATTTCAAGGCCCTGGAGTGTCCTAGCCAGTCTCCAGATCTCAACCTCACAGAAAATCTGTGGAGGGAGTTGAAAGTCCATGTTGCCCAACAACAGCCCCAAATACCACTGCTATAGAGGAGATCTGCATGGAGGTATGGGCCAAAATACCAGCAACAGTGTGTGAAAAGCTTGTGAAGAGTTACAGAAAACGTTCGGCCTCCGTTATTGCCAACAAAGGGTACATAACAAAGTATTGAGATGAACTTTTGGTATTGACCAATATCAATCAATACTCAAACAATGTGATTTTTTTTTTCCACATTCTGTCTCAAATATTTTTAAGTGGGAGAACTTGCACAATTAGCGGTTGACTAAATACTTATTTGCCCCACTGTATAATGGATTTATGAGAGGGCATGTGTATAATGTCCCACTTCCGGGTTACGATAGCAACGTCACGGTCTTAAAATAGCATTCGTGCGGTATGCTATTTGATGGGTGTACTTGAAAAAGGGCGCCCTATAGATGCGCCAGCGTGCTGTAGCAGCCCGGCTGACACACATCTTCGTGATCGCCATGTTGAAAGGGGTGTCTTTCCCTTCAAATTTAGTGTATGGATATTTCAGTTGTAAATTTCTTTATTTATTTTTTTTTTAAATTTTAAATCCACAAGTTTGACTTTTTTTTTTTTTATTTAAATCCACAAGTTTGACTCTTTTTTTCAATCGTTAAAGCAGGTGCTGTTCTTACACAGCATTGTATTAAAAACAGACATGGGTAGGGGGTCTATACAGAGTTAAAATACATAGATACATAGTTAGCATACATAAAAAAATAATGGAATAATTTGGGGGCTGGGATCACATGATCATTCATAATATGAGTGTGGGTGTGGCTGTGTGCCCTCTGGTTGGCTGGCAAAGGGAAAAGAATAGGAGAGAATTGATGCGAGAGCAAAAGATGTTCAGTGAAACCCTTTTAACATCCACACTGAACACTTTCTGTCAAACCAGTTTGACCAGCCAGAGGCAGAACTCGTCTGACTTTAGCAAGGATTCGTTCTCGTCACCAACCTATCTGTCAACTTTATTCAGAAGACAAACATGCATATCAGTCACTGAAAAAAAATAAAACCATTCACACAAAACATCAGTTACATTACCCTCGTAAACATTTTACTCATAAGTGTGCATTTACGCATGTGTGCAAAAAAAAAAAAAAGTCATATCATTGTCATCAAATCATATTTGTTAAAACCTGAACTAAATTCAGTTAAAGTCTGTTGTTTCACTTTCTGTCAGAACACTCAACCGAGATACACAGAAGAAGAATAGTCTGAGTCTTGGATCCAACTTGATAGTTGAAGTGAGGTTCTGGTCAGTTGTTTGACTTTGGTCTCAAATTGAGTTGGTTCACATGAAAAATAGAGTTTAAATGTTTGACGCCAGGTCAGAGGTAAGTCTTTGAAGGGTTGAACGACGTGTCTTCATCCTGGCTATCGTCCGAGTCCAAAGTCTTGTCGTGCTTCAGTTGAGATTCGGCGGACGGTGCCTCGCTTTTCTCTGAGGGTGCCGAGTCCAGGCGCTTCAGCTCAGACTTGGTGGACGGCGCCCAGGACTTCTCTGAGTTGTGCTTGGGCTCGGAGCCCCAGGCGGTGCCAACAGCTGGCTCCGACTTGGCGGAGGCCGTCTGGTAGCTAGGTGGACCACTGAAAACGGTCCCTGTCGGCCTCGTTGCCGGGACTCTCCGGAGGGATCCGGTGGAGGAGCGGACCATCAGGTACCGAGCCGATGGACTCTTGTTGGCCTGATGCGGTTTGAGGGGACACGTAGAGCTGATGAAGAGCCCTCCCCCCAAGATGAGAAGGATGGACGCCCCCCAGCCGATGTAGAGGCAGGCGCCTATCTCGCGCCGCTGAGCGTCGATGGCGGCGCTGTAGAACTTGCGGACGATGGCGCCAGCCACCCACGAGGTTGGAATCAGACACAGCAGTCCCGCCAGTGCCAGAACAGCCCCCGCCGCCACCGCCACCCTGCCTTTGGACCCGGACCCCTCATGGTCCAGGAAGCGGGTGCACTTACCCCCAACAAAGGCCAGGACAAGGCCAACACCACCGGTCAGGACTGCCAAAGTGGTGAGGGCTCGGGCCGTCTGCAGGTCAGCACTGAGCGCCAATGTGGATTCATAAGGCTTGCACATGATCTGACCGGTGCTCTGCACAATGCAGCTCATCCAGATGCCCTCCCACACCGTCTGCGAGGTGACGATGGTGCTGCCCACGAACGCCGTTACTCGCCACATGGGCAGCAAACAGCTGATAAGCACACCTGCCCAGCCCAGCAGGCACAGAGCGCTCGCCAGCAGCTGAGTGCCCGTTGACGCCATGGCCACCGCCTGCGCCAGAGTGAGGGAGATTTGTTAGAATGGGAGGCTTTCACTTTTGTTTGGGTTGGGGTCATTCCAGAACTGGAGGACAAAAAAACTAAAGCATGCAGTTTCTGAGTAAATTTAATTGTCTGGGGACCTTACACTGCTGGCCAAAAGTATTGACACCCCTGCAATTCTCAATGCTCAATTTCTCCAAGAAAATTTATTGCAATTCCAAATGCTTTGGTAGTAATATCTTCATTTATGCTGCTTGCAATTAAAAAAGCACAAAAGAGAATGGGAAAAAAATGAAATCATTATCATTTTACACAAAACTCCAAAAATGGGCGGGACAAAAGTATTAGCACCCTTTGAAAAATCATGTGATGCTTCTCTAATTTGTGTGATTAACAGTATCTGTTACTTACCTGTGGCATATAACATGTGGTAGCAATAACTAAATCACGTTTGCAGGCAGGTAAAATGGATTTAAGTTGTGCATGGACAATCTCAAGGCTACAAGTCCATCTCCAAAGACCTGAATGCTCCTGTGTCTACCGTACGCAATGTAATCAATAAGTGTAAAGCCCATGGCACTGTGGCTAACCTCCCTAGATGTGGACCTAAAAGAAAAATTGATGAAGGATTTCAACAAAACATTGTGCGGATGGTGAATAAAGAACCTCGACTAACATCCAAACAAGTTCAAGCTGTCCTGCAGTCCGAGCGTACAACAGTACTATCAGTCGCATCTGAATGAAAAGGGACTCTATGGTAGGATACCCAGTAAGACCACACTTCTGACCCAGAGACATACAAAAGCCAGGCTGGAGTTTGCCAAAACATGCATGAGAAAGCCAAAAACGTTTTGGAAGAATGTTCTCTGGTCAGATGAGACAAAAGTAGAGCTTTTTGGGAAAATGCATCAACATAGAGTTTACAGGACAAAAAAACAACGCCTTCAAAGAAAAGAACAGTCTCCACAGTCAAACATGGCAGAGGTTCCCTGATGTTTTGGGGTTGCTTTGCTGCCTCTTGCACTGGTTGACCATGTGCATGGCATTTTGGAGTCTGAAGACTACCAACAAATTTTGGAGCATAATGTAAGGCCCAGTGTGAGAAAGCTGGGTCTCCCTCAGAGGTCATGGGTCTTCCAGCAGGACAATGATCCAAAACACACTTCAAAAAGCACTAGAAAATGGTTTGAGAGAAAGCACTGGAGACTTCTAAACAGTCCAGACCTAAATCCAATAGAACACTTGTTCTATAAGGGCACTAAGCATGGCTCAGTAGTAGAGTAGTTGTCCCCCAACACAGAGGTTGTGGATTCGATTCTCTGCCCTGATGAACTCGTTTAAGTATCCTTGTACTGAACCACAAATTACTTCTGGTGCTGCGTCACCAGTAGGTGGATGGGAATGTACTGTAGTGTAAAGCGCTTTGAAAGCGCTATACAACTACAACACCATTTACCAACACCACGGAGATCTGAAAATGGTAGTTAGGAGAAGGCACCCTTCAAATCTCAGAGACCTGGAGCAGTTGGCCAAAGAAGAATGGTCTAAAATTCCAGAAGAGCATTGTATGAATCTCATTGACAACCTCAATGTTGTTCTCAATTATTTTGCCAATACTTTTGTCCGGCCCAGTTTTGGAGTTCTGTGTAAAATGAAAATGATTTTAATTTTTTCTTCATTCTCTTTTGTGTTTTTTTATTGCGAGCAAAATTAACGAAGATATTACTACCAAAGCATTTGTAATTGCAATCATTTTCTGGGAGATATTGGGCATTATCTGACAGAATTGCAGGGGTGCCTGCAGTGTATCACCAGCAAAATCATCAGAGACTTTCCTCAAAGAATGGATAGAGCAAATATTGATTTCTCTTCTATTTTCTATATTTTTGATGATGTAAGTTAACCTTTACTGAAAGTCTGTCGTTCTTTCCAATGTTTTGTTAAGTAAGAGTGACATATGAACTACTGATTAAAGTACGTACTACAAGAGAAAAAAAGTCTTAAATAGCATTATTATGTGAATTAGAATCATATTTTGAGACGATTCGACTATATAACACAATTTAGCAAAGCGCAGATGACGAGAAATTAGTCTTTTAATCTGCCGGTTAGCCACGCCTACCATTATAGGGCTTTAGCGTCCCCAACAGGTGGATGACGTCAGCGGAGTCACGATTTCATCTGATTTAGTATGCAGCCCATTGAGGGGGAATTATTCAGAACGAGGAAAACATGACGAAGAGAGTCGCAAAATGTCATTGTTTCAGTCCCGCTACTCCAATATTTTTTACAGGATATTCTTTTTATCCAAGTATTTTTCCCCAATTGCTAAATAAATGGCATGGTCATGACAAATAACAGTCTTGTGCTAAATGGAATATGAAATAATAAACATGCATTTATTCAGGACAACATGGCAAAATTACTCCATAATGGTCAAAACTGTCGACTTCACCTTTACTGTCGCACCTCCCGAACGATATTTTATGCCACCTAAATTGGACTTATGTCATTTCCCTTCCCCAGCTTCGGAGAATGTAAACAAACCAAGAGGCGTGACAGCTAGCCGACACGCTAACCCGAACCGAGTGATATTTCAAAGTCTTCCAAGCGTAAAATCACACATAATTAGCCCGGATCATTTCACATGACGACTGGGTTGTCGATTGGCTTTGCCGATTGCCAACCCGCCCGGCGGAGAGCAATTTACAGCTCGTTCCCCTGCTACTACGGACAGGAGAGCTCGCCAGGGAAGTAGCTGGACAATGACAGCCGGACAAACCGGCCGACATCGAAGGAGCGTGTAGCTGCCAAATGGTCAACACGAATATGGCAAAATAATAAAAAACAGCGAGAGTCATACGAGAGCGGCTGCAGTTGTTGTGCAGCTAATGCGTATGAGGAGAACTTTTTACATGCCCATCCATGATCAAACGTAAGTAGTCCTTTATTTAAAGAAAGTTTGTAGTGTTTACTTTGTAATCGCTGTATTCGCGGCTATTTTTAACACAAAGTTGGAATTTCTGATCGGTCGGAAAATTTGACAGAACACCGGGCACATGAAGAGGGCAATTTTTAACCATCTGTTTTTCAGACAATGGCTCTCATAAGAACTATTTTGCTATTTTCAGACTGTCGTTTTCCAGAAATGATTATGATTCAGGTTTGGTCAAGTCAAAAATTTCCTTGGAATGATTCATCAATTTTGAAAATAGTTTGATTATCGATTAGTTGTCGATGAATTGATCAAATGTCGCACATTTAGACAGAATCTTTTGCTTTCGAGAGATCAAAACCGGTTTTGAGTATTAGTCGCTGTTCTTTCTTTCGATTCCTAGGACACTTATCAAATTAAAATATTGGGGATCTCGTTGTGTTATTTTTTAATAGGTTGAAGCAAACTAGCAAAAAAAGGACTTTTTTTTTTTTTTTTAATTGAAGAAATGATGGCTGTCTTGTACTGGTTTGTTTGTGAGCATTTGTTTTTTCTTGCTGTCATAGAAAGAGAATAAAGCTGCGTTTGACATCTGTTGTCACACCAAAACCAACTGCGTCAAACATTCAAATTTTCTAAAACGCACCTCTGATATGGTCGTCTTCTACTTTTTGGTCTGCTTCCTTTTGTGGGTCACGTTCCCTGTGTGTTGTTTCGTTGACTTGAAGCTCGGGGGAGAGGGCGTCGGCGCGCTTCCTTCACCTGTTGCCACCTGACAAAGACTACCGTGAAGACCAGGGGAGGCGATGAGTCCTCCTCTATTGGGACTTTGGGGTGGAGCCTCAAACTGACATCATTGCCTCTTCTTCTCTCTCGTGCGCATTTTGTGAGTCTTTCAAATGGGAGGGCCTGGAAGCAATGGCGTAGGTTTGGTCTCAATATTTGTAGGGACGATATAACAGATTGGGTGAATCCAGGGCTACATTTCTCACCAATATGAACCTTAATTGATAGGCTACATGATTAATAGAAAATACATCTGTGTTGACTTATACTAACTTTTAAATTGCAAATTCAGAACATCTTAATCTAATCATTTTTCTTATATCTAGTCGAATAATTTTCTCCATCTTGTTTTGAGTGTTAAGGGTTAGTTAACAGATTAATTTGTAAGATTATGCCACTTTAAGTAAATATTACTTTATGTTCTTATGATTGCCATACATCTAAATGTTTGTCGTTTTTCACCTAAATCTATAAAAACATTGCTTTAAAATGTTTTGAACTATATATATTCTTGATTTAAAGACATTTCTGACAGTTTTTTTTAGAAGATTAAATATACAAACTTTTTGTCTGTTAAGCTTATTTTCAGCAAGCTTTTTTTTTGTATTTCAAGAAATCTGAGTAAAATTTACTAGAAGCACTGGCAGATAATTTTACTTAATTCTTGTAGATTTACACTGAAAACAAGGGAAAGTTTTTTTTTTCTTCCAGTTTTAAGGAGGTGGGTTTTCGCAGTGAATATGTATTGTTCAAGAGACACACCATTCGACTCAAAGCTTTGTTTTAAAAAACTACTCAAGACACATTTTGAAAACTTCCAGAATAAATGTCTGGATTTTATTTGCAAATTTAAGTTGCAACATTTGTCTTTCTTTATTTCCTTTTCAGGCATGACAGATCCAAACATACAGCATTCATTTGTGTTTACATTCAATTCCAACCGGAAAAGAAAAGGGCTGACGGGAGAAGCCGAAGCTTATTGAACCCCGCCCCCGGTATACCATAGGACGCAGAATTATCGAATAACAATTTTGACATTTCAGATTGTGTGATGATTACAAGGTTTTTTTTTTTTTCGGGGGGGGGTTCCCTGTTTTTTTTAGTTCATTCTGTTGATTCGATCCAGAAGATAGGGGATAGTTGAGTCCGCCACCTTCTTTCGTCGTTTTAATCCTCGTTGCTGTCTTCATTCCTTGCTGCATTCTGACGAGCACTCATCTCCAAGTTGCGCAGCTCCATGGTAATTTTCATTACCTTTCTGGTTTTGGCAGTGTTGGATAAAGCTAGGTCGTTATCAGTGTTGTCACAGATTACTTGAAAAAGTAATTTAATTACTGATTACGCCTAAAAAAAGTAATCTAGTTACTTTACTGATTACTTCATTATCAAAGTAACTAAGTTACTTTAAAAGTAATCTATCGGTTACTTTTTACCCATTTTTCTCCCTTTGCCGCCTCAACATAAGAATGACAACAGAAAAATGTCATCACATGTAATTGACTTTCCGATGATTGAATTTAAAGGGGAATTTTGCGCTAGCTTAGCCACTCCGGAGCCCTGAAACTAACAAATATCTGACAAACTGCTTGGAATTTGTTGAAATCAACTCCACCAACCAATTAAACCCCGCAAACTTTAAGATTAAGCCTAATGTCAAAACTTCTGAATTTCGGGTTATGGTTAACAGCATATCAGTGCCAATGTAAAACAATGCAAACTGACGGCACAATAATGAACAACACACAAGTGGATTGTACAGTGCAATAAACACGAAGGTGGTGGCAGGCACGGACGCGCGTGCAGCCGTGCACATTAACAACCCGGAAGTACTCCTCTCAACACACACGCGGTCAATTTGGCCACAAAACGAGGCGGCAACTAAGCACTTTACACTCAGTCGGACTTACAACGCATCCCACAGATGCTAAACGAACACATCACCTCACGGCATGAATGTGCAACACGCATATGAGGTAAACAAAGCTTGCCAACTTGGAGCGATGACTGCCCGTCGTTGCTACGGCAAAGCTACGAAACAGCCGCGCATATAGGTGTTAAGAACGGCAAGCCGTTAATGTGGATCCAAAACACAGACCAGGAGATCAGTAGAGTGAATGTTTGTATTTAATAAGTACAACAAAGGGAGCACGCTAACAAACGCGAGTTTAACAAGTACAAAAAAGGGAGCACGCTAACAAACGCGAGTTTAACAAGTACAAAAAAGGGAGCACGCTAACAAACGCGAGTTTAACAAGTACAACTAAGAGAGCACGCTAACAAACGCGAGTTTAACAAGTACAACTAAGAGAGCACGCTAGAATGCATGAATATAACAGAGTACAAGAATCTAACTACAAAGTCCAAAAGAGCACTAAAGTAAAGATAACCAAACCAGAATACGACCGTAGAACGTCGGGAAGCTCGAAGGATGACGATGAACGCACAGGCGGTAAGCAAGGCAAATAGCAAGCAATAGTCCGACACTTGCAGATGGTGACAGGCTTCCTTAAATACTAGGCTGTATTGGCTGAGCCAAAATTGTGTTGGTTCGTTCGACTGAAATGGATCTACGTGACCTCTGCATTGTAATTTACATACGTTGCTAATTACTACAAAAAAAAAGTTCTACTCACGGTTTCCAGTCATTTTTTAGTAATTAGCGTTTTCGTGTCGGTCTTTTTTTCCCCCGTGGCGCAGTGATATTGATACGGCGGAGTCGTATCGTCAGTGTGTGAAGCCATTTTAGGTCACGTGCACCAATAGGAGACGAGGACTGTTGCTATGCGCTTCGATAAACAAACAATATGGCGGCGACCGTGCCAAGCTACAACACGAGCGAAGATGAACCAAAGATAAGAAAACCGCATTCGGAATTTAGTCAAAAGGCATCGAAACGATGCTATATGCATCTCTCAACTGTCCAAGGGCGAAAAAGGGCAGGAATTTGGAAAAAACGTGCAGAGCCCGCGTGGTTGCGTCAGACAATGGCTTTCTTCCCAGGCTCCGTCGAAGGATCTTGCTGAAAATGCGTCGACTGGGATTTTTAACGACATTCACTACAGGTAAGCCACACGCACGCCTTTACTACAAGGTTCATTGTTATTAACTTATGCTAAAAAAAATCTTATTTAAACTAGTGTCGTAACGATACCATTTTTTAGCCCAGATATCAATACCACTTTGTTATAAAATGTATATAGGGTACAGTGTGTCGAAAGTGAATCCAGTAGAACTTTTTATTGCATACCAGTTATGGGTGACAATGGCTAAATAAACCTTTTGGCTCAAGAACATCAAGCTGTAGTCAATAAAAGCCCTGATACTGACGTGGCAGTGATTGCTGTTAGTCTGCCGATAGATTTACAGTGTAAATTGCATTTTTTCACAGGAGGAGGCAACAGAACGAGGACTGACGTCTCTAAGGTCTCTGCAGCTCCTGGCATTAGTGTGTGTTCAGCACTCATTGGCATCCATACATTCACAGGTTGTGACTCTGCTTGTGCCTTTCATGGCAAAGGCAAAAAAAAAACCTTTTCTTTTGCACGTCATAAAAAAGAATACCTGACTGGGTTTGCAAAGCTGGGCAGCAGTTTTAAACTTGACCTACAAACATTTAACACGTTGTGTAAATACGTGTGCCACCTGTTTTGCCAGTCATGTGCCAAAAATGATGCCAAATGCAGATCTTTCTGTATGGCCTCGTCAGTCTTGCCAGAACATTCTATTCCCCCCAAAACTGATGCTCTGTACCAACATTGCAGGACAGCAGACTATCAAGCAGCAATTATGAAACGTTGTCTGACAGTTAAAATGTGTGCCCCTTCACCCATTGGGAATGGGTGGGACATTGAGGATGGGCAGTTGGCAGTGACATGGATGACTAAAAATCCTGCCCGATACTGTTTTGCAAGTAGTCAACTGTAGTTGAAAGGCAACCAATTGTGACATGGGAAGATGTTCCTGTATGTCTGCAAAACTTTCTTGTACTGATTTATATCGGTGCCAAGCATGTGAGAATGTTTCCAAAGAAACAGAAGACACTTGGATGGGATGATGACTTTGAGTAAAGCGATTTTGAGGAGTAATGTTGTCATGTACAGTTTTACTATTCTTTTATTTCTATTTTTTTTATTCGTTTTTCAATATTTGTATGTGTAATAATGTGTATTTCTATAGTATGAGATACTTCCATGTTTAAATAAATGTGTACCAACAGTACTATACTTGAATGATTCCAACCTTTTGTGTATATACAGTGTGATTAAAAAAGGCTGTGCCAAAATCAAAATGCCATGTCAAAAACGAAAAACATTAAAAAAAAAAAAAAAACTACCTTGGACAGATGTAGGAAGTAACTAAGTTTAATTTCATGTTTTCATAGTACTCAAATATGGCCATCACCAGCAGCATGGACAACATCAAGTTGACATGAGAATTCCTCCCTCCCGCGTTGATTGCGTCTGTTATGTAATCTTTCATGTCATCAATATTCGCTGGAAGTGGTGGAACATACACTTAGTGTATAACATACGTTATGTGCCATAAAGATGGATAACGAACTTTGTCTTTAACATACCAACACGTCCAGCAAGTACTGATGATGTGAAATATCGAACAACAGTCGCAATCAAGACAATAACTGCGACATGCACACGTTTGAGAGGAATTCTCATCGTGGCTTGATTTTGTCCGTGCTGCTGGGTGTGCTCACATTTGAGCACTTGTGAAACATGAAATAAAACTTGGAAGTTATCTTCAACACGTGTCCATCACTTCTTTTGTGATGTCTTTCATTTTTTAAGTATCACCTTATGATTTTGGCACATTATATTTTTGATCACCCTTTAATTTTTTTGTCTTATTCCATTTTTGCCATGATTCACATCTAGGAGGGTGTGGTAGCAATTGGGTTGATTTTCAGCTATTTATGATCATGGCGTGCATTTTTTATTTTATATATTTCATTGCATAGTAGGTTGTGATATTTTTAATATGACACAAAAGCCTTTAGCTTTATTCAATATATATTTCATTGTGCTGGGTGCAAATCATTAATGTTGAAGTGTTTCCTTCAAGAAATTAGCTACATTTCTCATTCTGAATTCACCTATGTGTATACTAAGGCACCAATACTTGTTTCAAATGTTTGGTAGATGTGTTTATGACATTTGATAAAGATTTTGTGTTGCCAGAATTAATATAACACTTAAAACAAGCAAAAACAGCAACACTAGATCTGTATTTTTGTGTATTCACATCAGGATACATTTCTGGCTGGTGACTAAGTTAGGAGGGTATTGGCTTTGAAAAAATCAATTTTCTAAGCACTTTTTCCATGGTCCCAATAAAGCCATATTTCCACAAGCTTGTCCATTCGCAGCACTTCCTGGTCAACTCTAATCTTTTAATGGACGACGGTCTCACAGAAGAAGTTGTAGCTGTCAGTGAAGGGTGTTTCAGTTCTGAAAAACACGCACACACACATAAACCATGTGAGAACTGTTTCGTCCATATCATATTTACATAATCTTCCAATCCAAATTATATAGGCTTGTCTATTCTGCCATTTTTTCCTGAATAAAATTATCAAATAGGTTTTTGGAACTACGGTTAAACAGACTAAATACTATGTTATTTGTCAATCTAAACTTTTTGCTCAAAGTTAACAATCTAACATCATAATAATGACCGCTACAGCCCAGAACTCACATTGCAAGTCTTAACTTCATATGTGATCTGACCAGAAGCCCACAACTCCCATAGTTATTCACAACAAAAGGCGTGTGTGTGGCTTACCTGTAGTCAATGTCGTTAAAAATCCCAGTCGACGCATTTTCAGCAAGATCCTTCGACGGAGCCTGGGAAGAAAGCCATTGTCTGACGCAACCACGCGGGCTCTGCACGTTTTTTCCAAATTCCTGCCCTTTTTCGCCCTTGGACAGTTGAGAGATGCATATAGCATCGTTTCGATGCCTTTTGACTAAATTCCGAATGCGGTTTTCTTATCTTTGGTTCATCTTCGCTCGTGTCGTAGCTTGGCACGGTCGCCGCCATATTGTTTGTTTATCGAAGCGCATAGCAACAGTCCTCGTCTCCTATTGGTGCACGTGACCTAAAATGGCTTCACACACTGACGATACGACTCCGCCGTATCAATATCACTGCGCCACGGGGGAAAAAAAGACCGACACGAAAACGCTAATTACTAAAAAATGACTGGAAACCGTGAGTAGAACTTTTTTTTTGGTAGTAATTAGCAACGTATGTAAATTACAATGCAGAGATCATGTAGATCCATTTCAGTGGAACGAAATCCATTTTCTAAGCACTTTTTCCATGGTGCCAATACAGCCTATACTGAGCTTTCCTAATCAAGCACAGGTGTGTCGTGTTACCCCGCCAATCTGGCTCAATCAGGTGCTGCATAAAGAAAAAAGAAGTGAGAACACACACACACAAATATGACAATAGGGGGTCCAACCTTTTGCTGATACCCTCCAGAATGAAGGAAAAATACTCACCTTCATTCATGGATATCCACATATCAACATTCCCTCGCAACGTCTCAATACTCGGCGTGAATGTCCACCCGCCTCAGTCTCACAACACGTGACGCGAGACCAAAACAGGAAATAGCTAAGAGGTTGTCATGGAAACATGTACCGGGAACCTTTTATTTTAGCATTTTCTATTCAAAATGCTCTTCGTACATGACCACAATATTCTTCATTCTACATACGTTATGAGGTAATGAAAAAATAGTAACGCAGAGACACTAAGGAAACTAACTTTAATCAGATTACTTGTGTAGAAAAATGAACGGGTTAAATTACTCGTTACAGGAAAAAGTAATCAGATTACAGTAACGCGTTACTAACTAACGCGTTACTGAAAACACTGGTCGTTATTCACCTGTGATATATCATCACAGACCTCGTTGAGGCTGGCATGCACTCCAGCGATAGCGCTCACAGCCGTAGTGGTCAATTCCACGGATCTTTCCAGCACTTTCATGATGATCTGGACCACTTATGTGCACCCCTGATTATAAACCTTGGTTCACTTCATTTCTTACAGTTTAATTAACGTTAACAGTAAAAAACATACAGGAGGATATTTCTCTCAAAGCAGCTTCCTCCTTGAGTTCGAAAATTTCACACAGATTAATGGTATGCTAACTCTGATACAGGTCGAACTTTCTTCAGCAAAATTAGTGGTGGGTTCCCTACCTCCACAACGTTGACGACGTCTTTTTACATTACTTACTGTGGCTGCTGCTGGCGAAAACCCCCCCCCCAAAAAATCTAATATCCCTCGTCTTCGAAGGGGGCGGAGGAGGCGACATATTGTGTTGGGGGGGGAGGGGTCAAGTCATCAGCCAATCAAACGTGCATTTGAAGGAAAAAAATGGACAGGCACATTCAGCAAGTGAAAAGGGGTCGATGTAAATCTGAACCAAATGAAAATGATTCACTTAATAATAATCCTTACAACATATGGGAAGACAATATAAATGACCTCTATAACTGGAGTCATTATATAATGCAAATAAGGTTGCTTAAAAGTTGGTGGGGACAATTTGAGCATCCTGAAAAGTTAGTAGTGTTACGTCTCTACTGTCCCTTTGCAAACCTACGCCCTTGCCTGGCAGTATATAACAAATTTTCAGTGCTATTTTTTGGTTACTGTCAGCCCCTCCCAATTCAAATGGATGGGACGTCTATCGACGTCGACGGCAGTGTATGAGTCTTCACGGACAAATTGGATCATTGTTGTAACTAGGGTTGTTCCGATCATGTTTTTTTGCTCCCAATCCGATCCCGATCGTTTTAGTTTGAGTATCTGCCGATCCCGATATTTCCCGATCCGATTGCTTTTTTTTTGCTCCCGATTCAATTCCAATCATTCCCGTTAATTTTTCCCGATAATATACATTTTGGCAATGCATTAAGAAAAAAATGAATAAAACTCGGACAAATATATACACATTCAACATACAGTACATAAGTACTGTATTTATTTATTATGACAATAAATCCTCAAGATGGCATTTACATTATTAACATTCTTTCTGTGAGAGGGATCCATGGATAGAAAGAGTTGTGACTTTGTATATTGTGACTAAATATTGTCATCTAGTGTATTTGTTGAGTTTTCAGTAAATGATACTGTGGCCATGCCCAAATGCATGATGGGTGGATGTAACACGCCTTTAGCAACCATGACTGTGCGTAGTGGTACCAATTGATATATCTTCTCTGCATTGGGAAATAACATAGGGTGTTAAGAAAAAGATCAATTGCCACCTTGCTTCCCCACATTGCTTCCCACGATATTTCTAATCGTAGGGAGAGGGATTGTAAGGCTTTAGCCAATTAAAAAAAGGCTCCTAAGGCTGCCAAAACTCACTCTACTCATGTTACGCTGCCTATTAGCTCTCTATATAGGTAAAACGGCGCCATTACAATTTGTGCGCCACAATGCGTGAGTGGGTCGTGCAGTGCATGCATTAATTGCATTAAATATTTTAGCGTGATACATTTTTTAAAAAATTAATTACCGCCCTTATCGGGATAAATTTGATAACCCTATCTTAAGCCTAAACTAAAGACTCTGGATGAGTGTAACATATTATGTCTGTAACGTTAAATACGATGAGAAAACGATTTAATTAAAATATATCTATATATATTAAAAAAAGGCACGTCCGATATTTTTTTGCCGATTCCGATACTTTGAAAATGACGTGATCGGGACATCTCTAGTTGTAACACATTATTTTCTATCACATACTGATGGTTAAAGATGAATATATGGTCAACATAGTCTGTTTGCTATCTGGTGCTCCAATGTGACTGGTAGGAGGAAACTGCTGTTCATGTGCTAACCGACAATGAACTTGTCTAGCTTGTTCCCTATCTTTAGTGCCAATGAAGTTTCCTTTGCGCAGATGTAGGGAGTATCATCTCTTGGCGACATTGTTAACAAGCCTCACTCTCAACTCCACACAAGCTGGGAAAGCCCACATATGCTGAAACATATTAACACCTGAGGGAATACAGTATGTATTTTGGGGCTGGAGTGTTACAACTTGGCTGTAGTTACAGCTTGATGGCCATGTTTTGAATAAGCTAGTTGCAACAGCGTACCGCATGTAACATGTCACCTTTGCTCATTAATATTCATGACGTTAGCAACTGTTGCTAGGGGGGTCAAACTTGCATTTGTCGTGCATGAAAGATGCATGTAAATAGTGTACGAACGAGATGTTCATTGTGCAAAACCTACCAATTCTGTCCGAAAATGATGTCCTTGGTGCCAAATCAACTGGTAAATATGTGGACGAACATACAAATGTTCAGTTAAAGAGATGTCTTGAATGTCCAGGGCTGAAAAAGACGGGAAAACAGCCGACCTGATCCAGAGGTAGCTTTTTTATCGTCACCTTTTTCTAGTGTGCATTGCCTTACGCCACTGACAATGACATTCTTCTGTTTCAAGAGGCTATTCTTTACCACCATATGCCCTGTCTTGCTTATATATTATATCCTCTGGTTGTCTTACGTCTCTGACCGTTTTTGAGGGTAATTTATATTGCTATTTTTGTGTAGATATCGCAAATGCTACTCAGTGACAGCCAACCAACTCTTTTAATTTTTTCATTAATAACAAATCTTAATTCTATTAATTTATTGAAACTTCCCCCTTTCTAAAGCAGTTTCTTTACAACAGAAAACAACAGTGGCAGTCAGATACCGTTCTAATTTTTTTCAGGCCATTCATTGTCAGGCAGAAGCAGCACGGCAAAACGCCACGCTAAAAAATAAGTAAAAATATCAAAATGGCTTACCTCTTCGGAGAAGGCTGTGGCAGGCAATGGATCAGCATTGTCATCTGCAGGACCATGGCCCCCAACAAAACGTTTACTGCATATGAAGGTGAATGGTTTCGCTTCACCTTGCTGGCATTAAACTGGTCTTTTGGACATCCGCACAAGTTGATCCATTGTTCACATATTTTCCTCTGAGTTTTTGGCTTCGGGAAACGTATGAGTTAAACATCCTTCATATGTCGTAATGTCTTGAATCGTTTCTACAAGTTCCATAGCAGCAGTGTTTACTCGGCATGTTCTTTTTTTGAAAGATTACCGGCATAAAACAAGCAGTACTAGCATGGGTTGTATGCGAGCGCGCTTCTATGTTGACCCCCGTCCAGTTTACGATGGCGACGTCACTCATCCTTGCGGTCCAAAAATAGCATTCGTGTGGTACGCTATTGCACCGAATAGCCACTGAAGTTGCTTAGTCATATAGTGAAAGGGGCATTGCTTTGTCATTGTTTAGGACAAAGGGCGGGCCAGAAAGTCATGTTTATACACACATCAGTAGCTGTTATGTTTTCGCCCACCCAAAAAATATTAAGAAACTACTGGTAATCATCAAAATGACTTTACAGGAACCTAATTTATTTCATACTCATTTAAGAATGCTACTTTGCAACACTCTTGAAAAATTGAAAAAAGTTTAAAAATATTGTAAACAGTCACAGAAGAACCATCATAAAAGATCTTATAAAAAGGTTTAATTCCAAAGCCAAGCTCACAATATAATATTTACATGTGATTAAAATAATTGATGACATTGTTTGAAGCTAAGAGTCTTACCAAATACAGTGGGGCAAATATGTATTTAGTCAACCACCAATTGTGCAAGTTCTCCTACTTGAAAAGATTAGAGAGGCCTGTAATTGTCAACATGGGTAAACTTCAGCCATGAGACACAGAATGTCAGAATGAAAAAAAAGAAACAGAAAATGACATTGTTTGATTTTTAAAGAATTTGTTTCCAAATTACAGTGGAAAATAAGTATTTGGTCACCTACAAACAAGCAAGATTTCTGGCTGTCAAAGAGGTCTAACTTCTTCTCACGAGGTCTAACGAGGCTCCACTTGTTACCTGTATTAATGGCAACTGTTTTAACTCATTATCGGTATAAAAGACACCTGTCCACAATCTCAGTCAGTCCCACTCCAAACTCCACTATGGCCAAGACCAAAGAGCTGTTGAAAGACACCAGAAACAAAATTGTAGACCTGCACCAGGCTGGGAAGACTGAATCTGCAATAGGTAAAATGCTTGGTGTAAAGAAATCAACTGTGGGAGCAATTATTAGAAAATGGAAGACATACAAGGCCACTGATAATCTCCCTCCATCTGGGGCTCCATGCAACATCTCACCCCGTGGCATCAAAATGATAACAAGAACGGTTAGCAAAAATCCCAGAACCACACAGGAGGACCTAGTGAATGACCTACAGAGAGCTGGGACCACAGTAACAAAGGCTACTATCAATAACACAATTCGCCGCCAGGGACTCAAATCCTGCACTGCCAGATGTGTCCCCCTGCTGAAGAAAGTACACGTCCAGGCCCGTCTGCGGTTCTCTAGAGAGCATTTGAATGATCCAGAAGAGGACTTGGAGAATGTGTTATGGTCAGATGAAACCAAAATAGAACTTTTTGGTAGAAACACAGGTTCTCGTGTTTGCGGGAGAAAGAATACTTAATTGCATCCGAAGAACACCATACCCACTGTGAAGCATGGGGGTGGAAACATCATGCTTTGGGGCTGTTGTTCTGCAAAGGGAACAGGACGTCTGTTCTGTGTAAAGGAAAGAATGAATGGGGCCGTGTATCGAGAGATTTTGAGTGAAAATCTCTTTCCATCAGCAAGGGCATTGAAGATGAGACGTGGCTGGGTCTTTCAGCATTACAATGATCCCAAACACACAGCCAGGGCAACAAAGGAGTGGCTTCGTAAAAAGCATTTCAAGGTCCCTGAGTGGCCTAGCCAGTCTCCAGATCTCAACCCCATTGAAAATCTGTAGAGGGAGTTGAAAGTCCGTGTTGCCCAACGACAGCCCCAAAACATCACTGCTCTAGAGGAGATCTGCATGGAGGAATGGGCCAAAATACCAGCAACAGTGTGTGAAAAGCTTGTGATGAGTTACAGAAAACATTTGGCCTCCGTTATTGCCAACAAAGGGTACATAACAAAGTATTGAGATGAACTTTTGGTATTGACCAAATACTTATTTTCCACTATGATTTGCAAACAAATTCTATAACCATCGAACAATGTTTCTAATGTTTTCCACATTCTGTCTCTCATGGTTGAGGTTTACCCATGTTGACAATTACAGGCTTCTCTAATATTTTCAAGAGGGAGAACTTGCACAATTAGTGGTTGACTAAACACTTATTTGCTCCACTGTAAATGTACACTTCGCACTTAATGTCAAGTGACTCTGAGCCACTTCACATTTTGGGAACACAACAAAATGGCCTCCTCATTTTAGGATGCCAAACAGTAGATGGGGTGAGTCCCTGCAGCCTTTGACACCACAGAAAGTTGAATGACAAAAAAAGTTCAACTACTGCTGTCTTTTATGTCAAGTCAACAATGGTATGCTTTGCTACAACAAAAAGTGAAACTAGTGAACCCCCAAAATTTTTTTGAACCTACAAAAACGCCACTTCAGCACGAGTACACAGAGCACATGACGACTCCGCCGATGACCATCAGCGCCCCCGAGGCCCAGCCCACATAGATGGAAGCACCAAGTTCCCCGCGCCGCTCCTCAGAGGGCAACGGGTCAAAGAATCCAGTGATGATGGCGTGCGCCGACAAGCTGACGGGAATCAGGCACAGGACGCCGGCCAGCACGAAGGTCACCCCGGCCGCCAGGCCCACATTGTTTTTGGTGGGCCAGTCATGGCGCAGGAAGGATGTGCCGCGGGCACCCAGCACGCTCAGGCCCACAGCTACCACCCCTACTCCCAGGGACACGCACACCTGCGGGAACACCTTTAAACATTAGTCTGTGGCTGTTTTATGTTTTGTTTTCTCTACCTTCAATTGCTAAATGTCAATGTACAAATTAGGACTGGCCAATTTATCAAATCAAGTCACAAATTCAGTTATATTTTACACATAAACATTAGAGTCAGCAATACAGTTAAGCCTTTTTCTCCTTCATCTGAATCTGAACAGATTCAATCGAAAAGAGTGCTTCAATTCAGATCCGTTCACAGGCCTGTTAATTAGAGTAGTGGTCTGAACATGCAGGTTCATATTCAAGGCAGAAAAATAACTTTCAGATGTAGACTCCCATCCTTTTTGACTGGGAAGGTTTATAGCGATCATTCACTGCAAGCCTCCCCAGTCACAATGGATTGGACGTCAATCACTGTTAATGCCACCTAGCGCACTGGCAGGAGCCAATCAAGGTCCGATAATTAGTGAAGTCCTTGCGTACGCACCAGCGCTCTGGACGCCTGCAGGTCTCGCGGCAGCGCCAAGACCGAGTCGTAGACCTTGCACTGCGCTTGACCCGTGCTCCGGATCACACATGTCATCCACAAGCCTTCCCAGAAGACTTCAGCCGTCACAATGCTAGACCCCACAAACGCTGTCACCTTCCAGGCGGGCAGCCCGCAGATCAGGCCCGTTCCCAAAAGGCCCAGCAGACCCAACAGCACGCCCACCAACTGAGTGTGCATCGTCGAGTCAGTGCCGCTTCTCTAGTGAGCACAAACAAGCAAGGGAGAGGCCTGCGACTTTTGCGATCGTGTTTCTCACTCGACCTGTTTCCAAGATAATGGGGAGGAGGAGCCAGAACAAACAAAGTAAATATGTGTGCACCCAAATATTTTATCCTGAATTTGGTAATTTTCTTACTTTTTGCCAATGACATGAAGAACATTTTACTTGATTTTCTCTAGATGGGAACATGTGCCAAATTAACTGATATAGCCCAGTGCTTTTCAATTACTTTTGGTTACCCCAAGGAAGATGTAAACGTTTCATGCCCCCCCATATCTGCCGCCACTGTAAGTAGTACCGTTTGTCGATAAAATTTTTATAAGTACACCTCTGCATAATGTGTCCTTGTTGACATAAAGGGAAAAAAATAATAAAGATCAAATTAAATTAAAGGATAACTTTATTAACATTGTTTTGTTTGTAACAGACAAGACATGAAGTGCATCAATTTGCTCTAATTAAAAAAAATAAAAAAGTTACATCCAAACTGTAAAAAATATACTCAAGTAGTGCTTCATTTGTAAATCATTAGGTGCGGGAGCAGAGTACATATGACAGGGCAGGGATGACGAGGCAGGCACAGGTCCCGGAAAATACACAGAAAATGGTGCTGAGAACAACACACAAATGACCACTTGTGGGAGAACATCCACAATTAGTGGTTGACTAAATACTTATTTGCCCCCCTGTATGTCATCACCCTGAGCGTCCATTGCGCGCTTAAAACACGGCGCCCTCTGTAGGTCAAAACATGTTCTAAATATTATAGATTTTTAAATCAATGGCAATATTTTATGTTTCTCATAACATATTTTAGTAAAAGAGAACAATTGTGGCTTATTGAGCGCCTTGAAAGGTGGAAAAGCGCTATATAAGTATAACACCATTTACCATTTATTAGAGCCTACAAGTCGAAGTCCGAGGTTCCCTTTGAAACAGTTGTTGTCCCCCAAATGTTTGATGGGGGAACTACAGTTTTCACGATACTAAAATTTACAACACAATATAAATTTGCAAAAAAATGCTTGATACCATTTTCGAGATTCAAAAACTCAAAATTATTATTATTTTTTTAAATTAAATCTCAGTGCCATTCACGATGATAGACATCCAATCATGTGCCATTCAATCCATTTGAATTGAGAGAGTTGGCAGCGAATAAATTAATGTTTATCCACTGCCAACCCTTCCAGTTTAAATGGACTGGACAGTGTTTGTTCGTGGATTTTTCTTCAAAATATTTAAAGTCACTTGCAGAACTTCACAGCAACTAAAATTCAACTTGACAGTACAGTAAATTAACAATTTCCAGACAAGCACATGCTAAAAAACTAATGTGGCTACTCAAAAAGCAAAAGGACTTCACATTTATGACTAATGCAGAATCGAGTCATTTTTCATACTAAAAAACAAAAGCAGATTGTGGATACTCCTTATAGCAAAAGGAATTCACATTCATGACAAATTCAGAATCAAGGGTTTTTTCCTGTTAGCTGGTGGTAAAATGTGACATTTAATAAAATTCCATCAGTAAAATCATTTAAAGAGACAATATGAAGCGGCTTGAGGATTCAAACACTGGTGGCCGAGCATGGTGCAAAATATTTGAGCGAGTATCTGCCCTCCTTGCGGGAGTCCCAAGTGATGAGCAGTAGGTCGGTCAAACCCCAGCCCAAGAATAACACAATGCTAATCTCCCAACTCTGCTCAGAGCTCAGGTCCGAGTCGACACGAATGACCACGTCTGAATGCAAAAATCACGTTCTCGCTAGAACAAACAAATTGGCGAGTAATTAATCCTCCATGTTTATTCTACTTTTTGCCACTGACGTGCAGAACAATTTTCCACTGGATGGCAGAATGTATAAATTGACGAAGACATCAGTTCCCATCAAGTACCAGAAGCACACAAAGTTGAGTAAATGTAAAGTTTATTTTGGGAGTATGTAGCCACTGCCAAGGCTCATGTTACTCTTTTTCAAAAACTTTATTTACCTCTTACAATGGCGTCACCTGCTGGATGGGGGGAGGAGAGGTGCTGCTTCACTTTTCAATGTGAGACTACCTGCATCACAAAGGTGCCCTTTTACACATAGCATTTAAAGAGCATATGACACGAGAAAAAAAGTCTTAAATGGCATTATTATGTGAATTAGAATCTTATTTTGAGACGATTCGACTATATACAACAATTTAGCAATGCACAGATGACGAGAAATTTGTCTTTTAATCTGCCGGTTAGCCACGCCTACCACTATAGGGCTTTAGCGTCCCCAACAGGTGGATGACGTCAGCGGTAGACTGGGCTCATCGGTTTTACTATTCAGCCCATTGAGGGTGAATTATTCAGAACGAGGAAAACGCGACGAAGAGAGCGGCAAAATGTCATTGTTTCTGTCTCTTTACTTCAATATTTTTACAGGATATTCTTTTTATCCAAGTATTTTCCCCAATAGCTATATAAATGGCTTGAGAAGGACCAGTCAGCCCATCGAGGGGGAACTATTCACAACGAGGAAAACGCGACGAAGAGAGCGGCAAAATGTCATTGTTTCTGTCTCTTTACTTCAGTATTTTTACAGGATATTCTTTTTATCCAAGTATTTTCCCCAATTGCTAAATAAATGGCATGGTCATGACAAATAACAGTCTTGTGCTGAATGGAATATGAAATAATGAAAATGCATTTATTCAGGACGACATGGCAAAATTACTCCATAATGGTCAAAACTGTCGACTTCACCTTTACTGTCGCACCTCCCGTACGATATTTTATGACACCTAAATCGGACATATGTCATTTCCCTTCCCCGGCTTCGGAGAATGTAAACAAACCAGAAGGCGTGACAGCTAGCCGACATGCTAACCCAAACCGAGTGATGTTTCAAAGTCTTCGAAGCGGAAAATCACACATAACTACCCTGGATTATTTGACATGACGATCCGGTTGTCGATTGTCATTGCGGATCGGCAAACCGCCCGGCGGAGAGCAATTTACAGTTCGTTCCCCGGAGGAGGGTGGCTGGAGTTGTTGTGCAGCTAACGTGCTGCTGCTAATGAGCATTAGGAGAGCTTTTTACATGCCTATCAATGATCAAACGTAAGTAGTCCTTCATTTAAAAGAAGTTTGTAGTGTTTACTTTGTAATCGCTGTATTCGTATTTGACACAATACAAAACAAGATGTTTACTCACTTCCTCGTAAGTCCAATAGTCCCACAGTAAATTGCACGGTGAATGGGAACCTTTTGAAACTCAAAAAAGGCGCATACGCCTCTCCCTCATACAGAATGATTTTTCTGCAGCCGTTTGGCTGGCGTGATGCGAAAAATAAACGTATTAATCCGCAAAATCAGCTGAATCCTTCTTCCTCATACACAACAGTACACTGTAGCGTGAAGAGGACGTCTTCTACCGTACACGTCACAGCGCCCTCCTCCTCAATGCAAGACCGAAGCCGGAAGTCACTCATTTTCATGGCGCGGGATTCAAAAAACTAAATAAAAATAGCGATCGCTTCCACACACATCCAAGCGGCCCATATCATTCAGGGGCATAAAATACCGCGTGTATTATGAAATAAACATGCTTTTTCGTGTCACAGGCACTTTAAAAGTAGAATTGTCCGATAATGGCTTTTTAACCGATAAGCCAATAATGTCCAAGTCCAAAAATCCGATACCGATATCAATCCGATACTGATATAGTCGTGTGTAATTGTATTGTGATGCCCCGCTGGATAATTTAATGCTCACATAACAAATCCCAAGCATCTTAATTTAGAGACATCTATTGGTCAATAAGCATAACCACTGTGCTTGTACAAAGACAGAAGGCTTCTACATTCACTTTGAAGGTAACATGCATATCGGCCCAAAACCAATAATAAAAAACAGATGTCAGATATTTTGAATTGTTGTTATTAGCAGGTATCATTGGCTACCCGATACCAGACAACTATTTAATAGCAACAATTTCATGAACTTGTAAACGTAGCTCAAGCACACCTCTTTAAACACACAATCATACGCGGAGATTGAGGGGGTCCGGGGAGGGCACAGCCCCTCCCGGGTGGCCTAAAAGGTCATTGCATATATTGTAATTGACTTTCCAATATATCAATTTAAAATTAAGACTGCTGGTAAAATGTTATCAATAAAAGTTGTAAAGCAATAAAACCAACAAAAATCGAATCAACAACAACAACAAAAAATTATAATGGGTAAAAAATATTTTTCAAGCAGATCATGTGACAAGCACCTTCAAGACTGTCATTTGCTTTGCTTAGCCCCCCTCCAAAAAAACACCTGAGGACAGAGACAAGATGGATGTACGTTATTTTTTCAAAACTAAGCTTTCAAAAGAGAACCGATGATTGAAGATGTGGACCATGAAATGCCGAAGAGCGTGTTTCAATTTGCTCCACTAAAAACGCTCATTTTCAACGTTTTATAAATGTTCCTGGCTGGAATATTCAGTCAAAATGGATACGGCATCTATTTCTCCGCTAGGTAGGACAGAAAAGCGCGCACACACGCTCAACTGTGATGCCTGTATGTACGAGCGTGGGCTAAGCTACTATCCGGGCATATATCTTGTAAATTCATTTTATTGCTGACACTGCATTTCTGGGTCATCAACATTTTTGCCCCATCCTCTGCCACAAAAGTCAAACTCTGCCAGGCACGTGCAGAAGGGAGGGCGGAGGGTGCTTGAGCACCTGCTTTCTTTGCCCCTACATGCCACTTTTGACTGGGCTTTTTTTTTTTTTGTGCGTAAGTGTGTGCTGGCCGACTGTGCAGGCATGCCACCGAGGACTTGCCTGGTATACCACACTCACCGCTGTTCCAGCGATTGAGTCTGGCAACCGTCCGGCGGATCAAATTCCGAGGGCGGAGCAAGCCACAGCAAACAGACAGCGTAATGGACCAATCAGCGACGGGCAGACGTGACGTTGTTAAAGCGACAAGTAATTAGCGTGAGCGGAGAATGGAGAAGTTTATTCGACATGGCTAGCGCGAATCATGTTGACTGTTGTCAATTACTTGTTTCGATGTGTTTTGGGAAATTTAAAACTGGTTTTACCGCGGATTGGAATATATTCTCGGCTCTCCCGTTCGCCATCTGTGTTGTTGTAGAGACGACTTTCGGCGCACAAGAGTGACGTTACTCGTTAAGAATACGTCACGCAAATAAACAAATCTGATTGGACGGTTGATTTTGTATCTTGCTCGATAGGCCGTTAATGGGCTGGGTCCCAGACTATTTCTCACAGTGTTTAAAAAATACAGGGAGAATAGTCAGGCTGTGCCAGGCAAAAAACAGGACTATTTGAACACTGGAAACACCTTTGGAAAAAAAAAAATTAAAAAGCCATCTGTGCGCCGCTAAACCGGCACCCCCACCCCCTTTATGCTGTTCCTCTGTGACCTGGGTGTGTGGTGAGGAGTCTGAGGACATCTGGTGGTTAAAAAACATTGTTACCCTATTGCAGTACTTCTCAAAAAGTGGGGCGCGCCCCCCCAGGGGGGCGAAGAGCGATGCCAGGGGTGGCGCATGTGACCTCGGGGAACATGCTTTTTTTTTTCTTTTTTTGCCATACTAGAATAAAGTGTACTTGCGCATCCACTCAGTGGGTGGCAGTGGCGCTTTCATTTTCAAAGTGCGCGCAGTATTTTTGAAGTAAGCAAGAGCACACAGACGAGAGATATGAAGAGCTGTGCGCCGTTTTCGAAAGCCGTTTTCCGGCAGGACTCACGCAGCGACCCACTGTCTTCTCCGGTTCTCACGTGTCCGCCCGAGACGTGACATTTTCGGCTTGGGATCGTCACGATGACCGCCGTCACCTACGGTTCTCCCTCGGCCGCCGACAATGTGCTTTTTTCGGGCCGTTTGCCTTTTGGCTTTGACATTTAATACAGTGGTAGGTGAGGAAAGACCACTGTTTACTGTGCCTAAAAACACAGCCGGAAGCCAAAACGCCACTTAAAGACATTAGACCCCAATCTCATTGATAAGCCGCTTGGTTGTTTTTCAGCGAAAACGTGCCGAATATTGCCAATAATCGTCCCGCTTTTTCAGTGTTATATAAGTAAACCAGTGAGCACTGTTAGCATGCTCAGTGGAAAATAACCCCACACTATTGCAAACCGGAGGTGATACTGTGAGCAGCGAGCAGCGAAAATAAAAACTGTCCTTTTGTCCAAATACCCCCCCCCCCCCCTTCTATTCAGTGTTGTTTTTTCGGTCAAATTTTTTGGCATATTGTCCTCATGAGTCAATGTTTCTAATCAATTTGAATTTGTTATTATTTACTGATTTTATTTTTCAGTACCAAATGTTAAAAATGTACCTTGAGTGTATTTTTACAGTTTGGATGTGACTTTTTTTTTCAATTCAGGCAAATTGATGCGCGTTAAGTCTTTTCTGTTACAAACAAAACAATGTTGATAAAGTTATACTTTATAAGTTGATCTCTGTTATTTTCTGTAATAGAAAAAAATGACAATGTGAGGCAGAGGCGTACTTATAATAGTAATATTATAGACAAATGATACTATTTACAGTGGCGGCAGAGTTTGGGGGGGCGCGAAACATTTACGTCTTCCTTGGGGGGGCGTAACAAAATTGAGAAACACTGCCCTATTGAAATGTGCTCAAGCAAATACTGTAGTGAAAATTCTTACACAAGGTTGTGACTTTTAAAAATAATTTTCTTTTATTTTCTACTTTAATGAATTACCACCTGCCCCAAGGCTATTTCGATCCATGTGTCTATATGGGCAACCATATTTGTCCTTTCTCTTCACGTTATCTAGAAAGGTACACATCTAAGTTTTCCAATTGTTTTGAAAAACTACTGATGGTGGCTCAGTGAACATCTAATTTGGTTCTCAGATGTACGAGTAAGGAAGTTTTGATAGAGGTTGGAGAGGCAAAGACTCACAACCAGAAAGTGTTGATGACGGTGTTGATTTCTATTCCCTGTTACCCCTTAATTCTCAGTCACAGCCAATAATAGTGTAAAGCTAGTTTACTGGTTGTGTATTTTTTTGTTCATGTGCCCATTTTGATGTATGAGCACCTGCCCCTCAGTCAGTCTCTGCACAGACCTGAACTCCACCTATGGATGCAACTTTCTCTTAAACAATCTGCTGAAACCTTAACACCTGATTAAGTGCACCTGGCCTTCCCAAAGAAAAAAAAGTCCTTAAATTTCATTTCTGAAGCACTTTAGCTTCTGATTACACCAAGCAGCCTCTTCATTTCAAAGCATTAAAGTAGTAAAAACTACAAATGGTTCAACTCATTGGCTGCCATTGATGGTGAAAGACATCCAATCCATTTGGGCTAGTTCTGGCAGCAATATTCACTGCCAGCACCCCACAGTTCAAACAGTGGCAGCCAACAAGTCAAACAGCATTTAGTTTCGCCCCAAATAGACAAACTGTTTAGAAACCCAAAATCAAGACTTCAAATGCTCACTGACAAATTGAC
Source organism: Corythoichthys intestinalis (assembly GCF_030265065.1). NCBI lineage: Eukaryota > Metazoa > Chordata > Actinopteri > Syngnathiformes > Syngnathidae > Corythoichthys > Corythoichthys intestinalis. Next base: position 29,296,501 of record NC_080412.1, read on the forward strand.
AATTTAGGGAAGCCCCTTGAAGCAACACAGCTTGACATTTAAGACAAATTTTAAAGAGTCAAGCATTTTTCCTGTGGTTGCCGATTAATTGAAAACAAAAAGGTGGATAAACTTTAAAAGTGACATTTATTAAAATTCCATCAGTAAACTCAATTAAGACTATGTGGCTTGAGCATTCAAACATAAGCGCCCCCGCTAGCTGCAGAGCGTGGCGCAGAGTATTTGACAGAGTATCTGCCGTCCTTGCGAGATGCACAGCGACACAGCAGCAGGGCCCCTCCGATGAGCAGCAGGCCGGCCGATCCCCAACCGACAAAGAGCGCGGCGCCCAGCTCCCGTCTCTGCGCATCGCCCAGCACAGGGTTGTAGAAGTTACGAATGACCACGTGGGCAGACCACGACACTGGGATGAGCAGCAGTATCCCGCCGACCAAGCACAGAACACCAGCCACCGCCGCCACCCGGGACTTGGCGGTCTCGTCCTCTACGCAGTTGGTGCATTTACCTCCCGCACTGGCCAGCAGAAGACCCATCAGCATCAACAGGATGGCGATGACCACCATGGCACGGGCCGCCTGAAGATCCTGGGGCAGCGCCAACATGGAATCGTAGACCTTACACTGCATCTGGCCAGTGCTTTGCTTCACGCAGTTCATCCAAAGGCCTTCCCAGAATACCTGCGCTGTCACAATGTTGTTGCCAATGAAGGCTGAGACTTTCCACATGGGCAGCACACATGTCACGATGGCACCAAGGAAGCCCAGGACGCATAGGAAGACAGCCAGCATCTGCACACCAGCGGACGTCATCTTTCTCCTTTGTTGGTTGGGAAGCGTGTAGGGAAAGTGAGAAGCGTTAAGATGTTGACTGACTGTCACCTGTGCTACTTATGCACCCAACAAGTGACGGCTGATTGGCCATCAGGCCTAATGGAGATTGGAAACACCTGAGGAAAAACTCATATGCAGGCACACACACAGTTTCACTCAGACCTCTAAAATGAACTTAAAAACAAACAAACAACTTTTTACTTTATCGGTACCACCTGATACAATAAGATTTGCGATACTAGCCCGCGATAACGATTATTAATGAATGAACTATTTAATCATTGGCTGACATAGAAGGCACTCGACGTCCAAATCCAATCCGTTTTGACTGGGAGGGTTAGCAGCAATTGTTTGATCGCTGCTCTAATTGGGATTAATGTGAAACATGATCATCCAATGCTACAGCTATCCCAGTTCAAATAGATATACTGTATAAAAAAAAACAAAAATACTACAGATTTAACACCATTGATGGTGTTAGATATTATAAGCATTCGTAGCATTCATTCATCCACTCCTAGACCTCCCAGTCTACCGCTGTCAATGCCACTGAAACATGATCAATTGTCAGTTCAGTTGGATTCAGTACTTATTGCTGTGAATGGTATTTGGGGAAAAAAAGCAAAGCAATTAAGGGTGTTATTGACAATTTTGTTATAGATAGATATTTAACTGAGAGTCATTGTTAGCATATCTCAAAGATGACCACCAGGGGCGTCACTTGGCTTTAAAAACGGGGGGGGGGGGCTTAGCCCCCAGGAGTCACAACACAGTAATTGTTTTTTTCCAAAATATTTGTAAATCGAACAGATTACATTTTAGGCACATACTAGTCCTTCTAAAAAAATTAGCATATTGTGATAAAGTTCATTATTTTCTGTAATGTACTGATAAACATTAGCCTTTCATATATTTTAGATTCATTACACACAACTGAAATAGTTCAAGCCTTTTATTGTTTTAATATTGATGATTTTGGCAAAAAAGTCATGAAAAACCCAAAATCTCTATCTCAAAAAATTAGCATATTTCATCCGACCAATACAAAAAAAGTGTTTTTAATACAAAAAAAGTCAACCTTCAGTTATTATATCAGCTAAATACTTGGTCAGGAATCCTTTTGCAGAAATGAATGCGGCGTGGCATGGAGGCAATCAGCCTGTGGCACTGCTGAGGTGTTATGGAGGCCCAGGATGCTTCGATAGCGGCCTTAAGCTCATCCACAGTGTTGGGTCCGGTGTCTCTCAACTTCCTCTTCACAATATCCCACAGATTCTCTATGGGGTTCAGGTCAGGAGAGTTGGCAGGCCAATTGAGCACAGTAATGCCATGGTCAGTAAACCATTTACCAGTGGTTTTGGCACTGTGAGCGGGTGCCAGGTCATGCTGAAAAATGAAATATTCATCTCCATAAAGCTTTCCAGCAGATGGAATCATGAAGTGTTCCAAAATCTCCTGATAGTTAGCTGCCCTTGATAAAACACAGTAGACCGACACCAGCAGCTGACATGGCACCCCAGACCATCACTGACTATGGGTAGTTAACACTGGACTTCAGGCATTTTGGCATTTCCTTCTCCCCAGTCTTCCTCCAAACTCTGGCACCTTGATTTCCGAATGACATGCAAAATTTGCTTTCATCTGAAAAAAGTACTTTGGACCACTGAGCAAAAGTCCAGTGCTGCTTCTCTGTAGCCCAGGTCAGGCGCTTCTGCCGCTGTTTCAGGTTCAAAAGTGGCTTGACCTGGGCAATGTGGCACCTGTAGCCCATTTCTCGGTTTCTGCAGGTCCCCAAAGTCTGGAATCTGCCCTTCTCCAAAATCTTTCTCAGGTTGCGGTCATCTCTTCTGGTTGTGCAGCGTTTCCTGCCACACTTTTTTCTTCCCACAGACTTCCCACTGAAGTGCCTTGATACAGCACTCTGGGAACAGCCTATTCGCTCAGAAATTTCTTTCTGTGTCTTAGCCTTTTGCTTGAGGGTGTCAATGATGGCCTTCTGGACGCCGTCAGGTCGGCAGTCTTGCCCATGATTTCGGTTTTGAGTAATGAACCATGCTGGGAGTTCAGGAATCTTTCGCAGGGGTTTTGAGTTAATTCGTTGATTCAGATGATTAGGTTAGTAGATTCTTTGAAGGACCTTTTCATTATATGCAAATTTTTTTAGACAGGGATTTTTGGTTTTTCTTGACTTTTCTGCCCAAATCATCAATATTAAAACAATAAAAGCCTTGAACTACTTTAGTTTTGTGTAATGAATCTGAAATACTTGAAAGTCTAATGTTTATCAGAACATTAAAGAAAATAATGAACTTTATCACAATATGCTAATTTTTTAGAAGGACTAGTATGTCACAAAAATGGCCGTGATTTCAAACCTTGAAAAATGCTACTAATTTCTTGAATTTTTATAATATATATCATGGTAATTTGCCTAAAACACACGCACACATACATATATCCAAACATTATACATACCATATTTACATACATGCAACACACAGTACAGTACATGCCAAAAGTTTGGACACACCTCATTCAACTCAACACAAATGAAGGTCTCAAGCCCATGATAAAGCAGTAAATTCCCCTAATCAACCCTGAAAAGGCATACATTTGAAGTAAAAAAAATATATATATTCTAGATGACTCCCTCTTGAAGCTCATCAAGAGAATGGCAGGAGTGTGCAAAAAAGTAATCAGAGCAAAGATTGGCTACTTTGAAGATACTAGAATATTATACATGGTTTCAGTTATTTTACCTTTTTTTGCTAAGTACATAATTCCACAGAATCCACACATGTTCATTCATAGTTTTATTATCTTCAGTGAGAATTTACAATGTAAATAGTGTTGAAAAAAAAGAAAACGCACGAATGAGAAGGTGTGTCCAAACTTTTGGCCTGTACTGTATAGTATATGTGTGTAGGGGTGTGCGTGTGTCAGTGGGGTGGGGGATATTATTAGTGTATTATTATGACTATCCACTGATGATAATCATACGTGAATGAGCTCAGCTCCTGTACTAATCTATGCGTAAAGTGAGAAACATAGCTGATGCTCCAGAAGGAAGTCACCCCAAAGACAGTGGAACAAGAGTGCACACTTATCTATACTATGACCTTCACAATGCATTTCAGACTAACTAGCCAGCAGCAGCTAAGTAGCAGCATTATTTTAGAGCTGGGATGTAACTTTTGACTGTAAAACAACAAAGGCAGATGTGTACAGAGACCGACTGTGAAAAAAAGGTAGTATTGACTGCGAGCAATGTCACAGGGAAAACGCGGACTGGATTTTCAGATATGTGGGCATCCTCTATATGAACAAGTGGAATGGATTGGATAGCGACGCACTGAAAGGGTGCTCTACCTTACTCGATGAAGTCAGGGGAAACTGGCAGATTTATTATGATCATATTAAAGTTTTAAAAAATGACAGGTTATATGATTATTGATTGTAACTAATATTCTGGCAATATGGTTATTGATTGAAAATAATATTCTGGCAACTTTATAGTGAATATGTCAGCTTTTTTGTATTTTTTTTAATAAAACAACACCAAATTATTTAGGGGGATCTTAATAAGCCTAACGATGGCACTGATGACCACGGTGATCAATGTTTTGTGTTTTGATCCATTTGAAATAGATTGTGCTTAAGTAATGGATATATGGATCCAGATCAATTTATGGTTACACCCCTTAATATTTGGACCGTGTTTTTTTACTAAAGCCAGTAAACTGCTTTCTCACTTTCTGCTTATTTTCACAGAAAATAGCAACCCAATTAGCAACATTTTCTGCCTTAATCCTAAAAATCCAAAATGATGAGTTTGATTTCATCTTAACTCATTCACTGCCAGCCCAAATAAATGTATAGTATTCACAGAGTATATGTTATGGTCGTAAAAGAGGAAGGTAAAAAGAGGAACATTTATATTTCAATAAAATCCTTATTGTTGGCAAAAGACGTCTAATCCATTTTTGATTGGGCGGGCTGTCAGCGATCATTCAATCAATGGCCGTCAAAGAGGCATAATTTAGATTTTTAGAACTGTTTTTACACCAAAGAAAGTATTTATTCTTGAGCAAATGGAACTCATTTTATGCCATTGACTTCGATATTTGTGCAATATATTGTCCCTGGGCAGTGATCATAACCATCTAAATACGCAGCCCGAAAAAAAATAGCGTTCTCCCCTTATTTTTCTCTTTGTCCCCTTTTTTTCCACACACACAATGGCCCGAGGCAACTGCAGTTTGTCGTTTGTCGTCGGTCTGGTTTGGGTGCGGCTCTCGAGCGTGATGGAGACGTTTCTTTGTTAGTAGGTGACTAACCATGCTCCTGTCTAAAGTGCCCCCCATTAAAAAAAAAAATCTCCCTCTTAAAATGGTCTTTAACTCACAAGGAGACTTTGAATCACCAGTGACAAACAATCAACAATCGAAGTCAAACAAAGAGGATACATTCCAAGACAAATGATTGCTGCTCCCTTTAATCGCCTCCTCGTAAGTCGCAAGGACCGAAACTAGCGTCAAGTGTTTGCTTAAGGCATTAGCGCACTTCAAAAGTGAGCAGGTGTTGTGTGAATAAAGTCAGGTAGGCCAGTTGCGATTATGGTATTACAATATGAGATATTTATTTACATGTCATCCAAAATGACCCACAAGAGAAGGTTGCATTTATAAAAGATAAAACAAGGATAAACAACAACAAGTATATGACATTTTCAAAACAAAAAACACTTCCTATCAGAGGAGTTGGCGTCACCTCAACAGCTTCCTGACCAGATGGCAGTCGCTCTTTGTCTCCACTGGGAACTCGTTATCATACAATTTCATGCAAATTTTCATTTCTTGACTACAAATGAATTGTCTTTGTTCAACTATCTATGCCATCGACGTAGACTGACAGAAAAATTGAATGCTCTTCCAATGGATGGCAAAAGGTGAGGACCTCTAGACGTAGTCCTTGCCGGATACCGGCGCCGAGGCATCAGATCGGGCTGCCTTGTAGCGCGCCGTGTAGGAGCCCTCGTCCTTGGGGGGGCAGTTACAGCACAGCATTCCGCCACCAACGAGCATGAGGGCGGCGGCCCCCCAGCCGATGTACAGGGCGGCGCCCAGCTCCCTCTTCTGGGCGCTAACCACCAATGGGTTGTAGAAATCCCGGACCACGCTATGGGCCGTCCAGCACACGGGGATGAGCAGCAGGACACCGGCAGCGATGAAGGTGGCGCCGGCTGCCACGCCCACCTTGGCCTTGGACGCGGGGTCTTCCACGCAGTTAGTGCACTTGCCTCCAGCCACTGCCAGTAGGATGGCAAAGATGCCCACCACGATGGCGATGACCACCAGGGCGCGCGCAGCCTGCAGGTCAGAGCTGAGCGCCAACATGGAGTCATAGACCTTGCACTGCATCTGGCCCGTGCTCTGGACCACGCAGCTCATCCAGATGCCTTCCCACACCGTCTGTGACGTCACGATGTTGCTGCCGATGAAGGCCGTCACTCGCCACATGGGCAGCGCGCACACTATGATGGCACCGATCCAGCCGATCAGGCCCAGGACGGCACCCAGGATTTGGAAGCCCGCGGACACCATGGCGGACGATTGCTCTACTACTTCTTCTGCTTCTTCTTTTGTTCTTGAAGTGTGTGACCAGCCTGGTGACTTTTCTGTTTGGGGGAGGGCAAGGCAGTGAGCAGCTACATATCAGCTCGCTCCATGGGGGTGTGGCTTTTCAGGAAAATGCCAGCCCTTTAGCCAAAACCTGTTTGTCCACCCTCAAAGACTCTCCCATGAGGCGAAGGAAACATTCAAAAGCAAACTGTAAAACACTCTAAGCACCCGCCCACCATCAAAACGACAATATGACCCTCCACCAGTTCTAGGTTTCACCTGAAGGTGCAGGAGGAATGTCCCCAGTGACGCATAAACACATCCTACCATATATGGTCACTTCCTGAAACACCTGCCAGCACATTGCCGAGTGTTACAGAACAACATGGCCACTGTGAGCTGCTCCTAATATTTTGTCAAGCTATAAGTGTCAATCAAACTCAACTTTGTTAAACAATATTAGAGCGCATACAAAAGTTAAATTGTGGTAATATGCCAGAGTTACTGTGTTTCATTCATTCATCTATAACCGTCAAGGGGAGCCAAAGAGTTAATATGCTACATATTAACTCATTAGCCTCCAATGACAGTGAAAGCTCAACTAGTGTTGCTAAAAATGAATTGTTTTTGCATTGACCACACTGGTTACAGACACAAGCAACACTCTACTGTAGTTTTTTTGTTTTTTTTATCACTGTACTATACAGTGGTATGAAAAAGTATCTGAACCTTTTTCTCACATTTCTGCATAAAAACACCATCAAATGTGAGCTGATCTTTGTCAAAATCACACAGATGAAAAAACAATGTCTGCTTTAACACCCCCCCGACCCCAATTTTTTTTATAGGGTTTCATTTTTAATGAGGATAGTATGCAAACAATAACAGAAGGGGGAGATAAGTAAGTGAACCATCACATTTAATATTTCAGGCCCCCAACCCCCCTTTGGCAGCAATAACTTCAACCAGACACTTCCCGTAGTTCCAGATCAGTCTGGCACATTGATCAGGACTAATCTCTCCCCATTCTTCTCTACCAAAATGCCGTAGATCAGTCAGATTCCTGGGATGTCTGGCATGAATCGTTGTCTTTAGATCATGCCACAGAATCTCAATGGGATTCAAGTCTGGACTTTGACTTGGCCACTCCAGAACGTGTATTTTGTTCTTCTGAAACCATTCTAAAGTTGATTTACTTCTGTGATTTGGATCATTGTCTTGTTGCAGCCAGTGTTGTTAATTTTACTTTAAAAAAGTAATTAATTACAGTTACAAATTACTTCTCCCCAAAAGTAATTGCGTTACTAACTCAGTTACCTGAATTTAAGAGTAATTAGTTACTTGGCAAAGTAACTAGTGATAATTTTCATGTTTTTTTTTTTTCTCAAAAAAAAAAAAGGTCACACAATGTGAAGTTTAAAGGGTTTTTGGGACAAGTGGCCCTTGCCCAATTCTTTACCCTCCACTTAGCTAGACACAAGGGTATTGCGATAACTAGATAGTAACCTTTGCTATGTGTGGAAGTCATTTAAAGTTGTGAATCAACCGTTAAAGTTGTTATAATTGCTCCCACTATTGCACTAGTTCCCTTCTGTCTACTTTCAACATGTTTGTTTTAAAACTGTTTCATAATTTAAAGATAGATTTAAGTCAAGAATTTGCCGATTTAGGACCATTTTAGATTAAAAAAATAAATAAAATTTAAAAAAGTAGGTTCGCTAGGAAGGATCTCTACAACAGAGCCTTCCTGAGAGGTCTACTGCTTTAAAATGGCCGCTGTTTAGTAATGCATGTAGTCCTTAAAACATGTTGCCAATGCAGCCATGTCTATCATTTGCATCTAGTTCTATAATATGTGATATCTACCGTATCATGTGGACGTAGTTTGTAGGCTACAGTCAGGTATTATTGGAGCCACCTAGCATCGTGTTTGCAACGGCGTCTTCCCCACTCCTGCTGTGCTCTCTCGTCTCCGTGAGTCCGTCTCTCTGACTTTTTTTATTCAACCAACTTAGTAACGCATAGTAACGCACGCCTTTCCCGCCTCAGTTACGGTAACGGCGTTGCCAAGATGAGAAAAGTAATTAATTAGATTACTCATTATTGAAAAAAATAACGCCGTTAGTAACGCCGTTATATTGTAACGACGTTATTAACAACACTGGTTGCAGCATCCATTCTCTTTTTAGCTTCAACTGTCTGACAGATGGCCTCAGGTTTTCCTGCAAAACACGTCTGATAAACTTCTGAATTAATTCTTCCATTAATGATTGCAAGTTGTCCACGCCCTGAGGCAGCAAAACCGCCCCAAATCATGATTGTCCCTCCACCATACTTCACAGTGGGAATGAGGTGTTGATGTTGGTGAGCTGTTCCATTTTTCTTCCACACATGACGTTGTGTGTTACTCCCAAACAATGCAACTTTGGTTTCATCCTTCCACAAAATATTGTGCCAAAACTTCTGAGGAGTGTCCAAGTGTCTTTTTGCGAACATTAAACGGGCAACAGCGTTTTTTTTAGGCAGCAGTGGCTTTCTCCGTGGAGTCCTCCCATGAACACCCTTATTGGCCATTGTTTTACATATAGTTGATGTGTGTACAGAGACATTGGACTGTGCCAGTGATTTCTATAGTCTTTAGCAGACACTCTAGGGTTCTTTTTTACCTCTCTGAGTATTCTGCGCTGAACTCTTGGCGTCATCTTTGGTGGACGGGCCCTACTTGGGTGAGAAGCAATAGTGCCAAACTCTCTCCATTCGTAGACAACTTCTCTGACTGTCGACTGATGAACATCCAGACTTTTAGAGATGGTTTTGTTTCCTTTCCCAGCTTTAAACAAATCAACAGTCCTTGATCGCAGGTCTTCAGACAGCTCTTTTGACCGAGCCATGATGCACATCAGACAATGCTTGAAATCAGGACAATTCTTACCAGGTGAGTGTTTTATAGTGGGCATGGCAGCTTTAAACCTCTCATCGGTGATTGGGCAAACACCTGACTTATATTATTTGGTAAAAATTGGTTTCAGTTGATCTTTAAGTCTCCTTGGCGGAGGGTTCACTTATTCACTCATTTTTCCCCCATATGTCATTGTTTTGCATGCTATCCTGATTAGAATATGAAAACTTATAAATGTTTGGGTGGTTTTAGTTGAAGCAGACACTATATTTTCATCTGTGTGATTTTGACAAAGTTCACATTTGACGGTGATTTAATGCAGAAATGTGAAACATTTCAAAAGGTTCAGATACTTTTTCATACCACTGTAGAGCTCCTGCAAATCATTTAAATTGGGGAAACTGACTCTGAGTGCTCATATTTCAGTGCCATTGACGGCGCTCTAGACATCCAATCCATTTTGACTGGAAGAAATGAATAAACTTCATTTATTTGCCCCTCCAAATGAACCAAGTCAACAAAGTTCATTCATCCCTCCCAGTCAAAATGGATTGGACGTCAAGCGGCGTCAGTGGCAGTCAGTCAGTTGAATGAATGCCTGTAAGGGTAAAAAAAAAAAACATAAATTTGTGTTAAAAGAAATAACAATTGGTGCCTGAAAGAGTTGAAATGGATTTCATGTTTATCGCCGTTAATGAAAAGTAATGCTGTCGTGCAAAACGACACAGAACAACCGATGCCACAAATAAAAAATGTGAAGAGAAAGCATTCATTGTGAGTGGGTGATTTCCTTTCATTTAAACTTTATTCTTCTTCATGGCTTTGAGAAGGAGTGTAATGAATCAAGTTCCTTTTTAAGTGACAACATCAGAGCTGCTCAGAACACAGAATGTCATTCAGACGCTCATCATGGACTATAGCAGTCAAAAGAAAAAATGAGGTGGCCTTACACGACTCCACCAAATCTTGTTGACAGCGAGTCAAGGGGTGCGCTTGTCATGTACATTCCAAGTATTTCAGCAGTTCTTTCCTCTTCAAGCCAATTGAAGGCAGAACTTCAGGCCTCTCAGAATACTGACACGTGTGCCATTTATAAAGTGGCTCATGCTGAAAACAACAGAAACATTTTGTCATATTTAGCTTCAAACAAAGTTTAAAAAACTGGTGTGAATATCTGTGATTTACTTTCTTGCACAATATTTGTCAACTCATAGAAAGGGTTCTAAACTTTCAAGCATTTCAGGCCATTCTGATGCCCCATGCCACATCTTACCAAATTCACGCCCCCCCCCCCCCCCCAAAAAAAATATGAATCAACAATTTTCATGATCAATGGCAGATATCCCGGGGGGACGGGGAGACATGTCCCCCTCCTCAACTAAGCTGCCCCCCCCCCAAAAAAAATTAGGGACACAATAAGTATTTTTAGACCTATAGACTTAATTCAAAATAAAAATCTATTCACTTCTCATTTTTGTCAAACAATTATGTGCTATTTATATAATATAATCTTTTTCTCAACCCTCCCTTCTTTAAAAATGGTGTAGTCCACTATACATCGTAGTGTCTGCCCTCCGCATAAGTGCCTATAGCGCACCGCTGCATGATCAGGTGAGACATCCACTCACAAACTTAGACAGTCACACAAGTTCTCAAACATCCCATGAATTAAAATCTTGAGCTTCAGACTATGCATCATTTCTCCTGCATTGTTCAATTGTCTGCTCTCCATTAGTGAGGGCTGTTAAATTAAGCTAAAAGCTAATAATAGCTAAGAATAAGGTGACAGTCACTGACAGAGAGGAGAAAAGAGAGGAGCTGCCTGTAGTTATTTATTTCTGTCACTCTAAACAGCTAACTGTCTGGATATTGATATCAGAAATAGTTCAGATTTTATTGACATTTTAGATTTATTTCCAGGAAGGATTTATTATACAGTGGTACCTCGACATATGATCGCTTCGACATATGATCTTTTCGACATCAACTGTAAAATTTTACTCGCCATTTGTTTCTACATCCGACGAAATGCTCGAAATAGAACGATTTATGACAGTGCTGCAGTTTCTTTGTTTTCCCACAAGACAGAAGCACGGCGAATTTTCTTGCGAGAGAAATCCACATGGGTCCCTAGAAGGTTAGTGGAGGTGGTGAAAAAAAAGATGAAGCTTACCCATAGACTTGGCTTACCATTGCAATGAAATGAAAATGATACAAAAATATGAGCCTGGTGTGCACGTCCGTGAACTGGCTCGACAATACAGCCGTAGAATGTCTACGATCTCGACAGACCTCCTCCGACCTCCGTTTGCCAGTGTTTATAAGTTAAGTTGACAATTATTATTTTGGTCACATCGCCAAAGAAAACGCCAGCTTTGTCAGGTAACAGGTTTTTAATCATTTATTTCAGAAATTGTGCAACACAACAAGCCTACTGTCCACCGCAGTTGAACATTAAAAGAAAGTAAAATCTCTACCGCTCCTATCTCACTGTCATGTCAGCCACACGGTGCGTTCAGGTACAGCACGCAAAACGCATCAGCAACCCAAGTGGCATCAGCAGGCATCGTGGTGCGAACTGGAAGGAAGTGGATGGCTCAGGAAAGCCTGGAGGTAGCCGAGTCCGGATTGAGACAAAGGGCCTTGGTGGGTGCAGTGGCCGTGCTGGGCTGGGAGCCCTTCCCCAACCTCGCTTTGAGAAGGCATGCGCTAAGGACAAACGCCAGCTAGTCCTGAAGGAGGTGCATGCAGAAGTTGAGGAGGAACGAACCAACAAGATGGTCAGCATGCAGCAGCAGGGAGCATGGACAAGGTTAAAGGGTGTCCTGGAGAGGAAGGTGACCTGGTCTGAGATCAGGCAGGCAGAACCACAGCACATAAAGTTCATGGTCCAGGCTGTTTATGACATCCTACCCAGGCCAGCCAATCTCCATCCCTGGGGCCTGAAAGACTCTCCAGCCTGTGTGTTGTGCTCTAAGAAAGGCTCGCTAGAGCATATCCTGAGCAGCTGCTCCAAAGCTCTGGGGGAGGGTTGCTACCGTTGGCGGCAAGACCAGGTGCTGAAGACCATTGCTGAAGCCATAGCTAAAGCTGTGGCTAAAAACAACAGCAGCAAACAACAACCTGACAAGAGGAGAATTGCCTTTGTCAGGGCTGGGGAGCAGCCTCAGTCACAGCCCAAACCAGCTGCCGGGCTCCTCACCTCAGAATTGGACTGGGTTCTCCAACATTATCTCCGACATTATGCTTGGGTCAGTATTGTCAAGGCAGGTGCTACTGATAGATTTGACAGTTCCCTGGTAGGACCGCATAGAGGAGGCGAATGAGCGGAAGCGGTCAAAGTACCAGGAGCTCGTCGAGCAATGCCAGAGAGGAGACTGGAAGACATGCTGTGAGCCCATTAAAGTGGGGTGTCGAGGCTTTGCGGGCCGCTCACTATGCAAGGTGCTCACACTTCTGGGCATCACAGGTGCTGAGAAAAGGAAGGCCGTAAAGACCACGATGGAGGCAGCAGAGAGAGCCTTTAGATGGGTCTGGATCAGGAGGAGCGATCTGTGGCAAATGCTACTGGGACACAAGCTGGGGTCTGTAAACACTGGCTGGCTCACCTGAGGGAGGAGGTACAATGGGGCAAATAAGTATTTAGTCAACCACCAATTGTGCAAGATTAGAGAGGCCTGTAATCGTCAACATGGGTAAACCTCAACCATGAGAGACCGAATGTGGAAAAAAAACAGAAAATCACAATATTTGATTTTTAAAGAATTTATTTCCAAATTAGAGTGGAAAATAAGTATTTGGTCACCTACAAACAAGCAAGATTTCTGGCTGTCAAAGAGATCTAACTTCTTCTAACAGGGTTTAACGAGGTCTAACAAGGCTCCACTCGTTACCTGTATTAATGGTACCTGTTTTAACTCATTATCGGTATAAAAGACACCAGTCTACAACCTGAGTCAGTCACACTCCAAACTCAACTATGGCCAAGACCAAAGAGCTGTGGAAGGACACCAGAGACAAAATTGTAGACCTGCACCAGGCTGGGAAGACTGAATCTGCAATAGGTAAAACGTTTGGTGTAAAGAAATCAACTGTGGGAGCAATTATTAGAAAATGGAAGACATACAAGACCACTGATAATCTCCATCGATCTGGGGCTCCATGCAAGATCTCATCCCATGGCGTCAAAATGTTAACAAGAGCGGTGAGCAAAAATCCCAGGACCACACGGGGCGACCTAGTGAATGACCTACAGAGAGCTGGGACCACAGTAACAAAGGGTACTATCAGTAACACAATGCGCCGCCAGGGACTCAAATCCTGCACTGCCAGACGTGTCCCCCTGCTGAAGCCAGTACATGTCCAGGCCCGTCTGTTGTTCTCTAGAGAGTATTTGGATGATCCAGAAGAGGACTGGGAGAATGTGTTATGGTCTGATTAAACCATAATAGAACTTTTTGGTAGAAACACAGGTTCTCGTGTTTGGAGGAGAAAGAATACTGAATTGCATCTGAAGAACACCATACCCACTGTGAAGCATGGGGGTGGAAACATCATGTTTTTCTGCAAAGGGACCAGGACGACTGATCTGTGTACAGGAAAGAATGAATAGGGCCATGTATCGAGAGATTTTGAGAGAAAAAAATCTCCTTCCATCAGCACGGGCATTGAAGATGAGACGTGGCTGGGTCTTTCAGCATGACAATGATCCTAAACACACAGCCAGGGCAACAAAGTGAAATGGAAATGGAGTGGCCTAGCCAGTCTCCAGATCTCAACCCCATAGAAAATCTGTGGAGGGAGTTGAAAGTCTGTGTTGCCCAATGACAGCCCCAAAACATCACTGCTCTAGAGGAGATCTGCATGGAGGAATGTGCCAAAGTTAGCCAGAGTTACAGAAAATGTTTGGCCTCCGTTATTGCCAACGAAGGGTACATAACAAAGTATTGAGATAAACTTTTGGTATTGATCAAATACTTATTTTCCACCATGATTTGCTAATAAATTCTTTGAAAATCAAACAATGTGATTTTCTCGTTTTTTTTCCACATTCTGTCTCTCATGGTTGAGGTTTACCCATGTTGACAATTACAGGCCTCTCTAATATTTTCAAGTGGGAGAACTTGCACAATTAATGGTGGACTAAATACTTATTTGCCCCACTGTATGATGTTGAAAGACCTGAAACCCCCAATGATCTCAGGAACATCACTGATGATGTGTTCCAGTACATCCTAGATTTATCTTTTAATCAGGAATTATTATAATCATTATATTATGATTCCGATTTTCATTTATAATTTATTTGTTTTGCTATGGGAAATTGGCGTTTGTAATGGTACTAGCACTATGTAATTAGGATTTAGTGTAGGTTTTCGGGCTGTGGAATGAATTAATGGAATTATGATGTATTCTTTTGGGAAAATCCTGCTCGACATACGACCATTTCGACTTACAAACAAGGTCCTGGAACAAATTAATTTCGTATGTAGAGGTACTACTTTATTAGTTATTGATGATTTATGTGTCCAAGGGAAAGTAGCCAACACTCCTGATCAACATCTTAAGACCAGTTGAAAAATTGCAAGAATTTGCATTTCGACGATTTGGATCTAAATGAGGTGTTAAGTAGAGCTCCAATATGCAAAGGCGAGAAGGGAGAGTGTATTGAGGTAGATTTGTGTCTTATTATTCAATCAAAGAAAAAATTGCTTCAATCAGAAAAAAAAAAAAAAGTCGCTTAAACCAAAATATATATTTTCAATCAAAAAAAAAAAAATAAAGGTCACTTCAATTTAAAAAATGTGAATGCAAAAATACTTTTGAAACAAAAAAAAAATGCATTTGAAAAATATTTTTCTTGGATTGTTTTTTTTTTTTTTTTTTTTTTTTTTTTTGAAGTGAAGTTTTATTTTGATTGAAAAAAAATTTTTGATTGAAGTTATGTTGTTTTGCGTTTGGGCCACATTTTAGCTAGGACATTTTTGTCTTTATTATTCAGTCAAAAAATAAGTTGCTTCAAACAAAAAAACATATTTTCAAAAGAGAAATCACTTTAATGAAAAAAAGAAAAACTTCAATCATAGAAAAAAGTTTTTGAATGCGAAAAAATATTCGAGACTCAAAACTTCGCACTTGACTTAATTTTTCATTGAAAATGTTTTCTTTGATTTAAACAATCCTTTTTGTGTTTGGGCCATATTATGGTTAGGACATTTGTGCCTAAATCATTCAATCAAAAAAAGAGTTGGTTCAATCAAAAAAAATATTTTCAATTAAAGAAAAAAAAAATTACCAAAACAATACATATATTTTTTTGTAAATATTATTTGTATTTGTTTAGTTTTTTTTTCTTATTGAAGTGTCACTTTTTTAAATTAAAAATATATATTTTGATTGAAGCGACTTTGGGGGGGGTGAAATAACTTTTTTATTGAATGATAAAGACACAAATATACCTCCATAAGAGTGTGATTAAAAAAAGCGCTTTGAAAAGTAATTTATTGAAATCACATAAACTGAAATAGGCTGTTCATCACCTGAACAAAGTTTAAGACCATCGCTTAAAAAAATAACAAAAAAAAACTCTCAAAACGAGAACAAAACATTTTCTTAGTAGAAATGAGTAGATCCACCATTCTTGTTAATCACTTAAGAAAATTGTGAAGAAGAAAAAAAATTCTCTAAAATGTTAATGTTCATTGCCCCCCCAAACTTTGAAAACGGATCTCCGCCCCTGGTCATGCTGTAACCACAGCTGATGTCCCTCATGGCTAGCGACAAAGACAGAGCAGTCCAAGTGAGCCCCCTCCTGGATTCTCATAGATCTTACAGGCTATGACCTTACTATAGATATCCTAGAGCGCCATCTAGTAGAAAAAATACTAAATTGCAGTTTCAAAAATATGCAGTACTGCCCAAGTACTACTAAGAAAATTATAATATCACACCAGTCTTCCACATGTCTGAACTCTTTAAAACCAACCTAAGACTGACTTCTTAAAAGCTCAATACCCTTTGGCAGGTCTTTTGAATTACTTGCCTGATAGTATTTGACTCTTTGAACCTACAAAACTGAAGCTTTTCACAGTATTTCAATTTTCTGAGTTTGTAGGTTTGTAGTTTTAATAAGCTGAAAATCTTATTCAGCAAAGTTGCAACAGGAAACGGCTTGAGATATGTCAATTTGCCTGTAAAGGCTCAAGAAATTTTGTTGGTTTCTATTTTTTTTCCAATTAATTTGCCATATACAGCATATATTTTTGCGGTAGCCTCACCACCTTTTCTGAATAACCGAAGCACTTCAATATGTTTTACAAAGTAACTATATTATAATAATAACTATTTCAATTACATCTGTTCCATTATGTCGCAAGAGTGCCTATCATTTACTGTAACAATTGATAGCTTTGATGCCAGGCATTTGGCTGGCAATCAATTCAGGATGTACCCCACCTTCTGCCCATAGTTAGCTGGGATAGGCTCCAGCAGCCCCCTGACGCATGTGAGGATGAACGGTATGGCGAATGAATCAATTTTTATACTGTATTTGAATAGAACATTTAGATTTAACCTTCAGATTTAACATCCAGATTTGTTGTTTAGATTTTGATTTCGATGGGTGATCAGGACATAGGCGAAGAATGAGGAAGCCGGGGTATTCTTATTATTATTCAAACAATCACAAACGTGCAACATCACAAAAATACAAAACTGTGCTTTGCAGTCAAAGAAACACACAAAAACTCACATGAAAAACATACAAAAATAAAGAACGCACATTGTATACACTATACTACATGTGGCAAAATTATTTTGAATTGTATGGCACTTCAATTGTCATATTTATAAAATATATATATACATACCTACATACTTTTAACGTAATTTTTGCACTATAAGGCACACCTGTCTATAAGCCGTCACCCACCAAATTTGGCACGAAAACGGCATTTGTTCATCGATAAACCACACTAGACTAAGTCGCAGCTGTCCTCACTGTATAATGGGATATTTACACTAAAAGATATCAACCAGATATCAACCAGTAACACTTTATTTGACAACAGCATGATACGACTGGCATAAGACCAAATGAACCATCATGAAGTCAATTGCAGTCAATTGGTTCAAAGCTTCATTGCTTCAAGAAGCTTCATTAGGCCACCACTGCTCCCTTGGGGCAGACAGTCAACTTCTGCTGCCACCTGCTGTCAACACTGTTGTTGTCCAACATGCCTCCTAGCATCCATTTCAGTGCTACAGATATAAATAACGATCAAAATTCATGTTTTGTGCTAATTATTTCTTCAGTTACCATTCTAGTTGTTTCATTAATTGCTAGTTATGGTGTTTGGTAGCACTTTATTTGACAGTAGCACCATAAGACTGTCATTACACAATGATAATTATGACATGACACTGTCATGAGAATTACCGTATTGGCCCAAATATAAGACAGTGTTTTTTTGCATTGAAATAAGACTGAAAAAGTGGGAGTCGTCTTATATTCGGGGTCTGGACATTATACCCATTCACGACGCTAGATGGCGCCAGATATCATTGAAGCGAATGCTAAACTTGAGGAGTAATGTTCTGTCATGACAGATCTCAGCTACTCTCAAGTTTAACCAGTTTGCATTATTTTATTGCAATGTTTTTCCTTATTCAGATTTGTTTCAAGACTACAGTTACAGTTAGACCTCACTTTGATGGTTAATCCAGTCTTTGCAATTTTGTTGTTTTATCACAATAGCTTGGATTATTTACATTTCAAAAACCAGAAGCCATTCATTTACGAATGTGATTGCACTTTAGTTTACACATTTAAATGTTCAGATATTAAGATTTGAATGAGGCAAAATAACATGCTTTTTCTCTCAAATATATTTTTACAATCATTTATTTCAGATGAACTGTAATTATTTTCTGTATAAACATTAATTTGGTGTTCAAAAAGTCTTTTTTCAAACGAGTCTTGAAAAAGAGGGGGTCATCTTATAATCAGGGCCGTCCTATATTCGGACCAATACGGTAATCAATGCTTATAAGCAGGGGTGCACATAAGTGGTCCGCATGCGCGCATGCGTACTGGACGTAGACAAATGCGCTGGCCCTCAACGGCTTCCATACGCTTTTGCGTACCGATGGCTGACCACTGGATTTGCGGCGGACACGAGAAAATAACTTCTCAAAATTTTGAAGAGGCAGGCCACACTGAGTAATTACTTTAGTGATGGGACGAAATGAGCCGAGGTTCCGAAGCTTGTGTCGAGTAATGGGAGGGGGGTTTCCACGAAGCTTGTAGCGAGGCGCGCTTCATTTCGGCAAAACCCGGAAATAATGACGTGGGAAGCCTCGCCGGTGGCCGGCGGCCGGCTGAATCTCGTGAGTGCTCCGGAAGTGATCCAACGTTTGGCGCACATTGCAAAAACAGGACAGACTACGGTATAAATTGGTTGCAAAACGCAATGGCGATCGCCTGTTATCTCACATTTTGTGGATTTCGGTCTCCTGTACTTGTTACATCTGTGCGCAACAGTGCAACCAGTGCAATCTTTTTTCGAGCCTTGTCCTTTGCTTGCGATGGAACCTGCGCGAAAAGAGCGATCCTCCCCTGTATGGGAACATTTTGATTTGATTGCTTTCAATAAGGTAAGGGAGAAAAACTACTTTAATATAAATGTGAGTGTGTGTGTGTACCTATCTGAACCAAACATCAACAGAATGAACAATCCATTAGTGTACTGGGAGGCACAAAAGAATACCTACCCAAATTTATATAAACTGGCACTCACATTTCTCTGCACCCCAGCTTCATCTGTGCCTTGTGAAAGAATATTTTCTAAAGCTGGTGAAATATTTTCCAAAAAAAAAGAAACTGTTTAAAGCCAGCCACTGTGGGAAAGCTATTATTTCTAAATAAAAATGAATAACAAATGACCCTTAGCACTTGTTGTATTTTGTTCACATACTAAATTACTAACACAAGCACATTCATATCTTTGTCTTAAGCAAATGGCCATTGAATTCTTAACAATGTTGACCTCTTGGGCTTCTAGACCACTTGATGGCGCCATAGGGTAAATGAAGCACCATGAAGCTTTGCTACATGTGCAAACCAATTGGCTGCAAAGCTTCATTGCTTCATGAGGCTTCATTTGGCCATCACTAAATTACTTCCGTGTTCCCCCACCCCCGTCAAAAGACAGACAGACGACAGAGACGTCACCGGAGCTACCGAAAAAAAGGACTTTTGCTGAAAAGTGGCTACAGGAGGTACCATGGCTAGAAGCAAATGATGCTCGCACGGAAATCCGGTACAAAATGTGCCGTGAGAATCCCAATGTCGCCGATAAGAGCAGCGCATTTTATGTAGGGTCAAAGAATTTCAGCCATCCAAACTTTGAAAAGCACGAAAAAAACAGAGCATGTGGCAATTAAGCAAACTATCGATGTCAAACAGGACCCCACTCGCCCTATGGACAAGTGGCGGAATAAAGGTAATGAACAGCGACATGCACTGACAAACGTGTTTTTGCTCGCATTTTACAAAGCTAAACATGCACGTTCAATGAGGTCTTATGAGGAGGATATCCCACTTTTAAAAAGGCTTGGAGTTAATGTGGGAGCCGCATAATGCCCTTTATTTTGAATTGGTGCTTCTTATTTCTTTACATTTCACTTCAAAGTAATGGCAATTTTGTTGTGCCAGTTGATGTTAATCAAGCATTAATTGTTAATATAATTAATTAAAGTTAATTGGCTCTAAGTAAAGCTTGTCATAAATTTATCGCATCAGGCGGGTCGGCTCTCAAGCTCAGAGGACCAAGTCACATCTCCAGGTCCTCCTCTGAGAACCTGGGCAAAAAAATTATGTGCACCCCTGCTTATAAGATATGTCATTTAGTGTTATCCGGCAAATTATCTCACTTTTGAATGAATGTAAAAGATCGGCGCTGGACATAAATTGAGTTAGTGACACAATTTACCGGCTGACATCTGTCATAAACATTCAGTAATGTCCATGATAGTGTCATGTCATAATTATGACAGCCTTATGACAGTCTTATGACGCCGCTGTCAAATAAAGTGTTACCTATTACCCGAAACGAAACAACAAATTAGCCTCACTGGACTATACAAAATGATGGAAAAACTAGCGGCTTATAGTCCGAAAATTACGATAAACAAATCAATCAAACTCAGCTCCATGAGATATTGCAATGTATAAATACTTTTTTACAAAAATTATTATTCGTATGTTTAAGAGTATTTATATAAGAATTGAACTGTAAAAGAAATAGCCGAAAATATGGTGTGTACTTTGAAACCTTCATTTTGTGCAAATATTTTTTCCAAACGGCAACATCAGATTAACCTCAAAACGAGGTAGTCAGGCACTTGCATATCTGAACGTGTGTGACGTCATATCGTTACCAACTTCAAATTTCAGCTCATGTGTCGAGCTATTTGACTTACATCAGTGATTAGAATCCATTGGGATACGTGTTCACACCTGTAATACGTACATGAATGACGACTTTACAATGGCAAGGTTACCATTCTCCACTGTCAGTAAAAAGTAGTTCTCAATTCTAAACCACTGTAGGTGAATGCAAAGTAATATCACAATGGAAATGGATGGATTTTTTCCCCTTTAAACTATTACCAAAGTAAAAGAGTTGATGCATTATTTCTCTCTTCACCAGAGCCTTTTGTGTTTTCCTCAAGTAAATATGTACTTCTTCTCAGGTACAACTTGGGAGTACTTTAGTTCTACCGTCCCTTTTGTAGAAGGAATAGACGCTGGTGTGGGTGTAGGTGACAAGGGTGCAACCCCAGGCCCGGCTTGGCTGTTGGCACCGTCGCCTCGCCTCTTTCACTAGGCCACCGTGGATCGCCTATCCGGGTAAACCCACACACAGCGAGAACAGAGTAGCACTAGTGCGAACAGCTCCGGCGTGCTCTGCTCCCACACAAATATTTTCATATCCACGCGCCCCCGGAAAGCTTCATGACGTAGCAACAGAGCAAACCAATGGCCGATCGTCTTCTATTAGGACAATGAAAAAGCTACGGCCAATCAGCGGACCGCCAAGCCGCGCGCCGACCAATGGCGAGCGAGCTCCGTCGAGAGTAATGTTAGAGAACGGAGGAGTGAAGACACTGCGTGATTCGCTTCACACAACAGCCATTGCCTAGTATTGAGAACCCAGTCACAGTCGCTCGGTAAGTAGGAAACACGGTTAAATTTCCAGTCTTTAAACACCGCCACGACAGGAACAAGCCACAAGATATCGTCGCTGACTCGCCTTTGTTAGTTGCTTTTTGTTTCGTCGTGTCGAAATGGCGGAAAAGCCGTGAAATACAGTTAAGGTTAAAGAGTACCTGGCGAGTGCGGGACTAGACGCGGTTGCAATTGTGAACAAATACAAATATTCGCTTCGGCCGAAGACGGCAGTAAACCTTGGATTTAACAAAGGTGAAATATTTTGAAAAAAAAATCCGCTGTCTAGAGTACAAAATGGAGTCTGGTGGTCTTGTGGTTATCGCGTCAAAAATCCGGGAAGGACGTCTTGTCGCTGGCGACAATGGTAGCAGATTGGCCGTAAATGTTAGCCCAGCGCTGCCAGTCACGGCGTAAAACATGATCGAAATGTTCGAAAAGTGTCAAAAATTAAAGAAATGTGTGGAAAAACACACCCGAACGTGTGTTTGTCGACTCACACGGCTTCCGAAATGATATTTATTTAAAAGGACGAGCTACACAGTGAGCTACGCTTTACTGTAATGGCTGACTGTATTCGCATAGGAAACAAGGCGAGCGTTGCACACAACGGTGCCGACCAACTTTTTCCAAGCGGCTTTTTTCGCCCGCGGAGCCCGCTAGCAAAGCGTCTGACGGCGGCAAAAGCTAGACGAGACCCCGGCGGTGCCGACGGTGCCCCGCGGAGCTCCGTGCGGCGTCGCTGGGCCGAGCTACGAGCGACTCGGGCTGCCCCCTCCGCCAATGACTGCGCGCCGACACAAAGAGAAGGGAGCCATATTCCCTCCATGAAGACGAGAGCGGCCATTAGGAGCTCATAGGAAAGCGTTCAAGTGCGAGTCAATGCAAGCCAATGTAAGCCTATGTGGAACGGGAGAGTACCAGCGGTACAGCGGGCAGCTCGCCGGAGCTTTCGGCGAGACCACGAGAGCTCGCGGCGGGGCGGAAGGAGACATTTGAGGGGGACTTTCTTTCATCGCGAGGCCATTCTCACAAAATGGAAGAAGAAATATCGCCGTCGTCGTTGTTGTTGTGTGACCTCCTTTTCCTACGAGCCCGAGCGCCATCAACACCCAACTCGCCGGACCACTCCTCCTTTCTCGCAACTTTTCGCCGCTTTTCACGGCGGCATTTTCAACAATAATAATAAAATGAAAAGAAAAAAAAAATAGATTTTTTTTTTTTTTTAATAATAAAATTTATCTTTTTACGAGTTGAAGAGGAGTGGCGGATCACGCTTTTATGAAGTGTTGTGTTGTAATAAATACAGCCCTTTATGTGTGATTTTTGTCTTTTTGTGTGATGTGCCGCATTTCTTCATGTTTTTGATCGTAGTGTCTGACGTAACGTAAAGAAGTTGGTAGCATCACAAAGTTCAGTAAACGCGTAGCTCGCATCAATGAATGCAAATGTACACTATCACAGTAGTTGGTCACCAATTTTTCACCCGTTTATTTTTTGTTGAATGTTTGGCCGCGTCTAATTCATTTTATCGGGTTGCAGATTTAGTTTGGCTTCAGGTGTTTTCCGTGCCAGGATGAGGAAAGATCCGGCAAAGCCGCGAGGCAAGATGTCCTCGTATGCCTACTTTGTGCAGACGTGCCGGGAGGAGCACAAAAAGAAGCATCCCGACGCATCAGTCAACTTCGCTGAATTCTCCAAGAAGTGCTCCGAGAGATGGAAGGTACCGCGAAGAAGGCGGCCAAAGATTTTTTTCTAAGCAAAATAAAGTTTTTGACAGTTTAACATAATCGACGCTGCCATCAAGTTCCCTTTCAAAAGGGATTGGGTGTTTATTACAGTCAATGACACCCTGTTTTTTCTAGTATCTTTAAGGTCACTGTGATTCAAGACATTTTTAGCTTTTAAAAATTTTAAATCAATTCGATTCATGGCTCTAATATTAAACCATTCATTCAAATTACTGCTTGGTTCAAATTGAAACTTGAGCTATTAAGTAAGTTTGTGTTAGGTGTTTAAGGGGGTTCAGTTTTGACCTGGGAGACCGTTTCAGCTGTTTAAAAAAACAAAATGTAACACATCGTAGTCAGCAACTACAATGCGGGTCAATTTAACCCTCAGGATGAGAAGTGAATTTAAGGTGTCAGGTGGGTTTTTGTGGGGTGGGGGAGGTCAAGTTGACTTGGAGCTGTAATAAACATCATTTAGAAGAATGACTTCATCATTTTCAGGTCTGATTGACCTCTGGGATAAGTGTATTTTAAGGGACCAGTGGGGTTAGTGTGTCAAATTGACCTGGAGGGCTCTCTCAGTTGTATAAAACTAAAGCGTGTCAGTCAACAAGTAAACAACTGAAACATAAATGTTGGTACGTACTGAACGTGATTCGGTCAATGGATTCAGTTTTTTAAAATATGGAAACATATTAAGCTCATTTTAGTCATTTGAGCGGGTGAATGCATAAATTTGAACCATATATTTTTCCTAGTGTTTTAGTATATTTAGGACTACTTGGTGACAAACATTCTGTGAACCATAATTTTCTGCAAGGTTCAATATCATCCATTTCCAAAATATTTGGTGACATTTCACCAGTTTTTATATTTAGGTAGCCATCAAAGTGCACAATTGGGTGTCTAATAAGGGTCAATTTGATTTGATTTTTTTTAATCAGTGTTAAATTTTATCAGCCAGTTTGACCCAGGGACTTCATCCTTGATAAACATTTTAGCAGTAAACGAGTTGACTCATTGACTGCCGTTAACTATTTATCACCGTCAATGGCAGTAGGTGGGCGATTAGGGTGTTGACGAGGGTGCTCCACTGTGTTTTAGACCATGTCCCCCAAGGAGAAAGGCAAGTTCGAGGACCTGGCCAAGCAGGACAAGACTCGCTACGAGCGGGAAATGATGAACTACGTGCCTGCCCGCGGCGGAAAGAAGAAGAAGTTCAAGGACCCCAATGCCCCCAAGAGACCTCCGTAAGCACCGAGTGCCGCCACCGTGTCTGTCTCTAGTCTCCACTCAGATGGTTTTTGGTTGTAGGTCGGCCTTCTTCATCTTCTGCTCCGAGTACCGTCCCAAAGTGAAGGGCGAGAGTCCAGGCCTGACTATTGGTGACGTGGCAAAGAGGCTGGGCGAGATGTGGAACGGGACCTCAGCCGAAAACAAGCAGCCCTTCGAGAAGAAGGCCGCCAAACTCAAAGAGAAATACGAGAAGGTCAGTTTCCTTTTAGTTATCCCTCTTTAAAATGTTTTTGAGTTCAATTTAAGTTAAAAGAATGGTGGAAAGCAGAAAAAGGATTTGATTAGTCAAAGAGTAGGATTTTTATTTTCCAATAGGAAAAAATAGCAGTGAAAATCTGCCTTTTTCTGTTGTTAAAACCTGCAATAAGTACATGTTTTAAAAATTGACGTAAGCTTTTTTTATTGTAAAGTAACTTATTTTTGGAAAAGTACCTTTTGTTTTGTTGGGTAAGAGTATGGTTTTATTGCTTTATTTAAAATATGTGACATTAAACATTCTAATCTATGATTATTCTGGTTTTAAAAAAAGTTTGATAAAAATGGAGCTTTATTTCTTTTCATGGGAAGAGAAAAAAAAACTTTTTTCCGCTTTGGGAAAGAGACATTTCTTTGAAAATCAAACATTTTCTGCAGTTGTTAACATAATAAATGAAAAAAATGTCATGGCTAAATTTGAAGCGAGACGGAGGGCCAGTTTTTCCCTAACCGTGTCCTGTGTGGTTCATAAGGATGTGGCAGCATACCGCGCCAAGGGCAAGGTGGGCGGTGGCGCAGCCCCGGCAGCCAAAGCGGCAGCCAAAGCAGAGAAGGACGATGACGATGATGACGAGGAGGAAGAAGATGAGGAGGATGAAGATGAGGAAGAAGACGACGACGATGACGACGAGTAGTTGGTTGGTTAGTCGGCCGGGCGGCCATCGTGTTTGTAAAGCATTTAAGACGCCCCGTGTACACAGTTCACTTCAAAAACAACAAAAGCAAATCCATTAGTTGCATTGAAGGGCGATGGGTTGTTGAGGGGTGGGGTTAAATGGAAAAAAAACTGCAGAAAAAGGCTGTGTATATCACTTGTTTTTATGCTGTACAGTTTGTTTCTCCTTTTTGTATAGTTAACACTACACACGTCTGGTGTCCGTGTCCTCCTTTCTCCTCGTCTTCCTCCTCTACCAGGGGGTCGGCAGGCGCTGGCTTACAGTATTTAGCCTAGCTAGACGTGCACAGCACATAAAAAAAAAAGATGAACGTTAGATTTCTTCGTGTTTTACTGTGGTTTTGTTTTTTCGCCGTTGAACGTATCACTTTTACTGATCTTTATGTACCACTGTTATAGCAACACCAGATGAAATGGAGAAGAAAAACGCCTCGTTTATTGTTAAAGTTTAAATTGCTTCTGATGTCAATAAACATTTTTTTGTAATATCTGGCATGTTTTTCTTTAATGTACACACGCAGTAAATGTGGCTTACTGACCAAAAGGAACATTTAGAAATGTTAATTTTTTTAATAGTTCAATTGGCCATCTGTCTTTGTCGTTCAATCATTAAGATGAATTAAATTTGAACAACTGAAGTAGTTGTTTTCTGTACAGAAATTACAATTCGTTGGTGAACGTCAAAGAGCCTCATCAGTGATTTTTGGGCGACATCTGCTGGACAAAGTGCATCACTCAGTGATTGTAGCGCGTGGCCTGCAATAACTCGGGTAGTCCACTAGATGACGATATTATAAAATTAATTGCTATAACGTCTCCAAAACCACATTGTGATCAAATCTACCATGACGAAGGCACAAATTGTTAAATATTTTAGAAAATAATAATGTGAAAGAATGGAGAGGGGACGAAAAAAGCAGCGTACAGAATGGAAGGAATGAAATAAAGTGAAAACATATGAGGTAAAAGCAATATGAGGTAAAAGCAATGGAATAAGTGGTTAAGAAGCAAAGTATTTAAGAAATCAAGTGGTGACTGAGTGAAGAAATGTTAATTTGAACAAGTGGAGTGAAGTACGGAAATGAAGGAATGAAGAAAGTCACTGAGGCAGCTGAAGGAATGAAGGAAGTCACACGGTAAGACAGAAATCATCCAAAAGGAAGTGAAGCAGATGTGACTTCATAATTAATGACACGTGCAATAACAACTATCAAAGCAATTGAAATTATTCAAAAAAAATTCCAACCAAACTATTAAAACTTTAATTTTATTAACCTCTGGGCCATGACTGAACCGTCTGGTGCGGAAAAAGCGAATTACGCGAGGGAGAACGACTTTTATGTTGAAAGGCAAACCGGCAGCGCGCTGCGTAGCACAGTGCGAATGGCGTTTCGATTACTGCTAAAGGGCTAAAGCTAACTCGCCAGTCAAGTAGCCGACTAGCTGTCAGTGCGGTCGGTGACGTTTTCACTCGGTCAGTGACGACGGCGACGAGCGAGCCCGTATCACCGAACCCCTTTTTTGTTCGCGTTCCTACTCTTTTATCACCTTTCTCAAACGCCCCACGTAGCTAGACTTGTTCCATCCGCGAAAAATATAGATTGTGCTTCCGCTTCTTTCCGTTCCGCTTGGTGTAGTTTCCTCTTTCCTTCGTCGTAATCTCCCTTCTTCACGGCGGAACATCGTTCGAGTTCGGGGGCTGCGGACAGCCGGGACGACGGCGTAGGTCCGCGGGCCGCGGAGAAGGTTGGCTTTCAAGCGAGCTCGGCGGCGGTAGACATGATGTTGTCGAAGCGAGCGTGTCTTCCCAGCGAATCAGCGAACATGTCGGGACAGTAAAAGGACGAACCAGAACCGGACTGGACGGACGGAGTCTGGCTCGTGTTCTGCTGGACCCGCTTGAGCGTCTCCGCTGCAGTTTGTCTCCGCTGCAGTTTGCCATTTATTGTTTCCCGGGACAATTCAAGATTTGCCCCCCCACCCCATTCCCAAAACAAAAAATTAAAACATTAACTGGCTGTCATTGATTGTCAGGCAGTGACACTTTTTGACCCGAGGTATCAGAAGTTGGATTTTTAGATTTGAACGTCCTTCAAGATGACGTCCAGCACGCCAGCAGATATGGTGAGACATCCCATCCTCCGAAAAAATGATGACATTGGTTTACACCAGGACCTCTACAAACGACTATTGTGGTAGTCAATTGATTTGCAAAGAGTCGACTCATCCGCTCATATAGATATCTCATGTTATTTCCTGTTATATTACTCTGGGTGCAACATTTTGCTGGAAAAGTAGACTAAAACATGATGACAAAAGTTGGACTATAAATACAAAAGCAGGTGTTTGCTTTTAAGCCAACTGTGCAACAGACTACAATCGCTCAATACGATTCACAGACTATCAAAATAGACGAAGATCGATTCGATCATTGATTGCTTGTCGATTATACAATTGATCAGGGCAGGCCCACTTTACCTGGTGACGCGGTGCCTGGTAGGCATGTGCCGGTATGAGATTCGGACAGTATGATAACCTTAAACCAGAATATCACAGTTTCACGGTATCACGGTATCGCAATTACAGGTCTAAAATGTGTTAGTTTTAGATACTAATATATGGGTAAAAAAAAAAAAAAAAGCTTTCCATTGAACATGATTTTTATTTTTCAAAACAAATTAACAAATTGGAACGCAAGTATAATGTTAATCAACATTATTACCATAAGAACAAAAACAATTGAATTATTTTCCTTAAAAAGCACATGTGTATGACTCGTATCATGTTTACATGATACACACACTCTTTCTCAAAATAGACAGAGAGGAAAAAAACACATGTTTTACCACCACTAGACACACTAAAAACACTGGAGTTAACTCTCGTAGCTGGTGGGAAACGTTCATGACTGTGTTTACTAACCTTTAATTTTGTACAAATGCGAAATCATATTGAAGGTATTGCATCGTCGGCAGCCACCTTCCGCAAACATGTTTTACATGTTGGTTGGCCCTCCTCCTCTAAGCCGCGGCCGTCTGTAACTTTTCTGTAGCCAAAGTATTCCCATACAAGCAATTTTGTTTTCTTCGATGGGGGGAAAAAAACTTTTGGAGTTTCACCTCCTCCAGCCATCGTGTAGCACAGCTGACTCACTGACATTGAGCTACAACCACTGGGGGAGGGTTGAGCCTTTCAGCTGCAAGCGAAGGTTTTCTCCCTGCATTTTTGGGACATAAAAAATAGCTAATACCGTAGGGACGGTATGACGTAAAATTTTGCGGTTTCGAAACCTTGGCGTTTTCATACCATGATATACCTCGAAACCGGTGATCGGCACATGTCTAGTACCTGGATTTTCATGTTGGCGTCACTGTCTTTTCGCTGACTGTGGAAATCTGCAAATTAATGCTGTTTATATTTGCCACGACATAAGTTAGACCAAAAAATGAGGGTTTCCACAAATAATGGCTCCCACCCATAAATTTGACATTTGATGAAGCAAAGTGCGAATAACTGGGGGCCCACTTTTGCTGTTTTCCCAGTTGGTGTGCCCTCGCCTCCAGTGTTTAAAAATAGAATGACAGCACGGATTGGGGTAAGAATAACCGGTCTTATTTTTCAAGTGCCAGATGAATCCTTAAAGGCGTTCGTTCAAGCTCCACTTCTGACAAGTATTGCAATCCAACCAAAAGACAGTGGCACTAATTAACCTAGAGGATGTGCTGTTTGACTAATGTCAATGAGGAATAGCTATTGATGGCAGGGAAACCAATTTCTGTTCTTTTTAGTTCTTTTTGAATTTTTTTTTTTTTTTTTAAAGCAAATGTAATATTTTAATGATAAAATACAACATTTGAGTGAAACTGAGCACTATTGTGAGCCAAATAGTGTGACTAGCTACAGTAAACCTTTGTTTTTGGATGAAAAAATGTTTTAAAACTAACTTGTTCGCTGTCATTAACAAACAAGAGTTGCTCCAGAAATAAACCATTAAATTTTGACTTACAGGTTGTCCCTGGGTTACGAACGAGTTCCGTTCCTACGCTGGCGACGTAACCCGAATTTCCACGCAAGTCAGAATTAACCCTTAAAGTACCCCAAATAACTCCCTAAATGTCAAAATAACTATCCAAAAACATGTATGTCATTGTACTGTCCTTGCCAAGATGTTGAAGCGAAGCCCTAACTAAACACCAAGCTAAGCTCCGAAATGACGATGCCAGACGTCCGTGTGGTTTGCTAACTTTATTCAGTTGCTCATGACTTCAACACTTGCAGAATGAAAGAATGAAATTAAATCAGGTTCATCCTCAATAACAGCAATTCAAATTTGCGTTCATAGCTGATACAACAATAAGAATCCACACATACGATTAGCATGCATCAGTTAGCCTTCGCACATCAACAAAAAAAATGACTTCAACAGTATTTGACCCCTATTGAAAACGCACAGTAAACAGTGCAAAAGGTGTTATATACAGGTGTTGCCTCTGTGGATGCTTCACAAGCAACAAATGTGTGCGCAGGCTTGCAGCTCTTTCCCCTCTCACTCGCCTAGACGACTTCGTGGGAGCAAATGGCTCTTCCTTGTGTGTGTGCGTGCTGTGTTCTTCGTTGGCTCAAATACGTTCTTCGTGTGTACATGTGCTCTTCTTCGTGTGTGCAAATACTTTCTTTGTCTGTACATGCGCTCATACTCACGTGAAGGAATACTATCTGCTCTACTCTTCCTGAGCCTAAATAAAAGCATGCATTACAAAAAAAAAGTCAACAATATAAAAAAATGACTGGAGACTCCGGCGTCGTGGAGTTGGGTACGTCGTAACCCGGGGACTACCTGTATTACCAATTACTAGGGATGTCCCAAATCTGACCACGTGATCGGAAATCGGGCTGATTGTGCCATTTTTCAGTGGATCAGAATCGAGTGAAAAGGATCGGGTTTTTAGTTTGACGAAAAAAAGTTTATTTACTAGGCTTTTTCCGATCATGTTTTTTTTGCTCCCGATCCAATCTCGATCGTTTTAGTTTGAGTATCTGCCGATCCCGATATTTCCTCATCCGATTGCTTTTGTTTTTTTTTGCTCCCGATTCAATTCCAATCATTCCCGATAATTTTTCCCGATCATATACATTTTGGCCATGCATTAAGAAAAAAATGAATAAAACTCGGACGAATATATACATTCAACATACAGTACATAAGTACTGTATTTGTTTATTATGACAATAAATCCTCAAGATGGCATTTACATTATTAACATTCTTTCTGTGAGAGTGATCCACGGATAGAAAGACTTGTAATTCTAAAAGGATAAATGTGACTTTGTATATTGTGACTAAATATTGCCATCTAGTGTATTTGTTGAGCTTTCAGTAAATGATACTGTAGCCATTTAACTGTTCTGCCCAAATGCATGATGGGAAGTGCAACCATGACTGTGCGTAGTGGCACCAATTGATATATCTTCTCTGCGTTGGGAAATAACATAGGGTGCTAAGAAAAAGATCAACTACTACCTTGCTTCCCCACATTGCTTCCCACGATATTTCTAATTGTTGAGAGAGGGATTGTAAGGCTTTAGCCAATTAAAAAAAGGCTCCAAAGACTGCTAAAATTCACTCTACTCATTTTACGCTGACTTTTAGCTCTATATATAGGTAAAACGGCGCCATTATAGATTGAACGCGACAATGCGTGAGTAGGTCGTGCAGCGCATGCGTTAATTGCGTTAAATATTTTAACGTGATTAATTAAAAAAAAAATTAATTACCGCCATTAACGCGATGAGTTTGATAGCCCTACTTTAAGCCAAAACTAAAGACTCTGGATGAGTGTAAGACATTTTGTCTGTAACGTTAGATACAATTAGAAAACGATTTAATTAAAAAATATATAGATATTAAAAAAAGGTATGTCCGATATTTTTTTTGCCGATTCCGATGCTGATCGATCAGGACATCTTTAGGATGTACACACGCACATATATGGCGGAAAACACTCAGGTGACTTGAAGTTCCGCTCTGAGACCCCCAATTTGGCCAACTTTCAAAATTGTCCGATCTGCATGTGTGATATCATTGGAAAGCTTAAAATCTCAATTTTCTGGGGGGAGAAGAATTTTGATCAGGAGGGCATTTAAAAAAAAAAAACAGCAAAACCCGAGGTGAGAGCACACAAGAGCAGAATTAAAGATGCCTTGACTTTAACAAGACATTATCGCGTAGTTACCGGTACCTTGTTTCGATCCAAAAACTCCACGTAGCATGTATCACCAAGTGTCAAGACACAGCTGTGAATGGCCACAGCTGGATTTTTGGGGGGATTTTATGGGTGAAACATGGTAATATAACAAGGGTAACGATGCAGAATTCGCAGACATCAAGGAGAGGTCGAGATATTATTTTTCATATATTTACCCTCTTACATGTTTTTTTTTTTTTTTTTTTTCTTTGTTGATCGATTATTTATCATCTAAAATATTGGGGAAAATGCGACGGTAACAAAAAAATACAATTAAGTGATAGTTATGAGGTAGATATCCGTGACCTTTTTACAGACACAATTTTTTTCATTGTGACTTAATTTGTTTAAAAGTTTAAAATATGCGGGTGAATAATTTTTTAAAGTCTTTTTTTTTTAAACGAAATATGACACATCAGTTAATGATTCTAAGCTAAATGACAGACATTTCAAATAATATAATTGCTGAGCTTTTTTTTATGGCTGGGTTGAAACAAAAGCGGTTGCGCGACGTCTGTAAACGGGGGTTTCCAGGGTAAAAACGACAAATTTAAAAATAGTTTGGGGGCTTAATGCGCCACGAATCTGCTATGGCAGCATATAGACATATTGTTCTATCAAACACAACAGATGTTTTGGCTTAAAATACAGCAGTTTCTTTTAAAGAGGGGTGCAAGAAAAGAAACTGCTTTTACAGCCTTGTCCGTGTTTTCCGCCATAGTATATAAAGGGCTAAAAAGTAACAAAATAATCCAGAAATACAATGGCATTGCCAAAAAAAAAAACAAAAAAATATATGCGTTTTATACTCAGCAACACTCCCGGAAAAGCGGGAGAGGTAGTAACTTGAACAGTACAGTACTGTAAAATGTTAGGAACTTTTGTTCAAAAAAGAAGAAAAATTCTGGATCGGATTGTAACGCGGTATCGGCAGATTCTCAAAATCCGGTAACTCTGACTCAGGTAAAAAAAGATGCGATCAGTACATCCCCGTCATTTACAACACTAAACCTTGGGAAACAGATCAACATCCTTCCTCGTTGCTTCTATATTGGATTTGATGTTAATTCATTGATTAACTCATTGGATCACTGTCAATGGCGGTGAATAAGGTAAAACTAAAAAATATATATAT
The DNA here is from genome assembly GCF_030265065.1 of Corythoichthys intestinalis. Lineage (NCBI taxonomy): Eukaryota > Metazoa > Chordata > Actinopteri > Syngnathiformes > Syngnathidae > Corythoichthys > Corythoichthys intestinalis. The sequence goes on from NC_080412.1 coordinate 29,329,416, forward strand.
ATGGCAGAAAACAGTCAGGTGACTTGAAGTTCTGCTCGGAGACGCCCAATTTGGCCAAACTTCAAAATTGTCCGATATGCATGTGTGATACATCATTGGAAATCTTAAAATCTCAATTTTCTTGGGGAAGAAAAATTTTGCACAGGAGGGCATTTAAAACAAAACAAATGTTTTTTAAACAGCAACACCCCATCTGGAGGTGAGAGCACACAAGAGAAGAATTACAGACGCCATGATATTAACGGGATATTATCGCATATACTTACCTTGTTTCGATCCAAAAACTCCATGTCGCATGTAATCACTGAGTGTCAAGACACAGCTGTGAATGGCCACAGCTGGATTTTTAGGGGATTTTATGGGTGAAACATGGTAATATAACAAGGGTCGCGATGCAGAAATCGCAGAAATCAAGTAGGTGTCGAGATTGTCTTTTTCATATATTTACCCTTTCAAACGTTTTTTTTTTTTTTTTTCCCAATTTTTCTTTGTATGGATCGATTATTTAATCATCTAACATATCGCAGAAAATGCGACAGTAACAAAAAAATACAAGTGAAAGTTATGAGGTGGATATCCGTGACTTTTTACAAACGCCATTTTTTTCATTGTGACATAATTTGTTTAAAAGTTTAAAATATGTGAGTGAATAATTTTTTTAGGTCATTTTTTTTTTTTTTTTTTTAAACAAGATATGAGGCATCGATTAATGATTCTAAGCTAAAAACCACAGACATTTTGAATAATAAATATAGTTATTTACCTTCGTTTTATGGCTGGGTTGAAACAAAAACGGTTGCGCGACGTCTGTAAACGGGGGTCTCCAGGGTAAAACGGGCAATTAAAAATAGTTTGGGGGCTTAATGTGCCATGAAACTGCTATGGCAGCATAGAGACATATTGTTTTATCAAACACAACAGTTGTTTTGGCTTAAAATACAGCAGTTTCTTTTATAGAGGAGTGCAAGAGCAGAAACTGCTTTTTCAGTCTTGTCTGTGTTTTCCGCCATATATATACAGTACAAGAATGGGGTAACCAACACATGGAAAACGCTAAGTGGCTATTTCTAACTATTTTTCAAAGCTTTTTGGGGGTTTAATTGGAAAAAAAAGTACATAGCTGAGAGAGTGAAAAGAACGTGACCTCAGCAGCACGCTGTTTTTCTGACATCATCTCCACCACGCCTGAGGCTTCATGTACGTGCCAATTGACAGACATGCACACTTGACACATCATTGATTGATTGCGCAACTCATTGCGAGTTTGTGCGACGCTTCCTCTTCGCATGTCAACCGACCATCCCGCATTTGCGGAACCGCCGACTTTTTTGTCTATGTGTGTGTTTAGGTGGAAAATCCCTGAGCGAGTGTTGGCAGGTTTTACAGCACTCGAGCCCAAAGAATGTTTGATTTCTTTTTTTGTGTGAAATTTTGCTTTTGAATTTAGTATGTGTGTTACATTTCTGATCAGTGTTAATTTATTTTTTACGTTAGCTTTTCTCTTGGTATTTTTGTGGTTTTCTATTTGTTTTAGTGTTTCTTATAAGAGCTATTACGAGATGACTTTCTGTTAAAAATGACCACACAAAAAACATACATTTAAAATCACCCGTAACTGATTCACAGTGATTAACAGCGATAAACATCAGATCCATACTAAGACTGATTGATTCCAGTCACAACGGTATGGACGTTAGGACTGGGAACCTCTTGGTACCTCATGATACGATACGATTGTGATACAAAGCTCACGATAATGATGATCTGACGATATGGCGATACAACAATTATCGATACATTGGTCAGGAAATCATTCTAGGATATTCTACAAACAACTAATAAACAGAAAAACAAGCTTCTGCTGTGAATTGGAATGAATTTATTGCTTTACCGTAGTAGACGTCCAATCCGTTTGAAGTGGCAGGGTGTCATTCGCTGCCATCCCTCCCACTTCAAACGGATTGAACGTCTATGACCGTCAGTGGCAGCCAATGGCTGGCAATGAGGTAATTTTGGGCCATTTAAGGTCATTTACCTGTTGATTTTCAGTAACATCCTGTTGATTTTGGGGTATTTTATGGGTCACTTCCTGTTTATTTTGAGCTACAGAACATGAAGTGACCTGGGAATCACCCAAATGAATAGGCAGTAGGGGTGTAACGGTACACAAAAATCTCGGTTCGGTACGTACCTCGGTTTTGAGGTCACGGTTCAGTTCATTTTCGGTACAGTAAGAAAACAAAATGCAAAATATAATAAATGTGCTAGTTGTTTATTACACACTTTGTGCTTTAAACAATAGGAACATTAGCCTATACAAAGCTAGAATTCTGCTAAAAAAGTAGCGGGTATTTAAAGATAATAATCCAACAACAATTTGCCTTTCAGACCCTGCGTATTAGTCAGCTTTGTTTCTGAAAGAAAAGAAAAAAAAAGTCCTGTGCTAAAGAGAAAAGCAATCCCAATGACAAAGATTTTAACATGTATTTTCCAAATGAAATGCCTCAATGAATCATTTTTTTTTCTTATGAACGGTTTTCAAAAGGTTTATTGGTGGATTTTCTCAAGTTAAAGCGCCACACAGAAATTAATCTATTTGTGTAAGCGGGATCTTATTATTTAATTACAGGTGTTTTAGCTCATATCAATGTATTTTATTTAAATGGGTTATTATTTTTTTTTGTTATGTGTTTATATTTTACAAATGTGATGTAGTATTAATTTATATTGTATATTTTATGTTGTATAACTTTAGTTCCTACTTGTTTTGTTGTGATAGGAGGGTTTTGTTTGAACACGGGGCCGTGTTGGTTATTATTATAGCGGTAAAACAGCAGTAAATGAACAAAGACAAGTCAACTGTCTTCGTGTGCGTCGCGTTGAGCCGCTTCTAGGACGCGTCTAACACGTGGCCGCACTGCGACTGGTGTGCATTGGCTGATTGACTTTAACCCTCGCGTTTCACTGCGTTCTCGCAACGGCCACGTTGTAGCGCCGTTGACGTTTCTTATACTGTCCTACCGTGTTGGTCCTCATTATAGTAGAGAAGACGGAGTAAATATAATCTACACAAAGAAACTGTAACCCGATCGACTCACAGCCTCGAAAAGTAAGGATTACATTACGTTAGAAACTCGTTCGGTACGCCTCCGTTCCGAACCGAGGACCCCGAACCGAAACGGTTCAATACAAATACATGTACCGTTACACCCTTAATAGGCAGTGACTCCAACTCAACAGGAAATGACCTGTAAATGCCCTAAAATGAACAGCAAGTGACCTGTAAATGCCCCGAATGTTTTTTTTTTTTTTTTTTAAATATCGACACCTTTTTAAAACAATACCTCGATTCTTGACAGGAGCATATCGATAACCTTTTGGGATACAAATTATCACAATATATTACCATTTCGATTTTTTGTCACACCCCTAATGGACGTCCATTCCCGTCAATGGCAGCCGATGATTTAATTTATGAAATAACATTAAAGCTGTTTGAAGTTTAACCCTAGGAAGGTTGTTGATCTGTTTCCATATTTTCAGTGTTGTAAGTGGTAATATGGTAAAGTCGCTATTAGAGATGCACGATAATATGTTAGGAATGGCTTACTTTTAAAGGCATTTTTGTGCAACTTTGGTGTTTACTCTCTAAGTAATTGTTGCCAAAAGCTTACCATTACACAATGTCATTGCCATTGTTTAGATGTTGGAATTTACTACTTGTTCACATTTGATGTGGAAAAAAATAGCACTAAATTACATTTTTGCACAGTAACATTTGATCTTTGTATACTTTAACATTTTACATACATATTTGAATAGAATTATCGGCGTGACATTATCGGTTATCGGGTGAAAGGGGCAGGAAATTATCGGTTATCGATATCAGTTGAAAAATGTATTATCGTGCATCACTAGTCGCTACGTGATCAATGTAAAAACAGTTCATTTTTATAGTAACTCTGGTTCGTCTTTCCCTGACAAAGAGAATTTTTGAATATATTAATGGTTTTAAACAGTCATTTTAGGAAGGTAACAATTATTATTATTTTATTTGAATGATGATAACCTTGTACTGTAGTCTTTTTATACATCTGTGTGTGTCAGTCTTCTCTGCACGCATGTGTGTGTGAATGCCATCTGGTAAATTCCAGCACAGATGAAAATTTTGCTTCCCTGCAGTCTCACATGGTGAGCTGCGTCCTTCAGTGTGAAGGAGAAATGAGGAGGGGGGAAAAAATTCAGCGTTGTGGATGTGACTGTTGACTGGAGGCCGCTCTTCTCTCTCGTTTTTTTTTTTTCGGCTTCATCTTACCCACCGTTGTGCGCGTTTGCCCTTTAAATGTCTTTTCGGACCCCCTGCGTATTTCACGCTGCTGGTGAAATGCACATCGAAAACTATGCACCATCATTAGGGAAGTCAGTAGAAAAAGAATATTTGTACTGCTGAGTCGGCTCTGGATGTTCCCTAATTTGTTGTTGATTCAAAGGGCATTTACATTATTCCTTATAGATATCTGGGCAAGGTGGTTAATCCGTCACTCGACTTGTGGGTCTCAGTATCTTTTCACAAATTCTTTTAATGTTTTTAGTGACTTTTATTTTTCTGTATTTTGTGATTATTGACTTGGTATTGGGCTTTCAGGTAATCACGTAATGTGACCAAGTAACTATTTTTGATGGTCAAAGAAATGGTGAAGTAACTATTCTTATTTATTATTATTTTTTAATTTGGATGTATTCATTAATTTGTGGTAATAACTAGGGTTGTTCCGATCATGTTTTTTTGCTCGCGATCCGATCCCGATCGTTTTAGTTTGAGTATCTGCCGATCCCGATATTTCCCGATCCGATTGCTTTTTTTTGCTCCTGATTCAATTCCAATCATTCCGGATAATTTTTCCCAATCATATACATTTTGGCAATGCATTAAGAAAAAAATTAATAAAACTCGGACGAATATATACATTCAACATACAGTACATAAATACCGTATTTGTTTATTATGACAATAAATCCTCAAGATGGCATTTACATTATTAACATTCTTTCTGTGGGTCTCAGTATCTTTTCACAAATTCTTTTAATGTTTTTAGTGACTTTTATTTTTCTGTATTTTGTGATTATTGACTTGGTATTGGGCTTTCAGGTAATCACGTAATGTGACCAAGTAACTATTTTTGATGGTCAAAGAAATGGTGAAGTAACTATTCTTATTTATTATTATTTTTTAATTTGGATGTATTCATTAATTTGTGGTAATAACTAGGGTTGTTCCGATCATGTTTTTTTGCTCGCGATCCGATCCCGATCGTTTTAGTTTGAGTATCTGCCGATCCCGATATTTCCCTATCCGATTGCTTTTTTTTGCTCCTGATTCAATTCCAATCATTCCCGATAATTTTTCCCAATCATATACATTTTGGCAATGCATTAAGAAAAAAATTAATAAAACTCGGACGAATATATACATTCAACATACAGTACATAAATACCGTATTTGTTTATTATGACAATAAATCCTCAAGATGGCATTTACATTATTAACATTCTTTCTGTGAGAGGGATCCACGGATAGAAAGACTTGTGACTTTGTATATTGTGACTAAATATTGCCATCTAGTGTATTTGTTGAGCTTTCAGTAAATGATACAGTAGTCATGCCCAAATGCATGATGGGAAGTGGAACCAAGACTGTGCGTAGTGCTACCAATTGATATATCTTCTCTGCGTTGGCAAATAACATAAGGTGCTAAGATAAAGATTAATTGCTACCTTGCTTCCCCACATTTCTTCCCATGATATTTCTACTCGAAGGGAGAGGGATTGTAAGGTTTTAGCCAATAAAAAAGGCTCCAAAGGCTGCCAAAATTCACTCTACTCATTTTACGCTGCCATTTATCGCTCTATTTTGTAAAACGGCGCCAATACAGATTGAGCGCGACAATGCGTGAGTGGGTCGTGCAGCGCATGCATTAATTGCGTTAAATATTTTAACGTGATATATTTTTTTAAAAAAGTAATTACCGCTGTTATTAGGATAAATTTGATAACCCTACCTTAAACCTAAACTAAAGACTCTGGAAGAGTGAAACATATTATGTCTGTAACGTTAAATACAATTAGAAAACGATTTAATTAAAAAGTATATATATATATTTAAAAAGGGCATGGCCGATATTTTTTTGCCGATTCCAATACTTTGAAAATGACGTGATCGGACCCAATCGTACAAATTGGGGGAAACTGAAAATATTCTTTTTTTTTTTTTAATTAAAATTTACCTACATATTTTTAAATAAAGCAATCTTAAATATTGTCTTTTTTTTTTTTTTTTAAGTGTTTTTTGTTAAAAATAAGGGTCAAACAGTAAATATTGTTGTTTCAGTTGAATGCAGATTTGAAATAAATCCAAATGATATACTGTACTTACATTGGCTTTTTTGCTGGAAAACTGGAAAATAGTTTTGGGTTCCAATGAACATTTTCAGCAAACATGTAAAAACCAGAGTAATAGAACCATAAATAACCTGATTTATATGTAAGCTGAGGAAGGCAAAAAAAAACAAGAGATTTCAAAATGGTTTGTGGCAGCCCGAGTTTCAAGGTCCAGCTGATGAGTGCATCTCTCCAGCCCAGGCCAACAGGAAGTCATTAGCGTGTAGCTCCACAGGAAGTGGTCACGGACAACCCATCTCGTGGTTATCGGTCGACAGGGCACAGGAAGTGCGCTGGAAATTGATCTGAGGCTGGCGTAGCCAACATCAATATTTGCTTTAGCTCACGTTGTCTCACACGTGCACACAGTAAAGAAGCAGCTGGGTCAGAGTCCTGTCCTTCATTCTTCAGTGGACTAGTGGTGACCTCATCAGCGGTGACATCATTATCATTGACCCTGAGGGACAGTTTTCTGCATGTTTGCTTTCACGCATAAACACGCAACGCCTTTTAGAAGTATTGACGCCTGCTAAACATCTTGACTTCATTGGCTGCCATTGAGGGCAGTACATGTTTTATTCTTTTGACTAGGAGGAATGATTGGATGTGTGTAGCCATCAAATAAAAGCTAATGAGTTACCAGGCTACGGGAAGAAAAAACATATGTTATTACTAGCAGTGTGCCCAAGGGCGTGATCCCGGGGCCCCTCTTAATTCACCACACATTACTCCTAAATGCAATATTTTGTGCATTATGTTTAACAAATGGCAACATTTTAAAATTTCCTTTCAATACAATAAATACTATGACCAATAAAACTGCTTCTAAAACACCAAACAATTCCTTTTCCCCACTTTTAGATCAACCTGCGACTTATCCTGGTTAGCGGGAAGACCAAGGACTTCTTGTTCTCTCCCGACGACTCGGCAGCTAACATCGCCAATCACGTTTACGACAACTGGCCGACGGGTGAGCCGCCTCAAGTGCCATTTTAGTGACAAACTGGGACCTTTTTCTGTCCCGGGCCTTCAAAGACTTGCATGCTTTGACATTTGCAGACTGGGAGGACGAGCAAGTACGCAGTAACAACATCCTCAGGCTCATCTACCAGGGACGCTTCCTGCACGGCAATGTCACGCTAGGAGGTGAACGCACACTTTTTGTCCTCCTCACACATTGCAACTCTCACAGACTTACATTCTCACTCTTCCACACACAGAGTGTTGTTGGAAGCTTTTTTTTTCTGTCGCGGCAGAACAGAGGGTGCTCAGTACTCATGACAAACGGCCTTTGAGCCAGACAGGAAGTAGCGCGCGAGCGGGAACGCGCAGTCGGGAGTTGACTTTGGGTTTTCGGGGCAGACGATTCGTTTGTGACCTTTCTCCAGATCTGCAACAAACAAAGATTTATTAGTACAGGGTGACCCAAAAAGATGCGTACCCATGAAAATTTCAATTGTGACTTTGATTAAAAAGCTATTTATTTCAAATTACAACCACACATTATTCAGTTTATGGAAGACCATTCACCAGAGTTTCAGCTATTTCTGTCAATTTTTAGTCAATTTATGGCTTTCCCAAGATGTGTTCCAAATGTCCACCATTCCGTTGCAAGCAAACCTGTACTCGTCTGACAAAGTTGTCAATCACTTTTACACACTCCTCTTTCGGGATGGCTCTTATTTTTGCTGTGATGGCAGTTTTCAGTTCCTCAATTGTTTGTGGATTTCCCTGGTATACATTGTCTTTGAGGAAACCCCACAGATAAAAATCTGGGGGGTTAAGATCTGGTGAGTACGGGGCCCATTCCACATCGCATCTTCTGCTTATGAGTCTCTCTTCGAACCTCTGCCTCAACCAAGCAATGGTTTCGTTGGCTGTATGAGGTGGTGCCCCGTCTTGCTGAAACCATTGTGAAGCTCTCACAACCCTTCCCAACCCGAAAGAGGAGTGTGTAAAAGTGATTGACAACTTTGTCAGACGAGTACAGGTTTGCTTGCAACGGAATGGTGGACATTTGGAACACATCTTGGGAAAGCCATAAATTGACTAAAAATTGACAGAAATAGCTGAAACTCTGGTGAATGGTCTTCCATAAACTGAATAATGTGTGGTTGTAATTTGAAATAAATAGCTTTTTAATCAAAGTCACAATTGAAATTTTCATGGGTACGCATCTTTTTGGGTCACCCTGTACAATGGAGAACAAAGAGTTTTGTTGTTTTGGTTTTCCTCAAATGCATTTGTTTGAGAAAATCCAATGCTGAGTTAAAGTAAATGTTGTTTTCTTCTAAGAAAATTCTATTTTCACATTAAAGGGTATGTAGCGGCAAAGGGGGTGTGAGACATCAATAGAACCGTTATGTGCCAAGATAACAAATATTGATAAAGTTAACAAAAAAATCAATCACATTAATGAGCAATTATCGAAAATAGATCGAAAATGACGAACATTCCCGAAAGTGTTCCGGAAACAGCCGAACGGGGTGGGGACGTCACGACAAGTGATTGACAGACGAGGCGGAGCCAGGTGCCATTGTTTTTTAACGACGAGAGAGTAGCGTTGGGGTTTGTTTGACGAAAACATCACAAAAATGGTTCAAAACTGCTGTGCTATGTGGTGTACAAATAGTTATTTATCGGAATATAGTATCCATGAGTTCCCGAACGCGAAAAAAAAAAGCTGGACTACGCAGACAATGGGTAAAGTTCGTCCGTGCAAAGAGGGCTAATTTTCTAGACACAGCCTCCGGCACGCTTTTCTGTGGTGCGCATTTTCCACCTGAAAGCTTCTCGAACTATGGACAAGTGAAATCGGATTTTGCTAAAAGATTGCTGCTCAAAGGAGATGCGGTGCCAACCATACACGCGCAGCTACCTAAATGTCCCGAGATATCAAGAAAGAGGACGATGAGTGGCAAAGGAGACTAAGGCTAAGCAAAGGAGGGGAGCATCCAAGCTCGAAATGGCCAGAGTGAGTACTCTTTTATAATAAAAAAATGTCACGCATTGGATACAGGACTGGACACATGTATAAATTATCGTTTGTAAAATATATAGAACAAATCCTCTGATCCCATTCATATTTGTGTCTGTTGGCAGAGCGAAAAGCTATGATAGCGCAATAAATGATAATTATTCTATGCATTCCTTTATTTTGCAGTCACGGTGTATCAGCTTCACAAAAAGAAATGCAAAACAAATCATTGGTGTTCCCACAAGATCTGCTGCCGATGTTTCATCAGTGTCATTGCTCCCCTCAATTACCGTTTCATTACGCTGCATTGGCGTTCGTTTGGGCTCAAATTGGTAACCTAAACCACCGATTAAAGCTTCGTAACTCTCCTCGTCACCATCAGATGAACATTCGTTACGTCCTTCTACGTCGGATTCGTCGCTGAAACTAGAAACGAAATTGTCTGCCATCATCGCCGCCATTCAGTATTAAAGCACTGAGCCTTTTTCTTGTTGAAGAAACACCCCTCACTGTCAATTCTGAATTCTCTTTTATTGACAACGAGGGGTGTTTCTTCATGAGGGAACCTGGAATATGTGCAGGACGAACACAATGCATCAGCATAAACAGCTCAAAACACCCCTAATTCTCCCCTCACTAGAAGGAATTATATTGATGCAGACAGGCGCTGCCCCCCTAGTGGCCGGTGGCACTCTCTTCACTTGTCGTGACGTCACGCACACAATCTGCCAGATCTCGGGCGCCGGTCGTTTTAGCTTGACAATCGAGCCAAATTTCTCTCATTTTCTTGTGTGTAATTACACGAAGTGGCATGATATGAATACTAAAGGCATGCGTTTATGGATAAATGATGGAATATTAACATTTTCCCAGGGCATGACATACCCTTTAAGGTTTGGAGATTTTCCAACAAAACAAATACATGTGGTCACAATTAGGCTACATTTTGCTCAAAATGATTTGTTTTCTCAGTAAAATGTGACAAATGAAACATTTGAATGGATGAAAGATGCGGACTGGACGTAAATGGAGTCGGTGACATAATTTGCTGGATGACACTTAATGACATTTGTTATAACCATTCATTAATGCTCATGACAGTGTCATGTCATAACTATGACGGTCTTTATGTAGGGCTGCAGCCATCGAATATTTTAGTAATCGAGCACTGAAAATTCCATCCATTAATCGAGTAATCGGATAAAACATTTTTTAGGTAAAGAGCAATTTTGAATATACATGAGAAAACAGGACATTTCACCTAATATTGAACCATTTTTAGATAATCAATGTCTTTATTTTAGATGCACATTGTTGCAAACTGCCAACAATTGCATTTCAGATGTGACTAGAAAAAAAACAACAAATTTACTGCTTTCACTCAAAAAAACTCAAGATCTTATCATAGACTTCATAATGATATTGACGGGACACGAGGCGCAGGGCCGATTAATAGGGGGCCTGCATTGTTGGCGCGGCCGTCAAGGCTGACCAAGTGGAATCACAGACAAAGAGCTTTTTTTTCGTTGAACAATCCCTGAATTCTTTCTAGATAAGGACGCAAAACTCATGATTCTTGGTTAAAAGCAAAAAAAAAAAAAAAAAACCCCCCAAAAAAAACGAGCAGTTAGCATTTATTTTACATAAATATGTCGAAGTACGATGCTAGTCTCTTAGTCAAGGTGGCGGCCGCCATATGTAAACGGAGCTTTTCCAGTGAAAATTCTTGTGAATAAATCCTTAAATCTCTGAATTCAATATAGATATGGACGTAAAACAGTCTTGATTCTTGGTTGAAAGAAGCAAAAAAAAAAAAAAAAACGGGCAGTTAGCATTTATTTTCTGTAAATAATTCCAAGTACGATGCTAGTCTTTTAGTCAATGTGGCAGCCAACATATTTAAACAGCTTTTACGTGGAAAATTCTTGTGAATAAATGCTTAAATCCCCAAATTCTTTATAGATATGAACATAAAACAGTCTCGATTCTTTGTTTTTTTTTTGTTTGGTTTTTTTTTCATCCCCCCCCCCCCCCCCCCCCAAGAAACAAACAAACAAAAAAACATTCTAACCTTTGCTATTTTTGGAAGTCATTTAATGTTGTGAATCAACTGTTAAAGTTGTTAAAATTGCTCCTGTTTTTGCATTAGTTCCCTTCTGTCTACTTTCGACATGTGAAAGTTTTTAAACTGTTTCATCATTTAAAGATAGATTCAAGTCAAGATTTTGTCGATTTAGGAGTATTTTAGATGAAACGTTACTTAGGTTTGCCAGGAAGTTTCACTACAACAGAGCGTTTCTTAGAAGTCAAAACTTTAAAATGGCGGCTGTTTACTAACGCCGCCGAGTCTGCCATTTCGCATGTAGTTTTATATGCATGTGATATCTAAGCGTAGATTGTACGCTGTCGGCTACAGTCAGGAAATATTGGAGCCACCTAGCCGAGCATCGCATTTGCTACAGCGTCACAACAAACACTCTTCTCTCTACGTGTCTCTGACTTTTCTCGCGTCATTCAACCAACGTAGTAACGCATAGTAACGCACATTGTCTCGTTGCCGAAACGATGACAAAATCCGAACGGAGAAAAAAAACGTAATGCACGAAAAACATACAGATTTTGAACGTACGGCGTACACATTTAAAAATCAGTGCTCACTTGTACAAATTACGCCGAACTTGACAGGTATGAGATAATGCCGCAAATAATGTTAATTCATAACGTGACACAGATGGACTCGGACCACAAATAGGATATTTTGCTCATGTGGTAAACGTAGCTGCTAAGAGAGCTGTAGTGTGTGCCCCCGCCTAACTTTACAAACAGTAAAGATTGTTCTCAGCACTTTTATACAAAATTTCTTCAGATCAGTAAGAAGTAAGCACATACAGTACATATTATGCACTAAAATGCAATTTTTATGTGATGGCATTGTTATTTTTGCTTGTTAGCAAAATAAAAAAACAAAACAAAAAATAATAATAACACGTATAGATTTTGTTTCAGAGCATTAAATGTATTGAATCGAATCGAAAATAGTGTCCCTCATATCGGAAATCATACCGAACAGTGACATAACTGTATTGTTGCATCCCTAGTTAAAAGTAGTCTGGGCAAAATGTCATGCTTACAGCTGGCAAACTAACACAATTTCTCGAAGCGGACAAGATACCTCTATCAATTTTTAAAATTAAGGTACTCAAATTATTTGAGTAATCGTTTCAGCTCTAGTCTTATGAACCCTGTCAAATAAAATGTTACCAAAAACTCTTGGATGAAAATACTTTTTACCATTAAAATACTAGTGACTCACAATGCTGTTCGAAATTTGCACGTTTTTAAAGACACAAAACGGTTCAATTTTGTCTTAAGTTGGAGTATTACAGTGGGGCAAATAAGTATTTAGTTAACCAGTAATTGTGCAAGTTCTCCCTCTTGAAAATATTAGAGAGGCCTGTAATTGTCAACATGGGTAAACCTCAACCATGAGAGACAGAATGTGGAAAAAAAACAACCAGAAAATCACATTATTTGATTTTTAAATAATTTATTTGCAAATCATGGTGGAAAATAAGTATTGGTTCAATACCAAAAGTTCATCTCAATAGTTTGTTATGTACCCTTTGTTGGCAATAACAGAGGCCAAACGTTTTCTGATATTTTGGCCCATTCCTCCATGCAGATCTCCTCGAGAGCAGTGATGTTTTGGGGCTGTCGTTGGGCAACACGGACTTTCAACTCCCTCCGCAGATTTTCTATGGGGTTGAGATCTGGAGACTGGCTAGGACACTCTAGGACCTTGAAATGCTTCTTACGAAGCCACTCCTTTGTTCATCTGGCTGTGTGTTTTGGGATCATTGTCATGCTGAAAGACCCAGCCACGTCTCATCTTCAGTTCCCTTGCTGATGGAAGGAGATTTTCACTCAAAATCCCTCGATATATGGCCCCATTCATTCTTTCCTTTACACAGATCAGTCGTCCCTGTCCCTTTGCAGAAAAACAGCCCCAAAGCATGATGTTTCCACCTCCATGCTTCACAGTGGGTATGGTGTTGTTCGGATGCAATTGAGTATTCTTTCTCCTCCAAACACGAGAACCTGTTTTTCTACCAAAAAGTTCTATTTTGGTTTCATCTTGATGTGAACGGCAAGCCATTGATGCGGATCCAAATCACAGACCAAGAAACAGAAATAGTGAACGTTTGTATTTAATAAGTACAACAAAGGGAGCACGCCAAAATTGCGAGTATAACAAAGTACAACTAAGGGAGCACGCTATAAGACGCGAATATAACATAGTACAAAAATCTAATTACAAAGTTCACAAGGGCATAAAAGTAAAATGATCAAACCAGGACACGACCGTAGACACGTCAGGAAGCTCGAAGGAGGATGCACACACAGCGGTAAGCAAGGCAAGTAACATGCAAACAAGCAATAGTCCGACACTCGCAGACTGTGACAGGAGTCCTTAAATAATGAGCGCTCCTAATGCGCCACAGGTGTGCTGCCACGGCCCCGCCCATCCAGCTGAATCAGATGCTGGAATGAAAAAATAACTGAGAAGGCATACAGATATGACACATCTGACCATAACACATTCTCCCAGTCCTCTTCTGGATCCTCCAAATGCTCTCTAGCAAACCGCAGACGGGCCTGGACGTGTACTGGCTTCAGCAGGGGGACACGTCTGGCAGTGCAGAATTTCAGTCCCTGGCGGTGCATTATGTTACTGATAGTAGCCTTTGTTACTGTGGTTCCAGCTCTCTGTAGGTCATTCACTAGGTCACCCCGTGTGGTTCTGGGATTTTTTCCTCACAATTCTTATCATTTTGATGCCACGGGGTGAGATCTTGCATGGAGCCCGAGATCGAGGGAGATTATCAGTGGTCTTGTATGTCTTCCATTTTCTAATAATTGCTCCCACAGTTGATTTCTTTACACCAAGCGTTTGACCTATTGCAGATTCAGTCTTCCCAGCCTGGTGCAGGTCTACAATTTTGTCTCTGGTGTCCTTCGACAGCTCTTTGGTCTTGGCCATAGTGGAGTTTGGAGTGTGACTGACTGAGGGTTGTGGACAGGTGTCTTTTATACCGATTACGAGTTTAAACAGATGCCATTAATACAGGAAACGAGTGGAGCCTTGTTAGACCTCGTTAGACCTTCTTAGAAGAAGTTAGACCTCTTTGACAGAAATCTTGCTTGTTTGTATTTGACCAAATACTTATTTTCCACACTAATTTGGAAATAAATTCTTTAAAAATCAAACAATGGGATTTTCTGTTTTTTTCCCACATTCTCTCATGGTTGAGGTTTACCCATGTTGACAATTACAGGCCTCTCTATACTTTTCAAGTAGGAGAACTTGCACAATTGGTGGTTGACTAAATACTTATTTGCCCCACTCTATATCATTATAACAAGAAGAGTGTTAAATACTGCCATTTCAAATTTGTCATTTTAGCACACAAATATACATTTTGTCTTAAAATGGCATATTTTACCGTTCAATTTCCCTCTAAAAAGCCTGTATTTGTTGTTGTTTGTGTGTAGGCCTGAAGCTTCCCGTGGGCAAAACCACCGTCATGCACTTAGTGGCCCGAGAGACGCTGCCCGAGCCCAACTCCCAAGGTAAAGCGTAGCACATCGTGTCTGATACTTATCAGTGTGCGCAAATATTGTGTCCTTTTTGCGCTTAGGTCAGAGGAACCGGGAAAAGCGCGGGGAGAGTAACTGCTGTGTGATCCTTTAAACTGAACTCCGAAAATCTCCGATGCCTCCTTTTCTGAGAACCGCCTGACCCTGCCTCGGGTCCCTGCTGTCTCATTACAAAAACACAGCCCACGTTAGACCACTAAACTGGATTTAGCTTTTGTTTTTAAACACTGTAAGCCTTCTCACACATACAGTTTGGAATTGACTGTGAGCTGGTTGCCATGGGGACGATGCCTTCTTTTCTTTTGAATGCTAACAAGTGCGCTAATACGCCAACACACACACACGTGTGCTGGTGTCCATCTTGTTGCCAAGAAGTTGCTCCATAACGGCGTTGTCTGCACAGATTTGTCATTTTCTCAGCTTGAGTATTCATGTTTTTGTTGTAATCATGAGTTATTAATGATGTTCATTTTGCACAATATACCACGTGCTTCTTTATGCACATTCAATTATATGTATGTATGTATGAACACTAAGTGAGAGTTTGTATGCAAGTAATCCGTGTACAGAATGTCATTCACTTCCGGTTTCCTTATGATTGACATTGATTTTATTGTGCGTTTTCTTTTTTGGGGTGAAACATTATTGTTGCAATCAAATATGTACAAGAAATAGACATTTATGGTTGTAAATAGACGCCTACACAAACCTTTAAACTGAATAAAGCTAAATTATGTGTCACGTGACTCCGGTGATTTGCTGATCTCAAATGAAGACATGCAAAGTATGTGGTTATTGTGGTGTAAGATTAACAAGTCTTCGAATGAGGTTTGTACATTCCATGTAATCATTACAAACATTGTTAACTTGTTGACTGTACAAACAATTTAAGGAAGAGGAGTTCAGCAGTAGGAGCTCTTGACTAAAGAGTGACTTTACAGTCATTCCGTGCCTGTGAGATGTAGTAACCGGCTAAAAATTTGTAGTTTGTATTCCATGAGACTAGTTAGCGTGTGAGTGAATCCGAGTGTAGTCACAATAAGCGATATTTCAACTATCGTGTGCATGACGCAAACAGAAGCTGTTAGCTTTAGCATAACATGTTGATACTTGTCTGGAAACGTCACTGCCGAGTGGAAGCACTTCTGACTTAAACTTGATTATGCTTCCACCATCTGGTCAGATCGTAGAACTGCAATATAAACGCAAGTTAGTCAAATCAGAACTACAATATAAACGTAACTTTCATGCACGAATTATGTTTTTTTTTTTTTTTTTTTTTTTTAATAAACGTTTTTTATCCAATCCATATATGACAGTGGTCTTATATCTATGGTCCAGCGGCTAGTTGCAGCCCAGGGGGCAACATTTTGCAACCCCCATTGGATATCCAAGTGTAGTACGTATTATGCTTTGCGATGAGCAATAAAGTCCGTTTATGTTAATTAAAATATAATGAATACATTAATTGAAGGGTCCAGTTTGGGGCAAAAAAATATTTAAATAGTCATTTAAAACATCTTTGAATAAAAAAAAAAGCTAATTAAAACAAGCAATGAGTAATAAACAATAGAAATAATAATATTAACTTTAAATTAATAAATTGGTTACACTTTATTTAACAACGATGTCATAAGACTGTCATAAGAGCATTATAATTATGGCATTACATTGTCATGAGCATTATTGAATGCATATTATGACAGATGTCATTAAGTGCCATCTAGCAAATTATGTCACTTTTGAAAAGATAACTTGAGTTAGACAACATTTGCCAGATGACGCTTAATAGCATCTGTCATAATAAGCATTCATTAATGCTTATGACAGTGTCATATCAAATCTATGACGTTCTCATGACACCAATGTCCAATAAAGTGTTACCAATAAATTAAAACATATTGTAGCAACGTGAAAAAAAGAAGAAATATATAAATTCAAATAAGCGTGCCCTGTGTGTATTTTGCTTTGAGATTTATATTTATTTATTTATGTATTTAATCGATATCTTGTAACCTTACAAATCTTAACTCTGGCTGCCATTGACGGCAATAGACGTCCAATCCATTTTAATCTTTTCATATAATCAAACGTTGTTGTGCCATACATTTAATGCTGCAAACAGATTTTTTGTCATTTGAAAACATTTATTCAAAATGTAGTCAAGCATAATTAGCTGTATTACTTTTCAGAAAGCAATTTTTTTCAATGCACTCTTTTGTTTTCACTCAAGACACTCCAGTTCAGTCACCTATAGGTGTTTAAAAGCGAGAACAAACAGACTGAGGAACAGTTTTTTTGTTAAAGCCATCTCCACCCTGAACAGCCATACAGTGCCCTCCATAATTATTGACACTCCTGAAAAAGATGTGTTTTTTAGCTTCTAATATTTTTTTTTAATTCAAATAATATGGGACCTTAATGGAAAAAAAGAGAAAAATCCAACCTTCAATACAAGTGCATTCGTTCAGTGAGGGAAAAAATCCCACATAAAGAAAAAATTATTTGACATCGAATAATGTGTGTCACAATTATTAGCACCCCTGGTGTTAATACTTTGTACAACCCCCTTTTGCCAACAAAACAAGGTCTGGGGACTGAGATGGCCATAAGAGGAGCTTGATTTTGTGTCTGGTGAACCATTTCTGTGTAGATTTGGCCATATGTTTAGGGTCATTGTCTTGCTGAAAGACCCAGTGATGACCCATCTTCAGCTTTCGGGCAGAGGGCAATAGATTTTGATTTAAAATGTCCTGGTATTTCAAAGCATTCATGATGCCATGCACCCTAACAAGGTTCCCAGGGCCTTTGGAACCAAAACAGCCCCACAGCATCACTGACCCACACCCATACTTCACAGTGGGTATGAGGTGCTTTTCAGCATGCGCATCTTTCGTGGCACGCCAGACCCACTTAGAGTGTTTGTTGCCAAAAACACATTTTTTTCAGGGGTGCCAATAATTATGGAGGGCACTGAATGTAACACCACATCACCCAATGTCCAATATTCATTTAAATGGAATATCATCTGCAATACTTACTAAGTGCAATATTCAATGCCTCACTGTCAACTTCTGCTGCGTAACTTCTATTCACAGATATTCTATGTGCAATACTTATTTACGTGCAATAGTAATGTGCATTATTCAGTGCCTTCACTGTCAACTGCTGCCACTTCACTTCAATTATTTGCACTGCCTCAACATAGGACTACCTCATACTTATTTTATATTTATTTAGATTTTATACTTTTATTCTTGCAAGCCACTTTCAAGATTTTTACTTGTCCTGCACCGTAAAGGGAGATGCTCCACAATTTCATTGTACAACTGTATAATGATGACAATAAAGGGCTATTCTATTCTATTCTATTCTATTCTATTCTATTCTATTCTATTCTATTCTATTCTATTCTATTCTATTCTATTCTATTCTCCTGAAAAAAAGTTTTCAGTGCTACTAGCTGAAAGTTTAACGATGACGTGCAAAAGTTTCCAGAAGAAACAAACAACAGTGTGTCAATAAAGTAAGCTTGTATCACCTGAGGATCAATTAACCACGTTGTGTATGCCCGACGGGAGCACAGGTGCAAATTGCAAAAACAAGTCACGTCCCCCGAGTGAGGCTCTGACATGTTTGTTTATCGACACTCGCGTATCTGCTTTAATGATGTGTTTCTTCATCAAAATGTTTTTTTCTTATCAAGTGGAAAACATGGTGCTCCTTATTGTCTCAAAATTATACCCAAAAATACAATCGGCAGTTATTTTCTCATTAGTAATCAATTTAAATGTGGATTCAATAAACATTTACATTTTAAAAGGAATGTCAACATTATTCATTATTTACAATAATTCATAAAGCTGCTTACATAATGGTATTTGTACAAAAATATTGTACTAATGTCCCCTTGACATGAGGAAATAAACACAAATATTTCCGTTTATGAATTTTTAAAAAATTGTCCTCAATATTTTGTGACATACAGAATACTGTACTCACTTTTTTAAGTTTTAGTGTACAGAAAAGCCAGCAAAATCAATTACTTAAAATGTTAATGCACATCTAAATATTTTGTTATTCACAAATATCTTTCATTGTATTTAAACAAAATAATTAAAAAAAAAAAAAAAAAAAAACAAGCAATTATTCTTCAAAAGAAGTAACATTCAAGAATCACTGGTTTTGAAACGTGCAAATTATTTCTCCAGTTCTCACCGCACTTGCAAATCTCGGTGGGGATGCTAATTATTAATAATGGGGCCTAATAATAAGTCCCGTGGCGCAGGCCGTCTCGGTTGATCTGAAACACTTTGTTTCCCAATTCATTTAAAAAAAAAAAAAAAAAAAATCGATCCACTTTTCCAGTTGTATTTCGGGTTTTAAAAGTGCTCTAGATTTGAAATGATTTATGATTGCTTCAAAAACCATGAGGTTAATATGAATAAAAGAAAATGGAAGATGTCAAAACTCTTATATGTCAAATTTAGGTGCTTTTCAGGGCTTTTTTTTTTTAATGTTCCATTGGAGACACTTTTTTTTTTTTTTCCCCCAAGTGTTCAGATATATTTTCCCTTCATTTGTGATATAATTCCATTCAAAGTCAGACTTTGCTGAGGGTGGGGCAGCTTACTTTGGGGTGAGCATCGCTCTCTCTTTATTGTAATTGTTTTTGGAGTCTCCGGTATGTTTTGTTGCAAAATGGTCGCCAGGTTACAAATGGTCCGATCTTGCCACATGGGATTCCAAACTTGTTGTTTTGGGCTCCAGTAGGTGTGTCTCACACGGTGGTGCGTCCCCTCATATGGGCAAATGTGGAGAGCGGAGGACGAGACGGGCCGGGGTTGGGAAGGCCGAGGGCCATGGATTTGTTCAACCCGGCCGAGGACCAGAACGTCTCCATGGTGCACCCGGAGTACTTCATCATCAGCGGATTGTCGAACCTCCCCCGAATCCATCTGTACTACGTCTTCCTCTTCCTGGTCTACATCGTGTCCGTGCTCGCCAACGGCACCGTCATGACTGTCATCTGCTTGGATCGCCGGCTACGTACTCCCAAGTACGTGGCGGTCTTCAACCTGGCCTTCGTGGACCTGTTCGGGAGCTCGGCCCTGGTCCCCAAGGTTCTTGACGTCTTCCTGCTGGGTCACCGCCGCGTCGCCTTTCACAGCTGCCTCACCTTCCTCTTCTTCTGCTACTCCTGCTTGTCCATGCAGTCCTTCAACTTGGTGGCACTGGCCTATGACCGCCTCTTGGCTATCATCTTCCCGTTGCAATATAAGGTAAGCCCTGTAGAGGCCGACTAAGATGGGCTTAAAATATTGGCTGCCATTGACGGTGATAGCCGAAAGTTGCTTTAAAAATGAACTGTTTTTTTATATTACCACATAGAACAAAGAAACTAAAGAGCTAGAGTTCTAACGGCTCTCCCTGCAGGTGAGGATGACACATCGCTTCATGCTGTCACTGATCCTAAGCTTCTGGTTGCTGGTGTTAGTCCTGGTGGCGGTGGCCACGGGGCTATTGACCCGGCTGTCCTTCTGCAAGTCGCTGGTGATCAACAGCTACTTCTGCGACCACGGCCAAATCTACCGGCTGGCTTGCAACAGCCACTACCCCAACTACGTGGTGAGCTGCGTCTACCCAGTGGTGATCTTCTGGCTGCCGCTGGCCTTCATCCTGCTTAGCTATATGGCCATCGGCCGAACGCTGGCCAAGGTGGCCACTTGGCGCCAGCGCATCAAGGCTCTGCGTACCTGTGCAGCGCACCTCTCACTGGTGGCCGTCTACTTCACCCCACTGCTGGTCACCTTCACGCTGATGGAGAACATCCACCCAGACGGCCGCATTGTGAGCCTCTCTCTCACATCGGTCTTCCCGCCTTTTCTCAACCCCGTCATCTACACGCTGCAGACACAGGAGATCAAAGAAGCGCTCGGCAGGCTCCTTCGGCGAGCGCACTGCCGCAGACATGAAGGAACTTTGAAATAGCCTGTAAGCGCTCCGATCGCTTCTCGCTTTGACTTATGGGCAAGAAATAGGGTTTGGAATACATGTCCCAATACTCTCAAGCGTCAATATATTCTTTATCCTCTGTGAAGAATACCACGGAGTTGTCAGGACTTTTTTCTTGATATGTGTTCGTAAATATGTCCAAAATTGTTTCAGTGTTTTGTTTTATGAAGTACTGTACATATAGTAAAATTCTCCTGACTAGATTTCTTATGGATAACATTCATGCTTCTAATTTGTTGTTTTAGGACGATGCTAGATTCATGGTCATTCCACACATTTGTATGGAAAAATATGAATGTTTTATAAAGTACTGTTACTGTATATATAAAGTGGAATATGTACTCCAGACTACAGAGTCTGATATTTTCTTATGGGAAAATATGAATTTCATACTTCTAATTTGTTGTTTTAGGACAATGGTAGATTCATGGTCATTCCACACATTTCTATGGAAAAATAGGATTTGAGTGTTTTGAGTTAGTGTACTTGAAACCCCCCGCTCCCCTGAATAGGGGTGTGAAAAAATATCGAAATGGTGATATATCGTGATACTTTTTATCCCAAAAGGTTATCACTATGCTCCTGTCAAGAATCGAGATATCGTTTTAAAAAGGTGTCAATGTTTTTTGAAAAAAAACAAAAAAAGAACCATCAAGTTGCTACCAAAGTCTTCCACCATAATAGTTAACTCTAAGGCTGCCATTGACGGTGCTTGACGCCCAATCCATTTAGACCGGCAACGTTCGTTCATTCAAAGCCTCAGCATTCACAGTCATTCGGTCCGATTTTCGAGGCATTTACAGGTCACTTGTTGTTCATTTTAGGGCATTTACAGGTCATTTCCATAATAGTGTCTCAGTTAACTATAAGGCTGCATTGATGGTGCTCGACGCCCATCATTTAGACTGGGAACGTTTGTTCATTCGAAACCAGAGCATTTACAGTTATTCTGTCTGATTTTCAGGGCATTTACAGGTCACTTGCTGTTCATTTTAGGGCATTTACAGGTCATTTCCTGTTGAGTTTGAGTCACTGCCTATTCATTTGGGTGATTCCCAGGTCACTTCCTGTTCTGTAACTCAAAATAAGGAAGTTACCCATAAAATACCCCAAAATCAACAGGAAGTAACTGAAAATCAACAGGTAAATGACCTTAAATGGCCCAAAATTACCTCATTGCCTGGCATTGGCTGCCACTGACGGCCAAAGACGTTCAATCCATTTGAAGTGGGAGGGATGGCAGCGAATGAACGAATGTTCATTCGCTGCCACCCTCCCAGTTCAAATGGACTGGACGTCTACTAGTGATAAACACATAGCCCAAGGATGAAAATTGTGTTTTTCTGTTTATTAGTTGCTTGTAGAATATCCTAGAATGATTTCCTGACCAATGTATCGATAGTCGTTGTATTGCCATATGGTCAGATCATCGTTATCGTGAGCTTTGTATCGCGTATCGTATCGTGAGGTACCAAGAGGTTCCCACTCCTACCCCTGAAAGACTTGAAATCCAGATTAAACATTTGGTCTTTGAATCTCTCAAATCTTATTTTCAGTCCGTTTTTAGGATAAGAAAGTGTCAAACCAAGTTTTATTCTGATCTGATCCAATCACACATTTATAACGTTTTCAAATTCACATTTTTTGATTGTTTGCATGGTTAAAATGTATAATAACAGTCAAATTAATCCAGAGTTGGCATTTTTCCCCGTTATAGTGCACATTTTCTAGTATTCACATTATCAAATCTAAATTTTGTATTGGGATTTAAACAAATCTAATCCAGAGAACTCATTTCTATACTAAACAGCATTTGACAAAATGAAATCTGATTTGTTTCATCCCGTTTATCAAGTCTGAAAGTGAAGAATAACCATAGGCGGAGTTTGACGTTTGGGACGGGGGGGCACAACATGTTGATGACCCTGAAACGCAGTGTCAGCATTAAGATTAATTTACAAGAATATTTATAATAAATTGACAATGAGCGTTTTTTGTTTCCCATCATTCTTGAGAGGAGTTCTAAATCAGGCTGCTAAGTCAATACTTTTAGCCAAGATCGTCATCCATTGAATATGGTACGCCCGCCGGAGTCGTGGCAATGTAGTTACCCCAGTCAAAATTTGTATCCCCTGGGCGGAGCCATATGGAGGTAGATTTGTGTCTTTATTATTCAAACAAAAAAAAAAAGTTGCTGCAATCAAAATATAAATTTTCATAAAAAAAAAAAAGTCGCTTCAATCGAAAAATGCCAAAATAAAATTGAAACTCAAAAAAAAATGCATGTGACAACTATTTTTCTTTGATTGAAGCAACTTTTTTGATTGAAGTAATGTTGATTTGTGTTTGGGCCATATTTTGGCTAGGATGTTTTTGTCTTTATTATTCAATCAAAAAATAAGTTGCTTCAAAAATATATATATATATTCAAAAAGAAAAATCACTTCAATCCCAAAAAAAAAAAAAAATTCAATCATGTAAAACGTTCTTGAATGCGAAAAAATGTTTGAGATTGAAAAATTTGCATTTGAACACTTAGTTTTTCATTGAAAAAGTTTTGATTAAAGCAATCCTTTTTGTGTTCGGGCCATATTATGGGTTGGACATTTGTATCCAAATCATTCAATCCCCCAAAAAGTTGAGTCAATCAAAAAAATATTTTTAATTGAAGAAGAAAAATCATTTGAAAAATAAAATTGCCCTCCTCAATTTTATTTTTATTTTTTTAATTACAGTATATGCAAAGTAAATGACCGTCTAAGGTGCTAGTCACATGATCTGTTTGAAAAATAATTTTGACTCATTATAAAAATATAATTTTTTGTTCATTTCATTCATTTTTGTTGCCGTTTTATTGCTTTACAACTTTTATATATATATAGGAAAGTCAATTTCATGCAATGACACTTTGCGGCCACCAGGCGGGCCTGGCCCCCCTTAAAATCCGCTTATGAGAGTAACATCCACATTACACTGAAATCAAAACCTTTTGAAATTGGTTTTATGTGGGCACGGTCTTCCCCGTCTGGCGCGCCTTGCTCAATTGTTCCTGCCGTGCTTTGTGGTAGTCGCTCATGCACTTTTTAAATGCGCCAACGTGGTTCTGACACGCTCGCCAGTCCTGATGCTGAGCCATACAGTCCTGCAGCGACTCGTGCAGATCTGCACACCCCGTGCGAGAAATCATTCGCTCCACAGGGTCCTCGGCTCCTTCGTCGCTATCCGTGACGTCCACTTTCTTTTTGCTTCGGTCGTGAGGAGATGGTGATGCCATTCTGTACAGAAATTGACATGAAGTATATCTGTTTCATTTCTATGCAATTTCTCCAGTTTAACCATGCTATTTAATATAATTTATCCTATTTTTATATTTGTTTAATCATACAGAATTAAATAGTAAGGTTACATTTGTGACGAAAGTGTGTGACAGTACCTGTATTCTTTTTCCTGAAGTGATCTCAGCGCCCTTTAAGTCACCTTTCATCCAATGCGTATTTATATATCCATGCCTGTTATTTTCCCTGAAAAGTTAATTGTATCTAAAAGTCAAAACACTTTCACAACTTCACATACGTGTATCATTAGTATGCATTTTAAATTGTACAGCATACAGAAAAGAATATAGTTGCCGGTTAACAGGGTTCCCGGGGGACACATTTAAGCGTCGGACCGGATGTAACAGTCAACGCTTCCGTTTTACGTAAGCCTTAGTAAAATTATTTTTGCTAAAATTACATAAAATTATTCCTTTTTGTGTTATGGTGCGTTGCATGATACATTTGAATTATATTTAATACGATTTTAATTAAACCATAATGCGTTCTTTTTTAATGTCAAAATGAGTGCGTTCAAACAGCACCCCCTTGTATTTCCATGAGTGTGACAATTTATTGCTATACTTTGTATCCCTTTACGGCCTAGACTCGATATGTCTTTTTAAAAAGATTCTACTGGATAGTGTCTAACTCACTGGCTGCCACTGACGGTGCTAGACGTCCAATTCCTTTTGTCGGTCAAAAGGGTTTGGACGCACATACCTGTCAACCCAAGGCCGTTGGGACGTCACGTATGCCCTTACAAATTGGTGACTAATCTTACAACGTTCAATATAGCGTGCAATATGAAACAAAAATAAAAATCAATTTTTAAAATAATATGAATATTGGTAATATTGTCACATATAATCTGGTGCAATCAAAGAACAATATCTTAAGCAACATCATAATTAAAACAAATTAACAGTGACTTTTGTTATAATTGTATGTAGCACGTTTGGCAATTTCTATTATGTCTTGATGGCTGCACTTCATGGCACTTGAGTGTGGCACAACGTGTACATGCAGGTTTTGCTGCTACCAACATTGAGAACAAACCTACGTCCTTGATTGGTACACAACTAATAACCCAACCGGGAGAGCACTTATTATTTAAGAGGCAATAGAAAAAAAAAAAAATCAGTAGTTAAAGAACTTCGAATTCCAATCGTTTCCAAATGCCGCCATCAGTGAATAGAAAAAAGAAATAGAAAGCATCGTAAAACTGAGTACATTTAGTAGCCATGCTATTCAAAGTTAAGTAAGGATCATCATCGTCATCAGTCCGTAAAAACCGTGACTGTGATTGCTGTCACTTTTTTCTGACTGTTTACAACTTCCACACTCTTGTACAAGTACTCCCCGACGTCCATCTCGAAAAATTTGTGTATCTTCTCTGTACTCTCCCCGGCATCCATCTCGATAAATTTGTTCATCTCCATTTTATCCTTCTGTGTCTTCTCTGCATTCTCTTCTGTATTTATTCTCTGTATTCTTCTCTGTATTCTGCGTATTCTTTATCTTATCATTTTTCATGCATTTGATTTCATATTGATAGAGGCCATCATCCCTTTCCAACTTGTTAGTGATATTCAGGTGCCCGTTGAAGTGGTCCAGTTGGATCCTCTCCACGGAGGCTTCGGCCCGACTCTCGCCGCCCTCCCTGGTGAACGTGACGATTTGCTTTCCGTTGACAATCCAGTTGATGTAGCCCAGCTTCTCGCTTCTGTCGACCTGGTCTGTCATTAACAGGAGCATATTCCTTCTGAGGTCCTTGATGACTTTCGGATCTTTATAGCACCCGCCTGACACAAAATAAAGATGCTTGGGTGAAAAATAAATTCTGTAGTTCATCTCCTCTGTCAGAATAGCCCCGCCTATTTAGTGTGCCTTTGAGCCCTTTCATCTCTTTTTTGTATTTTACAATACTTAACATACAGTGGGGCAAATAAGTATTTAGTCAACCACCAATTGTGCAAGTTCTCCTACTTGAAAATATTAGAGAGGACTGTATTTGTCAACATGGGTAAACCTTAACCATGAGAGACAGAATGTGGGAAAAAAACAGAAAATCACATTGTTTGATTTAAAAAAAATTTTTTTAAAGAATTTATTTCCAAATTAGAGTGGAAAATAAGTATTTGGTCACCTACAAACAAGATTTCATGCTGTCAAAGACGTCTAACTTCTTCTAACGAGGTCTAACGAAGCTCCACTCGTTACCTGTATTAATGGCACGTGTTTTAACTCATTATCAGTATAAAACACACCTGTCCACAACCTCAGTCAGTCACACTCCAAACTCCACTAGGGCCAAGACCAAAGAGCTGTCGAAGGACACCAGACAATTTTGTAGACCTGCACCAGGCTGGGAAGTCTGAATCTGCAATAGGTAAAACGCTTAGTGTAAAGAAATCAACTGTGGGAGCAATTATTAGAAAATGGAAGACATACAAGACCACTGATAATCTACCTCGATCTGGGGCTCCATGCAGGATCTCACCCCGTGGCTTCAATATGATAACAAGAACGGTGAGCAAAAATCCCAGAACCACACGGGGGGACCTAGTGAATGACCTACAGAGAGCTGGGACCACAGTAACAAAGGCTACTATCAGTAACACAATGTGCCGCCAGGGACTCAAATCCTGCACTGCCAGACGTGTCCCCTTGCTGAAGCCAGTACACGTCCAGGCCCGTCTGCTGGTCGCTAGAGATCATTTGGATGATCCAGAAGAGGACTAGGAGAATGTGTTATGGTCAGATGAAACCAAAATAGAACTTTTTGGTAGAAACACAGGTTCTCACCATACCCACTGTGAAGCATGGGGGTGGAAACATCATGCTTTGGGGCTGTTTTTCATTAAAGGGACCAGGACGACTGATCTGTGTAAAGGAAAGAATGAATGGGGCCATGTATCGAGCAATTTTGAGTGAAGATCTTCCATCAGCAAGGGCGTGGCTGGGTCTTTCAGCATGACAATGATCCCAAACACACAGCCATGGCAACAAAGGAGTGGCTTCGTAAGAAGCATTTCAAGGTCCCGGAGGGGCCTAGCCAGTCTCCAGATCTCAACCCCATAGAAAATCTGTGGAGGGAGTTGAAAGTCTGTGTTGCCCAACGACAGCCCCAAAACATCACTGCTCTAGAGAAGATCTGCATGGAGGAATGGGCCAAAATACCAGCAACACTGTGTGAAAAGCTTGTGAAGAGTTACAGAAAACGTTTGGCCTCCGTTATTGCCAACATAGGATACATAACAAAGTATTGAGATGAACTTTTGGTATTGACCAAATACTTATTTTCCACCACGATTTGCAAATAAATTCTTTAAAAATCAAACAATGTGATTTTCTGGGGGGGGGGGGGGGGGGGGGGGGGGGGGAGTCCCCCACATTCTGTCTCTCATGGTTGAGGTTTACCCATGTTGACAATTACAGGCCTCTCTAATTAATTTTCAAGTGGGAGAACTTGCACAATTAGTGGTTGACTAAATACTTATTTGCCCCATTGTATACTATCTCAGGAAGATATTCCATACCATTTTTGATACAACATGAATAAAAACTTTGCCCAAAATGAACAGGACGTAACTAGGGAATGCCCCAAAATAATCAGAAAGTAACCGATAGATAAACAGGTAGCATTCCAATTTGTTTAAAGTGGGAGGACTTTTTGTGAATACTCATCTTTCAGTGCCATTGACGGCACTAGATGTCCAATTCATTCTTTTCAATTTTTTTTAAAATAGGGATTTAGGGTCCATATCATTTTGACTGGGAAGAGCGAATTCGTTCGTTGGTCACTCCCAGTCAAAACGAATTCAACGTGTAGTGCCGTCAATGGCAGCCAATGAGTTAACAAGTCAAAAAACATCGTCAGGATACAACATTTCAGGAAACATAATTTTGAAAGTAACAAAATAGTTTAAAGAATGCGTTAATACAGTAATATAGTAATTGTATGACATTACAGGAGTAACAAGTGCAGTTTACCTGGTTGAAAGAAGACCAAAACAGTCCACAGCAACAGGATGGCAATTCTTTTCATCTTGTGTGTCATGTCCACAACAGAGTCCAAGTGCAGGTTCTGTAAGCACAACAAAAGGAGGTATTTTTGACTTTCTCTCCTTATAATTATATGAAAAACAACATCATTTTTACATCATAGGTCATCAAAGCTTTCACTTGTCTTTTTTTTATAATTTTTTTAATTTTTATTTTTTTAAACTTTATTCACAACAAATACAATATACGAACATGGGGTGAACGAACAATTCACATACAGTCAGCAAATTTAGAACAAACAAAAAAATGACAGTAACATAATTTTCGCACTATAAGGCGCACCTTACTAAGCCGCCACCCACCAAATGTGACTTTAAAGCGGCATTTGTTCATACAGTAGATAAGCCGCACCGGACTATAAGCCGCAGCTGTCCTCCCTGTATTATGGGATGTTTACATCAAAAGGTATTAACTGGTGACACTTTATTTGACAGCGGCATCATACAACTGTCATAAAACCACATGAACTACTATGAAGCTTTAAACCAATTGGCTTCATTGCGTCAATAAACTTCATTTGGCCATCACTGCTCCCTTGTGGGAGACAGTCAACCTCTTCTGCCACCCGCTGTCAACACTGTTGTTGTCCAACATGCCTCCTAGCATGCATTGCAGGGCTACAGATGTTGTTTCAGTAATTGCTAGTTATTGTATTTTCTCACACTTTATTTGACAGTGGCACCCTAAGACTGTCATTAGACAATCATAATTATGACACGACACTGTCATGAGCATTAATGAATGCTTGTACAAGATGTCATTTAGTGGCATCAGGGAAATTATCTCACTTTTGAATGGATGTAAAAGATCTGAGCTGGACATAAATGGAGTTAGTACAATAATTTGCCGGATGACATTTAATGATATCTATCATAAGCTTTCAGTAATGCCCATGATAGTGTCATGTCATGATTATGACCCTCTTATGACAGTCTTATGACGCTGCTGTCAAATAAAGTGTTACCAAGTACCATAACAAGCAATGAAACAACTGGAACAGTAACTGAATAAATAGTTTGCACAGAACATGAATTTTGATTGTTTTTTACATCTGTAGCACTGCAGTGCATGTTAGGAGAGATGTGCTGGCTATTAACCCAAATAAGCAACACTGGACTATAAGCCGCAGGACTCAAAATTAAGGAAAAAAATATTAATAAAAATTACAGTACATTAAAGGGTCAGAGTTATTTTCAACACAACCTGAATTCTTTGCGCAGTCTCTTGGTCTTTGTAGCCTTGGAGTCCAAAGAGAAACTTAGATCGACCAAAAAAGTATTTAGTCAATGACTAATTGTGCAAGTTCTCCCACTTGAAAATATTAGAGAGGCCTGTAATTGTCAACATGGGTAAACCTCAACCATGAGAGACAGAATGTGGAAAAAAACCACCAGAAAATCACATTGTTTGATTTTTAAAGAATTTATTTGCAAATCATGGTGGAAAATATGTATTTGGTCAATACCAAAAGTTCATCTCAATACTTTGTTATGTACCCTATGTTGGCAATAACCGAGGCCAAACGTTTGTCTGTAACTCTTCACAAGCTTTTCACACACTGTTGCTGGTATTTTGGCCCATTCCTCCATGCAGATCTCCTCTAGAGCAGTGATGTTTTGGGGCTGTCGTTGGGCAACACGGACTTTCAACTCCCTCCACAGATTTTCTATGGGGTTGAGATCTGGAGACTGGCTAGGCCACTCCGGGACCTTGAAATGCTTCTTACGAAGCCACTCCTTTGTTGCCCTGGCTGTGTGTTTGGGATCATTGTCGTGCTGGAAGAACCAGCCACTTCTCATCTTCAATGCCCTTGCTGATGGAAGGAGATTTTCACTCAAAATCTCTCGATACATGGCCCCATTGATTCTTTCCTTTACACAGATCAGTCGTCCTGGTCCCTTTGAAGAAAAACAGCCCCAAAGCATGATGTTTCCACCCCCATGCTTCACAGTGGGTATGGTGAGAACCTGTGTTTCTACCAAAAAGTTCTATTTTGGTTTCATCTGACCATAACACATTCTCCCAGTCCTCTTCTGGATAATCCAATATAACGAACTGCAGACGGGCCTGGACGTGTACTGGCTTCAGCAGGGGGACATGTCTGGCAGTGCAGGATTTGAGTCCCTGCCAGCGCATTGTGTTACTGATAGTAGCCTTACTGTGGTCCCAGCTCTCTGTGGGTCATTCACCAGGTCCCCCTGTGTGGTTCTGGGATTTTTGCTCACCGTTCTTGTTGTCATTTTGATGCCACGGGGTGAGATCTTGCATTAAGCCCCAGATCGAGGTAGATTATCAGTGGTCATGTATGTCTTCCATTTTCTAATAATTGCTCACACAGTTGATGTCTTTACACCAAACGTTTTACCTATTGCAGATTCAGTCTTCCCAGCCTGGTGTAGGTCTACAATTTTGTCTCTGGTGTCCTTCGTCAGCTCTTTGGTCTTGGCCATAGTGGAGTTTGGAGTGTGACTGACTGAGTGTTGGACAGGTGTCTTTTATACTGATAATGAGTTAAAACAGGTGCCATTAATACAGCTAACGAGTGGAGCCTCGTTAGACCTCGATAGAAGAAGTTAGACCTGTTTGACAGCCAGAAGTCTTGCTTGTTTGTAGGTGACTAAATACCTATTTTCCACTCTAATTTGGAAATAAATTCTTTGAAAATCAAATTGATTTTCAGTTTTTTTTCCCACATTCTGTCTCTCATGGTTGAGGTTTACCCATGTTGACAATTATAGGCCTCTCTAATCTTTTCAAGTAGGAGAACTAGCACAATTGGTGGTTGGCTAAATACTTATTTGCCCCACTATATAAAGAAAACATTTTTCCCAAAACTTGAAAATTTGGTCTTTGATTTACATACTTTACACAGTGAATGTGGAATTTTGCCAAAATTAAGATTTATAACATATCTTTTATCTATTTCTAGTTTTTCAATGTTAGATAGGCCAAACAAAATATGTCTAAAAACTATTTTCAATGAAGGCTGACTTGTCACACAGGCTTCCAAAATTTGATGCAACAAAAATGCAGAAATGATAGTTTAAAAACAAAAAAACTCAGTCTCATTTACTACCATTGAGATAATATTATTCCCCAAGATAGCTGCTGACCTTACATTGCATTGTTTGCTAGTTGACCTCAGGCTGACCTTTGGGCGACCTCGCAGGGCGATGAACAAAAGCCACGGCTTAGCTTGATGCTGGTTAATCTCATCTTTGTGTTGTAATTAAGAGCGCAGGGCAGCAAAGGTGCTCGTTAAAAATGTCAGAATTACTGTAGAAAAACAAATGCTCTCGTCGTTGTTGTCCAAACCCAAATTGAATTCATTTTATAGCAATATTAGATGCAATCATAAAGTCAACGAAATGTAACATTTTAAACCAATATTGAATGAATGAATATTTTCCAAGTGCTATACTGCAAGGATTTTTTTTCCCTTCTGAGGGATGGATGCAATGGCAGTTTTGGAGGTGACCTGGTGAAGTTTTTTTTCTTTTTTTAATCAAATGAGCCTCCTAGGAGCTTCTTTTGTCTTCTTAATCCTTTCCACATTTGTTATCATCATCATCCCACTTAATTAAGCCTTCATTTTATTCACAAGTCACCCAATGACACCTACCCATACATACCCTCTATAAATACAGTGCCCTCCATAATTATTGGCACCCCTGAAAAAGATGTGTTTTCTAGCTTCTAATATATATTTTTTAAAATTCAAATAATATGGGACCTTAATGGAAAAAAAGAGAAAAATCCAACCTTCAATAAAAGTGCATTCATTCAGTGGAGAAAAAATCCCACATAAAGAAAAAATTATTTGACATCAAATATTGTGTGTCACAATTATTAGCACCCCTGGTGTTAATGGTCTCATCTGACCAAAGCACAACTGGGACCGTGTGTATTTTTGTGTGAGACCAAGATTGAGCTTTTTGGCAACAAACACTCTAAGTGGGTCTGGTGTGCCACGAAAGATGCGCATGCTGAAAAGCACCTCATACCCACTGTGAAGTATGGGGGTGGGTCAGTGATGCTGTGGGGCTGTTTCGCTTCCAAATGCCCTGGGAACCTTGTTAGGGTGCATGGCATCATGAAAGCATTTGAAATACCAGAACATTTTAAATCAAAATCTGTTGCCCTCTGCCCGAAAGCTGAAGATAGGTCATCACTGGGTCTTTCAGCAAGACAATGACCCTAAACATATGGCCAAATCTACATAGAAATGGTTCACCAGACACAAAATCAAGCTCCTCCCATGGCCATCTCAGTCCGCAGACCTTGTTTTGTTGGCAAAAGGGGGTTGTAAAAAGTATTAACACCAGGGGGTGCTAATAATTGTGACACACATTATTTGATGTCAAATAATTTTTTCTTTATGTGGGATTTTTTTCCCCACTGAATGAATGCACTTGTATTGATGGTTGGATTTTTCTCTTTTTTCCATTAAGGTCCCATATTATTTGGGGGGGGGGAATTATTAGAAGCTAAAAAAACACATCTTTTTCAGGGGTGCCAATAATTATGGAGGGCACTGTATATAAAATTGACTGAAAATTGATTAAAATGTATGTATCAATAAATTTGCAAATATTAATAATTGGTCATTGAAAATTCTAAATTAATTTATAACTTGTGAATGATGTAGTTAATGTAATTATAAATGATTTGTATTTTATTCATAATTTAATGCTAAATTAAATAAAAGGATTACTTCATGTAAACATGTATGCTAAATCTAAATAGTCTCCGTAATGACTATTTTCATCAATTTGTCAACTCTGCGAATGCATTTGGTCTACCTAATGAAGTTTAGGTTAAAGGTGAAATGTCTGGCACACGTGCTAGGCTGGCTAATTAGCGAGCAGATCATGATCTAGATGCGAACATCCATCGATTTGGACCATCTTTGCTAATTAGATCAATGCTGATTAAGATTGATGAAGATTTGCTCAAGTGCTGCATAGAGAAATATTGAGTTCATTATAATTAAATATAAAATACACTAGTGCAGTGTTTTTCAACCGGTGTGCCGCGGCACACTAGTGTGCCGTGAGAGTTCGTCAGGTGTGCCCCGAGAAATTATCTAATGTCGCATTTATATATAACTATTGTAATGTCCACAACTGTGCGGGCCCTTGAAGGGGCCATCAGACTGCAGAGTGGTGACGTAGCGGGAAGCAAGGAAGGAGGGAGGGTGAGCGGTGTGAGAGCGAAGTTAGCGGTCGCATGTTGCAGATGCCCCTGTTATTTTGTTTACTATTTTCCATTGTTGCCACAATAAAGTGGAAAAGTCATCACCGACTCCTCTCCTTTCTATTTCCCCATTCGGAGCTATTACAATCTTCAGGAGTTACATAACAAGTACTTTAGCATTTGCTGGCTTACATAAAAACACGTCATTTCCATATCATAAAGTGTTAAGCTTCCAAATGTCACACATGCTTCCAAAATCATATGCTACAAAAATGCTGAACTATTTGAAAAGGAAAAAAAAAAAACCATTATGCTGTTAAGACAATTTACAGTATTCTCCAGCTGGACCATGTATTCTTAACCATTGTCCGCCTGAAATGAAATTAAAGATACTGTTTAAAAATAAAATTATGTCAAGTTGCTTCCTGCCAGTATTGAAGTCACCTTTACGACCCAGGCGGTCCTCCCGCCAGCGTTTAAGCAGCGGCTGTGCTTCTATTAAAGTGTGAAATGCACAAATGATTTACAGTGTGTGTGCGTGCATGTGTATGTCTGTCCTTCGCTGAGGAATGGAGGTCACACTATCATCATCATGAGAAACAAGTCAGCAAATTTAATGAGTACATTGATTGTGTGTGCGCGCACACACACCCAGACACAACCCTAGTGTGTGAGTGTGCTAAGCATTCTAAGTGGCTAATGCTAACCTGCACAAGCAAGTGCAAGATGTAGCCTGAAGATAACAAGGATGACCATGATGAAGATGAGAATAGAAGTATCCATTAATGAAAATGAGAATGAATATGGCGAATAAGATGGGAGATAAGAGATAATAAGAGGTCATCTTCTGACCTTTTTTCGTTTTGTAATTTGCATTCAAGCAGCCATGTACAAACAAGACTTTAATGACCTTTTTCCAAAACATATTTACAAGCTTATTTATTAAATTTGTTACCAGTGACAGTGTTAAACGTCCAATCTACTTGAACTGCGAAACAACAAAATGAGCATGCAAGTAAAAGTCCTTATCTGAATGTACATATTTTTTTCTTAAATGTCACATATACAAGATGTGCACAAAATACGCACTTGCAGCTCGGATAGGAACAAAGCTCCTCCTCTTCTGTTAACATAGTTCTTAACAGTCCTTGACAATAATGTGGCACCAAAAGCAGTACAGGGTGTCCATAAAGTTACCATTTCAAAAATTTATTAAAAATGCAATTGATTTGATATTTTATTCAGATTTGTTCTATTGTATTCAGCGTTTATTGATTTTTTTTTGTTTTGTTTTTTACCTCTTTTAATACACTTCTACATGGGCACCATTAGTTGCACGAAGCACATAGAGATGGTACTCGATTTCTTGCCATGTTCGCTGTAGCATAGCCTCATCAAATGTGGCAATGTCATCAGTAATCCTTCGCTTAAGGTCAGTAATTTCCCTTATCTTTGTTCGATACACGATATCTTTAACATAGCCCCATAGAAATAAGTCCAGGGGAGTGATACCTGGTGAACGTAACGGCCAAGATTTTTGGTCCATCCCTTCCAATCCATCGGTCTGGAAATGTTTGATTGAGGAACCCAAGAACATGCAGCCCCCAATGTGGTGGTGCACCATCTTGCTGAAAATGATGGTTGGTTGAAGGTCATTCAGTTGTGGTGCCACATATTCAGTTAAAAGGTCAAGGTAAACATTTGCAGAAGAGTCATTTGTGCTTCGTGCAACTAATGATGCCCATGTAGAAGTGTATTAAAAGAGGTTTAAAAAAAAAAAAAAAAAAAAAACTTCAATAAACGCTGAATACAATAGAACAAATCTGAATAAAATGTCTAATCAATTGCATTTTTAATAATATTTTGAAATGGTAAAGAGACTTTTTAATTTTTTTTCAATTTTTAATTTTATTTTTTTTAATAACAGCGAACAGGTTCCAAAAATGTCCGAATACAGTATCAGAGGAAATGCTATATGCATGGGGCAGACAAAATACACATTTGGAACTATATGTAAATCATTGTTTTGTGTTCTACAAATACAATGCTATTAATTAGTATTTTGAGGCGATGCACCAATTACATTTTGAGTGCACGTTCAACTCATTAGATTCCCTCAGATTGGTGTATTGTCACCAAAATGTATATTTTATGTGCAGATATCCAGTCCGTGGCCACATATTAGCGTATTGTGGCCGCAAACTACACATTTGGGACCATAAATAAGATTTTGTGGCCACAAATTATACATTTATGGACTATAAACAAGTAATTTGAGGCTACAATTAATTTTTGTGGCCACAAATGACAAATTTGTGCTATCAAAAACGACTTGACACCAAAATAGGTGGTCTGAATCCCGAATCCTGTTTTTTGAGTAATAAAGTCATGTTCGCCTACAAATTGCTATTTTCTGTGCACAATTTGCAGGCTCTACTCATTTTGCGGCCACAAAAATGTATTTTCCATGGCTCTAGCATATAGTACAGTATACGGCAGTATAGAAGTCTGGAGTATTTGGCGTTTCTGGCGCTCAGACGGCCACGTTGGCGAGCCTCGGGTCCGAGTCCTGCTCGTAGCGGTAGTGGTAGACCTCCATCTGGTCCCGGCAGGCTTCGCGAATGTTGTTAAGCCAGCGCTTGATGCCGCCGCGGTTGAGGTAGAGCACCATGAGGAAGACCAGTCCGATGAGAGCTAGCACGATGCCCAGGAAGACGTAGGAGACGGCCTCCAGGTTCTCGTTCAGGCAGTCCACGTCCTCGGCGCGCAGGCGCTCCAGCGCTAGCCCGCGCCGCGCCTCTGGCTCCGCACAGCGGAGCAGCGCCACGTCGGCGCACTGCGAGCCGTTCTTCAGCCACCAGTAGAAGGCTTCCAGCTCGCACGTGCAGCGAAAGGGGTTGTTCGCCAGGTAGACGCGGGTTCGCCTCTGCCGCTCCAAACCGCTGACGTTATCCCGGCCCAGGCTCCGGATGGAGTTGTTGACCAGAACCAGCTGGTGTAGCTGCTGAAAGGCGTCCAGCCGGGCCAGCGGGACGCTGCGAAGGCGATTCCCCGTCAGCTCCAGCCGGTGTAGGCTACGCAGGTCACCGGCGGCTAGGGCGGCCGAGAGCTGCGCTGCAGACTCGGGCGCCAGCGTCTCGTTGAGGCACAGAGTGCGGAGCTCCCGCAGGCCTCTGAAAGCGCCGTCGGATATCCGCTCAACGCGGTTGTGGCTCAGGTCGAGCAGGTGCAGGTGCGGGAGTCCTGCGAAGGCGTCCGCCTCGATCGCGCGGATGGAGTTACCGGACAGCGAGAGGGCGGAAGCTGCGGGCAACTCCCCGCCGTCTTCCGCCGTGGTCGCGAACGCGCCGCCTCGCAGCGTCGTCACGTTCCTGCCGCGGAGGATCAGCGTGGACGTCCAAACCGGCACGTGCGACGGCAGCCCCGACCCGCCGTCGCCGAGGCAGCTCACCGTGCCGGAGTCCCGTGCGCACGCGCAAGTCTGCGGGCACGCGTCGTCCGCGCGGCCGCTCGCCAGGATCGCTGCCCAGCCGCACCACCAGCAGCACCAGCGCACGGTCGCGAGCACGCACAGCGGCCGCCGCTCCGTGCAGGCGCGCGTCCGCATCGTGGCTCTCGTGTGAGCGCCGGAGAGGCGAGCGGTGGCACTTATCGGTTCCCTCAGAGCGCGAACCCCGCATCTGCGCGTGCGTGTGGGACCAAGTACAATTGGCAGGGTTGCTAAAAGTTGCTGAATTGCGGCCCTTGCGCGATGACGTCACACATCTAACTCTACGTTACTTGAACATTGTCTGCCAACAGCACAAGTCCAATTCGTTTTGACGGGACGGAAAGACTGGCTATTACACTGATCAACAAAAATGTATAGTTCCAATGATGCAAACACTTGATCTTCCATAATTTTGACGTACTTCAAATCTGACCTTAGTAGTTGTTGTTATTATTAATACATTCAAAGCAAGACTTTTGTTTTGTGCAATGATAAATTACAGAATTGCAAATTGCTATTTAAACAAAGTGCATATACAGTGGGACAAATTTAGTCAACCACCAATTGTGCAAGTTCTCCTACTTGAAAAGATTAGAGAGCCCTGTAATTGTCAACATGGGTAAACCTCAACCATGAGAGACAGAATGTGGGAAAAAAAAACAGAAAATCACATTGTTTGATTTTTAAAGAATTTATTTCCAAATTAGAGTGGAATATAAGTATTTGGTCACCTACAAACAAGCAAGATTTCTGGCTGTCAAAGAGGTCTAACTTCTTCTAACGAGGTCTAACAAGGCTCCACTGATAATCTCCCTCGATCTGGGGCTCCATGCAAGATTTCTCCCCGTGGCGTCAAAATGATAACAAGAACGGTGAGCAAAAATCCCAGAACCACACGGGGGACCTAGTGAATGACCTACAGAGAGCTGGGACACCAGTAACAAAGGCTACTATCAGTAACACAATGCGCCGCCGGGGACTCAAATCCTGCACTGCCAGAAATGCCCCCCTGCTGAAGCCAGTACACGTCCAGGCCCGTCTGCGGTTTGCTAGAGAGCATTTGGATGTTCCAGAAGAGGGCTGGGAGAATGTGTTATGGTCAGATGAAACCAAAATAGAACTTTTTGGTAGAAACACAGCTTCTCGTGTTTGGAGGTAAAAGAATACTGAATGGCATCCGAAGAACACCATACCCACTGTGAAGCATGGGGGTGGAAACATCATTTTCATGTTTTTCAAAGGGACCAGGACGGCTGATCTGTGTAAAGGAAAAAATGAATTGGGCCATGAATCGAGAGATTTTGAATGAAAATGTCCTTCTATCAGCAAGGGCATTGAAGATGAGACGTGTCTGGGTCTTTCAGCATGACAATGATCCCAAACACACAGCCAGGGCAACAAAGGAGTGGCTTCGTAAGAAGCATTTCAATGTCCTGGAGTGGCCTAGCCAGTCTCCAGATCTAAACCCATAGAAAATCTGTGGAGGGAGTTGAAAGTCCATGTCGCCCAACGAAAGCCCCAAAACATCAATGCCCTAGAGGGGGTCTGCATGGAGTAATGGGCCAAAATACCAGCAATAGTGTGTGAAAAGCTTGTGAAGAGTTAGAGAAAACGTTTGGCCTCTGTTATTGCCAACAAAGGGCACATAACAAAGTATTGAGATGAACTTTTGGTATTGACCAAATACTTATTTTCCATCATGATTTGCAAATAAATTCTTTAAAAATCAAACCATGTGATTTTCTGTTTTTTTTTTTCTCCACATTCTGTCTCTCATGGTTGAGGTTTACCCATGTTGACAATTACAGGCCTCTCTAATATTTTCAAGTGGGAGAACTTGCATAATTAGTGGTTGACTAAATACTTATTTGCCACACTGTGACTGGCACTTAAAAAAAAACAGCCCAAAAGCAACAATATGTGGAAAAATAATGCCTGTTTTTGTCAACTGCAGACTTAGTAGACCAAAAATTGGGACAATGTGGCATATGCTGTACTGTACTACTGCCAAAGTGCTTTAATATTTGAAAATTAGTCAAGTATGACAAGCTAAAGTTGACATCTATTCAGAAAAATGTATATGTATAACTATAGCAGAGGTTAAGTTAAACTGGAAACGGGTGAAAAACAATCTTGTGACTTTCACAGATGTGACATTTCCCTGCATGCACATAATATTTACTTTTCTTCTCGGCAAACAAACCAGTGAGCTTCGGCAAACAAAAGTTCGTTTTCTTAATTTTCAATCAGTTTTTTTTCTTTTCTCATCTTCTCATTTAAATTTCAGGGTCAAATTCACAACCAACAAGACATGAATGAGTTTGGACTTGATTTACTCTGTAGCTGTATGGACGACAAAGATTTTCTCTTTGTGTATTTGTCGGACAAATATACGTGTGTTTGATTTCACTGTTATGTGCATTACATTTGAAGTGAAGCAGTATTTACCACCATTGGCATTGTGTCTTGGTCCACAAGGTGTTACAGTGTAAGATAAGGATGCGTGTCTGGATGCTTGCGATAAGCCTCATAAACCAGCTGCGAGCTCCGCAAACAGCAGCCCAGACACGCCAGGACCACTTCATCTGATTTAGTAGTGCAGCACCCGACCTGGTCACGGTTGCCCGCAACTTGACTCTTTTTTCCTAGCCAAAGACTGCAGGCTAACGACCGTGACCTTGGCAGTGATGTCTACACTTTTCTGGCTGACGGCCAGCTTCTCTTTTTTTAAGTGCCAGGCCTCGTGTAATTGTCCCGTCTCCTTTCCACACTTGTGATAAGCCTATAAGCTGAAGAGGCGAGTGTGATTTGTTCAGGTGGCTTTCCATTCAACT
The DNA here is from genome assembly GCF_030265065.1 of Corythoichthys intestinalis. NCBI lineage: Eukaryota > Metazoa > Chordata > Actinopteri > Syngnathiformes > Syngnathidae > Corythoichthys > Corythoichthys intestinalis. The sequence goes on from NC_080412.1 coordinate 29,369,406, forward strand.
TGTCAACGTCAAAGAAACCCATGAAAAAGATAAAGCACACTTTAAACAATTTAAAATCTGCCCTGTGATATTTTATTTATTGGGTAGCATATATGATTAAGTTAATTTTAGCTCTACATAAAAAAGGCCGACGCTAATAAATTACATCATCATTTCTTTCTCCTCCTACTCGTCTATCTCCGCAAACGTTCCTTCGCTAATGGCAGAGTATTTTCAGCAACGTGAAGGATGCGCAGATGTCGTACTTCATCACACTTAAAGCCCGGGAGTTGGTGCAGGGCGCTCAAGGACACACTCGACGTGCCTGATGGTGTCAGATTTAAACATCGCCAGCGAGTTCTGCGACAGCGTTTGGTCGTTTTGAGTTTATTCTGATGAGAAGCAACACTTGGAGGAGATGTTAATTGACATGTCACATTAGCATTTAGCCTTGGTTAGCATTGTTTGTATTAATTAGCTCATTAGTACTAGTTGCCATGTGTAGTGGTCAAATGACGATGTTTAAAAGAACCCCTTTAAATTTAGTCAAAAATAACATGCTTATTGTTTTATTTCTTAACCTTTTTTTTTTGTCTGTTTGAGGAATTTGAACTTTTTTTGCCAGGGCATGGAAGGTATTCCACGTGCTAAACGGGGGTTCATCGTCCCTCCAAATCAGTCAGCGCTTGTAAATAAAACAAAGCGTTTTCTTGCTCCCGCTCGGTTGCAGTGGAAGGAAAAATCCTCACTTAATCTGCACTTTGGAACTCGATCCGGTTCCAGGCGCCGTCTGTGAGCGCTCGCCCGCCGTCTCCAGTCTCGCGCTGACTGGGCCGCGTGTCACCGATACGTTTCCCACCGCCGCTGCTACGTTTTGTCATACGAGCCACTCACTGTGATGAGTTCTGCGGGTATTTTGGTACACATTCCGACTATTTAGTTCATCGCTTGTGTCCGTAACTTTCTGGTAGATGATGAAAAAAAAAAAGAGTATTGCAGAAAAAAAGAAATTAGAGGTCTCAGCGTGACGCCATCTTCATAAACATTCTTCATAACGCCCGCCACGACAGATAGAATTTTAACTTTTCATGAAGACCAGAATATTTCAGGCTACAGCGTCAGAAAGATGGAAAATGGAATATTAGATGATGCGTAGTGATGTATGTTCGCTTCAAACACAGGCCAGGACTGTTTCGCAACTTTGGGTTCAGTTTTAATGATGCAAGCTTAGCTAAAATGGGATTTCTATATAAATTTTAAGATGTTTGATGGCATCACCAGAGACTCGAAACATTTGCCGAGAAAAAAAAAATTGGGGGGAGGATTGGAAAAAATTTCAGATTTTTAAATAGCTTAGTTTGCCAAGAAATTCAGTTTTTGTCAGAGAATAAGTGCTCTTTTTTACATATATTTAATTTTGAGGTTAAAATAGTTATTTCTTCCTTGAGTTATCCAGCGATGTTCAGTCAAGATAAATGTATTTTCCCCCCAATTTTTTTTTTTTTCCACAAAATACTATTTACGCTATATGTCATTATCATTTAGTTATATATACTTACAAAAGTTCATATGTAAAAGCTTTTCAAATCATCTGCCCCCTTTAAAATGAAAATAAACAACAGTACAAAATTGTATTTTAACAGAAACAATAATTTCTACATGCATTACTCCACCGTTTTTGTTCAAATAGCCGTTGCTTCAAGTTTTCGAACATCACTGTTAGCATGTCGATGGCATTTCCCATTTTGTGTTAGCATGATGCTAAATGGCAATCTTTAAAGAAAGCGAGAAAAAAAAGCAATTCTGATCACATGAAAGCAAATATATTTTTTGTCGATTTTCAAGATTTTTTAGCTGATGCTAAGCTAATGGCCGCGTTTGGCCCCCTCGCCCCAATGACTTATTGATGTGGGGTGGACAGGCGACACCGGCTCCTGCAGATCTATTTCGAATCCCCACAAACACGCCCCCCACCACCCCGCCTCCCCAGGCCTGCGTCTTCCTTTTCTCCATCCTCCTTCCCCCGGGAGGCACTGACAGGTCGCCTGTTCATGGCTTATTCATCGGCACCAAGAAGAAGAAGCTGCGGGCGGACAAGCGCGATAAATAGGATTTGAATGAAAGTGGGAGGGGTTGGTTTTCCTGTTGAAATATGAAAATAAAATATTGAAAATAGTCAACTTAAAAAAAAACAAGTGTTGTCTCATATCTTTTTAGTCCTTCAGAGTAGGGCTGATTTGGAGTAACAGGAAATTTTTATTAGGGCTGTCAAACGATTAAAATTTTTAATTGAGTTAATCACAGCTTAAAAATTAATTAATCGTAATTAATCGCAATTCAAACCATCTATAAAATATGCCATATTATTCTGTAAATTATTGTGGGAATGGAAAGACACAAGACGGATATATACATTCAACATACTGTACATAAGTACTGTATTTGTTAATTATAACAATAAATCAACAATATGGCATTAACAATAACATTCTGTTAAAGCGATACATGGATAGAAAGACTAGTAGTTCTTAATAGATAAATGATGGTACAAGTTATAAAAATTTCATATTAAAACCCCTCTTAATGTTTTCATTTTAATAAAATTTGTAAAATTTTCAATCAAAAACTAAACTAGTAGCTTGCCATTGTTGATGTCAATAATTACACAATGCTCATTGTGCTGAAACCCATAAAATCAGTCGCACCCAAGCGCCAGCAGAGGGTGACAAAACACCAAAAAACACAAGTAAAAAGTGGCCATGACACTGTGCTGTCATTTTAATGTTTGAGCGGGGCATGTGCGTAAATTGCGTCAAATATTTTAACGTGATTAATTTAAAAAATTAATGACCGCCCGTTAACGCGATAATTTTGACAGCCCTAATTTTTATCATTATTTTTTTCAAAATTGAAAGAAAAAAAACAAAAATATGTGGAGAATAATCCTGAAAATGTCCAACATCGTTATTGAAAAATATACAAATTTATTCTAAAAAGAAAAAGAAAGAAAACCCTCCTGTGTGTAATATATAAAACAACAACAACTAACCCTCTTTAAAATAAACTGCTGTATATTAAGCCAAAAGAATTATTGTGTTTGAAAGAACAATATGTCTATATGCTGCCATAGCAGATTCATGGCGCACTAAGCCCCCGAACTATTTTTAATTGTCCCTTTTACCCTGGAAAACCCCGTTTACAGACGTCGCGCAACCGCTTTTGTTTCAACCTGGCCATAAAAAGAAGGTAAGTCATTATATTTCTTATTCAAAATGTCTGTCACTTTTAGCTTAGAATCATTAATTGATGTCTAATATTTCGTTTAAAAAAAAAAAAAAGACTTAAAAAAAATTATTAACTCGCATATTTGTAACTTTTAAACAAATGACGTCACAATGAAAAAAATGGTGTCTGTAAAAAAAGTCACTGATATTGACCTCATAACTATCGCTTAATTGTATTTTTTTTGTTACTGTCGCATTTTCTCTGATATGTTAGATGATAAATAATCGATCCAAACAAAGAAAAACTGAAAAACAACATTTAAAAGGGTAAATATATGAAAAACAACATCTCGACCACTCCTTGATGTCTGTGATTTCTGCATCGCGACCCGTGTTATATTACCATGTTTCACCCATAAAATCCCCAAAAATCCAGCTGTGGCCAGTCACAGCTGTGTCTTGACACTCGGTGATACATGCTACATGGAGTTTTTGGATCGAAACAAGGTAAGTACGCAATAATATCTCATTAAAGTCGTGGCGTCTTTAATACCTGCTCTCGCGTGCTCTCACTATCAGATACGGTATTGCTGTTTAATTTTTTTTTTTTTAAACATGCCCTCCTGTTCAAAATTTTTCTTCCCCAGAAAATTGAGATTTTAAGATTTCCAATGATGTGTCACACGTGCAAATCGGACAATTTCGAAATTTGGATAAATTGGGGGTCTCAGAGCAGAACTTCAAGTCACCCAAGTGTTTTCCGCCATATACTGTCTTTAAAGAAATAAAAAAAGTTTTGTCCTCACGACACACTAGCAGACTGCTGATGCTGATTTCTCAATAAACAAACATCCCCAAGGGTGATTTTCCTCTCCCTATTTTTTATGATCTTTTATTTTTGTGCAAGCGCAATCTTTTGCTGACTGTTTTCTTTTTTCCAAGGTGGCAATATCCTGGCTGCTCTGTGTGGCGCCGGCAATAATTGCAAGTAGAGCAGCGTGTGTCAAAATGAAGAAAAAAAAAAATTGCTGAGTCACTAGGTGAGTGCCCGCCGGCTGACCGCTTGCCGTCACGTGTGGCCGCAAGGATGATGACGATAATGTGGCGTGTCAGTCCTACATTTGGAAAGCGTGTCAGATTTTCGGAAGACACGCGAATCCTTCGGTGTCCAAACTACGGCCTCCTGTCGGGTTTTTATTGGCAAATTTTGAAAATATTATCGAATATGGCCGGCACAAGAAGCTTAAATTCAGCCTATATTATGTTGCATTTCTCAGATTTAACACTAGATGGAGATAGTCACGTAAACAGTGCATCCTCATTAGCTCAGGGACAAAACCTGACATGTTGAAATCAATGTAAGACACTAAAATTTCAATATTTTCCATCTTTTCCCACTTACCCGAAGTTGCATTACACAGTCGTAGCTCCAATGTTAAGCGCAAAGTAATATCACATTATAAGTTCTTATTTTAATCAGTCACGAAAATATAGATATAGAATATATATATATAATTTCTCCTAGTGATGCTTGAAAGTTTCCTTGCGGGACTAATGCGAGACGAATGACTGTGAAAAACGGGAAGGAGACCTTCCTGACTTCCTCAGTCGTCCCGCTCTGGGGGCGTGAAATTACACGCAGCTTCCTGAGGACGCCGCCACTAGAAGGTTACCAGACCGCCGCGGCGTAACGTCATCTTCCGACCGGCAAATTAGAATGACGCCATGACTGAGAAAGTGAGGCGCTGGCGGATTGCGCAAAAAAAAAAAAAAAAAAACGTTCAAGATGTTAAAAAAGTAAAGCTTTTTTGCACAGAGGTGATATGAGGTGTTTGCAAGTACATACAAGAAAACATGGTTCTCAGCTATTTATTGAGCCAAATGATGGCGTTGAGTTCTGTAAACATTCCTCCATAGCCTGCAGTTCTTGCACCTGAGGGCAGAGGGCGCCGCAATGAAGGCTCAGAAGGCGTCGGGCCTCTGGGATGACGCAAAGCGCCGACGCTTTTGAGCCACTGTGGAAACAAACAACACAGTAAGTGCACATCTTTAACAAACAAAGTTTCAATAAGACATTGATTGAGGAAAAAAAGGGTTTTATTTGTTTTTTTTTTTGTTTTTTGTTTTTTTTTTTTACCAGAAAATGGTCCAATCAAGGACTTCATCATTTGTTTTTGTGTGATTTTAATTTTTAATTTAGAAATGTTAAATTTTGGAAAAAAAAAAAACATTGATGACTAACATTTTTATATTAAATTTTTCTGAAAATTATATAAGTTTTATTCACCTTATGTTTAGCTGAGGGAAAATTGATATTTTCAAAAAACTATTTTTTTTTTTTTAAATAACTTTTTTTTACCTCTTCAAATACAGTGTTGACATTAAAGCTTACTCCTGGAGTGACTCACGCGTTGAAGTGCAGTTGCGCGAGTTTGGCGAGGTGTCTCGCCATTTCCACGCTCTCCTCGCCAAATTGTGCGATCACGGCGGCACTGCTGCGCTCCATGTGCACTGCTGCGCGTGACCAATCACCTGCGGCCAAAAAAAAAAAAATCAGTCTCATGAACTTGGAAAAGTCCTTTTAGTCACCCCATTTTGTTTTGGGGCATTTTAATTTTTGCACACCATTGCTGGCGTGTGTCTTTGCCATGACGTCTTCGGCGCGACCTCGCAAGATGTGCGTCGGCGCCAGCTTCACGCCCGCCCCGCGCCCGAATGCCTCAAGTCGGGCGACAGCCTCATCTGCAGAGGGAGGAAAGCGCCTTCAACGTTAGCATGGCTGCGAAGGAGGTGGCGACCACTCACAAGGTTTATCTCTCTCCAGGAGCTCTTCCGCCACGTACAAGTCCCGCTTCAACGCTTCCATGTAATCTGTCAGTTCACGGCGGCCAAACGTACGACCGCACCGACGGCAAAACGAATCGGCTTCGCTGGAAGACAACTTGACATGACACACAGGCGACAAGTCCATTGAGGGCTCTCAACTTAAGAACATGAATAAAGTCCAACATCAGATAACATTTTTTATTTTATTTAATCGTTATTTTATCAGGCAGTCTCATTGAGATTAATATCGCTTTTACAAGAGAGGCCTGAGCACAAAGAAACATTCACAAATATCAGACAACACAAAATACACTAACGGAAACAGTTACAATAATCAGTAAAAACATCAGACAAAAGAGATTTAAAATCACCAAGATTAATGATTTAGTTTAAGAGTAGATTGCAATTTGTTCCACTTAAGAGGAGCATAATAGCTAAACCCAGTTCTGCCAACATTAGTGTGTGTGACTGGAATGTTTAGGGTTAAGTAGTTAGTTGATCGTGTTTTGTAGTTACTGGATTTGAATGACAGGAGAGATGTGAGGTAGTTAGGAAGTTTGCACAGTAAAGCCTTATAGATGAATAACATGAGGTGGATATTTCTTCTTGACTGTAGTGAAGCCCATCCAACGTTTCGATAAAGTGTACAATGATGAGTGCAGAAATTGTCATTGGTGATGTAACGTAGTGCACTGTGATAGACCGGGTTTAACTGATGAAGAGTTGATGGAGCTACATGACAATACAGGATGTCCCCATAATCAAGAACAGAAACAAAAGAAGATAACACAGTGGTTCTTCGGTTAGAAGTTGACAGACACCCTTTGAGTCTATAGACCCTACCCACGTGACGTCACAACTCCGCTCTCCTGAATGGTACCGCCCACTTGTCCGTCAAAACATAGTGTTAACCTGTTACGGCTACGTACATTCCTCCTATTTACGGCGTGTTTTTCTGCTCCTTAACATTAATAATCAAAATGGTGAAGGCGTGTGTGGCTGTTGGTTGCACTAACAGAGAAGGTGGAAGGAGAGACTTGAAGTTTTACCGTATTCCGAGGGATCCAAAGAGGAGAGCGAAATGGACGGCTGCAATTCGACGTGAAAACTGGGCACCAAAAAATCACCACAGACTATGTAGTAGTCATTTTATATCCGGTAAGATGCATTTAAGATATACTTAGAGGGTTTTGGGCTGACAAATAACCACAATTAAGATCACTGCGAGGCTAATCGCCGACAACATACGACGTAGTACGACATAGTTTCAAATTCAAGATGTTTGTGACTTCCCTTTCTTCCACCATCGTTATTTTTTGAATAATATTTAGCTGGTACCAAGTGAAAGAAACTGGCCTCGTCTACGGGGCTGACAAATAACCACAATTAAGATCATTGCGAGGCTAATCGCCGACAACATACGACGTAGTACGACATAGTTTCAAATTCAAGATGTTTGTGACTTCCCTTTCTTCCACCATCGTTATTTTTTGAATAATATTTAGCTGGTACCAAGTGAAAGAAACTGGCCTCGTCTACGGGGCTGACAAATAACCACAATTAAGATCATTGCTAGGCTAATCGCCGACAACATACACGTATGTATGTAGTGAGAGTGCTATCGCTAAACCATATAAACATTAAAAGCCTTAACTCCATTGACAAACGACATGAAATACATTAGACTTGACAGTGGATGTTAGCAATAACAAAAGATTTTGAATTGAAAATTTCGTAATTCACCTTTCCAAGCACAAGATAGATTTCTGCCGAATTTTCGTGGACGAGGACCTGTTTCACACAACCAGCAACGAAGTATTTATAAGCCTCCAAGCTCTTGAAGTTTTTCAAACTTTCGTGAGAATAGGCTGATTTTGTGTGGACAAGATAATTGTAAATATCAGCGTAGCAGATGTCAGGCAGACAGGGCGAAGACAGTGGGTCGAAAAACATCGATTTGGGCATCAAATATGGATCTGGCGACTGTATAGAACGAAGCTTTTCCACATAACGCCTTTTATGCAACACATCCAGTGAGTTTACGGCATCAGAAAGCACCGGGTCTTCCATGAAATGCATTTTAAATTCCTCGATCAATTGAAAACAATGCTAATACAGAGACAAAATGACGGACAAGTGGGCGGAACCACACAGCGAGCACGTGGTTTTGTGACGTCGGTGGGTAGGGTATATACAGGAAGCTAAGTTTGAATTTAAGTTTACGGATTAGATGATGAATATTAGAGGTGTGCGAAATTTCCGATTCTTAGATTGTTCGCGATTCGGCCGTGGAAAATTCGAGAACGATTCACAAACATCCAAATTCCGATTATTGAAATATGTCTAGTAAAGCGGAACTAAAACACACTCAGCGCGCCGCGCGGTCTTCGGGACGCAATGAGGAACAGAGCGAGAGTAGCTAAACATCATGCTTGTCATTACCCGGCCCCTCGGGTAATGCCAATGCTCCACTCACGGCTCTAGCTCAACTCATGCCACGAGATAAAAAAACAACAATATACCTGACTGCTGCCGACAGCTGCTACAAAGTACGTCCACATAATGGTACGGTAGATATCATATTTATATAGGACTAGATGCAAAATAGACTCGGTGGCGTTAGCAGCACATGTACAGAAAGCTAGATTTGGGCATTAGTAAACGGCCGCCATCTTAAAGCAGTAGACTTCCCTGCAAGGCTGTTGTAGCGAACCTTCCAAGCGAACCTAATTAACTTTTTATCTAAAATACTCCTAAATCGGTAAAATATTGACTTGAATCTATCTTTAAAATAGTTTTAAAACTTTTACATGTCGAAAGTAGACAAAAGGGAAATTATGGAATAACATGAGCAATTTTAACAACTTTAACGGTTGATTCACAACATTAAATTAATTGAATGTACAGTGGTACCTCTACATACGAAGTTAATCCGTTCCAGGACCTTGTTTGTAAGTCGAAATGGTCGTATGTCGAGCAGGATTTTCCCATAGGAATACATTATAATTCCATTAATTCGTTCCACAGCCCAAAAACCTGCACTAAATCCTTAAAAAATACTGCTGGTGCTATTACAAATGGCAATTACAAGTAGCAAAACAAATAAATTATAAATCAAAATTGGAATAATGTAATAAAAAGAATAATAATAATTCCTGTAATAGTGTAACGAATCGGGTTCTAATAAGGCGGACGTTTTTTTGTGTACCTGAACGCACCGCGGGGCTCACGTGCCAGAGACAGACCGGTGAGCTTGAGTTTCACTTTCACTTTGAATGTTCTCTTGAGAACACCATCAATTGCGGCAGACAGCAGGCGTTTTGTGTTGAATAAGTTGTAAAAGAAATGATGAAAACGTGGCGAAGCTGGCAATTTCTTTGGAGACAATAAGAATTGTCAGCTTAATTTATAAAGACTGGCGAACGATGGTCGGAGGAGGACCGTGGAGATGTATTGTTGAGCCATTTCACGGATGCCCACCCCACGCTCATATTTTTCTGTCATTTGCATCTTCATTTCGAAGGTAAGCATCAACTTTTTCCTTGTTTCACCACCTGTACCAACCTTTTCTGAAACCTGTGTTGATTTGTCACACAAGAAAATCCGCCGTGCATTCGTCTGCGGTGCTGCCATTGTCGTCGTATTTCGAGCATGTCGTCGGATGTAGAAACAAATGGCGAGTCAAATTTTACGTCGGATGTCGAAAAGTTCGTGTGTCGAAGCGATCGTATGTAGAGGTACCACTGTAGTTGAAAGCTGCTGATACAGAATGGGGATTTGGGTATATTATATTTATTGTTTTTAACTGTTAACTTGATACTGAAGTAGTCGTTTATTTAAGGCTGCGAGGCTTTTTTTTTTGGTACGGTTTTTATAACTAATGTACAAAACATTAAAAGCAGCTGATAGCGGGGAGGGAGGGGGGGTGTCATCAATAATCGATTTATAATCGAATCGTAGCCTCTGAATTGTAATCGAATCGTTAGGTGCCCAAAGATTCCCACCTCTAATGAATATGGGTTTTGAATGATAAATTACTGTCAATCCAAATTCCTAAGTATTTGTATGAGTCAGTGAGAGTAATTTCGGTACCATTTAGGGATTTGATTCTGGGTAAGTGAGTAATAATACGTGGTAATTGGTTCCACAGCCTGGGCGCCATCACCGCAAATGCACGGTCACCCCTAAGATTCAGCCTTGATCTTGGGACTACTAGAAGCAGGTGGTCAGCTGATCTGAGGGTTCTGGTTGGACTGTAAGGCTGAAGCAGTTCTGACAGATATGGCGGCGCAAGATTATTCAAACACTTAAAAACAAATAATAATATCTTAAAATGTATTCGATAATGTACCGGGAGCCAGTGAAGAGATGCTAAAATCGGGGTGATATGTTCGCGCCTGCGGGTTCTAGTTAGGAGTCGAGCAGCAGAGTTTTGTACTAGTTGCAGACGGGCCAGTGCCGCCTGACCGACACCTGCATACAAAGAATTACCGTAGTCCGGCCGAGTTATGACAAAAGCATGAATCAATTTTTCCATATCAGAGCGTGAAACAATAGATTTCACCTTAGAAATCTGGCGAAGCTGATAAAAACAGTCCCGTACAACACAAGAAATCTGCTTCTCAAATTTAAAATCAGAATCAAATTGGACCCCTAGATTTTTGACATAATTCTTAAGAAACGGAGACAATGAACCGAGGTCAACATTCAGGGAGGTCTGGCTACTTGGTTTGAACACCATGACTTCAGACTTGCTGTCATTCAAACTTAAAAAATTACATGAGAGCCACGACTTTATATCGTTGAGGCATTCAATAAGACAATAAAACATCACCTCATTTATCTTACCGCGAGAGAATCCAGGCACGTAGCACACAGCAGTCCAAACGTTTGGTCATCCTGCTTCTGCTGTGATTGTTCCTCCTCGCAGGCTTCACACTTGCACAAGAAAAAGTACTGCTCCTGCAGGAGGCGCCGGCGCTTCTTGCCGAGCATTCTGCTGGCGTGAGGACCTACGAGAAAACAAGTGTGACATTGATGTATGTCACCGCCTAAGTGGGAAAGGAAACATCTCACCGTAGCAGTGTAGGACCTCGCGGCCAGAGGGGACGTTTTGGTTTGCCCGGACAGTAACGGCGCCACTTTCGCTGAATGTCACGCTGGTGTTGGGGCGACAGGAGTGATTGATAAGACTCAGTGTCGGGAAGAGAGCGGTGGCGATCCGTCTTTCTTGATGGGACACCACATTGGAGTCAGACAAACCTGCCGTACAAAACACTCATTGACAGGCGACTGAAATGTTTTGTTGTGTCTTTGGGGAGCGTACGATCATTACCTCGCTCTACTAGCATGACGATGGCCTGCGCGTTGCACCGCAGCTGTAGCAGGTGCCTGAACACGGTGCTGCCCAGCTGCCGCCAGTCGAGTTCCTTGCTGTCCGCTGCTGTAACTTGCTGGAGTTTTAGGCAAAGCGTGGCTACGGTAACGGCACAAAGGAAGCGCATGCTAGCACTGTGCTGGTCCAGGTGGTGCAGGAGGCGCAAGATTCCAATGTACGCTACGTTTAGCTGGGCCGCATCCCCTTCCTTGACCAGCCGAATTTCCCCTACCCCCGCTTTGAGCGCCACCCTTAGCGCCAGCTGCGTAAGGACGCCCACAGCTGGCAGGCTTACGCCCAAGGGGCACTCCCAGCGGTGGTACTCCTCCCAGGCGTGGTCTCTACAGCGAGCGCCGCAGTATCGCTCATATGAGCACCCACCGCATGGGATTGGTCGCCACGTGGGGTTCAGGCACGCGTGGCACCGCCGGTGTTCTGACCCGAATGTGTCATCGTCTCGAATGAGGACAAAGCTGTACGGCCGCTCACTGAGGATCACCTCGCCGGCCTGTATCGTTTCTGACGCCACTACGTGGCGACCTTTCTCCAGGATGAATCCAACGTTCGCTTTTGGGGACATCCCCGAGCTCTCCTCTGGGTCGGTGCACGGGTCCGACGGAGAGATGTGCACCAGACAGTCTGCGCGACGCTTCTCCAACTTATGTGCCAGACCCGTCGGGTAGTCATTCCTCTCTGCTTCTGACATGTCATCAAGAGCTTCCTGTGAACGATGTATGATATTTTGTCTACGCTTCCAGTGACATACTAAGCACAAGCATGCTGTTTGATCAATCTAATGGTCTGACCTCGTAGCGATGCAGGTGAAATAGTGCCGCTGAGCGGTTGGCGTAGCACAGAGGAAGCTGGTCAGAACTTTTGGGGGATAAACAAACACCCTGTGGTTGGTGGGAGAAAATTAAGATACATAAATGCACTTGTCTTGAAATTTGTTGTGATGGTTTTAATTCTATTGCCTATGTGCTGAGGTGTTTTTTCTAAATTGGACAAATATATATTTTCTAGAATAACTGGAGAATATTGCTTCTCTCGATCCATTTTTGGCCCTATGTCGAACCGTCAGTTCTAGAGACGTGCGAAATTTCCGATTCTTAGCTTATTCGCGATTCGGCCGTGGAAGAATCGAGGACGATTCACAAACATCCAAATTCCGATTATTGAATTACACCAGGTAAAGCGGAAGTTAAACACAGTCAGCGTAGTCTTTGGGGCGCAATAAGGAACGGACCCAGAGTAAATATCATGTTCAACTCAGGCCGCTAGATAAAAAAACAATCATACCTGACTGCGGCTGACAGCCGCTACAAACAACGCCCAGTTGCTAGTTGCTACAAACATACGGCTACAGTAGATATCATATATATGTAGAACTATATGCAAAATGACAGACGACGTCGGTGTTGCAATATGTATTATTGAACAGAGATGCAAAATGACAGACTTTCCGGCGTAAGTAAACAGCCGCCATCTTAAAGCAGTAGACCTCTCTAGAAGGCTCTGTTGTAGCGAACCTAATTAACTTTTTATCTAAAATACTCCTAAATCGGCAGAATCTTGTCTTGAATCTATCTTTAAATGATTAAATAGTTTTAAAACTTTGGCAAAAGTAGACAGAAGGGAAATTATGGAATAACAGGAGCAATTTTAACAACTGTAACAGTTGATTCACAACATTAAATTAATTGAATGTACCTTAAAGCTGCTGATACAGAATGGGGACTGGAGTTTTTTATTTACTGTTATTTTTGTATATTTTTTTACTGTTATATGTTAACTAGATACTGAAATAGTAGTTTGGTTTAGCCTGAGAGATTTTTGAACATTTTTGGAACTAATGTACAAAACATTTAAAAAAAAATTTTTTTTTTTTTAAAGGAGGAGAGTGCATCAATAATCGTTTTATAATCGAATCGGAGCCTCTGAATCGTAATCGTAATCGAATCGTTAGGTGCCCAAAGATTCCCAGCTCTAGTCAGTTCCATGTCTTTCCAATGTATTTCAAAATAATAGTGGTACAAAAAACCTGCGAGTAGTGCAGCACTGCTTCCATGTATTTTCTGCATTTGAAGCTGGCGTTGCCTCGTTCCCTGCACGCCGCAGCTTCCACCGCATCCTTCCGTATGATATGGTGTTGTCCTGCAGAGATGCTGCCCAAGCATTTTACGTCATCCTGCCTGGAAATACAAAGAAGGTAGTCCCTACATGGCTGCTTAATGTGGTAAAAAAAAAAAAAAAAGTTATAGTATCACTTTTTGTGACTATTTTTAAAATTATTTTTTAAATGCAACTTTTCTTACAAAAAGCTTGAGAAGTTCTTGGAAAGACAAAAGTTCAACTTTTTCTTTTTTCCTCATTCACTCCCATTGACGGCGACAGACGTCCAATTCATTCGAATCGGCTGATCGCTGCCAGACCCTCCCAGTTCAAATGAGCTGAGCCGTCAATGGCAGTCATTGACTCAAAAGCATCGAATTAATCCTAATTTTACATACAAAGTTTCAATTAACACAGAGATCCAAAGACCACTCACGTTGTCAAACTTAGGGCACTTTCAAATACATCTTCAACTACAAGCAGGGATTTAAAACGCTCCCTGGTTTCGGGTTCGAGTCCGGTCCATTTCTGACGAACGTGATCTTGCCACGGCAGGCAAGGAAGGTCCATTTGGTAGACTAAAAATGTATTTACATGTACCAAAACAGGCTAACAGCCACCATGCTTCCTTTTTTGTTCGTCAGAGATGCTTTAAATTTAGTCTTCAAAATAAAAGTTGCATACGACAATGGTATCTTATACTGTGGTGCCTTTATGTGTGTTGGTTTTAAAATAAAGGTATAAGCTTTATTTGAATATTATTACCACGAGTATATTATTAGAAGAGTTACACTTACGCTATATTGTAGTCTCATGCTTTTATTTTGAATGCGAAATTCCACCAACATACGGAAAGATGAAATGTTGACGTTTGGTAGAGCCTTCAAAATAAAAAACGCCGTAGTATTCGGTTACTTTCATCGGTGTATTTACAAGTTTATATTAAATATTTACATTCAAATTTATATTTAAGTTATATTAGTGTTATTAGAATAGTCAGACTCCCTCTCTTGTGTGTTTGTTTGGTAACTTGTATTTTGTTTTGAAGGCGTAATTACTGCATAACCGGTCCATATTAGTGACGGGATCTGTCGTTCACTTGAGAAAACGAATCCATTCCGGTTCGTTCAGTAAAACGATTCGTTCAAACGAATCGTTCAACGAATCGTTCGCCCCCCTCATCTCCCTCCCCACCCAAATGAATCGTTCGGTTAGTGAACGGGAAGTGACGTTGCCGAACGAATCACCAAAGACCGCTTCGCAGTATAACTGAACGGGAAGTGACATTGCTTGGTCCCTCCCTCTCTTGCACATTGACCACTCGTCGTAGTTTCAGAAATGAGTGACAGGCGATATCATTCTGCTCTCAGAGACAGCCTCGTCTCCCTCCCGCTGCTGCTAAAGCGAGGGAGAACTTCCGCGTCGTCTGTCCTAGTTCTATGGGCTCAAAGTCATGGCTCGTGCTTGCATTTCGAATTAGGACACGGTTAAACATTTTCCTTTTGAGGGGGAAGTCGGGGTTTGGGGTCGGGGGCGCACGGACTTTCTTTAGCATGATCGTGCTCACATATACAATGCTGCTGCTAACAGCCAACGCGGCATGCCTGCTGTCACGAAAATAAAAATAAATCGAAAGTTTAATTTCTAATTATGGAACGGCCAACACATCATATTAACCTCTCGCTCTGTTGTATTTTTGTTTTTTATTATTAAGATGATCGTTTTGAATTTTTGCACTGGTATTAATAAATAAAATAATCCGGTCAGCTCCCCTGTCGTCCCCGCATCTCAGATCGTCAAATGCTGACGAGAAATAATTGTTTGCTTTATGATTTCGCCTTTCTACTCTCATTAGTCTGTTAAGAAAAATGTAGACATATTGCGACATCTCCCGTGTCCGCGCGCTTTGTTTTTGGGGCGCTTGAGTAGCACATGATGGACGGATTGACATAATTTGTCAAACCAACCGACACCCTCTGACACGAAAAAAAAAAAAAAAAAACACTCGGAAAAAATTGACATGTATATACAGTTTCATTGCAAATCAGTATTATGGTGATCATACTAAATATTATTTTTTTTCTGTGCACATATGAGGTACATATCGCTGCCATGAAGCCTCCATATAGTGACAGTTCTCTGCCCGCTTCACTGCCGTCACGCGACCGCAGCTCAGCTTTTGCTTGCCTCGTAGCTACGCGTGTTTTAAATTACTGTAAATTTGATAGTATATCGTCATAGGCACAGTCCCGAGTCTGTTGAGAAAAGTAGAACACTAAACCATGCTCGCTAGATTTGTGTGGTGTTTTTGTCTTTTTGAGCAGCATTTGATAGGCTCCACGTTAACAAATATGTGACAAAGTCGTTTCCTTTCATTTTATGACTCGTTCACCGCATAGTCATTACTGGAAAGTCAAGTTAGCAGCAAGCTAGGTCAGGAACCGGAGGACCGAATCACTGAACGGGAAGTGACAAAACTCAGTCTTTCCCCCCTGCCTGCACGCTGGCTGCTTATTGGCCACACGTGGAAATGAGTGACATACGCCATGATTCTGTTTCCGCTCCCTCCCCTGCCCGCGATGAGGCTGGCGTCTGATTGGTCGTGTGCGATGTCAGAAGACGCTGCCGCTTGCTCAACGCCCTCCCACGCAGCGAACAAGCGCCACCAACTTCATAGAACGAATCAGTGCAGATGGTGATTAGTTCGGTCTCGTTCACCCAAACAATTCGTTCAAAAAGAACGAATCGTTCGCGACCGATACAACACTAGTCCATATACTCTTCAACACCGACATCAACTAGGGGGGGAAGGTTTTCAGTGTTTAAGAACATTTTGGAACACTTTTATTTAAAGACATGAATTTCAGACTAACGGAAGGGGCGATAGAGGTAAGAACAAGCTTTCACATTGTTATGACTTGTCACAAGCAATTGTCAATTGGTAAAATATCCATATTGTCCACAAACTTTAATTCTTGTCAGGCAAAGTGTACGCCATTTCGTGGAATTATCTTCACTTTTATGTGGAAATGATTTGGATCATTTGACATGCTGTGTTAGTCATGTAAGCTATTCCAGAATGGATCTTTGAAGAAGCGACGTCATCACCTCAAAAGCGTGGTTGGGCTTCGCCACTTGTTTTGGTTGTGTTGCGCATGCGTATTGCATTTGTAATGTATATATGGAGTACCGTATTTCGTAAAATGTAATCTTTTGTGGCAAACAAACAAAAAAAAATCAACTGCCTAAGTAACATTTTAACTAATTGCAATGCAATAACATTAAAGTGACCTTATTTTTTTAAGTGGCCTTGATATTCTTTGAAGTGGCCGTGATTTTTTTCCAACTGCAGAAAAACTGTGACGTCACTCTCTTTCTTTTAGTCCCTTTTCAAAGAGATTCCAGTCAAAAATCCAGTGTTGCAACTTATGGTGAGTGTTGTCTTTTTTAGAATCATTTTTCAGAATTATTTGAATTTTATTTTAAAAAATTAAAGGGGATGTAGTAACTCTATACGGGCGATAGATGTCCAGCTGCCATCCCTATCTATCGCTTTCATCTGGTGCATTTATATAAATTTAATTTTTCTTCTTCTAACTACCATAAAACATAACTGAATACTATACTGTACATATACATGGGCTGGCAGCATATGAGGTAAAGATTTTTCTTACGTATCTCCTTAAACTCCCATTTGGACTTTCTCAGCAAGTACTTTGATATATTTCATGAACTCATTTACCGCAGTTGGCAGCGATAGTGGATTGGACGTTGACCTCCGTCAATGGCACTGAAACATTCAATGCCAGTCATCCCAATTCAAATAAATTTGATATCTATTGTTTCCAATGGCACTGAAGATTTAACAAAATCTCCACACTCCTAGAACATCCGTGAGTGCCCGCCTGGAAAACAAGGACAATCCCGGTACCGCTTGAACCTGAGTGACGGCGTGCACAGTTCGTCCTGTGAGTGTCGTTGAGCGCACGTTTCTCCTTGTTTAATTCTCTGCCAGTGATGGCGATAGTTGTTTCCGTAGGTTTCGTGTTGGCGTCGCAGTTGAACCATCTGAGTGAAGACAAGCAACTGGAGCCAAACTGCGTGTGCGTGCTCAAGAAGACCATCTCTTCGAATGTGGCCAGCAAGTGTGTGTGACAGTTAGGTTGATTGTGTGTGAAAAGTCTCTTCATGAACATATGTTCCTGTGCGTCTCAGGCAAGTTCTAGTGGTGTTGGAAATGGACGTGTTGCAGACTGCTGCTGCGGCAGGAGGCAAGATTGGCAATCCCATACAGTTAATTGGTAAGGGAAAGGTTTTTTTTTTTTAATGCTACATAATCCAAAGAAACGCACACACAAAAACCTTAAATTGATCAGTTAAACATAATTTATTAGTTGATTGGTTTGTTTGATCAGCATGAAAGACCTTACACCCCAGCTTCCACCTTTTCAACCTTTTGTCCTCTGGCAGGCGCCACAGGACTAAACCAGCTAAAACAAACTGAGAAACAGTTTCTTTCCATACGCAGCTCAAGTTTGCACTGAAATGTTATTGTCATTACACTGCTAATGCCACAACATTAGCCACGTTTACATGCTGACTTTTATTCATACTAGAGCTGTCCCGACTAGTCGACATGGTCGACGTCATCGATGACGTAAATCCGTCGACGAGCACAACATCCCGTCGACGGCTAATGAAGGGTTAAAAAAAATATATGCGTGGAAAGTTCAGAATGTCGCACGCTTGGTATGCAAGCGGGGAAAGCGGCACAAAGCCAAAAAAGCGCACCAGAGTCCAAAAGATTGACTTTTTTTTAAAGAAACAAAGGAGGGTACACTGTTGTGTCCTGTCTCTTCAATGCCAAGCTTGGCTGCACGTCGGCCGTGAATGATAACGACAGGACATTGTAAGTCCGTCTAACTAACTAATGACATGTTTTATTGAAGTTGCTAAGCCTGTCGCGATATGCAATAAGTCCATTTATCGCGTGGTAAATAAAAATGAGGGCGGTCATTTTCATGGTTGTGTTTTATCGCTGCGCGCGCGCGAACATTTGTGCATGCGTGCTGATGGTTTTCTCTCATCAACACGCTGTAGAATTAAAGTTCAGACATACAAAATAGGAAAACTCATCTATATTAAACACTATATATGTTAGCATTGCTACTTTGAGGTGAATGGGGAAAAAAGACGACCTACTTTAGCCGGCTATAAAACAGGCAGCCTTCTCCAAAACTTGCAGTTAAAAGGTGACACTTCAAACATGAAAAATCGCTGGTTAACAGCATTTGCAAAAGGAAAAAAAATCTATTCCTGACAACACATGCAATGACAAAAAGTGCTTTTTTGCGGAGTGTAAAGCTTAAATTAGCGGTTTAGCGAACTTACTTCCGGTGAACATTTCAAAATAAAAGCATGTAATGTTCGTCATAGGGCTGGGCGATATGGCCTTAAGTACGTATCACGATAAATTGAGCAGATTTACCTCGATAACGATAAATGACGATAAATTCGCCCAAGCAAACTGTTATATAATTTGAACATTTGAATCAATGCATGGAATACAAATTAACAGTTTCTCGTTAAATTTATTTACCAGCTTTCAATTTAACAACTGCACATGCAGTCTAAAAATTAAGTATTAAAAAAAATCTTGTAAACAATAAGAATTCTTGTGTGAACATTTATAACAGCTTGTATGACTTGAAAAATATCATCACTTGAATTTCATTAAATTCATTCCGCATTGTTATACACTTCATAGTGGCATATGTTTAGATATTTAGAATAGATACAAATACGACACATCCACCCGTCCCCCAGAAATTATACTTAATTAAAAAATAAAATGTTTCACAAACCTTTCCTTTCTTTTATTCGGCTCAATTATTTACATCTTATGATTTTGGAAATCCTTACAGTATGCAAAAAAAATAATATTCCTGTTCCCAAGCACTGTGCTTACTGTACTGTAATTTTTACAAAAAATAAACAATACATAGTTACTCCCCGTCATCTGGGACGAGCCACTTACAAGACTACCACTGTCGTGTATTACAGATACTGCTTTGAACACATTTTCACTACAAAAGCAATGACACAGGCTTAAAAAGGTCAACTTTAATTGTGTAAATCACACTTAACGACGACACGATCTCCTGGTTGAAATAGACGACATCCACTTAATTCTATTGAAGATATGTAATGCTGAGGCAATTTGTCAACTTTACTTTTAAAAAGAAACGTGCACTGTTTATCCAGTAGATGGGGCTCTTGCAGTGTGTCAAACAGTGATTCAATTTAGGGCAATTGTCTTAAAAGTGGTTAATTGTTTCAGAAAGCCTCGGTTTTTCCATCCCGATCTGGAACCCGTCAAGAGTTTACTTAATTTCATGTGAAAGTTTGGCAAAGCTAACTTAAGCCCGACTTCATCCCGTTTACTTGTAGCGTTAGCCGCTAGCGTTAGCTGCTAGCGTTAGCCTACCGGGCTTCTGTTTGATTGGCTTCCTGAAAACCATGTGACTCCAAACGTAAGCACACTGTCTGCTTTCTTAAAGGGGAATGAACATAGCCGAACAACACAGAGTCAAAGCGGGATGAAAAGACTATATTTTCTTCTTTTATTAAATTACCGAATTTACCGACATGGTCAAAATTACGTCGGTCATCGTGAAGAATTTCGGTAACGGTAAATTTTCGGTTTACCGCCCTGCTCTAGTTCGTCATATACGTAAATAACGATTTCTGGCGTTAATCTCACATACTTCAGATTCTACACTAAGAATACCTTTAAAATGACACCCTTTATGAAAATTCTGATTGGCAATGAATAATTATAATACTATTATATATAGTACTACAGTATACTATAATATTAATGCTAGGTATTTTTTTAAGAATTGTTTTGAATCATTTTGGAAAGGTGAAGTCAGTGTTCTGAATCTGTTTAGATTCCATTCTTTTGCACAAGTTAATTCTATCAGCATTTGAACTCATTGTTTATTTGTGATTTATAATTGTTATTTATTTGTTTATTTGTACTTTAATCAAGAATTTAAGTGTTCCAAAATGTTGTTGTGAATTGACAAGCATAAAAAAAAAAATTCATTGCTAAATTAGTAAAAAAAAAAAAAATTCAAAAAAATTATAAGATTAGTCGACTAATCGTAAAAATAGTCGGCTGACTAATCGGGAGAAAATTAGTCGTTTCGGACAGCCCTAATTCATACCGATTCAAATCATTCCGAATGGAAATTTCAGATCACCTGTTTACGTGTCACTTCATCTATTCCGATCCAGCGTTTACATGTGTCTGCCTTTATTCTGAAAGGACATTTGACAACTGCCGTCTGTCATGCGCAGATTAATCAAAACAAAGCGTCACGTTGCAAAACATGGAGATCGATCGTCAGAGTGCTGCTGTTTTAACTTTAACCCACTTGTTGTGTTTGTGGGGTCGTATCCGCTTCTGCTGTTTTGCTCTTTTGCCTTGTAGTAGCCGGTTTTCAGCGTTTTCCACCGGTTTCTAATCTGGTCAACGCTCCGGTCTATTCCGGCTTCGTGTAACCTCTCGTGAACTTTTTTAAATAGTTCACTGTTCCTCGTTTTACGCCCGTCTAAGCGAGCAATTATATTCAATTCTTTTAAAGTTTGAATTAAATACAAACTTTCCGCCGGACTCCAATTAGGTGCGCTGTGCTTGGAAGCCATGTTGCAAGTGACGTTACTTATGTCACCAAGTGACGTCACCAAGTCAGTACGGAGCATGTGCAGAAAGAACGCAACCAGACACCATCCCGCTTCCCTGTTTACATGATATAATTTTACTTCTAATCGGTTTGGGAAAAGGAATATTCCACCCCTGTGAAACGGAATGAAATTCCATTCGGTTTGGGCCTGTTCATTCCGAATGAGGTGTTTATATGGAACACATTTATTCGGTTTGAACATCTAAACCGATTGTAATTGGAATATTTGGCTCCATGTAAACGTGGCTATTGTCACATGCATCTCACTAAGCCCGGTAACATACCAGAAACGTCAACGGCGCGTGAACGATGCCGCCGCGATAACGCAGTGAAACGCGGCCGTTAAAGTTAATCAGCCATTGCACACGAGTCCCAGTGCGGCCGCGTGTTAGACGCGTCCCACAAGCGGCTCAACACGGCGCACGCGAAAAGAACGGTAGAGTTTGTTTTTTGACGCGAGATGCGGCTCTCCTGCGTCAATACTACTAGGTAGAATCGGGCATACCGGAAGTCACTCGTTCAAAATGCGGTGGATTCGATCGATTTTCAAAATAATATGCATTCGTAACTTACTTTTCGAGTCCATCAGATCTCTTGAGCCTGTGGGTAGATCGGGTCACAGTTTATTTGTTGTTGGTTTGCTGCTGTCTTTTCTGTTATAACTATAACCAACAAGGCAGGACAGTATCAACTCTGCTTTTAATCTCGGCGCATCAGTACCCCCGTGTTCAATACAAAACCCTCCTACCACAACAAAACAAGTAGGAACTAATATTCACATAGGAACTAAAATTATTAGGGCTGTCAAACGATTAACATTTTTAATTGAGTAATCACAGCTTAAAAATTAATTAATCGTAATTAATCACAATTTAAACCATCTCTAAAATATGCCAAAATTTTCTGTAAATTATTGTTGGAATGGATAGATAAGACAAGACGGATATATACATTCAACATACTGTACATAAGTACTGTATTTGTTTATTATAACAATAAATCCACAAGATGGCATTAATAAGTACTGTATTTGTTGATTATAACAATAAATCCACAAGATGGCATTAACATTATTAACATTCTTTCTGTGAAAGGGATCCACGGATAGAAAGACTTGGAGTTCTTAAAAGATAAATGTGAGTTTGTATATTGTGACTAAATATTTCCATGTAGTGTATTTGTTGATCTTTCAGTAAATGATACTGTAGCGCAGTGGTCTCCACAAACTATTCCACATAGGGCCGCAGTGGGTGCAGGATTTCACTCCAACAAAACAATAGTGCAATACCACACCTTTTCACCAATCTGGTGTTTTATAAGTGTAATCAGTTAATTGCAGTTAGGTGCTGCTTGTTTTAGGAGGAACCACATTGGTTAAAAGGTCTGTGCTTGATCGGTATGAACAAATACCAGGACCCACAGTGGCCCTCGAGGACCGGTTTGTAGAACCCTGCTGTAGCAACTTAACTGTTCTGCCCAAATGCATGATGGGAAGTGGCGCAACCATGACTGTGTGTGGTGGCTGCAAATGCTATATCTTCTCTGCGTTGGGAACAATACAGGGTGTTAAGAAAAAGATCCATTCCTGCCATTCTTCCCTACGTCGCTTTTCACAATCTTTATAGTTGATGTGGGAGAGCTGTCAAAGCTTTTGCCAATTAAAAGTACGGCCCCAATGAATGCTTGTATCTACTCCACTCATTTGACTCTGCCTCTTGGCTCTCTAAGTAAAAATGCGCCTTTGTAGGCTGTTTGCGGCAATGTGTGAGTGGATCGTTCCGCGCATGCGTTAATTGCGTTAAATAATTTAACGTGATTAATTAAAAACATTAATTACCGCCCGTTAATGCGATAAATTTGACAGCCAATAAAATAAATAATAGCTCATATAAATACAATAAATTGAAGTTGGCTGAAACACCTGTAATTAAATAATAAGAATAATACACAATTAAATTTATTAATTTCTGCGTGATGCTTTAACTTGAGAAAACCCATCAATAAAGCTTTAGAAAAATGTTCATAAGAGTAAAAAATGATTGACGAATTTAATTTGTAAAATACATGTTAAAATCTTTGCCATTGGGATTGCTTTTTGCTTTAGCACAGGACTTATTTTTTCCTCTTTCTTTCAGAAAGAAAGCTGACCAATTCGCCGGGTCTGAAAGGCAAATGGTTGTTGTTTTATTATCTTTAAATACCCGTTACTCTCGCGCGATCTCGCAATCCTCACTTGGACCGATCGAGCCGCTCCACAGACACGCTGCTCGTAAAACGCGTCCTATGGAAATTGTCGCCGAGCGTCACTGGTGCGTTATCGCGGCGGGATCGTTGACGCGCCGTTGACGTTTCTAGTGTGTTACCGTAAGTAATATGTTCTCAGACATCGGTCTCAATCTGGGTACTGTATATGCAATATTTCCACAGTTAAGCTGCTTTCACACTCGTACCAGAATTCTTTATCTCAGATAGTCCGCTTCGTTTTGTAAATGTGTCACCCTGCTTCGCTTGGGAATGCAAGCGGAACAGGGCGCGCTTATGCTACATTACGTGCAGTTGCTGTGACGCTCTGCACTCCCTCCCCTCCCAAAAGGGAGGTATTTCCTCTTCTAAATTTCTCCAATCAATGAGCGCACCTTTTGTCCACTTGATGACACTCGGAAAGTTTTGGCGCAGTGTGAATACTGAACCTTTTCAACAAGTCATTTGCAATCGTTGTTGCGAGGTAGCTCTCCAACCGGACCCTGGTCCTCTTGGTCTAATGTGAAAGTGCCCTTAAACTGTGGCATTGTAGCACCGTTACATCAATATCAATGCACACACTTTCATTCGCATCATATCAGGTCAACCATTTGCCTCCTTGTATTGTTTTGTAAAGTGTCATATACACACTGCTGCACTCTGTTATATTACCAGTACATCACTACTTGGTGTTAGTCACTTATTTACTTTATTCTCAATCTGTGTACACTGTAACTTGTGTTTTTATTTTAGCTGTATTCTACTTTTGCTTTTGTCTTGTGGTGCATGTTATGGCAAAGCTTTAAATCTCATTGTACTCTGAATAATGACAATAAAAGCTTTCTATTCTGTTCTGTTCTAGACACTGCGGGCCAGGAGGAGGCAGCCAGAAGCACTAACAGTTCCAATGAAATACCTGGACCCTCCAGAACCAGCACAAGCAGTAAGTTTTCTTCCTTTTTGGATGCTTTCCTATGGGAAAGTCATTAATGAATTATCTGAATAAGCCAAAAAATATATCAAAATGTACAAGTGTATAACCAGTTTATATTGATACACTGTTGTTTCTCAGTTTGAACAGCAGATAGCGCAATTTATCCTTTTGAAAAAGACTGGGTAAATTCTTTCCCCACTCACTACATTTTTTTGTGTCACGAATCAATTTTTTACACTTCAAATGCGCAACTTAGCTATTTTGGAATTATTAAAGAACGCATACAGTACTTGCTGTATGTGCACCCGCCAGATTTATAGACACACATTGTACACTTATTCGATTTATGAGTACAAATAAAGAGATAAAGACATTAAGCCTTTCAGAGACAGTGGTCACTACAATGGACAGCTATTAAAAGTGGACACTTTGGTGATAGACGTGCAATTCATTTAAACCAGGAAGACTGGTTGTGAATGCTCCATAGGCGCAGTTTGACTTTTGGGGCAGAGGGGGCACAACATGTTGATGACCTCGAAACGCAGTGTCAGCCATAAAATTAACTTACAAGAATATTTATGATAATAAGTTGACAAGTTTTTTTTTGATTGAAGCAATGTTTTCATTGAAGTAATGTTGATTTGTGTTTGGGCCACATTTTGGCTAAGACGTTTTTGTCTTTATTATTCAATCAAAAAATAAGTTGCTTCATACAAAAATATATATTTTCAAAAGACAAATCACTTCAATCAAAAAAAGAAAAAAATCTATTATAGGAAACGTTTATGAATGCGAAAAAATATTTGAGATTGAAAAATTTGCATTTGAACACTTAATTTTTCATTGAAAAAGTTTTGATTGAAGCAATCCTTTTTGTGTTTGGGCCATATTATGGGTAGGACATTTGTGTCTAAATCATTCAATTCCCAAAAAAGAGTTGTTTTAATACAAAAAAATAATTCAATCAAAGAAAAAAATAATTTGAAAAATAAAATTGTCCTCCCCTATTTATTTATTATTTTTTTAAATAATATGCAAAGCAAATGACCGGCTAAAGTCACATTATCTGTTCGAAAAATAATTTTAACCCATCATAAAAATATTTTTTTTTTGTTCATTTAATTAATTTTTGTTGCAGTTTCATTGCTTTACCACTTTTATATATAAAGGAAAGTCAATTTCATGCAATGACACTTTTCAGCCACCGAGGGGGCCTGGCCCCCCCTTAAAATCCACTTATGGAATGCTCATGTTTCACTGCCATTGACGGCGGTGAATGTCCAATCCATTTTGACAGGGAGGGGCGAATGAATATACCTCCCACTTCAAATGAATTGGATGTCCACCTCCTTCAATGGTAGCCAATGAGTTTAATGAATTAGGGTTAGAAAAAAAAAACATATTTCTTGCATGAATGTGTTAACAATTTAATCACTCTTACTAACTGTTAATCAGTCACAACATCCATGTTTTTTGGTGACCTCTCATCTGGCTGAATGCTGGTAAAACATCACGTGTATGCATGTAGGTGTTGCAGCTCTTCTCCTGTTTTGGGCGCACAGATGGAGATTGACTCAGCCAAGACGAGGCGTCATGTTAAGTCGTTGAGCAGAAGCGAAATGAATGCGATTAATAATTTTGATCATGAAAATGCTTGGCAGAACTAACAAACAGATTAACAAAATAACAAATTGCCTTTTAATATTCACATTTGTTGAGATGCCAGATTCCTTTATCTCCTTTAAAATGTAAAAATGTAATTACCAGAGACATTGCTGCCACAGTAACTCAATATGAATGTGATAAATTACAATTATTATGTTAAAATGTATTTGTTAACATGTCATAATTTACTCTTTTTAACATGATTAGTAGGTTCATTTCAGTTCAGGCCTGACTTTCACTTGTATTTATCAGTTTCCATTATGTTATTTATGGCAACCCAACTCTCCCAGTTCAAACGAATTGGACGACTATCTCCGCAAATGGCATCCAACGAGTTAATGGCTCAAACAAACAATGTTGTTTATGGGGTTTCTGAAAAGTTTTACCGTATGGCCTTTGTAGTTGCGTAACTAATGGCCACGGCTTTCTCAATATGGCCACCGGCCTGTGCCAAGCCTTGAGGTGTTGCGTCCACTGAGTCACTGGCGACTGGTCATTGTCCAGCGAGGAGCGAGGCGAGCTCGCAGCAGGCGGGAAGATAAAACAACTTAAACCAGGATGTCCTGTCAAGAGATGAGAAGAAAAACTTTTGGGGGGAATAGAGCCACAAATAGCCAAAATTTCCTAATATCTCACAAGGTTGACAGTCACAGTAATCTTGATTTAAGTGGCTGTTGATGCCGCAAAATGGTAGCAAGTGAAATGCAGCCTGCTTGAATTTATCACCGAAAGTTTGAGATACGAGTGTCTACCTCTACTGTGCAACGTGAACTCAATCGACATGATATTTGAACGCAAATGATGTTGGTAGGCTGCCAAAAGTATATTAGAGGGTCCATCCAACATCTGAAGAAATTCTACCAGAATCCCAGTGTGTTTTCGTCCTGCCTGCGGCACAGCAGACATGATCTTCACAGCTCGACAATTACAAAACAAATGCAAGAAACAAACGCAACGACTATACATGGTATTCATTGACCTAACAAAGGCTTTTGTCTCCGTAAACCTGAGGCTCTCTGGAAAGTCCTATCAAAAAGTGGATGTCCAGAAAAGTACATCAGGATCTTGCGGCTCCTGCATGACAACATGTCAGCAACAGTTCTCTGCAGTGGCAGTGAGACTGGGCCTTTCAAGGTGAAAACTGGGATCAAACAAGGATGTATTATTGCTCCTACCCTGTTTTTATTGCAGCCATTCTCCACCTAGTTAGCTACAGCCTACCCCCTGGAGTCCAGATCATCTATAGAATGGTACAGATAGCAAGCTTTTCAATCTTAACTGCTTCCAGGCCAAGCCTTAGATCTCCAATACATTCATCATGGAACTGCAATACGCAGACGACAATGCCATCGTCGCCCACAAAGAGGAAGATCTTCAGACCGTACTTGATGCTATTGTCAGAGCATACAAGCTCCTAGGATGGCCATAAACGTGAAAAAGACCAACATACTCTATCAGCCAAAACAAGACACCTCCATAACCCCACCAACAATAAAGATCGACAACTAAGTCCTTGAAAATGTGGACCAGTTTTCCTACCTGGGCAGTCACTTCTCCTCACACGCAGACATTGACTATGAGGTGCACCATCGAATATATTATGCTGGTGGAGCCTTTGCAAAGCCCCGAAGAAGAGTCTTTGAAAACTGCTGGCAAGGACAAAAATCCTTGTCTATAAGGTTGTTATCATGCCTACACTTCTATACGGAGCAGAGGCATGGAGCAGGCACATAAAAGCTCTGGAGTCCTACCACCAGAGGTGCCTGCGTAAAATCTTGTACATCACCTGGAACCAGAATCGCGCAAATGTCAGTGTGCCTGAGGAGGCAAACAGTGACAGCATTGGCACTTGGGGTGTGACAAAATATCGAAATGGTGATATATTGTGATACTTTGTATCCCAAAAGGTTATCGATATGCTTCTGCAAGAATCGAGATATCATTTTAAAAAGGTGTCAATGTCTAAAAAAAAACAACTAGCTACCAAAATATTCCACCATAATAGTGTCTCAGTTAACTGTAAGGCTGCCTTGACGGTGCTCGACAACCAATGCATTTAGACTGGGAACATTCGTTCATTCAAAACCAGAGCATTCACAGTCATTCTGTCGGATTTTCAGGGCATTTATAGGTCACTTGCTGTTCATTTTAGGGCATTTCCAGGTCATTTCCTGTTTAGTTTGAGTCACTGCCTATTCATTTGGGTGATTCCCAGGTCTGTAACACAAAATGAACAGGAAGTGACCCATAAAATACCCCAAAATCAACAGGAACTAACAGAAAATCAACAGATAAATGACCTTAAATTGCCCAAAATTACCTCATTGCCTGCCATTGGCTGCTACTGACGGCCATAGACGTTCAATCCGTTTGAAGTGGGAGGGATGGCAGCGAATGAACGAATGTTCATTCGCTGCCACCCTCCCAGTTCAAATGGATGGGACGTCTACGAGTGATAAACTCTTTCCAATTCACAGCAGAAGCCTGTTTTTCTGTTTATTAGTTGTTTTTAGAATATCCTAGAATGATTTCCTGACTAATGTTTCGATAATAGTTGTATCGCCATATACAAGGACAACATAAGAAACGTTCAATATCAACAGCGTTTGCTGGGAAGGCCTTTCCAAAAATAAATGTGCATGGAAGGACAGTCTATGTAAAGTAGCCACACTCCACGAACTCAATCTCTGCCGATCTGCCACAGTTAAGAGACAGCACAGAAAGTAGAAAAAAAGACACCTCCTACGAGGCCACACCACATTCCACCTCCAATAACGCATACCCATGCCCACACTGCACAAAAGTCTGTGGCTCCAGAATTGGACTTTTCAGCCACCTAAGGACCCACATACAGCCCAGGAGGACTATCATACTCGATTACGAGTGATCGCTGATGATGATGATTCTTTATCCTCAGCGAAGAATTCTTTAATCATTAAAACAGCTTTGTGATAGCTTATATGTGGAAAAATTACTATGTTGTGGCACTTGTATCTCAAATCATCACTGCAGTCACTCCCTGCAACTCTCAACCTACAACTCTCGGTGCCTAGGAAGTGCAAGGAGCATTATAAAAGACTATACACACCCCAGTTTCCACCTCTTCAACCTGTTGCCCTCTGGCAGGCGCTACAGGGCCATAACAGCCTTAACAAACAGACGGAGAGACAGTTTCTTCCCAAGAGCTATCACCATAGTCAGCTCAAGTTTGCAATGAAATGTCACTGTCATTGCACTGCTAATGCCACAACATTGTCACATGCATCTCACTAAGTAATATGTTCTCAGATATGTGTATCAATCTGGATACTGCATAATCTGGGTATTGTGTATGGAATATTTGCACAGTAACATCAAGATCTATGCACAGACTGTCATCAAGTCAGCCATCTGCCTCCTAGTCTGGGTACTATAAATTATCATATATGATCATAACGGTACACAAAAATCTCAGTTCGGTACGTACCTCAGTTTTGAGGTCACGGGTCGGTACATTTTCGGTACAGTAAGAAAAAAAATGCAAAATATAAATGTGCTAGTTGTTTATTAAACACCTTTGTGCTTTCAACAATAGGAACATTAGCCTATACAAAGCTAGAATTCTGCTCAAAAAGTAGTGGGTATTTAAAGATAATCCAACAACAATTTGCCTTTCAGACCCCGCGTATTGGTCAGCTTTCTTTCTGAAAGAAAGAAGAAAAAAGAAGTCCTGTGCTAAAGAGAAGAGCAATCCCAATGACAAAGATTTTAACATGTATTTTACAAATGAAAGGCCTCAATAAATCATTTTTTTTTCTTATGAACGGTTTTCAAAAGCTTTATTGGTGGATTCTCCCAAGTTAAAGCGCCACACAGAAATTATTTAATTGTGTAAGCAGGATCTGTGTATTATTCTTATTATTTAATTACAGGTGTTTTAGCTCATTTTAATATATTTTATTTAAATGGGCTAGTATTTATTTTATTATGTGTTTATATTTTACAAATGTGATGTAGTATTCATTTATATTGTATATTTTATGTTGTATAACTTTAGTTCCTATGTGAATATTAGTTCCTACTTGTTTTGTTGTGGTAGGAGGGTTTTGTATTGAACATGGGGCCGTGTTGGTTATTATTATAGCAGAGAAGACAGAAGTAAATCAACAAAGACAAGTCAACTGTGCCCCGATCTACCACTCAAGAGATGTGATGGACTCAAAAAGTGGGTTACGATTAGGCTTGTGCCGGTTACCGGTTTCACGGTTTACCGTGGTGTGAAAACGTCGCGGTTTCAAAACCACTCAAATTTTCTGTCAGACCGTAGTACAGTATTCGCCATTTTTCATGTGTCAAAAATGCAGCCAGAAGTGGCGTGGCGCGGCAGCGCTCACCCCCTCCCGTTTGTTTCTGTGTGTGAAAGTGACACTATCGGCTAGACAGCCAGCAAACCCAAAAACATACTCCAAACATAAGGCATTCTTTTCTTCAATTTATTGAGCTCTCAAATCGTGGTAAGTGTTATATACAAAATGAATACATTTAAAACGTCGTACAATTGTATTTTTCCATGTGTGAGTAGCTTCAACAGATTAGCACCATGGAAAAGTTCGCCAAAAACAAAACACACATTTTCCTTTCGAATTCGATATACACACTAACTAAAAGCTTACAAAGATGAATGTTAGCCTAGGCTTATCTGGGAGAGCAACTTCATCGAGTGTTACAGCCGCAGAGTGAGAAAACAAGCTTGATTCGCTTGAATGAAGGGGAAAAAGGATAGATCGTTAATTGCGAAAGATGATCTTGCCCTAAGCACAAATCCACGTTCGTTAGCTCAAGGAGAGGTCTCACTCCCATGTTTTTTTTTTTTTAGATGAAACCTCTCCACAACAATATTTACATTTGAACTTTTACATTTTTAACTAACTTATACTAACTTGTACATTTTTAACTAACTTATTAACTTATGAATTCTTTGTTCTTTTTAACCTGAAGGCATGGCATCATGTAGACTAGATTTGACACAGTGGCTGAAAATGGCAAAATTTCACTTGAGCTTTTCCACCCTCAAAAAAAAAAGTGATGCAGTATAAATTTTAAAAAATTTTATTCAGAAGTGTTTTTACTTTTTTATAGAAATTATTTTGTTCTTGCTCTAATCTTGAGCAACTTGAGCTGTGGCTGTGGGTATAGTCTATAAGTAATATTTTAATTTTATTTTAAATATTTGGTTTTTTTTTATTGATAATTTATTTTTTAACAATGTATTGCAACTATGTTTTGAAAAAAAAAAAAAATCCCGTTCAATGGAAAAAAGTTTTTTTTTTTTAACCCATACATCTCAAAGTAACACATTTTGTAGCTATAATTGCAATAACGTGATACCGTGAAACCGCGGTATTTTTGCTCACGGTTATCGTACCGTCAAAATCTCATACCGGCACATGCCTAGTTACGATTGCATATTAAATATGAAAATCGACCGGATCCACTGTATTTTTACTCGAGTGACTTCCGGTCTGCCCGATCCTAGCTACCGGTAGTAGTATTGACGCAGGAGGGTCGCGTCTCGCGTCAAATAATAAACCCTGCCGTTCTTTTCGTGTGCGTCGTGTTGAGCCGCTTCTGGGATGCGTCTAACACGCGGCCGCACTGCGACTGGTGTGCATTGGGTGATTGACTTTAACGCCCGCGTATCACTGCATTCTCGCGGTGGCCACGTTGTCGCGCCGTTGACGTTTCTGGGTTATATTGTCGTACCGTGTTGGTCCTCATTATAGTAGAGAAAACGGATTAAATATAATCTACACAAAGAAACTGTAACTCACAGCCTCGAAAAGTAAGGCTTACATTACGTCAGAAACGCTTTCGGTACGCCTTCGTTCCGAACCGAGCACAACGTACCGAAGCTCGATTCACTTTATTCCCATTCTGTGTACACTTTGTGTTTTTTTTATTGGCCTCATTGTACTTTTGTTTTATGTGGTGCACGTTATGGCAAAGCTTTAAATCTCATTGTACTCTGTACAATGACAATAAAGGCATTCTATTCTATTCTATTCTATTCTATTCTATTCTATTCTATTCTATTCTATTCTATTCTATGTAAATCAATGAAATAAATGATTTCCTGTTTTCTCTCGAGGTTGTGAAAACTCTCCGATGAAGATTTCTCAGATGAAAGGTACTGGAAAAGCTGCCACCTTGAAAAGCTTCGGGACCGAATTCACGCCAATAAACAAACTCAACCCATATTTGAGCAAGTGAGTTGCTTCACTTTTTCTGGCATCCATCTCACTCAATTCCTGTTAACGATGACCCACCATCGTGTTTCTGTACACTCTGCCATTTTGGTTCTTTGAAACTTTGTCTACTGTTTTTTTTTACCCAAACTTTAAAAAGACATCCGAGTGGTTGATGGTGCTACCCTGGGAATTATGCAGTCGCACAGCTGTGGCTCGCAAGGCGCCTGATGTGAGCGGTCGGGATGCTCATTAGTTTGAAAGCAGCTCTGCCTTAGGAGCCTTTTGAAAATTATTTTGAACTCTTTGTAAAATGCCTGCGCATCCATGTAGGCCATGTTCAGTCTTATTATCACAAATCTGTGAAAATTATACATATACCTGGGCTGGCAGAGCATCAGATAAAAAGGGCTGGATTCGGCAAAAACGTCAAATTCATGCAATTTTATCACTCATTACTATTGCTGACTATACTATCGGTACCAATCTGGTGTGAAAAGTTCCAATCTTGCAAACAATTTTACTGCCACACAAGCACCAGTAGATGGCAGTGATACATCATTTCAGGTATACACAATGTCAAAACTTGAGCAAATTTTTAAAATTCAGCCCATGCAGCCAGTTTTTACTTAGTTGCGTGAAAGTTGGTAGGTAGGCATGAGTCGATGCACAGCAAAGCTTGAAGAAGTCAAAGGAAGTGTGTCATGGGTTGATGTGGCCATTTTATAATTTTTTCAAACAGACATGTTGATGTGTTATGTAATACTTGTCATGCCCGCCTATGCCCAAAATGTCACATAACATGTATGGATGGGGGTGGATCACATGTGTCACATGAGATAACATTGATGCCATAACCATGTGGTTGCAGATGAGTGTAGATTACATGTTTCATATGGGGGCAAATATCCAAACATATGCTTCTTACATGTGGTCGCACAAATGAAAAAAAAAACATGAATGGCTCTTTTCAAACAACGCTTTTACCTTCCAGTTGGACGATCAGAGTACGAGTGACCCACAAGTCGGACATCCGCAATTGGAGCAACTCCAGAGGGGATGGCAAACTCTTCAGCTTTGACGTGACGGACCAGAGCGTGAGTAAGAACAACATGAGCATGCGCAGGGTCACGCGGCTACCTCAGTGTTGTGTGGCTTGCAATGTACGCAGGGAGAGATCAGGATCACCGCCTTCAACATCCAAGTGGACAAGTTTTTCTCACTGGTGGAGCCGAACGAGGTCAGCTCTTCACTCATTTTATTCCCAGCCGTTAATTAAAACATCAAGAAAGTAAAAACAAAACACGATATAGAAATAAAACCAGAAAAAATGAATGAAAAGCAAACGCTACTTCAGGGTTTTTCACTGATAGCGGCAGGTTCTGGTCCCCATTAACCACGAAAAACAAGGGATTGCTTGATTGATTCATTCATTCATTTTATTTCAAATGTTTAAGACAAAATAAGTCACACAAAAAATGTTAATTGAAATAATAACATTGAAATAATAACACAAACATTGGAAAAGGAGTGAGAAGAAGCATAGTTTATAAGGTCCCCACCCCTACACATTCAAAATATAATTAATTTTATACATAAGACGCACCTCCATATAATTCAAAACTATACATGCTGTACATGCATATCAATATCACAAAATAAATCATAAGTAAGATAAACTTCAAAAACCATCATTTCACAGGTTCGCACATGTAACACTGAAATATTAACTGTTTAAACATTCTCTTAAATCGATAAATACTTTGACATTCTTTTAACCTCTCATTGTTGTTCTGTTCCTAATTCTTTTGAAATTAAATGTCCTTCTTGGATTGTAATGCACTTCTTCTAAATTAAACAATTTATGAATATTACCAGGCAATTTGTTATTTTTTGCCTTGAACATAATTTGTACTGTTTGGTAATGAACCAAATCAGCAAATTTTAAAATCTTAGAATCCAAAAAAAGGGAATGAGTATGGTCCACATATCCTTTCTAATGAATAATATGTATTACTCTTTTTTTGAAGAATAGTTAGATATTGCAATGAGTTTTTGTAATTATTTCCCCAGACTTCCACACAGTAAATTGAATAAGGAAGAAGTAAAGAACAGTACAGAATATGGAGGGAATCAAAATCTAAAAACACTGTATAATCACTGGATCACTGTATAATCATTTGGACACACTGAAATGTGAGTTGTGTGTCATCTGCATTGGTGTAATAGGAGATGTACTGTTCCATAATCTGAGCCAAGGGAAGCATATACAGTGGGGCAAATAAGTATTTAGTCAACCACTAATTGTGCAAGTTCTCCCACTTGAAAATTTTAGAGAGGCCTGTAATTGTCAACATGGGTAAACCTCAACCATGAGAGACAGAATGTGGGGAAAAAAAACAGAAAATCACATTGTTTGATTTTTAAAGAATTTATTTGCAAATCATGGTGGGAAATAAGCATTTGGTCAATACCAAAAGTTCATCTCAATACTTTGATATGTACCCTTTGTTGGCATTAACGGAGGCCAAACATTTTCTGTAACTCTTCACACGCTTTTCACACACTGTTGCTGCTATTTTGGCCCATTCCTCCATGCAGATCTCCTCTTGGCAACACAGACTTTCAACTCCCTCCACAGATTTTCTATGGGGTTGAGATCTGGAGACTGGCTAGGCCACTCCAGGACCTTGAAATGCTTCTTACAAAGCCACTCCTTTGTTGCCCTGGCTGTGCTATCATTGTCATGCTGAAAGATCCAGCCACGTCTCATCTCCAATGCCTTTGCTGATGGAAGGAGATTTTTACTCAAAATCTCTCGATACATGGCCCCATTCATTCTTTCCTTGACACAGATCAGTCGTCCTGGTCCCTTTGCAGGAAAATCAGCCCCAAAGCATGATCTTTCCACCCCCATGCTTCACAGTGGGTATGGTGTTCTTCGGATGCAATTCAGTATTCTTTCTCCTCCAAACACGAGAACCTGTGTTTCAACCAAAAAGTTCTATTTTGGTTTCATCTGACCATAACACATTCTCTCAGTCCTCTTCTGGATCATCCAAATGCTCGCTAGCGAACCGCAGACGGGCCTGGACGTGTACTGGCTTCAGCAGGGGGACACGTCTGGCAGTGCAGGATTTGAGTCCCTGGCGGCGCACTGTGTTACTGATAGTAACCTTTGTTACTGTGGTCCCAGCTCTCTGTAGGTCATTCACTAGATCCCCCCGTGTGGTTCTGGGATTTTTGCTCACCGTTTTTGTAATCACTATGAGATCTTGCATGGAGCCCCAGATCGAGGAAGATTATCAGTGGTCTTGTATGTCTTCCATTTTCTAATAATTGCTCCCACAGTTGATTTCTTTACACCAAGCGTTTTACCAATTGCAGATTCAGTCTTCCCAGCCTGGCGCAGGTCTACAATTTAGTCTCTGGTGTCCTTCGACAGCTCTTTGGTCTTGGCCATAGTGGAGTTTGGAGTGTGACTGACTGAGGTTGTGGACAGGTGTCTTTTATACCGATAATGAGTAAAAACAGGTGTCGTTAATACAGGTAACGAGTGGAGCATCGTTAGACCTCGTTAGAAGAAGTTAGACCTCTTTGACAGCCAGAAATCTTGTTTGTTTGTAGGTGACCAAATACTTATTTTCCACTCTAATATGGAAATAAATTCTTTAAAAATAAAACAATGTGATCTCATGGTTGAGGTTTACCCATGTTGACAATCACAGGCCTCGCTAATCTTTTCAAGTAGAAGAACTTGACTTATTTCCCCCACTGTAGATGTTGAATAGAAGCGGTCTAGAATGGACGTTTGAGAAATCCCACGTGTGAATTTGTTTCGTTCAGATCCATGGTTTCCGATTGACGCAAAGAAATCTTAGGAACACGAATTGAACCACTGAAGCACACTTTCAGTGAACACTACTCACTGCTCCAGTCTTCTGAGGAGTATGTTATTGTCAACCGTGTCGAAAGCAGCAGTGAGATCCAGTAATACCAGAACAAATTATTTGCCTGCGTCATTATTCTGACGAATATCATTTAGGACTTTGATGAGTTTTAATGGGTATCTCATATTTCTCCACTGGAATCAATTAAAATGCCATCGATCAGTTTCCGCCTACAAAAACAATTTGTTTTGGTGTGAGTGTCGGCCTAAAACTCAATAGCGATGTTTCTTACTGACCGTCCCCGCATCCGACAGGTCTACCTGATCTCCAAAGGCTCTCTGAAGTTGGCCAACAAGCAGTTTGCGACACTCAACAACGAATACGAGATCACGCTGTGCGCCAACTCGTGCGTGTTGCCCTGCAAGGACGGCTGGGACGTGCCATCCGCACGCTGTAACTTTGTGCCAATCTCAGCGCTGGAGGACAAGGACCCTGATGCATCACCGATCATCGGTCAGGAGAACCGCCAAAAAGGCTACTCGCTATTTTCTTGACGTGCCAAATTCCGCAGACGTGATCGGCGTGTGCCAGGAGGCTGAGGAAGTGTCGCAGATCACCACCAAGGCTGGCAAGCAGCTGACTAAAAGAGAGCTGGCGCTTATCGACTCCAGTGGAAAGATGGTGACACTCACACTGTGGGGTGACCAGGTCAGGACTGATTTGTTTTTTTGCAGTTTTCTGTTCAACGGCAAACAACGACAATGACAGCAACAGACTAGATGGTTTGATGCAGGGGTCCCCAACCTTTTTTGCACCACGGACCGGTGTGATTTGGGTCTTTTTTTCACGGACCGGTGTTCTGTCAAATTTTGCATCCTTATAAAATTTTGCTTCCAAAGCTTTTGTGGCGGTGAAAAAAGCCTTCTTTTATATTCAGTTGGACTCTCAATGTTATCCAATGGTGCTAAAAAAAGTTTTACATCATAAACATAAATGTGCAACACGAAAATGGCGTGAATTAGTGCTTAACGACACGGCAAAGTCATTAATTGAGAGAGCTACGTGCAGTTGTTGTGTGCAGCTAACATGGCAAACGTAAGTTAATGTTCTGTTCTTTAAAGAAATTTTGTAGGGTGTACTTTGGAATCGCTGCATTCGCGGTCATTTTTAACGTTATGCCCATGCCAACAAATATAAAATAACATTTGTTTTTAGCCCCGTCGTGTTAAGTGCTGGGAAAATACAACTCACCCGCTAAATCAGTGGGAGACCTGAACTTGTTTAGTTTTTTTCAGTGCTCTCCTAGCGATGTCAGGATATTCCGAAATGACTTTAATCCAGAACATTGGTAGATATGTTGTCTCAAATGTACGTTTAAAGTCGTCGTGATTAGCGATCTCAACAAGCTGATATTCCTGTTGCACAGACATGCTCGAATCACTCGGTTTATTCTAGGGCTGTCAAAATTATCGCGTTAACGGGCGTTAATTAATTTTTTTAATTAATCACGTTAAAATATTTGACGCAATTAACCCATGCACCGAATGATCCGCTCGCACATTGCCTCAAACAGATTACAATGAGGCCGTTTATGGACATTAAATGAAGAGAATGCCACCGGCCGCTTAGGGGCAGCGCCGTTCCGTACTAATGTTATTTCTTCTAAACGTGGGAGAATTAGTAGTTGTGAGATGTTTATGCTGTATGCACAATGCAATGCAAAGTGCTATTTGTGCTCCACACATATTTCGGTAAGTTTTCTTTCTTTTAGTGGCAATTATGTGTCTCTTGTTGTATTTTGGGTAAGATATGTACAGAGATATATATTTTATAAAGGCGAGTGGACACAGGCGTTCTTTGGACCGCGCCGTTTATTGGCATAAGCTTCGGCAGCTCCTTCACAACAAACATAAGTATCATTTAGTGAAAGCACAACAAAAATAATATTCCTATCTCTCAATAAAAATAATGTTCACAAAAAGAAAAGAACTTAAGTCTATAGTAATGAGGCCCTATTCTCACACAGTTAAACAATGCAAAATGAACTGGCATTCCATATCAAAATAGCTATGCAAAATACACATAAAACTTACTCAGACTTTGGTCACTCTATTCTTATTATTGTTATTTTTATTCTTCTTATTATTATATTAACACTACTTTTGATTAAAAATTTTACAAATTTTATTAAAACGAAAACATGAAGAGGGGTTTTAATATAAAATTTCTATAACTTGTAACTATAACATTTATCTTTCAAGAACTACAAGTCTTTCTATCCGTGGATCCATTTAACAGAAAGAATTTTAATAATGCCATTTGTGGATTTATTGTTACAATAAACAAATACAGTACTTATGTACAGTATGTTGTATGTATATATCCGTCTTGTGTCTTATCTTTCCATTCCAACAATAATTTACAGAAAAATATGGCATATTTTGTAGATGGTTTGAATTGCGATTAATTGCGATTAATTACGATTAATTAATTTTTAAGCTGTAATTAACTTGATTAAAAATTTTAATCGTTTGACAGCCCTAGTTTATTCACATACGGGTCACGAATCCACTCCTTCGCAGTTAGTGGATCTTTAGTGATTGGGAAGTAGCATAGATTTTGTTTGTTTGTCTTCGAGGTTGTAGGCTCATCTTCTGGCTCGTGAGGTTCCCTTTTCCACGTAAAAAATCTGTCCAAAGATGTCTGTTTTTCAGTCATTCTAGTGTGGGGGCTAATTATTTCCGGGAACAAATGTGATACGGCGACGACCTGCGTCATACGTTATTATTGAGGCCAAGCGCACATAGATATACAAAACAAGATGTACTGCGAAACAGTCCAATCAATGCATTTCTAAGACGACCTCCCATTCTGTAGTTGTATATCTAGAGTGGACAGGGATATTGGCGTGTTAAGAGGCACAGGCCAAAGTCAATCGGCCAGAACGCAGTCGTTAATAAATTATTTATTATTTCGGTCCGGTCGTTGGGGACCTCTGGTTTAATGTATTAAATAACATTAACTCTTTAAGCACAAATTTATGATTTTTTTTTTACCCTTACAAGACACTCATTTAACTCATTTAATTGACTAAGTGGCTTAAAAAAAGAATATTTAGAAAAATTTCAGGTAAAAAATGTTTCTAAAGGATTCATCAACTTATCAAAATTGTTTTCAATCCATTTGCTACTTGATTAGTTGTCGATTAATCGTGGCAACTCTAT
Source organism: Corythoichthys intestinalis (assembly GCF_030265065.1). Taxonomy (NCBI): domain Eukaryota; kingdom Metazoa; phylum Chordata; class Actinopteri; order Syngnathiformes; family Syngnathidae; genus Corythoichthys; species Corythoichthys intestinalis. The sequence continues at coordinate 29,408,853 of NC_080412.1, forward strand.
TGTGGACATAAAATGACTACTTGAAAACATGTCTGCCAGGCACAGAAGTTCAATGCTTCCTGTCACCCGGTGGTAGCCATCAAAGGGGCTCGCTTGTCAACGTTCGGGGGACGCTCGCTGACGGCGGTCTACGGCTCTACGCTGATGGTGAACCCCGAAATCCCCGAGGCCTACAAGCTCAGATACTGGTGAGTGCCACATTTTGTGCACAGATAGTTTCTTGTTCCGTCGTGTAGGATTGGATCGTTCCACATCTGCGTGCCTTTTCCTCCTCTGCCGGGAGTTGTAGCAACGATGGAGAGCGCCCGTTTTTGCACGCGTGTGTGTTTGAGAGCAGATGGGACCCAGGAAGGCAGAGCTTATTAGTCGGCGTGTGATGCGGGGATGTGGAATGGTGACTCATCATGTTATTAAAGGCAAATGGGAGAGAATAGAGGCGCTTTTATCGGCTTTACTTCCACGTACTCATTGGGTCTGTTAGCATAGCTTAGCATCTTTTCAGAAATTTTCCTATTGTAGGAATTCAATGCTAGCTGCTCATCTTTACAAACTCATTTATATATTTCTGGAAATGTTTTTTAGGTTATAGATAAAAATTTAAAATGTGTTCCATGTGTCCGTAGGTACAACCAGGTGGGCTACGCCCACAACGTCCGGTCCTTGACTGACTCCCGGTCGACAGCCGGCGAGTTCACCACCAACTGGAAGTCTTTGAGTGACGTTAAGACTCAACAGCTGGGACACGGCGAGAAGGTCAAACAAACGCACACAAACCAAAAATGATGTGATGAGGCTTTGGCTGCTTCATTAACGCCTAATTAACAACAACAAGGGTTCGTTATAATTGGACATGATTAGGTCAGCGGTCGCCAATGGCAGGACTGTGTCACATCTCGTGAAATTTGACTGACGGAACACTGGAACTTGTCCGGTGGTCACTAATGGCGTCTTTAGCATTCGAAAGTCGGTCATCGGCATTCCCCGACGGAAGAAGGGCAACAATCGGCATGTCTTGTAACGTCATGAAACGGCATGCTAGTTTTGACTTGTGATTGTGTTTGCGGACAGGCTGACTTCTTCAGCTGCGTGGCCACTGTGGTCTTCGCCCGCAAGGAGAATTGCCTTTACAAGGCATGCCCTGCTGCGTCCTGCCACAAGAAAGTTCACCAGCAGGAGAACGGACGCTTCCGCTGTGACAAGTGCTGCAAGGACTACCCTGGCTTCAAGTACAGATTCATGCTGTCTGTCAGTACACCTTCACATATATTGCTCTTATTTTGGTCCACAAGTTGGCCACGCTATGCAATTTTCTTTTCCTGTGAGACTGTAAGCTTCTGATGGTAATGTTTAGGGTTGTTCCGATCATGTTTTTTTTGCTCCCGATCCGATCCCGATCGTTTTAGTTTGAGTATCTGCCGATCCCGATATTTCCCAATCCGATTGCTTTATTTTTTTTGCTCCCGATTCAATTCCAATCATTCCCGATAATTTTTCTCGATCATATACATTTTGGCAATGCATTAAGAAAAAAATGAATAAAACTCGGACGAATATATACATTCAACATATAATACATAAGTACTGTATTTGTTTATTATGACAATAAATCCTGAAAATGGCATTTACATTATTAACATTCTTTCTGTGAGAGGGATTCACGGTTGGAAAGACTTGTAATTCTTAAAGGATAATGTGACTTTGTATATTGTGACTAAATATTGCCATCTAGTGTAGTGCTGCAACGATTAAACGATTAACTCGAGTGTTCGATTAGAAAAAAAAATATTCGAATTAAATTTTCCTGCCTTGAGTATTCGTTTAATTAAAGTGGCATTGTAATGGTTTGATTTTTGAAAGTGTCTGCCTTTAGTTTCATTGATTTGGGTGGATACACTGTCCTGTAGTCTGCCTCATTTCACATGGCTCAATCCAGCTGCTCCCTGTTAAGACCAATATAAGCTAAGTTTTTGTTTGAGCTCATGTTTTTTTTTTTTTTTATGCATTCTTAATTTAAAGGTATATTTAGCCATTTTTTGTGGGAATGTGTTTTAACTATTTGTTAAGAGCATTGTAAAAAATAAAAAACCTTGGCATTTTATAGCATTTAAACTAGCGGACTTTTGTTATGTAAGTTAGCCAATTGTTTTTTTGTTGTACATATATCCTCGTTCATTTATTTTTTCATACCGTTTGAGGCTCAGGTCAGGTATTTTAATTTTTTATGTTCCTTATCCGATTACTCGATTATTCAAACTAACTAGTTCATCGATTAATCGACTACTAAAATAATCAATAGCTGCAGGCCTAATCATGTGTATTTGTTGAGCTTTCAGTAAATGATACTGTCGCCATTTAACTGTTCTGCCCAAATGCATGATGGGAAGTGCAACCATGACTGTGCGTAGTGACACCAATTTATATAACTTCTCTGCGTTGAGAAATAAGATATGGTGTTAAGATAAAGATCAACTACTACCTTTCTTCCCCACATTGCTTCCCATGATACTTTTAATTGTTGAGAGGGGGATTTTAAGGCTTTAGCCAATTAAATAAAGGCTCCAAAGACTGCCTAAATTCACTCTACTCATTTTACACTGCCTTTTAGCTCTATATATAGGTAAAACGGCGCCTTTATAGATTGAACGGGACAATGCGTGAGTGGGTCGTGCAGCGCAGGCGTTAATTGCATTAAATATTTTAACGTAATTAATTAAAAAAAAATTAATTACCGCCGTTAACGCGATAAATTTGCCAGTCCTACTTTAAGCCAAAACTAAAGACTTTGGATGAGTGTAAGACATTTTGTCTGTAACGTGAAATACAATTAGAAAACGATTGAATTAAAATATATATATATATATATTTAAATAAGGCATGTCCGATATTTTTTTGCCGATTCCGATACTTTGAAAATGACGTGATCGGACCTGATCAATCGGGATGTCAGTCGATCGGGACATCTTTAGTAATGTTTCCTCTTTCAAACTTTCTGGTCACGTGATGACTTCAAGGTGAACTTGGCTGACTTCGGGGACAACATGTGGGCTACGTGCTTCCAGGAGACGGCGGAGACCTTGCTTGGTCTCTCCGCTGAACAACTGGGAGAACTGAGGGACACGGTAATGTACACACACACGATTAGGGTCGTGCCAATTAGTTATTTCTGGTGTACAATTTGCAATGTTCGCTAAAAACATGAGTCATTCAAGTGTGTTCACATTAGCAATTTTAACATGTGCTAGCCCATAGGTGTCAAACAAACAGCCTGGGATTTGGCCCCACACAGCATTTAATGTGGCTCGCGAAAGTAAATCGTGTGTATTTTAGGAGAATATTTACTGTTTTTCCATCTTTTTAAACAAACTCAAACAATTTATTGAAAAGGTGCGATTTTTAGCTTTTTTTCCTATTCATTTAAACACACAAAATAAAAAAATAGGGGATTAATTAAAGATTAACATTCAACAATAAAGAGTGTAAATGAATAAAAATGAAAATAAAATGAATAATAATTTGTACACCTTTAGGAAAAAATTCAAGTATATCAAGAGGCTCAAAAAAGGATATGGAATTTTTTTTAGCCCAACAGTTTCTCTTAACAATGCTTCGACTATCAAAATAGTTTGCTAATAATTAATATACGGCGGAAAACACAGACAAGACTGAAAAAGCAGTTCCTGCTCTTGCACTCCTTTCTAAAGGAAATTGCTGTATTTCAAGCCAAAATAACTGTTGTTTGATAGAACAATATATCTATAGGCTGCCATGGCAGCCTATAGATATATTGTTCTATCAATTTTTCCGTTTTACCCTGGAAACCCCCGTTTACAGACGTCGCGCAACCACTTTTGTTTCAACCCAGCCATAAAACGAAGGTAATTAATTATATTTATTATTCAAAATGTATGTGATTTTTAGCTTAGAATATTATTGGATGTCTAATTTTTCGTTAAAAAAAATCAACTTTAAAAAATTATTAACTCGCATATTTTAAACTTAAACAAACGTCACAATGAAAAAAATGGTGTCTGTAAAAAAAAGTCACTGATATCTACCTAATTATCGCTTAATTGTATTTTTTTTTACTGTCGCATTTTCTCCGATATGTTAGATGATAAATAATCGATCCAAACAAAGATAAATTTAAAAAAAAAAAAAGTTTAAAAGGGTAAATCTATGAAAAAGAAAATCTTGACCACTCCTCTTTGTCTGCGATTTCTGCATCGCGACCCTTGTTATATTACCATGTTTCACCCATAAAATCCCAAGGAACTCCAGCTGTGGCCATTCACATCTGTGTCTTGACACTCGGTGATACATGCTACATGGAGTTTTTAGTTCTTAACAAAGGTAAGTACGCGATAATATCTCGTTAAAGTCATGGCGTCTGTAATTCTGCTCTCGCGTGCTCTCACCTCCAGATAGGGTTTTGCTGTTTAATGTTTATTTTATTTTTTAAATGCCGTACTGTTCAAAAATTTTCTTCCCCCAGAAAATTGAGATTTTAAGCTTTCCAATGATGTATCACACATGCATATTGGACAATTTTGAAATTTGGCCAAATTGGGGCCTCAGAGTGGAACTTCAAGTCACCTGAGTGTTTTCCGCCATATATAGTTTGGTTATGGACTGTTTAAACAAATTGAATTTTTACTGTTTCTGGCTTTGTTTTTTGGTTTTTTAATTTAAAGCAACACTAGGTAACTTTTCAACCTTTATAAAATATTTTTATAACATTTGTGATATGTTGACTAACAACTAGTTGAATTACACCTTTTTTATATCTTGAAGGGGTCTGTATGACTGTATCGCTTTCACCGGCACTAATTAACTTTTAAGCAGGGTGGCAGGAACCCTCCCACACAAAAAAACTAAAAATATGCTGACTGCTTTACTGGATACGTCACTTCCCCCTTTCATTATGAAGATGGAAGTTGATGTGAACACTTTCGCGTGAATTCTGCATAGACGGCAGAGCAAACCGAACGTGTCAGCGCTGACGACTTCGAGGATTTTACGACACTGTGCAGGTGTGCGCTCGTCCTCATGGGAAATGCAGTATTCCTTAAGGCAAAACACTACCGCTTTTGTCCACCGGCTTCGCTAAAATCTACCAAATTGAAAAGATACCTAGTGTTGCTTTAAATCCTCAAACTAAAAAAGGGGAATCCCTCAATTTTTTATATTAAACTTTGTAAATAAATAAAAATGTTAGAAATGTATATTTAAATAATTCTGATTTTAATTTTTTTTAATAACAAACTTTAAAAAAAAAAAAAAAAAAAAAAATTTGCAATTTCAAGGTCAGCAGTCTGTCTTAATGATTCATCGACTATCAAAATGGATTGGACATCTAGCGCCATCATTGACCAAATAAGTAAAATATTTTAACTACTATGTGACATGGAAACAAACACGAGTTTGATATCCCTGCTAGCCCCTTTTTTGTGGTGTTTTCAATTATAATGACAAACATGTGTTTTGCATGTCAGGACGAGACCGCATTCAACGAGGTCTTCCGAAAGGTCCACTTCAGCACGCACGTCTTTAGGAACAGAGTCAAGCTGGAGACATACAACGTGAGCATAAAAACACACACTCACACTGACAGCGTGCGGTTTTGTGATGCAGCATGCTGCCTTAACTAAGCATTCATTTGGCCATTTGTAGTTTTTGAATTAATATTACATTCCGACAAGAATGGTCAATTTTTTTGAAAATATTTTGCTAAACTTAAAATGAGACATTTCTTTTCAATGGGGTTTTTTCCTTTAAAAACTAGGAAATTAAATCATTGAATTGACAAAATTACCATATGCCTTGTTAAATTTGAGGAAAAAATGCACTTTTTTAACATGTAAAATCATTTTTTAATTATAAACCAGGCATGTGTCTGTAGAATTACAACCCCTTTTTTCATTTTGAATAACAAGTGTACAGTGGTACCTCTACTTAGGAATGTCTCTACAAACAATTATCAGATTACAACACACTTGAACACAAAAATATTGCCTCTTTTTACGAAAGAAATTTCAGGATAAGAGAGACAGTATGGACTACTACTCGCAGCAGTTTACTGAACGTAACATACTTTTAGCTGCTCTGCCATTGGCTATTGCCTAGCATCCAGTGTTGTTTTTGGCAGCCCTTTTAATTATCTCAGTCTTAGTCTTTTGGACGAAAATACCTATTAGTCTTAATCATATTTTAGTCATTTCAAAATGTTTTCGTCATCGTCATATTTTAGTCGACGAAATGTCATACAAATTGCGTCTATTTTTAGTCTTACTCAAAATGTTTTTGTCTATAAATAAAGGTTTCCAACAATTTCGAATGAACATTGAGAGATGAGCACATATTGTAGCGTCTACAAGGACAACGCCAACTTTGTGATGATAATCAGTGTTGTCAGGGATTACTTAAAATTAAAATTATTGATTACTGATTACACTTCAAAAAAGTAATCTAGTTACTTTACTGATGACTTTATTATCAAAGTAACTATGATACTATAAAAGTAACTTATCAGTTACTTTCTACAAATTTTTCTCATTTTGCTGCCTCAACATAAAAATAACAGAAAAATTTCATCGCGTGTAATTGAGTTTTTCACATAAGGCTTAATCTTTGAGTTAGCGGGGGTTTAATTAGTCGATGGAGTTGATTTCAACCACCATTGACTCGCCCTAGCTTAGCCATTCCGGAGCTCTAAAACTAACAAATAACTGACAAACTGCACGAAATTTGTTTAAATGGTAATGGTAAATGGTGTTATACTTATATATCAACTCCAACGACTAATTAAACCCCCGCTAACGCCAAGATTAAGCCTAATGTGAAAAATTCTGAACTTCCCCTTTCAAATAAAGACCTAGCCGTTAAAATGTTGTCTATAAAAGTTGTAAAGCAATAAAACAAACAACAAAAATTAATAAAATGAACAAAGATCCTACAACGTACAGTTTTCATAATGTGTCAAAATCATTTTTTGCTTTGCTTAGCCAAAACTACACCAGAGGAGGCAAGATGGATATTTTGAATTTCTTTAAACCTAAGCTTTCAAACGCTACCAACAACAACTCGAACAGTTGATTGAACTTGAACAGTGTCAAGGTGTGTAGTGTATATACAGTGGGGCAAATAAGTATTTAGTCAACCAGTAATTGTGCAAGTTCTTCCACTTGAAAATATTAGAGAGGCCTGTAATTGTCAACATGGGTAAACCTCAACCATGAGAGACAGAATGTGTGAAAAAAAAAGAAAATCACATTGTTTGATTTTTTTTGGGGGGCAACACGGACTTTCAACTCCCTCCACAGATTTTCTACGGGGTTGAGATCTGGAGACTGGCTAGGCCACTCCAGGACCTTGAAATGCTCCTTACGAAGCCACTCCTTTGTTGCCCTGGCTGTGTGTTTGGGATCATTGTCATGCTGAAAGACCCAGCCACCTCTCATCTTCAATGCCCTAGCTGATGGAAGGAGATTTTCACTCAAAATCTCTCGATACATGGCCCCATTCATTCTTTCCTTTACACAGATCAGTCGTCCTGGTCCCTATGCAGAAAAACAGCCCCAAAGCATGATGTTTCCACCCCCATGCTTCACAGTGGGTATGGTGCAATTCAGTATTCTTTTTCATCCAAACACGAGAACCTGTGTTTCTACCAAAAATTTCTATTTTGGTTTCATCTGACCATAACACATTCTCCCAGTCCTCTTCTGGATCATCCAAATGCTCTCTAGCGAACCGCAGACGGGCCTGGACGTGTACTTTCTTCAGCAGGGGGACACGTCTGGCAGTGCAGGATTTGAGTACCTGGCGGCGCATTGTGTTACTGATAGTAGCCTTTGTTAGTGTGGTCCCAGCTCTCTGTAAGTCATTCACTAGGTCCCCCCGTGTGGTTCTGGGATTTTGCTCACCGTTCTTGTTATCATTTTGACGCCACGGGGTGAGGAGGGAGTTGAAAGTCTGTGTTGCCCAACGACAGCCCCAAAACATCACTGCTCTAGAGGAGATCTGCATGGAGGAATAGGCCAAAATACCAGCAACAGTAGGGGAAAAGCTTGTGAATAGTTACAGAAAACGTTTGGCCTCTGTTATTGCCAACAAAGGGTACATAACAAAGTATTGAGATGAACTTTTGGTATTGACCAAATACTTATTTTCCACCATGATTTGCAAATAAATCGTTTAAAAATCAAACTGTGATTTTCTAGGGGTTTTTTTCCACATTCTGTCTCTAATGGTTGAGGTTTACCCATGTTGACAATTACAGGCCTCAGTAATATTTTCAAGTGGGAGAACTTGCACAATTAGTGGTTGACTAAATACTTATTCACCCCACTGTATATATAGTATTGGCCAAAAGTTTGGCGACATCTCAAAGGTGGATACTTTGAAGAATGTAGAATACAAAACCTGTTTTCAGTTATTTCACTTTTTTTGCCGTTCCACATGTTCGTTCATAGTTTTGATGTATTCAGTGACAATTTACAATTGTAGTGAAAATGTATAAAAGCAAAAATGATGAAGTGTGTCCAAACTTTTGACTTTTGTTTCAGAGTCTTCGACATGCTTCGCCCCCCAGTCCCACAAATGTAAAACTCCGCCTATGATTACAAACTCTAACTACAAAATGTACATAATTACACATATTATAAAGGCTGGTTACAAACTGTAGAAGTGCTGGCTGTCTCATTACCTGTCGGTTTGTTTCGAGTTTTTTCGCGTTGTGCTGTAATTCCAAGTGATTCCTTGTTGAATTGGATGTCGAGTTTTTAGCGGTCGACAGTCTTTCTGAGCCAGCGCAGAGTTTGCAACGCACAGAGATATTTTTGCCATCTTTACTGGACACAAATGTGAAGTAATGGCTGTATCTCCTGTGAGCAAATGCAGCCGTTTGTTGTATCTCTCCGGCTCCTTTACTGTTAGCATCCTGATAGGTAGCCAGACTATGTTGTTGACCGCCGTGGCAGACGGCGCGCACACAGCATGGTAATACACGTGACCCGTTTTTTCGATGAGTAAACGTGTTATGTGATGTCACTCCCTAACTCAAGAGCAGTATTTTCTATTCAAATGCTCTCCGTACATCACTACAGTATTCTTCATTCTACATACAGTATGAGGCAACAACAAAATAGTAACGCACAGGCACTGAGGAAACTAACGTTAATCTGAATACTGGCTTGGAAAAATGAACGTGTTAGATTGCTCGTTACTGAAAGAAAGTAATCAGATTACAGCAACGCATTACTTAGTAACGCGTTACTGACAACACTGTTGATAATACACACTCAGCAGAAAAAGCAGTACATTATTTTCAATTAAACCTACCTAGAAGCCACGAACTGTATGTAAAAAAAAAAAAAAAAAAAGTTCGCTGAGTGTTTAACATCCTCTAGACTTAATGACCAGAAAAGCCAATTGGCTCTGTTTTAGAGTGGCCAGTGTTTTAAAAGGACGCTCCCATTCTGAAGGTAATGCTAACCCGAATGCTATGCTAATGCTACGATTTACATTTAGCGTCTGATGAGTACTCAGCACAAACCTTTAAAGGCTAACGCAACATATTCTCTCTTGTCAAGATAAGAAAACAAATCTTACAGTGTTTTCAAACAAGCAAGCTGGAGTGCAGCCTAGTTTAAGATACATCGTAAAATCTGGTGAGGAGGGAGGAGCGTTGCACATCTTACATTAGTGACCTGACCCAAACACTGCTACGATGCAGGCTGACGTACTCCACATATAATTTGAAAATGTCACGCATTGTGAATGTATAACAGAAATGATGTCGCATTTTCGTCTCGTTATTGTCTCGTCAGATAAAATTTGGCATTTGTTCTCATTATGTTCTAGTCTCCCAAGCCCGTCATCGTCACGTCATCTTTATGAAAAAATTGTTCGTCGACGAAATATTTTCGTTATCATCAGTGTTGACGAAAACAACACTACTGGAATTGAATTGGCTTAGAGGGACCTCTACTGTACTAGTATGTGTATGTGTGTATCCCAGCGTTCTCTTTATTTGCCCCTCTGGCCATGAGGTGTTCTGACAGCTTTACATGAGTGTATTAACTTTGTTTTTTATACATTATGCAAAACTCTTTGTGTGTTTATTGTGTAATAATTTAATCGTAACATGTATTTTTTACATGCTTTGATGCATTTTTATGCTTTATAAAAGATTCACGTCTGAATTTTGGTCAGGATTGGAACAGATTAGGGCATTTACATGAAAAACGCGTCTCTATTTACGGAATTTTCAGTTTATGAAACGACTTCCAGAACAAATTAGTTTGATAAGTGGAGGTACCACTGAATATCAAATTTTTTCTTGTGAAATTTGTGAAAGAAAAAAAATCAGCCAGTTTCTTTAAATTTACCAACATTGTGTTAAAAAAAACAACAGATTGTATTTTTTTGCTGTTCAGGACGAATGCCGTATAAAGGTGACCGTTTTGGAGGTCCTGCCCGTGGACCACCGGCAGCACAGCAGGAATCTTTTGAACAGCATCCGCACTCTGGCCCAAAGGAATTGATCGGCACCTGAAACTCGGCTGACTCACGTGGGCCGAGAGAGCCCATCCTTATAAAATCATGTTCTTTTATTTATTATTATTTTAAATTGAAGAAGCTCTTTTGTTGCTGTGTGAACTTTGTTTCATAATCTTCTGATAAAGAAGCTCTTTTTTGTCAGAGTGTGACTCACTGTGTGCGTTTGTGTGGGCAGTTTTACACGTTTCTTTATTTGCAGCCTGCCTAAAAGAACGCTTTTGTTAAGACAAGTGAGAAAAAAAATGATTGGAATGAGATTGTTGTTCTCGCAGGTTTTTGTCGTTTTGTAACAAGTGACTCATCATGGATGCGTTTGCCAGAGACGCCAGTTGTAATGGCAGGAATACGCTGTACCTTCACAGAGTTGGAAAATGCTGCTTTGTCTTTGAATGCAGCTTGGAAAGATGAGACGTAAATAAAAGAGAAGCGACTTCTTCTGTTGTTGGAATAAAGAAGTTCCGAAGAGCGGAAATGGAATCATTTCAAATATCTTCTCCAAATCAAGTCGCCCAAGCCAAGAGTTACTTAATATGTCTTTATTTAGCTTTGTAGCGTTGCATAACACCAGTGTGACGTGCGTTAGTGTTTTGGACGACATTTTGAAGCTGCAAACAAGTCCGCAGTCCCAAACAGTGGTTTGCCAAATCATTTTATTTGTTATTGACAATCTTGGCATGTGATTGACATTATACAAGTGAGGGGGTTTTGATTGACAGGAAGTGAGGACGAGGCTGGATAAAGGTGCCAGGGAGGAGGTTTACAGGAAAAGGTGGGAGGAGACTGTTGCCATGGTGACCAGTCAAGACACCAAAGATTGGAGAGAAGCGTTAAAAAGCTGTAAACAAGTTGACTAGTGCTGTAACGATTAATCGATTAACTCGAGTATTCGAATAGAAAAAAAGATTCAAATTTTGCTGCTTCGAGTATCCGCTTAATTAAAGTGGCGTTGCAATGGTTGATTTTGAAAGTGTTTGCATTTAGTTTTATTGATTTGGATGGATACACTGCCTTATAGTCTGCCTCATTTCACATGGCTGAATCCAGCTGCTCCATGTTAAGACCAACATTAGCCAAGTTTTTGTATGAGCGAATGTTTTTTTTTTTTTTTTTTTAATGCATTCGTAATTTAGTTCATAGGTATATTTAGGCGTTTTTGTGTGGGAATATGTGTTGAACCATTTGTTAAGAACATTGTAAAAACCAAAACAAAAACAAGCGTTTGATAGCATTTAAGCTAGCAGACTTTTGCTATGTAAGTTAGCCATTGTACTTTTGTTGTACATAGATCCTTTTTTATTTTATTTTTATACCGTTTGAGGTTCAGCTCAGTTATTTTAATTTTTCATGTTCCTTATCCGATTACTCGATTAATCGAACTAATTAGTTCATCGATTAATCGACTACTAAAATAATCGATAGCTGCAGCCCTAAAGTTGACGTTAGGCTTCAAGTTAATAGCCGCTCTAATTTGTCATGTAAAGTTTTTTCCCCCCTATTTTCTGCCACCTCCCACACGTCGCCCGCATTCCTATTCTGTCTTTGATGGACAAGCGAGAAGTCTGCAAGCTTTAATTGAAAGCCTTGACATGAACGTGGCCGCCGCCTCATGAGGACTGCTCCACTTTCTAATTACACGCACTGAAAATGTAAAGTGTTCATCTAATGCAGGATGACTCAAATTTTAGTTGAGAGACGGAAGATTGGAATGTCCAACCAAAAACCTAAACCAAGGCACAGCTATCCTAAGCTCTCTTGTAACAAGACGGATCTTGTGGCGCATCGGCCTACTTCCTGACATGCTAATACGTCAGTGCTTCCAAATATGGTCATGTTGGCATCAGGCGGGTGCCTTTTCTGTTATGTTCCTCCATGTAATTCTCCGCCCTTCCAACTCTCTTTAACTTCCGTCCACTGGACTGCCAGGCCTCATCCTCTTCTACAAAGTGGACACAGCATGCTAACCTTGCTAATGCTAGCACTTTTTGACCTCACGCGCCGCTCACTTTTAATACACCCTGACAACACCGCGTGCGTCTGCATGCTGGCGTGCGTGTTAAGAGTGTGCTGCATATTTGATAGGACAGTGAAAGTAGGACAGCAAAGATGCCAAAATACTTCCTTTTTCCCCCCAATTCTTTTTTCTTTCTGTGGCTTATTAGGATTGTGCCTCAGGTCTCAATTATTAGCAAGTCTGTTACACAAATACAAGACAGTCGTTTGAGGACACCTTCTGTTTATTTAGAAACAAGTGTGGAGGTGTGAATGGAATGGAGGAAAGGGAGAAAAAGAAAAAGACTGGATAAAAGCTGGAGGTGAAAATGGAAACGAGAACGAGAGCTGTGAAGGATAAAAAGAGATGAAGGAAGTAGACAGCAGGATACAAGTATGGAGGAGATGGGAAAGTACAAGATCAGAAGGAGGCCAGAATGGAAACGACATGGTAGGAAGGAGATGAAAAGCAAGGTGACAAACAAGACAACCAGAGGTCAAGCTGGACAAGATGGGACACTGAAGCAGTAGCAAAGTGGAGGAGTAGGATGAAAACAGGAGTTGATAGAAGGTAGAGGGGGCAAGATAAGCTGAGGACAGAGGAAATCTGGCAAGGAAAACTTGAAAATGAAGGAGCATAGTGGTGATCCAAGTAAACAATTCACATTTTGATTAGGATCTTCCTGACAGTACAGGAGATTGTACAAGAAACATCACATACCTCCAATGCGACCTCAAAGATGCACACAAACTCTTTGTGCTTATGTCAGCACGATTGAGGCCTTGAGTCAAAAAGAAAGAAAGAACTAGGCCCATGGTCTGCATCCAAGAACATTAGCATGACCGAGACTTATGAGCAAGATCAAGGACCATGGCCTATGGCAGAGGAACGACTCTGGACCTTTAAATACATCCAGGATCTGAATCATGGTCCTTAGACCACATTCATGGCTAAGCAGACTAAGATCTTATATCTTTTAGGAAAATCTTTGAGCCTTTCGACTAAAGTCTCCAATCTGGAGGACAAAGAGGTCCTCAGTAGGCACTCTCCCTGTGTAGCATCTTTCCAGTCTCATGGCTTTTGGGTTTTCATCGACTCTTAAGCGTATGTACACATTTCTTGAGTACCTTAAGTCTGATATCATCAAGCAAAAACTCCGGAAAGGTTGAATGGAGGCTACCGACGGGGTACATCCAGCAGGGACATTAATAGGGAAATGCTACGCCTAAAATTTAGAACTGGAAAAAACCTTTTAATGCAAACATGAAGGTTGGTTGTCGCCATTCAACCTTTGTGGATTACTGTTACATAGATGAGTGCGAATCTCCACAGATAGCAAAAAGCATTCTTCCCTGACAGAGAAAACTTTACAATTATCTGCTCAAATATTGCACAAACTCAGTCCCTCAAAGGTTCTTTGACACTGGATTTGTGAGGCCCCTCTAAAAAATCCAAACAAAACAGTCAAAACTGACCACGTTCTCAATCAGTGCCGTTATCAGAGACGTGAGCAGCGCTAAGCAGAAAAAAGTCCCTTCAAAGTGTGTTGTGGCCCCATTGGCGGCTCTCTGGACCCCACTTGGAGTCTCAACTGAAGTTCTCAGGACACACTTGTTCTTCCTTCTGGCGGTGGTTGACTTCTCGTGTTTACCTCCAAAGTCTTTCTCCTTTCCCTCGCGAAGCAACCGCACCTCGTTGTGCCCCCCTTTGACCTTACGCCCACGCCGGGTGCAGTTCCCGCGAGCCCCCTTGGGTGGTTGTGGGATGGTCGAATGTGGTGGCAAGTTGTGCTGGTCGCCGTGGGGCAGGTACGGTCGCTGGTGCTGGTCGTGGTGGCTCCGGTGACGATTCAGGTGGTTCAATGATTCACCACCCGTCGTACCCCCCACCTCGACTCCCCCCTTAAGACACATGGGCAGCTCCTCTTTCCTCAGCGTCTTCAGATCTTTCCCCGCCATCTCCAAAGGTGAAACGCACACTAACGAAGAAGTGGAGCCCCGGAAGTTCCGCAGCCAGTCCCAAAGCGGAAGCGCCCTGCAGTCGCAGGCCCAAGGGTTGTCGTTGAGGCGAAGGTACTCAAGGGCCGGCAGGAGACCCAGGCTGTCTGCCGACAACTCAGTCAGTGAGTTGTTGAACAAGTAGAGTGTGGTGAGATGCCTCAAGTCGTGGAAAGCCATTTTATCCACCCACTGGATGCGGTTCTGGTGGAGGAGTAGACGGTCCAACGCGCCCAGGCCCCGGAAGGTGTTCTGGTGGAGGCTCCACAGGCGGTTGCCGTGCAGGAACAGATGGCTTAGGTTCAGTAGGTCTATGAACAGGTCGTCCTCCAGGAACTCCAACTGGTTGTCCTGGAAGAGGCCATGGTTTTAGAGGGCTTCATTTATTCTTTTTTTTCAGACAATAAACCTTAGCAAAGGATATGTTTTCTTTAAATAATTTTGTAAAATGAGTTTAAAATAAGAAGTTTTTTTCAGGGAGGGTCCATTTTTTTCTGTCATTCATAGGCTTGGTCATCTCCAGCAAACAGATTACTGTATCCCATAAAAATATTCAGATGTATGGTCGGATTTATTTCACTTAATCCTCCCAATCTAGGATACAGACGGATTATTGCTTTTGACTTCTGTTATTTTCTGAATGTGCAACTGGGAGGGGCAATCAGTCTTTCTCAGCTAGTTTTTGAAAATAGTTTTAAAATCGATTGGTGACAAAAAAACAACAACTTATAATTAGGGTTGTTCCGATCATATTTTTTGCTCCCGATCCGATCCCGATCGTTTTAGTTTGAGTATCTGCCGATCCCGAGATTTCCCGATCTGATTGCTTTTTTTTTTTTGCTCCCGATTCAATTCCAATCATTCCCGATAATTTTTCCCGATCATATACATTTTGGCAATGCATTAAGAAAAAAAAGAATAAAACTCGGACGAATATATACATTCAACATACAGTACATAAGTACTGTATTTGTTTATTATGACAATAAATCCTCAAGATGGCATTTACATTATTAACATTCTTTCTGTGAGAGGGATCCACGGCTAGAAACACTTGTAATTCTTAAAGGATAAATGTGACTTTGTATATCGTGACTAAATATTGCCATCTAGTGTATTTGATACTGTAGCCATTTAACTGTTCTGCCAAAATGCATGATGGGAAGAGCAACCATGACTGTGCGTAGTGGTACCAATTGATATATCCTCTCTGCGTTGGGAAATAACATAGGGTGTTAAGAAAAAGATCAATTACTACATTTCTTCCCCACATTGCTTCCCAAAAAGATCAATTACTACATTTCTTCCCCACATTGCTTCCCACGATATTTCTAATTGTAGGGAGAGGGATTGTAAGGCTTTAGCCAATTAAAAAAGGCTGCCAAAATTCACTCTACTCATTTTACGCTTTAGCTCTATATATACTGTAGGTAAAACGGCGCCATTACAGATTGAACGCGACAATGGGTGAGTGGGTCGTGTAGCGCATGCGTTAATTGCGTTAAATATTTAACGTGATAATTTTTTTTTTTAATTACCGCCGTTAACGGGATAAATTTGATAACCCTACCTTAAGCCTAAACTAAAGACTCTGGATGAG
Source organism: Corythoichthys intestinalis (assembly GCF_030265065.1). NCBI lineage: Eukaryota > Metazoa > Chordata > Actinopteri > Syngnathiformes > Syngnathidae > Corythoichthys > Corythoichthys intestinalis. Next base: position 29,425,000 of record NC_080412.1, read on the forward strand.
TGTAACATATTATGTCTGTAACGTTAAATGCAATTAGAAAACGATTTAATTTAAAAAATATATATATATATATATAATATATATAAAAGCATGTCCGATATTTTTTTGCCGATTCCGATACTTTGAAAATGACGTGATCGGACCCGATTCATCCCGATCGATCGGGACATCTCTAATTATAATCCTCATTTCACTCTATTTTTGAGAAAAAAGCTTTTTTTTTTTTTGGTGATTGTTGCAATTCAGAATCATCTGAAATCATTGAAATGAAAAAAGATGCTGTCCTACCTGCCCTAAATGAAAGCAAACATGCTTTTGAATGTGTTTTTGATAGGTTTAAGAACAGATGTTTCCCATGTATTTTCAACAGGGTAAGATGACTGGAGATAGGAATTGATTAGAATTCATGAATAGTAGTACTTTTGGCTACCTGGAGATAGAGATACTGGAGATTGTGGAGGTCTTCGAAAAGGCCATGCGGCAAGCCAAGCAAACCGCAGCGATACAGGTGCAAGGCGCGCAGGCGGTCCAGGCCTCGGAAGGTGTCCGCTGCCACCGCCTTCAGGTGGCGGTTGTCGCCCAGGTCCAGCTCCTCCAAAAGCTGAAAACCGTGAAAGGCGGACGGCTGGATGTAGGAGATGTTGTTCGAGTAGAGCCACAGCATGGCGGCAGACGACGGGAATTGGCCGTGCAGGAGCCGACCGATCTTGTTGTTCTGCAGGAAAATGCGCTGACTGTGCGGCGGGATTCCCTCAGGCACCGTCTGGAAGTTGTGCGCCTGGCAGGACACCGTGCTGGGCGACATGTAGCAGATGCAGTGGCGAGGGCACAGCAGCGACACGTCCAGGCCGCACAGGACCAGCAGCAGCTCCACGCCTCCGCAACCTTAATAGGACACAGTCGTATGAGTCCAGATTGAATTGTATCTATAAAAATGCCCTCTAGTTATAGGTACCCTAGTGTTCTGCTCAGACCACCACCAAAACCGTAACAAGACTTGCCTGACACCAGAAATACAGTGCCCTCCATAATTATTGGCACCCCTGAAAAAGATGTGTTTTTTAGCTTCTAATATATTTTGTTTTTTATTCGAATAATATGGGACCTTAATGGAAAAAAAGAGAAAAATCCAACCTTCAATACAAATGCATTCATTCAGTGGAGAAAAAAATCCCACATAAAGAAGAAATTATTTGACATCAAATAATGAGTGTCACAATTATTAGCACCTTTTGCCAACAAAACAAGGTCTGGGGACTGAGATGGCCATGGGAGGAGCTTGATTTTGTGTCTGGTGAACCATTTCTGTGTAGATTTGCCCATACGTTTAAGGTCATTGTCTTGCTTAAAGACCCAGTAACGACCCATCTTCAGTTTTCGGGCTGAGGGAAACAGATTTTGATTTAAAATGTCCTGGTATTTCAAAGCATTCATGATGCTATGCACCCTGACAAGGTTCTCAGGGCCTTTGGAAGCGAAACAGCCTGACAGATGAGACCAAGATTGAGCTTTTTAGCAACAAACACTAAGTGGGTCTGGCATGCCACGAAAAATGTGCATGCTGAAAAGCGCCTCATACCCACTGTGAAGTATGGGGGTGGGTCAGTGATGCTGTGGGGCTGTTTCACTTCCAAAGGCCCTGGGAACCTTGTTAGGGTGCATGGCATAATGAATGTTCTGAAATACCAGGACATTTAAAATCAAAATCTGTTGCCCGAAAGCTGAAGATGGGTCGTCACTGGGTCTTTCAGCAAGACAATGACCCCTAACATATGGCCAAATCTTCACAGAAATGGTTCACCAGACACAAAATCAAGCTCCTCCCATGGTCATCTCAGTCCCCAGACCTTGTTTTGTTGGCAAAAGGGGGTTGTACAAAGTATTAACACCAGGGGTGCTAATAATTGTGACACATTATTTGATGTCAAATATTTTTTTCTTTATGTGGGATTTTTTTCCCCACTGAATGAATGCACTTGTATTGAAGGTTGGATTTTTCTCTTTTTTTCCATTAGATCCCATATTATTTGAATTAAAAAAATATCTTAGAAGCTAAAAAACACATCTTTTTCAGGGGTGCCAATAATTATGGAGGGCACTGTAATTGAGATCAAGTCGAGATCAATATGGTGAGACTAAAACTGAGTCTTTTGGGAGTCAAGACTGGGACCAAACGAGTATTTTGGGAGTTGACACCAAGTCAAACACCTTCCAAATGCTGTCTTTGAACAAGACCTGTTTGTGTGTGCATGCCTATTTGTGCCTCTTCCACTCCAACACACAAGCACTTAAATACATTTGTGCATGTGTACGTGCACACACACATCCACTCATGCAGTTGTTAAGTGCTTTTGCTTGAAGTAAAGTGGAGGGTTGTGTGTGTCCTGGTTAAAGTAGCATCCATGCGCCTTCAGCCTGCAGCTTCTCGTGTGCAGCTTTGAAGTTGACTCGATTAGGAAAAAAAACAAACATTTGGAAAACACTAAATGATAACACGCAGCGAAGCAAAATATATGCGTGTAAACCTACTAGAAAATATTTAAAAGTTTCGCATACGACCTAGCCTGATCGTCATTCGTGTGTGTACTTCTGCCTAGCAACAGATGACACTCAAGCGAGCAGAGCGAAGCTGAGAATTCTCCCAGGACTCCATCCATAATTGATGGCCGGCACACTAAGTTCTTCTCTCCTCGTACTTGATGTCCCGCTTCAGTAGCACCAGCTTCACTGACAGCATGTTTTTTTCTTTTTTATAACAATACGAGCTCTCCATTCCTTATTCTGGATGGCGTCCAATTCCAGGACGTCATGTTGACTTGGCGTACCCTCACACAACAAAGTGGTCCGTGGTCACACACACACACGAGCATGCAAGCATCTCACACTGCAGACAAGCCAACTGGAGTGGAAGTGTGTATATGTGTGCGCCAAGCGGCTGCTTCTTGAGTGACAGCCAAAGTAATTGGGACTCTTCTGCGGCGTTAGGCCTCATCTGACCCTTAGACTAATCTCCACAAAATGTCAACAAAAAGCATCCAACTGGCCAAAGACACTGATTATTCAATAAATGTGTGTGTACATTTCTACAGATGTATTTTGCTCGTGAAACAGTTTTTCTCTAACGACCAATCCAAAAATGTTGCTGGATAAATTGCTAATAAACTGTAGCTGGTAACTGTTCTAGCAAGATGAGACTAACAGAGAGGGCAGGGGCGCCATATAGGGGTGAAAAGTGATATGATTTCTAATGGTCCATGCCCTGATGGGGCCCACAAAGAAAATTAGGACATTAGGTAATCATTTCCAAATTTAAATATCAATCATTATAATTTTAATAGGAATAAAACGAAGGGTTTCTTTTTCTTGTTTTGTTTTTGGCAAAAAGTAAACACCCAGAGAGTATATGTATTGATGGTTTGCTCCGCCCTTCCTTCGATAAGACCGGGAGCAGCGGTGCGCATTCACACCAGTCAATGACTCGGACTGCGCTGTACAGCAGAAATGTTTTCAAAACAAAAATCGGGTTATCAAAAGAGGAAAGAAAAGAAAGCAAAACAGGAGAGGGTTAGAAAAGGCCGACAGGATGTGACAAAGTATTTCACAAAGGAAGGTTGGTGTCTTGTGTCAGTGTAGTGCTGAAAATTAACCTGTTATCTTAGCCCACTCCAGCCCCGTCTGGAACATCGTGATGTCTATTAAGAAGCTCTGAAGCAAGGTTCTAGCTCACTCCGTAAGAAATACGGGATTTTCCCGGCCTCAATGAGCAACATTCACCTATTCAAAAACATGAATTCCAAATAATGACGGCATTTTTGATATCCTACTGATGTTGAAAGTTGGTATGGAAATTTTCTTTTTTAAAATCGGTGTGAATCCAGTTTGTCAAGAATTTATTTAATTTAGTTTGTCATCAATTGAATTTAGTTTGTTAACAAGGGACCTTGCTTCGGAGCTGTAGCATATAGTGGAGATCGCGAGTTTCCATATGGGGCTAAGCCTACTCCATATTGAAATACTGTAATTGTTTGCTAGCTAGTGTTTGCTCGACTTTTAGCTTACGTTTAATCAGTACAGCAGGCAAACCCTTAGCAAGCACTTCATACTAAAACAGTTGTCTCTGCCCTTGCCTGTTGTAACAGGCACAACTCCTCTTGCTGCGTCTTATAGATGATATCAGTCTAGTCATTATTGCTCTATACGCTGTATGTTTCCATACATATATTTTCATCTTAAATTAATGCAGAAAATGCACAAATTAGTGTGTAAAGAACTAAAGATTCACCAGAATGCAGGAAATTACGTAGTTGATACTCTAAATGCATAAGCGGATTTTTTTTTTTTTTTTTTTTTGGGCAGGCCCCCCTGGTGGCCAAAAAGTTTCATTGCGTGAAATTGACTTTCCTATATATATAAACGTTGTAAAGCAATAAAACTGCAACAAAAATGAATGAAATGAACAAAAATATATATTTTTATAATGGTTCAAATTTATTTTTCGAACAGATCATGTGACTAGTACCTTTGCTTTGCGTATAATATTAAGAAGGGAAAAAAAAGGTGAAGGTGAGGGCAATTTTATTTTTCAAATGATTTTTTTCTTAGGTTGAAAATTTTTTTTTTTTTTTTAATTGAAGCAACTTTTGGGGGGATTGAGTGATTTAGACAAATATGCCCTACCCATAAATGGTCCAAACACAAAAAGGATTGTTTCAATCAAAGACATTTTTTTCAAGGCAAGGCAAATTTATTTATATAGCACAATTCAACACAAGGCAATTCAAAGTGCTTTACATCACATGAAGATCATAAAAATCACATTAAAATCAATAGGATGCAAAAGGATGTAAAAACAAATGACAAAAAAACAAAAAAAGTTGAAATAGGAAATAAAATTACACATAAAAATCGCATTTAATCATGAATAGAATGAAAAATTAAGTGTTCAAATGCAAATTTTTCAATCTCAAAATATTTTTTCGCATTCAAAAATGTTTTCTATGAATGAAATACTCCTTTTTTTGATTGAAGTGATTTTTCATTTTGAAAATATATATTTTTTGAAGCAACTTATTTTTTGATTGAATAATAAAGACAAAAACGTCCAAACCAAAAATGTGGCCCAAACACAAATCAACACTACTTCAATCAAAAAAGTTGCTTCAATCAAAAAAAAAAAAACTTGACTACGATCAAAAATAAAATAAAATAAAATAAAAATAGCTTTCACATGCTTTTTTTTGAGTTTCAAATTTATTTTTGCATTCAAACACATTTTTTTAGTTGATACGACTTTTTTTTATTAAAAATATATATTTTGACTGAAGCAACTTTTTTTTTTAATTGAAGCAAATTTTTTTGACTGAATAATAAAGACACAAATCTACCTCCATATGGCTCCGCCCAGGGGATACACATTTTTGACTGGGGTAACTACATTGGCACGACACCGGCAGGCATACCATATTTAATGGTTGACGATCTTGGCGAAATGTATTGCCTAAGCAACCAGAATTCCCCTCAAGAATGATGGGAAACATAAAACGCTCAATATAAACTTATAAACTTATAAATATTCTTGGAAGTAAAGTTTTTTGCTGACACTGCACTTCGGGGTCGTCAACATGTTGTGCCCCCTCTACCCCAAAAGTCAAACCCCGCCTATGTCTATGTGTGTACCGTTGAACTGGTGATGGGGCCAAAAGTGATATCTATTCATGGGGCCCAAAATCCCTAGCACCGCCCCTGATAAATGATCTGATCACAAATGTTGAATTGCCTTTGTCGTTCAATCAATTTTGACTGAGAGGGCAAATTTAAACATGGAGCTGAAAAATAGAAATTGATTTTTTTTTTCATCACATTAAAATTTACAAATGAAATAAATAAAATGTCCGGAAAAAAGATTGTAAAGTCATCACTCTGTTTTCCCTGCCTTAGAATAATTTCTGATGCCTTCAGTACCCCTTTCTGCTAACTTTACTGACATTTAAAAGAGTTTGTGTTCAGCCTGTGATAAGGACACCTCCCTGGAGGATGCAACCCGTGCACCAGGTACGCCTATTCCCACCACCGTTGTCAGGCAACGCCCCATCGCCCAGTCCGTCGGCTGTTGCTAAGCAAACACGCAAACACGTGGGAGGCTTTTGTTTATGTTTTTGTCATGTTTGGATAGTAGACGAGTCACATCCAATCGTTGAAATAATCTCGGCGAGTGAGCCACATGCTGCTTCACCCACTGCGGGCGGGTGTGTTGTGGTTGTTTTGCCCCATCCATAAACATGCACAAAAAAATTTACATAAAGTTGCGCACGTGATCTGGAACTTTCTGCCGAACTGTAGTCACCATGGCAACACACACACATACACACGTGGCCTTCATAGCCTCCTCCGCTGTATTGATTTTGCCCTCCGGTCGTCTTATTTGAAAATCCTACATTGTTATTTTACATTCTCATTTACATATGCAAATGTGGCCAGTCTGCTTTTATTAAATCAAACAAAGTAAATGCGTCACAGCGTGACGGTGAGTTCGAAATTCTCCAGCTGCGGGCTGTTTACTACTTGTTGTCAATTCCTTTTTCCTAAACTGTCAATCAGTGTTTATGAACGCAGGCAGGTGCAAACAAAATAAGTCGAGGAGTCTGAAACCCTGGCTCAGAGGGTTGCACCTCCCCACAATGACTCAAAAAAAAGTTTAAGTGTTGTTTTTGTTTTTGGGTGCAAATTATTTGCGGTATAGACCCTACCCACGTGACGTCACAACTCCGCTCTCCTGAATGGTACCGCCCACTTGTCCGTCAAAACATAGTGTTAACCTGTTACGGCTACGTACATTTCTCCTATTTACGGCGTGTTTTTCTGCTCCTTAACATTAATAATCAAAATGGTGAAGGCGTGTGTGGCTGTTGGTTGCACTAACAGAGAAGATGGAAGGAGAGACTTGAAGTTTTACCGTATTCTGAGGGATCCAAAGAGAGCGAAATGGACGGCTGCAATTCGACGTGAAAACTGGGCACCAAAAAATCACCACAGACTATGTAGTAGTCATTTTATATCCGGTAAGATGCATTTAAGATACTTAGAGGGTTTTGGGCTGACAAATAACCACAATTAAGATCATTGCGAGGCTAATCGCCGACAACATACGACGTTGTACGACATAGTTTCAAATTCAAGATGTTTGTGACTAGTTTATAGTCTTATAGACACCCCCACCCCCATTCTCCTCTTTCACTGGCCAATAGGCCCCCACATGGTGTAAACCGGAAATACATCTCGCTGACGATAGCACCAGCATATTAGTAACTAGTTTAGATGTTCAATGTATTTCTTGTTGTTGTTTGTGTATGTGTTTCTTTTCTTTCTTCTCTTGTATTTCTTTTCTTCTGTCCCCCCATAATCCCTTCCTGTTCGCTGCTTTGTCATAATAAAAAGGTATTTTGAATGATCACAATGGGAGTATGTCAGACTCTCAATGTGAAACATTAAAACTGTTCAGAATCCGGGCACTTAGACTTCCATTCTCTGTGTCAAACAGCTGAACAGGACAGGTTTAAAAAAAATAAAAATAAAAAATAAAAAATAAAAATAAAAAAAAAATTCAAGATGTTTGTGACTTCCCTTTCTTCCACCATCGTTATTTTTTGAATAATATTTAGCTGGTACCAAGTGAAAGAAATTGGCCTCATCTACGGGGCTGACAAATAACCACAATTAACATCATTGCGAGGCTAATCGCCGACAACATACGACGTAGTACGACATAGTTTCAAATTCAAGATGTTTGTGACTTCCCTTCTTCCACCATCGTTATTTTTTGAATAATATTTAGCTGGTACCAAGTGAAAGAAACTGGCCTCGTCTACGGGGCTGACAAATAACCACAATTAAGATCATTGCTAGGCTAATCGCCGACAACATACACGTACGTATGTATGTAACCCCTGTGTCAGCGCCGCCCCGCGTTCCGCTCCCACCTCTGACTAGGCCGGGACGCGAACCCGCGCGCCAACGACGCTTCCACTCGGCAGGCAAGATCGGTAACCACTACACCAATAAGCTCGAGCCAACGGCACAGCCGCTAGCGTCCTTACATGAAGGAATCGGCAGGGAGGTTTCCACGCTCCACATGGACTTGCGTGCACCCGTTACATGTATGTAGTGAGAGTGCTATCGCTAAACCATATAAACATTAAAAGCCTTAACTCCATTGACAAACGACATGAAATACATTCGACTTGACAGTGGATGATAGCAATAACAAAAGATTTTGAATTGAAAATTTCGTAACTCACCTTTCCAAGCACAAGATAGATTCCTGTCGAATTTTCGTGGACGAGGACCTGTTTCACCCAACCAGCAACGAAGTATTTATAAGCCTCCAAGCTCTTGAAGTTTTTCATATTTTCGTGAGAATAGGCTGATTTAGTGTGGACAAGATAATTGTAAATATCTGCGTAGCAGATGTCAGGCAGACAGGGCGAAGACAGTGGGTCGAAAAACATCGATTTGGGCATCAAATATGGATCTGGCGACTGTATAGAACGAAGCTTTTCCTCATAACGCCTTTTATGCAACAGATCCAGTGAGTTTGCGGCATCAGAAAGCACCGGGTCTTCCATGAAATGCATTTTAAATTCCGCCATCAATTGAAAACAATGCTAATACAGAGTCAAAATGACGGACAAGTGGGCGGAACCATACCTGGCCGCCATATTGTCCGTCAGTGTTTATCCGTATTCTCAATGGTTTCAATTTGTCGTGCAATTTATAGTGCAATTCATGGAAGCCCCGGTGCTTTCAGACGCTGTAAACTCATTGGATGCGTTGCATAAAAGGCGTTATGTGGAAAAGCTTCAGTCTATCCATTCGCCAGATCCATATTTGATGCCTAAATTGATATTTTTCGACCCGCTGTCTTCGCCCTCTCTGCCTGACATCTGCTACCCTGATATCTACAACTATCTTGTCCACACAAAATCAGCCTATTCTCACGAAAGTTTGAAAAACTTTAAGAGCAGCACTCTAAGCAACATTACCCCGTGTGACCCTTTACTTCCAATTTTCTAAAATTGCGACAATCAATAAAAAAAAAGTTGACTGCGATGGCCGACGCTTCAAGGATAGGTGGATATTGGACTATTTCTTCAATAAAACATGCAACAACTGTGTCTGCCTCATTTGCAAAGAGACAGTCGCTGTTTTCAAAGAGTTCGATGTGACGCAATATTACCAAACAAGACACGCTGACATGTACGACAACATTACAGGGAAGATACGCAGCGAGAAATTATAGCAACTTGAGGCTATTTCAATTTCACAGCAGCAGTATTTCGCAGGAGCCCGAGTGTCGAAAGAGAACGCCACAAAGACGAGATTGTTGAAATTATGAATTAAAAAAATTATAAAGCAAATGTGACACACAGAAGGGCTTGCTAAAATTTGTTTAAATATATTGTTCTATGTAAATCAGCCAAGGTAGCCCCCCGCATTTTTACCACACCAAATCTGGCCCCCTTTGCAAAAGGTTTGGACACACCTGTTTAACTTCTTTCACTTGGTACCAGCTAAATATTATTCAAAAAATAATGATGGTGGAAGAAATAAGCATCTTGAATTTGAAACTGTATGTTGTCGGCGATTAGCCTCGCAATGATCTTAATTGTGGTGGTCAGCCCCAAACCCTCTAAATATATATTAAATGCATCTTACCAGATATAAAATGACTACTACATAATCTGTAGTGATCGTTTGGTGCCCAGTTTTCTCGTCGAATTGCAGCAGTCCATCTCGCTCTCCTCTCCGGGTCTCTCGGAATACGGTAGAACTTCAAGTCTCTCCGTCTATCTTCTCTGTTAATGCAACCAACCGCCACACACGCCTTCACCATTTTGATTATTAATGTTAACGAGCAGAAAAACACACCATAATAGGAGGAATTTACGTAGCGGTAATGCTTAAACCCGACGAGCTGACGAACAATATGGCGCGGAGGCGTGGTTGTGACGTCATGTGAGTAGGGTCTATAAAGGGAAATAGCATTTTTGCTAACATGCTAATCAATAATTACAGACATTCCTTCATCTATTGTTTTAGTCAATGTTGTTAATCTTACTTTAAAAAAGTAATTAATTACAGTTACAAATTACTTCTCCCAAAAAGTATTTGAGTTAGTAACTCAGTTACCTCAACAAAAGAGTAATTTGTTACTCGGCAAAGTAACTGACATACTTTTCATATTCTACACGTTATTACATGATCCATTCTTTGACGTTTTTCACGTCAAATATGTTCATAGTAACTGAATGAATTGAACTGTCTTTTCATTCCCAAAAACATAGGTCACCCTTTTTACATTTTTAAAAATTTCACCAATATAAGAGTGTAATGGTATACAAACTTTAACTTTCAAATGCTGTGAGAAAAACCTTTTTCCTGTTGAACTGAATTGTGACTTGTGTGTACTGTCACACCCCTAAAATATATAGATTAGGGCTGTCAAACGATTAAAATTTTTAATCGAGTTAATTACAGCTTAAAAATTAATTAATCGTAATGAATCGCAATTCAAACCATCTATAAAATATGCCATATTTTTCTGTAAATTATTGTTGAAATGGAAAGATAAGACACAAGACGGATATTCAACATACGGTACATAAGTACTGTATTTGTTTATTATGACAATAAATCAAAAAGATGGCATTAACATTACTAACATTCTGTTAAAGCGATACATGGATACAAAAACTTGTTGTTCTTAAAAGAAATGTTAGTACAAGTTGTAGAAATTTTACATTAAAACCCCTATTAATGTTTTCATTTTAATAACATTTGTAAAATTTTCAATCAAAAAATAAACTAGTAGCTCCCCATTGTTGATGTCTATAATTACACAATGCTCATGGTGCTGAAACCCATAAAATCAGTTGCACCCAAGTGCCAGCAGAGGGTGAAAAAACACCAAAAACAAAAGTAACAAGTGGACATTACACTGTGCTGTCATTTTAATCTGTTTGAGCGGGGTATGTGTGTTAAATGCGTCAAATATTTTAAAGTGATTAATTAAAAAAATTAATTACAGCCCGTTAACGCGAACATTTTGACAGCCCTAATATAGATATATTTTTCAATACGCAGGTGAGGCTTGAATCTCTTCCCTCTTTTATCTTTGTTCTAGTTGTTTTGATTTAAAAAAAAAAAAAAAAAAAAAAAAAAAAAAACATGGTTTATAGATGTGTCATTCAAGAAAAGTTAAGGGCCAGTGACAATACTTGGTAAAAAAGAAAAACAATTTTTTATTTTATTGTAGCATCTACAAGGACAATGCCCACTTGGTGATGAGAATGCATACTGAACAGGAAAACAGGCCATTATTTTCAATTAATTGTACCCACTTGAGCGCCACGAACTGTATGTATAAAGTTTCCCGAGCATTTAACATGACGCTCGCCACGCTAAATGCTAATGCTAGCGAGAACCCGAATGCTATGCTAACGCTCCGAACCACCTAGCATCGCGTTTGCAACGGTGTCACAATTCCCTTCCCCTCCTCCCTTCTCCTGCTCTGCTCTCTCTGTGTCTTTCAGACATTTCTCGCGTCATTCAACAAACGTAGTAACCAGTGTTGTTAATCTTACTTTAAAAAGTAATTAATTACAGTTTCAAATGACTTCTCCCAAAAAGTAATTGCGTTAGTAACTAAGCTACGTGAATGTAAGCGTAATTAGTTACTTGGCAAAGTAACTGGTGATAATTTTCATGTTTTTTTTTCTCAAAAAAAAAAAAAAAAAAACAGGTCACACAATGTGAAGTTTATGGGTTTTGGAGACAATTGGCCCTAGTCCAAATCTTTACCTTAAAGTTTATTAGACACAGGTATATTGCGGATAGTGCGATAACTAGATAGTAACCTTTGCTCTGTGTGGAAGTCCTTTGATGTTGTGAATCAACCGTTGAAATTGTTAAAATTGCTCCCGTTATTGCATTAGTTCCCTTCTGTCTACTTTCGACATGTGTAAGTTTTAAAACTTTTTCATCATTTAAAGATAGTCAAGATTTTGCCGATTTAGGAGCATATTAGATAAAATTTACTTAGGTTCGTTAGGAAGGTTCTCTACAACAGAACCTTCCTGAGGAGTCTACTGCTTTAAGATGGTGGCTGTTTACTAACGCATATTCTTTATGCATGTTGCTAATGCCGCCATGTCTGTCATTTGCATCTAGTTCTATAATATGTGATATCCAGTGTTGTCACAGATTAGTTAAAAAAGTAATTCAATTACTGATTACACCTCAAAAAAGTAATCTAGTTACTTTAGCAATTACTTTATTATCAAAGTAACTAAGTTACTTTAAAAGTAACTTATCATTTACTTTTTACCAATTTTTCTCCTTTTGCTGCCTCAACATAAAAATGACAACAAAAGTCATCGCATGAAATTGAATTTTTCACATAAGGCTTAATCTTTGAGTCAGCGGGGGTTTAATTAGTCGATGGAGTTGATTTCAACCACCATTGACTCGCGCTAGCTTCGCCACCCCGGAGCCCTGAAACTAACAAATAACTGACAAACTGCACGGAATTTGTTCAAATCAACTCCAACGACTAAATAAACTCCCGATAACTCCAAGATAAAGCCTAATGTCAAAAATTCTGACCTTCCCCTTTAAAATAAAGACCTAGCTGTTAAAATATTGTCTATAAAAGTTGTAAAGCAATAAAACAAACAACAAAAATTAATGAAATGAACAAGAATCCAACAACGTATTTCATAATGGGTCAAAATCATTTTTCGAGCAGATCATTTGACTAGCACAAGCCAAAACTACACCTGTGGAGGCAAGATGGGTATTTGGAATTTCTGTAAACCTAAGCTTTCAAACGCAACCAACGACAACTGAGCTTTAACAGTTTTATATACTGTATATGTACGTACAACTTACTTCTCCCAAAAAGTAATTGCTTTAGTAACTCAGATACCTGAATTTAAGAGTAATTAGTTACTTGGCAAAGTAACTAGTGATAATTTTCTTTTTTTTTTTCTCAAAAAAAAAAAAAGGTCACACAATGTGAAGTTTAAAGGGTCTTTGGGACAATTGGCCCTAGCCCAATTCTTTACTCTCCACTTAATTAGACACAAGGGTATTGCGATAACTAGATAGTAACCTTTGCTATGTGTGGAAGTCATTTAAAGTTGTGAATCAAACGTTAAAGTTTTTTAAAATTGCTCCCGCTATTGCATTAGTTCCCTTCTGTCTACTTTCAACATGTATAAGTTTTAAAACTGTTTCATCATTTAAAGATAGATTTAAGTCAAGATTTTGCCGATTTAGGACCATTTTAGATAATACAAAAAAAAAAAAAATTGGTTCGCTAGGAAGGATCTCTACAACAGAGCCTTCCTGAGAGGTGTACTGCTTTAAGATGGCGGCTGTTTACTAACGCATGTAGTCCTTAAAACATGTTGCCAATGCAGCCGTGTCTATCATTTGCATCTAGTTCTATAATATGTGATATCTACCGTATCATGTGGGCGTAGTTTGTAGGCTACAGTCAGGTATTATTGGAGCCACCTAGCATCGCGTTTGCAACGGCGTCTTCCCCACTCCTGCTCTGCTCTCTCGTCTCCGTGAGTCCGTCACTCTGACTTTTTTTATTCAACCAACTTAGTAATGCATAGTAACACATGCCTTTCCCGCCTCAGTAATGGTAACGGCATTGCCAAGATGAGAAAAGTAATTAATTAGATTACTCACTACTGAAAAAAATAACGCCGTTAGTAACGCCGTCATATTGTAACGCCGCTATTAACAACACTGTTCGTTACTAAAGAAAATAATCAGATTACAGTAAAGTAACGCGTTACCGACAACACTGGTGATATCAACCGTAGCATCATGTGGTCGTAGTTTGTAAGGTATCGGCTTCAGTCAGGTATTATTGGAGTAACCTAGCATCATGTTTTCAACGGCCACCCCACTCCTGCTCTGCTCTCTCGTCTCCGTGAGTCCGTGACTTTTCTCGTGTCAAGGCGTGCGTTACTATGTTGGTTGACTGACGCGAGAAAAGTCTGAGAAAGACGGACTCGCTGAGACGAGAGAGCAGAGCAGGAGTGGGGAGGAGGCAAGGGAGGGTGACGCCGTTGCAAACGTGATGCTACTATGCTAGGTGGCTCCAATAGTACCGGACAGTAGCCGATAGCCTACAAACTACACCCACATGATGCTTCGGTAGATATCACATATATACAGAACTAGATGCAAATGACAGACACGGCTGCATAAGCAACATGTACAATAAAGAACTAGATGCGTTAGTAAACAGCCGCCATCTTAAAGCAGTAGACTCCTCAAGAAGGCTCTGTTGGAGAGAACCTTCCTAGCGAACCTAAGTAACTTTTGATCTAAAATGCTCCTAAATCGGCAAAATCTTGACCTAAGTCTATCTTTAAATGATGAAACAGATTTAAAACTTACACATGTCAAAAGTAGACTGAAGGAAACTAATGCAATAACGGGAGCAATTTTAACAACTTTAACGGTTGATTCACAACATTAAATGACTTCCACACATAGCAAAGGTTACTATCTAAAAAACCCCATAAATTATCACCAGTTACTTTGCCAAATAACTACTCTTACATTCAGGTAACTGAGTTACTAACGCAATTACTTTTTGGGAGAAGTAATTTGTAACTGTAATTAATTACTTTTTTAAAGGAAAATTAACAACACTGGTAGTAACAAATAGTAACGCACGCCTTTACATCCTCAGTAACGGTAACGGCATTGCAAAGAAGGGAAACGTAATTATTAGATTACTCACTAGTTCACTACTGACGAAAATAACGGCGTTAGTAACGCAATTATACTCTAACGCTGTTATTACCAACACTGGGTTTAGTGCATTATAAAATAAAGATACTGAAACTGTAGTGGGACCAACAATACAATATATCTAAAGTATGACGGCATAAGAAAGAATGTTTGTGTTGAGACACAAAAGAGCCCCTGTATGCAAGAAATGAATATGTGATAAGAACAGGCCAGTATGCTGACAGTTGACAAACCATGTCAAACCCTCGCCATATGATAATTGATGGACATAATGTTCCAAACTGACGTCGTGCGCCCAGTCAGCCAGTCGTGCCCATGCCTGTCTGACACTGACAGAAGATAATCAGCGTTGCTCTGACCACGGAGACATACAAACTCTTTACTCCCGGCCCCCTTTAAAAATAACTGAACAATTTCTTCGGACGTTGTCACTTCTCGGCAGAGGTGGGTAGAAATGCATTACATTTACTCCGTTACGTTTACTTGAGTAACCTTTTGAGAAAAATGTACTACTAATCCATACTTTCTACTTGAGTAGACTTGTCAAGAAGCGCTACTGCTACTCCGCTACAGTAGTCGTTACATTTGTTCTCTTTATACGACATATTTGATTTTACTTTTTTGTGCCAGAAATTCCAAACAATGGCTCTTCCAGTTTCACCATTGAGATGTCAAAACAATAATCACATGACTCTGTTATATCAGTCAGACTCTAGCTTGCCGTTTTATGATCGCGTCGGCCTGTTCAATCACGCGGCATATTCAAAGCTCTCTAAAAAAAAAAAAGGATTTGACATAGAGCGCTGCCATCAGCATGACTCGAAAGTGCTGATTTTAATCTCTCTACCAGTTTTTATTTGGCACCGACTCACCATGGAAAACCGGAAATATGATCCTTTTCATTTCATAATAGGAAATATGTTTTCTCCACTAGATGGCGCTCATGCTCTTTGGACGAATGATGCTTCATTTCGGTAGATTTTTTTCTTTCGCCGGAATTCAATGATGTTTTTTGTATTTGTTTGGCTCAATGTGGTTATGTAATATAGAACATTATAATAATAACAGTTCATATACTATAACTGCGCTGAGAAAAACAAGCATCGCCATCAGTTACAATGTTACTCATTACTTGAGTATTCTTTTCACCAAATACTTTTCTACTTGTACTGGAGTAAATTTTTTGGATGACTACTTTTACTTTTGTAGTATTAATTTGAATTAACGCTACTCTTACTTGAGTAAAATGTTTGGCTACTCTACCCACCTCCACTGTTGGGAATAACGCAGTTATAAATAACGCCGTTACATAACGGCGTTATTTTTTCAGTAAGGGGGTAATCTAACTAATTATTTTTTCCGCCGTTACATCACCGTTACCGAACTGAAGGTCAAAAGCGGTGCGTTACTTACTTTGAATAAATTGAAGAAACTACCAGCCGTAGCGAGTCTACTCTGCTCTGTTTATTTGTCATCCAAGACTTGGGTGCGTTCAGGTTCATGGCAATGAAAATAGTAGACACACATAGCCTACCTTTGTAAGAACGATGGAGTTACCGTTTGATATGGTCATAATGTGCAGGTCCTGCACCCATCCGCAGCAAAACTGTTCGTAGCTTTGTAGCGATTTGTAATTTCGGAATCGCTGATGAGTTTAGTAACATACACCAAACAATAAATACAGCAGAATGTCCATTTCGCGTAATTGTGGAAGCCCGTCGACATCTTTACTCCATTTGTTTTTGGCTTGCTCAAAGGGTCAACATTGTTCACATCCTTAAGTTTGATCACATATCTGTTCTCCGCCTTACTAACGAATTTGTCTCTTTATCGAACTGGCAAGTTAAAGTTTAATGTCCCGCGAGCCAGACCTGCTTTCGATATGGCTGCGTTGTTGTCAAATCTCACGTGATCCCATTCTGTGACATAAACGCTCAAGCCTAATAGTGCACGTACTTCAGAGCCGGTGTTTTCACACACAAACCGGAACAACGCGTGCGGCAAACACACACACGCAAAACAGATGCGAAGGGATATGATGGCAGATCATTCAGAGGAAAATTTGTCCTTTACGATGTGGAGATATAAACACTATTTCAAGTTGGTCGAAATTAAAGGAAAGAACGTGCATGTAAAGTGTAATTTATATCCCGGGGCAAAGCTTTTGTCGACATCTGTGGTAAGCAATTCAAATCTGTTTATTCTTGTTGCACTTCAAGTGTAGGATAAATCTGTTGCTGGTGAGGTGCAATAAATATTACAAGGTTCTATAACACAACTACCTGTCTGTTCTTCTCTATTCAACTGACTCGAATACTGCGCAGAAAATTTCAAATTCTTTGACATGCAACAACTTTTTAAAGTAACTGAAATACTTACTTTCCCTGGTAACTAGTTACTTTTACTATGGAGTAATTCAGTTACTAACTGTTACTAAGTTACTTTTTGGAAGAAGTAGTGAGTAACTATAACTAATTACTTTTTTAACGTAACGTTCGCTCTTGTTTGCCTGCCATTTCTTGTTGCTCATTTCTTGTTAATTTTTTGACTGTTCACGACTAGGAATAAATTGTCAACATTTTGGAAAGTTGTTGTTGGAGCTTTTCTTCAGTCTATCAAATTTAGTGTTCTTAGTGTCAGATAGCGGTTAGAACATGACCGCACAGTGTTTAGAGGAGAGGTCAATTGCTAACAAGTAATTGTGTGTTTATTAGGTTTATATGGAGGTCACACTCACCAACTAAAAATAGAACCATGATGAGTGCAGAGTGGGCTGAAAGTGCCGGCTAAGCATCTTTGCTAATTGAAGCTGAAGATGACAACGAAGATGCAAATAAAGCACTCGTGAGCGCACTGAGCAAAAGCGAAGGCGTGTCAGCGGTCGCCGCGTGACGCGTCGACGGCTTAAGAAGATTAATGTCAACCCGTTTCTAGGACGATTGCCATGGACTGCTAAGCCCCCCCCTTCCCCAAAACCAGCATGGGCCGAGACCCTTCGCACTGGCGACGAGGGAATTCAAAATAGTTACCTGCTGAACCTGACGGCCTTGTAGTTGCCCGTAAATGACACCAGATAGGGGCAAACACTTTTTCCGATAAAACGAGGTTAAAACTAGTGTTGCACTAATACCGATACGGCACTAAAATAGTGTTGATGATGTGCAATGTGTACTCTGCAACCTATCAAAAATGGCCGCCATGCTATGAAAACAGCAATTGTGTGACGTCCAATCTTCCATCTGCTATGAATTAAATTTATTTCTAGTCCAATCTATTTAAAGTGGGAGGGTGGGAGCGAATGAGGTAAAACTAAGGGAGTAGGTTTGGTCTCAACATTGGTAGGGACGGTATAACAGCATAAACATACATGTGCACTTTTTGCTGGGGACGGGACATTAATAAGACCAAACCGATAAGGTGAAAGGGGGTACATTTCTCACAAATATGAACCTAATTAATTGATAGGCTAAATCAGGGGTCGACAACCCAAAATAGCAAAAAGAGCCATATTGGACCAAAAGAACAAATACGTCTGGAGCTGGAAAAAATTAAAAACCTTATATAAGCCTTATAATGAAGGCAATACATGCAGTATGTATCTAATAGCTATATTAGCCTACTATCAAAATGACTAAGTTGGGCCTCCATGATTACATTTTTATTTTCCCTACAGTGCATCCTAAAGAGAATGAAACACCACATGACTACTCTGTTGTACGATGCTGCCTCAAGTTGAACTTTATTACAATATTAATACATTAGAAGAGTGTTTCTGTCATTTGTCCTCCCACAGAAATTATATTAAAACAAACAATATGTTTCCCTCCACCATCTTTTTCCATTTTCAAACATTTTTGAAAAAAATCCAGGGACCCAATAGGGCAGCGCGAAAGAGCCATGTGTTGCTGACCTCTGGGCTAAATGATCAATGCAAAATAAATCTGTATTGACTTACACTAACTTTCATGTGTATTGGTCAGGTGATACACCGTTCCATTCACACCTTTGTTTTCAAAAACTACTAAAGAAACATTTTAAAAACTTCCAGAATAAATGTCTGGATTTTATCAGCAAATTTAAATTGCAATATTTGAACATAAATTATAATAACATACATTAATTTTACCTCGATTATGATTAATGTATGATCATCTGAAAAAATGCATTGGCTGCAAATAAAAATATTTTAAGATAAATTATGTAGAATGGAAATAAATACACTACATGTAAATTTTAAATAAACGCAAGTCATCAGCCAATCAAACGTGCATTTGAGGGGAATTTTTTTTTTTTTTTAATGGAATTTTGCAGCAAAGGCTGCAAATAAAAATATATTTTTTAATGATTTATAAAATAAATACATTTTGATTAATGCATAAAATGCACAGTTGAATTAATCTTAACAGTGGGAAACATACAGGAAGACACCTCTCTAAGCAGCTTTCTACTTGAGTTTCACAGGTTTCACACAGTTTAATGTTATGCTAACTCTGATGCAGGTCGGACTTTCAGTAGCAAAATTAGTGGCGTGTTCCTCACCTCCACAACATTGAGGTCTTTTTACATTACTTACAGTTGCTGCTTCTGGCTGAAAAAAAACTTCTAGTATCCCTCCTCTTCAAAGGGCACAGAAGAGGCGGCATGTTGACATGTATTTCTTTTGGGATTGTGTGAATGTGAGGGTTCTAGTCATCAGCCAATAAACGTGCATTTGAGGGGGGAAAAAATGGACGGGCACATTCAGTCAGTGAAAAGGGGTAAGTGTAAGTCTGAACTTAATGAAAGTAATTCACTTAATAATGGTAGGGTCAATTCTATCCTTACAGCATTTGGGAAGAAAAAATTACCTATGTAAATGAACTATTATTATATGCAAATAATGTTGCTTAAAAGTTGGTGGGGACAATTAAAGCATTTTGAAAAGTTGGTAGTGTTATGTCCCTACCGTCCCTATGCAAACCTACGCCCTTGGGTAAAACATAACATTTGTTCTTCCTCTGGCCAAAATGCACCCTCGTACCAATTAGTTCATCCCTTGTAGACGTCCAATCCATTTTAAGCAGGTATCGCGATTGGACGCCAAGCGCAATCAATGGCAGACAATGAGTTAGGCAGTGTCCGATCAAGCTATAACAGTGAGCAAGTGTGCAGTAATTTAGTATTAAAACAAAAAGTATATTTTCCTCCAAAAACGTGGCATTGGTACCACACAGCTAGGTGTCAGAATCGGTATCGGGAGCCCAAAAATTTATCGGTGCAATACTGATGGCAACCAAAAACGATGAAATGAGAAATTTTGGGACAATATTATGTAACTATATGACTATTTTAAAAGGCAAAAGATGCCAGTCATTAAAGGATAATCATTGAGGACAACAGAAATCTGAGAATATTATGTCCCCCCTCCCTTTTTTTTTTTTAATTAAAAAATAAAAATAAATACTTTTGGCACACCAAGTAGTCACGCGCACAGACACACTCAAAACAGAAGAAGGGTTGTTGTGGGACTCACCGCGTGTGAACATTCTAGAAGGTTGTTTGTCGCAGGAGGAGCATTTTTCTTCTTTTCATTCGCGCGTGGGTAAAAGCAACTAGATCAGATAAAATTGTTACAAAATGTTGCCGCGGACTTTGTCATCCGGCTCGTCTACATCTTCCTCCTCTTCTGTGGAGGGACTCACAGCCCACAAGCAGCTGCTTCACTCCTCGCTCGGCCCACCCTCTCTCTCTCTCTCTCCCCCCTCCCTCTCTCTAGCATCATACCAGTATTCATTGGTTCTACAAATAAGACACTATTTCCGAGTTTGATGATAACAAAGGACAAAGCCTGTCCTTTGAAAGCTCAATCAGGGACGCGTACTTTTGTTTCTGAATAACGGACATTTTTTCAAGGGACAGTTGGCAACCCTAATTCCAGGTCTCAATTTTATAATTTTTTAAATTATTAAAGCATCCGGCTTAGCTTTTCTTTGTTTTTGTTTTTTTTTCAAAATTTCAAAAATGCTCAAAAAACACTTGGGCTAGGGAATGCTGGGAAATGTTTTAAACAAACATCAGGACTCTGGGCACAGCCCAAATGAGCCAGAAAAGTGTACTTTGGTGGCAAGTCAATTTTGGGCACTTTTGTAAGGTCCCCTATGTCCCCCATTGTTCAAATTTGAATATTCTTTTGAAATAAAAGCATGAAAACAGAATTGTACTTTTTTATTTAATTTTTTACTGAAAAAAAAAAAATTACTAAATTCATTACTTACATAATAATTAAATAATAATTAAAAAACATAAATAATTGAAAAATATTTACACTTTCCCCAGCCTTACTTTAAATAAAAAAATGTAATAAAGATATACAAATGAGTAGAACGTTTTTTTCATTGACTAGCTTTTGATTGTAATAAATGTTTTGTTGGATGTACACCTTGGAGCGGCATCTTAGCTCCATAAGCATCTTCCATGCTCTAATTATATCTGGCATTTTAGCGCCTCACAGCGCGTCGAGCTATGTACTGCATGTAATTTCTGATTTATACATGGTCAAACTCAATAAAATAATTCCAAAAATTACGTAACATGAAAAATGCGTTAGATACACTGTACTCTATTAACAAACATGCATTTTTGACGTTTAATAATAAATAGATCTACGGTTAATTATTAATTATTGTGTTTATTGAAACGAAAATAATACAGTAGTTTGAGAACTAAATCTCCCATGATACTTTTTGGCGAAACAGTAATGATTCCACTACAATAGCGTACCACACGAATGCTATTTTTTTACCGTGACGTCGCCATCGTAACGCGGAAGTGGGACATTAAAGACACGCCCTCGCATACAATTCATGTTATTGTTTGTTTTCGCCGGTAATCTTTCAAAAAAGAGCATGCCGATCAAACACTGCTGCTATGGAACTTGTAGGAATGACTCCAAACATCACGACATATCAAGAATGTTTTCTTCATACGTTTCCCGAAACCAAAAACTCGGAGGAAAAAATTTGAAGAATGGATCAACTTGCGCGGATGTCCAAAAGACCTGTTTAACGCCAGCAAGGTGAAGCCACTGATATTTCATATTCAGTAAACATTTTGTTGGGGGCCATGGTCCTACAGAGGATGAAGAGGTACGCCATTTTGATATTTTTACTTATTTTGTAGCGTGGCGTTTTGCCGTGCTGCTTCTGTCTGACAATGAATGACCTGAAAAAAATTAAAATGGTATCCGACTGCCACTGTTACCTTTTCTGTTGTAAAAAAAAAACAACTTTAGTAAGGGGGAAGTGTAAATATATTATAGAATTAATGTTTGTTAATGATGAAAAATTAAAAGTGTTCGTTGGCTGTCACTGAGTAGAATTTGTGATCGCTATACAAAAATAGCAATGTAAATTGCACCCAAGAACGGTCAAAAGCCTAGACAACCAGACAATATAATATATATGAAAAACAGGGCATATGGGGGTAAAACATGGGTGTCCAAACTTTTTGCAAAGGGGGCCAGATTTAGTTTGGTAAAAATGTGGCGTCCTTTACGTAGAACAATATATTTAAAAAAAAATTTTAGCAAGCCATTCTGTGTGTCACATTTGCTTTATTATTTTTTTTATTAATAATTTCCACAGTCTTGCAACTGGCCTTTGTGGCGTTCTCTTTCATCTCTTGGGCTCTTACGAAATACTGCTGCTGTAAAATTAAACTAGCTTTAAGTTGCTTCAATTTCTCGCTACGTATCTTCCCTGTAATCTTGTCGTACATGTCAGCGTGTCTTGTTTGGTAAAATCGCCTCACATTGAATTCATTAAAAACAGCGACTGTCTCTTCGCAACTTAGGCAGACACAGTTTTTGCGTATTTTAGTGAAGAAATAGTCCAATTTCCACCTATCCTTGAATCGTCGGCCGTCGCAGTCAACTTTTTTTGTTGTTGATTGTCGCCATTTTAGAAAATTGGGAGTAAAAGGTCACACGGGGTAATGTTGCTTAGAGTGCTGCTGCCTTTTAGTGGGCCAAAGAGGAGCAGCATTTAGTGTGTAAGCTACTTTATATGCTGGTTGTAGTACTGCTGATCAATTTATTAGGTCTGTGTACGGGCCAGACATTATTGATTTCATGACAGAGGCTGGGGGCCGGATGAAATTTGACCACGGGCCGGACTTTGGATATATCTGGGATCAAAGATAGATTGTTGAAACAGGAGAAAGCAGGGGTGAAAGTGGGCCAGAACGGTCAGGAACGTAGTTCCGGTATAAGCTTCAGGGCCAGAACGCAGTTCCGTTATAAGATTCAGGGCCGGATTGCTGTTCCGGTACACGGTGCTTTGATTCCGAAAATATGCCAGCAACTGTCCGGGATTGGGCACCCCTGGTCAAAACGCTATGTAAAATGCCACACGTGCATTTCAGAAAACAATCTACCAACATCAGATTTACATACACAAATGTTAACAACAAGCATAATAAAGTGCTTGTGTAGCGTAATGGGTTTCCACCAATATTTATCATATTTATATTATTTAGGGCTGTCAAACGATTAAAATTTTTAATCGAGTTAATTACAGCTTAAAAATTAATTAATCGTAATTAATCGCAATTAATCGCAATTCAAACCATCTATATAATATGCCATATTTTTCTGTAAATTATTGTTGGAATGGAAAGATAAGACACAAGATGGATATATATATTCAACATGCGGTACATAAGGCCTGTATTTGTTTATTATAACAATAAATCAACAAGATGGCATTAACATTATTAACATTCTGTTAAAGTGATCCATGGATAGAAAGACTTGTAGTTCTTTATGAAAAATGTTAGTACAAGTTATAGAAATTTTGTATTAAAACCCCTCTTAATGTTTTCGTTTTGATAAAATTTGTAAAATTTTCAATCAAAAAATAAACTAGTAGCCCGCCATTGTTGATGACAATAATTACTTACACTATAAAATCAGCCGCACCCAAACGCCAGCAGAGGGCAGCAAAACTCCGCAAAACAAAATTAACAAGTGGGCCTTTCACTCTACTGTGATTTAAATCTGTCTGAGCTGGGCAAGTGCGTTAATTGCGTCAAATATTTTAACGTGATTAATTAAAAAAAATAATTAACGGCCGTTAACGCGATAATTTTGACAGCCCTAATATTATTATATATCATTGATTTTATTCCACGGACGGCATGGAGGTTTCCCCAGCTGCTGCAGTTATCTGAGTCTGACGATGATGAGTCACGTCAATGTGCGAATGCACGCTGCAAAGCAAAACGCCTGGACTCATTTATCCCTTCAATTGGCTGACATACTGACATGTGATCAGCAGAGATCGTTAGCTCTGATTGGTTCAAATGGGCATGTTTTCTGGAACAGCATAACAAAAAAAAGTTGTTGAATTGATGCGACAAAAAAACGGCAATGCAACATAAAATGGATCAAATCTTTTAGCGCAAGGAAAGAGTTGAAGCTTATTTATCATATTTAGTTGTATTTACTCTGATGGGGAGGTTCAGAACATCTTAGCTGTCAATGTGCACTTTGGACTTATATTTGTTCATTTCTGTTAGGCTACCTATTCATTTCCTTATGATTTAAAAAGTCAATGTTTTCGCGATCTTCAAAATATATTCCATTTCATTCTCTACATAATATAAGTCATTTGTACTTATTTTTCTGAATGTATCTACTTATATCTTTATTATTAAAATAAATAAATAAATGTTTACATTAACTTCAATTTTAAAGCTGTAGTGTGAACTAATTTCTTCACATGCCAAATAGGGTCACAAGTAAAGTAATTAAACATTGTCCACCAAATAAAGCATGAAAAAATAATTTATATGTTGTATATTTGACAAAATAATCGCGTTTCCGAAGTTCGAGCCTGAAAGGGGACAAACCCGGAAGTGATACATCACACCGGGAACAGCGTTGGCAGCTCCATACATACGGCCGCCAAACAAAGCCCTTCAAACAATGATTCAAACAGCGATATAAGCGATAGACCGAGCGCAAGGGAGGAGATCCAAGTTTTTGAAGAGTTGGAGGAAGAAGAGGAGCTTGGAATTTTATGTTGGATCTAACACGTATTAGCCAGACGCTAATCAGAATGCAAACAATGTACCTAGACTACCTGACATGGAATGGATACAAGACCCATCGAGATTACAACATTGGTAAGATATAGGCTGTTATTATTTTTATGATTTGAAGATGCAGGCATTTGCACATAATGTTGTTTTTGTCTATCTGATGACATTGTTAAAAAAAATAATAATCAGACTTCATGTTCATTTTGGCAGATCCGGCAGATCTCGTGCATATAAAATAATAATATAAAAACGTTGGGGGGAAAGAAGGAGATGAGTCTTTGATGACTTTCTCCATTTTATTGTGGCAACAATAAAAAAATAATAGCCGACTGCCGCCACATTCGACCGCAAAGTTTTGCTTCTCGCCGATCTCCTCCTTGCCTCCCACTCCAGCGTCTCTTAAACGGATTGTGCATAGTGTCTTGTTATGAGCTTTTTGTTTACAAATGTATCGAACGCACGACGCGCTGACAACTTTGTCTCTTTATTAACACATGGAGCAGTTCTTATGGAAAAGTTAGAACACAGGAATTGGCGTCTAATGGCGTGAGAAAATGTAGTTTTTTCACACAAGCGAACAGATTACAAAGCACTACTTCAGTGTTGTCCCGAGACTACATTTCCCATGATTCACTGCGTGACCTGCGCGCTCGCTGATTCGCTGCGAGATTGACTCAATGGCTACGCTAAACCAACACGCTATTTTTCAGCTGTCACCTGTCAGCGGCTCTCATAGTTTATACTGTTCAATTCCACAACAGTAGGCAGCTATGCTTTGACAAAGTCATCAGTCATCTATCCAAAAATCACACTTACTTTTTGGCAAATCCTTGATCATAAGCAGACCAGTTAAGGAAGCAGGCATCTTCGAAGTGTTTGCAGCAGAGAACACTACTCGATGATGGCGTGAAATTCATTCGCTTCGTGCAAACGAAAGATGTCCATTTACGTGCCCTGCTATCCTTTGGCCACTCATACAACTTTTCGTTTGAGCGAGAACAAAACATCGCCACACACCGCTGTGGCATCTTACTGAGAAGCAATGCAAAAAACAATACTGTTCTATGGTGGACTTCCGTCGCACGTCTAGGTGTGACGTAATTTCCGAAGATTTCCGAAGATTGCCGAAGAAAAGCATTTTCGTTGTCAAGGGCGTTGCTATGGGTTAAACAAAGAATCTGGATGGGTTGCGTTAAAAAAATAATGAAAATATGCTTATAATTGTTTAGCCATTGATATTATTTAGGGCTGTCAAAATTATCGCGTTAACGCGCGGCAATTAATTTTTTAAATTAATCACGTTAAAATATTTGACGCAATTAACGCACTAGGCCCGCTCAGACAGATTTAAATGTCAGTACAGTGAAAGGCCAACTTGTTAATTGTGTTTTATGGAGTTTTTCCGCCCTCTGCTGGCGCTTGGATGTGACTTGCATATGTTATTTGGCGTAATGTCGCCCTCTGCTGGCGATTCAGTGCAGCTGATTATTTGGATTTCGGCGCGCTTTTCTGACGTGATTATATGTCGACGCGAACTCACACTATTAGACAGTGCTATTCAGACCAGCTAACGTCAGCATCCAGTATTCAGTGGCAGTTCTCATAGCCCCATCACACTGTTTGTGTCTAATACATGCATCGCTTGTGAGTTATATTCCTCCTTTGTTTATATTCATGAGCATTATATAGTTATTGATGATGTGTATTTGAATTTGTTCACATATCTGGTGAAATGCAGTTACATTGTTAGATGCTTGTGAGCTAATTGGCTAGTGCTACTGCTCAAATGGACACGTGTGTGTACATTTTATGTTATTTTGTGATTTATGCAAGTTATTGACACATTGCCTTGTTATTTTCAGTTTTACAAAAATACAAGAAACGTGCTCCTGTCAAAAAGAGATGACTTCAGTAAAGCCCATGCAACTTTGCCACACCGTCTGATTTCTTTTTGGAACTTATGTTCGCTATCTGTCAATTTGTGTACTCACACACATTGAGGACAGCATAGGGCAACTAGTTTATTTTTTTATTGAAAAGTTTACAAATTTCATTAAAACGAAAACATTAAGAGTAGAGCTGTCCCGACTAGTCGACGTAGTCGACGTCATCGATGACGTAAATCCGTCGACGAGCACAACATCCCGTCGACGGTTAATGAAGGGTTAAAAAAATATATGTATGGAAAGTTCAGAATGTCGGATGCTCGGTATGCAAGCGGGGAAAGCGGCACAAAGCCAAAAAAAGCACACCAGAGTGTCTAAAACATTGACTTATTTGAAAGAAACGAAGGAGGGTACACTCTTCTGCCCTGTCGCTTCAATGCCAAGCTTGGCTGCAAGTCGGCCGTGAATAAACACCATGCGCCGCACCCAGTTTGTAAAAAAATTTTTTTTCATTTTTTGTACACCAGAGGGTGCAGTAGCCTTACTAAATAATGATATTTCATTGACACTGGGCCTATAAGCGCTATTAGTATTGTTCTTAATGCTAATTGAAAGGTTTATTTCATGTTATGGTTTATTTTATGGTTTATATAAGGTTAAAAGGTCATAAATATATACAGTATATACAGTGATTGCACTCAAGGGAGAGATTGTCAATGATAAGGTAATAATTTAAGGTAAAGGCAATTCATATAGGCAATTCATTGATATATAAATAAGGTTTCAAAGGAAAAAGGTGAAAAGTTTTTGTTAATTTCTAATTGTGGTGTTTTATCTGTGTGCACCGTAGCTCTTACAGTGTGTTTACATCAAGGATGGAATAAAAGTTGTAAACCATCAGTTTAAGAGACCATCTTTCCCAATCGGGATGCTACACTAGTTAATTCTATCAGCATTTGAACTCATTGTTTATTTGTGATTTATTATTGTTATTTACATGTTTATTTGTACTTTAATAAATAATTTAAGTGTTCCAATATATTTTTTGTGAATTGATAAGCGTCAACAAAAATTTCATTGCTAAATTAGTAAAAAAAAAAATTTTAAAAATTTTTTAAAAAAATTATTAGTCGACTAATCGTAAAAATAGTCGGCTGACTAATCGGGAGAAAATTAGTCGTTTGGGACAGCCCTAATTAAGAGGCGTTTTAATATAACATTTCTATAACTTGTACTAATATTCATCTTTTAAGAACTACAAGTCTTTCTATCCATGGATCACTCTAACAGAATGTTAATAATGTTAATGCCATTTTGTTGATTTATTGTTATAATAAACAAATACAGTCCTTATGTACCGTATGTTGAATGTATATATCCATCTTATCTTTCCATTCCAACAATAATTTACAGAAAAATATGGCATATTTTATAGATGGTTTGAATTGCGATTAATTGCGATTAATTACGATTAATTAATTTTTAAGCTGTAATTAACTCGATTCAAAATTTTAATCCTTTGACAGCCCTAATATTATTCAAAAACATGGTTGGCCAACCTTACTTCAAAGTTCCCCTTTAATATATATCCTATGTTCTTAAGTAATTAAAATTCAGATTTGGCATTTAGTATGTGAGGAAATGAGGGAAAATAAAAATAAGGAGATGGAGGTTAGAGTTATTGCTGTTTTTGTTAGCTTTTATTTTGCAAATCATTGCAAAAATACAATTTTTAATGAAAAATAAATAAATAAAATTTCTGGCTCCGTGGCGACCTTCACGTCGGGGAGTTCCGGTAAGAAATTCTAGCCACTTTCACCCCTGGGCGTAAGGCAATGCACACAAGAAAAAAGGTGTTGATAAAAAAGCTAACTCTGGGGGTGGCCACGGCCCCCCCTATAAATTTGTTGGCCACCCCACTGGCCACCCCGCTTGCCAGTATATCATTAGATTGTTGTAGCTTCACTTATATATTTCATATAGGTTATAGCCTGGTAATCTGTTGATCCCTGTTGGGAAGTACTTTTTATGTTTTGTTCATTCAGTAATAATTATTTTTGTGTCACATCTTTGTGCCACATCAACATTGTGTTGGGAAATATCCAGTTAAGATATCATTGCCTCTGTACTTGCTTTTATTTGTATCTGCCAGTACCTGCTTTCCCCCAGTAATTATTTAGTTTTGTTAAATGTACACCTTATACCTAATGTATATATAACACAATAAAACAGATTGTTGTGGAACTCAAAATGTTGACTGGTCAGTTATGGACTATGCACATTAAATCATTAGTAACATCAAATATTACGCAATATTTATCTCAGTAAACATTTTGTTCGTACACTATTTCCATTCGTTTACTATTAGGGACAAACGAGAGGTTGACCTGCTTAGCAACAATTGCTTACGTCATGAATATTAATTATCAAAAGTGACGTGTTGCTTGCGGTACGCCATTGTGTCCTGGCCGTCACCTCTGACCTCTCTCGGCTTTACTAGGTCCTTTTCACGTGATCATTGTAGTGACATCACCACTCCTTACACCTGCACCTAGAGTTGTAGTAACATAAAAACGACCACAGATGACGCTAGTGCACTAGTTGTCACTAGTCATCATTGATGCTTAAGTGAGAAACCGAACTCTTGAGAAATAACGGAGCAAAAATAAAAACTATGAATGCAACATTGAAAAATTAAGAAATAATAAAATGACAATGAATAAATGAGTCGAAACAAGTACAGTATATAAAAATGTTATAGATTAATGTGAGTAAATAATGAGTGAATAAATGACACACATAACTGATCACCAAAAAAAAAAAAAAATTGTTGAAACCCTCAATCATCATAGTAATCAATAGCAATGCTGAACACACTGTTGGTGTGGTAGGTATACCACATAAACCACTTTTTTATTCATGCCACAGTTTTCTAAGGAAGAGACAAAAAAAAGCTCCCCAAAAAATCGGTACCCATGTACAGTGTTACAGTATTTGTATTAATATTTGTCCCTGCTGTTTGAATGAACTTTATAAACATAGGCGGAGTTTGACTTTTGAGGCAGGGGTGGCCAAAACATGGTGATGACCCCAAAATGCAGTGTCAGCAATAAAATTAACTTACAAGAATATATATTGTAATAAGTTGACGATGAGCGTTTTTTGTTTCCCATCATTCTTGAGGGAATTCTAAATCAGGCTGCTTAGGCAGTACTTTTCGCGAAGATCGTCATCCATTGAATTTGGTAAGCCCGCCGGTGTTGTGCCAATGTTGTTACCCCAGTCAAAAATTGTATCCCCTTGGGAGAGCCATATGGAGGTAGATTTGTGTCTTTAATATTCAATAAAACAAAAGTTGCTTCAATCAAAATATACTTTTTCAACTAAAAAAAGTCTCTTTAATAAAAAAAAAAAATGTGTTTGAATGCAAAAACAAATTTGAAACAAAAAAAAATGCATGTGAAAGCTATTTTTCTTTGATTAATTTTTTTTTTTTTTTTTGATTGAAGTCAAGTTTTTTTGATTGAAGCAACTTTTTGATAAAAGTAATGTATATTTGTGTTTGGGCAACATTTTGTCTAGTATATTTTTCTCTTTATTATTCAATCAAAAAATAAGTTGCTTAAAAAATATACATTTTCAATAAGAAAAATTTCGATCATACTAAAAAGTTTTAGAATGCGAAACTATATGTAAGACTGAAAAATTTGCATTTGAACACTTAATTTTTCGTTGAAAAAGTTTTCTTTGATTGAAGCAATCCTTTTTTGTGTTTGAGCCATATTATGATTAGGACATTTGTGTGTAAATCATTCAATCCCCCCAAAAGTTGCTCCAATCAAAAAAAAAATATAAAAAATAATAATAATAATTCAATCAAAGAAAATCATTTTTTTATATAAAAGAAAATATTTATATATTTATAGTAGGGCTGTCAAACAATTAAAACTTTTAATCGAGTTAATTACAGCTTAAAAATTAATTAATCGCAATTAATCGCAATTCAAACCATCTATAAAATGTGCCATATTTTTCTGTAAATTATATATATATTCTGTAAAATAAATTGTTGGAATGGAAAGATAAGACACAAGATGGATATATACATTCAACATACGGTACATAAGGACTGTAGTGGGCATTTCACTCTACTGTCATTTAAATCTGTCTATGCTGTCCTCACTCCGAAGCGTCTACTTTTTCCAAAGCTAGACAGCTACTGAACGACGCCATAATAATCAGACTTCTTCCTTTTTCATCTGATTTATTAATAAAATGGCCTCAAACCATTGTCCTCTTTAAACCGTCGTAAAACTACCAAAAAAAAGTACACAAGCATTGCATTAGCAACAACTTTAGCTTAGCACGCTATACAGGTTCACTAAACATAAACAAAAAGTGTCTCATACAAAAAATATAACATTTCGCTTACTAACATAATATGTACATTATTTACAACAGCCATACTTACGGACAAATCTTGTCCAAGGATCATATAAGCACAACATTACAACGTAGGCGTTAGCCCGAGACGTCGTGCAGCCATATTGAACTGGCAAGACAACAATAAACCATGTCGCAAAGCGACCACAAGAGTTCGCTGTTAGACAGCACAAAAAGCCTTGCTGTAAAACTTACCAAAAGGCAGAATACTGTCTGAGCGGGACATGTGCGTTAATTGCGTCAAATATTTTAACGTGATTAATTACAAAAATTAATTACCGCGCGTTAACACACATACATACATATATATATATATATATATATATATATATATATATATATATATATATATAAAAGGGCTGTCAAACCAATAAAATTTTTAATCGAGTTAATCACAGCTTAAAAATTAATTAATGGTAATTAATCGCCATTCATTCATTCATTCATCTTCCATGCCGCTTATTCCTCACGAGGGTCGCGGAGGTGCCGGAGCCTATCCCAGCTAACTACGGGCAGTAGGCAGGGGACACCCTGAACTGGTTGCCAGCCAATCGCAGTAATCGCAATTCAAACCATCTCTAAACTATGCCATATTTTTCTGTAAATTATTGTTGGAATGGAAAGATAAGACACAAGACGGATATATACATAAACATACCGTGCATAAGTGCTGTATTTGTTTATTATAACAATAAATCCACAAATGGCATTATTAACATTCTTTCTGTTTAAGTGATCCACGGATAGTAAGACTTGTAGTTCATAAAAGATCAATGTTATAGTTACAAGTTATAGTAATTTTATATTAAAACCCCTATATATATATATATATATATATATATATATATATATATATATATATATATATATATATATATATATATATATATATATATATATATATAGGAAAGTCAATTACAGGCAATGACACTTTTTGGCCACCAGGGGGGCCCTGGCCCTTAAGATCCGCTTATGCTTATAAAGTGTCCAGTGAGTATCAGTGACTCATTTTTGTGAGACAATCCAGCCAAACTTCAACACAGCTGTAAATTGCATTTTATTGGTGTTGACCAGGTCTCGGGGGTCATACCGAGGTTATCCAAGGCCGCGTGCACACAATTCCCACACCAGATTGCATATTCCATCACACGCACACACACATAGTGAGTGTGTGTTTGTTAATCTGAGGGCCAGATCCATCGGGGTCAAGCCCGGTAGATAAACTCCGGCCCTGGAGGTTCGAGACTCTCGCGGATCTGCAAATCATTAAGCTCAAGGTGATTCACGGCGGGTCGGCCCCGGAGGATTGTGGGACGCCCCTCACTTCCCCGCTTATCCGCGCTCTGTAGTAGCTCAGAAGAGCCACTCAAGGCACCTCTGAAGATAAAAGCGGCCTCAGCGATGACAGGCTGGGGATCTCCATGCAAATCATGTCCCCCTTCACATATTGAATCCCGTGCTTGCGAGGCTTTATCGGTTAAAAAAAAGAGCTTGTTCCTGCTTAAGCTGGAACGATATTCGATGAGATGCAAAGTGAAGCCGAAAAAGTCAGTTTATCCAGCTACTTTGTAAATGTGGGAACTCCGAAGGCCTCACCGAGCGGAAATATCAGATAGCTGATTCCTAGAATTCATTTTAGCTTGAGAATCATTCTGAAAATATGATAAGAAAGCATCAAAACACACCACACTTCAAATAGACTCATTCTTCCTCACTCCTAAAAACAAAAAAAACCTCCCTTTCACATCAGTGGGCTATAACACCATTTACCATTCATTAGTTCGGAGGACCCTTTCTAAATTTTTACTCTAGTACCACAACAAAGGACAATTTTGGGTCGTGGATCAGGGTTTCCCCTACACATTAAATATTGTGGCGCACCGCCACACCAAAATAAAAGCCGCCACGCCGTGCAAAAGAGATGTCTTTATTCATTTATTTTTAAAGGCCGTTTCAAACTAGAGGCAGCCTCGTGTTAAGGGTGCAGTAGCAACCTGTTCATTGTGTATTGTAATGTCCGTAACTATATGAGGCCCCCTTGAGAGACGATCGGACGGGGCGCTGTGACGTAGAGGGAAGCGAGAGGGAGATAGTGTTCGCATGTCGCGGAACCCCGCTCTCATTTTGTGATTTTTTTTTTCTTTATTATTGTTGCCACAATAAAGTGGCAAAGCCAATACAGACTCCTCTCCTTCTTCCTCCCATCCGGGGCATTACTATATTTTGGATCGGACTTTTCGGCAAAAGTGAGCGGTGGACGGCCGTCTTGGACGGAAAGGCAAGTTTAAATGAATTTGCGGCGGGCCAGAGCGCCGCCGCGCTAATGTGTCAACAACGCGTTAAATAGCAGAGGGGCAGGGCTGATACAGCTGACGCAATCACGGCTGACGAAACCTTGATAAATGCGCTTTTTTTCCCCAAGATTAGCGAGCTCTGGGACACTCGAAAAATGTCTCTCATACCTCTCCTTGCTAAGCTAAATGGTACCTCGATGTGCATTTGTGTGGAAATGTACGGTGGCCGAGAGGTGTCAGGCGAAATGCAAAGTCCAAACACTTTGCAAATAGAAAAAGCACAAACCCCAATTGCAAACGCTTTGCAAAAGAAAAAAAGCAAACTGCAGCAACACGTTCACAAATTGGCAAAAGCACGAACCCCAATTGCCACAACACGGCAGCAAATGTCTCGCAGCACGAATGCAAATTGCCACAAAACAATCCCCAATTTCTAAAGCGCGATTGCAAATTGGCAAAAGCACGAACGCCAATTGCCACAACACGACAGCAAATGGCTCGCAGCACGACCGCAAAAGGCTCGCAAGACAACTGAAAAGACGATGACCCAGAAATTAAAAAAAAAAAAATTAATAATAATAATAAAAAAGACGTCACTTTGTATATTGTTAGATGTGCTTTGTGTCCATCTCTACGGGCCTTCGTAAAGTTGCCTCCCTCCATCAGACGCAAATTTATATAAAAATGATGTTAATCGTTTGTGCTGCAACGGTTTTGTAGATACATTATCATGCTTTTATTGAGATATTAATTTCAAGTGGGTACGTCACTCGTAGCTTCTTCTTAGCTTAGCTCCCGCAGCTAATGGAGCGTACCAACTCTCTCAATAACAGAGGGGTGTCCAAACAACTAGCACGAACAGAGCACAAAAAATTCGGGTCCATTTTGCGGTAAATTGGCAGGCTTGAGATATTAATGTCGAGTGATGACGTCCCTCTAGGCCCCTCATTTACTTAAAAATGGTTCCGAATTGGTGCCATTCGTTTGTGCTAGTTGTTAGGACACGGTGGTTTAAAATACGCTCTTTGATACAAAACAGTGCTTCTCAGTTATTTTCTGTTACGCCCCCCCACCCCCACAGGAAGACGTAAACGTTTCTCGCCCCCTAACTCTCTGCCATTACTGTAAATAATATCATTTGTAGGGCTGTCAAACGATTAAAATTTTTAATCGAGTTAATTACAGCTTAAAAATTAATTAATCGTAATTAATCGCAATTCATCGCAATTCAAACCATCTATAAAATATGCCATATTTTTCTGTAAATTATATATATATTCTGTAAAATAATTTGTTGGAATGGAAAGATAAGACACAAGATGGATATATACATTCAACATACGGTACATAAGGACTGTAGTGGGCATTTCACTCTACTGTCATTTAAATCTGTCTATGCTGTCCTCACTCCGAAGCGTCTACTTTTTCCAAAGCTAGACAGCTAGTGAACGACGCCTTAATAATCAGACTTCTTTCTTTTTCATCTGATTTATTAATAAAATGGCCTCAAACCACTGTCCTCTTTAGACCGTAGTGAAACTACAAAAAAAAAGTACACAAGCATTGCATTAGCAACAACGTTAGCTCAGCACGCTATACAGGTTCACTAAACATAAACAAAAAGCGTCTCATACAAAAAATATAACATTTCGCTTACTAACATAATATGTACATTCTTTACAACAACCATACTTACGGACAAATCTTGTCCAAGGATCACATAAGCACAACATTACAACGTAGGCGTCAGCCCGAGACGTCGTGCAGCCATATTGAACTGGCAAGAAAGCAATAAACCATGTCGCAAAGCGACCACAAGAGTTCGCTGTTAGACAGCACAAAAAACCTTGCTGTAAAACTTACCAAAAGGCTGAATACTGTCATGTGCGTTAATTGCGTCAAATATTTTAACGTGATTAATTTAAAAAATTAATTACCGCGCGTTAACGCGATAATTTTGACAGCCCTAATCATTTGTCTATAAAATTATTATTAGTATAGGTACACTTCTACATAAAATTGTCCTTTTTAATATGAAAGAATGGTAAATGGTAAATGGTGTTATAGTAATATAGATCAACTTAAAAGTTACAATTAAGTATAACTTTATTAACATTAACAGAAAAGACTTAAAGCGCATCACTTTGCCTGAATTAAAAAAAAAAAAAAGTCACATCCAAACTCTGAAAATGCACTGAAGGTACTTTTTTTTGACCATTTAATACTGAAAAATAAAATTTAATAAGATAAATAAATAATAATAAATTCAAATTGATTAGCAACATTAACTCATTAGGACAATATGCCAAACAATTTGACCGAAAAAACAAAAATGAATACAACAAAAACGACACTGTCATTGGACAGAGAAACTGTTTTTATTTTTGCTACAGGCAGTATCAGCTCCTTTGCTATGGTGTGGGGTTGGTTATTTTGCACTGAGCAACTTGGTATGCCACCTTAGATGATGCTAACAGTGCTCGTTGATTTACTGATGTAACACTGACAAAACAGGACGATTGTTAGGAATATTCGGCATGTTTTTGCTGAAAAAAAATAATAAGTGGCTTATCAATGTGACTGGGGTCTATTAAGTGACGTCTTAATTGATTTGGCTTCTTGCTGTCCGCCGCAAACATTTTTAGACACAGGAAACAGACTGGTCATTCCTCGTCTCCTACTGTATTAAACATCAAAAAGCCAAATGCCACGTACGCTTCATTATATTTCCTTTTTTTAGTCCATTCTCTTGTGCATTCATGCTCTTGTGTGGTTCAAAAACACTGAGCAGACTCTGAAAATGAGAGCAACACTGCCACCCACTGAGTGCATGTATAAACTTTGAGTACAGCAAAAAATGTGTGTTCCCCGGGGTTGGGGCGCACCTCACTATTTGAGAAGTACTGATATAAAACAAATAACTGAAATTCTTCAGTTTCCTAACTTGATTTAAACATGTCAGGTTTTGAACCCTGAGCAAATGGAGAAGTGCTGTTTAATGAATAGCTCCATCTAGTGTTAAGGCTGAGAAGTGTTAAAGAATGTAAGTTGAATTTAAGCTTCTTGTGCAGGCCACATTCAATGATATTGTATAAAAACAACCGAAGTTGATGCGCGGGCTGTAGTTTGAACACCCTTGACATAGATGAACACAAAATATAAGCAAATAAACAAAACAATAGAAATAAAATTAAATTAAATAAAAATAAACTTCAATAAATGAACATTTTTTTTTCCCTTAAAGAAGAAAACAGTATTCTTCCTCGTAAATGGGTGTAATTCATGACTCATATTGATCTGGGTTCAAAAGATTACAGATATATTGATCTGTAATAAATGCCTCACCTCCACTAAACACCCCCTTTTTCCCCCTTGGGAGAAAAACGGAGGTTTTTTTGTATCGAGGCGGGGGCTGCTGACCACCTGTCATAGCTGCTTGGCCTGCGGCTAATTGGGATCCCAACCTTCTTAAAGCTTTTTGATGTCATCACAGACACATGTACACCCTCCAACACCCACCTAGGATGATAAAGGCTCACCCCAAGGGCGAGCTTTAGTGACTCAGCGACTTCTTGTTAGTTTGCCGCCTCGCGTGCGAAAGCAGCCCTGCCGACTCAGCATTTGTCACCGTTTCTGTTAGCCTCCGTGTTATTGAGTCGCACATCCTCCGTGCTGATTATTATTAACTTTAGCTCGTATACAGACTGGGGCTGGGGGTTCTGTTCCTTCAGCCCGACTGACGCCATCTGACTTCCTCACAGGCTTAGCGGTCACATGACACGAGGCTTTGAAGCCATCTCTATGGCAACCGTGTCATCCATCTATCCATTTTCAACAGCGCTTATCCTTGTCTGGGTCGCGGGGTGCCGGAGCCTATCCCAACAGACTTTGGGCGAAAGAGGGACAACGCCCTGAACTGGTCGCCAGTCAGACGTAGGTCATGAACCTGTGAAACTCTTCATAACTCTATTTTTCTTACAAAAATTGACAATTAACATGAACTTTTTGGCTGCCATTGACGGTGATAGACATCCAATCAGTTTGAACTGTGAGGGACTGGCAGCGAAATATTCTATATTGTGTACTGTATAAGTCAAGTTTATTAGTATAGCCATAAATCATCAAAAATAACTCAAAGGTATACAAATTTGTCAAATTGTTTAAATCAAATATCTCAAAATTACGGAACCGTATTGCTGCCACCAGAAAAAAAGTCCAGTACAAGATAGTTATCACAATTTTACATGATATCATGTAAAAACGTGATAAAATTTGTGAACAATCACGTAAAAATGTGATACTATCATGTAAATGCTTGATAATTATCATATGAAAACGTGATAATAATCATGTGAAAATGTGATACTATCATGTAAAAGCATGATAACTATCCTGTAAAAATGTGATACTATCATGTAGATTCTTGATCATTATCATGTAAAAACGTGATAATAGTCATGGGAAAACGTGATACTATCATGTAAAAACATAACGATCATGTGAAAACGTGAAATTATGTAAAAACATAATATCATCATGTTAAAATGTGATATTATCATGAAAAACACAATATCATGCAAAAATGTGAAAATTGTCACGCAAAAACGTGATCATTATCATATGAAAATGTGATATGTAAAAACGTGATAACTATCATGTAAAATGTGATACTATCATGTAAATTCTTGATAATTATCATATGAAAACGTGATAATAATCATTTGAAAACGTGATAGTATGATGTAAAAACATGATGATTGTGACGATTATGTGAAAATGTGATATTACCATGTAATAACAGTATCATGCAAAAAATGTGATAATTATCTTGTAAATCCATGATAATTATCATGTGAAAACAGGACACATCATGCAAAAATGTGATAATTATCATGTGATACAGGACTTTTTTGGGGGTGGGGGACGCAATATGTGTCGTAATAGATAGGTAGATAAGTAGCTAAGTAGAATCATTTTTCAATATCTTTGAGATCTTTTAGTTGATTTTGGGCTGTAATATCAAAGTTAATTAAATTTGGTTTTATGAAAAAAAAAAAAATCTCCCTACCTACGTCCTACCTACCTATCTACCTACAATCCGGACCTACCTAAGAGTATGTTATATCATTAGCATTATTTTCTATGAGAAAACAGCAGACTTGATAACAGATCGTCTCAAATAGTGTCATGTAAAAATGTGGATAACTATCATGTAAAAATGGGATAACTATCATGTAAATTCTTGATAATTATCATGTAAAAACATGATACTGTGCTTTTATTTTATTTATTTATTTATTTATTTATTGGGGTGGCAATACGCTTCCATAATAAATAGGCAAGTAGGTGGGTAAGTAGATTTAAAAAAAAAAAAAAAAAAAAAAAAAAACAACCCTTTGAGTTCTTTTAGTTGATTTTGAGCTATAATAATTCAATTAATTAAAATTGTTCTGTTTGTTTTATATACCTACCTAGCTACCTACCTAAAATAGGTTCTATCCTAGCTATTATTTTCGATGGGAAAAACAGCAGACTTGATGACACATCAAAGCCTTCCATGGCTTCTGGAAAAGTGTATGTCGTGTGTGTTATCACTCCTATGTAGGCCACACATGTACATCTTTTGTTTCATGTGTTTTGGGTGTCTGCATCTTGATGCGTTAAGCCGTCGCTATTTATACCTTCAGGAAGACGGGACCTCCAGCCTGGACCTGTCTCACACACTTATACACACAGAGTGAGGTGAGGGTGTGTGGTGCCATGCGTCCTCCATTTTGAGTTCAAAGTCCATCAGGACAATGTGGCACAATTAGGAGCTTACGGGAGGATTTGAGGCCTTTCGCTGCCGGGCTTCTCACACATAAACACACATTATTTGTTCTTGTGCGTGTGTGTGTTATTTAGTGGGGATTATGCCTTTTGCAACAAAATCACAAAGCACATTCAGGATTTGACTGGACTAATAATTACTTTTCAAAAAATGTTTGTCAATTGTCACAAGTTAGTATAACTTCTACATTCATCTGTTCTAAACATGGCTATAAACGTCAATTCCAAAGACAGCTATATCTGTCAATTCCGAAGATCGCTACATTAGTCATTACAGATGACGGAAATATCCCTTAATTCTAGGGCTGTCTAAGTTAATTAATTTTTTAAAAATTAATCACGTTAAAATATTTGACGCATTTAACGCACATGCCCCGCTCAAACAGATTAAAATGACAGCAAAGTGTCATTTCCACGTGTTACTTGTGTTTTTTGGGGTTTTGACGCCCTCTGCTGGCGCTTGGGTGCGACTGATTTTATGGGTTCAGCACCATGAGAATTGTGTAATTACTGACATCAACAATGGCGAGCTACTAGTTTATTTTTTGATTGAAAATTTTACTAACTTGATTAAAACGAAAACATTAAGAGGGTTTTGAATGTAAAATTTCTATAACTTGTACTAACATTTATCTTTTAAGAACTACAAGTCTTTCTATCCATGGATCGCTTTTACAGAATGTTAATAATGTTAATGCCATCTTGTTGATTTATTGTTATAATAAACAAATACTGTACGTTGAATGTATATATCCGTCTTGTGTGTTATCTTTCCATTCCAACAATAATTTACAGAAAAATATGGAATATTTTATAGATGGTTTAAATTGCGATTAATTACGATTAATTAATTTTTAAACTGTGGTTAACTCGATTAAAAATTTTAATCGTTTGACAGCCCTAGTTAGTTGCTATGAGGTCTGCACCTGTCAATTCCAGGGATATAAATCTGTCAATTCAAATGTGAATAAGGAGAAGAAAAAACAAACCATCCCAATGCAATTTTTCCAAAAATTGCACGTTATTATTTAGTTTTTGCAATATTTATTATTTTTACACCCGAAAGAAGAAAAACAGGGGGCAACAAATGACGACTGTGTTGCCAGAGGGTCCTCCGCAATTACAGATGCAAGCCACAGATGTCCACGGAAAACCCTCAAAGACATTATTTATCTTCTCTGACTTTGAATATTAATGTCATGAAAACACAAAAAAGCGTTATTCCACTTTGATGAATTCAATCCAGGTGGTGGTCCTGCAAATAGTTAATCCAAACCTTGGCAGACGGACTGCTGTTTACACCTTTTACATTGTATAGAAGTGCCCATCCATCTCAGCGTTTGGAATGAAAGCACCGCTCTACATTTGACCTTAAGGGAGTGAATGTGCACGTGTATGTGTGTGTTTGTTAGAGAGTCAAAGGGGGTCAAGAAAAACCATCACCAACACTATTAAAGCTCCTCCTTTGCACTTCCTAATGAGCCGGGTCAGCCTTACTTTACACAAGATGTCCATTTAGTGGACATTTTTTATTTGGCTTTGTTCTTCCAGTAGAGCTGCGCTGCCTCGAGTCTTGTGGCTCAATGTGGTACTACAATGAAAGGCAATTTAAAAAAAAAAATGAAACAGGGGTTTCCTATATATTCTGTTGAGCAGAAAGGAAGTGAAAGTTGTAAACAAGGCCCCGTGTCAGGAAATCAGGCAGAATGAGACAACAAAGCCAGCAATCTGAAAAATCAGCGTAATCGCGACGCACTCATTTTTGAGGGGGAAATTGCGCTATTTGTAATTAATGCTCAATTACAGTCAATGCGGTCGCCCCCAAATCCCTTGTGAGGTAGCACATGAGCCCCCACAGCTGGTGCACATTGGCCCGCAGAGGTCTGGTTACCTTGTTAAGGTGCACCGGCTTCCTCGTTGATCCCGGATTGGCCTTCAAAAAAAAAACAAAGAAAGTCTGCAGACAGGAGAAACTCATTTCATTTGTCACGGCAGTTGTCCCACAACACAAGCTTATCAATATGTTTTATGGTGTCTCATAATGTGTTTTAATATCGTATACATGGGATCTGACATATTAATATGCGTGACTATGAAGATGAAATGTGGGGTACCTCAAGGCTCAATATTTGGCACCTTAATATATTTTGTAATTTTCTTTTTTACTTAATTTTGTGAGTTTCATTGTTAATGCCTCCTGCCTGTTGTTGGCTGTAATAAGCTCTAGCACCTCTGTGACCTTCGTGAGGAAAAAGGAATGAATATTGTTAACTCACTGGCTAGGAAACGAAGAGAAAATGTCCAGCAACAGCAAAAAACTCAAGAAAAACTACCAAGTTAGCTCAATTGGATTATTTTTTAAATAAATTGCTTTATGTAAAACAAAATACTGAAATTCTAGTTTTCAACATTGATTTCAACATTTGATCTCAACTGTTTAAGTGACTAGCTCCATCTAGTGTTAAACCTGAGTAGCGAAATAGAATGCAGGCTGAACTCAAGCTTCTTGTGCGTGCCATATTAAATAATATTTTCATCATTTGCTGCAAGCCAATAAAAACATGGCAGCGGGCTGCAATTTGAATTAGACCAGGGGTCGGCAACCCGTCTTATGAGAGCCGCATGCGGCTTTTTAGCGCTGCCTTAGTGGCTTCCTGGAGCATTTTCAAAATGTTTGAGAATGGAAAAAGATGGTTGAGTGAAATATATTTTTTGTTTAGATATGGTTTATGTAGAAGGACAAAAATGACACAAACATTCTTAACGTTTTCCAATGCTGTAAAAATGTGTAGAATAAATATTAAATTTCAACATTTCTGTCAACGAAGATTTCCGGAATAGCCTGCGACACACGTTTCTATCAGCAGGGCGGGATGCCAGGCAAGTGGCTATTGTGAGCAAACCAGCAACCGAGTACCCAGTTGGGAGTGAGAGAAAAAGTGTGATTCCATTACTTCTGAAGAACAAAAATAAATTTAAGAAGTGGATTGCATCGCCAAACTCCACTACTGCTGCACGTTTTGTTGCAACCCAGGAGAAAATAAAGTGTGGAAAACCGTTCACAGATGGTGAGTTCATGAACATTCATCAACATATCAGAACACCAATTTGCAGACTTGAAAAACAAAACTGAGATAATAAAGAAAATCAAAGACATGCCCAGATAAGGGGCATGTTATGCACATTTCCATTTTGTATTTTTATAATTTCATAAAAGCAATGAAACAATTCATTAATATTGTAATGAAGTTGAACTGGAGGTGGCGTCATACAACAGAGTAGTCACGTGGTGCGTTGGATGCATTGCAGGGAAAATAAACATTAAGTCATGAAGGCTCATTATGTATTTTTAGCCGACTTAGTAATTTTGATAGTAGGCTAATATCTTATACAAATACATACAGCATGTGTTGCCTTCATTATTAGGGTTATTTAAGGCTTTTAATTAGGGCTGTCAAAATTATCGCGTTAACGGGCGGTACTTAATTTTTTAAAATTAATCACGTGAAAATATTTGACGCAATTAACGCACATGCCCCAGCTCAAA
This sequence comes from Corythoichthys intestinalis, assembly GCF_030265065.1. NCBI lineage: Eukaryota > Metazoa > Chordata > Actinopteri > Syngnathiformes > Syngnathidae > Corythoichthys > Corythoichthys intestinalis. The sequence continues at coordinate 29,467,917 of NC_080412.1, forward strand.
CAGTTAGTCCACTTGTTACTTGTGTTTTTGGGAGTTTTGTCGCCCTCTGCTGGCGCTTGGGTGCGACTGATTTTATGGGCTTAAGCACCCATGAGCATTGTGTAATTATTGAGATCAACAATGACAGGCTACTAGTTTATTTTTTGATTGAAAATTTTACAAATTTTATTAAAACGAAAACATTGAGAGGTTTTAATATAAAATTTCCATAACTTGTAGTAACATTTATCTTTTAAGAACTACAAGTCTTTCTATCCATCGATCGCTTTAACAGAATGGTAATAATGTTAATGCCATCTTGTTGATTTATTGTTATAATAAACAAATACAGTACTTATGTACCGTATGTTGAATGTATATATCCATCGTGTGTCTTATCTTTCCATTCCAACAACAATTTACAGAAAAATATGGCATATTTTATAGATGGTTTGAATTGCGATTGATTACGATTAATTACGATTAATTAATTTTTAAGCTGTAATTAACTCGATTAAAAATTTTAATCGTTTGACAGCCCTACTTTTAATTTTTTGCAGCTCCAGACATATTTGTATTTTGTTTTTTTTGGTCTAATATGGCTCTTTCAACATTTTGGGTTTACGACCCCTGAATTAGACCCTGGACGTCTTTAGCTGTCAATGACACTAAAACATGATCATTGGAATTATTTCACCGTCAGGTTCAGCCAATGAGTTAATAATAAAACTCACAAAATGAAGAACAAAATAAAGGTGAAAAAGAAAAAAGGTGCCTAAATTTGAACCTTGAGGAACCCCACATTTCATCTTCGTTGTCCCACATCTCTTTTTATGTGAGGGGTCAAAAGGGGGATTAAGGTTGGGTTCCAAAATGTCCCACGTGGATTATTCGGTAGTTGTCTTCAGGGGCGAGGTCATAAAACAGAGGCTGTCTGTCAGCCGAAGCGCCCACTTGACTCAGGCTACCGCGCCCAAGGCGTTAACACGGAGCTGACGCCTGAATGCGTCGCCTGGCAGACAACAGCCTTGAGGCGTCCGGCAGGCCATCAGCGACCTTGGAGTCAGTTTGGCAACTGAGATATGGACGTATTTGTTGACAACTACCATACGACCAAATTATATATTTTCTGTTGCTGGGACCGATAGCATAACCTAACCATGTACTTTTGCCGCCCTTTCCGACATCGTAAAAACGCTTCAGCAGCGAGCGGCTTAAGCTTTTTAGCACTCCCGCTAAGCCAGCTTTGTACACAAACTGACTGACATGTCCGCTTGCTGCTGACAGTCGCCCGCTTCCTCGGCGCAATGGCGCACATCGGATAAGGACGACATTCTGACCCCTACTAAGATCCATAAAACAACAAGGTTACAAATCTGTACGCTCTGACGCTGACAGCTAAAGGTCGTGTCCTTATTCTGACGCTCATTTTCAACCTTTAGATTGCATAATTCACTTAACTCTTTCATGCACTAGTTATGTTTTTTTTTCTTAAATGTTTTTTTTTACATTCAACATAGGACAGGGGTCCCAAAGGGAGTCAGGAGCCAGTTGCGGCCCATGGGACAATATTTTGCACCTCCCCTCATTTGACATCCAATTGTAGTATTAGTGTTGCCTGCATGTATTTTAAATAAGATGAATGAGTTAATTGAAAGATCCATTTTTAGGGGAACAAATATATTACGGTATTTAAAAAATAAATTGAAAAGGATAACAATAACTAAAAAAAAAACATATGAGAAATTAAAATACAAATAATTCCCCCCCAAAAAACTAACAAAAAAAAAAAAGATCTTGAAAAACTGTTTATCAATTGTAATAAACTGAAAAAAAGAATAATAAAGACGATCAGGACATCTCTACTAATAAGTGTGGCCTGTGTACAGTTTGCTCTGTAAATTACATTTCATTTTTTAAATCTCTTGTAGCTTCACATAGCTTAACTCCTCGACTTCCATTGACAGAAATAAATGTCCAATCCATTTTAACTGGATGAAAGGGATGGTTTACTGCCATCAACAGATCTTTTCAATATAAATTTCCCTCTTTTACTAACTACCACAACACATACTCTGTGACCTGGGCTAGCAGTGAATGAGTTAAGCCCATGATAACTTTTGAACAGCTGTCCAATGAAATGACCACAAGCTCTGAAAGGGTTAATTATTTCCTTCAACAAGAATGTTTTTTTTCCCCCAGGTTTGTTGGAAAATCTTTACCCATGTTTTTACTTCAGATACGAAGTTACAATCTAAAAAAAAAAGTGGAAAAAAAAAAAAAAACTGACAAAATTCTAAAATAACAACAGTAAAATACAGTTAGAAAAAACATTTTTAAAAATTCTGAAGTTAGGACATTTTTCAGTATTCGCACACAACTCTTTGATGGAGTCCACCGCTCGATAGTGGAAATGAGTTTGCACCCTGGCTTTAATTCAAACATGTCCGGACGAAGCTAAGTGGGTCACGTCCGACAAAGCCTGGCCTCCTCTGCGGCTGACGCACCATTTCCTAGCGTCGGGAGCGCTTGGGAGGCGCAAACAGTGGCAAAAGTTTGCCGTTGTGTACATGCAGCTTAACGCCGCCTTTAGCGTACGAACGTGTCCGAGCATGAATGACGGATGCTGCTTTGTGTTCTCATATGTACGCACCCAGCCTTACAAGTAGCGCTGTTAAACAGTCTTTGATAAAATATACAGAAAGGAGATTTAAATCAATCAACTCAATGGATATCGTACTGCTCCTTCTGGTGTGCAACCCTCAGCCACTCGGGGGCAGTGTAATACATCATACAAAAAAAAGCATCAGAAAATCAATGGATGCAAACAAGCGGCTAATGGACTCATTTCCATTAGGCGGGCTTGTTATCAGTAGGTGCGTGTGTGTTTGCCCTGAGGCCGGGCTCTCGGGTAATCCGCGTTGACCGGAGGGCTCCGCGCTCCATTACAGGTCACGGCTCCACGCAGTGGATCAACAAATTCCTAACTAACGAGCGACAAGAGGAAGAAGCTTTGTCCTTATCGTCTTCCTCCGCCATGGCAATGTCACAACTGTCCAAAACAGCACGACAAAAAAATTGTTTTGCACTCTGTCCCTACAAATGTAGCATAATGTAGTATATTAAGATAAATAATGATGCACAAGGGGTCAATTTGAAAAAAAAAAATCTGTTGAGTTACATTTTGATTGCTGATTAAAAGTAAAACTGATTCAAACATTTTTTTCCCAGCACATCTTTTTCTCCTGTTATTCTCTCTGTCGCTTGTTACTTCTTGCACACAAATAATGTAATAATATATAATTAAAGTACCCTCAACCTTTGTGAAAACATAAGCGATTCCAATAAAATTGCAGTTATGCCTATTTTTTCCATATTTCGTTGTGAGTATTAGATTTCTTTTGTTTATAACACAAGCAAATATCAGTTAAATACAGCGTTCATTTATTTGCCCATGCCAGTCAAAATGGATTAGACGTCCCGTGCCGTCAATGGCACTGAGAGATGAGCATTCACGGCCATCCTCCCAGTTTAAATGAATTTAGTGTCTATCATTGTCAATGACATGCAATGAGTTGAATATTATGAAAAAAAAAAAATCTAATTTAGTGTTTTACTCGGGGCCAGTGGCGGTTTTAGAAGTGAGGCCACAGGGGCACTGGCCCCACCTCTAATTTGAATGGCCCCTGAAGTGTCCCTGTTCCCGTTTTAGCTCAAAGCATGGCAATCAGCGAATCCTTCTTTTCTGAAGTGAAGAGGATAAGATAATGTTGTGTCTCGAGTATGTTAAATATTAATGCTGCTTTTCGTGTTGAAAATGGCTTTTCAAAAAAAGTGATGAAAATGATTGTTTATCCTTACCAGTGTTGTTTTTGGCAGCCCTTTTAATTTTCTGCGTATGTTCCTGGACCTGTGCCCATCTAGTCATTCCTTCGCTGTCATATGTACTTTGCGTTCCGGCACTTAATGTTTTACAAATTAAGCACTGGTTATAGGTCTTAAATGTCAACTTTTAATAGTCATCCACTGAAGTGACCACTGTCCCTGAAAGGGTTCAATCAAAAATTGGTTGTATTTATTGAACACGCAAAAGAATACAACACTAAACAAAAAAAGTATACATATGTTTGGACCAAACAGACAAAATGAAACTAGTGAGTGAAAAGCAAATACAGTGGGGAAAATAAGTATTTAGTCAACCACTAATTGTGCAAGTTCTCCCACTTGGAAATATTAGAGAGGCCTGAAATTGTCAGCATGGGTAAACCTCAACCACGAGAGACAGAATTTGGGGGAAAAAAACAGAAAATCACATTGTTTGATTTTTAAAGAATTTATTTGCAAATCATGGTGGAAAATAAGTATTTGGTCAATACCAAAAGTTCATCTCAATACTTTGTTATGTACCCTTTGTTGGCAACAACAGAGGCCAAACGTTTTCTGTAACTCTTCACAAGCGTTTCACACACGGTTGCTGGTATTTTGGCCCATTGCTCCATGCAGATCTCCTCTAGAGCAGTGATGTTTTGGGGCTGTCGTTGGGCAACACGGACTTTCAACTCCCTCCGCAGATTTTCTATGGAGTTGAGATCTGGAGACTGGCTAGGCTACTCCAGGACCTTGAAATGCTTCTCACGAAGCCACTCCTTTGTTGCCCTGGCTGTGTGTTTGGGATCATTGTCATGCTAAAAGACCCAGCCACGTCTCATCTTCAATGCCTCTGCAAATGGAAGGAGATTTTCGCTCAAAATCTCTCGATACATAGCCCATTCATTCTTTCCTTTACACAGATCAGTCGTCCTGGTCCCTTTGCAGAAAAACAGCCCCAAAGATGATGTTTCAACCCCAATGCTTCACAGTGGGTATGGTGTTCTTCGGATGCAATTCAGTATTCTTTTCTCCTCCAAACACCAGAACCTGTGTTTCTACCAAAAAGTTCTATTTTGGTTTCACCTGACCATAACACATTTTCCCAGTCCTCTTCTGGATCATCCATCCAAATGCTCTCTAGTGAACCGCAGACGGGCCTGGACGTGTACTTTCTTCAGCAGGGGGACACGTTTGGCAGTGCGGGATTTGAGTCCCTGGCGGCGCATTGTGTTACTGATAGTAGCCTTTGTTACTGTGGTCCCAGCTCTCTGTGGGTCATTCACTAGATCCCCCCCCCCGTGTGGTTCTGGGATTTTTGCTCACCGTTCTTGTTATCATTTTGACGCCACGGAGTGAGATCTTGCATGGAGCCCCAGATCGAGGGAGATTATCAGTGGTCTTGCATGTCTTCCGTTTTCTAATAATTGCTCCCACAGTTGATTTCTTTACACCAAGCGTTTTACCAGGGCCGGCCCAGGCCATTTGGGGGCCCTAAGCAAAATAATGCAAAGGGGCTCATATTTTTGGCCCACCATTTTGTCACAGTGTACTGTGAAACCCATACATGCAATCCAACCCATATGTCCATATTTTGTATATTCATCAGATTTTGTTGCACTGCATACTTCAAACTTCTCACCCCAAATGATTGTCAGTACTTACAGTAGATAGCGCCAAACCTTTTTCTAAAAGAGGGAAGAAAGAAGTTAAGAAAGAACTTTTATTTTTTAAGCTTGTAATCAAGTCTCAAAACTCACAAAAGTCAAATAAAGCAAACTGTAGTAAACAGAATACAAATTAAACAATTGCCAGATTGGGGGCCCCCTAGTGTTCAGGGGCCCTAAGCAGCTGCATAGTCTGCGTATAGGCTGGGCCGGCCCTGCGTTTTACCTATTGCAGATTTAGTCTTCCCAGCCTGGTGCAGGTCTACAATTTTGTCTCTGGTGTCCTTCGACAGCTCTTTGGTCTTAGCCATAGTGGAGTTTGGAGTGTGACTGACTGAGATTGTGGACAGGTGTCTTTTATACCGATAATGACTTAAAACAGGTGCATTTAATACAGGTAACGAGTGGCGCCTCGTTAGACCTCGTTAGAAGAAGTTAGACCTCTTTGACAGCCAGAAATCTTGCTTGTTTGTGGGTGACCAAATACTTATTTTCCACCATGATTTGCAAATAAATTCTTTAAAAATCCAACAATGTGATTTTCTGTCAATCAATCATATTAAATTAATGGGAGGCCCTTGAATCAACTCAACAATGAATCGTGGAAGACTATGTAACATGATCAAATATCGTACTGCTATTGCGTTCATAGTAGTTGTAGTAGTTTATAGCCTACTGTACATAAATAGAAAATCTCAATCTCATTATGAAGAAAAAAAAATACAATACCATTACGCACCATATCGTTTTTTCTTGAGATATTGGATTGCTATACAAAATTCTTTTGTTGATATATGGCACAAAATATAGATACTGAAGAAGGCTAGCAGAGAATGATCATATTTTAGTGCGGCTGATGGCGATAGACGTCCAATTTTTGGCCGTCAATGATAATGATCTTTGTGTGCGGGCGTTATTAGGGGACTTTTATGTTAATCCCACCGTGCACGGGAGCAGGCAGAGTATAGCGCGGCCTCCTCTCCCTCCCTCCTTGGCTTAAAACAACCTCCTCTTTCTGTGTGAGCAAAGCCAACATGGTACATACCTGATGATGGATGGCGCTTTCTGCACAGTTTACTCTGCTCTGAAAACGCCTTTGAGTGACTCATTTTTCAGATTGAAAGAAGAAGAAGGAAAAAATGGGCACGCTTGGAATACATCACAAATATTAGTCGTTGCTGTGAATGGGACAAAGAAAAAGTGCAGTTGATTCAAAGTGGGCCTTTTGTGTTATCTTTTGTTAGTTTTGGCTTCTTCAACTGCGCCTTTCAGACACTTGAAGAAAAACACAGCCTTATTATGGTCTGAAAAGATGACGTTAAAGCCCTTGAATACAAGCCGTCAATATGGCCTGAATACCTGCACTTGTCTACTTGATTTGGTATATGAAATAGAATGATTAGGCATGAATTTGAACTGAAAGTGCAATTCATTTTTTTATTCATAACCGTAAATTCAACAGAGAATGAATGCGGCATCCTGGAAAATCCTTTATAAAACACTAGCACAATAAGGACAATACCAATACAAGATATCAAGTTTGCTGTTTTTAGATTGACAAAAAACAAACAAACCAAAAAAAACAGCATTTAAAGAAGAACGTCACTAAGGTTGTCAAGCGACGTGGGAACAGGCACCAACACAAGAACCTGTCAGGTCACACTCATATATACACAGGGGCGGATCTAGAAAAAATTGAATGGGTCGCGAGGTGGGGGCAAGAACTTTTTGAGGGTGAAAAATGTTTCATGATATTTTATCATCGATTCTTTGGACAATGATAAAACATAAAAAATAACACAATCAGTTACAATTTACCTTAAGCAATAAAAAATACAAAACAGTGTTGATGTGTGACTATTAAGGGTGTAACGGTACATGCATTTGTATTGAACCGTTTCGGTACGGGGTGCTCGGTTCGGAACGCAGGCGTACCGAACGAGTTTTTGACGTAATGTAACCCGAGGCTGTGAGTCGATCAGGTTACAGTTTCTTTGTGTAGATTATATTTACTCCGTCTTCTCTACTATGAAGAGGACCAACAGGGTAGGACAGTATATAACCCAGAAACGTCAACGGCGCGACAACGTGGCCGCCGCGAGAACGCAGTGAAACGCGGGCGTTAAAGTCATTCAGCCAATGCACAACAGTCGCAGTGCGGCTGCGTGTTAGACGCGTCCTAGAAGCGGCTCAACGCGACGCATGCGAAAAGAACAGCAGAGTTTGTTATTTGACGCGACCATCCTGCGTCAATACTACTAGCTAGGATCGGGCAGACCAGAAGTCCTTCGTGCAAAAATACGGTGGATCCGGTCGATTTTCAAACTAATATGCAGTCCTAACCCACTTTTTGAGTCCATCACATCTCTTGAGTGGTAGATCAGGGCACAGTTGACTTGTCTTTGTTGATTTACTGCTGTCTTCCCTGCTATAATAATAACCAACACGGCCCCGTGTTCGATACAAAACCCTCCTACCACAATAAAACAAGTAAGAACTAATATTCACATAGAAACTAAAGTTATACAACATAAAATATACAATATAAATTAATACTACATCACATTTGTAAAATATATACACATAATATAATAAATAATAGCCCGTTTAAATAAATTGAAATGAGCTAAAACACCTGTAATTAAATAATGAGAATAATACACTGCTTACACAATTAAATTTATTAATTTCTGTGTGGCACTTTAACTTGAGAAAATCCACCAATAAAGCTTTTGAAAACAGTTCATAAGAAAAAAAAAAAAAGATACATTGACGCATTTCATTTATAAAATACATGTTAAAATCTTTGTCATTGGGATTGCGTTTCTCTTTACACAGGATTTCTTTTTTGTTCTTTCTTTCAGAAAGAAAGCTGACCAATACGCAGGGTCTGAAAGGCAAATTGTTGTTGGATTATCTTTAAATACCCACTACTTTTTGAGCAGAATTCTAGCTTTGTATAGGCTAATATTCCTATTGTTGAAAGCACAAAAGTGTGTAATAAACAACTAGCACATTTATAGTTTGCATTTTGTTTTCTTACTGTACCGAAAATGAACCAAACCGTGACCTCAAAACCAAGGTACGCACCGAACCGAGATTTTCGTGTACCGTTACACCCCTAGTGTCTATGACTATTTTGTTGATGAGACATCAGATTTGTTTTAATGAAAAAAAAGTACCGGTATATATAACAAAATTCTCAGGCAGGCAGGTGGTGTGTGGACCCAAATGCAGGGAAAGGGAGGCGAGGCAGGTAGACGGTGCAAAAATGATTTAATTAAGGCCAGCAAAAACAAAGTATCAACAAATAATGTGGAGATCCCAAAAAATGCAGCAAACAAAACTCAGGTCACTAACAAAGGCTGGGTATCAAAAACTTACTGAGGTGAACACGAGGGCTTGGACAGGACTTGAAAGTGACATTGACATAGACATTGACGGAGACTCTGACATTGACAATGACGCAACAAGGAGTGAAAAGAAACTGGGTGCTTAAATACACACACGCAGACAAGACGGGACAACGAGGAACAGCTGGGCAATACAGGAGGACTCACTAGGAGCAGGCACAACAGGTGAAATCAATGGGTAATCACAGGGACAAGTCACACTAGGAAAAACCCAACACAAAACCTAACAAAAATGGCATATTGAAATTATAATCCTTTTTCATTCTGATTGAATTACCTTCAATTGTGCTTAATAAATCGATATAATCATCCACATCGATTACTTGGTACACTCCTAGTGTTAACACATGGCAGATATGCAGTGTTGTTATTAACGGCGTTAGAATATAACGGCGTTACTCACGGCGTTATTTTTTTTCAGTAGTGAGCAATCTAATAACTTTTCTCATCTTGGCAACGCCGTTACTGTTACTGAGGCGGGAAAGGCGTGCGTTACTATGCGTTATTTCTATGTTGGTTGAATGACATGAGAAAAGTCTGAGCGAGACCAACTCACGGAGACGAGAGAGCAGAGCAGGAGTGGTAACGGCGTTGCAAACGCGATGCTAGGTGGCTCCAATAATACCTGACTGTAGCCGATAGCCTACAAACTACGCCCACATGATGCTACGGTAGATATCACATATTATAGAACTAGATGCAAATGTTGACACGGCTGCATTAGCAACATATATAATAAAGAACTAGATGCGTTAGTAAACAGCCGCCATCTTAAAGCAGTAGACCTCTCAGGAAGGCTCTGTTGAAGAGAACCTTCCTAGCGAACCTAAGTAACTTTTTATCTAAAATACTCCTAAATCGGCAAAACTTAACTTAAATCTATTTTTAAATGATTAAACAGTTTTAAAACTTACACATGTCGAATAGACAGAAGGGAACTAATGCAATAACGGGAGCAATTTTAACAACTTTAACGGTTGATTTACAACATTAAATGACTTCCACACATAGCAAAGGTTACTATCTAGTTATCGCAATATCCGCAGTAACCTTGTGTCTAGTTAAGTTTAGGGTAAAGAATTAGGCTAGGGCCAATTGTCCCAAAAACCCTTTAAACTTCACATTGTGTGACCTCACGGATCGGCTCCCTTTATATCATGACTTACCGGATTGAAATATTCATGCTCTCAAACGATTAAAAATTTTGATCGCAGTTAACCGCATGCTGTCCATAGTTAACTCGCAATTAATCGCATGCTGTCCATAGTTGACTTGCGATTAATGGCATTTTTGTTAATGCAAAAATAATTACCATAATTTTCTGACTGAAAGGCGCACCTGACTATAATCCACCATCCACCAAATTTGATACGAAAATAACATTTGCTCATAGATAAGCCGCACTGAACTATAAGCTGCAGCTGTCCTCACTGTATTATAGGATATTTACACCAAAAGATATTAACCACTAACACTTTATTCAACAGCGGTATCATAAGACTGTCATAAGACCAAATGAACCACCATGAAGCTTTGAACCAATTGGCTGTAAAGTTTCATTGCTTCAAGAAGCTTCATTTGGCCATCACTGGTTCCTTTGGGGGAGACAGTCAACCTCTGCTGCCACCTGCTGTCAACACTGTGGTCGTCCAACATGCCTCCTAGCATGCATTGCAGCACGTCAGACGTAAATAACAATCAAAATACATGTGCTGTGGTAAATATTTCTTCAGTTACTGTTCCAGTTGTTTCATTAATTGCTGGTTATGGTGTTTGGTAAGACTTTATTTGACAGTGGTGACATAAGATTGTCATAAGACAATCATAATGACATGACACTGTCATGAACATTAATGAATGCTTATAACAGATGTCATATATTGTCATCCGGCAAATTATCTCACTTTTGAAAGGATCTAGAAGAGCTGAGCTCGATATAAATGGAGTGACATAATTTGCTGGATGACACTTAATGACATCCGTCATAAGCATTCAGTAATGCCCATGATAGTATCATGTCATAATTATGACGGTGTTATGACAGTCTTACGACGCCACTGTCAAATAAAGCCTTACCTATTAACCCAAATAAATCAACAAATAAGCCACACTTGACTATAAGCCGCAAGATTCAAAATGAGGGGAAAAAGTAGCGGTTTATAGTCCGAAAATTACGGTATATATTTTAATTTTTGAATACACATATTAGCACTGGTGTTGACGAAAGTGCATACTTTACATAATTCAAATTCAACACTCATTACAAACAAGAGTTGGGCAACTTCTCACTTGTAAAGATTAACTAAGCATGAATTTTTTTTTTTTTTTTTTCAAAAATAACTAGGACAGTGGGGAGGAAGAGAGGTTAGCATGTCCGCTCGAAGTTCTGAGATCAAGGGCTTAAGGAGAGGTTCAGTGTGGAGTTTCCATTTTATTTTTAGGGTACTGTATGTCAAGTTCAAATACAAATCCTTAGGTAGACATTTAGAATATTACCCAAAATAAGGAGAAAAGGCACTCAATTTAGCTGAAAAGCTTGCAAGGAGAAAGAAGGGGAAACTATACAGCCTCCGCAATCGTTCTAACTCGCCTCTCCTTTACCTCGCTTTTTATTTGGAATGGCCCTAGCAACAGACAGGTGTCTTGCCCTAAAAGGGAAAGGGGAAGCAAGCTGGCGACACCCCTTAGATTTGTATAGCTATGTGTGTGCCTGTAGGTGGAATTATATACATGTGTGTCACCACATTTCAGCAAAGCAAAACTTCCTCTTCTGCCTGTCCTTGAACAGGCAAGAAGCCTCCTCAAGGCTTCTTCAAGACAAAACATTTTCAAATGAGTAGAAGAATTCTTCATTGCGAGCAGCTATTAGAGCAATTATATAACAAACATCTCAATAACTATCACATCAAATTAGAGCTGAAATGAATACTCGAGCAACTCGAGTTTAAAAACTGATCCGAGTAATTTTATTCACCTCGAGGAATCGTTTAATTTTGCCAGCTCTATGCATCACATTTTGTCGGACTACTTTTCATGCGGGACAACGCGCTGACGTGACGTGCGTAGAGGAAGAAGCAATTTAAAAAATACCTTACTGCAGCCGACAGCCATTACAAACTGCGCCGATGTTGCTTAAAACTACGCCCGCATGTTGCCACAGTGGTAGCATGTAGCGTCTGATGCGTGTCATAGATATCACATGGCGTTAACAAAACAGCCGTCATCTTAAAGCAGTACACTTCTCAGCGCTCATAAATAAGATTAACGTTACTGTCATTTGCTCACGTAACGTTATCCCTGCGGAGGGCTAGGTTTCTATTCATTATGAACACTGTCGATGCGTGGCTAACTCTTACATACAGGCTTTATTTAATCTGTGAAAACAGCGCTGTAGAGTGATAAGGGTGTAAAATAAAAACTTAATAATGCTAACTGTCAATTTTGGCTCAGTAGTCATTGCTGGAAAAACACCAAGTAGCACGGGTGCCTAATGTGCTCCAATACAGCACAGCATTTATTTTGAACATTGCAAAAACTCAAAATCCTATTAGGACTTATAGTTTAGACTAACTTAAAACTTAACTAGAACTTATAGCTTGGCACAAGTGGAAATTCAATTGAAACACGTGGGAAAAACACCTAACTTTTAAGTGATGTGTGTTATCAAGCATAATGACATTTTTAGGTAAGACATTTTTTATAAGATCTAAAAGCTTTTTGAGTGAAAGCAGTGAATTAGTCTTTTTTTTGTTGTTGTTGTTGGAAGTTTTCAACAATGTACATTGAAAATAAAGACACTGATTGACTGAAAATGGTTCAATATTAGATGAAATGTCTTGTTTTCTCATCTATATTTATAATTGCTCTTTACCTAAAAAAAAAATGTTTTATCCGATTACACGATTAATCGATAGGATTTTCAGTCGATTACTCGATTACTAAAATATTCGATAGCTGCAGCCCTACACCAAGTACATTTCATGAAGTAATAGCATTTGGCAAGTAATAAATTGCAACAATAGGAATTCTTAAATGTCCCAGACAGTTTAGACCTCAATGTCTGTGACTTGTCCTTTAAGTTGACCTGTGGAACCTGGGCCGGTTTAAACCGGTCAGAATGACAAGGCAGTTTTATCAAGAACTAAACATGTCTGTAGTTATCAATCACAAAAATGTCTCTCACTGCAATCAATCATGGAACATCCTATTATAGAAATTAATCAATTTGTCATGTGTTTAAAAAAATTCATGATGTCAAAGGAGGGTTGCGTTAATGCCATTTTTAACGACTTTAACTGACAGCTTCGTTAAAAATCTATATTAAGACGGGCCCTCATGGCCCAAATGTCAGAATTGCCCAACGTGATTTGTCCCGGTCCTGCTGAATCAGAGTTTGCGAAGAATTTGTATGGAGACGCTAACTAAAAAAAAAAAAAACACAAGTGACATTTACAATAGACAAACTTTGTCCCATTTTTAAAAAAATTATCATTATTATCAGGATCCTCACTGACACCACTAATAAAAGCAACACTAGTTAACTTTTCAACGATTATAAAATATTTTCATAACATTTGTGATGATATGTTGACTAACAGCTAGTTGAATGACACCTCTTTTATTTCTTAAGGGAGTCTGTATCGCTTTCACCGACACTAATTAACTTTGAGGAGGGTGGCAGAAGCCACAAGGTTGCTAACCGTCATATGCTATAGTTTAGCCGCAACTGGATTCCCTACCTTATTACTTTTCATCCTTCATACAGCCACTGGAAACAAAAAATGTTTATTCCATTTGCAGGCGACCATCATGATTTTACGACAATATGAAGGTGTGCGCTGGTTCTAATGGGAAACCAAGTCTTCCTTAAGGCAAAACTCTACCGCTTTTATCCACCGGTATCGCTAAAATGACGTAAAGCTGAAAAGTTACCAATTGTTGCTTTAATTGATGGCAGTAGATGTCAAATTGACTGGAGCTTCTTTTTTATTCATCGGTGTCTGCTGGGATGGCGAGCGTGTCTTTTAGGGTGGCAGTTGCCACCCTGGTGGATCCGCCCCTGCATATATACACACACAAAGTGACAAAAAAAAAAGCAAGAAAGAAAATTGTTGTCATCCGTCACAATTCTTTTTTTTTTTTTTAAACCCATGACTTCAGGAAAAATCTCTAATTGTTGAATTCTGATGCAAGAAATATTAACATCACCTCATAATTTTTAACTGTAAAAGCAACACCTGAGTCACACTGACAAAAAGTGCAAAAACTAGAGTCAACATGAGTGAGCAAACTGTAAGAAATAGTGATTTCCGTTAAGAAAATCCAAACGAAAGGCATAGTCAATTGTTATAGTCATATTAAACGTCGGGCATTTAGTCATGCGCCGCTTCAACAAGTTTGAATTGGTGGCTATTAATGCACATCGGGTTGGTCGACTCCGCACACAAAGAAGTCAATGTAGCGTTCTGTGTTTATTAAAGAACTTTTTTACTCCCTATTCTCTTTACGTCAACGCCCTTCACGTGTTGTTTATTTGCCTACTACCATGACAACAGTGCATACAAAATCAACGATTTCAACTCGGATGTCAGATCTATAGAAAGCTGAAGGGAGCTAAAAGGGTGCGAACAGAAGACCAAAAAAAAAAAAACAATCTCATTACGTATTTGTGAGAGATGATTTGAGATACAAGTGTTTTGAATTGTCAGCTTAGGACAAACAAAGCTCTCATCTTAAGGCACCACTGTATAGGGAACGTTGTTCGTTCTTCAAAAGTGCTCTCAAGATTTGTTTTAAGTAAAATAACAAAAAAGGAGTTAGCCAGGTCTTCTTCACAGTCGCTCATGTATGATACACTGGTCCTTCTCAAAAAATCTCAAAAATCCATGATTTGAAATTGTATTCTCTTATCCTGGTACATACTAGTCCTTCTAAAAAAATGCATATTTGATAAAGTTCATTATTTTCTTCAATGTACTGATAAACATTAGACTTTCATATATTTTAGATTCATTACATACAACTGAAGTAGTTCAAGCCTTTTATTGTTTTAATATTGATGATTTTGGCAAAAAAAAAAAAAAAGTCAAGAAAAAACAAAAATCCCTATCTCAATTAGCATATCATGAAAAGGTACTCTAAAGAAGCTACTAACCTAATCATCTGAATCAACGCATTAACTCAAAACCCCTGTGAAAGATTCCTGAAGCTTTTAAAAACTCCCAGCCTGATTCATTACTCAAAACCGCAATCATGGGCAAGACTGCCAACCTGACAGCTGTCCAGAAGGCCATCATTGACACCCTCAAGCAAGAGGCTAAGACACAGAAAGAAATTTCTGAGCGAATAGGCTGTTCCCAGAGTGCTGTACCAAGGCACCTCAAAAAGTGTGGCAGGAAACGCTGCACAACCAGAAGAGGTGACTGCTCCCTGAGAAAGATTGTGGAGAAGGGCCGATTCCTTGCCTAAGGGGGTCTGTATCGCTCTCACCGGCCCTAATTAACTTTGAGGAGGGTGGCAGGGCACACAAAAAAACCCACAAATGTGCTGACTGCTTTATGGCGTACATCAGGGGTCCCCATCCGCCGGACCGATACCAGTCCGTGGCACATTTGCTACCGGGCCGCCGAGAGATATTTTATGAACGACCACATTCTGGCTGAATTAACTTTCGCCTGATCCCCTGTTTAACACATCAATATCCCTGTCTACTCTAGCTATAATACTACAGTAAAGATTAGAATGTAGTCATCGAAATCCATTGATTGGACTGCAAGCAGTACATCTTGTTTTGTATATATAATATATCTATGTGCGCTTGTCCTCCATAATAACGTATGACTTGGCCCCGGGCGCAGCACATTTGTTCCCCCACACTAGCGAAAATGACTGGAAAACAGACGTCTTTGGTATATTTTTTACGGCGGAAAAGGGCACCTGACGAGCCAGAAGATGAGCCTACAACCTCGAAGACCCAGAAGACTGCGAAGGAGTGGATTCGTGACCCATCTGTGAATAAACCAAGTGATTCGAGCATGTCTGTGGAAAAGGAGGATCAGCTTGTAGAGATCACAAATGACGGCGACCTTAAACGTACATTTGAGACAATTAAAGTCATTCAGGAATATCCTGACAGCGCTACGAGAACACTGAAAACCTTGCTACAATTTCCAACATCGCGTCTTTGTGAAGCGGGCTTCTTAATTAATGCTTAACGACACGGCGAAGGCGTTAACGGTGAGAGAGCTGTGTGCAGCTAACATGGCAGGATGGGTCTGAGGAGAACTTTTGTCCATCCATGATCAAACGTAAGTTAATATTCCTTTCTTTAAGAAAGTTTGTAGTGTTTACTTTGGAATCGCTACATTCGCGGCCATTTTTAATGTTACGCAATGTTAATGTTACGCATGCGCAGAACCGCATAGTTGCAGTTTTTGATGGGTTGCAAAATTTGTCAAAACACCGGTCTGTGAAAAAAAGACCCAAATCACACTTGTCCGTGGTGCAAAAAAGGTTGGGGACCCCTGGCATTCATCACTTCCCCTTGTACATTCGTTATATAGACGGAAGTTGATGCAAACGCTGTCGTGCCAATTCTGCAAAGATGGCAGAGCAATAAAAGAGACGAAAAGTTTTGTCCAAGGAGACAAAAAAGAAAAAGGGAGGCTAAAAGGAGGGTTTAGCGCAGCCCATCCCTCCTCCGCAGCCCAGCAAAGGAGCCATCGCCCCTCCCCGGGATCCAGGGTGGTCCCCTGAGCCACCCACGCACCCATCAACCGGCCTTCAGGGATGGCAAGAGGGGACGCACCACCAACCCCACGCCTACCTTCACCCCCGCCCGCCCACCCGGACCACAAGCCACAGCCGCAGCCCCCCAACCGGCACGGCACGCCACGGGACCCCCAGCGGCCCACCAAGCCCAGGGCAGGGTCCCCCGCCGGTGCAGGCAACCCCCACAACAGGTCCCAACCATCCCACAACCTTGGTGTGTGATGCATTAAAAACAGGGGGGACCCGGGCCGGGACTGTATAGCCCCCGTCACAACTCTCCTCCTCCCTGCCGCTTTTAACCGATGTGCGCATATGTTGGATGTCTCGCTGCGTAGAAAAAATTGCAGTGACCCGGGAGTGTTCGTCTAGTGACAGTGACAATTTACGTCATCATCCCGAGCCTCCATTAAGCACATAAAACATGCCGTCATCCGTAGGTCAAAACACGTACTAAAAATGATAAATTTTTAAATCAAATGAAATCTTTTATATGTTTCTAATAACATATTTTAGTAAAAGAGAACAATTGTGGCTATTAGAGCCTATAAGTCAAACACTCCCGCTTTTGTCCACCTGCGCTGCTAAAATCGACCAAAACTGTTCTGTCGTGTTGCTTTAAAATGATATCAGATAATATCGACATTAGTTTTTTGTTCTCGGTTTTGGGCTTATATGCATGTTACCTTCAAAGTGAATGTAGAAGCCTTATGCCTTTGTACAAGGGCTGGTCACAGCTTAGCATAGCAGTTATGGTTATTGACCATTAGACGTCTACAAACTACAATGCTTGGGATTTGTTATGTGAGTGTTATGATTATCAAAGCATCCAGTGGGGCATCACAATACAATTAGCCATAATATGTTCGGTCCACAACCGCATATAACAGTATCGGTTTGATATTGGTATTGGAATTTTTGGAGTTGGATAATATCGGGGTATGGGTTAAAAAGTCATTATCGGACAACTCTAATAATAACAAAAACAGCTTACAAATAAAAAATGGACTTCATGAGCTTCTTGCTGTTTCAGCGGGCCATCAAAAATGCCGTTTTTGGACTCTCTCGTCTTGTGCGTGGAAAGCGGGCCCCAATAAAAGCCACAGAGAGTCACGCACACCCACGACAGTGCTTCATCACACTCCAGATGTTGATGAAGAGTCTCGTCGGGCTTGTAAAGAGGAGATGGTCCACTTTGAAGTGGGTCTGACACTGTCCAGACGCAAGTGTGTATGTACTACTTATCCCGTCCGTGTCTGTTTGTCATTCCTGAGTTCGAAACGTGGATGTAAACAACAGCAACAGCGATACAAATGGCAATCTGCCGTTTTAACTCATTGACAATGATGACAACGAACCACGATCATTTACCGCAGCCCTGTGATTTACTGGGTCGAAACTGAACAAATGGCGCGCTTGTGGGGGCGCGATAGCGGCTAATGGCTAACCTGACCGTTTGCTAATTGACGTGCTGCCCCTTTCACACCGTAATCAGCTCAAACAAAGATAAGCGCATCTTACCACACTAAAGCTCGTTAGCTTTGCCATTAAAACCAGGAATACAGGTTGAAACATTGCTAAAAGTGGCGTGTGCTGGTGAGGCCTGAGTCCAGCACCCCCCAAACTCTCCCCGTGTGTCATGAATCCTCCCCCCTTCCCCAACCTGTTTGACAATTATTGAAGAGGCAAGTGTCAGCGTACGTCCCATCACTTCGTAACTCTTGCTGCGTCTTCCTACCAAAGGCTCTAATGCATCCTGTATGACCCTCCAGGCTCTAAATCAAGCAGGGGGCCTCATATCTTCAAAGTCTGTGTGCGCACAAGTATTCATATTTACATATCTATATATAGGTCAACGTTAAAACCTGAAACTAATTACGTTAAAAGGTTAAACCTGTCACATTAGAACGCGAAACTATTAATGTTAACACTCCTGTTACCAGAGTTTTGCTGGGTCAGTGCAGGTGTCGAAAAAAAAAAAAAAACTCAGACTCATTGGCTCGTTCGTTCATTCGCCCCTCCCAGTCTAAAATAGATCGGACGTCTATTGCCGTCAATGGCAATGAGAGTTAAACATGTCAGAAGCTGAATTTGAAAAACTATAATGTATTTGTAAACATGCTCCACTAACCCTCAATTTGACCGTAATAACTAAATATCCCAATACAGTGGTACCTCTACTCACGAACGCCTCTACATACAGAATTTTCAGGTTAAGACACACCTCAACGGGACAACATTGTCTCTACTTACAAAAGAAATTTCTGCATACGTAAGGCGAAAATACAAAATGGATTGGACGTCTATCGCCGTCAGTGGCAATGAGAGTTAAACGTGTCAGAAACTGAATTTTTATAACTTTAATTTAATTGTAAACATGCAACACAAATCCTCATTAAGACTGGCAAAACATATTTAACCAAAAAAAGACATATTTTTAACAAAAAGATGGGTCAATTCGACCTCTATAACAAAATATCCTAATACAGTGGTGCCTCTACTTACGAACGCCTCTACATACAGAATTTTCAGGTTAAGACACACCACAAGGGGACAATATTGTTTCTACTTACGTAAGAAATTTCTGCATACGAAAGGCGAAAATACAAAATGGATTGGACGTCTATCGCCGTCAGTGGCAATGAGAGTTAAATGTGTCAGAAACTGAATTTTTACAACTTTGATTTAATTGTAAACATGCGACACAAACCCTCATTAAGACTGGCAAAACATATTTAATACCCAAAATAAAGACCTATTTTTAATAAAAAGATGGGTGTATTTGACCTCTGTAGCAAAATATCCCAATACAGTGGTGCCTCTACTTACGAACGTCTCTACATACAGAATTTTCAGGTTAAGACACGCTTCAGCGGGAAAAATATTGCCTCTTGTTACGAAAGAAATTTCTGAATACGAAAGGCAAAAATACAAAATGGAATGTACGTCTATCGCTGTCAGTGGCAATGAGAGTTAAACATGTCAGAAGCTGAATTTTTAAAACTATAATGTAATTGTAAACATGCGCCACTAACCCTCATTAAGACTAGCAAAACATATTTAATACCCCCAAAAAAGACCTATTTTTGACAAAAAGATGGGTCAATTTGAACTCTATAACTAAATATCCGAATATAGTGGTACCTCTACTTACAAACGACTCTACATACAGAATTTTCAAGTTAAGACACGCCTCAGCGGGGAAAATATTGCCTCTTGTTACAAAAGAAATTTCAGGATGCAAAAGTCAAAAATACAAAATAGATTGGACGTCTATTGCCATCAAATGCAATGCGAGTTAAACGTGTCAGAAGCTGAATTTATAAAACTTTAATGTAATTGTAAACATGCGCCACTAACCCTCACTGAGACTACAAAAACATATTTGATACCCCAAAAAAGACCTATCTTTAACAAAAAGATGGGTCAATTCGACCTCTATAACAAACTATCCCAATACAGTGGTACCTCTACTTATAAATGTCTCTACATACAGAATTTTCAGGTTAAGACACGCCTCATTGTGAAACTTCACATTTAAATGTTAGAATATGTCATTTATAATGTTAAAGTGTGACATTTATCAAGTTAAAACATGAACCTTATCACTTTAAAAGATTAAACCCGTCATGTTACACCATAAATATGAAACCTATCATATTAAAAGGTGAATTTTATGACGTTGTAAGATCAGTTACCTTATTTTTCGGACTATAAGTCTCACCAGCCAAAAAATGCACAATAAAGAGGAATAAAACAATATAGAGTAGGTTGCAGTGGAGTATAAATTGCATTTTGGGGGGAAATTTATTTGATAAATTCCAACACCAAGAACAGACATGTCATCTTGAAAGACAATTAAAAAAAAATAGAATTGAGAACAAAATGCTGTATAAGTGTACGATAAGCTAACGTTTCATGACGCATAAACAACGAACTGAACGTGCCCGGTATGTTAACGCATACCTGTCAAGTTGCACGGTTTCGGCGTAATTGGTACAAGTGAGCACTGATTTTTAAATGTGTATGCCGTACGTTCAAAATCTGTATGTTTTTCATGCATTACGTTTTTGTTTTCTTCGTTTGGATTTTGTCAACGTTTCGGCAACGACGCAATGCACCGAAATAGTCTGTAGCCGTTTGCTCGCTTCTTCCAAACACGTGACTGCACTTGCACTTCCACCACCATTTCGTGACTCGCAGTCGACAAAGTTGATACAAACATGATAAAAATATGGATGAACCAGCCTGTAAGAAACACCATCAACCAGAATGGGAGACACAAACTGCTGAATACGCTGGATGGATAAAAGTGTCTTTATAAAGGACCACAGTATTCATTTTGCGTGGCGTGTGGATGAAAATTAAAGTTTGAGCATCAGGATTCTGCAACCTCAGCAAGCACTTCAAACCAAAAGGTCATAAAGATGAAGTCTGCAGAATGAAAAGCGATGCTGTGATGAAAGTGGAGATTTTATTCTGCCAGTTTGTTGCCGAACACAATTTGCCTGCAACTATCGCTGATCACGTCTCAGAATTAGCAAAAGAAATGCTCCCTGACTCTGAGATTGCATAGGTAAGTTAATTTCATCAAATCATAGGCAGATATTGACTTTTGGGCCGGGGGGGGCACAACATGTTGATGACCCCAAAACGCAGTGTCAGCAATAAAATTAACTTACAAGAATATTTATAATAATAAGTTTAAAATGAGCGGTTTTTGTTTCCCATCAGTCTTGAGGGGAATTCTAAACCAGGGTGCTCAGGACAGCTATACTTTTCGCCAAAATCATCATCCATTGAATATGGTACGCCCGCCGGTGTCGTGCCAGTATAGTTACCCCAGTCAAAAATTGTATCCCCTGGGCGGAGCCATATGGAGGTAGATTTGTGTGTCCATTATCCGATCAAATAAAATGTGTTTGAATGCAAAAACAAATTTGAAACTCAAAAAAATGCATTTGAAAGCTATTTTTCTTTGAACTTTTTTGATTGAAGTATTCAAGTAATTTTGTTTTGCATTTGGGCCACATTTTGGCGAGGACATTTGTGTCTTTATTATTCAAAAAATAAGTTGCTTCAAACAAAAATATATATATTTTCAAACGAAAAATCACTTCAATCAAATCAAAAATTTCAATCACAGACAAAAAGTTTTTTAATGCGAAAAAATATTTTAGACTCAAATATTTGCATTTAAACACATTTAATTTTTAATTTAAAAAGTTTTGATTTTAGCAATCCTTTTTGTGTAGGGGCCATATTATGGGTAGGACATTGGTGTCTAAATCATTAAATCCCCCAAAAAGTTGCTTCAATCAAAAAAAAAAAAAAAAAAAAAAAATTCAAACAAAGATAAAAATTTTTTGAAAAATAAAACTACCTTCCCCGAATTTTTTATTTTTTTTTAAATAATGTGCAAAGCAAATGACCGTCTAAGGTGCTAGTCACATGATCTGTTCGAAAAATTATTTTGACCCGTTATAAAAATATCTTTTTTGTTCATTTCATTCATTTTTGTTTTTTCCTTTAATGCTTAACAACTTATATATATATATACAGTATATAGGATAAGTCAGTTACATGCAATGACACTTTTTGGCCTGGCCCTCCCTTAAACTCCGCTTATGTATCAAATGGCCTGTTTAATTGGACACACTAGCGAACTACCATGAAGTCAAACTGAATTGCGATCTGAAGTGCCATAAAGTGCAGCCATCAAAAGTGCTACATACAATTATAACAAAAGTCACTGTTAAATTTTAGTAATCATGATGCAGCTGAAGATATAGATTGTTCTTTGATTGCACCCAGGGCCAGCCCAGCCTATGCAGTTGCTTAGGGCCCCTGACAACTAGGGGGCCCCCAATCTGGCAATTGTTTAATTTATATTCTATTTTGTGTACTACAGTTTGCTTTATTTGATTTTTGTGAGTTTTGATCCTTGATTACAAGCTTTAAAAAATTAAAGTTCTTCCTTAACTTCTTTCTTTCCTCTTTTAGAAAAAGGTTTGGTGCTATCTACTGTAAGTACTGACAATCATTTGGGGAGGGAAGTTTGAAGTGTGCAGTGCAACAAAATCTGATTAATATACAAAATATGGACGTATGGCTTGGATTGCATGTATGGGTTTCACAGTACACTGTGACGAAATGGTGGGCCAAAAATATGGGCCCCTTTACATTATTTTGCTTAGGGCCCCCAAATGGCCTGGGCCGGCCCTGATTGCACCAGGTTATATGTGACAATATTACCAATAAATTCATGTTATTTTTAAAAAATTTGTTTTATTTTTGTTTTATATTGCACGCTATATAAAAGATTAGTAAGATTAGTCACCATTTTGTAAGGGCATATGTCACTATTTGTAAGTTTGCCAACGGCCTCGGGTTGACGGGTTTGTTAACGTAACATAGCTATTAAGAACATGTAAATATATGTGTGAATAATTTCACACATACTGTAAATTGCTCCAGAGTATAAGTCACACCCACGGCCAAACTATGAAAAAAACTATGACTTATAGTAAAAAAAAAAATAGGGTACAGTATATTAATTATATCAACTATGAACTTTTTTTTCTGCGTATGGCAAAAATACCGTACATTTGCAAACAAGCTTGCATGCAAACGATGTAAAAAAAAAATAAAAAAATAAAAAATAAAAAAAAATTTAAATGTATATATTTTAATAAAAGTATACATGCATTCTTTAAGATCTTTTTTCCTTACTTTTCAATGTTATCTGGATTATTTAACATCCCAAAAATACTTTTTGCACTTCCTGCCCGAGCATGTGGACGTCATATCATAAAAGGGAGGATTTGTCGGTCTAACAACAGCAACATGGATTTGAAAAATAGATCCAGGCTTGATTAAAAGCGGTCCCGAGCCCCGCTCCTTGCCGACATTCCCGGCATTCCCGTGCGGCTCTTAACCCCTCGACAGCCTTCAATGATTAACGTTCCCATGCGGGGCTTACGGACGCTGATCGCCGCGACCTTTTTCTTCTTCTTGGTTTTTATTAGCCCCGCCGCCGACCTTAATTCGAATGTTTGCTACAAAGCGCTACTGTCAATTAAATGTTCTGCATGGGAAAAAGTTGCAGCTTCAGGGGGTCTGAAGATTCACTATGGATGCAGTGTGAAGTCGATAGGGGGCACTAGTTGGCCTCTTTGCCCTGTAAATGATTGGATGAGGATGGTTGAGATCCTCAGGATTTAAGAAAAAATAATAATAAAAAATAAAAATTCTTAAATTAACTCTTACAGGGAGTTACTCTTACGCTATTATTATTATATTTACATTATTCTTTATAACTGATGTATATTAAATACAATAATGATAGTAATAATATTAATAATTATTATATGTTATTGTACAGGGTGCAACACCCCCCCACCCCCACCCCCAAAAAAGCCCACTAATTTGGATAAGCTTCATTTCTTATTTTTGGATTTTTTTGTCTCAGAATAAAAAAGACTATAACTATACTGCCTTATTTTCCAGGACATCATACATTATATTAAAAAATAAAGTTGGCTTTGAATGCTCATGTTTGAGCACCATTGACGGCGCTGGACGTCCAATCCATTTGGACGAACATTCAGTCAATGAGTTAAAAATAATAATAATAACAATAATAATAATAATAAACCAGAATTCATGCATGAAAGGAATACAGAGTTGCACAGCATACATCAATTTTATGTAATTTGGATGTAAAAAATGAACATTAAAAAATATATGAATATAGAAATACACACAGATCAGATAAATATGTTCACACAATTTTAACAGACAATAAATCGTTTTTTTTAATTCAAGAAATTAAAAAAAATTTAAGAAAATAAAAGCAAAATAAGGAACTATCATAAAAGAAGTGCTTCTTTCTAATTGTTAAATAAAGCCAAAAATTATAAGAAAACATCCAAATTTGGTGAGAGAGAAAAAAAAAAAAAACATTTTGTATATAACACTTAAATGCCTTGATGTTCCGCTCTGAGACCCCCAATTTGGCCAAATTTCAAAATTGTCCTATATACATGTGTGATACATCATTAGAAAGCTTAAAATCTCAATTTTCTGGGGGAAAAACTGTGAACAGGAGGGCATTTAAAAAAAAACACACACACAAAAAAAACAGCAAAACCTTAACTGGGGGTGAGAAAATGAGAGAGCATAATTAAAGACGCCATGATTTTAGCGAGATATTATCACATACCTCTTTTCGATCCAAAAATTCCATGTAGCATGTATCAACGAGTGTCAAAACACAGCTGTGAATCAGCCACAGCCTGATTTGGGGGGAATTTTATGGGTGAAACATGATAATATATCAAGGGTCGCAATGCAGAAATCGCAGACATCAAGAAGGGTTGTTGTTTTTTTTCCCCCAATTTTTCTTTGTTTGGATCAATTATTTATCATCAAAAATATTGGGGGGAAATTCGACAGTAACAAAAAAAATACAATTAAGCGATAGTTATGAGGTAGATATCCGTGACCTATTTACAGACACTATTTTTTTCATTGTGACGTAATGTGTTTAAAAGTTTAAAATATGCGAGTGAATAATTTTTTTAAGTCGTTTTTTTTTTTTTTAACTAAATATTAGACATCAATTTCTGATTCTAAGCTAAAAATGACAGACATTTCGAATAATACAATTACTTACCTTCTTTTTATGGCTGGGTTGAAACAAAAGCGGTTGCGTGACGTCGTAAATGGGGGTTTCCTGGGTAAAACGGACAAATTAAAATTAGTTCTGGGGCTTAATACGCCATGAAACTGCTATGGCAGAATATAGACATATTGTTCTATCAAACGCAACAGTTCTTTTGGCTTAAAATACGGCAGTCTATTTTAAAGAGGGGTGCAAGAGCAGACACTGCTTATTCAGCCTTGTCTGTGTTTTCTGCCATATAGTTAACACAGTACTGTCACAGTCCTGTGAATACATGTGTATGTACATGTGGAAAGATGAACAGATATTCACATGTACTGCATATAAATGTATACTCATCCTGTATATTACATATAAGTGTTAAATTGCAACAAAAGAAAAATAATTTTAGGTCAAAATAGAAATAAAATAAATCAATAAAAGACTCCAAATAAGACAAATAATACGCTGCACATATTTCTTTTAAATACTTTTTTTGTAAATTGCCAAGAACTGTTACCAATCAAGCTGAAATTCCTGGAGGAAAAAAATACTCTGCAAATTTTGAGATCAAAAAGAACCAAAACATGTCAGTATATGTAAAAAAAATATATATATACTCACATGCGTGTGTGTGTGTGTGTGCACATGCTGTTCAACTCAATAATCAGCAATTGAGCGTGTCGCCGTCACGACGACAGAATGCTCGTGTCAGGACTTCTTTGAAAACTTTTTGAACGCTCCCTTTTTTTGTGGTCATTTAATGAGGGTGCAGTTTGTGTGAAACCTCATTTCGAAGAGTTAATTAAGGGTCTTTTCTCAACAAGCCACTTAAACCACATACAAGTGAGCTGTGGATTGAAAACGATAAAAAATGATGAGGAAAATGATACGAAAAGATGGCCGCTAATATCTTTGTTTCATGTTTCCTAAAACTACGGTAAATTGAGGCTTTTGTGGATTTGTGTGTCATAGTGTCACATCCAAATACAAATCATTACATTCGGCAAAATGCCCAAATCTTAGGAAAACCTCAAATACCCCAAGTACACATTAAAAGCACTAATTGCCATACAAATAACCAAGTTACAAATCCTCCAGATTGTATGGCAGCCTTAGAAATTAAAAACATTCTCCTGTAAAATGACAAAATACGGAGTTAGCCCAGTTTAGTGTTCAGTTCATATGTATCGTATCTATATCTATAACTACGGTGTGTGGGTGTGTTCGTTCCCTATGGACTCTGGAACGGCCGGACAGATTTTGATGAAATTTTACACAGTTGTACTTTCTGTTTCTGGAAGTGTGCTTAGATGGTTTTGATCTCTCTGGGCCTCCATTTAGTGCGGAAAATTAATTCGAAAATCAAAAAATTAGCGTAGAAACTCCATGATTGTGGAGGGGACAGCGTCGTCTTTGGGGCGGATGCATTGTCGCAGTTGGCTTTCAAACTTTACGGTTCCATGTACAAATTTAAATGTGCTGGGATGATACGTTGTCGCTTTGAGTACACCACAAGAAGACACAGAATTTTTAAAAAATGTATAATATTCCAGATTATTATCAGGGGATTCATTTCGGCTGGATATTCATACTGCAGTTACGGTTACGCCCGCAATGGTTCATGGGTAGTTGTGGCAACCATGACTGAGAGTGGGTGGTTGCCGTTGTTACGTTCTGGTGTTTATTATTCAATAAAGGCACTGTCTCTTAGGGTTGTGCGGTGTATGGGGCACAAGAGCAGCAAGTGTGAAACATAAAAAAATGGTCTCATTCTTCTCCATGTTGCTTGCCACCATACTGTACACTTGATGGAAAAGCAATTGTGCATTAACCCCTTTCTGGTGTCGTTTTATTATTACTACATGACAGATGCATTTCCAAGGAAACTGTTTTATCTGCCTTTTGGTTGTATTGTGGTCACATTACCCAAACCCGAGCAACGCCGGGCCATACTGCTGGTAAGTGTAAATCAAGGATTTGCAAAAAAGTAAGTGTGATTTTTGGATAAATGACTGATGTCTTTGTCAAAGCAAAGCTGCCAACTGTTGTGGAATGAACAGCAGAAGGTAGTGACGCTAGCTGAAAGGTAACTCGTGGCAAAACCCCGATCATGTTGTGGAATAAACAGCAGAAGCAAACTCATGGCAATCCCTGATCATAGTTGTATTGAGTTCATTTTGCCTACACTTATAAATTCGTCAAAACTTTTCTTTTAACCCAAGGCAATAGTAGGTGGTTTATTTACCTGACATGCTTCAGCGTACACCCCCGCCCTCGTCAGAGGGTCCGAAGGCGGAAGTGTTCGCCGAAACACGTCAGGCAAACAAAAGCTAACGTCGCTAGCCTCCACCGTTCATTCCACAACCCGATCGGGGATTCGTCAAAACTTTTCTTTTATCCCAGGCAATAGTAGGTGGTTTATCTACCTGACATGCCTCGGGGAACACCCCCGCCCCCGTCAGAGGGTCCGAAGGCGGAAGTGTTCGCCGAAACACATCAGGCAAACAAAAGCTAACGTCGCTAGCCTCCACCGTTCATTCCTCAACACGATCGGGGATTTGTCAAAACTTTTCCTTTATCCCAGGCAATAGTAGGATGGTTCATTTACGTGACATGCTTCAAATCATAAAAATAATAACAAGGCAATAGTAGGTGGTTCATTTACGTGACATGCTTCTAATCATAAAAATAATAACAGCCTAAAGCTTTCCAATCTTGTAATCTCGATGGGTCTTGTCTCTATTCCATGTCAGATAGTCTGGGCACATTGTTTGCATCCTGATTAGCGCCTGGCTAATACATGTACGGTCCAACACAAAATTCCAACCTCCTCCTCTTCCTCCAACTCTTCAAAAACTTGGATCTCCTCACTTGCGCTCGATCTGTCACTTATATCGCTGTTTGAATCATTATTTGAAGGGCTTTGTATGGCGGCCGTATGGAGCGCTGTCATCGCTGTTCTCGGTGTGACGTGTCACTTCCGGGTTCGTCCCCTTTCAGGCTCAAACTTCGGAAACGCGATTATTTTGTCAAGTATACAACATATAAATTATTTTTTCATGCTTTATTTGTTGGACAATGTTTAATTACTTTAATTGTGACCCTATTTGGCATTTTATGAAATTACTTCACATTTGGTCATTTATTTTCGTGTGAGTCTTTTGGACAATAATACTTATTAGTCTTAGTCATATTTTAGTCATCTCAAAATGTGTTTGTCTTCATGTAGTTGTTGTTTTCGTCGACTAAAACTAGACGAAACATTGACAGACGAGCACATACTGTAGCGTCTACAAGAACAACGGCAACTTAGTGATAATACACACTCAGCAGGAAAACAGTACATTATTTTCAATGAATTATACCCACCTGGACGCCACAAACTGTATGTAAAAAAAAGTTGTCCGAGACTTTAAGAGAACGCTTGCCACTATCATTACCCTAATGCTAACGCAAACGTGAATGCTATGCTAATGTTACGAGTTACATTTAGTGTGTGATGATCACTCAGCACAGACCTTTAAAGGCTAAAGCAACATTGCGTATTCTCTCTGGCCAGGCTGAGAAAACAAACCTTACTGTGTATTGCAAAACAAGCAAGCCTGGAGGACACCGGTGAATTGGGGGTCGGGGGAGGCGCAGCACGTCACATCAGAGTGATAGAACCAGACACTGCTACCATGCGTGCTAAGAACACAAAAATGTCACACATTGTGAACATATGACGAAAACTACGGCATATTTTTGTCTCGTTTCCGTCAGACGAAAACTGGCATTCATCGCATTATGTTTCAGTGCCCCAAGTCACGTTTTTAGCTCGTTAGCGTCTCGTCATGAGAAAATTATTTGTTGACCAAATATTTTCGTTATATTCATCGCTGACGAAAACGACACTGAGACATAATATGAAAGTAATATAAAAAATATAATAATGATTATTAATTAAAAGTTGACACTTAAGACCTTTAAACCAATGGGACAAGTAGTCATTTAAAAAACTTTAACATTACATTATTAAATAATTATGTTATGTTTTTTAATCATATATACTGATCCTTAAAGGGCAGCTGAAGAGTTTTGGGGATTTTGGTGTAATTTTTACCAATATAAACTTGGGCTAGTTCGTCAAAACAACCATGTCGTTTTTAACGCGTAACTGCGAAGATAATTTGCGTTGTTTTTTTTGTTTTTTTTCCTTTTAGTTTTTTTGCACTCCGTTAATAGTCCCTTTCCCAAACTCGGAAATGTGATGTAAACTCCAGAAGGGAAAAGAAGACATGGCAGACTTTATCACCAGCGAGCATAGTAGCAGCAGCGATATTATGATTAAATAAGAATTATTACAAACTTTACTGGTTCATCTTTGCTTGACAGTATCAAGCAAGGATGTTCTTACTGCAACATGCAGGATAATCTCAACGCTTGCCGTTATCATTACCCTAATGCTAATGCGAATGCTATGCTAACGCTGCGAGTTACACTTGGTGTGTGATGATCTCTCAGCACAGACCCTTAAAGGCTAAAGCATTATTGCATAGTCTCTCTGGCCAAGATAAGAAAACAAATCTTACACTGTTTTTTTTTTTTTTTTTCAAGACAAGCAAGTCGGGATAGCACACTGGTCAATGGTGAGTTCGGGTGCAGCACGTCACATGAGTGACATAACCAGACACTGCTGCGATGCGGGAGAACTACACATAAAATATCACACATTGTGAACATGTGACGGAAACTATTGCGCATTTTCGTCTCGTTATATTTTAGTCTCCTATGTTTTTAGCTCGTTATCAAATCCTCATCGTCATGAAAAAAAATTGTTCGTTGACGAAATAATTTCCTTATAGTCATCGTTGACAGGAACAACACTGCTGCTAGTGTTGAATAAGATAACAAAAAATCAACCGAGTTATGAGAATAAAATTACAAATCATTCTCACATTAGTCCTCAGTGGCTCATAAGTCAAATTAAATATACCGGAAAACACAGACAAGGCTGTAAAAGCAGTTTCTGCTCTTGCACCCCTCTATAAAATAAAGTGCTATATTTTAAGCCAAAAGAACTGTTGTGTTTGATAGAAAAATCTGTCTATATGCCGCCATAGCAGTTTCATGGCGCATTATGCCCCTGAACTCCCGTATTGGCCCGAATATAAGACGGCCTGATTATGAAACGACCCCCTCTTTTTCAAGTCCCAAGTTTGAAAAAAGACTTTTTGAACAGCAAATTAATTTTATACAGAAACAAATGATTATAAAAAATACTATATTTGAGAGAAAAAGCTTGTTATTTTGCCTCATTCAAATCTTAATATCTGAACATTTAAATATGGAAACTAAAGTGCAATCACATTCGTAAATGAATGGCTTCTGGTTTTTGAAATGTAAATAAACCAATCTATTGTGATAAAACAACAAAATTGCAATAACTGCATTAACAATAAAAGTGAGGTCTAACTGTAACTGTAGTCTTGAAACAAATCTGAGTAAGGAAAAACATTGCAATAAAATAATGCAAACTGGTTAAACTTGAGAGTAGCTGAGATCTGTCATGACAGAACATTACTCCTCAAGTTCAGCATTCACATCGATGATATCTGGCGCCATCTAGCGTCGTGAATGGGTATAATGTCTAGACCCCGAATACATGACGACTTCCACTTTTTCAGTCTTATTTCCAATGCAAAAAACACCGTCTTATATTTGGGTCAATACGGTATTTTTAATTTGTCCGTTTTACCCTGGAGACTCCCGTTTACAGACACCCCGCAATTGCTTTGTTTTCAACCCAGTCATAAAAAGAAGTTAAGTAATTATATCCATTATTTGAAATGTCTATCATTTTTACCTTACAATCATTAATTTATGTCTGATACTTTGTTTAAAAAAAACAAAAAAAAAAGACTTTATAAAATTTTTCACTCGCATATTTTAAACTTTTAAACACATTACATTACAATGAAAAAAATAGTGTCTGTAAATAAGTCAAGGATATCTACCTCATTCCAATCGCTTAACAGTAGAAAACCCAGCAGAGGCCGACTTGGCCTTTCCCAAGACAAACACTCCTAATATTCCCTAGCAATGGCTGATTTGGCCTCTTCTCCGTGACTCGTGATAGTTTGTGTCAGTTTGAGTCATGCAACATTTATTTAATTACATTTATTTATGAAGTTTGACACTTTTTACACATTTTTAATTCACTTCTCCTATACTCCACACATAACGACAGAAAGAATGGCCCAAATGTGTACATTGTTTTAAAAAGGGGGGGAAAAAAAGCTTTTTAGAACTGCAATTTGAGTGTAAAGCAGGAATTGTGTGTATAGTTTAGAAGGACTGAATCAGGGACATGGAGTATGGATTGTGGTCATTGTGTCTGAAGTTAATATGTGTCTAGTGGTTGCATTTCCATATGAACGGCTATTGTCTGTCCGACAACGACTTGCCAATTCAAAAGCACTTGGGTCTTTTTTGCCACCTCTGGGTTTTCCGGGGGAGAGGCCAAATCGGCCATTGTTTGGGACTAGTAGGAGTACCAGAATTCTCTGGGACTTCTCGTGTTAATTGCATTTTTTTTGTTACTGTCGCATTTCCCCTGATATTTTAGATGATAAATAATCGATCCAAACAAATAATTATTGGATAAAAAAAACATTAAAAGGGTAAATATTTGAAAAAGAAAATCTCGACCACTCTTTGATGTCTGCGATTTCTGCATTGCGACCCTTGTTATATTACCGTGTTTTACCCATAAAATCTCCAATAAGTCCGGCTGCGGCCATTCACAGCTGTGTCTTGACACTCGGTCAGACATGCTACACGGAGTTTTTGGGTCGAAACAAGGTAAGTACGCGACAATATCTCGTTAAAATCATGGTGTCTTTAATTATGCTTTCTCATGCTCTCACCTCGAGTTACGGTTTAGGGCAGAGGTCACGGAACCGCGGACCTCGGTCCGGTTCCGGACCAAGCCGTCTGGACCGGATCTCAAGCTGTCGCGACTAATATACGTTGCAACAACAAAAATCATTTTTGTCTGCGGGTTTGCAAAACGGAGGTGGGCAACAAACAAAACCTTAGCGGTGACGCGCGTGAGCCAGCCAATGTGAGTGAAGCATTTGAAAGTTATTTTTAGAACAGCATGTCTCAGGGGCAGTTTACATGGCGACTCTGCGACACAAAGACGCAATGACTGAGTAGCGGACTTGCCTCGCGTGCATATGGTGTCGGCGAAGACGGAAGGCGAAAACGAAAAATTCTAATTCCTGCCTCCAAAGTGGAAGAATCTGATTTCCGGGAACTGAGGGGGGCTTCCTCGGCATGCATATTAAAGGCTCCCGCGGCGCCAGACCGCGACGTTAATGTCAGCACTCCCACACGTCACATTGGGCGTGCGCAGCGGTGCTACTAAACATTAAAAACAGCAAATATGGCAGAATGTCGGCTTTAATCTACTGTTTTAATAATATTTTTGAAATAAATATGTTGAATGTTTCAATTTTTGTGACTTTTTGAATAAAAGAAAAATGCCATTGCTTCGAGTTTTTTTCCGGGCTTAGGGAGCTTGGTGGGGTCAAAGTGCATCATTCTCTGTCGCCCTGTAAATCTGCACTGCCCCCTAGGGCACGGCATGAATACTACATTGTTTTCATGCGGAATTGCGACATTGCTCAAATGGAGACGCAAATGCAAATTTGAAATTTTTCGTATTCTCGGAGAGTCACCATGTAAACGGCCCCTCACCCTCACTTTCCAGACTCCGCGGAGTGACAGCCAAATACTGAGCCGAATGAAGTTGGAGGAAGAGGCGAAAAAGGTACGGCAAAAGGCGTGCTCAAAACTACGCAAGATTGATGCAGAAAACAGTGTTTAAGGAGGAGTGGACCAACACATTTTTGTTCATTTTACCTGGCGGCAGCACAAAACCGCTATGGCTCATCTGTTCAGAGACGGTAGCGCTTGTAAAGAGCAGCAATTTGAAAAGGCACTATGAGACGAAGCACGCAGCTTTTTCGCAAAGTTTCCCTATTAACTCTGCCATCCGTTCTCAAAAAATAGCAGAATTAAGGGCTCAATACGATCGCACCTCAAAGCTCATGGATCATTCATTCACTGCACAGCAACGCGCAAATGAATGCTCCCTCAGAATAGCGTGGATATTGGTTCAAAACAAAAAGTCTTTCAGTGACCCAGACCCAGAGGATTTTTAATTCATGACCCCTGGTTTAGGGGTTTTAAAAAAATATATGTTTGTTTTTTTAAAAGCCCTCCTGTTCAAAAATTTTCTTCACCCAGAAAATTGAGATTTTAAGCTTTCCAATGATGTATCACACATGCATATATAATTTTGCAATTTGATCAAATAGGGAGTCTCAGAGCGGAACTTCAAGTCACCTGAGTGTTTACTGCCATATCTTTTAAAAGGTACTGATGATGGTTGAGCTGGTTAATTCAATTTGGAAGCGCTGTCCAGTAACATGACAAGAGTTATGGAGTTAGCCCACGTGTTGAATGTAATTTGATGAATAAAGTGTCTAAAAGTGTCGGATGGTTGAGCCCCCCCCCCCCCCCCCCAAAGAAAAAAACTTAAGCAGCCAGGTTATGAAAGCGGCAAAAGTATTAAGTAGGCTTTGTTGAGAAACGTTTCCAAAAAAGTAAACTTTAAAAAAAAGCCAGCCCATAATAATAATAATCATTATCATTTTTGGGGTTAGTGTAGGGGCAAGCAAAACAAACACGGCGGTGCTACTGAAGTCACTCGCGACCAAACGTTCGCCCAAATGTCACCGCTGTTGCGGTCCGCTGTAAAAATAGAGGATGGAAGGAGTTAAGGGGGGTTGGGTTCAAAGTTCAAATCTACAGAGGGATATAAAGGCCTTAACTTTAGCATGGAACAGCAGCGGTAAGCCGACGCCATGAGAAAAAAGAATATGAGCCTCGGGTGGAAGAAAAAAAATTGAAAATATTAAAAATAGGGGATGGAAGGAGTTAAGGAGGGGTTAGGTTCAAAGGTCAAATCTACAGAGGGATATAAAGGCCTTAACTTTATCATGGAAGAGCAGAGGTAAGCCGACGCCATGAGAAAAAAAAGGAGCCTCGGGTGGAAATATATGCAGAACGCCAACGCCAGGCTTGCTGCTTTCTAGGATAAAAATAAATAAATAACGCTCAAATCTCGCCAAGACAAAGCAGGACAAAAATCTTATTAAACAAAACAAAATACTGACTTTTTTTGTATTTTTTTGTCAAAATATATCATACAACACAAAGTATAAAATGTAACTAAACATGTAATAGTACATTCGGCACTTACTGTATATAGGCTACAAGGCAATATAAAGTCAAGACAAGAATTACCATACATTTTTTTTATCCTAAATTACATTGGATAAAAAAATGTAAGGTAATTCTTTAAGAAATATTATTCCATGGATTATAATATATTTGTGTCATAGACTTCACAATGAGATTGACGTTACTCGGAGCGCGGGGGGCCTGCATTGTTGGCGTGGCCGTCAAAGCTGACCAAGTGGAATCACAGATAGACAGCGTTTTTCGTTGAAAATTCTTGTGGATAAATGCTTAAATCCCTGAATTCTTTATAGATTTAGACGTAAAACAGTCTCGATTCTTGGTTAAAACCAACACCAAAAAAAACCAACGTGTAGTTAGCATTTATTTTACGTAAATATGTTGAAGTATGATGCTAGTCTGTCAGTCAATGTGGCGGCCGCCATATGTAAACAGAGCTTTTCCAGTGAAAATTGTTGGGAATAAATGCTTAAATCCCTGATTTTTTTTTAATAGATATGGACGTAAAAGAGTCTCGATTCTAGATTAACAGCAAAAAAACAAACAAAAAAAACCTGCACTTAGCATTTATCTTACGTAAATATGTCAAAGTACAATGCTAGTCTGTTGTATGTAGCTAGTGGCCGTCTTATTTAAACAGGGCTTTTCCGGTGAAAATTCTTGTGTCTAAATGCTTAAATCCCCGAATTCTTAATAGATATGGACGTAAAACAGTCTCGGTTCTTGGTTAAAAGCAAAAAACAGTACAGTTAACATTAATTTTTTCGGTATCACTTTATAATAACTATCCGTTTTACTAATTAATAGATCATTACTAAGCTGTTGATAAATGATTTATTGTTGATTTGTGAAGTATTTGTTAACAGTTTGTTAAGCATTTACAGGGTGTTCTTAACCTGAAACACAGTTTGTGTAGAAGCGTTTCAAGTTTTTGTGTGTAACATTTGGTATTTCTATCTTTTCAGGTTAAGAAATGCCGTTCACGTCAAAACAAAAGGCATTTTGATAAGGCATTTTGCAGGCAGCGCTCATGTTGCACATTTATGAAAATCTGCCATAGAACCAACAAATATTTGTACTTTTCTTTGTATATTTAACCAATAAAACTTATGACCTTCAACATAAAGTGTATAGTTTTATTAAGATCCATCAACTAGCATGGGCATTTAGAATGGGGTCAACCATATTGGAACACCCTGTAAATGCTTAGCAAACCGTTAACAAATACTTCACAAATCAACAATAAATCATTTATCAACAATTTACTAATGATCTATTAACTAGTAAAACGGATAGTTATTATAAAGTGTTACCATTTTTTCTAAATATGTCGAAGTACAATGGTCGTCTGTTAGTGAATGTAGCTAGTGGCCGCCATATGTAACAAGGGCTTTTCCTGTTAAAATACTCGTGAATAAATGCTCAAATTCCCAAATTCTTTATAGATATGGACGTAAAACAGTCTCAATTTTTGGTTGAAAGCAAAAAAACGTGCAGTTAACATTTATTTTTCGTAAATATGTCGAAGTACAATGCTCGTCTGTTAGTGAATGTAGCTCGCGGCCGCCTAATGTAAACTAAGCTTTTCCGGTGAAAATTGTTGTGAATAAATGCTTAAATCCCTGAATTCTTTATAGATAAGGACGTAAAACAGCCCCAATTCTTGGTCAAAAGCAAAAAAAAAAAAAAACCCAAAAAACGTGCAGCTAGCTTTTATTTTGCGTAAATATGTTAAAGTATGATGCTAGTCTGTCAATGTGGCGGCCGCCATATGTAAACAGAGCTTTTCTGGTGAAAACTGTTGTGAAAAAATGCTTAAATCTCTTATTTTTTTATAGATATGGGTGTAAAACAGTCTCGATTCTTGGTTAAAAGCATTTAAAAAAAACGTGCAGGTAGCATTTATTTTACGTAAATATTGCGAACTATGAGGCTAGTCAGTAAGGAAATTAGCGGCTGCCATATGTAAACAAAGAGCTTTTTCCATTGAAAATTCTTGTGAATAAATGCTTAAATCCCTGAATTCTTTATAGATATGGACGTAAAAGAGTCTCAATTCTTGGTTAAAAGAAAAAAAACGTGCAGGTAGCATTTATTTTACGTAAATATTGCGAAGTATAACGCCAATGCTGTAGTGGCTAATTTCTCCGATTGATTTTTTTTTTTCACAATGTTTTGAAAATGATTGCATGGTATGAAAAATATAATAGCTACCATGAATCCTCGAACAAATCACTCCTGAGACAATCCTTCCTGTTTGTATGCGGTACAGCTTACAACAGAAATCCAGCTTTGGATCGCTGCATGTTTCGCTACGACCGACTGCAAATAACTGAAACGGATTATGGAATGGCCCCCTACTTGAAGGAGTGGCGCACTGGAGGTCGAATCTGACCTGTCAATATCATTATGAAGTCTATAATTGGTGTGTTAATTAGTTTTTTTTTTTTTTTTAATGTATTTATTCTGTTTTATTTTCAATTACACGAGTGAGTGCTACTTTGTGGTAAACAGTAATGTACTTACTCCTGGACATAAATAAAATGTAATGTAGGAAATTACAATTGTTGTAAAATAATATTAGACGGCATGCATATGTGTACTCATATTGCTATTTTGCTGCAGCGTCCATGACATTTATGGCAATATGGCACCCAGGAAGTTCCTCATCCTTTCTTAGGTGGTCCATCAAGGTCACGGCAAAGCAAGACCAGAGGGAACCGGTGCCCCTCAGACAAGCTAAGCTAATTTGCTAATTACAGAGGAAGCAAACACGTGAATGTTGTTGTGGCCTTTGGCTGCGTAGACACGCGGGTATGCAAGCGAGTCAAACGCAATTACCAGTCATTAAAGGATTTCCAGATAATTGTCACAACTGCTTTTGCTCCAACAGGAAGTTCAATCTATTTTCTTGATGATTGCAAGGATTTCGAGAGCACCCACTTCTCACAAGAATTGTATCTAGTATGGGCTGGGGAAAAATGGCCAGGTATTAGTAATTACTGAATATATGATGAAAGTTCAGGCTTATCTTGATATAAATTCGAAGTTAAAATTGTATCAGATTTAAAGCAAAGAACGGTTTGATGGTTATGAAAGTTCATGTTTCAGTGACGTTGACTGTCACCGTCAAAGGCAACCAGTGAATTAATCATTTTCATGCAGAACATAATTCTGCCTGCACATTTTTTTCATCATGACATCCAGCAGAAAGATAAAAACGAAGTGGGATGTCATGTCGCTGTATCCGTGTAAGCCTATCTGCATAATACTCCAAAGTGCTTACAGACAAACTTGCTGATCCTGACCTCATGTCTGCTGCTCTTGACATGAGGGGAGGGAGGGGGTCTGTCCGGCTTCAGCCGTGCTTGTTGATTGGCTATATTAGCCTTAGCATCGTCACTGCTAAAGCATACCCCCGCCCCCAAACTCTTACATTCCCTTGCAATTTCCAAGCGATACCTGTCTTGGCTTCATTCCTTTATTTTGACACTCACTCTGAAGAAAAGAGCAAATGCTTGGTGAGATCTTTGTTTTCCTGCAGTCAGCCACCTTTAATCCCCGCAGGCGGGGGATTTAGCTTGGAGTTGTGGGAGAGAGGGAGTGAAGGGAGACGGGTAAGGGCCAAACTGAGGTGTTCTCTAAGCAGGAGCCTAATTGGGGGCCCGCACCTTGCAGCAGAGCTCTTCCCCGCAGTGGGTCCTGAGCATCTTCATCAGCAACAATTTCGGATGTTCACCAGAGCAAACATAATATCACCTTTACAGATTTTAAGAAAAGTATTTGTTTTTAAAGGGACACAAAACAACAAGTATAAATACTAGGGTTGTTCCGATCATGTTTTTTTGCTCCCGATCCGATCCCGATCGTTTTAGTTTGAGTGTCTGCCGATCCGATTGCTTTTTGCTCCCGATTTAATTCCAATCATTCCCGATAATTTTTCCCGATCATATACATTTTGGCAATGCATTAAGAAAAAAATGAATAAAACTCGGACGAATATATACATTCAACATACAGTACATAGGTACTGTATTTGTTTATTATGACAATAAATCCTCAAGATGGCATTTACATTACTAACATTCTTTCTATGAGATGGATCCACGGATAGAAAGACTTGTGACTTTGTATATTGTGACTAAATATTGCCATCTAGTGTATGTGTTGAGCTTTCAGTAAATGATACTGTTGTCATGCCCAAATGCATGATGGGAAGTGGAACCATGACTGTGCGTCGTGCTACCAATTGATATATCTTCTCTGCGTTGGGAAATAACGTAAGGTGTTAAGAAAAAGATCAATTGCTACCTTGCTTCCCCACATTCCTTCCCGTGATATTTCTAATTGTAGGGAGATGGACTGTAAGGCTTTAGCCAATTTAAAAAAAATGCTCCAAAGGCTGCCAAAATTCACTCAACTCATTTTACGCTGCCTTTTATCTCTCTATATAGGTAAAACGGCGCCATTACAGATTGAGCGCGACAATGCATGAGTGGGTCGTGCAGTGCATGCATTAATTGCGTTAAATATTTTAACGTGATACTTTTTTTTTTTTAAATTAATTACCGCCGTTATCGGGATAAATTTAATAACCCTACCTTAAGCCTAAACTAAAGACTCTGGATGAGTGTAACATATTATGTCTGTAACGTTAAATAAATTAGAAAATCTTTCATTAAAAAAAAAATATATATATACTGGACTGTCTCAGGAAATTAGAATACACAATATTCTAATTTTCTGAGACAGTCCTGTACATTAATCCACCATTTAAAGCAGGGGTGTCCAAACTTTTTGCAAAGGGGACCAGATTTGGCGTGGTAAAAATGTGGGGGGCCGACCTTGGCTGACGTCCTTTACATAGAACAATATACAGGACTGTCTCAGAAAATTAGAATATTGTGTATTCTAATTTTCTGAGACAGTCCAGTATATATATATATATTAAAAAAAGGCATGGTCGATATTTTTTTGCCGATTCCGATACTTTGAAAATGATGTGATCGGCATCCTGATCGATCGGGACATCTCTAATAAATACCCTTCATGTGTAAAATGGTTGCTAAAAGTATTAAAAGATACAAATCATGAATTTATTAGACCAGTGTTTTTCAACGGGTGTGCCGCTGCCAGTGTAGCTAATAACGGTGTTAGTTTTGCCTGTAGTGAGTAATCTAATTACAGTGGTACCTCTACATACAAAGTTCGTTCCAGGACCGTGTTTGTAAGTAGAAATGATCATATGTCAAGCAGGATTTTCCCATAAGAATACCTTATAATTCCATTAATTCGTTTCACAGCCCAAAAACCTACACTAAATCCTTAATGAATGCTGCTGGTACAATTGCAAATAGCAATTACACAAAGCAAAACAATAAATTATGAATAAAAATCGTAATAATAATATAATAATAATAATACCTGTAATAATGTAACGAATCGGGTTCTAATGTACCGCATAGACTTCATAATGTACTGACGGGACCCGGGGTGCGGGGCCGATAAATAGGGGGCCTGCATTGTTGGCGAAGCCGCCAAAGCTGACCAAGTGGAATCAAAGACAAAGAGCTTTTTTCGTTGAAAATTCTTGTGAATAAATGCTTAAATCTCTGAATTCTTTATAGATATTGATGTAAAACAGTCTCGATTCTTGGTTAAAAGCAAAAAAACCCATGCAGATATCATTTATTTTACGTAAATATGTCGAAGCACAATATGAGTTGTGGTAAAAAATAAAAGCGAAGACAGCTCAAAGGCAAGTCACTACTGTGAAAGCTATGTTTCGTTTGGATTCACTTTCATGAAACCCTCTCCATTATGTTTCAGGTTCCATCAAATGTCACAATGAGTAAATATAAATATTGAGAAATTACATGATAATTAAATAAATGACTAGATATCAATAGGACGTGTCCCCCAAACTTCCCCAATTCCTCTGACGCTTATGGAGGGTGATGCCATTGACGTCCAAATTTCCCATTCATTTCTAATGGCATTTAATTATGTTTTTTCATTTTATTGATGCCAATGTACTTGGATTCCATTGACGCTAATGTAACTTGATACCACTGACGTGCATGGACGTCCAAATTTTTTCCCATTCATTTTCAATGAGAATTTCCCCCCCCCCCAAATCAACAGAAAATGACTAGATATCAATAGGACATGTCCCCCAAACTTCCCCAATTCCATTGACTCTTATGAAGGGTGCCGCCATTGAAGGCCATGGACGTCCAGATTTCCCATTCATTTTTAATGGCATTTAACCATTTTTTTTTTCATCCTATTGATGCCAATGTACTTGGATTCCATTGACGCCTATGTAAGTTGATACCATTGACGTCCATGGACGTCCAAATTTTTTCCCATTCATTTTCAATGGGATTTTTTTTTTCCCCCAAATCAACAGAAAATGACTAGATATCAATAGGACGTGTCCCCCAAACTTTCCCAATTCATTGACGCTTATGAAGGGTGCCGCCATTGACGTCCATGGACGTCCAATCCTCCCAATCATTTCTAATGGCTTTTACTTTGTTTTGTGTCATTGACTGGCATTATTGTCCATTCTATTGATAAACCTGAGTGGGGCTAAATCTGTATCTCCACAGAGGAAAGACCCAGGTGTAATTTCTCCCGAAATTGCAGTTTCTAGTTAAATATACTGTACAGAAAGTCATTTTGGAACATTTTTAGTTTGCGATGTGCCGCAAGATTTTTTTCCAATGTCTCTTCTCAGAAAAGGTTAAAAAAAACACTGTCCTAGACCACTGATAATGGAGATAATTATATGATGACCATTTTTTGATGTCAGTTATACAAATACACATGCGTATTGATAGTACTACCACAGTTTAATGGGATAATGGGTATTAGTGACATCACGAGTAGGAGCGGGCAATCTGCGATACGCGCATTTGATAGGCTAACATAGTAACAGCATCACAGCACTGATAAAAAGTTAAAAAATATACAATTATTTTGTGTTTATAGTGAGTAGTTTAAAAAAACTTTTGAAAAAAACAGTATAACTTTTTCTATACTGTATTGTGCGTAGTCCAATTCGTGCCTCTGTGTGCGTCAGCATGAGTCAGGATCCGTTCTGTAAAAGATGAGGGAGCGCCTGCGCACGTTCAAAGATATCTTCCAAAACTTGTCGCTCGCTTGGATAAGACTTTAAAGACTTTTAAGATTTTAAATCGGCTTAGCAAGTGTTATCTAACGTTTATGTTATAAATAACACTTTGTGCCACACGTTGGCCGGCCGCAAGAATGGATACTCGCCGCTGTGATGTCGTCATATGGGCGGGGCCAGAGACCGACAGGTGAGTCTTTGGAGTAATTGGTTTCCTGGAGAGGATTAACTTGTCAGCCGAGGGCATCTCCCTTAAACAATATGCCGGTAGTGTGGATTCCTGGTTACCTTGGCAACAAGAATCTTTCTGCACAGTCTTTGTCCTTTTTGCACCGAGAACCTTTTAGCGATATATATAACACGTTCATTGAATTACGGTCATGCATTTGAGACTTTTTCATGCATGTTGTTATGACCAGAAATCTCCCCAAAACGTATGCTGTCAACAAAAATGACCGACTTCCTCTCCAACTTTGTTCGTAAGTCCTTGAGTTTTTTTTTTTTTTTAAACAAGTAAAAACATTACCTCCTTGGTGTAAGAAATAACAGGGATGGGCCCTGAGAGGCATCCCTTTCCTTTTATCAAGGGATTTACATTTGATTGACACCTAGAAAGCATCATGACACATGCACAAAATAGCAGCTGGCCGTAGGGCAAAAGTCGAAGCAAGCGCGCGAGGTTCCCACCAAGCGGCTGTATGACAACGCAGTACAGAAAGGAACACCTAGACAACAAACACCCTCATCCCGTAGTCTTGTCTGAGCAAACACCCAATGAGATCGGACCACTTTCCTATGATCAGTGTATTAGAATGCAAAAATACGATAGTGTTATGAGAACTTTGCTGATGGGATATCAAGGGACATCTCAGATAAGAAAAATTTACCAATGAGAAAATCGCGTTAATGGGCGTTAATTAATTTTGTCAATTAATCACGTTAAAATATTTGACGCAATTAACGCAGATGCCCCGCTCAGACAG
Source organism: Corythoichthys intestinalis (assembly GCF_030265065.1). Taxonomy (NCBI): domain Eukaryota; kingdom Metazoa; phylum Chordata; class Actinopteri; order Syngnathiformes; family Syngnathidae; genus Corythoichthys; species Corythoichthys intestinalis. The sequence continues at coordinate 29,510,711 of NC_080412.1, forward strand.
ATTTAAATGACAGCACAGTGAAACGCTCAGTTGTTGTGTTTTATGGAGTTTTGCCGCCCTCTTCTGGCGCTTGGGTGCGACTGATTTTATAGGCTTCAGCACCCATGAGCATTGTGTAAGTAATTATTGACATCAACAATGGCGTCTACTAGTTTATTTTTTGATTGAAAATTTTACAAATTTTATTAAAACGAAAACATTAAGAGGGGTCTTAATATAAAATTTCTATAACTTGTACTAACATTTTTCTTTTAAGAACTACAAGTCTTTCTATCCATGGATCACTTTAACAGAATGTTAATAATGTTAATGCCATCTTGTTGATTTATTGTTATAACAAACAAATACAGTCCTTATGTACCGTATGTTGAATGTATATATCCATCTTGTGTCTTATCTTTCCATTCCAACAATAATTTACAGAAAAATATGGCATATTTTATAGATGGTTTGAATTGCGATTAATTGCGATTAATTACGATTAATTAAATTTTAAGCTGTAATTAACTCGATTAAAAATTTTAATCGTTTGACAGCCCTAAATATATATACAGTGGTACCTCTACATACGATCACTTCGACACACGATCTTTTCGACATCCGACGTAAAATTTGAGCCGCCATTTGTTTCTACATCCGACGAGTTGCTCGAAATACGACGACATGACAGCACTGCAAACGAACGCACGGTGGATTTTCTTGTGTGAGAAATCAACACAGTTTTCAAAAAAAGTTGATACAGTTGGAGAAACAAGGAAAAAAGTGATGCTTACCTTTGAAATGAAGATGCAAGTTATAGAAAAATATGAGCTTGGGGTGCGCGTCCCTGAACTGGCTCAACAATACAGCTCCATGGTCCTCTTCCGACCACCGTTCGCCACTATTTATATGTTAAGGTGACAATTATTATTGTGGTAACATTGCCAAGGAAATCGCCAGCTTCGTCACGTTTTTATCATTTATTTAAGAACTTATCCAACACAAAACGCCCATTGTCTTAAGCAGTTGACGGCTCTCAAGAAAACGAAAGTATTATCTCTACCGCACAGACCTATCTCACTGAGACGTCAGCTTCGCGGTGCGTTCAGGGACAGTAAAAAGTGTCCGCCATATTAGAATCCGATTCGTTACATTATTTACAGGAATAATTATTAATTATTATTCTTATTATTATATTATTCTGAATTATTTATTTATAACTTATTTGTTTTTCTATGTTTAATTGCCATTTGTAACAGTGCCAGCAGTATTTATTAAGAATTTAGTGTATGTTTTTAGGCTTTGGAACGAATTAATGGAATTATAATGTATTCCTATGGGAAAATCCTGCTCGACATACGACCATTTCGACTTACAAACAAGGTCCTGGAACGAATTAAATTCGTATGTAGAGGTACCACTGTATTTTTTAAATTCAGTTCAATTAAAATTTTATTTAAGTCAGTGTTGTTTCCTTAACGATGACGATAACGAAAATATTTCGTCAACAAACTATTTTTTCATAACGATGACATCACGATAACGAGCTGAAAACGTGTCTTGGGAGACTAAAACATAACGAGATGGATGCCAGTTGTCTGACGACACAAAAACGAGATGAAATTGCGCCATAGTTTCCGTCATAAAATCACAAAGTGTAATATTTTTATATTGTATGTGTAGTTAGCAAGCATTTAGCAGTGTTTGGTTGTGTCACTGATGTGACCTGCTGCGGCTTCACCCCGCCCCACACACACACACACATAAGGCTGAGTTATGCTTCTGCGGCAGACCTACGACGTCAAGGCACACCCGATTTATGACCCTCCGCCGCAGCCTGACGTGCAGCTCCACCAAATTCTGACTATCCGTCGTGTCAAAGCGTGGTGACGTGATGCAAATGGACTGTGATTGGTCCGCTCAGGCTGTTGTTTCTGGTTCAGCGCGAAATCACCGCCATTTACAAACATTCTTGCGCTGAAAACCACCCCCGCAAACGTCTTCTGCATTGCCTGCGCCTCAACATTTGCATGATCAACATTTGTTGTTCAATGTTGCTGAGCTGAAGATCCACATTCAAGCATTCCATCTCTGTCGGCATTGTTGTGTAACCAAAAGAAAACTAGAGAAAGTCGACAAGAGTCCCCCAAAACCATACAAACACACAACCACACCCCTCTAGTGGCTTAATTACAGAGCAACGCGTTCCCTTGCCGCGTAACTATCGAATGCTCATTGACGCCGTAGTCGCTACGCCGTCACCTTAACACAGAAGCATAACTCAGGCTTTACTCACTGGCCGGTGTCCATTCCAGGCTCCTTTTGTGAAACATGTGTCAGGTGCTGCTTGGTAAGTTTTTGCTTTCTTATCTTGGCTAGATATGCCATGTTGCTTTAGCCTTTAAAGGTCTGTGTTGAGTGATCATCACACACTAAACTAACTTGTAGCGTTAGCATAGCGTTCGCTTTAGCATTAGCATTTAGCGCGGTAACTCGGTGTCTTCTTAAACTCTTGGAAAACATTTTACGTACAGTTCGTGGCGTCCAGGTGTGTTTAATTAATTGCAAATAATGTTCTGTTTTCCTGCTGAGTGTGTATTATTATCATGAAAATTGTGATATCCTTGTAGACTCTACAGTTATGTGCTCGTCTGTCATGTTCATTCGAAATTGTTGGAAACCTTTATTTATTCATGGACTAAAACTTTTGCTTACAGGCAAAAACCTTTTGAGAATGGTCGACTAAAACTAGATGGTTTGTCTGAGTTTTCATTGACTAAAACTAGACGAACACATTGAAATAACTAAAATATGACTGTTAAGTATTTTCGTCCAAAAGACGAAGACTAAAACGAAAATCAAAATGGTTGATGAAAACAACACTGCACTACACGTAACTCGTACCGTTAGCATAGCATTCGCGTTAGCATTAGGCTAATGCTAACGGCGAGAGTCCTCGTAAACTTTCGGACAGCTTTTTTTTACATATAGTTCGTGGCGTCCAGGTGGCTATAATTCATTAAAAATAATGTACTGTTTTCCTGCGTTTTCCAGTGTCTATTATCACCAAGTTGGTATTGTCCATGTAGACGCTACAATAAGTGCTCGTCTGTCAATATTCATTCAAATTACTAAATAAATATATTAGAATAAATAGGAAAAACATTATGTATTTCTTTATTTTTTGAGTAACAGTAGTTTTTCAATGTTACAGATGAAAAGATTTTTAGTAAACGTCAACTAAAACTAGACGAAGACAAGCACATTTTGAGATGACTAAAATATGAGGAAGATTGAATATTGTCCAAAAGACTAAGACAAAAATTAAAAGGGTTGCCAAAAACAACACTTATTTAAGTTCTTTGTTTACTTCACTTTGCGCAGCATAAAATAATTTAATCAATCATAGACTTTACTAGCAGTTGACGAGACAGCTCCTACAAACATTGCGCCATGGCTTCACGTAAGGGGGCCGGGCCAGGGAGAGCATTGTGAAAGCTTTCACTGCGATAAACTTATTAACGCTGCGTTCCAACGCCATTTTTAGGTGGAAATAGGACAAAAGTTTTAATGCATACAAGCAGGCAGGAGTGTCTCAAGTGATTTGGTCGAGGATTCAAGGTAATTATTATATAAAATAGCACCATGCATGCATTTTGATACATTGTGAAAAAAATGAAATGAAAAGAAAAAAATTTGCGTAACTTTAGCTTGAAATATTTACGTAAAATGAATGATAATCTAGACTTTTTTACGCTCATATCTACAGAACTTCCGGGATTTACGCATTTATTTACAAGAATTTTAAACTGAAAAAGCTCTTTGTTTTATGATGGCCACCATGTTGGATGTTGTATCCATAAACAATAGCATAACGTTACACTCAAATAATTAGGTACTTTCTGGCCAACTGTCCGTTTTTTGGCAAAAAAAAAAAAATAGTGATTTAGACATTTCTGCATCCATACCAAAAAAAAAAATCTTCGGCTTTGACCTGTTTTATTTTATGAAACATTTCAATCCAAAAACAACGAGGGCCAGATAGCCAGCAAGACGTGCTGAGGCAATTGTGAAATCGGAATTTAACCTAAATAAGTTGTGACTGTATATATAAAAATGCAAAATTCGCTTTTGTTGAGTAAAATTAAAGATGTCTGCATGCTTTCCTCAGGTTTTAAATTTCTGATGTAAAAATGGAGTGATTTATTAGCTGTTGAAAAATTGCACTACACAAATTGCACTAAATAAAAAAAAAATTTGTAGTCTGTATTTCGGGCAAAAACCTATATGTTAAAAATATTGCTATTGGTGATTACGGTAGCTCTGCATTTAGTGATTTTTGTGCATCTAGCGTAAAACCTGAGAATGTTATAGCTATTTTAAGTTTTGTTATGCTTATATACTGTAAAAAATAATTAATCAGGATTTTATTAGGGAACGACTTTGAATTTTTCGATGCCGCTGCTAACAAAGACTCATACAGTGCCTTGCAAAAGTATTCGGCCCCCTTGAACCTTGCAACCTTTCGCCACATTTCAGGCTTCAAACATAGATATAAAATTTTAATTTTTTGTCAAGAATCAACAAGAAGTGGGACACAATCGTGAAGTGGAACAAAATTTATTGGATAATTTAAACTTTTTTAACAAATAAAAAACTGAAAAGTGGGGCGTGCAATATTATTCGGCCCCCTTGCGTTAATACTTTGTAGCGCCACCTTTTGCTCCAATTACAGCTGCAAGTCGCTTGGGGTATGTTTCTATCAGTTTTGCACATCGAGAGACTGACATTCTTGCCCATTCTTCTTTGCAAAACAGCTCGAGCTCAGTGAAGTTGGATGGAGAGTGTTTGTGAACAGCAGTCTTCAGCTCTTTCCACAGATTCTCGATTGGATTCAGGTCTGGACTTTGACTTGGCCATTCTAACACCTGGATATGTTTATTTTTGAACCATTCCTTTGTAGATTTGGCTTTATGTTTTGGATCATTGTCCTGTTGGAAGATAAATCTCCGTCCCAGTCTCAGGTCTTGTGCAGATACCAACAGGTTTTCTTCCAGAATGTTCCTGTATTTGGCTGCATCCATCTTCCCGTCAATTTTAACCATCTTCCCTGTCCCTGCTGAAGAAAAGCAGGCCCAAACCATGATGCTGCCACCACCATGTTTGACAGTGGGGATGGTGTGTTCAGGGTGATGAGCTGTGTTGCTTTTACGCCAAACATATCGTTTTGCATTGTGGCCAAAAAGTTCAATTTTGGTTTCATCTGACCAGAGCACCTTCTTCCACATGTTTGGTGTGTCTCCCAGGTGGCTTGTGGCAAACTTTAAACGAGACTTTTTATGGATATCTTTGAGGAATGGCTTTCTTCTTGCCACTCTTCCATAAAGGCCAGATTTGTGCAGTGGACGACTGATTGTTGTCCTATGGACAGACTCTCCCACCTCAGCTGTAGATCTCTGCAGTTCATCCAGAGTGATCATGGGCCTCTTGGCTGCATCTCTGATCAGTTTTCTCCTTGTTTGAGAAGAAAGTTTGGAAGGACGGCCGGGTCTTGGTAGATTTGCAGTGGTCTGATGCTCCTTCCATTTCAATATAATGGCTTGCACAGTGCTCCTTGAGATGTTTAAAGCTTGGGAAATCTTTTTGTATCCAAATCCGGCTTTAAACTTCTCTACAACAGTATCTCGGACCTGCCTGGTGTGTTCCTTGGTTTTCATAATGCTCTCTGCACTTTAAACAGAACCCTGAGACTATCAGAGAGCAGGTGCATTTATACGGAGACTTGATTACACACAAGTGGATTCTATTTATCATCATCGGTCATTTAGGACAACATTGGATCATTCAGAGATCCTCACTGAACTTCTGGAGTGAGTTTGCTGCACTGAAAGTAAAGGGGCCGAATAATATTGCACGCCCCACTTTTCAGTTTATTTGTTAAAAAAGTTTAAATTATCCAATAAATGTTGTTCCACTTCACGATTGTGTCCCACTTGTTGTTGATTCTTGACAAAAAAATTAAATTTCATATCTTTATGTTTGAAGCCTGAAATGTGGCGAAAGGTTGCAAGATTCAAGGGGGCCGAATACTTTTGCAAGGCACTGTATATGCCTAAGGGAGGTGCCTGTTTTGGTTTTAGGTTGCTAGCGGCTTTTGTTTTGAAAATATTTGAATTTCAAGTTTTTGAAAATAGGCCCCGCACCCCGTTTCCTGTCAACTGATAATGAAGTCTATGCATCAATCATCCTCCCACCAAAATTTGTGGTCATAAACTGCATGTGACTTTACACAAATCCTGCCCAGTTACATCTCTGTTATATCTGGTGTAAAAGTAACACAGTATTCCCGGATAAATAATTAATTAATTAAAAATTAAAAATCATAGCAACATTCAAATTTGGTGATGGTCATGTGATGATTTTGGGCTGCTTTGCTATTCAAGGCCTGGACGACTAGATCAAGATGTGATTAATTTACAAGTTCATTCAAAGGAGGGTGTTCTCGTCAAAGTGAAATTATACGCACCATTGACGCCATAATTAAGTGAAATAGTGAAGGCAGTAAGGTAAGGTTTCACAACTGTATTTGACAGCGTGATCACTTTGATTGGTCACTGGTTTATTACAGTGTGAATGAAGACATGATGGTCTGATTTACCCAGGCGATGATGCGTCACAGGAATGTGACACAGTTGGTTTTGCCTTGCACGCCAACGCCACGAAAGACGAGCGGGCGCTCGATTGACGGCAAGCCGCCCGTGAACGTCCCGACATCGATGCAGTAGATCTACTGAAGAGGTTTCTGATCAACCGTGAAAGTCGGGCTTAGGTGAGAGTCAAAACATTGGAAAGCACTTTCTTTGTAATGCAGGGGCAGGAAAAACAAATACAATAAGACACATTTGTTAAATGTATGCTTCTTTAAGAGTGTCAATCACAGCTGAGCGTTTGTGATCGTGTGTGGGATTCTACAGATAAAAAACATGGCTGACATGCTGGCACGTATTCCATTAATGAAGCAAACTTGGGCAAAGCTTTAGTCTAGAATATACTCCCGTGACACAACAGCCTCCTACAAAATGGGTAAACTGTGCAAGATAGACTCCCAAAACATGGCCGACGAGCTATGTGCGCAAATATGGCAACCGGTAATTTGGCAGCAAGAGAAAATTTTAAACAATAAAAGACAAAATTATTCATTGTTGTGTGTCGTTTCAACATGTTACAAAAAATAAGTGAATGAGTTTCCATCCATTTTCCGTTGACACCGCGCTACAACACTGTAGTCGGCCTATTAACAGAGCGTATTTTAATGTCACATTAAATCAGTGACAATTGTTCCAAGAACCCAAAATGTTACAAAATAAGTGATCAAATAATACTGTTATGTGTACATGTCATTGACCAAATATGCGCTACAACGCGCTCAACTTTTGTTCAGAATTAACTTCTTATCACTGGTTACCATGCGGCCTGTGTTTCATTGTTTCGCACAGCTCCACAGTCCTTTAACCCTTTAACGCCTAAGCCTATTTTGGCCAAATTTGCATGCCTTAGATGTTGCCTTTATATTTCAAAGAAAAAAATGTTCACAATGGCCAGGTTTGGTCCCTTATTTTCAGGACACCATAGCATTCATGTCCAAACTGTTGTTTTCTTCACTGACCAATTATAATCAACATTTTGGACCCAAAAAGACAACAACAACAAAAATCCCAAAATCTTTTATCAAAATTTGTAGTATTGATGTCCCATTGACAACCAAAGCTGATCGACAAACCGTTTTGAAGCTTGATAATATTTATTCAACTAGTTGGGATAAACATTCAACAGTAAAAATAAGACTGAATAGTTTCATATTTTACAATTCAACAGAAACAGCAGGTATGGTCATAGGCATTTTTTACCTTTACATATACTATGGTCAAAGCTGGTTATATATAGTAGACCAACAGTGCTAAATAGTGAAAATACAGTATATATATATAGATATAATCTAAGACAAAAAGGGTTTGGATGATATCTCTTTGTGAGGTTAGGTATTGTCCCCATCACCTTATCAAAAATATATACATGCAATCAAGCAAAAATATTGACAATTAAACTAGTTCAGTTAATTTTTTCAGGCATGCCACTCAGTTTCCCCTTGTACAGGAGACAGAGCTTACATCACACACTAGTCACATAGCCAGCTCTTCCGGCGTTTGCGCGCTGCTGTCACTTCTCTTGCCGACTCATCCAAAGAAAGCAGCGACAAATCTGACTCGTTCTCTTCCTTAAGTTGATGAAATAATGCATTAGCTTGCGCTAAATTTAGTTTTGGATTCATTCCGCACATTTCAAAGTCGCTCCCTCAATCCAACTGGCCGTCACCCGCTACCTCGCCTCCCTTTCCTTAGGTGGCGCCTCGCTCGGTGATTTATTAAAAATTTTCACATTACTTCCGTCCTTCTTGACCTCACAATGGCTCCTGGGATATGTAGTCTTTTGTGGTGCTTTCGGTTTTGAAAAAGGACAAGAAATGATGGAAATATGGACATAAACACATGGTCCATGCAGCGTATTAATGCTTATTTATGAGGGCAATATACTGTAACTATAAAACTCAAATCACATCATATCCCGTTTTGGTCGATTGACTTCAAGTAAAAACTGGTGTGGACCTCAACCTCCGCACTTTCAAATGAAACCAACTAGCGGCACGTTGGTGATGTAATTACAGCGTAACGAGGCTTCAAAGTTGATATGCCTACATTTGTCGCCGCCGACACATTCCGTGCTAAAGAGTTAAACAGTGTGGACGCTGTGCTTCTCCAAAATTGAGAGTGCATTGTTACACTACAGTGAAACGAGACAAGTCATTGGCTAAATGCTGTGTTTAACCCACCTATCGGACGCTGTGCGTCTTTTGGGGTCCATGGGCTCAGCTGGCCCGGACACTCTGTCTCTCTGCATGATGATTGCATGATGTGTCTGAGACTGAATCCCTTTTTGACTTGACAGCAAAGTTATTTGTGATCTTGTCCTATTAACATCCACTGGATGCATTTTTCAATTTACATTCCATTGTTCTGAGTTGAACCGGAGACTTTCATAATCATCCTAGTGACACTTGCTTTGTTAAAAACGATTAGCAAAAAAATTGAGCTTCTTTTTCTGGTGGGGTTTTTTTGTTGTTGATTTTTATTGTAGCTGCTTGTTTGGAGACTTGACTTCTGGCACTCTAGTTTCTTTCCCTAGCGAGCAGCGAGTGCTGCTGAGCCCCTCCACCGTCACAAAGCACTCACACTTTGAACTTCCCCTCATTGAAAGACTAACATTCACCACTGCATTAAACACAGTGAAATTGTTTTTTCCGATTATTGTGTGCTCTACCATTGTGTTAATTATGCCTAATGAAGAGAGTGGGTTCAGGAACAACACTATTTATTGCTGTTACCATTATTGGTGCAGTGTAAGCACCGACCCTTGCGCACGCAAGCTGAAAAGCCACCGTTGGCAGTGAAGGTAATGAGAAGTAATAGGAGTAATAGTAGTAGTAATAGTAGTAGGTTTCACACTGCATTTTCTTCCAAAAGTGATGCTAATTGTCGTATCAGGCGGCTCTGTGTGTTAGCATCAGTCGACCACTATCACAGCGCCAGAGTGGGACTCATTTTCAGCCTGGGAGTTTCATGCTACAGACCGGCCCACTTTATATCATGACCCCGTATTGAAATTTTGTAATAATAATCGTGCTGTCAAGCGATTAAAATTTTTAATCGAGATTAATCGCATGCCGCCAATAGTAAACCTATTAGTGCCATTTTTTAAAATTCATAAATTATACATTTATATGTATTTTAAATTTGTATATATTTTAAATTTTAAATAAACCTATTAGCACAGGAGTTGATCAATGTGCTTACCTTATATCAAATTAAAGCCTAATTAGAAACAAGAAAAGTTTATCTTTACACTTGTAAAGATAAATTAAACATGAATTTTCCCCAAATAGCTTGGAAAAAGGGAGGCACGGAACAAGAGTGGTTAGCATGTCCTCTGACAGTTTTGAGCTCAAGCATGGGTTCTGTGTGGAGTTACCATTTAATTTTTGGGGTACTAGCAATAATTTTATCTTATATACTGTATTGGACTGACTTTTTAAAGGCTCAGGAACCTTTTGCGGGTGTTTTGAATTACACATCTGGCAAGTATGTACAAAACTGAAGCTTTTCATAGTTTTTTTTTTTTTTTTTTTTTTTTTTTAGGTTTGTGGTTATAATAAGCTGAAAAATCTTCAGCATCAGAATAGTTACGAGGAACTGCCTGAGATGAGCCATGACATGCAAATTGACATATTCAATTTTGCTGGTTTAATCTACGTTAAATTGCCAAAATAAAACAACTTTTACTTGATATTCCATTTTTTGGGGGAGTACTGTATATACGTTTATGCAAAATATCATTGGCTATCAGTGTTTTCATATTATTTATGACAGAAAATTACAACAACAACAAAATGTGAAAGATAAAATGGTTGAACTCGCCAAAACGGCTGTCTCCCAAAGCACTTATACAGTTTGAACATCTGTGCATTTCAGAGTAGTTCGCGCATATCAGTCCACCTCAGAGTGCAATGCTTTGGGTTGAAATGCCAAAGTTTTGCATGAGAATGTGGATTTCTCTCGGGCGGCCAATACGCCGGAAGGTTCTTCGCTGTACTTTCATCCAAACATGCTCGAAAACAACCATAATGGGTTGCGCCAACAGCCAGACGGGTTCACGCTCGTCACGCTGCCTCAACGTGCCTCATTTCGGCCATTAAAACCCAAAATTAAGTTTTACCAGGATCAAGTCAACAGCATAGAACATACTTTTTCCGAGAAGTGGGCTGGCCTGGCGGCATTGGGAGAACATCGCGGCCTCGCTAGGTCTTGAATTCCAAACTACGGGATGCTAGAAGGGCCATAATTTATCGCGCAAACGGGGGTTGCATTAATGCCGTTATTAACGAGTAACTGACAGCTTCATTAAAAATGTATATCAAGAGATTTACGACCGGCCCAAACATCAGGCCGGCCCACCAGAAAGTGTCCTGATTCTCCTGATTGGTCACTCTAGGCCTGCACAGCGCTCAACTTTGGGCTTTTTGGCTCAAAAAAAAGAGTACACCACCACCAACACAGGCAAAACGCTAGTGCAGGATTTGATTCCAACCAGTCAAATTATAACACTTTTTCACCAATCCGGTGTTTTAAAAGTGCAATCAGTTGATTGATATCTGTGTAGACCAGCAGGAACAAAACCCACGACCCACAAGGGGCCTTTGAGGACGGGGTTGGAGACCACTGCTCGAGAACACAAAAGCTTACCACATGGGTGTCCAAACCTGTCCTCAGGGGCCGCTGTGGGTCCTGGTTTTTGTTCCTACCAATCGAGCACAGACAGTTTAACCAATAAGTTTGTGCTAAAACAAGCAGCACCTGACTGCAATCAACTGATTACACTTGTGAGACACCAGATTGGTGAAAAGATGTCGTCTTGTTTTGTAGGAATGAAATCCAGCACCCACTGCGGCACTATGTGGAATAGTTTGGACACCACTGGCCTCCCACAACATGGATGAAATACTCTTTCAAATACCATTGCAATGGATAAGATATCCACCTGTCTGGAGGAAGTTCTACTCTACTCAGATGTGCTTATGGTTCGCTTTCTTGTCCACCAAAATCCCAAAGACACCCACCAAATCCCATCTATGATTCTTGTGCACTCCACATACTTATGCACTGAAGTGGTTTGACCCAAAACCGCGTGTGGCCACAGCTGCCACATATTGTTTACCTCCAGAGCCCAGACGCACGGCAGAACTACCGGGGCATACAAGGTTTTTTTTTTGTCTTGAGGGATGTAAACAAACAATGCGCAGACGCAGATCACAAAGCATTATCTTGATCCCCTGGCTCTTCCCTTTCGAACGTTGAACGATTACAAATTGCTAAAGTGTTTGTGTTTGTTTAGCTCTGGCTGATTGTGGGTTTCTACATTTGGTTCTGGATTTCAGGTTCTGGCAGCCAGGCAGGTACTTTGCGCTTTTGTGGCGATGCATCCCATTGTTCTTCCGAAACCAGAAAAGAATCAAGAAAGGCAGACTGTGATAAGATCAGCCCCATTCACTGATTCCTATCACTTCTCTTTCTATAATGGAAAAGGTGATGGGGGCTTAAAGTACTTAAATAAACTAAATACAGTACTGATGTGTTTGTGGTTACTTCCAGTTTGCCTTCCAGCAGTAAAATAATCATTTTTCATCAGTTTTGCTCGTCGCCTTACCAGACAATCGATTGGAATCGAAGAATCCAGTTTCAAGACTACAGAAAATGCAGGCTTGAACAGATATTCTTACAGTGATCCCTCGCTACTACGCGCCCTTTGTCCATCTTTTCAATAAAATAAGTAAAATAAATGCAGTATTTTAAAGAGCTGTCCCTATCCGATCACATAGGGGCTGTTTACATGGTGACTCTCCGAGAAGACGAAAAATTTCATGTTTGCATTTATATGCTTCCGTCTCCATTCGAACAATGTCGCAATTCCGCATGAAAACGATGTAGTATTCATGCCAGGCCTTAGGGGGCAGTGCAGATTTACAAGGCGAATGATGCACTTTGACCTCCTCAGCCCGGAAGACAACATGCCCGCCCACTCCAAGCAATGGCATTTTCTTTTGTTCAAAAAGGCATAAAATGGAAACAGTCAACATATTTATATTAAAAATATGATAAAAACAGTAAATTAAAGCCGACGTTCTGCCATACTTGCTGTTTTTAATGTTTAGTAGCACCGCTGCACACGCCTAATGTACGAGTGCTGACGTTATCGCCGCGGTCCCGCGGAAAGCGTTTGATACTCATGCGGAGCAAGCCCCCTTCAAGCCCCCGCGATCGAATTCTTCCACTTTGGAGGCAGGATTCCAAGGTTTGCGTCTTTGCCTTCCGTCTTCGCCGACACCGTACGAACGCGAGCCACAACATAGTCATTGCGTCTTAGTGTCGCAGAGTCGCCATGTACTGCCCAATAGTCTCTCACGCTCGCTTCTGCCGCTTTTCTTGGTCAGGCAGTGCTCTAGGGTTGCTTATTAAAGTTAACGATGATTGACAGACATTAAAGTTTGATCTTGCCAGAGACGCTGGGAAGACGAAACTGCAAAGCGCCGCATAGGTCAATCATCGTTTATCTTGTTAAACAGTTGTTGTGGCAACTCATTGTAAGTGAGCAGCTTAAGCGCATTTAAGTGGATTCACTCAATGAAGCATTTAAAAAAGACAAGCATTTTTCAACTTTATTCTTGTTTAAAAATGAGTCGTTGAGAGAATAACATGTTTAAAACATTATTATTACATAATTATTACATTTTAAGTGCTTAAAAACCATTTATTAAAATCCACTGTATATCTATAAAAGTTTTTTTTTTTTGTTTTAATTATACTTGGGGAAAAAAGTGGAACTACATGTCTCATATATATCCCTTTCCAATGCTAAATCTGAATAATTACATTGAACACACAAAAAAAAAAAAAAAACTTCACGGTTTTTCATTTATCGTGGCAGGTTCTGGTCCCCATTAACCACCAATGTATCCCGATACATCAGCACAAATGCGTTGCTAGAGTGATTTCCTTTGTTTGGGCTGGGCTTCAAGAGGGGTCGCCAATTAAGCGACAGGTTATCAGAGATGAGTGGTTGCCCTCTGGCCAGATCTGAAGAGCGGGAACGGCTGACGACACGTCTTGATAAGATCCGGCCAGGCAGATAATGAAGCAGACAGAACATGCATACTGTGGTGTTCTGTTGCAGGGACATATGGAAAGATGGGAAATTGTCTTCAGCATTTTGCCTATGATGATATTTCTGACAGTCCAGACATCGCTTGAAATCGACTGTGAATCTTCATCCATTTTGATCATTGTTTTGCATGGAACAGCACGCCAAAATCAAAACTTATTTCTATCTATAGGTAGTTCCCGGGTTACGACGTACCGGATTTACGTGATTTTGACTTTACGACACTTGAGTCTCGTCCGTCATTCTGTGTTTTTTTTTTTTTTTTTTTTTTTTTTTTTTTGTCGCGTAAACATTACCTAGTTCTTGCCATGTCATGATCCCATCCTCTTTAGCAGCGTTGCTGCCATCCTGCAGTTCCTAACGGCATCAGGTCCCACTTCCTTGTTCTCGTGGTGCTTCAATCAATCAATCATATTTATTTCTATAGCCCTTTACAAAAACCTGAAAGGTCCTCAAAGTGCTTTACAACAACGACAAACATGGTTCATGATAAATGAAAGGCAGGAAAGTACTATACTATGCCATTAAGAAATAAAAAAAGAAATCAAATCAAATTAAAAAAACAAAAAAACAAGTGCGATAAAAGTCAAAACAGCAAATAAAACAATCAAACAAATAAAGTCCGAAAACATTAACCCCAGTGGCGACTCCCAATCCACTTATTTTTTAGTTCAGACAGCGGGTTCGCATTAAGAAAGGCGATGCTGGCGGCCATACTATCCCCCCTCTCTCGCCTCCCAACTCTTTCCACAGTACTCTTTTCTCTCAGCGAGGCTACTCCCTTGCGAGTAAAGCCCGAACAATTTTTTTTTTTTTTAAGCCCGAATAGTCATTGATTATAACATTTAACACAACGTACCTCACAGTATCTTATTTTTTACTTTATCTTATTAATATGACATATAATACATGTTTTTGGACAGTTATATTGAGGTTTAGAGGGTTTTTCAGGGTACTTAAAGGGTATGTCAACCCCTGGGGAAATGTTAATATTCCATCATTTATCCATAAATGCATGCCTTTTGTATTCATATCATGCCACTTCGTGTAATTACACACAAGAAAATGAGAGAAATTTGGATCGATTGTCAAGCTAAAACGACCGGCGCCCGAGATCTGGCAGATTGTGTGCGTGACGTCATTACAAGTGAAGAGAGTGCCACCAGCCACTAGGGGGGCAGCGCCTGTCTGCATCAATATAATTCCTTCTTGTGAGGGGAGAATTAGGGGTGTTTTGAGCTGTTTATGCTGTTGCATTGTGTTCATCCTGCTCTGCACATATTCCAGGTTCCCTCATGAAGAAACACCCTCGTTGTCAATAAAAAAGAATTCAGAATTGACAGTGAGGGGTGTTTCTTCAACAAGAAAAAGGCTCAGTGCTTTAATACTGAATGGCGGCGATGATGGCAGACAATTTCATTTCTAGTTTCAGCGACGAATCCGACGAAGAAGGACGTAATGAATGTTCATCTAATGGTGACGAGGAGAGTTACGAAGCTTTAATTGGTGTTTTAGGTTACCAATTTGAGCCCAAACGAACGCCAATGCAGCGTAATGAAACGGTCATTGAGGGGAGCAATGACACTGATGAAACATCGGCAGCAGATTCGTGTGGGAAACACCGAATGATTTGTTTTGCATTTCTTTTTGTGAAGCTGATACACCGTGACCGCAAATAAAGTAATGTATAGAATAATTATCATTTATTGCGCTATCATAGCTTTTCGCTCTGCCAACAGACACAAATATGAATGGGATCAGAGGATTTGTTCTATATATTTTACGAGCGATAATTTATACATGTGTCCAGTCCTGTATCCAATGCGTGATATTTTTTTTATTATAAAACAGTACTCACTCTGGCCATTTCGAACTTGGCTGCTCCCCTCCTTTGCTTAGCCTTAGCCTCCTTTGCCAGTCATCGTCCTCTTTCTTGATATCTCGGGACATTTAGGTGGCTGCGCGTGTATGGTGGGCACCGCATCTGCTTTGAGCAGCAATCTTTTAGCAAAACCCGATTTCACTTGTCCATAGTTCGAGAAGCTTTCAGGTGGAAAAGGCGCACCACAGAAAACCGTGCCAGAGGCTGGGTCTAGAAAATTAGCCCTCTTTGCACGGACGAACTTTACCCATTGTCTGCTTAGTCCAGCTTTTTTTTTTTTCGCGTTCGGGAACTCATGGATACTATATTCCGATAAATAGCTATTTCTACACCACATATCACAGCAGTTTTGAACCATTTTAGTGATGTTTTGGTCAAACCAAGCCGAACGCTACTCTCTCGTCGATAAAAAACAATGGCACCTGGCTCCGCCTCGACTTTTATTCACTTGTAGTGACGTCCCCGCCCCATTCGGCTGTTTCCGGAACACTTTTGGAAATGTTCGTCATTTTCGATCTATTTTCGATAATTGCTCATTAATGTGATTGATTTTTTTGTTAACTTTATCAATATTTGTTATCTTGGCACATAACGGTTCTATTGATGTCTCACACCCCCTTTGCGTTTTCATACCCTTTAAAAGGTTGAATCCGACTTACGTGGAAATTCAGGTTATATCGCCAGCCTAGGAACGGAGCTCGTTCGTAACTCAGGGAATACCTGTATCATTGCGGTAACATCGCGATATGGGTGTGCTTTGCTCTTGCAGGACCTGGACAGGTTTCCATTAGCATTGAAAATACGAATTAAAATGTCGATAGATATTGTACTGGCTAACAAACAGAAAATATTTCAATAAACACAAGAAAAACATTTTGTATGTGCGTGGTTGGAGTTCACGGAGGTTGGTTGATACTTTTTATGAAACAATCAATTTGAAGAAATATTGACAACTTCTCAAATATTTGGTATTTTACATCCATTATAAACTGTATGGGATACCAACAAGGAGGACGGGGCAACGATGACTCATCCGTGTGTTTTATCAGTTGGCCACACCCTTCAAATGAAAAAGGCAAAAGGCCTCGACGTTGCCTGCAGGTCATGTGAGGTTTCGCCAGGCCATATTTTCTTTACGCTGTTTGCTGTTGCGTGCGTGAGGTCCTGTCGCGGACGCGCAAGAAAACAAAAACGCCTTTCGTCGAGCAACTGCAAAAACACAAACGCCGGCTGTCGCAGACATGATGGGTGCAACAATAGACATATTACGGCTCAGTTGAGCTGTGCCCATAAGGTTTCATATTCAACAATTGTACATTCATTGGATGAAATGGCCTCCGTTTTTCACAAATCATAAATCATAATAAAGTCATCCAAATCAGCATCAAGGTTTAAAGGATTATCACCTGTCATATCAATCATGGAACAGCAAACAAAATGTACACCATACAAAAAGTGGACAAAACAAATTTCAACATTTACATGTATGTTAAATGGCAACATCCATTTTACATGAATATTTATACTAAATGTGCAATCAGGTTCAAATAAAAATTACATTTGATGAAATAAAATTGCGTGACTGCTTCTGGCAATTTTTTTTAAAAAATCAGATAAGAATTGAGATGGGATATTGTTTGTATTTAAATGTTTTCCTTTGAAGATAATAACTACATCATTCAAAGACAGTCTTCTATGATAGCTGTTCTTTCCGTCTTATTTATGCAACGTTCCAGACTTTTTAAAAAATCTGTTTTTCATCTTTTTATGACATTTTAAAATAATTTTTGAGATTTGATTTTTTAATGTATTTTGAAAATAATGACTATATCGCTTTTCTGGTTTTATAGTTTTTTTACAATGGCGATTTTTCTGACATTTTTACAATTTTTTTTTTTTTTTTTTTTAAATTCTGTTATAAATGTTTGGTATAGCATTTAACACTGGAGAAAGAAAAACTTTTGAACATTTAGAAACAGTTTATTGTCCTTTCTGGAAATAAATACATAATTATCTTTAAAATCCTAACATGAATTTAAAATCACGTCATTTGAGTATTGTAGGGGTCTGTAGAGGTGTGCAAAATTTCCGATTCTTAGATTATTCGTGATTCGGCCGTGGAAGATTCGAGAACGATTCACAAACATCCAAATTCCGATTATTGAAATATGCCAAGTAAAGCGGAAGTACAACACACTCAGCGCGCCGCGCAGTCAATAAGGAACGGAGCGAGAGTAGCTAAACATCATGCTTCTCATTACCCGGCCCCTCGGGTAATGCCAATGCTCAACTCACGGCTCTAGCTCAACTCATGCCACGAGATAAAAAAACACAACAACATACCTGACTGCTGCCGAAAAGCTGCTACAAAGCACATCCACATAATGTTACGGTAGATATCATTTATATAGGACTAGATGCTATATGGATTCGGTAGCGTTAGCAGCTCACCTACAAAAAGCTAGATGCGCGCGTTAGTAAACGGCCGCCATCTTAAAGCAGTACACTTCCCTGCAAGGCTGTTGTAGCGAACCTTCCAAGCAAACCTAATTAACTTTTTATCTAAAATACTCCTAAATCGGTAAAATATTGACTTGAATCTATCTTTAAAATAGTTTTAAAACTTTCACATGTCGAAAGTAGACAAAAGGAAAATTATGGAATAACGGGAGCAATTTTAACTTTAACGGTTGATTCACAACATTAAATTAAGTGAATGTAGTTTAAAGCTGCTGATACAGAATGGGGACTAAAGTTTTTTATTTACTGTTATTTTTGTATATTTGTTTACTGCTATATGTTAACTTGATACTGAAATAGTAGTTTGGTTTAGCCTGAGAGTATTTTTGAACAATTTTGGAACTAATGTACAAAACATAAATAAAAATAAAAATAAGGAGGGGGGTGCATCAATAATCGTTTTATAATCGAATCGGAGCCTCTGAATCGTAATCGAATCGTTAGGTGCCCAAAGATTCCCAGCTCTAGGGGTCTCCATGCCTTATTATTAGAAAAATGTACAAGAAGCTTGATTAAAAACAAGAGTACAGCAAAAAATAAGAACAACAATAATTAACACTGAAAACTACTCAAAAAACTCCAAATTACACTGTGTTGGTTTTTATAGAAATTCTACTAAATTGTACTTAGTTAAAAATATATATACTGGCATTAAAAACTACTATTTCCTTTCATGACTTATTATTTTAATTTAAGTTTATATGTAAATGCCATAAGAAGAGTAAGGCATTACAATAAAAAATGTATATACCGTGATCCCTCGTATTTCGCATTTAATGGGGACGATAAGTGAAAAATTGCAAAGTAGCCACCCCCCGCCCCCCAATTTTTTTTTTTCATGTGTGTTCAATGCATGTATTCAGATTCAGCATTGGAAAGAGATACATATAAGACATGTTTTTGCACTTTTTTCCCCAAAGTATAATTTAAAAAATACATTATGTATATGTATATAATAATAAATGTTTTTTTAAGCACTTCAAATGTATTATGATTTGAGTTTGATGATGATGAGTTTTAAACATGTTACTGTAACACCGAATGATTTTAAAACAAGAATAAAGTCGGAAAATACTTTTCTTTATCAAATGCTTCATTGTGTGAGTCCACTCAAATCCGCTCAAGCTGCTCACTTACACAAAATCAGTTTTCTCCTGGATTCTGGTAAGTTCAAGAAGTTATCAAATCATATTATTACCGTACATATTGTCAGTTTACGGTAATGTTTTGAACTACCAATGTGCTATGCTTGTGCTGTGTTTCACCAGTCAGTAAAATGACATTTCTGTATCTGTACACGAGCTCTGTTTTCTTGTATTCTTCTATTTATTGGTGCTAAAATTAGGGTGCAATAATTTTCCCTAGATTTTACAAGTAAATTTGGGGTGCGCGTTATACACAGGTGCGCCTTATATTCGGGAAATTCGGATACTACTCTGGGCCGCTCATTTCACCCCCTGCTCTCGCTCAATCTCTCAACCCCTGCGCTCGCCGATTTGTTTTCTCTGCGCGCTCGCTTTTGCACACGTTGAAAATGTGCCACATAGCCTACCAATCAGAGAGCTGGCAAAAGTACACCGATTGGCAGAATCGGACAGGAGAAGGACGACTGCTTTGGAAACAGCTTATATAAATTTGTTTGTGCTCGAAATCTAGTTTTCTGTGCTCAAAATCCATTATTGCTCGCTCAGAATAGTGGCAGCAATATAACACTATAAGCAAATGTTTAAAGGGTATTAAAACACTAAGGGGCTGTGAGATATCAATAGAACCGTTATGTGGCAAGATAACAAATATTAATAAAGCTAACAAAAAAATTAATCACTCTCATGAGCAATTATCGAAAATAGATCGAAAACTACGAACATTTCCAAAAGTATTCCGGAAACAGCCGAATGGGGCAGAGACGTCATAACAAGGAAACGAAAGGTCGAGGCAGGGGCCATCGTTGTTTATCGACGAGAGAGTTGCGTTCGTGTTTTATCAAAAAATCGCTAAAATGGTTCAAACCTGTCATGCTATGTGGTCTACAAATAGCCATTTGTCGCAATGTAGTACCCATGAGATCCCGAACGCGAGAAAAAGAGCTGGACTACGCAGACAATGAGTAAAGTTTGTCCGTGCTAAGAGGGCTAATTTTGCAGACCCAGCCTCCGGCACGGTTTTGTGTGGTGCGCATTTTACACCTGAAAGCTATTCGAACTATGGACAAATGAAATCAGGTTTTGTTAAGAAATTGCTGATGAAAGCAGATGCGGTGCCCACCATACACGCGCAGCCACCTAAATGTCCCGAGATATCAAGAAAGAGGACGATGACTGGTTCTGATGAGACCACCCCAGGCTAACCAAAGGAGCGGAGCAGCCAAGCTCGAAATGGCCAGAGTGAGTACTCTTTTGAGGACGATGACTGGTTCTGATGAGACCACCCCAGGCTAACCAAAGGAGCGGAGCAGCGAAGCTCGAAATGGCAAGAGTGAGTACTCTTTTATAATAAAAACATATCACGCATTGGATATAGGAGTGGACACATGTATAAATTATCGCCCGTAAAATATAAAGAACAAATCCTCTAATCTCATTCGTATTTGTGTCTGTTGGCAGAGCGAAAACCTATGATAGCACAATAAATGATAATTATTCTATACATTACATTATTTTGCGGTCACGGTGTATCAGCTTCACAAAAAGAAATGCAAAACAAACCATTCGGTGTTTCCCACAAGATATGTTGCCGGTGTTTCATCAGTGTGATTGCTCCCCTCAATGATCCTTTCATTAGGCTGCAATAGCTTTCGTTTGGGCTCAAATTGGTAACCCAAAACACCAAAGAAAGGTTCATAACTCTCCTCGTCACCATTAGAAAAATGTTCGTTACGTCGGATTCGTCGCTGCAACTAGAAACAAAATTGTCCGCCATCATCGCCGCCATTCAGTACTAAGCACTGAGCCGGTTGTTTCCTTGTCGTGACATCACGCACACAATATGCTATATTTCCGGGATCTCTGGGGCGGGTCCTTTTAGCTTGACAATCGATCCAAATTTCTATCATTTTCTTGGTGTTGCGATGTGTGTAATTACACGAAGTGGCATGATATGAATCCAAAAGGCATGCGTTTCTGGATAAATGATTGAATATTAGCATTTCCCCAGGTGTTGTCATACCCTTTAACAAGTTAAACGATAATTGACGCATGCGTCGCTTTGAAGTTTGGGCTTCCGAGCGTCTCTGGCGAGATCAAACCTTAACGTCTGTCAATCATTGTTAACTTTAATAAGCAACTCCAGTGCACTGCCTGACCAAGAAAAGCAGCAGGAGTGAGAGTGAGAGACTACGTGATTGGATCGGAACAGCCCATCTGTATTTATTTTTCAATTGAAAATAGGGAGGGATCTCTGTATCGTATTTTACGGACTATAAGTCGCACCCGAGTATAAGTCGCACCATGCACAATGAATAAGTCAATATTTGGGCAGACATTCTATTTAATCAGAGACCAAGCACAATCATGATACATCATAGTTGTAATACAATGGAGAGCAAAGTGCTAAATAGGTACCTGTTGACATATTAGCTGTTATTCAGATAACAATAAACAGAACAAACTCTGGGGCAGTTTACATGGCGACTCTGCGACACAAAGACGCAATGACTGAGTTGCGGAGTCGCCTCGCGTACATATGGTGTCGGCGAAGACGGAAGGCGAAGACGAAAAATTCTGAATCCTGCCTCCAAAGTGGAAGAATCCGATTGCAGGGGGTTGAGGGGGGCTTCTTCGGCATGCATATCAAAGGCTCCTGCGGCGCAAGACCGCGCTGTTAACGTCAGCACTCGTACACGTCACATTGGGCGTGCGCAGCGGTGCTACTAAACATTATAAACAGCAAATATGGTGGAATGTCGGCTTTAATTTACTGTTTTAATAATATTTTTACATTAAATATATTGAACGTTTAAATTTTTGTGCCTTTTTGAACAAAAGAAAAATGACATTGCTTCGAATGGGCGGGCATATTTTTTTCTAGGCTGAGGGAGCTTGGTGGGGTCAAAGTGCATCATTCTCTGTCGCCCAGTAAATCTGCACTGCCCCTAGGGCCTGGCATGAATACTACATCGTTTTCATGCGGAATTGCGACATTGTTCAAATGGAGACGCAAATGCAAATTTGAAATTGTTCATATTTTCGGAGAGTCACCATGTAAACGGCCCCTTAATCTCACAACCAAATCCATTCAAGTATTCATCTAAGGTTTCACAACTGCACCAACTCGAACTAGAGGGCACGCCTCGAGTATAAGTATCCAGATATAAGTCGCGACTACGTATAAGTCGCAGGACAGCCAAACGGAAAAAAAGTTTGATTTATCGTCCGGACAACATGCTGTATAAATTACACCCAAGAAAAAAAATGCTATGTCTAATAATCCATAGTTAAATTTCAACATTTATCCTCCAATTCATAAAAAAAGCACCCAACCAGCAAAGCGTAAAGGTCGATTGAAGTCTAATATCCACAGGGAAAGTGGAATATTCCTCACTGATCAATACAACTTAAGCAAAAAGCTGATTGTTATGACTTCTAATGAGACCACATTTGATGGCATTCTAACTCAACCACAATTACGCGCCGCATATAGCACATCTCTTCGACTAAATAACTGAATAACTTCCCCTGCGTGTGCCTCATTTGCCCTTCCGCCTCTTCCGACACAAGTTAATCCCCGCATACGCCTGAGATGCTTTTATGTATTCTATACGAGTGAAGGGTGCGGTGAACAGGTCGACACAGACGGGGGGTGCACGTCAGCCTCTAAGTGCCCCCCTTGAGAGCGGCCCGGGCCAGAGCCTGCCAATTACACCCGCGAGTCGGTCAAACGGCAAAGCGCGGGCAGGGCCGACACGCTAGCATCTACGGAGGTGACATCATGGATATGTATGACACACGCACCGGCGCCGTGATTTCCCCAGGTAGCCGCGTTAAGCCTCACATGGGGAGCGGATTTGTCTGACACCTTGTTTAACACAGACGTCAAAAAAAAAAAAAAAAAAAATCATTCTTACGACGAGGGCGACCGACAGTTTGATCGACAGCTTGCCGTTTACGACGCATCTGCTGAATGATCAAGTGCGGACAGAGCTGAGAAGGCGATTGTTGTTTCCGCAATTCTTCTGCCCACCAAGAAGAGTTTTTGCATTGTGAATTTGAAGCACTTTTTTTCCATTTCGGTTGAGACAGGACTGACCGCATTCTAGGAGCTACAGTGGCATGAAAAAGTATCTTGAACTTTTGGAATTTCTCACATTTCTGCGTAAATTCACCATCAAATGTGACCTGATCTTTGTCAAAATCACACAGATGAAAAAACAGTGTCTGCTTTAACTAAAACCACCCAAACATTTATTGGTCTTCATATTTTAATGAGGATAGTATGCAAACAATGACAGAAGGGGGAAAAATAAGTAAGTGAACCATCACATTTAATATATTGTAACCAACCTTTGGCAGCAATAACTTCAACCAGACACTTCCTGTAGCTGTAGATCAGTCTAGCACATCGATCAGGACTAATCTTGGCCCATGCTTCTCTAAAAAACTGCTGTAGTTCAGTCAGATTCCTGGGACGTCTGGCATGAATCGCTGTCTTTAGGCCATGCCACAGCATTTCAATGGGGTTCAAGTCCGGACTTTGACTTGGCCACTCCAGAACGTGTATCTTGTTTTTCTGAAACCATTCTGAAGTTGATTTACTTCTGTGTTTTGGATCATAGTTTTGTTGCAGCATCCATCCTCTTTTTAACTTCAACAGCCTGACAGACAGCCTCAGGTTTTCCTGCAAAACATCCTGATAAACGTTTAAATTCATTCTTCCATTAATGATTACAAGTTGTCCAGGCCCTGAGGAAGCAAAACAGCCCCAAATGATGAGGCTCCCTCCACCATGCTTCACGGTGGGGATGAGGTGTTGGTGTTGGTGAACTGTTCCATTTTTCCTCCACACATGACGTTGTGTGTTTTTCCCAAACAATTCAACTTTGGTTTCATCAGCCCACAAAATATTTTGCCAAAACGTCTGTGGCGTGTCCAAGTGCCTTTATGCGATCATTAAATGAGCAACAATGTTTTTGTTACACAGCAGTGGCTTCCCTCGTGGAGTCCTCCCATGAACACCATTCTTGGCCATAGTTTTACATATAGTTGATGTGTGCACAGAGATATTGGACTGTGCCAGTGATATCTGTAAGTCTTTAGCAGACACCCTAGTGTTCTTTCTTACCTCTCTGAGTATTCTGCGCTGAACTCTTGGCGTCATCTTTGGTGGACGGCCACTCCTTGGGAGAGAAGCAACAGTGCCAAACTCTCTCCATTTGTAGACAACTTCACTGACTGTTGATTGATGAACATACAGACTTTTACAGGTGGTTTTGTATCCTTTCCACAAATCAACAATCCTTGATCACAGGTCTTCAGACAGTTCTTTTGACCAAGCCGTGATGCACATCAGACAATGCTTCCCATCAAGACAATTCTTACCAGGTGTGTGTTTTATAGTGGGCAGGGCAGCTTTAATCCACTCATCAATGATTGGGCACACGCCTGACTTGTTTGGTGAAAATTGGTTTCAATTGCTCTTTAAGTGTCCTTAGGCAGAGGGTTCACTTACTTATTTTTCCCCCTTCTGTCATTGTTTGCATGCTATCCTCATTAAAATATGAAAACCTGTAAATATTTGGGTGGTTTTAATTAAACCAGACAGTTTTTTCATCTGTGTGATTTTGACAAAGATCAGATCACATTTGATGATGATTTTATGCAGAAATGTGAGAAATTCCAAAAGGTTCAGATACTTTTTCATACCACTGTATAGTTAATCCCCAAAGATAAATACGCTATTGTTTCATTATGTTTTATTTATCGGTTTATTTTTAACAACAACAACAAAAAAGAATATCCAAAACACATTTGTCATTCTTGCAACACCAGAAGGTGCTGCAGCACCCTCAGCACCCCACTTCCCGCGCCACTGCTTCCTGAAGATTTCGGAGAATTTCCTGGTCACTTTCTGTTTATTTTGGATCAGTTCCTATTGGTTTTGAAGTCATTGTGATTTTTTTTGTAGATTTTGTCACTTTCTTTTGATTTCGGGGCATTTCCAGGAGGTTCTGGGTAAAAAAAAAAAAAGAAAAGACGCTTATGGAGATTTTTTGTGCATCCGAGAATCTATGGGAGCCAATGAGTATGTATTTTGTAGTTCGTTATCTAGGCAATTGGGGTGGTTGGAGTTCAATATCAATGGGCACTAATGGGAAGTCAAATTACTCAAAAAAGTGTAATGAGTGACTTTTTGTTAGAACCTCAATTTCAAGCAGCAAAACAGTTTGAAGTTGGACTGTTTGATACCCTAGTTTCCCTAGTCACTGGGAAGTTCAGGTAAAAAACAAGGGCTGTTTGGTCAACAATGTGAACATGTAAAATGGGTCAATTTTTGTATTAGGTTGAATTGCGAATTATGTGAATAGGCAAAGATGTGAACCTTATATTTGAAAGACTAAATATATTTTAACAGGATATTTTTGGTCAAAAACAATGATCGCCAATGGAAATTTTTGGGTGACTCTAAGAGTTGAGTTAAGAGAGTTGGGTCCATTGTCGGTTGATTCTGTAAGTCCTAGCTTCCAATGAGCATAATTAATAAAAATTTGAACCCGTAGGCTGTTATGTGTGGTTTAGACGACTAACTTTTAGCTCCAGTGTGTCAAATTCCGACGACATTCATTTCCACTTTAACCTATTTCCGAGTGACTGTCAGGTAGACATCCCCTGAAGTAAAACGTCTGAGCTGCAACCCCGTGTCAACCATCACAGAAACAAAAACTCCTGTCTAGTTTCTTTTCGTCTTGTTACACTCGACACGCACTGAAGATTTTGTCAGCAAAGCACCTGCCCGACAAGACAAAAAAACACGCAATCGCAACCTGAAAGGCTGTCACGTTCACGTTGGGCAAATGATGCCGAGCGGGGGGAAACGGTCGCTACCTACAAATTGGTTCGGGAAGAACACGAAATGAAGCGAGCGCGGGTAATTATGCGGGTAGAACGAGCGGTGGAGGCGCGGCGACATCACACCTAAAGCCCGGAGATGGGGCTTGTTAGCGGGCGGCTCCATTAGGACTCGCCCCTCGTCGACATCTCCGTTCTCCACCTTTGTCTTCCCGCCGGACCCAAATTGGCTTCCTCCTGACCTTCCCCGGGCCGCCTCCTCCGCCTCCCCACTTATGCGGCGCCGCCACGCTCATGTATATGCATGGCAAATCCCCGGCAGACAAACGCACCGGCTCGGCCCAACTAAAAAGCCACGCGGCGTTCGGGTCAAGTAGCCCCTCGCGTGTTACCCCTTCGCTTGCGTTTAATCAGAAAGAGGTAGCCGCCTGACTCGGGGGCACCCGAGGGCGTCTCTCCCGGCGGCTATTATCCCCCCGATCGTATACTGGCCTCCTGTCTTGTGGAGGAGTCAATTAGAGGAGGTGGGAAGTTTTCAAACAAGAAGATAAAGCAAAAAGTGTCGCTGAGCTTAAATGTCAATCGAAGAAACACGTAAACCGGCGGGTGACACAATCATTCGGATGACGCAGCGCTATATCGTTAACAGTGTTGTCACTAACACTGTAATCTGTTTACTTTTTGTTAGGTACAAGTTATCTTACACGTTCATTTCCCGAAACCGGTAATCTGATTAAAAATGGTTCCGTTAGCGTCTGTGCGTTACTATTTTGTTATTGCCTCATAATGTACGTAGAATGAAGAATATTGTAGTCATGTACGGAGAGCATTTTGGAAAGAAAATGTTAGAAAGGTTCCCGATACGTGTTAGTTTCCATGGTAACCGCTCATAGATCTTCCTGTTTTGATCTTGAGTCACACAAGTGTTTTGGGACTGATGTGTGCCAGCGTGGGTGCACATTCGAGCCGAGTGCAGCCACCTGTTGAGATGTGCGAGGGAATGTTGATCTGTGTGTGTCCATATTTTTCCTTCACTCTAGAGCAGGAGTCGGCAACCCAAAATGTTGAAGGAGACATATTGGACCATAAAAAAACAAAAAAAACAAATCTGTCTGGAGCCGCAAAAAATTAAAAGCCTTAAATAACCCTAATAATGAAGGCAACACATGCTGTATGTATCTGTATTAGCTTTATTAGCCTACTATTAAATGACTAAGTTGGCTAAAAATACAGAATGAGCCTTCATGATTTAATGCTTATTTTCCCTTAGGTGCATCCAACGCACCACGTGACTACTCTGTTTTATGATGACACCTCAAGTTTAACTTCATTACAATATTAATGAATTGTTTCATTGCTTTTATTAAATTATAGAAATGCAAGAAAGAAATCCGATTTTTGATGTCATTTTTATTTTGAGGTTTGGAAAAAGAACAAAATGGAACGTGCATAACATGCCCCCTTTCTGCGCATGTCTTTGATTTTCTTTATTATGTCGGTTTTGTTTTAAAGTCTGCAAGTAGTCCTTCTCAAAAAATTTGCATATTGTGATAAAGTTCATTATTTTCTGTAATGTACTAATAAACATTAGACTTTCCTATATTTTAGATTCATTACACACAACAGAAGTAGTTCAAGCCTTTTATTGTTTTAATATTGATGATTTTGGCAAAAAAGTACAACAACAACAAAAAAATCCCTATCTAAAAAAATTAGCATATTTCATCCGACCAATACAAAAAGTGTTTTTTAATACAAAAAAAGTCAACCTTCAATTAATTATATCAGCTATGCACTCAATACTTGGTCGGGAATCCTTTTGCAGAAATGACTGCTAGAATGCGGCGTGGCATGGAGGCAATCAGCCTGTGGCACTGCTGAAGTGCCCAGGATGCTTCGATAGCGGCCTCAAGCTCATCCACAGTGTTGGGTCTGGTGTCTCTCAACTTCCTCTTCACAATATCCAACAGATTCTATATGGAGTTCAGGTCAGGAGAGTTGGCAGGCCAATTGAGGACAGTAATGCCATGGTCAGTAAACCATTTACCTGTGGTTTGGCACTGTGAGCAGGTGCCAGGTCATGCTGAAAAATGAAGTCTTCATCTCCATAAAGCTTTTGAGCAGATGGAAGCATGAAGTGCTCCAAAATCTCCTGATAGCTAGCTCCGTTGATTCTGCCCTTGATAAAACACAGTAGACCAACACCAGCAGCTGACATGGCACCCCAGACCATCACTGACCAGTGCTGCTTCTCTATAGCCCAGGTCAGGCGCTTCTGCCACTGTTTCAGGTTCAAAAGTGGCTTGACCTGGGAAATGCGGCACCTGTAGCCCATTTCCAGCACACACCTGTGCACGGTGGCTCCGGATGTTTCTACTCCAGACTCAGTCCACTGTTTCTGCAGGTCCCCCAAGGTCTGGAATCGGCCCCTCTCCACAATCTTTCTCAAGGTGTGGTCACCTCTTCTGGTTGTGCAGCGTTTCCTGCCACACTTTTTCCTTCACACAGACTTCCCACTGAGGTGCCTTGATACAGCACTCTGGGAACAGCCTATTCGCTCCGAAATTTCTTTCTGTGTCTCAGCCTCTTGCTTGAGGGTCTCAATGATGGCCTTCTGGACAACAGTCAGGTCGGCAGGTTTTGCCCATGATTGCGGTTTTGAGTAATGAACCAGGCTGGGAGTTTTTAAAAGCCTCAAAAATCTTTTGCAGGGGTTTTGAGTTCATTCCTTGATTCAGATGATTATGTTAGTAGCTTCTTTAGAGTACAATTTCATGATATGCTATTTTTTTGAGATAGGGATTTTTGTTTTTTCTTGACTTTGTTGCCAAAATCATCAATATTAAAACAATAAAAGACGAACTACTTCAGTTGTGTGTAATGAATCTAAAATATATGAAAGTCTAATGTTTATCAGTACATTACAGAAAATAATTAACACAATATGCTACTTTTTTGAGAAGGACCAGTTGGTGTTCTGATATGTTTATGAATGCCTCCTTCATGTACTCACCATCTCTGAACGGTTTTCCACGCTTTATCTCCTGGGTTGCAATAAAACATGCAGCAGTAGTGGAGTTTGTCGATGCAATCCTCTTCAAATCTATTTAGTTCTTCAGAAGTAATGGAATCACACTTTTTCCCTCACTCCCAACTGGGTACTCGGCTGCCAATTTGTTTACTATAGCCACCTGCCTGGCATCCCACCCTGCTGGTAGAAACGTGTGTCGCAGGCTATGACGCAAATCTTGGTTGACAGAAATGCGGAAATTTATTATTTATTTGACACATTTTTACAGCAAAACGTTAAGAATGTTTATTTTGGTCCTCCTACAGAAACGATGGAAAAACAAAAACTATATTTCCCTCAACCATCTTTTTCCCTTTTCAAACATTTTTGAAAATGCTCCAGGGAGCCACTAGACCAGCGCTAAATAGCCGCATGCGGCTCTCAAAACACAGGTTACCAACCCCCATTCTAGAGGGCTCCAACGATAGGTTAGAACCGATGCCTGGCCATTTCATAGCTTGACTATTTCAGAAGTACTGATGTCAGGAACGCATTCCCCTGTCTCTCCTGCTTTCTGAACAATGAGCTGACAGAACAATGACAATCCCGCTCATCTCATCGGTCGAGGTACTGTCGCTTGTCATTATGATACCGGAAGATAAAAATTTTGAGTCAAAAGAATGTTTTCTTGTACTCCACTGTGTACTTTATTTTCACAATTTGTATTATATTTTTGTGTTCTGTCAATTCTGTCGTTTGGATTTCCACCTTATATTTGGAGTGATCATTTGCAAAAATGTTATTGCTGAGTGGACTTTGAACGCACCTCAATTTACTTCAGTTTATGTTTGCACTTTTTAAAACAAAAAAGTATTTTTAAAAACCGGCCAATATCACACACAAGCTAGAAAAACGGCTGAGGACTTTAAGGGTACAATTTTACAGTTTTAAATTAAGCATGACATGTAAATGTTATTATGGTTTTGTCTTTTTTTCATTAAAAATACAGTACCGATAAATGTTGTTTTTCCATGTGCTTATATCACTCAAATATGCACCTAATTAATTCAGGCTTGAGTAAAATTATTGTATTACAATTATTAATTAAAAAAAAAAAATCACTTTTCACATACAAAAAAAATAATTAAAGGGTCACGGTTATTAGTCAGGCTGGCTCTACCAATGAGGTGACCCTTATTTTTTTCTACGGGAGTTGGCAACCCTAGGCTAATACGTTCAAATGTTCTGCTTTACCGTATCGTACACTTTTATCAGGTCAAAGGAATTGAACACTCAGTTCCTAGCATTCCAATACTTTTTCTGTCGGAGCGTAAGTTGTCTAAACTTCTCCAACTTACCTCAAAAACCACACGACAAGGAATATTTATCTTATCTTCCACTTAAAAGTTGTGCTCATCACAAACCCAAAGTGATGCCAACTACAGATATCTGTTAGTCGGTTGTGTGGTTTACAGATTGAATTTCGCATACAAAGGCGAGACCCTCTTTCACACTCACACGCTGAAAAACATATTCGCCGCATTTGTCAGTGGTGGTAACTATGATGAATAGACAACTTTAAACGTCTATGACGGTACAAAGCTTTTAACATGTAACAGCTGAATGAGGGTGATTATAAAAACTGACTTGGTAAACTGGCACATGGCAACACGCCGGCTTAAGCTAACAAGTTACTTGGCAGTGCCGGTTTGGCTATCAGTGTTGGCGTTGACAAGTGTGTGACTCACAAAGGGGCGTGCGGGGACAGGCGTGTTGGTTTCACACAGCCAGCTCAAACGTGTCTCACGATAAACACGCAACATTCTGGGGTTTCCTTCCTCGGCTAACCGGCGCTAACATTGGTATGCTAGCAAGCTCAGAGAAGGAAATGTTGAATTGAGGAAAAAAAACTGTTGTGAATGAATGTGTAGAAAAAGGATTTTTTTTTCCTTTAAGCAGATATTACTACCATAAGATTTATTTATTTGATTTTAAAGTTGTATTTCTTCATTTGGAAGAAGGTTTTTAGGTTTTAAAAGCTGCTTTTGAGGGTGTGCTAAAAAGGCATCAATATTTATTGCTACAACAGGTCTTTTTTAAAAAGTTGATCATTAAATAAGTTAATTTTTTTATTTGTGTGGGAAGACATGAACTGTTACATAAACAATATATATATATGGCGGAAAACATAGACAAGGCTGAAAAAGCAGTTTCTGCTCTTGCACCCCTCTTTAAAATAAACTGCTGTATTTTGAGCAAAAAGAACTTTTGTGTTTGATATAACCATTGTTGTTAATAACGGCGTTACAATGTAACGGCATTACTAACGGCATTATTTTCTTCAGTAGTGAGTAATTTAATTAATTACTTTTCTCATCTTGGCAATGCCGTTACCGATACTGAGGCGGGAAAGGCGTGCGTAACTATGCGTTACTACTGTATGTTGGTTGACTGATGGAAGAAAAGTCTGAGAAAGACGGACTCACGGAAACGAGAGAGCAGAGCAGGAGTGGGGGGGGGGGCAAGGGAGCGTGACGGCATTGCATACGCAATGCTAGGTGGCGCCAATAATAGCTGACTGTAGCCGATAACCTGCAAACTACGCCCACATGATACTACGGTAGATATCACATATATACAGAACTAGATGCAAATGACAGACACGGCGGCATTAGTGACATGTATAAAAAACTAGATGCGTTAGTAAACAGCCGCCATCTTAAAGCAGTAGACTTCTTCGGAAGGCTCTGTTTAGAGAACCTTCCTAGCGAACCTAAGTAACTTTTTATCTAAAATGCTCCTAAATCGGCAAAACTTAACTTAAATCTGTCTCTAAATGATGAAACAGTTTTAAAACGTACACATGTCGAAAGTAGACAGAAGGAAACTAATGCAATAAGGGGAGCAATTTTAAAAACTTAAACGGTTCATTAACAACATTAAATGACTTCCACACATAGCAAAGGTTACTATCTAGTTATTGCAATATCCACAATACCCCTGTGTCTAGTTAAGTTTAGTGTAAAGAATTGGGCTAGGGCCAATTGTCCCAAAAACCCTTTAAACTTCACATTGTGTGACCTGTTTTTTTTTTTTTTTTTTTTTTTAAATGAGAAAAAAAAAACATGAAAATTATCACCAGTTGCTTTGCCAAGTAACTAATTACTCTTACATTCAGGTAACTGAGTTACTAATGCAATTACTTTTTGGGAGAAGTAATTTTTAACTGTAATTACTTTTTTAAAGTAAGATTAACAACACTGGATATAACAAAGTCTATATGCTGCCATAGCAGTTTCATGCCGGATTATGCCCCGGGACTATTTTTAATTTGTCCGTTTTACCCTTGAGACTCCCGTTTACAGACACTTCGGAACCGCTTTTGTTTCAACCCAGCCATAAAAAGAAGGCAGGTAATGATATTTATTATTTGAAATGTCTATCATTTTTAGCATAGAAACATTAATTGATGTTTAATATAAACTTTTAAACAAATTACATCACAATGAAAAAAATATTGTCTGTAATTAGGTAACGGATATCTACCTCATAACGATCGCTTGATTGTATGGTTTTTTGTTACTGTTGCATTCCCCGATATTTTAGATGATGAATAATCATCCAGACAAAGAAAAAAAAAACTTAAAAGGGTCAATGTCTGAAAAAGAACATTTCGACCACTTCTTTTTGTCAGTGACTTCTGCATCGCAACCCTTGTTATATTACCATGTTTCTCCCATAAAATCCCCACAAAATCCGCTGACAGCTGTCTCTTGACACTGGGTGATACATGCTACACGGAGTTTTTAGATCGAAACAAGGTGAGTAGGTTATAATATCTC
The DNA here is from genome assembly GCF_030265065.1 of Corythoichthys intestinalis. Taxonomy (NCBI): domain Eukaryota; kingdom Metazoa; phylum Chordata; class Actinopteri; order Syngnathiformes; family Syngnathidae; genus Corythoichthys; species Corythoichthys intestinalis. The sequence continues at coordinate 29,543,771 of NC_080412.1, forward strand.
GTTAAAATCATCGTGTCTTTAACTATGCTCTCTCATGCTCGCACTTCGAGTTACTGGAAAACCACAGAAAGACATACATTGCAATGGAACACTAGTGCGAGAATTATGGACAAAGCAGGCTAACTGACTAGCGTGCTATCCATTATCTTTTCGACCCTTGTTGCCGTTTGGACTGCTTATTATGGCATGATATCGATGTATTAAATACATTCGATGCTTAAATCATAAAGTCTAGGTCCTTGGCTTCAAGGCTAAATACAATAACAAACAATAAATAGTGTTATGTACTCACATCTTTATATGTTCGCTTTATGCATATGGAGCCTTTTATTCTCAGTATTTCGAATTCACATTCATAATTGAAAAAATATTTTAAAAGCCCACTGCAAAAATTAAAATATTATGGCATTGGAATTTAACCCCTAAAATTCCCCTGGAAATGTTTTTTCTTTGCACAGATTAAAATCACGCCAAATCAAAAATGTATGCAGTAAAGTTATCATTAACTATACAGTACAGCTAACTCCAAGTTTAGCTATGTTCATTAATGAAATAAAACACAGGGCCAAATTAAATCTACATTTACTCACACACCAATTTTTCTTTAGTATTGTTCATCCACCCAAGTCTTAGTGCATGCATATTTATTATTTATTTATTATTAAAGGCTTGAATAGACAAATGGGGATCATCTTGAAGTGTTCGTTATTTATTATGTACCAGGATGGGTGTCCAAAACCTTTTTTTGAATGAAAATCTTAAAGAATGTTTCAAAGGTCTCAAAAATGTCGATTTTTCACTCACTTGATTTGACCTACTTTTAAGGTGTCAAAAAAAATGCACTCCTGGTCAAAAAATTTCTTCCCCCTAGAAAAGAGATTTTAAGCTATCCAATGATGCTTAATGATGATATACACATGCTTATAGGACAATTTTGAAATTTGGCCAAATTCAGGGTCTCAGAGCGGAACTTCAAGTCACCTGAGTGTTTTCCGCCTGATTTTTTTTTTTTTTTTCATTTTAATTACGGTTACATTTTTGAAAGGGAAATACATAATGTCTTGGGAAAAGTCATATTGTAAACAAAGTTAGAATCGAAATGTTAGTCTCCTAACATTTAAGAAAATGTACACTTTCTGATGCCAAGCATTCCTTTGTCCTTTTTGCTGTAAGTTACTCTGATGAAGAGATATTTTTGCTATCCAAAAATTTCCCCCAAAAAGAGCGAGATGACAGTGTGGAAGCAAAGAAGGCAAGGTAAGCGCCATTTTAGCATTGACGGCTGGCCTACATACCGCAAGCGTGACTCAAAAGCTCAGATCAGATTGCACGGGCGGCATCGCTTCTTTTTTTTTTTCCCGGCGTAATGGCCTCCATTTGGAGCAACTACAGGGCTCCTTCCAAAATTGTATTACAGACGCTTAAGTGGCCTCGTTCCAGCGCGATTTGTGTTTGCTCCGACCGCACTAGACTGTTTTTTAAGCCATGCGGCCGCACTACGATGGCTGTAAAAAGAGGGCCCCACAAAAAAAAAAAAGAGAGAGAAAAAAGGCTGATATCGGAGAGGGGTTATTACAAGAATCTGTCTGTGTGATGGAGTGCAGATGGCGCCTGTGAATGTTTGACAGGCTACTGTCCGAGTTAGAGGTGGAGCTTCGCGGCAGGTTCAACACGGATGTGTTTATTTTCACAATATTAGCCAACCATTTCCACTGGTCCACTATGTCTTTCCAAGTGATTCAAATTGATATGTATTGATGGACTGGACGTCCATTACTGTCAGTGACAGAAAAAGAGTAAAGCTTCATATTTCAATGATGGCTTCTAGGAACTTTTTATTTATTTTTTTTCCCCTAAAATTATGATATTTAACAGAATCTCATTATCTTGGACTCTCATATTGATTCTATTTTTAGCCATGACCAGTGTTGTGCACATTACTTTAAAAAGTAATTAGTTATAGTTACTCACTACTTCTTCCAAAAAGTAACTGAATTACTCTATAGTAAAAGTAACTAGTTACCAGGGAAAGTAACTATTTCCGTTACTATAAAAAGAAGTTGTATGTCAAAGAATTTGAAATTTTCTGAGCAGTATTTGAGTCAGTTGAATAGAGAAGAACAGACAGGTAGTTGTGTCATAGAACCTTGTAATATTTATTGCACCTCACCAGCAACAGATTTATCCTACACTTGAAGTGCAACAAAAATAAACAGATGTGAATTGCTTACCACAGATGTCGACAAAAGTTTTGCCCCGGGACATACAGTGGGGAGAACAAGTATTTGATACACTGCCAATGGGTTGGCAGTGTATCAAATACTTGTTCTCCCCACTGTAAATTATACTTTACATGCACGTTCTTTCCTTTAATTTCGACCAACTTGAAATAGTGTTTATATCTCCACCTCGTAAAGGATCAATTTTCCTCTGAATGCTCTGCCATCATATCCCTCTGCATCTGTTTTGCGTGTGTGTGTTTGCCGCACGCGCTGTTCCGGTTTGTGTGTGAAAACACCGGCTCTGAAGTACGTGCGCTATTAGGGCTCAGACGTTTACGTCATAGAATGGGGGATCACGTGAGATTTAACAACAACACAGCCATATTGGAAGCAGGTCTGGCTCGCGGGACATTAAACTTTAACTTGCCAGTTCGATAAAGAGACAAACCCGTTACTAAAGCGAAGAACTGATATGTGATCAAACTTAAGGATACGAACAATGTTGACCCTTACGAGCAAGCCGAAGACAAATGGAGTAAAGATGTCGACGGGCTTCCACAATTACGCGATATGGACATTCTGCTGTATTTATTGTTTGGTGTATGTTACTAAACTCATCAGCGATTCCGAAATAACAAATCGCTACAAAGCTACGAACAGTTTTGCTGCGGATGGGTGCAGGACCCGCACATTATGACCGTGTCAAACGGCAACTCCATCGTTCATGCAAAGGTAGGCTATGTGTGTTTATTATTTTCATTGCCATGAACCTGAACGCACCCCAAGTCTTGGATGACAAATAAACAGAGCAGAGTACACTCGCTACGGCTGGTAGTTTCTTCAATTTATTCAAAGTAAGTAACACACCGCTTTTGACCGTCAGTAACGGTAACGGCGTTGTAACGGCGGAAAAAATAATTAGTTAGATTACCCCATTACTGAAATAACGGCGTTATTCCCAACACTGTCCATGACACATGTAATGCCCTCATCCTCAATTTCCTACATCGGATCCCATTATGTCTAAGGTGTTTGAAAGAAAAGAAAATATTGGTGCAACGAATAATCGATTAACTCGAGTAGTTCAATTAGAAAAAAGATTAGAATTCATTTTTGCTGCCTTGAGAATTCATTTAATTAAAGTGGCGTTGTAATGGTTTGTTTTGAAAGTGGAATATGACTTAACTCATTTCACATGGCTAAATCCAGCTGCTCCCTGTTAAGACCAACATGAGCTAGGTTTTGTTGGAGCTAATGTTTTTTGAATGCATTCATAATTTGTAGGTATATTTAGCCTACAAATTTTGTGGGAATATGTGTTTGACCTATTTGTTAGGAGCATTGTTAAAAAAAAACAAAGCATTTTATAGCATCTAAGCTAGCTATAATTTGCTATGCAAATCAGCCAGTTGTTCTTTTGTTGTACTTAGAGCCTCATTTATTTATTTTTTATACAGTTTGAGGCTCAGCCCAGGTATTTTAATTTTCTTTTTTTTTCCTTATCCGATCACTCGATTATTCGAACTAACTAGGTCATTAATTCGTACCAAACAGCACTACGACTACCAAAATAATCGATATCAGCAGACCTAAAGAAACAAAGTGGGATCAAAAACCTGTTAGTGCAAATGTGGTCTAAATCCCCTGGTACTTTAAATTCATCAATGAAATTTTATAAAAGATAATGAATGACATTCACTTTGACTAAAATAAGTGGGGTCACTTCCTTGATAGAACCGGCCAGCCCAATAACGGTCACCCTTGAACTTTTTATGTATGTGAAAAGTGCAAAAGTTTTTTTAATTAATAATTATAATTAAAATTTAACTCAACCCTGAATTAATTAGGTACATATTTTAGTGATATATGCACATGGAAAAACAATAATTATCAGCGATGTATTTTTGATAGAAAAAAATGCTAGAATAAAATAACACCTGTCCTGCAAAATTTATAACCGTATAATTCAACCCTTAAAGGGAACCTCGGACTTAAAGACTTATAGGCTCTAATAGGCGACAATTGTTCTCTTTTACTAAAATATGTTATTAGAAACATAAAATATTGCCATTGATTTAAAAATCTATAATATTTAGTACATGTTTTTAACTACTGAGGGCACCATGTTTTATACGTGCAATGGAGGCTTGGGTTGATTACGTACATTGTCATTGTCACTCAACGAATACTACAGAGTTACTGAAATTCCTTCGACGCCGTGAGATGTCCAACCCATGCGCTCATCGGTTAAAATCGGCGAGGACTTACTACTTGTGTTTTTATTGAGTCTTTTATAACCTTTTCATTGCCTCAAAATACTTTTTGCATGTGTTTACCCTCTCATACTTTTAAGCATTGTATTTTCTTGTGGTAGCTTTAAAGCAGATTGCTGATCTGTTGACCACATTAGTCATGTAGCAAATTTAAGCCACCGTTATTGGATATTACTACATTTAAGTATTTTCTTAAGTCATCTTTAGTATGTTCTGTCTGTATGCATCTAAAAAAAAAAAAAAAACAAGCTGAAATCGCATGGTAGTATTTTGGGTGTCAAATTTGCCTCTTGTAGAACGTTTCGCCGGTGTAGCACAATTTGGCAGATCATCGGTTTTGTCATACTCTCGTCTCATCCCGTCTTTCCTATGCATTTTGCTTTGGCTGCTCGTTTTGTGAAATGTCGACAGTGCTGTCATGCTCATTAATGTCCCTCTCGGGTTCAAATTGAAAGGGTTGAACAGATGACATGTTTATGTCACTAGAATCATACCCCGGAAGCTCGGCAGCTTAACCATGTGACGTCACGGGCCTGCAACTTCAATAACAACGGTGACCTACTAGTTGAACTAATTATACAAATTGTATAAAAACGAAAACCACAACAGGGGTTTCAATATCAAATTATTAAAAAGTGGAAACATATTGCTGGAACCCTCCAGAATGAAGTAAAAATACTCACGTTCATTCATGGACACACACAGATCCTCGGACATCTCATCTGAGGTTTTTTGTTAACAACTTAGGTGCGTTCAAAGTCCCCTCAGCAATAACATTTTTGCAAATGATCACTTCAAATATCATGTGGAAATACAAATGAAATTGACAGTACACAAAAATATAATAGTTAGTGAAAATAAAGTACACAGAATAGAGAACAAAACAAATCGACAGAACACTGGTTCATTTTGGGGCATTTACAAGTCAATTCCTGTTAATCCCAAACCAATTCCTTTTCCTTTCGTCTCATAAGATACCCAGTTAGAGGTGGACGATGCTTGAAGCTCATGTTCTGAAATGTTTTAACTGGAAGACACATTGGGTTTCTACGGCGTGGCCATTTTGGAAATGGAGTTGGCCCAAGTTGGCGCTGCGGAATCAGGAAAAGTACTGATTGCGATAAATTGATTTTCCCAAAGTTTGCCCACTATAGTTCTTTGTCCTCGTATAGTATACTTCAGACATCAAGGAACTTTTGATTATGACTGACTCATGCATGCTAGTACCAACAAAAAGGTCTTTAACTCATTGACTGCCATTGATAGCGATATAGGATTTCCTCTCTGAAAGATTTAGAGCTACGTTACACCCTGTTTACACCCTCCTTACAGGGAAGCAGGCGTCAGCGCCGAGCCTGCGTGAATGTTTCATGACCGCCACTCCGTAAACGACACATTCGAACGGGATGTAACGAAGGCCGGCGATGGCGTCACCCGGCTCAGGCGGCACACGCCGAACTGCTCCGCTTTGAATCGGGCCGAGCTTCCGATAGCGTGTCATTTAACAGAGTTAAGTGGACAAATTCTCACCGCGCGCCAGCATTTCAAGGCAGATCGTGTGTCCCGGCCGTCGTGAGAATGTGAATAAACACAGCTAAACTGGGATAATTTCATGTTCCGCGGGCGTCGGGCGCGACCGCAAACGGAGCCCCACAGGGGCGCTGCCGGGGAGCAATCGATCGCTTCGTATCTTCGTCAGGAAGGGGGGAGAATCGCTGCAGGCAGCTGAAAAAGCACACGAGCCTCAGGGTCCATTAGGAGGCTGGCGGCTGTTTTAAAAAGCCCACTGCGGTCGTGCTTACCAGCTAGTCTTCCTCTCCGGAAAACTCGTCGAACGCTAAAAAAACTGAGGGACCAGGCCAACAAATTTGCTGACCTTATCGTAGATTGGTCACCAGGCCAGGCCAGTGTGAAAGTACTCCACTGCCTTTTTCTTCAAAATTATGTGCCAATGACACTCAGATTTTGATAGGAAAACTAATTAAAAGGCCTTCTGAGGTAAATGACAGCCTTTGACAGGTTATTTTCTCAATACAGTGATCCCTCTCTTCTCGCGGTTAATGGGGACCAGAACCAGCCGCGATAAGTGAAAACCCGCAAAGTAGGGCCCCCCCAAAAAGATTTTTTTTTTCGTATTTTCAATGTAATTATCCAGATTTAGCAATTAAAAGATAAATATATATGGCGGAAAACACAGACAAGACTGACAAAGCAGTTTCTGCTCTTGCACTCGTCTTTAAAACAAACTGCTGTATTTTAAGCCAAAAGAGCTGTTGTGTTTGATAGAACAATACTGTATGTCTAGATGCTGCCATAGCAAATTCATGGCGCATTAAGCCCCCAAATTATTTTTAATTTGTCCGTTTTTCCCTGAAAACTCACATTTCCAGGCGTCGCACAACCGCTTTTGTTTCAACCTAGCTAAAATCAAAGGTAATTAATTATATTTATTATTCAAAATGTCTGTCATTTTAGCTTAGAATCATTCATTGATGCCTCCTATTTGGTTTAAAAAAAAAAAAAAAAAAAAACGACTAAAAAATTATTCAGTCACATATTTGAAACTTTTAAACAAATTATGTCACAATGAAAAAAAGGGCGTCTGTAAAAAAGTCACGGATATCTACCTCATAAGTATCGCTTAATTGTATTTTTTTTTTTGTTACTGTCGCATTTTCTCCGATATGTCAGATGATAGATAATCAATCCAAACAAAGAAAAATTGGGAAAAAAAAAAAAAAACGTTTAAAAGGGTAAATATATGAAAAAGAAAATCTCGACCATTCCTTGATGTCTGCGATTTCTGCATCGTGACCCTTGTTATATTACCATGTTTCACCCATAAAATCCCCCAAAACTCCAGCTGTGGCCATTCACAGTTGTGTCTTGACACTCAGTGATACATGCTACATGGAATTTTGGATCGAAACAAGGAAAGTATGTGATAATATCTCATTAAAGTCATGGTGTCTGTAATTCTGCCCTCGCGTGCTCTCACCTCCTGATGGGTTTTGCTGTTTTTTTTAAATGCCCTCCTGTTCAAAATGTTTCTTCCCCCAGAACATTGAGATTTTTAGCTTTCCAATGACGTATCCCACATGCATATCGGACAATTCTGAAATTTGGCCAAATTGGGGGTTTCAGAGGGGAACTCCAAGTCACCTGAGTGTTTTCTGCCATATATATATAATATATATAACATTTTTGTCACTTTTTTTGTCCGTTTTACCCTGGAGACCCCCGTTTACAGACGCCGCGCAACTGCTTTTGTTTCAACCCAGCCATAAAAAGAAGGTAAGTAATCATATTTATTATTCGAAATGTCTATTATTTTTAGCTGAGAATCATTAAATGATGTCTAATCTTTAGTTAAAAAAACGACTTCATAAAGCTATTCACTCACATATTTTAAACTTATAAACAAATTACGTCACAAAGAAAAAAAAATAGAGTCTGTAACTAGGTCCCGGATAGCTACCTCATAACTATCGCTTAATTTTTTTTATTTTTTTTTGTTACTATCGCATTTTCCCCTATATTTTAGATGATAAATAATCGATTCAAACAAAGAAAATTTGGAGAAAAAAAAAAAAAGCATTAAAAGGGTAAAAATTTGAAAAAGAAAATCTTGACCACACCTTGACGTCTGCTATTTCTGCATTGCGACCCTTGTTATATTACCGTGTTACACCCATAAAATCCCCAAAAAGTCCGACTATGGCCATTCACAGCTGTGTCTTGACACTCAGTGAGACATGCTGCACAGAGGTTTTGGATCGAAACAGGGTAAGTATGCGATAATATCTCGTTAAAATTAATTTAATTATGCTCTCTCATGCTCTCACCTCGAGTTAGGGTTTGGGTATTTAAAAAAATTTTATTGATCAAAATTTTTCTGCCCCCAGAAAATTGAGATCTTAAGCTTTCCAATGATGACAATTTTGAAATTTGGCCAAATTGGGGGTCTCAAGTCGCTTGAGTGTTTCCCACCATACATATTTTTTAATGGTTTTTAAGAACTTCAAATCTCATAACTATGATAAGTTTTAAACGTGTTGCTGTCCCACCGAATTATTTTAAAACAAGATTAAAGCAAAAAAAATGCTTGGCTTTATCAAATGCTTCATTGAGTGAGTCCACTCAAATCTGCTCAAGCTGCTCACTTATACAAAATGAGTTGCCACAGAAACTGTTTAACAAGTTAAACGATGATTGACACAAGCGGTGCTTTGAAGTTCGCTTCTCTGGCAACGTCAAACATTAACTGCTGTCAATCATCGTTAACTTTGATAAGCAACTCCAGTGCACTCACTGCCTGACCAACAAAGAACAGGGAGGGGGAGGAAGGGAGAGAGACTACGCGATCGGCTCGGGACAAATCATCTGTTTTTTTTTGTTGTTTTTTTTAATTAAAAGAAAATCCGCAATGGACTGAGGGCTGCAAGTTTGAAGCGCGAAGTAGCGAGGGATCACTGTACTCACTTTCCACTGGAGGTGCACTTGATATGAAGGAGGCAGTGGTGGTAAAGTGTCTGGAGAGGAAGATGCAGGCCATCATGGGTAGCTCCAGGCACCCTCTACGTGGGATTCCGGCTGTCCAGATCTATCTACCTATCTATCTGTCTGTCAATCGACTTTAAAGGTGACTTTTTTTTTTAAAACAATATTTCTCTAACCTCCGATACCATTTCGTCAGCAAGAAAATTTGAATTGAATTTTTCCAGAATTTTGGGGTCTTTTTTTTGCCTCTGCAAACAGACAGATTCTCATGAATCAGAGTAGGCGTGTGTGAAGCAGAAGGTGGGTATTTACTTGCATGATAAAGTACTGTCAGCCTATCCTAGTTCGAGTGGATTGAATTGAAAGATTCAGTTCGTTTGGACCACTGGTGCTCCAAACTTTTTTTTCTAATCCCAGTTTGTTAGTTTTTTTTGTTTGTTTCAGACACTGACCAGGACTCAATAGAAACAAAGTATGTACAGGTAGATGTGATATGACACCTGTGGTGGAATACTGTACTTAAGTATATTTTTGCGTATCTGTACTTTACTGGAGTACAAATATGAAGTGATACTTTTTACTTTTACTTTACTGCATTTTACAGCAGATATCTGTACTTTTTACTCCACTATTGATAGTTTCGTTTTCATGGAGTTTTTTGCTTGTTAAGCTTCTGTTTACAGTGCAGTCAATTTTATTGCTTGGGGTTTTTTTCGATTCTGCACAGAAAACTGGGCAGTCAATGAATTTTCTGTTTTTTTCGATGAATATTGACTCAAAGGTCTATGTATGTATGTATGTATGTAGATAAATCAATAAATAAATATATACATATAAGGTATATATACAGTATATCGTGATGCAGAAATCGCAGACATCAAAGAGTGGTCGAGATTTTCTTTTTCATAAATTTACCCTTTTTTTTCAGTTTTTCTTTGTTTTGGATCGATTATTTATCATCTAACATATCGGGGAAAATGTGACAGTAACAAAAAAATACAATTTAGCGATAGTTATGAGATAGATATCGGTGACTTTTTTACAGACGCAATTTTTTTCATTGTGACATCATTTGTTTAAAAGTTTAAAATATGCGAGTGAATAATTTTTAAAGTCTTTTTTTTTTTTTTTTTTTTTTTTTTTTTAATATTAGACATCAATTAATGATTCTAAGCTAAAAATGACAGACATTTTGAATGAGAAATATAATTACTTACCTTGTTTTCATGGCTAGGTTGAAACAAAAACGGTTGCGCGACGTCTGTAAACGGGGATTTCCAGGGTAAAACGGGCAAATTAAAAATAGTTCGGGGGCTTAATACGCCATGAATCTGCTATGGCAGCATATAGACATATTGTTCGATCAAACACAACAGTTGTTTTGGCTTAAAATACAGTTTCTATTAAAGAGGCGTGCAAGAGCAGAAACTGCTTTTTCAGTCTTGTCTGTGTTTTCCAACATATACAGTGCCTTGCAAAAGTATTCGGCCCCCTTGAACCTTGCAACCTTTCGCCACATTTCAGGCTTCAAACATAAAGATATAAACTTGTAATTTTTTGTCAAGAATCAACAACAAGTGGGACACAATCGTGAAGTGGAACAAAATTTATTGGATAATTTAAACTTTTTTAACAAATAAAAAACTGAAAAGTGGGGCGTGCAATATTATTCGGCCCCCTTGCGTTAATACTTTGTAGCGCCACCTTTTGCTCCAATTACAGCTGCAAGTCGCTTGGGGTATGTTTCTATCAGTTGCCACGTTTACATGGAGCCAAATATTCCAATTACAATCGGAATATTTGTTCAAACCGAATAAATGTGTTCTATATAAACACCTCATTCGGAATGAACAGGCCCAAACCGAATGGAATTTCATTCCGATTCACAGGGGTGGAATATTCCTTTTCCCAAACCGATTAGAAGTAAAATTATATCATGTAAACAGGGAAGCGGAATGGTGTCTGTTTGCGTTCTTTCTGCACATGCTCCGTACTGACGTGGTGACGTCACTTGGTGACGTAAGTAACGTCACTTGCAACATGGCTTCCAAGCACACGCACAGCGCACCCACACAACTTTTTAAATGAACGGCGTATCATTCTGAAGTTTTGTTTCCACTCGAAAAGTTAAAACAGCAGCTGATCTGACGATCGATCTCCATGTTTTGCAACGTGACGCTTTGTTTTGATTAATGTGCGCATGTCAGACGGCAGTTGTCAAACGTCCTTTCGGAAAAAAGGCAGACACATGTAAACGCTGGATCGGAATAGATGAAGTGACATGTAAACAGCTGATGTGAAATTTCCATTCGGAATGATTTGAATCGGTATGAATAAAAGTCAGCATGTAAACGTGGCTAGTTTTGCACATCGAGAGACTGACATTCTTGCCCATTCTTCCTTGCAAAACAGCTCGAGCTCAGTGAGGTTGGATGGAGAGTGTTTGTGAACAGCAGTCTTCAGCTCTTTCCACAGATTCTCGATTGGATTCAGGCCTGGACTTTGACTTGGCCATTCTAACACCTGGATACGTTTATTTTTGAACCATTCCATTGTAGATTTGGCTTTATGTTTTGGATCATTGTCCTGTTGGAAGATAAATCTCCGTCCCAGTCTCAGGTCTTGTGCAGATACCAACAGGTTTTCTTCCAGAATGTTCTTGTATTTGGCTGCATCCATCTTCCCGTCAATTTTAACCATCTTCCCTGTCCCTGCTGAAGAAAAGCAGGCCCAAACCATGATGCTGCCACCACCATGTTTGACAGTGGGGATGGTGTGTTCAGGGTGATGAGCTGTGTTGCTTTTACGCCAAACATATCGTTTTGCATTGTGGCCAAAAAGTTCAAATTTGGTTTCATCTGACCAGAGCACCTTCTTCCACATGTTTGGTGTGTCTCCCAGGTGGCTTGTGGCAAACTTTAAACGAGACTTTTTATGGATATCTTTGAGAAATGGCTTTCTTCTTGCCACTCTTCCATAAAGGCCAGATTTGTGCTGTGTACGACTGATAGTTGTCCTATGGACAGACTCTCCCACCTCAGCTGTAGATCTCTGCAGTTCATCCAGAGTGATCATGGGCCTCTTGGCTGCATCTCTGATCAGTTTTCTCCTTGTTTGAGAAGAAAGTTTGGAAGGACGGCCGGGTCTTGGTAGATTTGCAGTGGTCTGATGCTCCTTCCATTTCAATATGATGGCTTGCACAGTGCTCCTTGAGATGTTTAAAGCTTGGGAAATCTTTTTGTATCCAAATCCGGCTTTAAACTTCTCCACAACAGTATCTCGGACCTGCCTGGTGTGTTCCTTGGTATTCATAATGCTCTCTGCACTTTAAACAGAACCCTGAGACTATCACAGAGCAGGTGCATTTATACGGAGACCTGATTACACACAGGTGGATTCTATTTATCATCATCGGCCATTTAGGACAACATTGGATCATTCAGAGATCCTCACTGAACTTCTGGAGTGAGTTTGCTGCACTGAAAATAAAGGGGCCGAATAATATTGCACGCCCCACTTTTCAGTTTATTTGTTAAAAAAGTTTAAATTATCCAATAAATGTTGTTCCACTTCACGATTGTGTCCCACTTGTTGTTGATTCTTGACAAAAAAATTAAATTTCATATCTTTATGTTTGAAGCCTGAAATGTGGCGAAAGGTTGCAAGATTCAAGGGGGCCGAATACTTTTGCAAGGCACTGTATATATATATATATATATACTGTATAAATATAAACATGTATTACATTTTTTACTTTTTCTTCTAAATTTAAAGCAAGTAATTTTGTACTTTTACTCAAGTATTTTTTTTCTTACATGCTTTGACTGATTTGTTTTGCACCTGTATCTGTACTTAAGTTTTTTAAAAAAAAGTGAGTACTTTATCCACCACTGTATTACACGTACGTACTGTATATATACTGTACAAATAAAGCAGCAGCGTCAGTTTGTCGGTGAATGCACCACCCAACGAGTGGCCGGCGCGAGTGCGTCTCGTTGTTTTGACTGGCAGCGTGAGAGAGTTGCAGTTCTGCCAATCAATCAGATGACACGTGTTGACGGAGGCCACTGACAAGCGTTACTCCCGCGTTTTGCTGCCTTTACTGTTATTACTGCAGCCTTGAACACTGCCCTCTGACTGCAATCGAGTGCACGGGCGTCAGAGCTTTCCGCACACACAAAAGTGGCATTTTGTGTGTGTCAAAAAAATCCTCAACAGGCCGAACATTCCACTCAAGGCTGTGATGTCACAAGGTTGACTCATATCAGTGTTTGAAAAATTCTGCCTGGCAGGAGTTGCACCAACTGACAGAAAAATTGGTGGACGCGTCCATCATAATTGGACACACCTAAAGGTCTCCGATTGGAAATCGGGTCTGATCAAGTTTCAGAGGATTGGGAATCACGTAAAATGTATTAAAATGTATTTATTTTTAAGTATTACTTATTTGCCACCATTGATGGTGATATGGCGGCACGGTGGCTGAGTGGTTAGCACGTCTGCCTCACAGTTCTGAGATCAAGGCTTCGGCCTTCCTGTGTGGAGTTTACATGTTCTCCCCGTGCCTGCGTGGGTTTCCTCCGGGAACTCCGGTTTCCTCCCACATCCCAAAAACATGCATGGTAGGCTGATTGAACAACTCTAAATTGTCCGTAGGTGTGAGTGTGTGGGTGAATGGTTGTGTGTCTCCTTGTGCCCTGCGATTGGCTGGCAACCAATTCAGGGTGTCCCCTGCCTACTGCCCGAAGTTAGCTGGGATAGGCTCCAGCACCTCCGTGACCCTCGTGAGGAATAAGCAGCATGGAAAATGAATGAATGAATGAATGATGGTGATATTCTACTCCCGAAACAAACTTAACAAAACAAAGAGAGACTGTCCGGCAACGGCAAAAATGTCAAGAAAATCACAACCAAGATGGCTCAATTCATCACTTTTTTACATCATTCATCACATCTTTTTACAGTGGTATGAAAAAAGTACCTGAACCTTTTGGAATTTCTCACATTTCTGCATGAAATCACCATCAAATGTGATCTAATCTTTGTCAAAATCACACAGAGGAAAAAACAGTGTCTGCTTTAACTAAAACCAACCAAACATTTATAGGTTTTCATACTTTAATGAGGACAGCATGCGAACAATGACAGAAAGGGGAAAAATAAGTAAGGCTAAGGACACTTAAAGATTAATTGAAACCAATTTTTACCAAACAGGTTAAGTCAGGTGTGTGCCCAATCGCCCATGAGTGGTTTAAAGTTGCCCTGCCCACTATAAAACACACACCTGGTAAGAATTGTCTTGATGAGAAGCATTGTCTGACGTGCATCATGTCTCGGTCAAAAGAGCTGTCTGAAGACCTGCTATCAACGATTATTGATTTGTATAAAGCTGGGAAAGGATACAAAACCATCTCTAAAAGTCTGGATGTTCATTAATCGACAGTCAGAGAAGTTGTCTACAAATGGAGAGAGTTTGGCACTGTTGCTTTTCAACTAAGGAGAGGACCTCTACCAAAGATGAAGCCAAGAGTTCAGCGCAGAATACTCAGAGAGGTAAAAAAAGAACCCTAGAGTGTCTGCTAAAGTCTTACAGAAATCACTGGCACAGTCCAATATCTCTGTGCACACATCACGTTCATGGTGTTCATGGGAGGACTCCACAGAAGCCACTGCTCTCTCTTAAAAAAAAAAAAAAAAAAACATTGTTGCTAATTTAATGTTCGCAAAAAGGCACTTGGACACTCCACAGAGGTTTTGGCAAAATATTTTGTGGACTGATAAAACCAAAGTTGAATTGTTTAGTAGTAACACACATTGTCATGTATGGAGGAGAAATGGAACAGCTTATAAACATCAACACCTCATCCCCACCGTGAAGCATAGTGGCGGGAGCATCATGATTTGGGGCTGTTTCCCTCCCTCAGGGGCTGGACAACTTGCAATCATTAATGGGAGAATTAATTCAAAAGTTTATCAGGCTGTTTTGCAGGAAAACCTGAGGCCGCCTGTCAGACAGTTGAAGTTAAAAAGAGGATGGATGCTGCAACAAGACAATGATCCAAAACACAGAAGTAAATCAACTTCAGAATGGTTCCAGAAGAACGAAATACACATTCTGGAGTGGCCAAGTCAAAGTCCAGACTTGAACCCCATTAAGATGCTGTGGCATGACCTAAAAACAGCGATTCATGCCAGACATACCAGGAGTCTGACTGAACTACAGCAGTTTTGTAGAAAAGAATGGGCCAAGATTAGTCTTGATCGATGTGCCAGATTCATCTACAGCTACAGGAAGCGTCTGGTTGAAGTTATTGCTGCCAAGCGGGAGGGGGGGGGGCACAAAATATTAAATGTGATGGTTCATTACTTATTTTCCCTCTTCTGTCATTGTTTGCATACTATCCTCATTAAAACATGAAAACCTGTAAATGTTTGGGTGGTTTTAGTTAGACACTTTTTTCATCTGTGTGATTTTGACCAAGATCACATCACATTTGATGGTGGTTTTATGCAGAAATGTGAGAAATTCCGAAAGGTTCAAATACTTTTTTCAACCACTGTATACACATTTATTTATGTAAGACAAAATATTGAAATTCTACAGTTTCCGACATTGATTTCGACCAGATTTTGACGCCTGAGACAATGGAGAAGCACTGTTAAAGTGACTAGCGCTGTTAAAAATTTGAAGTGCAGCAAAATGTAGGCTGAATCTAATTATTTGCTGCAGACCAATAAAAACTGGGCTCCGGCTGGCCCGCAAGCTGTAGTTTGGACACCACGGATTTACTGTAGATCTTCCTGGAAAGTAAATTCCCCACCCAGCATGAGTTCCATCAATTGACACCAAATTTAGTGAAAATTTTCATCATCACTGGACAAACAAACTGAAATTTTTGGGACAAAATTAATGTAATTTTGCCACCCAACATAGAATTAGTGACAATTTAATTCTGCCCTATGCACATGCTTGGACCGTTCCATAAACGTATCAATTATACCGCTGTGAGTCACGGGATTGAGGGGAGGGCCAGCGACGAAGCCGAGCGTTTCGCCATCAGGTTGCAAATTGGCTGTTGACGTTCAAAGACAGACGGCTGTTTTTTGGCCGCTAAATCTCAGCGCGGGATCTCGAGAGGCCGTCCAAATCCCACACGATCCCCACTTGAGCGTCCCGGTTGCTGACCTGCGCGAGTGCCTCCTAACACACCAAATGAGGAGCACTAAGGCCTTGGCGTTGAGCTTTGGGAGTCACGCCAAGTTCACACTAAGTCCTTACTTTTGCCAGTCTGTCCATATTTTATTCTAATAAAGCTTCCATCACTTTTCACAAGTTTCCTGAATGTCTTCCCTCTTAATTTGGGATTAGCCATGTCATCACATGTGCACAAAGCCTCAGGCCTCCAAGTGTGAATAATTCAGACGTTTACCGGGATGTCATGTTACACGAAGACAAAAGGGAATCCTGCCGGTGCACCACATGAAGTCGAATGGAATTTTTCTGTTAAAATTGGATTAAAAATTGTTGACACTCCCATCCAAATAACCATTGAGAGTTGAGGCTTCGCCGCAATTAGCAGCATGTTTTTAGCCGCCAAATCGCCCACAGTTGATTAGATGTCGCGCACATGGATGATACACCCTCATTAAATGCAATTTTCACGAGCGGAAGAGGCGCCGATTGTTTTTGATTGGGAATAAGTGGCCGACGCCGACGAGCCGGCGCAGCCTGAAGAGTGAGATGAAGCCTCTGAATGTTTGCTTTCGTACACTTTACGTTTCAGTTGGTGACTCAGCGTTTTTTTGTTTGTTGACGACACCACAACAAGGCTTGAATGAAAGCAATTTGGGTCACCAAGGCAGTCACAGTATTACTCACACACTGCTACTGACAGTTATACATATAAAATGCATTTCAAGCCCTCCTTGACGTCTATCGCTGTCATTGGCAGTAAATGAGCTTATATGGACTTAAAAATATACATAAATGAAAATATTTTTGCCATTTGCAAGCTTTGATTTTTCTGAAAAAAAGTTTAGATTGCCATCAATAATAGCCAATGGGTTTTTAGAACTTTGGTTGATACTGAGTCAGCTGTAATCATAAATGGCTTTTCATCTGGAGTTAAGTCAAGAACAACAGCAATCAAACTAAGTTTAATACATGTATTCGTTTTCTGTGTCGCTTATTCACCAGGAAGCAACCGGCAGGATGATCAACAATCTGGACATCTGCTTTTACGTGACAAAAAACGGTAAGACGTCATTAAATGTCTTGGTAGAGACAAACGTTTTCGCGAGTTGTGAGTCACGGCCTCGGCCTATCAGCAAAACTAATTAAACTGCTGTTTTTCAACTGTATACCCTAATCATATGTAAAGCACACGACAGCTCTAGATTCTAATTATCGCCATAATAATATTGGAATAAGTTGGATCACACAATAGTTTATCGTGAAGATCTGCAAACAGTTTTTGATATTTGACACTCTCCTGCTCTCGTCACTAGAGCAGGGAAGTGCTGTCCCTAACAAACTTGACACATGAACGCTACTCGTGTCATCCCGTCTTTACTGTTCATTTTGCTTTTGCTGTCCTTCTCATTAATGTTCCACTCAAATCAAATTCAAATTGGAAGGGCAGAATTGATGACATGTTAATATAACTAAAGAGTGACACTGTGGAAGTCCGGCAGCGTAACCATGTGACGTCAACAACAATGACGATCGACTAGTTAAAATAATTTTTAAAAATTCATTAAAACGAAAACATTAAGATAGGTTTTAATATCAAATTATGATAACTCAATCAATCAATCAAATTTATTTATACAGCCCTTTACAAAACCCAACAAAACATGGCTCAAGATAAATAAAAGGCAGGAAAATATTATACAATGACATTTAAAAAAATAATAATAAAACAAGAACTAAAACCAAAAAAAAAATAAAACAAAGACGGCGCATCGCGATAAAAGTCCAACACATAAAACAATAAAACCGATAAAATCCAAAGACATTAAAAAGACCCTTAAGCAAATAAAACCA
This sequence comes from Corythoichthys intestinalis, assembly GCF_030265065.1. NCBI lineage: Eukaryota > Metazoa > Chordata > Actinopteri > Syngnathiformes > Syngnathidae > Corythoichthys > Corythoichthys intestinalis. The sequence continues at coordinate 29,561,812 of NC_080412.1, forward strand.
GGCTATCCTAATCTGTGTGAAAGGCGAGTCTAAAAAGGTGCGGTTTTTTTTAGCCGAGTCTTAAAAAGACCTAGATCCGTGGTAGTGCGGATTTTGGGGGGAAGGCTATTCCACAGCCTGGGGGCAGCAACCGCAAAGGATCGGTCTCCCCAGTGTTTGAGTTTTGACCTCGGAACATCTAAAAGAAGCTGGCCAGTCGAGCGAAGAGTCCTGCCAGAGTTACGAAAAGTTAAAATTTCCGACAAATGAGATGGAGCCTGGCCATTAATAGAATTAAAAACAAACAGTAAAAGTTTAAAATCAATTCTAAAATGGACAGGAAGCCAGTGGAGTGATGATAGCACGGGCGTAATATGCTCACGTCTAGGTGTACCTGTTAAAAATCTCGTACAAACATTTATCTTTTAAGAACTACATGTCTTTTTATCTGTGGTACCCTTTAAATACCCCAAAATTAGCGCTCCCAGTCAAAATAGCGTGGACGTACAGTGGGGAGAACAAGTATTTGTTACACTGCCAATGGGAACCCATTGGCAGTGTATCAAATACTTGTTCTCCCCACTGTATATCACCATCAACGGCACTGTAACACGATTGTTTACTACCAACCCTCCCAGTTCAAACAGATTGGAAGACTATCGCCCTCGATGACAGCCCACGAGTTAAGGAAGGCGACCGATCACGTGACCGAGAAGTGAAAAAGAAGATAACAAAAGTGGAGAAAGAGAAAATTGATTTTGTAAGTCAAGTAGGAGGAGAGCACCAGCTGTGTTTATCTGACCTTTGACCCCCCAGGGCCACTCCAATCTCAACAAGAGCTCGGCCTGACACACACACACTGGATTACTGGCCCCCTCCCCAATTAAAAGATGGCAAAGGTCAGATTGAGCGAGAGAGTCGGAAAGAGGAAAAAAAAAAAAAAAAAAAAGATCAACCCGTGATTGTACTGTATCCAATTAGCCGTGATGATGTCATCATCTTCTTGGCTAGGTAGCTGATTGTTATGACACCTGAGTACTTCCATATTGTCCGGCAAACCTGAGCGTCAATTAGTCACACATGTTTGCATTTGCACACAAACCCGCCCAGTAACAACACACAGAACACGCATGTGCCCCCTCCCAACACACACACGTCTGAATGTTTAAGCATACGTGCGTGAAGACAAACACCACATTAGCGTGCAGCTCCAGCGGTGGTCCGAGGATCTCGAGACGCCCCCTCCCTTCTTTTGTCTCCCCCACAAAAGCTGACAGGTAAACAAGGCCGTCATGTTTGGGCAGACCCACCTGAGAAAAGCTCTCAGCCTCACCCAACACACCCTCCCTTTTACTCCCTCCCACCACCGAAAAAAGCCCCTATGACCTTTTCCTTCAACAGAACTAAACACCTCCTTCCCGAAAACCCAGACGGGGAAATTTGCGATACAGATGCACCACATACCAACATGTTCTGTTTTTAGTGGCTTTTGATTCATCTCCAGCTTTTATACAGTGGGGCAAATAAGTATTTAATCAACCACCAATTGTGCAAGTTCTCCGGCTTGAAAAGATTAGAGAGGCCTGTAATTGTCAACATGGGTAAATCTCAACCATGAGAGACAAAATGTGGGGAAAAAAACAGAAAATCGCATTGTTTGATTTTTAAAGAATTTCTTTCCAAATCAGAGTGAAAAAATATTTGGTGACCTACAAACAAGCAAGATTTCTGGCTGTCAAAGAGGTCTAACTTCTTCTACCGAGGTCTAACGAGGCTCCACTCGTTACCTGTATTAATGGCACTTGTGTTTACCCATTATTGGTATAAAAGACACCTGTCCACAACCTCGGTCAGCCACACTCCAAACTCCACTATGGCCAAGACCAGAGAGCGGTCGAAGGACACCAGTGACAAAATTGTAGACCTGCACCAAGCTGGAAAGACTGAATCTGCAATAGGTAAACCTACGGTTGTTCCGATCATGTTTTTTTGCTCCCGATCCGATCACGATCGTTTTAGTTTGAGTATCTGCCAATCCCAATATTTCCCGATCCGATTGCTTTTTTTTTTAATCCCGATTCAATTCCAATCATTCCCGATAATTTTTCCCGATCATATACATTTTGGCAATGCATTAAGAAAAAAATGAATAAAATGCGGACGAATATATACATTCAACATACAGTACATAAGTACTGTATTTGTTTATTATGACAATAAATCTTCAAGATGGCATTTACATTATGAACATTCTTTCTGTGAGAGGGATCCACGGATAGAAAGACTTGTCATTCTTAAAGGATAAATGTGACTTTGTATATTGTGACTAAATATTGCCATCTAGTGTATTTGTTGAGTTTTCAGTAAATGATACTGTAGCCATGCCCAAATGCATGATGGGAAGTGCAACCATGACTGTGCTTAGTGCTACCAATTGATATATCTGCGTTGGGAAATAAAATAGGGTGTTAAGAAAAAGATCAATTACTACCTTGCTTCCCCACATTGCTTCCCACGATATCTCTAATCGTACGGAGAGGGATTGTAAGGCTTTAGCCATTTAAAACAAGGTTCCAAAGGCTGCCAAAATTCACTCTACTCATTTTACGCTGCCTTTTATCTCTCTATATAGGGAAAACGGCGCCATTACAGATTGAGCGCAACAATGCGTGAGTGGGTCGTGCAGCGCATTCATTAATTGCGTTAAATATTTTAACGTTATACATATTTTTAAAAATTAATTACCGCCGTTATCGGGATAAATTTGATAACCCTACCTTAAGCCTAAACTAAAGACACTGGATAAGTGTAACATATTATGTCTGTAACGTTAAATACAATTAGAAAACGATTTAATTAAAATATATATATATATTATAAGAAGGCATGTCCGATATTTTTTTGGCGATTCCGATACTTTAAAAATTACGTGATCGGACCCGATCGATCGGCATCTCTAGGTAACGCTTGGTGTAAAGAAATCAGCTGTGGGAGCAATTATTAGAAAATGGAAGCCATACAAGACCACTGATAATCTCCCTCGATCTGGGGCTCCATGCAAGATTTCACCCCGTGGCGTCAAAATGATAACAAGAATGGTAAGCAAAAATCCCAGAACCACAAAGTGAATGACCTACAGAGAGCTGGGACCACAGTAACAAAGGCTACTATCAGTAAAACAATGCGCCGCCAGGGACTCAAATCCTGCACTGCCAGACGTGTCCCCCCTGCTGAAGAAAGTTACTTTCTACTTTCTGAGTGAATAATTTTTTGAAGTCGTTTTTTTTTTTTTTTTTTTAACAAAAAAATGAGAAATCAATTAATAATTCTAAGCTAAAAACGACAGACATTTTGAATCATAAATATAATTAATTACCTTCGTCTTGTGGCTGGGTTGAAACAAAAGCGGTTGCGCGATGTCTGTAAACAGGGGTTTTCAGGGTAAAACAGACAAATTAAAAATAGTTTGGAGGCTTCATGCGCCATGAATCTGCTATGGCAGCATATAGACATATTGTTCTATCAAAAAAAAAAACTGTTGTTTTGGCTTAAAATACAGCAGTTTCTTTTAAAGAGGAGTGCAAGAGCAGAAACTGCTTTTTCAGTCTTGTCTGTGTTTTTGCCATGTGTTTTAAACCCAGTCTGGGCCACATTTTTCCAGAATGTGGCGGCGGTCTGAACTGTCAAGTCTCCCAAATCGGAATTAATGCAGCAATTACGTCAGCAAAGAGCGAAAGCAGCAGGTAGGACGGCATGAAGGTTGCCATGGAGCAAGAAATGTTTTTTTATGTTTTTATTTATTTTTAAGGGGACGGGGGGGGGGGGGGGGGGGTCAAAACTATTGAAATGCAAAGAAAACTGTTTTTGTCAGTTATTTCTATAACACATACAAAAACGGTTTTCATTCAAATTGTATTTTTTGAATGATTTGCAAAATAAAAGTTAACAAAAACAGCTATAACCCCAACCTCCATCTCCTAATTTTTATATTTCCTCACATGCTAAATGCCAAATCTCAATTTTAACTACTTAAGAACATAGGATGTATATTAAAATTGAAGATAATGTAAACATTTAGTTTTTGTTGTGTTTTTAATAATAAAGATATAAGTAACATATATTAAGAAAAATAAGTACAAATGACTTATATTATGTAGAGTGAAATGGAATATATTTTGAAGATGATGCCAACATTGACTTTTTTAAATCATAAAGAAATGAATAAGTAGCCTAACATGAATGAACAAATATAAGTCCAAAGTGCACATTGACAGCTAAGATGTTCTGAAGCGCCTCATCAGCGCAAATAAAACTAATTATGATAAATAAGCCTCAACTCTTTCGTTGCTCTTAAAGATTTGATCCATTTTATGTTGCATTGCCATTTTTTTGCCATTTCAGAAAACATGCACATTTGAACCAATCAGAGCTAACTATCTCTGCTGATCACTTGTCAGTATGTCAACCAATTGAACAGATAAATGAGTCTAGGTGGTTTACTTTGCTGCATGCATTCGGACATTGACATGACTCGTCATCGTCAGACTCAGATAACTGCAGCAGCTGGGTAAACCTCCATGCCGTCCGTGGAATACAATAAATAATAAATATAGGTGGAAACGGATTACGCTAAACAAGCACTTTGTTATGCTTGTTGTTAACACTTGTTTATGTAAATCTGATGTCGGTAGATTGTTTTCTTCTTGGAGATGAAATGCATATGTGGCAGCTTTGTATTTTTTTTTTTTTACATAGCGTTTTGACGGTTGCCTTCATATTTTCGGAATCAAAGCACCGTATACAGGAACAGCGTTCCGGCCCTGAATCTTATACCGGAACTGCGTTCCAGCCCAGAATCTTATACCGGAACGGCGTTCCAGCCCAGAATCTTATACCGGAACGGCGTTCCAGCCCTGAATCTTATACCAGAACTGCGTTCCTGGCCGTTCTGGCCCACTTTCACCCCTGCATGTAGGCTTATGTGCGTTCCGGCCCTGAATCTTATACCGGAACTGCGTTCCTGACCGTTCTGGCCCCCTTTCACCCCTGCACGTAGGCTTATGTGCGTGCGTCATGCACGCACAGTGCATGTGTGCGTTCCATCAGTCCATATAAACTTGAAATATAAGAGTAAACAGAGGTTATTAATGTCTGTTATTTGTGTCCTCTTTTTGGAAATCAAAATATGATCACCCTGGAATGACATACAGCCAGCATGTCAATTTGTTTTGATGCTTCTGCACATGCGGGTCAGTTTGCTCAGCACGTGTCGGACTGCAAATTAGTGCGCATGCGTGATACTTGAACAGGCTTAGTGGACAAAGGCAGTCTGAACGGGCAAGCCAAAAAAAAACAGATATGACAAAAAAATCAGAATTGTGCATTGAGACCTGCAGTATGAACCTAGCCTTTTTACTAATGTGCATTATTTTATTAATTATTCATTTTATATTTAAAAATATTTTTCTTAAATATGGGTTTCATTTTTTTCCCCAAATTGTTTTTATTCTTTAAATAAAATAAATCAGGAAATGGAATGCTTGAAGTAACCATCATAAAACTAGCACTATAAAACAAGCTCCTTACTTGGATGTCACTCCGAAAAAGGGTCAAGTGACAATAAAAGTCAAAGAAAAGTAACTTCTCTCTTTTCCCAAACACGTGTACAAATTCCGCCGCGAGCGAGAGTCAAACGCGGTCACGTGCGTGCGTGAGCTACTGTGGGAAAAGGCTCTGAATCTGCATGAAGATAACCAGAGTCGCAGTAGCTCATCCTCCTCCTTTCTCGGCCTCAGATGCGTGCATGTGTCATTTGCGCCTACTGTTAATGCATACCTGCGTACATCTGGGTGCCTGGCTCGGCCTCGCGGCGTGGGAAACACCAATAATTCAAAAGGAGACTGCTTCAACAACATTTTGTGAAGTATGCGTTGAAATGAAAGTTGTTGAAGTGATTTTTAGCATTCGGTGGCTACAAAACACTTCGAGTCATGTAGGCTTGGTCAAGGGCGTCACTACACCTAATGCAATGCTGGGGCGCACTGGGGCATTTGCGAGCAAGCAATTTTTTTTTTCAACTATACATAAACCAAAATACCAAGTTTCTGTAATAAAAAAAAAAAAAAGTAATGTTTTTTTGTTTTTCAACCATCAGTATTCAAAATCAAAATTGGGACGTCCTTTGTGTCAATTCACCTCTGCTCATGCTCATCAACTTCCATCTCTCCTTCTTCTCTTCCTTCACTCAGTGGCTAGAATGTCTTGCAGAAACTCCCTGACATAAAGGTCGCAACAGTCAGGTTTTTTTTGTGGTGGGGGGTCAAACCTCCTAAAACTACATAAATGCAAAGAAAATTGCTTTTTGCAGTTATATCTTTAACACGCAATAAAACACAACAGGTTTCGCATTAGGCTACTGCATTACACTTACTGTACCAAGGTATACATGAGAAACAGATTTTTATTCAATTTTTTTTTCAATGATGTGCAGAATATCAATTAACAAAAATACCACACAGTAACCCCAACTTCCATCTCCTAATTTTCTATTTCAATTTTAACTACTTAAGAACATAGGATGTACAGTACATCTAAAATGAAGATAATATATCAATGTTTACATTATTTTTTTAAAAATCAACATACATTGACAAAATTAAGTACAAATGACTTACATTATGCACAGAGAAAAAAAAAATTCCCACTGTATTTTTATTGTGACTTTCCTGACTTGTTCAAGTCAATGATTCACTTTTTCAGATCCATGTATGTATATTTTTGACCCAGCAGATTTGATCACTTTTTTCTGTTCACCCATAATAAAGTCATAAAAGAACCAAACTTCATGAATGTTTTTTGTGACAAAGAAGTATCTGTTCCAATCACTCTATCAGAGAAAAATCAGAGTAGTAGAAATAACTGGAAACTCAAGAGAGCCATGACATTATGTTCTTCACAAGTGTATGTAAACTTTTGACCACAACTGTACCTGTCAACCCGAGGCCGTTGGCACTCTTACAAATAGTGACGCATGCCCTTCCAAATTGGTGACTAATCTTACAACGTCGTATATAGCGTGCGATATGAAACAAAAATAAAACTGAATTTTTAAAATAATATGAATTTATTGGTAATATTTTAACATATAACCTGGTGTAATCAAAGAACAATCAATATCTTCAGCTACATCATGATTACTAAAATTTAACAGTGACTTTTGTTATAATTGTATGTAGCACTTTTGGCAATTTCTATCATGTCTTTTGATGGTTGCACTTCAGCTCGCAATTCAGTTTGACTTGAAGGTAGTTCTTTGTGTGTCCAATTATAAATTAAAAAGGTCAATTGATAAAATTAACTTACCGATGCAATCTTTGAGTCAGGGAACACTTCTTTTGCTAATTCTGAGAAGTGATCAGCAATAGTTGCGGGCAAATTGTGTTTGGCAACAAACTGGCAGAATAAAATCTCCGCTTTCGTCACTTTTCATTCTGCAGACTTCATCTTTATGACCAGTTTGGTTAATCTTACTTTTAAAAGGTAATTAATTACAGTTACAAATTACTTCTCCCAAAAAGTTATTGATTTAGTAACTGTTACCTGAATGTAAGAGTAATTAGTTACTTGGCCAAGTAACTGGTGTTACCTTTCATGTTTTTTTTCCCATTTTTTCAAAAAAAACAGTAACCTCTGCTATGTTTGGAAGTCATTTAATGCTGTGAATCAACCGTTAAAGTTAGGGTTAGGTTAAAATTGCTCCCGTTTTTGCATTAGTTCCCTTCTGTCTACTTTTGACATGTGAAACTTTTTAAAACTGTTTCATCATTTAAAGATCAAGGTAAGATTTTGACGATTTAGGAGTACCGTATTGGCCCGAATATAAGATGGCCCTGCTTATAAGACGACCCCCTCTTTTTCAAGACTCAAGTTTGAAAAAAGACTTTTTGAACACCAAATTAATTTTTAGACAGAAAATAATTACAGTACATCCGAAACAAATGATTATAACAATATATTTGAGAGAAAAAGCATGTTATTTTGCCTCAGTCAAATCTTAATATCTGAACATTTAAATATGTAAACTAAAGTGCAATCACATTCGTAAATGAATGGCTACTGGTTTTTGAAATGTAAATAAACCAATCTATTGTGATAAAACAAAAAAATTGCAATAACTGCATTAACCATCAAAGTGAAGTCTAACTGTAACTGTAGTCTTGAAACAAATCTGAATAAGGAAAAACATTGCAATGAAATAATGCAAAGTGGTTAAACTTGAGAGTAGCTGAGATCTGTCATGACCGAACATTGCTTCAATGATTTCTGGCGCCATCTAGCATTGTGAATGGGTATAATGTCTCGACCACGAATATAAGACGACCCCCACTTTTTCAGCCTTATTTCAATGCAAAAAACACAGTCTTATATTCGGGCCAATATGGTATTTTAGATAAAAAGTTACTTAGGTTAGGTAGGAAGGTTCACTACAACAGAGCCTTTCTGAGAAGTCTACTGCTTTAAAAGGGCGGCTGTTTACCAACGCCGCCGAATCTGTCATTTCTCATGTAGTTCTATATGCATGTGATATCTAGGCGTAGCTTGTAGGCCAGGGGTGTCCAAACTTTTTGTAAAGGGGGCCAGATTTGGCGTGGTAAAAATGTGGGGGGCCGAAGTCCTTTATGTAGAACAATATATTTAAGCAAAATTTAGCTAGCCATTCAGTGTGTCACATGTTTTTTTTTTTTTTTTTTAATAAATAATTTCAACAATCTCCCAACTAGCCTCTGTGGCGTTCTCTTTCGACTCTCGGGCTCTCGCGAAATACTACTGCTGTGAACTTAAACTAGCTTCAAGTTGCTTCAATTTCTCACTGCGTATCTTCCCTGTAATCTTGTCGAACATGTCAGCGTGTCTTGTTTGGTTATATCGCCTCACATTGAAATCTTTAAAAACAGCAACTGTCTCTTTGTAATTAAGGCAAGACACAGTTGTTGCGTATTTTAGTGAAGAAATAGTCCAATTTCCACCTATCCTTAAAGCGTCGGCCGTCACAACTTTTTTTTTTTTTCTTGATTGTCGCCATTTTAGAAAATGGAAGTAATGGGTCACACGGAGTAATGTTGCTTAGCCCTTAAATACCTGCAACATGAAGTAATTATCAGAGAATCCCAAAATTTGTAAAAATAAGGTCCTAATGAAACCTTTTTTTCAAATTTGTAAAACGAAATGTCAAAATGAATATGTAATAAGCGCTCTAATATCTATAACCTATGCTAAATCATGTTTTTTTCCCATGGAACCTGCAAATGCATGTGTTGACTTGCATCCATCTTTTTTTTTTTTATTAAAGAAATGTCAAAATTCTAAATCTCAAAATCATGAAATTTTAGGTTTATCTAATGTGATACATTTGGTGATAAAGGGTTAAAGTGCTGCTGCCTTCTACTGGGTAAATAAGGAGCAGCATTTCGTGTGTAAGCTACTTCATATGCTGGTTGCAGTACTGCTGACCGATTTATTAAGTCTGTGTGCGGGCCAGAAGTTATTGATTTTATGACAGAGGCTGGGGGCCGGATGAAATTTGACCACGGGCCGCATTTGGACCCCGGGCCGGACTTTGGACATGCCTGTTTTAGGCTGTCAGCTACAGTCAGGAAATATTGGAGCCACCTAGCCTAGCATCGTGTTTGCTACAGCGTCACAACAAACACTCTTCTTTCTCCGTGTCTCTGACTTTTCTCACGTCATTCAACCAACGTAACGCATAGTAACGCACATTGTCTCGTTGCCGAAACGGTGGCAAAATCCGAATGGAGAAAAAAAAAAAACCTAATGTACGAAAACATACAGATTTTGAGCTTACGGCGTACACATTTAAAAATCAGTGCTCACTTGTACAAATTATGCTGAAACCGTACAACTTGACAGGTATGTTTTTTTGAAAAATAATGATTTTCATTCAAATGTCTGAAATGTTTTAACAACAAACCGAACGATACCTACATTAGTTTTGAAATCAGAAACCACTGAAAACGTTTGTTCAACAATTGTTATTAAATGTATTACTTCTATTCACGGGGAGTGCTCTTAAAATGTGACAGCATGCTACAATTTTGGTAGTTTAACAGAAACTTAACAAGAAGCGTGAAGTTGAAGCACAGGGTTTGCGTTTTCTGGGCCACACAAAACGACGTGATGGGTCAGATTTGGCCCACGGGTCTTGAGTTTGACACCTGTGCCAAATGTGTACATAATACTGTATTAAATCAATATGAGGCCCTTGAATCAAATTATAATGAAATTGTGGTAAAATTTGTAATACCGGAAAATATTGTATCATCCAAAGAATCAATATCATATGCATATCATACAGTCATGAAATCAGTGATTTATACCCTTGATGCCGAGACAGCGAAATGCTCAGGTCAACATTAAGATAAAAGCTCCAGGCCCGGTTCGGCGGTTTTTCCCCCTCGACGTCTTCGTACCTGCTGGAGCGGCTGGAATTTCCAGAGCCGGGCCGTAAATTGTACAAGTGCTTGCTGGACTTCTGAAAAACACATCCATCACGTTGCTTCTAAGGGAGGATGTGGGGATGAAGACCGAGGGGACGCGTGCGTGCGAATAAAGAAGTGATGGACGAGCCCAGCCCAACTAGGACTTTGTCCTGCAACTTCCCACATGAAATGAAAGCGAAAGGCGAATGTGAATTATGCGCTTGACCTTCTTTTCAACAGTGGATGATGTTTCCATGTAAAAAAAAGAAAAAAAAGAAAATGGGGGGGCGGGGATCCCACAAAATATTCTGATCTGTTAAGTCATTGGCTGCCATTGACAGGGATAGACGTCCAATCCAATTTTACTAGGAGGGCTGGGGAGGTTTGAGATTGAAGTCAAAGTATTATTATGAGATTAAAGGTCCTCTGAAATTCTACAGCAAGTGACATTTAAATGATAGCAGACCCTATTTTGGACAAAGATCCATCTTAAAAAGTGTCAGAAAAGGCTTAATAATGAAATTAGATCCTAATTAGTCTCTCTTTCTCAGCTGCCTTGACCCCGTCCACTGATAAATCTCCAAACAGAAGAGGGAGTCACACCCAGAATGAGCTCAGATGTTTGCCGTCTGCTAGCATGCTATCCATAGGCTTTCTATTCTCTTGTTGCCGTTCTGTCATTCTGTCAATATATACTAGCTAGTGCAGCGCTCGAAAGCTAGACATGATCATTAATTCAGGTTGTGATGTCACAAAGAAACCAGTTCAGGGTGTACCCTGCCTACTGCCCATAGTTAGCTGGGATAGGCTCCAGCACCTCCGCGACCCTCGTGAGGAAAATAGCGGCATGGAAAATGAATGAATGAATGTCACAAAGAGATTTGCTGAAAATAAGCAGACATTCCCTGATGCATTGTTTTGGGTAGAATAAAGAGAAAATGGTACAAACAAAAACAGCCATAATATAGTGGCAAATTCATTTTAGACATGTAAAATTACATTAGTGCAGTCATTTCCACTCCACAGCACCTTTAAATCGCAATATTATATTTACGTAATATGTATGCATAGTGTGCAGCTAATGTAGCTAAATTAGCTCCTACGTACTTTATGTTGTGCTTGGCTGCCTCCGTTTAAATCAAGACTATTGAGAGCGTCTTGTGTTTAGAATCGGTTTCACAAGTAAGGAAATCCTTAATCTTTCAGCTCATCTACACGAAATAAAAATCAATAGAACAATTTACAGTGTATGACAAAAGTGAGTACACCCCTCGCATTTCTGCAGATATTTAAGTGTATCTTTTCAGGGGACAACACTGACAAAATGAAACTTTGACACAATGAAAAGTAGTCTGTGTGCAGCCTATATAATAGAGTTAATTTATTTTCCCCTCAAAATAACTCAATATATAGCCATTAATATCTAAACCCCTGGCAGCAAAAGTGAGTACACCCCTTAGAAACTACGTACTAGAGATGTCCCGATCAATCGGGATCGGGTCCGATCACGTCATTTTCAAAGTATCGGAATCGGCAGAAAAATATCTAATATAAATATTTTTTAATATACGACAAATATTTTTTAATTAAATCGTTTTCTAATTGTAGTTAACGTTACAGACATAATATGTTACACTCATCCAGAGTCTTTAGGCTTAAGGTAGGGTTATCAAATTTATCACGATAACGGCGGTAATTAATTTTTTAAAAAATGTATCACTCTAAAATATTTAACGAAATGAATGCATGCGCTGCACGACCCACCCACGCATTGTCGCGCTCAATCTGTAATGGCGCTGTTTTACCTATATAGAGAGATAAAAGGCAGCGTAAAATGAGCAGAGTGAATTTTGGCAGCCTTTTTTTAATTGGCTAAAGCCTTACAATCCCTCTCCCTACGAATAGAAATATCATGGGAAGCAATGTGGGGAAGCAAGGTAGCAATTGATCTTTTTCTTAACACCTTATGTTATTTCCCAACGCAAAGAAAATATATCAATTGGTAGCACTGCACACAGTCATGGTTCCACTTCCCATCATGCATTTGGGCATGGCTACAGTATCATTTACTGAAAGCTCAACAAATACATTAGATGGCAATATTTAGTCACAATATACAAAGTCACAAGTCTTTCTATCCGTGGATCCCTCTCACAGAAAGAATGTTAATAATGTAAATGCCATCTTGAGGATTTATTGTCATAATAAACAAATACAGTACTTATGTACTGTATGTTGAATGTATATATTCGTTCGAGTTTTATTCATTTTTTTCTTAATGCATTGCCAAAATGTATATGATTATATTATATGTATATGATAAAATTATCGGGAATGATTGGAATTGAATCGGGAGCAAAAAAAAAGCAATCGGATTGGGAAATATCGGGATCGGCAGATACTCAAACTAAAACGATCGGATCGGGAGCAAAAAAACATGATCGGAACAACCCTACTACGTACATCCCTAAATGTCCAAATTGAGTACTGCTTGCCATTTTCCCTCCAAAATGTCATGTTACTCGTTACAAGAGTGCTGTCAGCATTGCTGCAGAGATTGAAGAAGTGGTGGGGGGGGAAGGGGGGGGGGTCAGCCTGTTAGTGCTCAGACCATACGCCGCACTCTACATCAAATTGGTGTGCATGGCTGTCACCCCAGGAGGAAGCCTCTTCTGAAGACTGTACACAAGAAAGCCCACAAACAGTTTGCTTAAGACATGTCAACAAAGGACATGGATTACTGGAACCATGTCCTATGGTCTGATGAGACAGGCGGGCGGGAGGGGGGTTTTCACTTATCGCGGCCAGTTCTGGTCCCCATTAACCGTGAAAAATGAGGGATCACTGTATTGAATGTCTTTTTCATTCTAATACAACGACTTAAATCTCACAATATTACGACTTTTTTCTCATACTAATATTACGATTTTAATCGCTCAATATTTTGTTATACTAATGCTACGACTTTAATCTCGGTACTATTACAACTTTTTTCATGTACGAATATACGACTTTAATCTCATAATATCACTTTATTCTTGTACTAATACTCAACTGTAATCTCGTAGTCCCTTTTTTTTTTTTTTCCCCTGTGGTCCGTCGAAGTCAAACGAGGTAGTCGACCAAAAAAAAAAAAAAAACATTTTTTTTTGTACATCCTGAGCTTGACTTATCTTTCAAAATGTTATCCGATTAGAGGAAGCTAAAGGTCGAGGGTTATTTTAAAGGGCCAGCGCGATGCAACGCGAACCCATAAAGCGGCGCAATAAATCTGTTCAGGGTTCGCCGCGCTTCTGCTTCCGAAGCATCCAGATGTTGAATATAATTCATCAACGCAGAACTTGGATAGTGCAAGGGAGAGGAGGAGAAACAGCAAAAGAAGAAGCAACTTTCAATTCTGCTGGGAACTTCTCCCAAAAATGCAAAACAAAGCGGCGGAAATGCTAACATTAAATCTCGGGCTACGCGCAGGGGTTGCTGGGTCCACAGATGCTGCCAGATTGGTCCAACCATGAAAACTGACGTACATCTTTTGTACAATAACACTGAAGATCATTTTAGAGATTCACCTTCTACAAAATCTGATTTTTAAACACTTGGTGACAATCGTTTCGTCATAATGGAACTTTGAAGTCGTAAAGGTTAATGAAGGAACAATTTCAAAACTTGTCACCATGTTTTTACCTTTTATCTTGGAATCATGCCAGGTCACATACAGTGGGGCAAATAAGCATTTAGTCAACCACCAATTGTGCAAGTTCGCCTACTTGAAAAGATTAGAGAGGCCTGTAATTGTCAACATGGGTAAACCTCAACCATGAGAGACAGAATGTGGGGGAAAAAAAACAGAAAATCACATTGTTTGATTCTTAAAGAATTTATTTCCAAATTACAGTGAAAAATAAGTATTTGGTTTCTGGCTGTCAAAGAGGTCTAACTTCTTCTAACGAGGTCTAACGAGGCTCCACTCGTTACCTGTATTAATGGCACCTGTTTTAACTCATTATTGGTATAAAAGACACCTGTCCACAACCTCGGTCAGTCCCACTCCAAACTCCACTATGGCCAAGACCGAAGAGCTGTCGAAGGACACCAGAGACAAAATTGTAGACCTGCACCAGGCTAGGGAGACTGAATCTGCAATAGGTAAAACGCTTGGTGTAAAGAAATCAACTGTGGGAGCAATTATTAGAAAATGGAAGACATACAACACCACTGATAATCTCCCTCGATCTGGGGCTCCATGCAAGATCTCACCCCGTGGCGTCAAAATGATAACAAGAACGGCAAGCAAAAATCCCAGACCCACACGGGGGGGCCTACTGAATGACCTACAGAGAGCTGGGACCACAGTAACAAAGGCTACTATCAGTATCACAATGCATTGCCAGATATGTCCCCCTGCTGAAGAAAGTGCACATCCAGACCCGTCTGCGGTCCACGAGAGAACATTTGGAGGATCCAGAAGAGGACTGGGAGAAAGTGTTATGGTCATATGAAACCAAAATAGAACTTTTCTGTAGAAACACAGGTCCTGTGTTTGGAGGAAAAGAATACAGAATTGCATCCGAAGAACACCATACCCACTGTGAAGCATGCTTTGGGGCTGTTTTTCTGCAAAGGGACCAGGACGACTGATTTGTGTAAAGGAAAGAATGAATGGGGCCATGTATCAAGAGATTTTGAGTGAAAATCTCCTTCCATCAGCAAGGCCATTGAAGATGAGAAGTGGCTGGTTCTTCCAGCATGACAATGATCCCAAACACACAGCCAGGGCAACAAAGGAGTGGCTTCGTAAGAAGCATTTCAAGGTCCCGGAGTGGCCTAGCCAGTCTCCAGATCTCAACCCCATAGAAAATCTGTGGAGGGAGTTGAAAGTCCGTGTTGCCCAACGACAGCCCCAAAACATCACTGCTCTAGAGGAGATCTGCATGGAGGAATGGGCCAAAATACCAGCAACAGTGTGTGAAAAGCTTGTGAAGAGTTACAGAAAACGTTTGGCCTCCGTTATTGCCAACAAAGGGTACATAACAAAGTATTGAGATTAACTTTTGGTATAGACCAAATACTTATTTTCCACCATGATTTACAAATAAATTCTTTAAAAATCAAACAATGTGATTTTCTGGGGGGGGGGGGGGGGTCCCCACATTCTGTCTCTCATGGTTGAGGTTTACCCATGTTGACAATTACAGGCCTTTCTAATATTTTCAAGTGACAGAACTTGCACAATTAGTGGTTGAGTAAATACTTATTTGCCCCACTGTATGTGACAAAAGAACATATTGGTGTTTCCCCTTAAGAGCACGTTTTCTACAGTTTGCTTTAAAAAAGAAAAAAGAACACTTCTTGCATTGCTTGCATTGACCCACATGAGGAAACACGACTCTTGCTACCACTTTGCTTAGCAATAATTATTGAGACACACACACAAACTGGCACTCAAGGGCCAAATAATCCCTTGACCTATTTGCACAGAGAAGTCTGCCTCACCTTCAGGGGACGACTTAACTCCTGTAGCCGCTCATTGAGTAATCACACATGCCTGCTAGTTAGCTGTGAGCGTTAATGCGGAAAGGCAGGCCTCACAAGTTGTCCATTGAAAGTGTCAACATGTTGACTTGTAGACAAATTTCTAATCAATTGCAAGCAAATGAGTAGATTTGAATCAGTTGACGACGAAGTCCAATGCAATGACAATAATAATAATTAGGGTTGTCAAATTTATCGCATTAACGGGCGGTAATTAATTTTTTAAATTAATCACGTCAAAATATTTGACAAAATTAACGCATGCACGGAATGACCCATTCATGCGTTACCTCGAACAGTTTTTAATGACGCCGTTTTCGCACATTGAGAGCAAAATGGCAGAGAAATGCGAGTGCACACAGGCGTTCATTGGACCGGCCCTTTTATAGGCTCGTGCTTTGGCAACTCTTTCACAACAAATATAAGTATTGTGGCAAATGACATGGGGAAGAATGACAGGAAACAAACTTTTTCTTAACACACTTACTTGAACACAACGCAGGACATACTGTATACCATTTGAAGCCACCACTGACAGTCACGGCTGCCCAATTTCCCACCATGCAATTGGGCAGTACAGTTAAGTTGCTACAGTATCATTTAGTGAAAGCACAACAAAAATAGTATTCCAATCTCTCAAGGGAGACGACCTATTTCTTAACACGCTTAATTGAACATATCGCAGAACATACTGTATAACATTTGCACCCAACACTGACAGTCATTGTTGCCCAACTTCCCATCATGCATTTGGGCGGAACAGTTATGCCGCTACTGTATCATTTAGTGAAAGCACAACAAATATTCTTATCCCTCAAAAAAATAATGTTCACAAAAAGAAGAGCGCTCAATGCAAAGACAACTGGCATTTCCAATCGAAATAGCTACGCAAAATACATATAAAATTTACTCAAGACTTTGGTCAAACTCTATTCAAACATTTTGTTTAGCTCAACAAATACACGAGATGGTAATATTTAGTCACAATATACAAACTATCAGAGGTCTCGTACGTTGTACAGTCAACACTCAAATGACCGTGAAGTAAAATGGAAACAGGGATTAAAACAAAAACATTAAGAGGGGTTTTAGCATAAAATTACTATAACTTGTACTCACATTTATCTTTTAAGAACCACAAGTCCTTCTATCCGTGGATCCCTTTAACAGAAAGAATGTTAACAATGTTAATGCATCTTGTGGATTTATTGTTATATTGTTATATATATCGTGTAATAACAAATACAGTACTTATGTACAGTATGTTGAATGTTTATGTCCGTCTTGTCTCTTATCTTTCCATTCCAACAATAATTTACAGAAAAATATGGCATATTTTAGAGATGGTTTGAATTGTGATTAATTACATTGAATTAATTTTTAAGCTGTGATTAACTTGATTAAAAATTTTAATCGTTTGACAGCCCAAACAATAATAATAATAATAGAAAATGACGTTCAAACCTGCAGTTGTTAATTGACTGTTACCATTTTAACAGAAACGTGAATGTGTTTTCATGAAATTGAATTTTTAAAAATATTTGCTCGTCCACAGTATGATTTGATCAGCAATTATTTTCCACTTGTAAACAGATAACCCAATTCCAAGGGTGTAGGTTTGGTCTTAATATCGGTAGGGACGACATAACAGCATAAGCTAGATGTATATTTTTTGCTGGGGGTGGGACATTAATAAGACCAAACAGATTAGGTGAACAGGGGTCAGAGCTACATTTCTCACCAATATGAACCTAATTAATTGATAGGCTAAATGATTAATGCAAAATAAATCTGTATTTACTTATACTAGGAGGTGTTTTTTGCACTGCATTTGTATTGGTTATGGTGATACAACGTTCGATTCAAACCTGTAAATACCCCGAAAATTGGAAAGACTGGACGGGACGATATGACAGCATAATCTTCATGTGCACTTTTTGCTGGAGACGGGACATTAATAAGACCAAACAGATTGGGTGAACAGTGCCCAGGGCTACATTTATCACGAATATGAACCTAATTAATTGATAGACTAAATGATCAATGCAAAAATAAATCTGTATTGACTTATACTAACTTCTTTGTGTATTTGTTGAGGTAATACACTGTTCGATTCAAACATTTGTTTTCATAAACTACTAAAGAAACATTTTGAAAACTTCCAGAATAAATGTCTGGATTTTATTAGCAAAGGTAATTTGCAATATTTGAACACAAATTATATGAACATATACAAGAAATAAAAAATTGGTAATCATCAGTTTTGTATCCAGTAATGAAAAAAAAAACATGCCTTAAGACCACTCAAAATTTTCTGTCTAAATAAATTAAATATAACAAAAAACTTCTTAGTCAGGGAATAACACAAATAACTAAAAATGGAGCCTTCCTTCAGGTAAAACACTACTACTTTTGTTCACAAGCACAGCCAAACGCAAAAAAAAAAAAAAAGCTTCTTTGGGGTGCTCTAAGAAATCATAATAAAATCAAAAATTAAAACTGTGGGAAGAGGGTAAACCTTACTTCACTACATTTCTAACAGTTTAATTAACGTTAACAGTAGAAAACATCCAGGAGGATATTTCTCTCAAAGCAGCTTCCTCCTCGAAGTCAAGAAATTCGCATAGATTAATGTTATGCTTACTCTGATGAAGGTTGGACTTTCAGTAGCAAAATTAGTGGTGTGTTCCTCACCTCCACAACATTGACGTCTTTGTACATTACTTAGAGTGGCTCCTGCTAGCAGGGGGAAAAAAACTTGTGGCATGTTGAACCGTATTGGCCCGAATATAAAACGGTGGTTTTTGCATTGAAATAAGACTGAAAAAAAAGGGGGTCGTCTTATATTCGCGGTCTAGATGTTATACCCATTCACGACGCTAGATGGCGCCAGATATCATTGAAGCAATGTTCTGTCATGACAGATCTCAGCTACTCTCAAGTTTAACCAGTTTGCATGATTTTATTGCAATGTTTTTCCTTATTCAGATTTGTTTCAAGACTACACTTACAGTTAGACTTTACTTTGATGGTTAATGCAGTTATTGCAATTTTGTTATCACAATAGATTGGTTTATTTACATTCCAAAAACCAGAAGCCATTCATTTACGAATGTGATTGCACTTTAGTTTACATTAAAGATGTCCCGATGCCGATTGATCGGGTCCGATCACATCATTTTCAAAGTATCGGAATCGGCAAAAAAAATATCGGACATGCCTTTTTTTGATATATATATATATATATATATATATTTTTTTTTTTTTTTAAATTAAATCGTTTTCTAATTGTATTTAACGTTACAGACAAAATGTCTTACACTCATCCAGAGTCTTTAGTTTTGTCTTAAAGTAGGGCTATCAAATTGATCGCGTTAACGGCGGTAATTAATTTTTTTTTAATTAATCACGTTAAAATATTTGACGCAATTAACGCATGCGCTGCACGACCCACTCACGTATTGTCGCGTTCAATCATGTTCAATAATGGCGCCGTTTTACCTATACTGACTGTCTCAGGAAATTAGAATACACAATATTCTAATTTTTTGAGACAGTCCTGTGTATATATACAGGACTGTGAATCATCAGCCAATCAAACGTGCGTTTGAGCAGAAAAAATGGACTGGCACATTCTGGTGAAAAGGGGTCAATGTAAGTCTGAACATAATGAAAGTAATTAATTCACTTAATAGTGGTAGGGTCAATTCTATCCTTACAACATTTGGAAAGACAATCTAAATGACCTATATAACTGAAGTCATTATACAATGCAAATAAGGTTGCCTAAAAATTGGTGGGGACAATTTGAGCAACCTGAAAAGTTGCTAGTGTGCCGACCCTGCAAACCTTTGTCCAATTCAACAATTATGTTAAAAATACAGCAGCCATCAGTCTCATCAGTTTTAAAATAATTTCCTTTTGATAATGTTAACCTTGCTTATTTAGCAGCAAAATATCTGGTACGAAAACGTTGCTAAATTCAATATGTTGGCAAGTAAAATGTTTATTATTATAATTCATTTGAAGCTGGACAGATAGCAAAAATAATCAAACTGACATGCAGGGATATTTTTAAGCATAAGAAAATGTGCATTGCTGCTCATATCTCGCTTGAATATATGTGAAGAAAATGAGGAAGATTGCCGTGGATGATGGTGAGGATGGGGCTGGAGTGGCCGGTGACGTCACATCACCGTGAAGCGCGCAGCCCCAAGAAAAGCGACGAGACACCGCAGAAGCTCCAAAGCAAATAAATCGATGTACGTGAACGCAACACGTTGCCTTGGATTTTAATGGATGAAGTCTGAGCTTCCAAACTTTTTTTTTTTCCGCTTTTGCTGGGGGACCAAACCGGTAAGGACAAAATATACACACATAGTGCACACGTTCTTTTTGGACGTTATTTTAAACGTGAACAAAAAATGTGCGTGCTTATTTTGTACAATTCAGGTTTAAGGTTTGGAGTGGAGCATCTTGTTGACTATCAAAGATCTTTTAATGTGTGTGCACGTGTATTCGCGCGTGCGTGGGTCTGACAGCAGGGGGGGAAATGTAGTGTAGATTAACGTGCAAAACTCCATTGCAATTTGGTACAATATTTTGGTCGTTGTTTCAGTTTTTCAGCAAATTTCCAATTTATGATCGATCCATCAACAATATCCAGGTCACATTTCGGGATGGTTTTCATATTTTTGCACACATTTGAAACGGGCCTGTTTTCGAAAGAAAAATATGAATGTAAACGTTTTTCTGTTTGCAACTCGTGCAGATCTCCATTGAAATGCATTTCGATTTATTGCTTGTCGTTTTAATTGGAATGTTTTGCATCATATCTTTCTTTATAATCCACCAACATTTCAGAATAAATCACAGTTAAATACAGATTTACATGCAATTATTGTTTGAAAGTAAAAATATTAAACAGATGAATATTTTTCACTGATTGCAATTAGTGCAAATCTCCATTGGAATTTACTATAATTTAATGTTCCATGTTTTTATTTAATTTTTTTGCCTCATAAATTATATAATATTTCTATATATGGGTTGTCTATGTCTGGGCACAGTTTAAACCCATTTTTTCATTTTAAAGAATTGCATTAAAAGACCAATGTTTTAATTCCAACTTGACTTTTAAGGTCTTTTTTTCTCATTCAGGCAACTGGATAATGGAAATGAATCTATCCAAGAATCTTATCTCTTGCGTGGAATCAGGTAAACCAGCATCGTTTGTTTACCATTCTAATTGGTTGTAGTTGCATTGTTAGCAGCTTTAGAAAAATCATATATTTAAAATCATGACATACCGCAAAAGAAAATAACTTACAAATGCAACCAAATTTTTTTTTTTTTTAAACGGCAAGCCAACGAGATTTTCTTTTCATTTTTGCTGCTCTTGCACTAATTATAAACACATTTATTTCTCTCTGGATTAGAGCATTTCTGATGGGTGGCTTTGTTTTAAATACAATACTGAAGTATTTCATTAATTTAAAAAAATAAAAATAAAAAATAAAAAAAGGCAACTTGCTAAATTATGATCTGTGCAATTTCTGATATATGAAAAAGGGTGTCAGGGAAAATCTGATAAAATTCAAACTAACGCAGGGGAGGAAATGGTTTGCAATCATAAGATTGCATTGGCGCTTTGTGTTGAACTCGTGCAGAAATCTTTAATTTAACTCCAACACTAAAAAAATTTAAATAACATCTTTTTTACTTAACATTTCTAACGGCAATTATTAAGCTCGGATCTGTGCTTTTCCACCTGCTCGAGCAGCAGGTTGTTGCTAAAAAGGGAGAGGGAAAAAAACTATCACCAAGGTAATAATCAGCTGTGTCCTTCTCCTGTTACGCGAATAGCGAGCTCCACGTTCACCTTCTCGTTCTGTTTTGTTCACTTTTTATTTGGAATTTTCTCTTCCCGGCCAAACGGGAGTGTTTACACCGACCTTTAACCCTTTGGTGCTCGATGGGAAGGCTTTTGAAACCATCCATCACACGCAAAGTGGGATACGGGAGTACGTTCGAGAGATGAGATCTTCAATGCAACACGTCAGAGAGGGTTTGGGGTATGGCTGGGAAAGAGATTATTGCTTGTCTTGCATTGAAGGGCCTCGGGGGGAACTTTTCCGGTCCGACTGCATCCCAAAAAAAGTCTTACAAGGAGAGTCGTGGCGCCGATGACAATCCCAGTCGATGCATGTTGACCTCGTGCGCACACGCAAGTCTGGTTTGCTGCATGGTGTTGAGTGGAGTAAATATTGAAAGGTCAACAGGGGGAAAGTGAGGACTATTGAGTGTAAAATCTTCCAGTCAAAATAGATTGAACGTCTATTGCCGTCAATGGAAGCCAGTGAGTTAAATATTGCATAAGAATGACTCTGAATGGGGAAAGTTTATGGAAATGTTGCGTCCAGGGACCTTTCAGTCAAATTGGAAAAATCCCTACTACAATTTGGGAAAGCATGGCGTCACATTGAGTACAAAGTATAATTAAAAAGGAGTCAAATGTCAGATTTGGTGAGTTGCACTTCAAGAAAAAAAGCCAAACTACAATTAATAATTATTTGGAAAGGCTGCGTTCAGTGACCGTTCGTTTAAACGGGATCAAACTAAACTCAAAACCGGGATTACCTATGAACACATTTAGCAGGTCATCATGAGTTCAAAGTAGTCATAAAAGGTTGTAAAATGAGGATATGAATAGGTGCATTCAAGGACGCTCCTACGTCACCAGACGTCACGTGCTCATCAACGTATAAATAGCTGCACCACGTGATCTTATTAATATTTAGGGTGAAATTTAGGCATATATAGAATTCAAGGGCGTAGGTTTGCATATGGACGGTAGGAACATAACACTACCAACTTTTCAGGATGCTCAAATTGTCCCCACCTTAAAATTTTTTAAGCAACCTTATTTGCATTATACAACGAGTTCAGCAATGAAGGTAATTTAGATTGTCTCCCCATGTGTTGGTAGGATAGATTTGACCCATTATTAACTGAATTACTTTCATTATGTTCAGACTTACATTTACCCCTTTTCACTTGTTGAATGTTCCGGTCCATTTTTTTCCCCTCAAACGCATGCATGTTTGATTGACTGATGACTACAACCCCCACATTCACACAATCCCAACAGAAATACATGTCTCTATGCCGTCTCCTCTGCCCCCTTTGGAGAGGAGGGATATTACAAGGGTTTTTTTTTTTTTTCGGCTAGCAGCAGCAGCCACTGTAAGTAATGTAAAAAAATGTCAATGTTGTGGAGGTGGGGAACACTCCACTAATTTTGCTCCTGAAAGTCCAACCTGCATCAGAGTTAGCATAACATTAAAACATGTGAACTTGCTAACCTGTAAAACTCATAGAGAGGTGTCTTCCTGCATGTTTTTTGCTGTCAACTTTAATTGAACTGTTTGCAAATTGAACATTTATTCATGAATCAAAATGTATTTATTTTCTACATATTTTTTTTTTTTTTTTTTTTGCAAGCTATGCACATTTTTAACCCCCCCCCCCCCCAAACAAAAACACACAAAAACGCAACCACTGTAAATTTCCTGCATATGAAGCAAGCATTTTGAAAAATGAATTTCTCCCTATATTGAAATAATTTTAACTAATTTCATTTATATGTAGTAAGCAGCTATTTTGGAGAAATGTACCCAATCTGTTTGGTCTTATTAATGTCCCGTCCCCAGCAAAAAGTTGAGACCAAACCTACGCCCTTGATAGAATTGGTAAGTACTCCAATAAATTTAGAGGGAAAATCCTGTGTGACAATTGAGAAAAGTACGAGAAGACCTTTCGTAAATTTGAGAACCGTGTGTAAAATACTAAAAATATGATTATTGGTTTTACTGGAAAATGACCATTTACACAAGAGGTACTTTTACTCAACTTTTCTATACATGTAAAAAAAAAAAAAATCAAGTAGTTTACTTGATTGAATAGTTGTCAGAAAACGACTTAGTTGTATTATTTATATAAATGGTGATAATTCAAACATTTTTTTCAGATAAATGACAATTTGTGAAGTGGTGTGTAAAGATAACAAATCAATTCGCACGACATCTGGACATTTATTGTAAAAGCGACCGTTAGAATTTGACTTACGTGAAATACGCTCATAGAGTTTTCGTGAAAATTTTATGGTAGCAACACGAACTAAAATTCATAAATATAATCACGCCCCCCCCCCCCCCCCCCAATGACTGAAAATCAGAAAAATAAAGGCGTATGACACTTGATCGGCTATTAATCATAAAAAGACTCTATAAGAAAATTTAAATGAGTACGGTTATTCAAATTACATTCCCGGAACATCGCAATTTGTTAAAGTCGTGCAATTGTTCGTAAAAATGCAAAATCAATTTGCACAACATCTTAATCGTAAAAGCATAAGCGGAGTTTGATTTTCGTGGCACAGGAGGCAAAAATGTTGATGACCTTGAAACGCAGTGTCAGCAATAAAATTAACCATAAGATATATGTTCGGATAGTAGCTTAGCCCATGCTCGTACATACAGGAATCTTGTGCGTGTGAGCGCGCACGTTTGTCTGTTTTACCTTGTGTAGAAATAGACGCCACATTCATTTTGACTGAATATTCCAGCCAGGAACATTTATCGTAATACGTTGAAAATAAACTTTTTTTGTCGTTTTTTGTCTTTCCATCTTTTTTAAGGGTTAGTGGAGCAAATTGAAACTCTGCTCACCATTTTGGCTGTGCTCTCCGGCGTTTTATGGTCAACATCTTCAATCCTTAGTTCTCACTAAGTAGTTGTTGTTACTTTTGAAAGCTTAGGTTTGAAAAAAAATACGTACATCTATCTCGCCTCTTCTTTCCTCAGGTGTGTTTTTTGGGGGCTAAGCAAAGCAAATGACCATCTCTAAGGTGCTAGTCACATGATCTGTTTGAAAAATAATTTTGACCCATTATACAAATATTTTTTTTTGTTCATTTCATTCATTTTTGTTGTTGCTTTACAACATTTATAGACAACATTTTACCGGCAAAGTCTTAATTTTAAATTCATATATTGGAAAGTGTCACATCATGGGAGGGTTGTGTCACGTCATTTCCTGTTTTATTTTGAAGGCTTCGCCCTCCTTGTGTCTGTACACTTGCCCTTCCTCTTGTCACCTAATCACCTATTGTTTCCACCTGTTCCCCATTACCTCTTGTGTATAAATAGTCTGCATCTCCCTTGTCTTGTGCCAAATTGTCTTACTACCCATGTTGGTCACGTCGGCCTTGTTTCACAGCAATCATAGTTGTCTAGATTTTATCCTCCACTTGGAGTGCTTTTTGTTGGAACTTTTGATCATTGTTATCTTGGATTTTTTCCTCCATTTGGAACGTTTTATGTTTGTGCTTTTCCTCCTTTTGGAGTGCTTTTTGTTTGAACTTTTGATCGTGATTGTCCTGACTTATTCCTCTGTTTGGAGCGCCTTATGTTGGTACTTTTCCTCATCCCCGCATGCCAGCGGAAGAACCTCTATTTTCTAAATAAAACTTTTTGCCTGAAACTCCGCAGCTGAGCCCGCTTCGTCATCTCGGCCTGACAGAAAGTGAATTATATGCAATGACATTTTATGCCCCTAATCTTTGCGTATGCGTAAAAGCCACTGTTCTACGGTTTTCTGTATACGCAATGTATACGATGGTTTAAAATTTTCCTGAAAATATTTAGGTTTTCCCAAATAATTCGTTGCATTTGCATCGGGGGGAATATATATATATATATATATATATATATATATATATATATATAAATCACTGAAAGTGTCTTGTTTATAAAAATGCAAACACAATTTACTGGACACCTAAATGAACATTTAAAAGCAACTGTTACAGCATCCACGTGCGTTAGGATTTAAATAATAATAATAATAATACATTTTATTTCTAGAGCGCTTTTCAGATACACAAAGACGCTTGATTTGACTGCCATTGACGTCCAATTCAATTGAACTGCTTCAAATGTTAGTGGCAGTCAATTAATTCAGTTTTCCAGAAAAAATATAGCATTTGGACTTCCACACGAAGATGTGTTAGGGTTAACTGTAGCTGATTGTTGACTTGTTTGACAACACGCATTGTTAGATAAGCCTCGCGTGCACGCGCACGGCTCGTATGATGCGTTTCTTTTGATTGGCCGTGGAAAGAGTAACCGGGCAGGCCCGTTCCGATGGCAAATGTTTGCTCAGCTCAGCACACTTATATATAGGCCGCCTTGTGTGCGTGCGTGCGTGGGTGGATGGATTGGTGTACTATTGCAATGCACACACATGAGAAACATGCCTGCACTGCCATATTGCATCGGAATGACGGCGTTTTTTTTTATGCCAAGAAGCTGCGTGGGAGTGTTTTATTTTGCCCCACGCCACTTGAGAAGAAGGGAAAAAATGCTAATTTGCGGGTTGCACACTTTTAGGTCTAGTCTGGTGACGTCACGCGGGGCAGGCTCCAAGGTGGGCGGGGCCTGGCGAGTTGGCTCCCACGCAAACGGAGGGCGCGCGACCATCTTCTCCTCCTTCACTGCGGCCACGACTCGCACGCCGCACGCAAGACAGAACCGCCCGAATTGGACTTTTGTAGGACTATAGTAGCGGAGTGGGCCGCTCTTCTTTCCCTCCCATGTCGCCACGCGCGTCCGGTTCGGCGCGGACTGACTGCTGTGCATCCCTCCTTCTAATCTGCTCCAAGGTGTCATGAATTTGGAGCGGCTCTCAGAGGCCGCGGCGGCTCGGGCACACGCCAACCCGAACCCCGCTCCGCCACCGCCACCGCCGCCGCCGCCACAGGCGTCGCGTCAAGCGGGCCCCGCGTTCCACTTGCAGCCGAGAAGCTCCAACATCAACACGGGCACTCGCGGAGGGGCCTTGCAGGAAAATTCAAGCAGCGAGTCTTCGGACGCAGAGTTGGCAGGTAAGCAAACGACTCCATAAAAATGCTGTTTTGCGTGCGTAAAAATGAGGATTTTTTTGGATTTTTTTATTCTAAAACTACAAAAAAAAAAAAAAAAAAAAAAAAATCTTGTAACTATATCTCTCTAAGGTTAATGTTAGTTGTGCACAATTTGATGAAAAATTTGTGCGTAACAAAATATATATATATATGTATTTTGTTGCATACATATATATATATATATATATATATATATATATATAAGTGATAAGATACTAAAAACTAGTACTAATATTAATACAAATAATTAAATACTTGTTTATATATGAACTATACTGTCGAGTGTTTATACTTCACCAACCCCAGAGAAAATTTTGACTGGGAGACTGAAAATGAGCTGTTGGAGGACGTTTTCCACAACAGGGATTATATTAAGCATAACACTTAACCTTTAAAAGGGCAAGTGATTATTTTTGGTAACCCCCAAAAAACAGAGACTTGGCATCCACATACAGTCGGTGGACAAAATATTTGGGGTCATAAAGGCCACAATATTAAGATGTATAGTGACCCTTGAAACCCAAAATGTGATGTAATGTGATGTCCACATTATTATTAATTATTATTGTATTTAAAAAATTCTTACATATTTTTCAATACATAAATATATCAATGAAATGTTAATTAAAATACAAACAGAAATACATATTAGTAGTGGCACCAATAACACTCTAAAGTTAAATTTTCTTAATTTCATAGTATATTTAACACATTCACTGGCATTGACAGTGATCTATAGGTCAAATCAATTAAAACTGAGATGTCGGGCATTGAATTATGCTTTAGTGTCATTAACGGCGCTAGACGTCTAATCCATTTGACGATGATGATGATGATGATGATGCTTTTTTATTTCAAGCATGCACACAAAAAACAAATACAGTATAATTCAACAAAAATAATTGAATTTGAAAGGGAGTGTGAAGAAGGAAAAAAATGTTTTATCGCACCCCTGATCTCATTGTCCAGCATCCTTACTTCGTGGGACACTCGTGTCTACACAATGAAAGCGAAGAAAAAAGAAAAACACACAAACAACTGAACCAATAGACAACCAACTAAAATTGGCTCATTAACAATAATTTCAATACATACACCAATTGACAAGAACAGAAACACACATTGTCAGCAAATGTCATACTTTGACCAGACTATATATTTTTATACAACAATTTAAATTTTGGGATATTTTAACAATTTCGACTCGGAGGGCTGGAAAAGATCATTCGCAAAGGACACCAATGAGTTCAATAAATGCCATAACAAATTTTGTTAAAAAATACCGTTAATATCGAATCCCCGTTTTGCATATAGTTTCCATATGTGTGTAGCGTGCATGGGCTGTAATAGTGGAAATTTAATTACAAAGGCTTTTACTGTATACAAGATATTTTGCACTCTTGGTTGACAGATTACGTAAACAAACACAACATTAAATATAATATTACATCTTTAAATCTAAAAAAAAGTTTCAGTTTGAAAAGAGTGTAGTCTTTTTTTTTTTTTTTTTTTTTTTTTTTTTAAATAGGAAACACTACTAAATTTCAGTTTTGGTTAAAAAAAACATTGGGACCATAAAATACTTGTTCCTGATGCATGGGGTTGCATGTAGGCAAAATTATATTACAGTACTGTGTGTAATTTGGGAGCAAATGGGAGCCATTAGTCAATAAGAACAGTGTTATTTTTAAGACACTTTAAAAATACGAATGGGGAAAAAAATCACAATCAGTTCTTTGCACGTGTCTGATGTGTAGTAAACTTTTTTTTTCCATACTGCATTTTGTAAAACAAAACTTGCAATGATATTTAAAACATGTTTTAGTCATCAATTTGTTGACATTAGTACAGTGAAAAAATTGTAACAATTTGCACTTTTATCAAGTAATTTTAGTCAAATTTACTTAACAAAAGTAAGTGCAAATTGTTAAAAGTATTTCATCAAGTAAATCCAACGGTTATTTTTTCAGTAATATACTGTATTTATGTGTTTTTGATCTGATAAAAAATTGGGTTTAACATTTGCAAGGGTTTACATTTTATTCTAACCAACCAACTAAATGTTTTTTTTGTTTGTTTGTTTTTTTTAAAAATACTGATACTCTTGCTTTTTTTTATATTTGGAAAAAATCCTGCAGTGCAACTCGAACTTGTTGACCCTAAAAACGGAAATAATGGAGACATTTTATGGCACTCATATGATTTTTTTTTAACTAACTATAAAATAATTTAAATATATTGACCATTTTTCAAATATTACGACTACTTTAACGTATATGTTTGAGTAACTGACTAAATGGAAATATATGAACACACTCCTTTTCCGTGTTTATTTTTATTCTACTCCCTCATACACTAAGGGGGGTTTAACCTTTGTATGTGTTGACAGTGGAGTTTAATGAGGCGAAATTTTCAGGACTCAAACGTCAGTCAGACGGCAGATAAGAGCCGATTGGCGAAAACTAAAACAATGCAACGTCTATATCGTGGATGTCACGACTTTCTACTGATCCCTCAGCGGAAAAGGAGCGCTCCGCCGAGCTGCTGCTGCGTAGCGGTGGTGGAGGAGGAGGACCGGACGAAGGGGGTACCGAGGACCCCAAAAAGAAGAAGCAGAGGCGGCAACGTACGCACTTCACCAGCCAGCAGCTGCAGGAGCTCGAGGCCACCTTCCAGCGGAACCGATACCCCGACATGAGCACCCGGGAGGAGATCGCTGTGTGGACCAACCTCACCGAAGCCAGAGTTCGGGTAAGAAAATCGCATTTATAGGCAAATATGAAGCAATATTATATTTACTATTATTTAATTCTCAACCTGTGGTACCTTGTTGCAAATTCAAATAAAGAAAAAAAAGGTAACTTGTTGAGCAAAACGTTTTCTTTCCGAAAAAAAATTCTATATGAAGACTATAGGCAACTGTTTTTATTATTATTATGTGTATAATAGCTGTGTGCGGAAACGTTTTTAGCAATATTCATTCAATTCTGCAACCCCAAATTATTAAATCATATTTATAATTTGTCCGGCGTGGCTTTTCTCACTCGAGAAACTATACAAATTGCAAAACTTTAAAGTTGTCTGCACTGGGAAAAAATGAAACAATGAAATAAATAAACTTGAATAAATGAATTTGTTTGCATTGCATTAGCAGTAAAATTTTAGGTTTGACTGATTAGCCAATATTTTTTATATTGAGCCAATGCTTTCAGTGTGATATTGGACGTTATAATTAAAGATGAACTTATATTTCTTATTTCCATCGTCAAACTTGTTGATTTTAAGTTCACACACAAGCTTAAGTTGTTTTTTCTTTATAGTTTGTTTCTGTTTTGTGATCCCTAAAAGACAAAACAAGTTTTAATTGACAGCAGATGCAAGTTCAAGTGTGTAAAAAGGAAAAAAAAAAGTGCACACAGCAGTTTTTCAATTATGCATGGGGGATTTTTTTTTTCCTTTTTCTTTTCCCCTCATGAGTTATATTTTGTGTTTGTGCTGCCAACAGTAAAATATATTGCATAATTGCATGAGTCTGGTGTGATGAAAAAAATACTCTCGTTTTAGTGACCATATGCTATATTTCAATTTTGGAGAAAAAAAACATGCATCTTTTCACGAGACGATTCTTTAAGACAACTAAATTCATCTCCAAGTATAGCACACGACTTATTAATTACTCACATTAATTCATGACTGATACTAACGAGTACAATTAACTTTATTACACGAGGGGATAAAGCTTCATTTCAATCAAACGGCGTCAAACTGCATGGCAAAATAAAATGACAAATCACTTGATTTGTAGTCAGAATTCAAATTGCATCATTTCATTTAAATGACTGGCTCCATATCTGTCTTGTTAAGCACGCTTAAGTGTACAAAACATTTGATTTAAAAGATATAGGTCCATCAAATAAATTGAATTGAATCAGGGGAAAATATTTTTCTTTTCAAAATATATTTTTTAAATTATATATAGTTGACAAACGGTTCATTGGCTGCCGTTTTGACTGCATGGGAGGCTGGCAGCAAATGATCACTCCCAGTCAAAATTAATTGGACGTCTATCGTTGTCAATGGCCGGCAATGAGTTAAATATTATGAAATAAACTAAAACTTTAGAGTGTTTGGAGCCATAGTAGTGTATTAAAGTTTTTATTCATTTTAATTGTATTAATATTTTTATTTTTTTCAAACATTTATATTTAATACTAATATATATACACACAAAATAATAATTAATCATAAAAAATATATATATAACTGTAATACAAACCTGGCGTCCATATGGACATCACATATCCGATCAGAGTTAAGATATAGCACTAAAAATAATCTTTTTTTTTTCAAACATTTATATTTAATACTGATATTTATACACACACAAAATAATAATCATAAAAAATATATATATAACTATAATACAAACCTGGCGTCCATATGGACATCACATATCCGATCAGTTAAGAATTGTAGAACTAAAAATAATATGTCATTAAAAAATGAATATAATTAATGTTCCAAAAATCAAACTTAACGTAATTAAAGGTGTACCTAATAAAATGACAAATTTACAGAGGTTAGACCTCCATACAACCAATGAGCGATATTGCATTGAAACGAGTGATTGACTGGGGAAAGCATCTAGCAGTGTTGCGTTCAAGAACCATTCAAACAAATTGGCATTATCCAAACTCAAAATTAAGAAAAAGAGTGACGTCACTGTAAATGATCAATCAATTGATTGGACGTCAATCGCCGTCAACGGTAGCCACTGACCTTTAAGCTTTTGGGTGTATTTAATTAGATGACGTCACCGATGCACTGTTTCTCTTCTGCAGGTGTGGTTCAAGAACCGTCGCGCCAAATGGCGGAAACGCGAGCGCAACCAGCAGATGGACCTGTGCAAGAACACGTATCTGCCTCAGTTTAGCGGCCTCATGCAGCCTTACGAAGATATGTACCCGGCGGCCTACACTTACAACAACTGGACCAACAAAGGTCTGCACGGGCCAACGGCGCCGCTGGCCGCCAAGAACTTCCCCTTCTTTAACTCCATGAGCCCGCTGGCGTCGCAGTCCGTCTTCTCGTCGTCGCCCACCTCCATCTCCGGCATGAGCATGCAGCACGCGGCGGCAGCGGCGGCGTCGGCCGGCATGGCCCACTCGGGCGTGCCCTCCATGGGCGCCCCGCCGGGCCTCAACAATATCGGCAACCTCAACGCCATCGGCAACGCCGGCATGTCGTCGCCGGCCTGCCCGTACGGAGCGGCCGGCTCGCCCTACAGCGTTTACCGGGAAACGTGCAACCCGGGCCTGGCCACGCTCAGACTCAAGTCCAAGCAGCACCACCCGACGTTCGGCTACGGCGGCCTGCAGAGTCCCGGTTCCGGACTCAACGCCTGCCAGTACAACAGCTGACCCCGTTCTACTGGATTAGGGGCGATCCTCGTTTGCGGCCGTCGGATAGGGCGCCTTTTGTGCAGGTTTTCTCTCGGATCAAGACTCCTTACACTGTACATACACTATACAGGCTTTAAATGTACAATATTTGTCTTTTTGTGCTTGCGTTAG